>NW_024871246.1:0-1292500 GCF_019054845.1 Dipodomys spectabilis | reverse complement strand
GACAAGTCCAAGAAATATGACAGATCTATCCAACACTTGGAAAACACCATCAAAAGGCCTAATCTAAGGATAATGGGTATAGAGGAGCGCCTAGAAACAGAAGTTAATGGTCTAGGAAATTTGTTTAACAGGATCCTAGCAGAGAACTTCCCAAACATGCAAAAAGATAGGCCTATTCAGATACAAGAAGATTTTAGAACTCCAAATAGACCAGACCAGAATAGGACATCCCACAGTCACATTATAATCTACACAGGATCAATTAAGACCAAGGAAATGATCCTTAAAGCTGTCAAGGAGAAAAGGGTAATCACCTATAAAGGTAAACCAATTAGAATCACCTCAGATTTCTCAGCAGAGACAATCAAAGCAAGAAGAGCCTGGAATGATGTATGCCATGCCCTAAAAACAAACAACCATCAACCAAGAATACTGTACCCAGCTAAACTCTCCTTCATAACTGAAGGCCAAATAAAAACCTTCCATAGCAAAGAAAAATTGAAACAATACATCTCCACCAAACCAGCCCTACAAAAGTTTCTTAAATATGTCCTACACATAGAAAACCAACAAGACCACAATAAAGGCCAAAAAACTGCACCCAAACTGAGAATCCAAGAACCATAGGAAGAACCCAGTTTTCATAGCCCCCAAGAAGGTGGATAACATGGCAGGAACTCCCAAATACCTCTCAGTCCTGTTGCAGAGTTTCTGCATGGCAAAGGACATAGCTAGCAAGGTCAATAGAAAGCCCACGGATTGGGAGAAAGTCTTCACTAGCCATACAACAGAGAAGGGTCTCATAACGAAAATATACTTGGAACTCAAAAAATTATATCCCCCAACCAGAAATCCTCAAAGTAACAACTGCACAATAAATAAGTGGGCTAATGACTTAAAGAGAAACTTCTCTGAAGAAGAAAGAAGGATAGCCCATAGACACATGAAGAAATGCTCCACATCCCTAGCCATAAAAGAAATGCAAATCAAAACAATATTGAGATACCACCTCACTCCAGTTCGAATGGCAAAAATCAAGAACTCTAACAACAACAGATGCTGGAAGGGATGTGGACTGAAGGGAACCTTACTTCATTGTTGGTGGGAATGTAAACTTGTTCAACCACTTAGGAAAGGAGTATGGAGGTTCCTCAAAAGACTTCACATAGAGCTCCCCTATGACCCAGCAATCCCACTTTTGGGCATTTACCCAAATCTTTACAAACAAGACCACACTAAAGCTACCAGCACAACTATGTTTATTGCAGCATTATTTACCATAGCTAAGATATGGAACCAACCCAAATGCCCCTCAGTAGATAAATGGATCAAGAAAATGTGGTATATAAACAAAATGAAATTCTATGTCTCCATCAGAAAGAATGACATCACCCCATTTGTTAGGAAATGGAAAAACTTGGAAAAAATTATATTAAGTGAAGTAAGCCAGGCCCAAAGACACATAGGTCCGGTGGTTTCCCTTATTTGCAATATCTAGTATATGTATTACTCAAGCGGAAAAGGTCAGATAATATGTTGTTAGGAAAATGAACACTTAGATATGTATTTTAATGTTTTTTTTTTCCTTTCATGCATGTGTTTCTAACGCATTTATAAGATTATCTCTTTGTAGTTTTTTACGTCCCTCCCCCACAGTATAACTCCTGCTTTCACTATATTTGATGTCAGTATAACTTGTTGAGGATATGGGGAAAAACAAGTCATTTAAGGATGCAGGCGGACCTGTTGCAACAATGAGAAGTACAAGTTGTGATGTTGAAAACGAGCTTTACAATGTTGATGCTGGGGGGGGGGGGAGGGAAGGCGGAGAGCATAGGGTGGGGGGTGGGGGAGAGGCTGGGAAGGGATGTGAAGGGTAAACAAAGAGGAGGCTGCAATGCTTGATAAGAAATGTGCGCATTAACCTGCCCATGTAATTGTAACCCCTCTGTACAGTGTGTTCACAAAAAAGAAAAAGAAAAAAAAAAAAAAAGAAACAATACCAAGAAAGAAAAAAAAAAAAAAAGAATTGGGTAACTGACTCCTGTAACAGGAGAATCAACTCAGGAGTGAAATATCAGTGTATAAGTCTCTTTAAAACCCCCAAATCTTTGTTTCTTTGCACGAGAAAACTTTTAAAACAAAGTTATTTCCTTTTATTCTATGCTGGCCTTCAAATGGCATATTGTTTCCTTTTGTTATACTCTCAACTAGAAGTTTACAGACAAGTTTTATATAAATAAAGACACACTTGAAAAAGTCAGGGACAGAGTTTCCTTCAGGCCTTGGATTCTTTTCTTGTACCATCAAAAGGACAGCACAATTTACCTTGAACTTTGTCATTTCTCTATGTTCAATTCCTCTCTTGGGATCAGTTTCCACTTGCAAGAACAGTTCCTTCCACTTACTTCCAGTAACAATCTATGGTGCTGCTCCAGGTAAAATGAATGTTTTCTGGCTTCATTGAAATAGCACAAGTATATCTTTGGACATGAGGTAACATGTGCTTCAGAGATAATTTCATAAGGTGAAAATATGGAATTTGCATGGTTTATAAAACCTTATTCATGTACATAAGGCCATATAAGAGGATGTTAAGTGAAATGGAACCCAAGATAGGGACACAACTTGCTTTTTCTTTCTTGCTATTTTTTAATGTATCGAACATGTAGTATTTGATTTTATTGTTTCTCTTCTATTTTCTTCCTCCATGGTATAACCACTGTTTTCACTATATTTATTGTCAGCGACCTGCATCTTGCATATACATTTTTCTAATGCGGGGAGGGGAAGGGAAATAACAAAATGCTTAAACAAGTATACAGTATGACCTATTGTAACAATGAGTTGTCCATAGCACTATATAGAAAATTAGCTTTACAACTTGAGGAGGGGAGAACAGAGATGGGTTGGTGGGGAGGATAAGGATTGTAGGAGAAAAACAAAAGAGGAGGTAACAATGCTTGCCAGATAATGTACTCATTAACTTTTTTTTATGTAACTCTAACCCCTCTTTAAACCATTTTTACAATAAAAAAAAACATGAAAAAAACATCCTGGACTACTTTAAGTTCAAATTTCCTAAGGGCTCTGTAATTAAGAACAATTTTATGTGGGAAGAATATTCTAAGAAACATTTTTGTGAGTGTGTGTGTTGTGCATTATTTCCCAAGTGTACATAAGTTAGCAGTAGAAGAAACAATAGGAATAATAGGAGAAAAAGAAGTTTTGTGCTTAATTATAATGGTTCAATACACTATAGAAGACTCTTCATATAATACTACTTTGAAACAATAAATCCAAGGCCAGTATGTAGATCTATGGGAGTGATATAGGGAAAGCATTACTACTAAGTGAAACATGAAGGATGAGGCCACTCTTGTTTTCTACTAGATCTAAATCATGGTAGCTAATCATGCAAATTTGTAAAAAGTAGAAAAGAAGAGTAATTCTGGTTCCAAAACAAGTCACATATAAGAGCATGGACTTAACTGGAATAAAAGGCAATGTTGAGAGAGCAGGAAATATAGTAGCAATGATCTGGTGGATAAGATCACATTTCTTCTTCTTTTTTAGTTTGTTTATTTTTTATGGTTGTGGGTCTTGAACTCTGGGCCTGGGCGATGTCCCTCCCCTCTTCAGCTCAAAGCTAGAACTCTACTATTTGAGCCACAGTGCCAATTCCAGTTTTCTGGTGGTTAATTGGAGTTAAGTGCCTCAGAAAACTTTCGTACTGGTGCTTGATCTGAACTGCAATCCTCAGATCTCAACCTCCTGAGTAACTAGGATTATAGGTTTGAGCCACCAGTACCAGGCTTAAGATCACATTTCTAGCAGTGTACACTCAGGATGTGTAATGTGTATGTTCATCTATCTTTGTATGAATTGTTGAGTTAAAAATGTAGGCTACACGTTAGACTTTACATTCACAAAAATGTTTGCAGTTTAAAACCATACTCCTGGAAAAAATAAAAACTAAGAATGTAAAAGAGGCTGGAAAGTTCATTTTACATCCAGCCTCGGCAGAACAGTCTTTGCAACACTACCTATAATTAACCAGCCAAAAGCTGCATTGGATGAATGGCTCAAGTGATGGGATACTAGTTATGAGCAAGAGTGCTGAATAATAGCCTGAGGTTTTTGCATACATACATACAAACATTTACATGTACACAGAAGCACTTATATGTGCAAACACACATATGAAACAACTCTCACAATGTGTAGAAAAGTTAGAAAATAATAGAAAATATGTCCTGTTTAAGACTAGAATCAAGTGATAATTTTTAATATTAAAAAGTCGTCAAGTGAACTTTCCCCCCAAAAGCATGAGACTATTACTTAGGTAGTGACCAGAGATAGTAAAAGAGCCAAGTAATAATTATTAAAGGGATCGGATCCATGGAAGAATGAATCAGAGACCCCTGCAGGTGCATCTGAAAATGTTCATATCCTGTGTCAAATGTTAGAACAGATTGAGCAGTCAGTCGTGGATAAGATCATCGGAGAAGTTCAGAATTGCTAGTATGTTTCTCGATTAAATAAACCAACAAACTATGGCAGGGCAATGCGATACAAGTCTGGAATTCTAGCACTCAGCCGAATACAGGAGATTAGAGAGTGGATTAAATAGTAATACCTTCCCTAGACTAGGTAGTATAATTTCGCCTCAATAAAACAAACCAAAGAACAAGAAAGGAATTCACAGTTGGAAGTTTGGGCTAATTTTGTCATGTTTTGAGAAGACAAGTTTCCTATTGAAATACAACTCATATATCGTCCTCAGTCATGTTTTAAATGCTCTCTTCATTACAGAATACTTCTAGATGCAAAATAGGTCATGATTCTGAACCAAAAATTTGAAAAATTTAGCATCATTCTGTTGGATTCCAAAGAAATAATGAAGGAATACAAAAGCTTAAGCCAGGAGAAACAGCAAAGTTATCTAATGTAAGACTTTGTAGACCTTACTAAATTAGAATTTAGATTTAAAATAAATATCTTTTCCTTGTAATTTCATATTCAATAGGATACTGCAAAATACTTTTTAAGTAGAAGTTTTAATTTAAAAATTCACAAATGATTCTGGCATTCTATTTGTCTAGAATATTCTTTCAAGAGAGTTGTAATTAGGACTTAGTTTATAGATAATTCCAACAGTAGATGTATATCATGATAATGTGAATAATCTAGAAAAAGTTGACAATAAATGGGATGCTATTAATTAATAAATTTAGAAAAAGAGAAATGTTTTGAGACTTTTGTGTTTGAAATCATTTTTCTTCTACCTGTACATGACATACGAAGAAATTTCCTTAATTATATACCTCTGTATACAATGAGAAAAATGCTAGGTTTGGGGTTTGTTTTCATTTTGTTTTTGTGGTTTTGTTTGTCCTAGGGCTTGATGTCTGGGCCTGGACACTGTCTTGAGCCTGTATTTTGCTCAAAGATACAGGTCTACCACTAGAACCTCAGTGCTACTTGTGTCTGGCTTTTCCTGAGCAGTTTATTGGAGATAAGAATCTAAGGAACCCTCCTGCATGGGTAGGCTTTGAACCATAATACACAGATCTTTCCCTCTTGAATATCTATGGTAGACGAAAAGATAAGTATAAATAATATTTTCAAGTTTTCTGATCTCAAGAATACCACTTGAGGGAAAACAGTGTAGCAAAGTTTAGTGTAGTGTTCTTTCAACAATAAAAAGGGCATGACATTAGCAGAATTGTAGAATTTTTTCACAATAGTGATAAGCTAGTCATGCTGCGAATTTATGGAATTTTAAGGGGCAGCTTACAAGGTGGAAACTGTTGGGCTAGAATGACTTTACTGCATAAAATGTTGGGATTGATTGTCATTGAAATAATAGCTTACTATGATGAACAAATGTTTACTCTAGAGGAATTAATTATTATAGATACTTCATAGTTTTATCTTCTACCAGAATGTGGCTAGTTTCTCTGTTGACCTTTAAATATGTAATGCCCCATTGGAAACTGCATCTCTTGCAGAATTAAATAAAATGCATACAGTCACTGTTTTAAATGTCTCTGTTATGGCATACTCAGAATTTGAAAATGAGTGGTTAGTAGAACACATATATTCTCTCCTCTTAACAAACATTCAGTTTTAAAAATTAGGAGTTTCCAGAGAATTGAACTATTTTCTATTATTTATCTTTCGATTAATATTTTAATGTTAACACTGTGCATGCATCCATATTAAAATTTTGAACAAATAAAGAAACAAAAAAACTAAACCATATCAGGTAGCTTGACTATGTGCTTATAACAAATTATGGAATAGATTTTTGAAGCATTGCTAATTCCTAACCAGTATGAATTAACTTCCTCTCTCCCCACTCACTGCAAACAAATATTTAAGAGTTTGGACAGAACATTTTCAAGTAATATACAGTAAATGTTACTACAATGTCATAAGTATATCAAAAATTCCCTTGAAAGTAAAAGCTCTACTTTCTATTGAAATATTAGTTATTTAATTCTAGGAAACTTTTAGAAAAATAGACTGTATATCTTTGAAATGTAAAAGGTCAAAAATAGTAGCAAAAAATTTTAGAGGGAGTCCGTCTTCAGAAATATATGTACATGTATATATCTATATATCTATATATCTATATACATATTAATGTTATGTGTAGAATGACATTTTTAGAGATTGTCATCAGAAATATATACATATCTAATTTATGTGTAGAATGATGTACACTATAGTGAAACAAAAATCTTACAACATAATTAAAATAAAAAATACATCAAAAAGTGTCAGTGACTCACTCTTATAATTCGACCTATTCTGCGTAATGAGATCTTAGAAATGTGTTTGAAAGTGGCCCAGACAGAAAAGTACTTGTTAGATTCTTATCCCCAATTAACCACTAAAAACATGAATTAGCTCTGTGCCTCAAGTTGTAGATTGCTCTCCTTGAGGATAAAAAGGCTTAGGGATAATGCCCAGGCCTTTCAAAAAACAACAACAACAACAAAATGTATCACATTAAGTTCACAAAAGCATCTTTTACCTGCTGTGAACATTTCTTAGAAACATGAATGCATGTCCCTGGAAAATGTTAAAGAAAAAGTATAGAATATTTACGTTTATGTTAAAGACATGACTATTTAGATTGTTTAAGATATTTAGGTAATGATTAGGAATTAAGAATAATGATGGGTAGGTAATATATTGGGACTGGCTTGTTATTCTATTTTATGATAGTAATAGAATGATATTTATAATGATTATATTAAATTACTCTTTCTTTATATTTGAATTATAATAAATGATAAACATTTTTAAATGTTTCCAATGGAAAGGAATATCAATTCTTATGTAATTTCAAAGCAATTGAGAAAATTATTCCAAGGCTGGTTTGCTCTAAGATTATATTTCTTTTCTTGTTCTAAATTTCATATGTTCATAGAAATTAAAATTCCAAAAATTCAATGGATGTTGGCATTCAGAAACATCTTCATAGATACTAATATTGGAGTCCCTTAAGTGGAATTGTTTTATTTCATTTGTTACTTCACAAATAAATCAAGATGATTGTGTATTTTGTTTCTTTTCACTGCTATTGGCTCTTATCTTGAGAATATTTTTCCCTAGCAAAGTAGAGAAAAACAATTGGATTGACCAAGTAACATATGGCTTTCATAAGATGCAGATGCATAGATTTGTGTCTTTTGTCACTTGCCAAAAGTTTCTTCCAGAAAAGGTTATCAATTATTTATAGGTTTTGCTTTATTCCTAGGTATTCCAGTTATCACATACACTTTTTGATTGAGTTATCTCTGAATAAACTTAAAATAAACAATTAAAAGTACTTAAAATGAACAGAAATCATATTATTGTTTTAAATGTTGCAGTTTACAAAGTTTTTAAGCAAACACAGAAAATATCTTTTTACGTATTCTACATTTTGTGTCAAGTATTTTAACAATAGATTTTTTTTTGGCTGACATGTAATTCACCTGAAATATATTATCTCCTTTTATTGAATGCATTTTATTGCTTTGGAAGTGAATTGTACAATCATAGGTTTTCCAAGCCTAAAATTTTCACAAATTTGCTTTTCTTCAAATAGAAATGCTGTAAGTTTTAGAACAGACATTAAAGTAGATATAATATTCATTTACAGGAATTTGTCCAGCATACATCCTCTATAGTGATCCTTTTCAAATTTGTTTTTGGGGATTATTTCCAGGATCTCACACAAAGTATTCAAGTGCACTCTCAATGAACTACATTCTCTGTGGAATCAAGTTTTTTTTTTTTACTTCTCTTTAATACGTACATAGATGTGTAATGGATAGAACCTATTCAATTCTCTTTGACCTTTTGAAAACTTGCTTGCTTTAATGATTGAAGTATTATACAAATTCATTTGCTATGTATATCAACTTCTCCACAAGTGCATTACTATATTTTGTGTCATCTTTTTATATTATAGTCCTACTAGTGGGTTTTCTCTTTATTTATTCTTGTATACTAACGAGGAACCTATTTCATATGCTCCTAATATTTACATATGTTCTTTAAAGAAATATCCTATTTTGGAAAAAGTTATATAGAATTAGAAGATATAAAAATACTTAGACTGAGAATCATTGCAGCATTAACATTGTATCATTAACAAATATGTGTCTTCTATCTGTTACATATGTTTTCACTTCTGTTATATTGTACTTCGAATTATGAAAGATTATAAGTTGATATTATCCAGTTTATTCTTGCTTTTCTTTACCCACTAAATGCTTTCCATGTCATATGTTAGAAACATTTACTGATCCAATACCATGAATTTTTATGTTTATGTTTTATATGTTTTTACATCTCACATTTAGTTTGATAATCATCTTTGATTTAAAAATTTTAAATTTTTGTATAAGGATTGAGGTAGTAGTCTAAGAAATTTTTTTTAAATCGAGGGAGGCAATAGTGCCACTACACCCATTTAAGATTCTATTTTTATTTCATAAAGTCATGGCATCCTTTTCAAAATCTATTGACCACAAAACTGAGATGTTTTATTGTGAAAAATACCATACAGAGGGGTTACAATTACACGACAGTATTAAGCAAAGCATGCTATTTGCAGAGGAGTATATAAAAGGTGTAATTTCTTATAAAATTGAATTTTAATCCAATTAAATGAATACCAGGAATCTATCACTTGGAAGATGTGAGCGGAAGTCAAAGGGAAGGAATAAAGGGAGTTGTGGAGGAAGAGAGTGAAGGCATGATATTCAATGCAGATAGTATGAAACTAGAAAACATGAAAGTGGGGTGAGGTTTGGAAGGGTATAAGAAAGTTATTAAAGATTCATTGTACTTATAAACTGATTTGGGAATGGAAATTCTTTTGAACAACTATTTAATAAAAATATAATTAAAAACAATGGAGACATCTGATCGTAAACTGCATTCTCTTAAACCATGAATCAATATAATAGTTTCCTCCTCAGAAATTTTCTTTGCAGGTATTTTCATCATAATGTCAAAAAACTGACCAATGCAATAAATATCAATATATCACATTGCAGATTGTAAATAGACACAATATAAAAATCACACTAAAATTGTTAGAATTTATCACATGATAAAATAACAGGTAGAAAGTATCAAATGCTGAATGATAGTTTTTCCAAGTACTTTACCTATGGTATCTAACTTAATCCTCACAATAATCCCATAAAGTGGAACTACTTCCATTTTTAATTCTCAGATGATGTTATTGACATTTTCAGAATTGGAATTACTAGTACAGCATTGCACACATGGTAAGTGCTAGCCTGAGGACCATCTCCCACTGTATCAAATAACCTCATTTTATTTTATGACTAAAATAACAGCACTTAGTCTACTAATTCTATGAAAATTTCCCAGAATTATTGTGTACACTCTAATTATATTTGACTTTATCTTTGTTAGAAAATAGGTAGCTGTAATATGAAAACTCCAAGTTCATAATCAATTTATACATCCCTGGTGAAAGGAACTGCTAATGTATAACATTCTTGATTTCTAGCTCCAAATAGTAGAAATCATATTCTATTCCTACACTCAACACTGTACTGCCTGGGGACCCCATTTCTGTTTAACACAGTCATAACGAAAGAGTGTCCTGCCCAATTGCTTATGGAAACAGACTGCAGGTGTTATGGACCAATCATTTCCACATTGTAGCTCACCTAGGTTGTTTACCATTAGAAGTATTTTGATTGCTTTTTATACCCAACATTCTGAGAGAAATATACTGCTTTAAAATGTTATTAAAGCAAGACTGATATAAAAATCACCTTTGACCCCAGATAAATATTTTACCTGTCATATACCCCAAAATGCCATCTGAACTATCATTAATGTTAGGAACAAGAGGTTAAAAATCATAGACACCAAGACCGAAGCATGAATTAAAGACTCTCCAACTTGTCAATACAATTGGTTGAAAAAGTCATCAATGCTACTGCATTTTAAAAATTTTCTTATGAAGATTCAATTATAAACTATTAACACTTGAAAATAACTCATTTTCTTGGGAGTAGGACACAAAGCACAAGATTAATCCTAATCATTTTAAAGGACCTTTATTTATACTACAAATTCACTCCCATAACTACGATGATACCAAAAATAACTGAAGTACAGAAACACAAAGGAAGTAATTTAACTGCATCATCTACATTCAAATGACTATGTTAATAGAAAACAAAGTTAAACTAATAATTAGCTTACCAAATTCACTTACATTCTTTTATTCTATTTCATTTAGTTTCATAAAAACTGGATTTTCATAAGATGATGCACAAAAGCCTATATACCCACTTACATTTTCTGATCTTAACAATATTTATTTCAGAAATGTCTTTAGCTCTATAGTCAATGAACTGAAATAATACTAAAATATTCAAAGGGTTTTCAGAAATTGCAAGACTCGCTCTGGGATGTTATTTATATTGGAAAAGGTATTCAAAAAGCCTTATTTGTTAAGTTGCGACAGTTACTCCCACAAAAGGTCCATTAGGCCTTTGCATGTACAAAACAACTTCAGATACATCCACTATCTAGAGATGACACATGCTTTTTGTTTGTTTGTTTCTGAAAGGAATAGCTAACAAGCATATCAACAATACTGATTTTCAGTCAATATGATGGGATGTTCAAACTTGATAAATATTTGGTTGATTACCTCTTAGTGTGAATAGATATGATCTTACAAAGAAAGTTATTTTCAACAGAAAGCCAGAAAAAGTTTATCCACTTTGTGTTTCATGGGAATAACTAGAGAGCAATACCTATTTGGTCCAGTTGGTCAAACTCACTCCATGAGTGTATGTTAAAAGTATAACAAATTTAAGAGGTCAAATACATATTTTGTACCGACAGTCATCTTACAGCACTAATTAACTACCTAAATATGTCTGAATCTTCTCACTTAACATATAATAAGAGCTGAAAGCAGTCTCTTTTATCTAACTTAATATTGTAAATCCTTTTATTCTGATGATATTATTTGACAAATAAAATGTACAAAAGGGTGGTCCAACTGAAATGACATGACAGAATACTGATAAATAAAAACATTGCAACAAAGTTAGCTCTTTTCAGCCTCACCCTGTCCACATTGGCAAGCAACATTACAACAGCACATGCACACATATACTCATACACACATATGCACACATGTACACACACCGATACATGCATGCTAAATTCAGGGTTTATTGTACAAAAAAAGTTCAAATAAAAAATTAATGATTAGTACAAATGATAATTTGCCTTAGTACAAAATAATACACAATCCAGTCAACACAGATGTTACATTTTACCTCCCTACCCACATGTGACCACTTAATTTATATTTAATTACTTAATTAACTAATTAGTTCAATCATTTGTTTGGTGCTAATACTAAAGCTTGAACTCAGGTGCCTGTCTCTGTCCCAGAATTTATTGTTTTGTTTTAGTTTTCTCAAGGATATCATTTAACTGCTTGTACCACAGCTCCAGTTATAGCTTTTTGGTTTCTTGCAAATCAGAATCTAATGGACTTTTTTTTTGTTTTCCTTTTTACAATACAAGAAAAGAATCCAAGGCTTGAAAGAAACTCTGCCCCTGATTTTTTGAGTGTGTCCTTTACTCATATAAAACTTGTCTATAAACTTCTAGTCTAGTTAAGGGTATTACAAAAGGAAAGAATATTCCATTTGAAGGCCAGCATAGGACAAAGAAAATAACTTCGTTTTAAAAGTGGTCTCTTGCAAAGGAAGAAAGGCATGGAGGTTTTAAAGTGTCTTATGGATGGATGTTTCACTCCTGAGATGATTCTCTTGTTGCAGGTGTCAGTTATGAATACCTTTAGTCTGGTCCTGAGTTTTCCATAGCAATAAGGATTTCAAAAGAGCAGAATCCAGTGAGCATGATCAGTAAAAGGAGAGTCTTCTCAGACCAGTACTCCTATAAGAGGGTCCCAAAGAAATACCCTAGGTTTCTTTTGTTTGCTTGTTTGTTTAGTTTGTGCTGGTTCTGGGGCTTGAACTCAGAGTTTGGACCCTGTCCCTGTACAGTTGTCTTTCCTGCCCACCTGCCCCCAAAGCTAGTACTCTACTGACTGAGCCAATACTCCACTTTTGCCTTTTATGGTGTTTAATTACAGATAAGAGTTTGATCAACACTGTTGCCTGGGTTGGCTTTGAACTGAGATAGTAATAAATCCAAGTGACGTCAACTTCTGGACTTCTCTTTTGAACCAAGAAATATTAGATGAAGTTTATAATAAAGCTAATATTTGACAATTTTTAAAAGAAGAGAATATGTTCAGCAAAGAATCCATAACTTAAGTAACTCAGCAAAAGTAGGTGCACTGAATCATTTTGGAATTATTTTCTCTGCTTAGGAAGATTACTATTGACTTTGTCTTTCCTTTTGGGGAAACTTAAAGTCATTTTTGCACTTTTTCTGTTGGTCGTTTGGCTTGAACTTTGATCCTGGGCACTGTCCCTCAGCTCTTCAGCTGAAGTCGAGTGCTCTACCACTTTAGTTGCAGCACCACTTCCGGATTTCTGGTGGTTAATTGAAGATAAGTGCTTCATGGACTTCTCTGACCAGGCTGGCTTTGAACCAGAATCCTCTGGTCTCAACCTCTTGACTAGGTAGGATTACACGCATGAGCCACCAGCACCCGGCTACTATTTGTATTTAGTGCAGTTAATGACACTAAGTAGATAAGAATGGAAATCTGAATCAAATGATGTGACACTGCAGTTTTTAGAATAAGTGAGGTAGCAATAAATATGTCTTCCTTTGCCATTTTGTTACATTAATGACTCAGGAGTTATGGGACCCTTACATTAGCAGCCTCTTCAATCTGTGTAGGTATATTTATTATCAGGAAATATTCATAGAGAAATAGAGAAAGACATATGTTTAGAAAGCACTGTATTTTCACAATTAAAAAATAATAAAAAAAAGAAAGCAAAGGAGACCAGGTATGCAAGAACAGCATAGAAAGAGATATATTTATCACACAGAGATTAAGAACCAGCCTAAGAGATTTAGAATGTTAAAGGCAATGAGGAATATGCCTAGTTGATAACTAGTTCTTCAATAACCAAAAATGCTTCCCTAGAATGGTTTCTGCTATACCTTAGTTACTATCATTTATTCCTTCCATCTGGAGTCATTTCTTCTCTTCTGTCACAACTGTTAATTAGCCTCTGCCATTTTGGTGACATGACTGGCCAAAAAGGTTTCCACATCTCATTTAGACTACCCATCTCATTGTGATTAGCAGTGAACACTCAAAAGCCTGGAATCTTTGAATTTCCTGAATTAATCTTCACCTGACATCTAAGCACATTCCTGGCATTAATTGCCATGACCTTATGAAGAAAACATTTTTTTTTCAACTCAGTATCCTAATATAGCTAAAGTGCATGAATTACAGGCTATTGTCAGGTATTAGTATGGAATGAGCAATTATATATTCCAAGTATGGGTTCTTTATTTTCATTTACTAAATGTTTGTTGTTGTTGTTGTTTTTCCAGTCCTGGGGCATAAACTCAGGGATAGGGAATTATTCCTCAGCTTTTTTTTCCCTCAAGGCCAATCCTCTACCACTTGAGGCACAGCACCATTTCCAGTGTTTCTTTTTCTGTTTATGTGGTTCTGAGATATTGAACCCAGGGTTTCATGCATGCTAGGCAATCACCATACCATGAAACCACTTTCCCATAGCCCTAAATGACTTTCTTAAGATGGCATTACATTTTTATTCTTTAACTATGTATCAATTTTGGCCAGAATTTTTTTGCTAGAAAAGGACATTGAACACAATACTGAGTCCAGTAAGGCTAGATGGACAATGAATAACCGTCTTGGTCTAGCCAGGCACAGAAGGGCTTACCTCATGGAGGTGGTACAACAGACTGAGCAAGACATCTCCTGAACCACAGTACACCTCCAGGATGAGAGGGCCACCTTGGTTCCAGCCACATGGGGATGCTGGGCTACCTCCTCCAACACCCATTCAACAAATTCCTGTGAGAGAGAGAGATTGAAAGAATGTCAGAATTACACTTAAACCTGGTGCAGGTGGCTCATACCTATAATCTTAAGTACACAAGAGGCTGAAATATGAGATGATGGCTCATAGCAAACCCGGGCAGGAATGACTGTGAGACTGTTATCTCCAAAGAACCACTACAAAACTGGAAGTGGTGCTGTGACTCACGTGGTAGAGCCCTAGCCTTGAGCTGAGGAGCTCTGGGACAGTGCCCAGGCCCAGACTTCAAGCCCCATGACTGACAAGAAGTGGACTTCCCACCACAAGAAGTGGACTGAATAGCAACCATTGTCCTAGGGAGCATGGCAGAGAAGTCAGGCAGAGCTTCCTCTCAGCTGGGAGTCATGAATAGGTCACTCGGCTACTCTGTGCCTCATTTTCCCCAGCTGCAAAAGTGAACAAAGTGAAGGAACCCCTTCCTCATGGGGATAGGGTAATAATGAAAGAAAGCCATGTTTTGTTTAATAATCCCATGCCTGTCGCACCATTAACACACACCATCTGATCTCTTTCTGGGTATCTTCCTGTCATATGCTCACAGAATTGCTGAGAACTATATCTTAAGGCCCCTCCCTTTGTGCCTGGCTCTGCTCCAGAGATCCCTCTGTATTAATCCCTTGTTTCCTAACAACTGTCACATGAGGAAATTGAAGTCCAATGGTCGAGGCCCAACCCAGAGCTTCACCTGTGGTCAAGAATTGGCTGCCATGGACTGAGTTTGGGACAAACCAATGACGGAGCATGGCACCACATGTCTACAATTCCAATTACAGAGGACAAGGCCTGGTGGCGCATGCCTGTTACAGATAGGAGGATCATGATCCAGCCCAACCTGAGCATATATTAAGTCTCCATCTCAGAAATCCCCAAGACATAAAAGCTTGGCTCGAATGTTAGAAGACCTGACTGGCAAGCCTAAGGCCTTGAGGTCAAACCCTAATATACAAAAAATAACCAGAGGCCCAGTGCCGGAGGCTCATGCCTATAATCCTAGCTACTGAGGAGGCTGAGATCTGAAGATCACAGCTCAAGATATAAAGTAGGGTTGGCCTCACCCTTCAGACATCATGATGAGAAGACCTGGAGTCTGAGCTTTGCTGTTGTACTCCATACTAGCAGGGCTCATATCCTTACTAAGTGTTGGCCATGCTCTCTTTCCCCCTGGGAAGCCACACTCCCAGGTCCTCCCAAGCTCCCACTGCCACCAACCAGGCCCAAGAGAGTACACAGCTCCAGGGAACAGAGATGCCTTGTTCTTGTAATTTAACAATGTTGAGTCCCCTTCAAGCCTCTCACCCTTCCAGGCCCCCAGACCTCAGCTGTGAAGCCCATGCACCCCCAAAGATAGCAGGTAGAAGTTACCAAAAGCATCCAGCCTCCTTGTTACAACCCACTTCTACATACACACACACACATACACATGCACACACATGCGCGCGCACACACACACACACACACACATTCAGACTGATGACAGAACACTCTTCCTTGCAGCACCTGCAATTGGCCAACAGATCACTCACCTTAGTACAGTCAGGCTGTACAAAGAGAAAGATAACCTCTCCTTGTCCCACTCTGTCTCTCTATGTATGTCTCTCTGTCTCTCTGATCTCTCTGTCTCTCTTTGTTTCTCCCTGCCTCTGTCTCTCTGTCTCTGTCTCTGACTCTCTCTGTCTCTGTCTCTGTCTCTCTGTCTCTGTCTGTCTGTCTGTCTGTCTGTCTCTCTCTCTTTCTCTCTCTCTCTCTATTTCTCTCTCTCTCTCTCTCTCTCACACACACACACACACACACACACAGCTGTGTATCTCCTGAGTTTGTTGGAGACCAAATGGACCGGGAGCACCAGCAGAAGCTGGTAGAGCTGGGAAATGTGATCAACTTGTGAGAACTATAGACAGTTGGGGGCGGGGAATAGGCCGATTGTATGTGTGTGTATGGGGGGGATCTTCCCAGATATTCACCTTCTATTCTGACCCCCAGCATCCTCACCTCCATACTGGGTTTTCTGGGACCCTCTTCAGTTGAAAAGGGTGACCAAGCACAGAAGACAAGGTTTCACACAGCAAGGGGGGGTCTATCTTCTGCATCCCTAGGCACCCCAGTGGCTCACATCTTTAATCCTAGCTACTCAGGAGGCTGAGAACTGGAAGATGAAATTTCAAAGCCAATGAAGGCAGCAAAGCCTGAGAGACATCATCTCCAATTAACTGGCAAAATGCCAGGCTACAGGTATAGCTGAAGTGGTAGAAAATCAGCTATGAACAACGAAGCCAAGTAAGAGCAAGCTGTGTTAAATGTGAGGAGAGGAGGTAGGGGAAACAGAGAACAAAACAATACACAAATCCCACCTAATTTTTGGTACCAACCAAACTGAAAAGAAAAATGAAGCTTTTTCATTTGTATAACTTTACATGAGCACATATGCTCTTAGGTACACTTCAGAGCTATGTTTTTAATAATATATATACATATATATTAATAATGCATATATATTTAAATAAACTAAGAAACCAGCCAATGAATTAGTGCCTTAACCATGGCATTATAAATTATTTATACTAAAAGTGTTTTCCAAGTTTCTTTTCTCAGAATCAATCTTTAAGTTTTTTCATGTGCCTGGCACCAGTGACTCATGCCTATAATCCTAGCTACTCAGGAGGCTGTGATCTGAGTTTGGTGGTTCAAAGTCAGCCCAGGCAGAAAAGTCCGTGAGACTCTTATCTCCAATAAACCACTAGAAAACCGAAGTGGCACTGTGACTCAAGCAGTAGTCGCTCACCTTGAGCTGAAGAGCACAGGGATAACCCCTGAGTTCAAGCCGCAGGACACCCCCCCCCAAAGAAAAGAAGTTTGTTCATGCAGATCGTAAAATTCTAACATTCTGAGCTTTAGGAAACTTTTCTGTCAGGGTCTTATGCTCATTAGGAAAGTACTCCACTACTGAGTACATCACAGTCCCATTATTTTCGTTTTTCATTTTACAATCCAGTTTATTCCCAAAATGCTTAGAAGTACCTACTGTCCTCACAGAAATGAGGTTTTATTCAGAAACCCTACCTTTTGTGCTATGAGGCCTCCACTAGTGTATTTCGTGGTAGGCACTGAGGAAAACTCATAGGACGCAAATGCAGAGAGTTTATAATTGGAGAAATAACTCTAAATAGAAATAAATTCAACTGTCCCGACCTTCTAGGGAGAAATGATGTCCTTATTTTCATTCTCACTCTTCATGGCAGATGGTCAAAATAGAAACACCAATGTGCTATGCTGAAATGTAAAAGTTTAGACCCCTTTTTTGAAAAACTCTCATGTTATAAAATCAATATGTATCAAATAAAGGTGAAGTGAACTTAAAAATATTAAAAATGCTAATGAAGCTCCCTGGCTTGGAATGTGTGCCATTTTTTGTCTGCAAGTCCTGGAATTTGAACCCGGGGTCTGGGTAACTCTATTGCACTGTCGGGGAAGGGGAAGCTCGCCCTGCTTCAAGACCAGTAAGTCAGGCCTATTCCCTAGGCCTGAATTCAAGCCCCAGACCTGGAAAACGCACTCCTTTATATACATTTTAAATACAGGATTGAACTTCCATACAGATGTTCAGTCTATATTATGTTTTGTGTGGTTATACATTATATTTTTTATTTTTTTCATTTATTTACCATTTATTTTATTGACTGTGATGCATCCTAACTATGTATTACATTGTTTACATCCTATCACATACCATCTAGATTTGTAGATGTGTTCTCGATCATGCCTGACTCCCAGAACTCTCCCAGAAAAGGAAAACCGGTTTCGCACTTGGCTTCTTACTCCAAGATTAAATTTTTGGCACTGCTGGGATCTGAACTCAGGGCCTAGCAGGTACAATTCATGAATAGGTGAGTGTGAGCACAACAGCCTCTAGCCAATGAAGCTGTGAGGTTGTTCCTAGGTGCTGAGATCGTGACCCAGGATTGGCCAAAACAGCGGTACAAGGATAGGCAGACAATAGTATACAAATAAATATATATTGGTAAAAAGCACCATAGCCGCCTATCTATGATTGAATGACATTACTACATTCCTACTAACTCTTAGATATTTATTATACCACAATTAAAGGAATGCTATTCTTTTCATGCTTGATAAAGCATGAAATTAAGATCAATCAGTGTCCTAGGGTTATTGCATCCAATTTTAGGCTTGACCAATGCACAAACTTCTCTTTCAAGTGATATTCCTATGCATAGGAATGAGTGTCTTGTGATCTCCTGCCATTGGTAGTTGTCAGGACCTGGATTTGAACCCAGGGCCTATGTTGATAGGTTGGGCTATGGCTTCCCTGCTAGCCCGCCAGCCCTCAGCAATGGCAGGTCAGGTGTACTTTGCACCCATGGCATTCAGACCCAGGATGGTCACCGTGCAAAGATAAAAAGAATAAATAAACCTCCATCCCTCTGCAGCTTGCCACTTTTTGTGCTATCCCACTCATTTTTTTCTTTCTGCAAGCCCTCTGGGCATAGGATTCCAGGATTGGGTATGGGTCCTGAGGCTGCACCTAGCCTGGGGTGATTGAAGCTGAGGCAGAGTTGCCACGACCTGAGTTCAAGCCTTAAAAAAGCCATAAAAAAGAAAACAAATTGATTATTTAACTAAATTAAAAAAAATAAAGCTCTCTGGTTTGGAATTTCTGCCAGTTTTCTTTCCTATACTGGGATTTGAACTCAGGAACTTGTAACAATGTGAGGGAAAGTGCAGATTTGCTACTACTTGAGTTCAAACCCGTGGCAAGCCAAAACTAAAAAATTAAGTCACTGAGCTTGGTAGGGGGAGTAGTTGTGGATATGGGAGGTAAAGGATGGTAGGGGGAAAACAAAGAAGAAGGTAACAATGCTCAATAGGAAATATACTCATGACCTTGCTCATGTAACTGTGACCATTCTGTACAACATTTTTACAATAAAAAACATACAAACAAGAAACCATGTAGCATTCCGAGAATCACTTTGGGGGTAGGGGAGGATGTCTGAATAGATGTACAAAATTCTACACTGCTTTTTATTTAATGTTCAGTATGGAACTGAATAAACCTAACTGCTTCCATTAAAAGATTAATGGAATTGGGGCCAGTATTTCTACAATTGTTGGGATTTGATCTCACTGTCCAGGTAAACTCTTTTGTACCATGGGTGAAGGAAAAATTTACTGTCCTTGAAGAAAAGAAATTCAAGCTAGAGTTCCCATGGCCTGAATGAAGGCCCTGCAATGGAAAAAATATTTCTATACATGTGTAATATATGATATATACTTACATAAGTATGTTTATTACATGTTATGATTTTCATGATTGATTTTGTATTTGTTTTATTTTTTATTGTTTATTTTATTTATATTTTCATTCCCATATATATTTTGCACATCTATTATAAAATTATACACAATAATTTAGGACATTGACTCATTTATCATTAAAACTTTTTGTGTTGAAACATGATACATAATTAAATGGAGGCATTTGTCACAGTCTCTACCAAGAATGAGCTTTGTCTTATTTATCTTTGGACACCTTCCTATAGGGATGTCTTTAGATGATTTATACTGAGAAGCCTTTTCCTGAGGACAGGCAAGTTGTGGGATAAAATTGTAAGGGAGAGGCTAGAAATGTGGCTTTGTGCTAAAGAGCTCACTCAACATGCATGAATACCAGGGTTTGAATCCTTAGTGCCACATACTTAGAAAAAGCCAGACACAGTGGAGTGGCTCAAGTGGTAGAGTGCTATCCTTGAGAAGAACAATTCCCAGGACTGTCAAAAACAATAGGCCAGATGCTGGTGGCTCACACCTGGAAAACTACCTTCTCATGAGGCTGCTCAAAGACAGCCTAGGCAAGAAAAGCCTGTTAGACTCTTATCTCCAATGAACCACTAAAAAATCCCATGTGGAGCTGTGGCTCAAGTGGTAGAGAGTTAGACTTGACTGAATTGCTCAGGGACAGTGCCCAGGGTTGATACAAGACACACAACTGGAAAAAATTGAGGGTTAATCAAAGTACTTTTCCTATTTGCTAATTACGAGAACATTCTCTGGAAAATCAACGCTGATATACACCAGAATTGGAGTCAGACCTCCATGCTTAAGTGTAGCAGCTACACATTCCCAACCTCACAGACTCTAGCATTGTAACCTTGTGTCCACAGGGTTCTGAAAAGTCCAATGTTGAAAGGCTTAATATGCTCCCCAAACCCTTTGTGATAAGCAGTTGACTTGTATTGTCAATGTCATTACTCATCTGAACCTAGCAGAGCACCAGTAGCTCTTGCCCATCACTCTAGCTCAGGAGGCTGAGGTCTCAGGATCACACTGAAGCCAGCCAGGGCAGGAAAGTCTATGACACTCTGACTTCCACGTCTGAAAGGTCAGATGTTGAAGAGCTTCTTGTTTTTCCCTTGGTGATGAGAAGTTACTCTAAATGTTCTTAGTGTTCTTGACCCATTGACCCATCCTGGGTTCAAATGAAGTTCTCAGGATCCAAGCCCTGGCAGAGTTAGCAGGAATAACTCCAGTGTAACACTGTATTTGAAGGACAGAAAACAGTTTCAAAAGGCAGGCTAGGTGAAGAGAACAAGGAGGCAGAATATACACACTCAAAAGGGAAGTGAGCTGCAAAACCACTTCATTCATTCCAGGGACAGCCAGCAATGGGGGGAAACCTGAAACATTTGTTAGAGTTACACCAGGGTCAGGCTTTTCACAGCTTCCTCAAACAATGACTAACCTTCCTCCCTCAGGTGAAGAGATCCTCAAGCTATCTTTAGGTTACAAATAGAGAGCCAGTTTAGTGAGGGAGAGGGGAGGAACAAAGTAGAAAAGCCCTGCTCTCTGGTCTTAGGGAGTGGGTTTTTTACTCTCCATCTATCAGATTTGAAGGCCCTTCTTCTACCTCTGCCAGTCTTTTCTCCTTCCTTCATTCTCCACATCATTAATGCTAATCCCCAGTCCAAGGTGAGGCAGGGTCATTTCTCTTTGTCTCCAAGAAGCTGAGTTAGAACCTGGCTCTGCCCTCTTTACTCTGGGGCATTCGGCTGCCTGAGAAGTGGGAGACATTTTTCCTGCTCTGTGGTTGTGTGAAGGTGATGCTGGTGTCCTGGCACACTGCAGAAGCCTCATGACTGGGAATTGTTCCCTTCTTTCCTCCTGAAGTCCAAGACCAGATTCAGCTATCATTTTTCTATCTATCTATCTATCTATCTATCTATCTATCTATCTATCTATCTATCTATCTATCTATCTATCTATCTATCTATCTATCTATCTATCTATCTATCTATCTGTCTGTCTGTCTGTCTGTCTGTCTGTCTGTCTGTCTGTCTGTCTGTCTGTCTGTCTGTCTGTCTGTCTGTCTGTCTGTCTCTCTGTCTGTCTGTCTGTCTGTCTGTCTGTCTGTCTGTCTGTCTGTCTGTCTATCTATTTGTCTATCTATCTATTGACCTTTTCTTTCTTTCTTTCTTTCTTCCTTCCTTCCTTCTTTCTTTCTTTCTTTCTTTCTTTCTTTCTTTCTTTCTTTCTTTCTTTCTTTCTTTCTTTCTTTCTTTCTTTCTTTCTTTCTTTCTTTCTTTCTTTCTTTCTTTCTCTCTTTCTTTCTCTCTTTCTTTCTCTCCTTCTTTCTCTCTTTCTTTCTTTCTTTCTTTCTTTCTTTCTTTCTTTCTTTCTTTCTTTCTTTCTTTCTTTCTTCTTCCTTCCTTCCTTTCTTCCTTTATTTCTTTGTATCTATCTATGTATGTACCAACCTACCTACCTGCCTACCTACCTATCTACTTACCTACCTAACTACCTAACCACCTAACTACATACTTAGTTATCTCTTTGACATTTCTTGGGCTGAACTCAAGGCCTGGGCACTGTCTCTAGCACTCTGCTACTTGAGCCACAGCACCAATTCTGGATTTTTCTGTGTATGTGTTACTGAGGAATCGAATCCAGGGCCTCTTGAATGCTAGGCAAGCACTCTCCCACTAATCCACATTACCAGCCCCCTCATCTTTTTTATTAATTGTAGTTTTTACATATATATGCTACCATTTTGCGTCCCCAAGTATAATTTTCTGAATACTGCTTATTTCTATGAACTCTGATCTTCTCTTCCCCTGCCTGATTTGTGACTGCTCCTGCATTGGCCTCATAATAAAATGTAAATAAAGGCTGTTGAGAGCTTCGGTGTGCACCATATAAGGAAACAGGCCTAGAATACTGGAAGAGAAAATCAATGGGGCTGAAATGAAGAGAATGATGCAGTATGTACAATGAGCATATCTAAAACATAAATCTGTAAATAAAAGCAGAAGTTTTGCATACAGCCTCTTTGCACTTAGGGAAGTAATATACATAAACTTGGCCTTCTCTTTTTGAATTTTCTTTTGTGGCCACCCCATGGCTTAAACTGAGGACGCGCTGAATTCCTCAGCTGTTTTTCACAAGGCTGAGGTTCTACCACTGCCACAGCTCCACTTCCAGCCATCTGGTTTTTCAATGGACATAAACACCTCCCAGGCTTTCCTGCCTGGTCTGGCCTGTATCTCCTGCTTGTCTTTCTCTCTCAAAGCTGGAGCTCTACCCTCTAGGACACTGCTCCACTTCTGGTTTTCTGGTGGTTTATTGGAGACAATAAACCTTTCCTTCTAGGGCTGGCTTTGAATGGAGATCTCCTGAGGAAGCTTCAAGTGGATTTCCTCAGGGATTCTCCTAGGAGCCGCTCTACCCAAACCTTTAGTCTAAATCTCGAGAAGTACTAGAGAAAAACGGAAACAGGGACATGCTTCTAGTGTGTCTTAGATAATTAAGGTTGGAGATACAAAACACTCATAATCATTATATCATTTTATAGGCAAAAGGAGCAATGCAGATAGTATGAGGATCACTCCAGCTTTCGGTCCTCATATCCTGAGACAGTAAATTCACTGCAGCTCAATGCTAAGTGACAGAACTGGCATGTCCTGTGGACATTTGCTCCTAAATCCTGTAACACTCATTTCTCACTTTTGGCTTCAACCTTGTGACCAGAGGGTAAGATGAAGAGAGAAAATACTCTCAGAGAAAGCAGCTATAAAAAACATTGGGTAGTTTACTTATAAGTCCCAACCATAGGGATGACCTTATTAAGAAGTCAGTCCAGATTATAAAAAAAAGAAGAAAAGAAAGAAGGTGAAAGTGTCTGCTGACTGTAATCCCACCTCCTCAGGAGGCTGAGATGTAGAGAATTTGAGTTTGAAACCAGCCAGTGAAAGAAAGTCCTTGACAATGTTATTTCTAAGAGATCACAGAAAAACCCAGAAGTGGGTTTGTGACTCAAGCTTAATGCAGTACCCTTGAGCAAAAGGAGCTCTTGGGCCAGGCCTAGGCTCATAGTTCAACACCAGGACTGCCCCCTCAAAAAAAAAACCTGTACCTCAATTTCTTTGTGTATGTATGGATGTATTCCTCTAGGTGAAACTCGTGAGTAGCTATGATGAATGGCACCAAGCAAGAAAATTGTATTCAATACAATGAGTTCATAACACAGAGACTGTTTTTATGGTATTTCATGTTCCAGGGCTCCCTTCACTGCTCCCAATGTAGCCTGAGGTTTTCTCTTCATCCCAGGCCTGCTGGAGGAAGTCTCCCTCATTGTCTCGACAGGAACACAAAAGACCTCACTCCTGTACAGCTGTGTACCAAATAACTCCATCTGGGCTAATTAGTGAGGATGTGTGGGCAGGCTCTGAAAGTCAGGAGAAAAAGGCCTGTTTTTACCCTTTGCTATCTCTGTCTGGACAGGAACACAAAAGACCTCACTCCTGTACAGCTGTGTACCAAATAACTCCATCTGGGTCAATTAGTGAGGATGTGTGGGCAGGCTCTGAAGGTCAGGAGAAAAAGGTCTGTTTTTACCTTAGCTATCTCTCTTCCCAGTGCTCTGTTTTAACAGGAGACCTTCATTTTTGCCAACTCCCATTGCAGGCCAAGTTCTGTGCTCTTATCCTGCCTTTATGAGACTATATTCCAGTGTTCAGATACAGTGCTCAATATAATTCAGGAATCCTTCAGGCAGACAACTAGGGCACTCAACATAATGAAACATTTCATTGCCGGCAATGATGGGCCTATATTGCCTCTCCTAGGTTTCCAGGAGCTTGGAAAATCCAAGCACATGTTGGATATCACAAAGCTTCCTGTCATCTAGGACTGGTGAAGCTCATCAGGTTTTGAAACCTTTGACCTCTCTTAGCCTTTGACCTCTCTTAGTTAGGCCCTGGCTGGCTAGGTTTGGGGGTTAAACATAGGGCCTGGGTGCTGACCACGAGCTCAAAGCCGAAGTCTACTGCTTTACTTTACTTTGTCACAGCTTCACTTCTGCTTTCTCTCTGTGTGTGAGTGTGTGTACATGCATGTGTGTGTGCATACACTATTCCTGAAGCTTGAACTCAAGACATGAGCACTGTACCTAGTTTCTCTTGTACAATGGTTGCCCTCTCCCACTTGAACCACAGAGCCCCTTCAAGCTTTTTCCTAGTGATGTGTTTCTGAGAAATCAAGCTCAGGGTTTCATATATGCAAAGCACTCTACTCTTAAGGCACATTCCCACCCCTCTACTTCAAGTTTGTTAGTATGTTTCTGACTTTTTTGTTGTTGTTGTCATTGTAGGAGTTGAAATCTGGGTGCTGTCTCTGAGCTCTTTAGCTCAAATCTTGTGCTCTACCACTTGAGCCACAGAGCCACTACCGGTTTTCTGGTGGTTCATTGGATCTAAGTGTCTCAAGGACTTTCCTGTCCATGCTAGCTTTGAACCATGATCCTCAGATCTCATCCTCCTGAGTAGCTAGGACGACCGGCATGAGATGCAAGCACCTAGCTTCCACTTCAGGTTTCTTAGTGGTGAATAGGATATAATAGTCTCATGGTACCTTTTGTGTCAGGGATAGTTTGGAACCCAGATCTCAGCTTCTTGAGAAGGCACGATGGCAGACCTCGGTTATAGAACCCTAAGCCATGGCACTTGCTGCAAGGAGGTCCTTGGCTCTGTGTGGTGAGTGCTAGCCATGAGCCCAAGAGGTATGGGTCAGTGCCTAAGCCCTGAGTTCAAGGTTCATGACTTAGAAAAAACAATACAAAACAATTGTGTACTGTAGACAACTCACTAGTCTTCAGTAATACATAATTTTGTCCCTGCCATGGGGACACATCTGAGCCTCAATATTCTTTTCTGCATAGTCATGTCAGTTGGAGTTCCTACAGGGACAAGATGAAAGTATGCACCCTTTGAAGGACAAAATACATAACACTTTTTTTTTGTCGGTCATGGGGCTTGAAATCTGGGCCTGAACACTGTCCTTCAGCTCTTCAGCTCAAGGCTAGTGCTCTACCACTTGAGCTACAGTGACACTTCCAGTTGTCTGGTGGTTTATTGGAGATCAGAGTTTCAGCGACTTTCTTGCCTGGGCTGGCTTTGAACCACTATTCGCAAATCTCAGCCTCCAGAGTAGTTAGGATTAGAGGCGTGAGCCACTGGTGCCTGGCTGCAAATAACCCTCTTTACAGGACTCAGCACACAGCATCCTGTGAAAGAATCAGCACCCAGCACCCAATGCAGGACTCAGGACACTGCACTCTGTGAAGGACTCAGCACATAGCATCCTGTGCAGGACTCAGCACACAGCACCCCGTGAGGGCCCTGACTCCAGGAAAGAATCATCACATAGATGCATCCCACAAGCTGTCATTAATTAGTATTAGGGTGCTTTCATCAATATCACCATTCTTTCAGAAACACATCACAAACTGCACAAAGTTCACATCTAATGATTCAGAGGAGCATTTTTTGGGGGGTAGTCAGCCACAGGGATTGCACTAAAATGTTGGGGGGTACTGTCCTAAGATCTTTTGCTCAAGGTTGGAGATCTATCACTTTGATCCACAGCTCAGAGTTTCACAGACATCCCGCCAGGACTGGGTTTTAAATCCACCAGTGTCAGATCTCAACCTCCGAGTAGCTTGGATGACAGGAGTGAGCAAGCCAGGAGCATCTGGTTCTGTGGGGCTGAGTTGCAGTCGTATACCTCTGACTAAGTCAGGTTAGATGAGAGCTGTCAGCACCAGACTCCCGGCTTGCTCTGTGATGAGGTATTTGAAGTCCTATCCTTATAGAGTTACAGTCACAACATTCAATATTTTTTCATGCCCATCCTGGACCTGAGTAAGAGTCTAGACACAGTCCCTAGGCTTTTATGCTCAAAGCTAATGCTCAACTGCTTGAGCGAGAGCACAACTTCTGGATTTTTATGTGCATGTGGTAGTGAGGAATCGAATCCAGGGCTTTGTATGTACTAGCTATCATTATACCACTGAGCCCCAGGAGTGACAAGCGTATGAACAGATAAATGTGTAGATAGGCATATATGTATATGCATATACATATGTATATATATATGTATATATATATATAAGACAATATACATATGTATAAGACAAGAGAAATGTGTCTGTATATTATGAAATTACATATAGTATATTACTACCCATTATTGACATTCAAATTATTCTTTCCACTTTTAAGTGTCATGGTTGAATACATAATAAATTATTAATTGAAAATTAATCAATGTAATAAAATTGTTATGTATAATTTTATAATATACTCATACACTAACTACTAATTTGTTACTTTTATAAAATTCTATTCATATGGATGTACATGGAAATGGGTTTCTTGGAATCTCTCGCCAATACTTAGTGGCAGCCCTGGGATTCAACCTCCAAGCCTAAGTTATGCTTTGGGTTATGGCTTCCCTAATAACCAGCCAAACATCAGCATGCAATGTCATGTACACTTTCAGGGCTTTGTCATTTACACGCAGGATGGTCACAATGCAAAAGGAAAAAATGTAAAACCACCTTATTGAATTTCTCCGTTTTATCCTTTTCCTTTTTATTTCTTGCCAACCCCAAGATTTGTACTTGGATCCTAGAATCCCAGGGCTAGCTGTGGCAGAGATGCCAAGACCTGAGTTCAAGTCCCATGCTTGGCAAAAAAAATAATAAAATAAAATAAGGCCCTGTCTTGGAATTTGCACCATTTTTCTGGCAGGCCTGGGATTTGAACTCAGCATCTGGGTTTCTCTGTGGCACTGTGGGTGAAGGGGAAGCTCACCGTCCTTGAAGACAAGAAATTCAGACCAGTTCCCAGGGCCTGAATTGATGCCCCAGCACTGGAAAAAATACACACATGAGTTTAGTGAGTATGATGTTTATTACCCTTATTCATTTAGTATTATTACACATATAACATTTCATTTATTACATCCTATCATACAGGATACATTTGCATATGAATTATACATCATACTGAGCCCCAGGAGTTTTTTTCAGGAAAAAAAATGTGTCAAAAGTGGCTTCTTACTACATGAATAAATTTTTGGCAATGCTGGGATTTCAACTCACTGCCTACAATGTCCAATCCATAAATGGGGTCAAAGTCTTAGCACACCAACCTCTGGCAAACTGAGCTGCCAGGAAGTTCTGACGACCTGTTACCTGTTATCAAGCCACACTAGTGCCATATAATATATATATGTTTGTGTGTGTAGATTGCTTTATATATATATATATATATATATATATATATATATACATGTGTGTGTGTGTGTGTGTAGAGAGAGAATGTGAGGATATTATGAAATTTTATATAGTTACCAATAATTAGTTAGTAAGTTAGGTCTCCATTTAATGATATATAGTTACCAACAATTAGTTATTTAATTATGTCTCCATTTAATGAAGTATCAAGGTTTAATACTTATAAAAGCATTAATTAAAAATGAATCAATATCCTTCCATTAGGTAAATCATAACATGGTGCTAGAATGGAAGATATAAATCCAATGATTTATGTGTGGCTTTCTAAAATAGAATCATGAATTAACTGCAAATTTAAATACTTTTATAACATTCCATTAGCATTCATGTAAATAGGAATGAGTTTGTCAGGATCTGCCTCCATTTGTGTGTGGCAGTCCTGGGGTTCGAACTCCAGACCTGGGAAGTTTACTTCGAATGCAAACCATTGGAATGACACTGAAGATTTCAGATTGTCATGATTAAAAAGTAACAAGAAGAAGCAAAGAAAGCCAGGTGTCAGTGGCTCCTGTTTGTAATCCTAGCTCCTCAGGAGGCTGAGATGTAGAGAATGCCAATTTGAATTCAGCCAGGGCAGGAAAGTCTGCAACACTCTTATTTCTAAGAGATCACAGGAAAATATCCCCAAGGGTTGGGGCTGTGGCTCAAGGGCAGAGTTCTAGTCTTGAGAAAGAGGAGATCAAGGATAGGGCCTAGGCTCATATTTCAACCTGAGACCTGCCAAAGAAAAAAAGAAGGCAGTAACTCCATGTCTCTGTGTATTTACGGATGATGTATGGATGATGGGCATTCATCAGGTTGCCCATGACCAGACCCCCAACATGTGAAAGCTGGGAAAAGCACTCAGAGAGTACTAAGTCTGAGCCAGTAGCTTGAACAAAGCATCCTTCTCTGCCATTTAATAACTGAAGCCCAGAAGGATTGCCTTGGCTGGTGTATGCAACGGGTTCATTATGTTCTGGCTGAGGTGTCCTATTGGGACATCTAGCAGCCAGCCACTGCCTCCAGGGAGACCACTTTTCCTAGGCTATAGGTATTGTGGAAGATTCTGGCTCAATATTCCCTATCCCTGTATAGGATGTGAGCCTAGATCTCTGGGGCCTGGTGGCTATCACTCATTCATCATTCCTCCTTGCCGAGTTTCACTCTGGTCCCAAATCCTGCAAAGATTTGAAATGCCCAGTGATTTCTGTGCTGAAAAGAGTATGCCAATAAATCCCACCCTCATAGTTCCTGTTAGAAGTAAGCCTTGGGCTGTGAATGTGGCTAAGTAGTAGAGTACTTAACATGCAAGCATGAAGCCCGGGGTCGGATACCTCAGTATCACATAAACAGAATCAGCCAAAAGTGTCACTGTGGCTTAAGTGATAGAATGTAGCCTTGAGCAAAAGCAGCTCAGGCACATGCCTTGACCCTGAGTTCAAGCCACAACACTGGCAAAAAGATGTGAGCTTGGTGAGACATACAATTCTGAGACTCAGAGGAAGGCCGAGGTAGGTAAGAGGTAGAGGGCAGGTGCTGGTGGCTCACCCCTGTAACAATAGCACTCAGGAAGTTGAGATCTGAAGATTATAACTGCAAGCCTGTGCAGGCAGGAAAGTCTATATGAGACTCTTTTCTCCAATTAAGCACCAAAAAAACCAGAGCTGTTGTACAAGTAGTAGAATGCTAGCCTTGAGCATAAAAACTCAGGGATAACATCCAGGCCATAAATTCAAACCCCAGGACTGGCACACACACACACACACACACACACATACACACACACACACACCAAGATAGAGCATTTGACAGTCAGCCTGCACTAGTTCGATCTCTAGCAACTCAGTATTAAAAAAAAGTGAGAGAAAGGAAGGAAAGACTTGCTCCAGGAGGTGATACAACCAGTGCCAAAATACCACATGAGTTCTAAGATGTGGAACAGGACAGAGGGCCTAGGGCAGAAGGTGCAGAGCATGCGTAAAGGGCCTGAGGGGTGTTCTAGAGCAGGTGGTGTGGGTGTAATGAAGGTTCTGTGGCCTCAGACAAGTCTGGCAGAACACTGAAGGCTGGGTCAAGGTTTGTACTGGAGTCACAGGTAGGGCAGAGGGTGGCGTCACAGAATGGGGCTCAGAGGAAGATTAGCTTGACTTTTTACCAAAGACCCCAGCCAATTTTGTGGCTGGAAGACTATTTTTCACAGCTCCTGACCTTCAGGCCCCCTTTGCATGGAGGAGTCAGGGAAAATGCAGGGAAGAACTCTTGCTCAAGAACAGCTTCTACCCAATGCCTCCAGGGGCTCAAACCCTGTAAATCCTAGCTATTAAGAAGTCTGAGATCAGAGAGTCCGGGAAGATGGCGGAGGAGAAGCTGGAGTCTAAGTAAGCTCTCACATAGAAAGCAGTTTTAGAGTTCCAGTGAACAGTCCTAAGTTAGAGAATTATACCAAGTGTACCATCACAGGACAGAGAGTTAGGCCAGAGAAGGAAACCCAGGCAAGGAGACACTTCTGAGCCCTTGCCAGCAGCTGCGGCGGCGGCGGCAGCTGTGGCAGTGACGGAGAGCACAGGCGCCATACCTGAGCAACAGAGAGTCCGGGAGGAAGGAGCCAGACTCAGCAGGCGAGCGGATTCTACTCAACACCAGCAAGAACCAACAAGGAGCAGACATCTTCATCCTGCAGTTCGCAGACCAGAGACGACCCAGGAAATAAGACTCGTTGTGAGTAGAAGCCTGACGTCCTAACTCCTTCTCAGGGAGCAGAGGAGGGAAGGCCACCCCTCCCCACCCCCAGCACCAGTGATCTCCATCTTGGATACCGACAAAGCTCGGAGGAGCTGCTAGCTCCAGCTCAGGCCTTGGAATAAAATGAGTCATTTAGCAGGTCACAAGAACTTAACGGCGGCGTGACCTGCCAGACTCAGCTCCACCCAGGGAAAAGTCACCCAGGTCGGGAGCCAGCCCGAGGAGTGGGTTTCTTCACTGGGTAATCAGAGCCAGAGGCTGCCCCTCCCTCTAGCAGCCTCGCCAAGCAATTGAAAATCAGTAAACAGAAACCCTGAGAATGGCTCCAGGCTGGGCTCTGTGAGGTTTTCACAAACCAGCCCGGAAAAGCTACCAGAACCTAGCCTCATCACTGCATCCCCCTCTTTTGTGATACTCAAAGCAGATCTGTCTCCCAGTGAACTAGCCTGAGAGGAGGATCACCAAATCCTGGGTAAAGCAGAGCATTTTACGTCTGTTCGAACAAACTGGCTTAAGAAACCAACCAAGTCACAGGACCACAAGCAGACCAGCGACTCCAACAAGAGGCTGGTTACGGACACAAGGGAGATACAGGATTTTTCCCACTCCTCCCAAAAAAATTCAAAGAAGTTTTTTTGTTGTTTTGTTTTTTTCTTTTTTCTCTTCATCTTCGTCTTCATTTTTTTTTAGTTTTTATTTTTGCTACCTTATATAAAAATTTCTTTTTCTTTTCTAAAACTTTTTTCAATCTTTAATCTTTACTTTTTTGATAAAAAAATTGTTTTCCAGAAACTTTTTTTTCCTCTTATAATTTTTATTTTGGGGATACGGAAGTGTGCGCTTTTGCTTTCTTTTTTGGTTTTCTTTCTCTTTTTTTTCTTTTTAAATTATCTTTTTGTTTTTGTTTACCTCTACTGAACTTCTCATCTTTTTCTTCTTCTTTTCTCCTCTCTTTCATTCTTCTTTATATGACTTAATTCTTGTCGTGCACATCCTCAGATAAACCCGTAGTTGACTATTAGACCCTATCCCACATTGAGTACACACTTAATCCACGAATTTATTACTCAAGTCAAAACCGCTGAGACTTAAATTCCTTAATAGCAGTACTACTTCTTTATACCTATATAATATTTTAAGCATTTTTATTTTTAAATTTTTCACATCTCCTTCATATCCCTCCCCTTCTCTCAGTAAATTCACGTTCTTATCTAAATAGATTGTTATCACTTCTACATAATTTTATTAATTTCTACCTTTCTATTTTTTCTGGTCTCTTTTATTTCCTGTTCCCTTTCTTTTTTTTCTCTCTCTCTCTACTTTCATCCTACCCAACCTATTTCCTGCATTGAGATTAAGACTTAGTTAACTCTCCCTAAGCCAGCCCACATCAATCTATTCCTATTTTTTTACCCACATCTCTCCCTAACCCTAATAATTACTGGTCTTCCAAATTATACTTTGCTGTTCTTAGCCAATTAACGTATAGTTGTTTGATGTTTTATAGAAGTATCTGTTGAACTAGATCATATCTGTAGACTATTGACTGTGCAAATTCAGACTTGGGTTGATGCTTGCCTTAAGAGAGTGTTGTAGCACAAAACTGGTGCTATTTTCATCTCAAATGAGCAGAGTCAGCCGGAAAAACACAAGAAAAATGGCAAATCCGGGTATCTCAATTCTCAATCCCAATATCAGGGGACAGAACAGATCATGAATAATCCAGAGGAGAATTCCCAAATAGCTCTACAAACACTGCTGGCAAACATGATAAATCAAAAGATTGAAAGCATAGAAAGGTCTCTGTATGAGCGTGATAGGGAGAGAGAGGAGGCATTCCGAAAGTTTATACAGGAATATCATAATCATGAGGAAGCTACTCAAAAGCTGATACAGGATTTGCATGAGCAGTTTGAGAATGCTCAAAGAGAAAGGCAGGAATGGCGTGAACAGGCAGAGAACACTCAAAGAAAACTACAGGAATCCTACGAAGGGGAGGAAGCTAAAAGAGTAATACAGGAATTGAGAGAGCAGGAAGAGAATACACAAAGATCACTAAAGGCATTCATGGAATCCATTAACAAAGAGCTGAAGGAAGTCAGGGAGACCACAAAGGGAATGCTGAATGGAACCCAACAAAAGGAATGGGAGCCCAAGGAAACCATAACCAATCAACTAAGTGATCTGAGACCAAACACTGACCATCAAATTAAGGAAGTAAAGAAGTTCATACAAAATCTAAAACAAAGCTTCAACAAAGAACTTGAAGCCATCAAAGCTGACCAATTAGAAGGAAAAGAGATCAAAAACAAAGTAGAAAGTCTTGACAGCATGTTAGACCATGCAGAAGATTGAATCTCAGGGATTGAAGACAGCCTAGATATTATAGATAAAGAACATACATCCATCCAAGACAAGTCCAAGAAATATGATAGATCTATCCAACACTTGGAAGACACCATCAGAAGGCCTAATCTAAGGATAATGGGTGTAGAGGAGCACCTAGAAACAGAAGTTAATGGCCTAGGAAATTTATTTAACAGGATCCTAGCAGAGAACTTCCCAAACATGCAAAAAGATAGGCCTATTCAGATACAAAAAGCATTTAGAACTCCAAACAGACCAGACCAGAATAGGACATCCCACTGTCACATTATAATCCACACAGGATCAACTCAGACCAAGGAAACGATCCTTAAAGCTGTCAAGGAGAAAAGATTAATCACCTATAAAGGAAAACCAATTAGAATCACCTCAAATTTCTCAGCAGAGACAATCAAAGCAAGAAGAGCCTGCAATGATGTATGCCATGCCCTAAAAACAAACAATTATCAACCAAGAAAACTGTACCCAGCTAAACTCTCCTTCATAACTGAAGGCCAAATAAAAACCTTACATAGCAAAGAAAAATTGAAACAATACATCTCTACCAAACCAGTCCTACAAAAGAATCTTAAAGATGTCCTACACATAGAAAACCAACAAGACCGCAATAAAGGCCAAGAAACTGCACCCAAACTGAGAATCCAAGAAACATAGGAAGAAGCCAGTTTGCGCAGCCACCAAGAAGGTGGATGACATGGCAGGAACTCCCAAATACCTCTCAGTCCTTTCTCTTAACATTAACGGAATGAACTCTCCAATTAAGCGACATAGACTGTCTAGTTGGATTAAAAAACAAGACCCTTCTATCTGCTGCCTTCAGGAGTCACATCTTGCCCGTAAAAACAAACACATTTTCAATGTTAAAGTTGGAAGAAAATCTACCAAGCAAACAGCCCCCATAAACAGGCGGGATTAAATAGACTTCAAATTAAAATTCGTGAGAAGAGATAAAGAAGGTCGCTACATACTAATTAAGGGATCTCTCCTTCAGGAGGATCTTACAATTCTAAATATCTACTCGCCAAACAACGGAGCACCCAAATTTATCCAAGAAACACTACTTTCCCTCAAATCCCATATAACCCCAAAGACATTAATTGTTGGGGATTTTAACACACCACTCTCCCCACTAGATAGATCAACTGGGCAAAAACTCAGCAGAGAAACTGCAGATCTAAATAGCTGCATAGATCAACTAGATTTAACAGATATCTCCCGAACATTTCACCCAGCAGCATCAAAATACACGTTTTTCTCAGCAGCATATGGAACACTTTCTAAAATAGACCACATTTTAGGACAGAAACCAAATTTGTATAATTTCAGAAACATTGAAGTTATATCTTGCATTCTCTCTGACCACAAGGGAATAAAATTAGAACTCAACACCAAAAGCCACCAAAGAAAATCTGGTATCACATGGAGGCTTAACAACACACTGCTGAATCACGAGTGGGTCATGGAAGAGATTAGAAAGGAAATTGAAATGTTCATGCTATTCAACAAAAATGAGCACACAAATAACCAGCTCCTCTGAGTCACAGCAAAAGAAGTACTCAGAGGCAAGTTTATAGCTCTGAGCTCCAACATCAACAAATTGGAGAGATCTGAAACCAAAAATTTAATGACACATCTAAACCTCCTTAAAAAAGACCAGCAAGATAAACCCCAATCCAGTAGACGGAAAGAACTAATTTAAATTATATCAGAATTAAATGAATTAGAATCCAAAAAAACTATAGAAAGAATCAACAAAACAAAGAGTTGGTTCTTCGAAAAAATTAACAAAATTTCCAGACCCTTAGAAAATCTTATCAGAAAAAGAAGAGAACACACCCAAATAAATAAACTCAGAGATGAGAATGGAAACATCACCACGGAAACAACCAAGATTCAGAACATTATAAGGGAATACTACTCAAAACTTTATGCTAATAAGTTTGAGAACTTGACAGAAATGCACCTCTTCCTAGCAAATATTGACAAGCCGAAACAAAACCAAGATGAGTTAAACCAGCTTAACAGGCCCATATCAAGCATTGAAATAGAAAAAGCAATAAGAGACTTTCTAGCTAAGAAAAGTCCAGGACCAGAGGGTTTTACAACGGAATTCTATAAGGCCTTCAAAGCAGAGCTCACACCAATACTACTCCAACTCTTCAATGAAATTTAAAGAGAAAGCTCACCACAGAACACATTCTATGAAGCCATCATAACCCTCATCCCAAAACCAGGCAGGGACTCATCAAAGAAAGAGAACTATAGACCCATTTCTTTGATGAACATTGATGCAAAACATCTCAACAAAATATTGGCCAACCGACTTCAACAATTCATCCAGAAAATCATACACCATGATCAAACAGGATTCATTTCAGGGATGCAAAGCTGGTTAAATATACGCAAATCAATTAATATTATTCATCACATCAACAGCAGCAAGAATAAGAACCACATATTTATCTGAATAGATGCAGAAAAAGCATTCGACCTGATCCAACACCCCTTTATGATGAAGGATTTGGAAAAATTAGGAATCCATAGAACATTCCTCAATACAATAAAGGCTGTATATGACAAACCTACAGCCAGCATTATACTTAATGGTGAAAAACTAAAGCCATTTCCTCTTAACTCAGGAACAAGACAAGGATGTCCACTCTCTCCAGTTCTCTTCAACCTAGTATTAGAATGCCTAGCTACAGCAAAAAGACATGATGCAGACATAAAGGGGATCCAAATAGGGAAAGAAGAAATTAAACTCTCCCTCTTTGCAGACGACATGATCTTGTATTTAAAGAATCCCATAGACTCCACTGCCAAATTACTCAAGCTGATTCAAAACTTTGACAAAGGAGCAGGGTATTAACCCCCCAAAATCAATGGCTTTTCTGTATGCCAACAATGAGAAAAGTGTGGCTGAAATTAGGAAAGCAACTCCATTTGTAATAGCCCCACAAAAAATAAAATACTTAGGAATTAACTTAACCAAAGAAGTGAAAGACCTCTATGATGAAAACTTTTAAATCTTGAAAAAGGAAATCAACACAGAACTTAGAAAATGGCAAAACCTCCCATGCTCCTGGATTGGAAAGATTAACATTGTGAAAATGGCAATAATTCCCAAGGCTATCTACAAATTCAAGATACCTATCAAAATTCCAACCTCATTCTTCAAGGAAATAGAAGAGGCAATCCAAAAATTCATATGGAACAATAAAAGACCCGGAATAGCAAAAACGCTCCTTAACGGAAAGAACACAACTGGAGGACTATCAATACCAAATTTCAAACTTTACTATAAAGCCATAGTAATCAAAACAGCTTGGTATTGGTATAAGAACAGGCCTCAGGATCAATGGAATAGAATTGAAATCCCAGAAATGAACCTACAGACCAATAGCCATCTAATCCTCGATAAGGGAGCTAACACAATAGAATGGAACAAAGACAGCCTCTTCAGTAAATGGTGCTAGCAAAATTCATTAACTACTTGTAGAAAACTAAAGCTAGATCCGTATATATCATCCTGCACCAGAATCACCTCCAAATGTATCAAAGACCTCGGAGTCAAAGCAGACACTCTGAAAATCTTACAGAATGGAATAGGAGAAACCCTAGGTCTCCTTGGCTCAGGCCGAAATTTTCTGAATAGAGACCCGGAAACACGAAAAATCAAAGAAAGGTTGGACAAATGGGATTGCATAAAGTTGGAGAGCTTCTGCATGGCAAAGGACATAGCTACCAAGATCAATAGAAAGCCCACGGATTGGGAGAAGATCTTTACTAGCCATACAATGGACAAGGGTCTCTATTTAAAATATACTTGGAACTCAAAAAATTAAACCCCCCAACAACAAATCCTCAAAGAAACAACTGCCCAATAAAAAAGTGGGCGAAAGACTTAGAAACTTCTCTTAAGAAGAAAGAAGGATGGCCAATAGACACATGAAGAAATACTCAACATCCCCAGCCATAAAAGAAATGCAAATCAAAACAACATTGCGATACCACCTCACTCCAGTTAGAATGGCAAAAATCAAGAACTCTAACAACAACAGATGCTGGAGAGGATGTGGACAGAAGGGAACCTTACTTCATTGTTGGTGGGAATGTAAACTTGTTCAACCACTTTGGAAAGCAGTATGGAGGTTCCTCAAAAGACTTCACATAGAACTCCCCTATGACCCAGCAATCCCACTTTTGGGTATTTAGCCAAATGTTTACAAACAAGACCACACAACTATGTTTATTGCAGCATTATTTACCATAGCTAAGATCTGGAACCAACCCAGATACCCCTCAGTAGATGAATGGATCAAGAAAATGTGGTTTATATACACAATGGAATTCTATGCCTCCATCAGAAAGAATGACATTGCCCCGTTTGTTAGGAAATGGAAAGAATAGGAAAAAATTATATTAAGTGAAGTAAGCCAGGCCCAAAGAAACATAGGCCCCATGGTTTCCCTTATTTGCAATATCTAGTATATGTATGAGTCAAGCGGAAATGGTCAGATAATGTGATATTAGGAAAATGAACCCTTAGATATGCATTTTAATGCTTTTTTTCTTTCATGCATGTGTTTCTTACGCATTTATAAGATTATTTCTTTGTTGCTTTGTATGTCTCTCCCCCACAGTATAACTCCCGCTTTCACTATATTTGATGTCAGTATAACTTGTGTAGGAGATGGACAAAAGTAAGTCGTTTAAGGATACAGGCGGACCTGTTGCAACAATGAGGAGTAGAAGTTGTCATGTCCAAAACGAGCTTTACAACGTCGGTGCGGGGGTGGGGGGGAGAAGGATTGGGACTGGGAGTGGAGGGGGGAAGCTGGGAAGGGATGTGAAGAGTAAACAAAGGAGGCTGCAATGTTTGGTTAGAAATGTACGCATTATCCTGCCCATGTAATTGTAACCACTCTGTACAGTATGTTCACCAATAAAATAAAATAAAAAAAAAGTAAAGTCTCTTGGAGGCAATATCATACAGAAAGAAGTAACATTATTATCAAGTTGATTCTGCATATATAGTTTGGGGTTGAATGATGGAAGGGGTGAAATTAATCAAGATTCTTCTTACTTATCAATTGACATGCTGAATTAAACCCCTGTTGTAAAAGAAATATACTCATTACCTGACTTACATAACTGCAACTTCTCTACATATCACCTTCATAATACATTTTTTAAAAACCCTTTGCTGTACCTATTACAAATTATATAAATAAATAAAATTTAAAAAACTGAAATAATAAAGAAGTCTGAGATCAGAGATCGTTGGTCAAAGCTAGCTCAGTGGAGGAAAGTTAGTGATACTCTTCTGGCCAATGAACTACCAAAATCCGGAAATCAAGCTGTGGCTTAAGTGGTAGAGTACCAGACTTGAGGGAAAAATTTAAGAGAGAAGAGCCCAGACCCTGAGTTCAAGCCCCGGTACTGGCACAGAAAAAATAGAATGTTTTCAGGAGATCCCAGTCCACTATGTTGAAAAGCCATTATCAGCTGGGTGCTGGTGGCTCATGCCTGTCATCCTAGGTACTCAAGCCTGAGACCTGAGGCTCAGTCAAAATTAAAAGCTATCCTGGGCAGACTCTTATGTCCAATGAATCACCAAAACCTGGGAAGCAGAGCTACTGTAGTTCAAGTGGTACAGCACCAACCTTGTGAAAACAAGGTAAAGGATAGCACCTAGGCTTTGAGTTCAAGTCCCGGTAAACACACACACACACTCTCTCTCTCTCTCTCTCTCTCTCTCTCTCTCTCTCTCACACACACACACACACACACACACACACTAATATCCTTAACAGGTGCTAGTGGCTTATACCAGCAATCCTAGCAACTCAATAGGCTGATATCTTAGGATGGCAGCTTGAAGCCAGAACAGGCAGGAAAGTCCCTAAGACTCTTATCTCCACTAAACTACTAAAAAAAGATGAAAGGTGAGCTCTGGTTCAAGTGGTAGAATGTTAGCTTGAGCAAAAGAAGCTCGGGGACATTGCCTAGGCCCTGAGTCCCAGCTCTAAGATTTTTTTTTTTAAAGACATCCTTTGCCACCGCAAAGGCCATAAATTTTGGTCATCCTAAACCTCACATCCACTCCTGCCACTTCCACAGTACTGCCACAAGTGGCTGGTGTGTGGCCAACACGGGGTTAAGAAGTGAAAGTACATAAGGATGTGCATAGCCAGGTCAACACTAATACCCCAAAACAATGAGGTATTGGCCATACCAGTCTCTCATCCCCCAGTTCCCTGGTCCTGGAATCTAAAGTCTGTGCCTCTGTATTCTGAGCATCTGGAATTTTCTAGAAGGACCTGAGAGGCTCAGGTGGGGCCAGAAGATAGACTGTCCTATGATAAAGTACATTTACATTTCCTAGACACTGACCTATACTTCCAAGCCACCTTGGCCTCACAACCCATGTAGCCCTAGATCCTCCTTGCTTGGGCAGCCTTCAGGCAGCTCTCAAGCTCCACTTGGCCAGAGCCACCAGCAATCTCCCATTCCCCTTTCCACTGCGAGCCTGCTGAGAGGGATGTGCAGTCCGAGGCCCAGCTGAGGAAAAAGATAGGACATCGCATGACTGAGGCCCTGCCTCTCATGCAGAGGAAACCCTATTCCAGCTGACCCAGAATCCCCTGGAGGCGGCCAAATATTGGGACCGCCAGACTTGTGCCCCAGAGAAAAGTTGGAACACAGGCCTGTGGCAATTTAGGACTCATTGTAGACCCTGATAGGGGGCTAAAGGCAAGGTTGGTGTGAAGGAGGGGCACCATCTGAGGCCAGAAAGAGGCAGACCAGCAACCAGGAAGGGGACAGAAAAAGACGAGGGAAAATTACACACACAAGTGCACGCGCACACACACACAAACACACACAGATATTCCAAGCCCTTAGCAGTTCCTGAGAACAAAATCATGAACTCCCTCTATTAGGATCACATCCAACCCGTGAGAAGATGGCACTATCATACTCAGACTAACTGTAGAGAGAGCATTGAGCCTCTCACATACTCAGACTAACTGTAGAGATAGCATTGAGCCTCTCTCTGGTGGCTCATTGGATATCAAGACCCACAGACTTTCCTGCCCAAGCTGGCTTTGAACCGTGGTCTTTACATCTTAGCTTTATGAGTAGCTAGGATGACAGTTGTGAGCCACAAGAGGCGCCAGACTTCATCCATCTTCATATACCCAGAGGAAACCAAATTCATCAGGCCACAAACTTCTTGCAACTCTTTACTTCAGACTTTGACATGGAGCATCCAAATCCATCCTTCATTAGGGAGAATACAGACACAACAATCCCACCCATGCACCCATTTGCCCACTCCCTGCCTGCCATAGGCTTCGACCACTTGAGTTCTTGGTAAGGCACCATGCATTCTACTGTGGCTTCAAAGTGGTGCAAACTTGGGGAGTTCTTAGAAATGTCTGTAAAGTGAGGCCAGCACCTGGTCTCTCAATCACAGCACCCTCCCACACACACCTCTACATCTTTGCAGCGAAGATGTTTTACTTTCTTTCTTTTTTTCGATTGTGGGCTTGAACACTGGACCTGGTTGCTGTCCCTGAGCTCTTCAGCTCAAAGCAAGTACTGGTTTGTTGGAGATAAGGGTCTCAGGGTCCTTCCTGCCCAGTCTGGCTTTGAACCGTGATCCTCAAATCTCACCTCCTGAGTACTTAGGATGACAGCCATGAGCTACTGGCACCCATCAGAACATATTTTTCAATGCCTGTCATCCTATCCTCTCAGGAGACTGAGATCTGAGGACTGCAGTTGGATGCCACCCTTGGAAGCATAGTGCATGAGAACTCTTTATCTCTAATTAAACATCCAAAAAACCTGGAAGTGGAGGTGTGGCTCAAGCAGTAGAGGGCTCGCATTGAGCTGAAGAGCTGAGGGATAGTGCCCAAGCCCAGAGTTCAAGCCCCATGCCTGACCAAAAAATATTCAGTTTTCACTAACAAGTAGGAACAAAAATGAGAGATTGAATAGTAACTAGAGCATTATCATTATATTTCTTTCTCAGTGATCATTCTTGTAATGATTAATGAGAGTTTTCCAGCCAGGTTTAGCTTGAGAGTTAGTGGTAAGTAATGGATTAGATGGTAAGTAAATCTAAAATTGTTTTGGGCACAGGGGTTCAGGAAAACAAAGGATCATTGGAAACTACAATATTTTTCCTGATAAGAGAATTTGAGGACAAATAATATAATACTTCATGTTAAGGAACAAGATAACTTCAGAGGTAGTCAGAAAATTTGTGGGAATTAGGGCAAATTGAAATGCATTTTCAGAGTGCAAACTGGAGTATCCATTAGAATGATTAAAAACTAGAGCCTTTTTCTTAAACATTAGAATTGGACTATCAGAGTGAAAGTTAGGTTTTAGTTCCAGCTGGAGTTAGATTTAGCCTTAGGGAAATGGAAAGTTTAGGGTCAAACTGAAAGTAAATCTTCGAATAACAAGTCTAGTTAGAATTAGGATGAATGTGAAATAAGAAACTGCTAATAATATTAAGATTAGGGTATGATTAGTGTGAGGGTTACCCTCAATATTCCAGTTAGGGTTCGGGTTACAAAATGGCAAGATACTGAATAAAACTACAAACTATTTTTAGAAAGATGAGTTGAATCAAAGTTAGGATGAATAAAAACTAATGTATTTGTCTGGCTTTTAGAATCCAAAGGCTATTAGTTCTAGGGTTAGGGTTACTGTTCTAGTTCAAGTTAGACTTAGGCTTAAGGGAGGGTAAGCTTTACGGTAAAAATGAGTTTTCTGCTAATATTTTCAAGTAAAATAAGTCTGAGATTTAACAAAAACTACAGAGTTTTACTAAGTTTCCTCTTCCAGGTTGAATAGGATTAAATTAAGAGTTAGGTTTCTAGTAAGATTTATATATAGTTAGGGTTAGATACTAAAGTATATTTTAAATAAACCTGCAACTTCTTTTTGGAGATATAGGAGTTCAGTAAACGTTAAGATCAGTGGAAACTGTGATAGTTTTCATGATATGAAGATTTGAGGTTAATGATTCATAATAGGGAACAATTTCAGAGTCCAAGTCAGGGAATCTGTAGGATTTGGAACAAACTGCAAATCATTTCAAAGACAATGAGTATCTGTTAGAATGTGTCTAAACTCGAGTATTTTCCATTAATTTTAGAATTGGGTTACTATTATCATCAAGATTACTCTTAGGGTTCTGTTAGAGTTAGGATTAGGGAAATGGAAGTTTGAGAAATTTAGTGACTTACTTTCTTTGTGTATGTATATGCACTATTCTAAGGCTTGAACTCAAGGCTTGGGTTCTGCCCCTGAGCTTTTTGCTGTAGGCTAGCATTCTACCACTTGAGCCATGAGTCCACTTCCAGCTTTCTTTGACAGTGAATTGGAGATGAGAGTCTCACAGACTTTCCTATCTAAGCTGACTTTGAACTGAGATCCCCAGATCTCTGCCTTCTCATTTAAGGTAGGATTAATGCATGAGCTACTAGTGCCCAGGAAAGTGCCTGAATTATACTGATTGTTTTTACTTTTGTTCGAGATTGAGACTTGAATTCATTATCTGACAGATTTGCTCACTAAGTAGCACTCTGCCACTTGAGCCATATCTTCAAAAATGATTATTTTAAATAGCTGGAAATCATTAAATTTTCTTCAGATGATATGTATCATTAGTGTTGTTCTAAAACTTATCCTAATCAAAAAAGATTTATTGACCCTAGAGATTATCTGAGCAGATTCTCATGCTTTGCTTTTAATTGCATAACAATTTAGGGACATGATTTTTATTATTATTATTTTAAATAGCAAAGCAGTTATCATTAAAAAAAGCAGTTTATGCGTACAATATACCTTGATCAATGCCAACCCTTTCAACATTCTCATCCATCCCTCCCCTATACACCTCTTCCTTCACTCTTCTTAATTTTGTAGGATATTTACTGGATTCTTCTCTGCATTTTCCCCCTTTTTCTCCTATTCAATCTTCTACCTTTTCCCACTTCACTCCTCTTTTGACTACCCACTTCCATTTGATCCAGCAACTCTACTCCTGGGCATTTACCCGAAAGATTACAAACCAAGATATAGTAATGGTTTCAGCACAACCATGTTTACTGAATCAGCCCTCAAGAGAGAAATGAATCAAGTAAATGTAATACACACACACACACACACACACACACACACACACACACACACACACACACACACTGGAAATTCTACTTACCCATCAGAAAGAATATTGTACCAGTTGTATCTCTCATTTCTCATTTCATCTGCCTGGTATCTCATTGCCATCGTATTGTCCCTGTAGTGCAGTAACTGACACATGCAAACTGATGTAAAAGATTTTCGGGGTTATGGGCTAATCATAGATTCCGGAGTACGAGTTCTCTGCTCATTCTCTTTGTCTATTCATGCCTTTGAGTATTGATTGTACAGATTCACTTGAACCATTTGCTACACAGAAAAGAGATGAACCATACATATATATGTATGTATATATATATATGATTATATACATACACACATATATATACATACATGGATATATGCACACATATGGATATATATTTAATACTTGAGTTCATTTTATGTTTTCAAGAATTATGGAGCTAACAAAAATCACATGCATTTTCCTACCTTTTCAACTTTTTCAAAACCCAAAGAACTTTGTCTCTTTTGAATATCTAATTTTTAAGATAATATCACCATCTCTGATCTGTCAGTGGCCTTGAAATTAGATGTTCAAATAGGACAAAGTTATTTAGGCTTTTTGGTGGAAGAGAGGAGTATTACTAGGGCTCTATTCAGGTGTTCTCTGCTTGCTAGATAGGACTTTAGTTGTATAGCAACAAGCAGCTCAATTACTTTTGCCATACTTCTGGTCAATTTTATTTACTTGAGGTCTTGAACTTTTTGCCCGGGTCTAATCTTAGATTGACTGAATGATCTTAGATTGCTTCTTATGTCTCCCACACAATTATCTAGGATTACCGATGTGAACCACTATGGCCAGCTTATTTGTTGAGATGGCTGTCTGGGCAGTTATTTCTTTGGCCTGGCCTGAGACCAAGATCCTTGTCATTTCTGCTTCCCAATCAGCTGGGATTACAGATGGGCTACTATACTTGGTGTACATGACACCTTCTGGTTTTTTTTGTGTGTGTGTCGGTCTTGGGGCTTGAACTCTGGGTTTGGGCATTGTCCCTGCACTCTTCAGTTCAAGGGGAGTGCTCTACCGCTTGAGACACAGCACCAGCATCGGTTTTCTAGTGGTTTTATTGGAGATAAGAGTCTCACGGATTTTTTTCTTGGGCTGTCTTTGAACTGTTATCCTCACATCTCAGCATCCTGAGTAGCTAGGATTACAAGCGTGAGCCACCGATGCCCGGCACACCTTCTATTTTTTAAAAGAGGTTTTCATTGTAAAAATGCTCTGTAGAGGGGTTATAGTTACATGAGCAAGTTAATGAGTACATTTTCTATCAAGCATTGTTACCTCCTCCTTTGTTTTACCCCTCACCTTCCCTCCCACCTCCACAACTACACTCCCCTCTACTCCCTTATCCTCTTCCCCGCTAAATTGTAAAGATACTTTTTCAACATAGTGTCTTGTGCATCTCATTGTTACAATGGGTCAGCCTGTATCACTATTTATCTATTTTGTTTTGTCCCTTCCCCTCCCCAAGCTAGAGAAGGGTGTATACAAATGCAGGGCACCGACACTAAATACAGTAAAAACAAGGGTTAAACAAGGGGGGAAGGAACATAAAAAGAAAAAAAAACACATGGTAGATTATAAATCCTATCTTGGGGTTCATTTCGCTTAGCAGCATGTTATGTGGTCATATGGACATAGCTTATGAACTTTTATGCTTGTCCCAGACATATAATAGTTATTGCAAATAAGGGAAAGCATAGGACCAATGTTTCTTTGGTTTTGCCTTACTTCACTTTTTCTAAGACCTCACTTAGAGCTCCCCTATGATCCAGCAGTCCCCATTTTTGTGCATTTACTCAAATGATCACAAACAAAACCATACTAAGCTACCGGTACAACTATGTTTATTGCAGCATTATTTACCATAGCTAAAATATGGAACCAACCCAGAGACCCCTCAGTAGATGAATAGATCAAGAAAATGTGATACACACACACACACACACACACACACACACACACACACACACACACACAATGGAATTCTATGCCTCCAATCAGAGAGAATGACATCGTCCCATTTGCTAGGAAATAGAAAGACGCAGAAACAATTATATTAAGTGAATAAGCCAGGCTCAAATAACCACAGGTCCCATGGTTAATCTTACTTGGAGTAACTTGTACATGGTACCATATAAGAGGATGTTATGTGAAATGAACCCCATGATAGGGACACAAATAATTTTTATTCCATGAGATTCTTATCTCTATATAATCCCCCAAATAAAGTTGGAAGGGGAGCTGTCGTTCAAATACAGAGCACCACCCTTGAGGGAAAAAGCCTAAGTGACAAGGTAAGGTCTTAAGATTAAACTATAATATCAGCACTCAAAAAAGTTGATTTCTTTTCCTTGAGTTTTTTATTAAATTGCTCCAGAAAATAATCGATGTTGTATTTATGTTTAGCATTACTATTAAAATCATGTTATATTTATTTATGTTATTCTTTATTTTCTTAAATTTTACTTATACTTTATATCCAGTAATGATAAGAGATGATTACTGTTTCACAAGTGATTATGTCAGTTGAATATATGGATGAGAGGTGCATAAAACGAGTTTGGACTGAAAATAGATATTTGCAAGGTCTTCACAAAAGAATTGATAGTGAAGGAGCTGTGGGCATGTATGAAATAAACTAAAGAAACCAGCACGGATAGATAAGATATGATTCTGGAAAGCAAACAATTTTGGAAGAAAAAAAAGAGGAAAATATGTAGCTTTTGGTAAGAACTTTGTAACCCATCTACACATTTAATTCCTTATTTCTATTGGAAGGCATTTCAGTTAACTTTATGTTACAAAGTTAAACATGATTGACATGTAATACTAACTGGCCTCTGCAATTATTCTACCCAGGTGCAAGGGCTCATTACTATAATCCTAGCTACTCAGAGAGTTGAAACATTTAGATCCTAGTTCAAAGCCAGTATGGAGAGGAAAATTGGTGAGTCTTTACTGTGGCATTGTGCCTCAAAGTGGTATCACTAGTATTTAGTAATAAATCTCAGAGACAGAACCCAGGCCCTGAGTACAAGCTCTCTGCAATTATTCTTAAAATACTTGTTCTCGGTATTTCTTTAACTTGTCTAGAAGAATGTTTTAAACTTAGGGATTTTTTATTACATGTTGTCAGAATTGAGTTTTAAGATGTTCAGAGAAAAATTATTTATAGTAAGAACTGGTTTGTATTGCTTTGTATTACGTTTTGCTTCTACACCTATAGATCAGCTGGAAAATAGATGGTCAAACACTTCCTTCCCCCTGCCAAAATTGTAAAGTTCATTTTTCGACATAATGACTTGTATATCTCATTGTTGCAATGTGTCCACCTGTACCCCTAGTTAAACGATTTGTTTATGCCCTTCCCCTCCACAAATTTGTACCAACATCAAATACAGTGAAAGCAGGGGGAGAGACATAAAAGGCAATATAGAAATCATCTTATAAATATGTTAGAAACAAATGCATGAAAGAAAAAAAATTGAATACTTATCTTGGGGTTCATTTCCCTAGCATCAATTTATCTGAACTTTTCTGCTTGCCTCACACATATACTATTTATTGCAAATAAGTGAAGCCATGGGACCTATGTTTCTTTGGGTCTGGCTTACTTCACTTAATATAATTTTTCCAAGACTTTCTATTTCCTAACAAATGGGGCAATGTCATTCTTTCTGATGGAGGCATAGAATTCCATTGTGTATATATACCACATTTTCTTGATCCATTCATAAACTGAGGGGCATCTGGTTTGGTTCCATATCATAGCTATGGTAAATAATTCTACAATAAACATAGGTGTGCTGGTAGCTTTAGTATGGTCTTGTTTGTGAACATGTGGGTAAATGCCCAAAAGTGGGATTGCTGGGTCATAGGGGAGCTCTATGTGGAGTCTTTTGATGAACTTCCATACCGTTTTTCAAAGTGGTTGAACAAGTTTACACTCCCACCAACAATGTAGTAAGGTTCCCTTCTGTCCGCATCCCCTCCAGCATCTGTTCTTATTAGAGTACTTGATTATAGCCATGCTAATTCGGGTGAGGTAGTACCTCAATGTTGTTTTTATTTGCCATTCTTTTATGGCTAGAGAGGTTGTGTTTATTGGCCATCCTTCCTTCCTCTTCAGACAAGTTTCTCTTTAAGCCTTTAGCCTACTTATTTAATGGGCAGTTGTTTCTTTGAAGATTTGTTGTTAAGGGATTTAATTTTTTGAGTTCCAGGTATATTTTAGATATGAGACCCTTGTCCGTTGTGTGGCTAGTGCAGATCTTCTCCCAATCAATGGGCTTTCTAATGATCTTGCTAGCTATGTCCTTTGCCATGCAGAAGCTCTGCAATTTCATGAAATCCCATTTGTTCCATTTGTCTTTGATTTTTTGTATTTCTGGATCTCTATTAAGAAAATTTCGGCCTGCGCCAAGGAGACCTAGGGTTTCTCCTATTCCGTCCTGTAATGTTTTCAGAGTAAGACTTCAAAATTTAAAGTTTTAAGTATTACAGGAAGATCTTTGATTCATGTTGATTGGATGTGAGTAGCTTGAGCTGTTGCATAATTCGTGTGTGTGTGTGTGTTTGTGTGTGTGTGTGTGTGTGTGTGTGTGTGTGTGTGTGTGTGTGTGTGTGTGTGTGTGTGTGTGTGTGTTTGCAAAGGTGGTTATGTGTATCATTGAAATCAAGGATAAGGAACTTGGTTCCTTTTTCTGAGATATACATTATGGTGTTTCTTTGTTGGTGTTAGACTCTGATTGCTTGCCTTTGCCTGATGTGAACATTCTAGGTCAATTTTTCAATTAAAATTTCTTAATTATTATTGAACATATAATGCTCTGATATTGCTTTGTCTGTAGTCTGCCATCTAGGATCTCCTTTTTCTCTTAAATATTAACATTCAATATGAATTTTACCTCCTGACTAATTTTCCCCTTTAATTTGCATTTTGAAATAAGAATTTTAATACCTTTGATCTCTGTATTCATGAAGAAAAACCATTTTGAATTCTCTATTTAATGTAATAACACCTGGACAGATTTGTTAGCACCAAGACTTAAATTTTCTTTTGTAGTTTTAGTTTAAAATTACCCTCCTTCATGTTTTCAGAATGGATAGTCAAAGAATTCCCACAATGTCTCACAACTTTTATCTTTCACTTTGTCTATGCTTCCTTGTCACTGCTAAATTGTTCTGGATACCTGTATTAGCTACCCCAACCCCTGCAAAGCTGTTGCTGCTACCCAATTTCCTGCAAGTGCAACTCAGCAATTACAGTCACAATTACTCTTTCCCTGGTATCCTATTCTCTGCTACTCATTTTGCTACCCATAATTCTTAACACCATGGTTCCAGCCACCTGATCCCTGCCACCCCTGTCTCAGCTACCACATTCCCAAACAAAGCAAAGCAAGAGTAGTCACAGACAGTCGACTTGGGTACTTCTCTTGCAGGCACAATGGGACGTTATTCCTCAGGTATTTAACAAAAGGGACTAACTAGTGGTGGAAAGAAAAGAGGTTACTCAGAGGGGACTAACATCCAAGGATATCAAGTTATAACTTGTTGCTAGGAAAAGCAGGCCCTAAGGTGAAAGTTAATGAGAAAAGAAAATTTGACAAAATATTGGGGATGATATAAATAAAAATTTTAGCTTAATCTCTTCTACCAGTGGTCTGAATTATTTTATGACATAGATATGTAACTACTTTGCATTTTTAAAAGTATATGAAGATGCACATTTATGTGGTACTTATATTAATTTATGGAATATTTGCATATGACCATGTTAATGATATTTAATAGTTTATGTTTTATGAAATGATAATGAGTCTGCCTTTGGCAATATGAATTGAGCTCTCTAACAATAAATGGAATTTCATTGTCAAATACTACAAGGATATTACTGAGGCGAATACCAAAATGAAAGCTGGAACAAGAAAACTGAACAAAGCTACAAGTTTGAAGGGAAGGGATCAGTGGTAAGAGCTATGATAAAAGAGAAATTCTTCACCACGGAATCTTTGTTGAATTACTAGCTTTTTAAACATTTTTAGAAAGCAGAACATCATTTTTGATTCTTGCCTTTTGGAACCTCTTTACTGAGTGGTTAAATAAAAAATTATCGAAATGACTGAAAATCCACTGACATGAATTATTATATTAACATTATACTCAAAGTTGCCTTGAGATGCAGGTAGGCTGGATTCCTTTTCTATTAAATTAATGGAATAATCTTCCTTTTGAATGGTTGGACAATCCATGACACTTGTTCCAAAACAAGAAAAGATACTGGAGAGAAAAAAAAGAGGAAGGATTGTCAAGGCTGCTGAAATTAGCATATTTCCCATTTGGACTTTAATGGGTTGTTTCTACAAAGAATTAGAATTTCATTTTAAGATAATAATTTCAAAATGGATGTGCTAAAGGATAGCTTCGAAATGGATTACTTGAAGACAAAGGTTTACAGAAAACTTTAAATTCCAGAAAAACTGTAATGTTCCAATAAACACCTAGGAGAAATATAATTTAAAAATTCATCTGTTCAAAGCAAATCCTGGCATGAAAGTCTGTGAGTCATTTATCTCCAAACAGCAAGTGGCAGTGTGGCTCAATTGGGAGAGGGATCCCCTTGAGCTGAAGAACTCTAGGATATGTTAATACCCAAGCCCTGAGTTCAAGACCCATGACTGACAAAAAGAAATTTTAAAGAATTAAATCATTAGGGCTAGAAGAAGACTCAGTGGTAGAGTGCTTGTCTTGCATGCATGAGGTCCTGGGTTCAATTCCTCAGCACCACATAAGCAGAAAACCTGGAAGTGGCACTGTGGCTAAAGTGGTAGTGAGCTAGCCTTGAGCTGAACAGCTCAGGGACAGCACCCAGACCCAGAGTTCAGGCCCCCCCCAACCAACAACAACAACAAAAAATTAAAGCATCAAACAACCTGAAGATGTTGTCCAGAATAATGAATGCAGCATTATCCTTTGACAGGACTTAGTGACTTGAAACCAAGTTTACCAGGGGAGATGGTGGGCATTTTGTGTGTGTGTCAAAACCTGCAAAATTATTTTATACTTTCCCAGGGAGGGAGAAAAGAGAAAATGGGGGGGAAGAGTGAGGTGTTTGATGGACTTGCCTTTTGGTTCACTGTTTTCTGAAACCAAATTCAGAGAAATTCTGCTTACAATCCTAGTTGCATGGGCAATGACGAAGCCATGTCCTGGAAGTGGTTTTGTCCTGTCCTTGGCCTGGTTCCAACCACCACTGTATAATCCAAGTCCCACTGCAGGACCAAGATGCTTTGAGAATACTGATCCATTGGAAAGGTGGACCTAACCACAGCCAGAATAAGCAGAAAATGCAATTCCGAGAGCAGCACTGGAAATCTACAGGAGGCAGAGATTTTTTAAATATATTTTTATTGTAAAAATACTGTACAGAGGGCTCAGAATTACAGGACTAGGTAATGAGTACATTTCCTATACAGCATTGTTACCTCCTCCTTTGTTTTTCCCCTACCATCGTTTCCTTCCCCACATCTCCACTCCTCCCTCCTTGACCCCTGCATGAGATTGTAAATTCATTTTCGACACAGTGCCCTGTACATCTCATTGTCACAATGGTCAACCTGAATCCCCATTTAAGCATTCTGCTATATCCCTTCCACTCCCAAAATTATATATATATATATTCTTCATGTGTCTAATGGACATTTTTTATTTCCTCTTCAAAGAAGTCTCTCTTTAAGTCTTCAGCCAACTTAGATATTGGACAGTTATTCCTTTGAAGATTTGTTGTTCGGAGATTTGATTTTGAGTCCTAAGTATATTTTAGATATAAGACTTTGTCTGTTTTATGACTCATGAAGAACTTCTCCCAGTAAGTGGACTTTTTATTGATCTTGCTATCTATGAACTTTACCTTGCAGAAGCTCTGTTGTTTCATGCAATCCCATTTGTCTAACCTCTCTTTGATTTGTTTTGTTTGATTCGTTTGTTTAAGATATATATATCTATATATATATCACCCTGCATGATATATATAGATATAGATATAGATATAGATATAGATATAGATATAGATATAGATATAGATATAGCTTTAGTTTTCTACAGGTGTTTAACCAATTTTACCAGCACCATTTACTGAAAAGGCTGTCTTTCTTTCATTCTATGTTTTTAGCTCCCTTGTCAAAGATTAGGTGGCTATAAGTCAATGGGTTTATTTCTGAGTCTTCAGTCCAATTCCATTGGTCCTCAGAACTGTCCTTGTGCCAGTACCAATCTGTTCTTATTAATGTAGCTTTTTAGTATAGTTTGAAATTTGGAACTGATATTGCTCCAGTGCTCTTCTTTCTACTAAGAATTGATGAACCTACAGCAAGCATTATACTTAAGGTGAAAAGTTAAAGCCATTTCTTATTAATTCAGGAAAGAGATAAGGATGTCTCCTCTCTCCACTCCTCTTCAACTTAGTATTAGAATGCTAGCTGGGACAATAAGACAAGATGCAAATTTAAAGGGACTCCAAATAGGGAAAGATGAAGTAAAACATAAAAGATGACCAACGGAATAGAATTGAAAATACAGAAATGAACCTACAGTCCCATAGCCATCTAATTTTCAATAAGGGGGCTAAAAAATTGCATGGAAGAAAGACAACCTCTTCAGTAAATGGTGCTGGCAAAATTCATTAACTACTTGTAGAAAACTAAAGCTAGATCCTTATTTATCACCCTGCACCAGAATCAATTCCAAATGGATTAAAGACCTCGGAGTCAAAGCAGACACTCTGAAAATATTGCAGGATGTAATAGGAGAAACCCTAGGTCTCCTTGGCACAGGACGAAATTTTCTTAATAGAGACCCAGAAACACAAAAAAATTAATTAAAAAAAGGTTGGACAAATAGGATTGCATGCAATTGCAGAGGTTCTGCATGGCAAAGGACATAGCTAGCAAGATCACTAGAAAGCTCACGGATTGGATTGGGAGAAGAGACAAGGGTCTCTTATCTAAAATATACCTGGAACTCAAAAAATTAAATCCCTCAACAAAAATCTTCAAAGAATCAACTGCCCAATAAATAAGTGTGCTAAAGGCTTAAAGAGAAATTTCTCTGAAGTGGAAAGATAGGATGGCCAGTAAACACATGAAGAAATGCTCAACCTGTCTAGCCATGAAAGAAATGAAAATCAAAACAGCATTGAAATACCAACTTACCCCAGTTAGAATGGCTATAATCAAGAACTCTAATAACAACAGATGCTGGAGGGGATGTGGACAGAAGAGAACCTTACTGCACTGTTGGTGGCAGTGTAAACTTGTTCAACCATTTTGGAAAGCAATATGGTTGTTCCTCAAAAGCCTCCACATAGAGCTGACATATGACCCAGCAATCCCACTTTTGGACATTTACCCAAATGTTTACAAACAAGACCACACTAAAGCTACCAACACAACTATGTTTATTGCAGCATTATTTACTATAGTTAAGATATGGAACCAACCCAGATGCCCCTCAGTATATGAATGGATCAAGAAAATGTGGTATATGTACAAAATGGAATTCTATGCCTCCATCAGAAAGAATGACATTTCCCCATTTGTTAGGAAATGGAAAGACTTGGAAAAAATTATATTAAGAGAAGTAAGCCAAGCCTGTCTCTGGTATGGCATGCTCAGAATTTGAAAATGAGTAGTTAGTAGTCATAGGAATATTGAGGAACACATATATTCTGTCCTCTTAACAATTAGTCAGTTTTCAATTTAGGAGTTTCCATAGAATTGGACTGTTTTCTGTTTTAGTATGAGATAATACTAAAATAATGTTTTATTTCAAAATAATGAAAAGCATATTCTGAAAATAAGTTTGATAACGTTCACGTTGATGTCCCTCTGATAAAGAAAGAGGTAATTCAAATTCGCAGCCAAAATGTTCATTTTTTAAAAGGTAATACACATAGAATAATATTTACTATAACAATACAGTGAAATTATATTTTATGCAGCTCACTTTTAACTTAATTTTATTGTCAAGGTGATATATAGAAGGGTTGCAGTAATTGTAAGTTAGTGGATACATAACATGTCAAAATTTTTACCCCTCCTTCATTTTTCTCACACTTTTCCTTCACCCCAATACTCCTCACAAATCATAATGTAAATTTCTAACATGTTGTCTTGTGTGTATTGCATTGGTTTGCCTTTTGTCCTTTGTCTCGACATTTTATTGTTCCTCTTCCCTTGTCAAATGAAGAAAAATGTATATACAATACACAGGATGCTGAAATCAAATACAACAGTGGACACACCATAGAGGAAAACACAAAAGACAAAAGAAATCACATAGTACATTAAAAACAACCACCACAAACAAAAACCTCTCTTTCCATATCTAGGAGTTTAGTTTGCTCAACATCATTTTATGTGGTCATTTATACATAGCTATTGAGCCATTCTGTTCATCTGCTAGGACTATCCTAGATATTTCCTAGTTATTACAAATGAGGGAAACCATAGAATCTGTCTTTGTGTCTTGCTTATTTTTCTTAGTAGGATTTTTCCAAGTCTTTCCATTTCCTTATGAATTGGAAGCATAGAATTCCTCCGTACGTATATAAACCACATTTTGTCAATTCGTTCATTTACTGAGTGGCATATTGGTTTAAAACATGATTGCATGTAAGTATCACTTAAAGCCATTCAAAAATGACAGATGCCACCTCACCAGATATACTAATATCATGATTTCCAAGTAAGATAGTATTTTATGGTGGTACAAGTGTTGAGATATCTGGATGAGTCTAATGTATATCTTGCACTGAATTAGGCAGGAAGATATCCATTATCATATAGGATAAAAATGGTAGTGACAAAATATTTCCCTTGAGAAAGATATAGGAGGCTACCAGAAGTATGAAGTATTTCAGATAATTTTGAAGAATTTAGAAATGCAAACTCAATTATGTCTCTTTAAAGAATAATTATGTAAGTGGAAGGGCAAAAGAAGGGTAAAAGATGGTAATAACTGACAGCAGATCATTGTCCCAAGTTAGAGTATAAAAAGACATAATCTATAATTTCCAAGTTAAAGAGAGTCCAGTTATGATGTGTCAATGGCTATTGAGGAAAAATCCTACTAAGAAAAATAAGCAAGACACAAAGACAGATTCTATGGTTTCCCTCATTTGTAGTAACTAGGAAATATCTAGGATAGTCCTAGCAGATGAACAGAATGGCCCAATAGCTATGTATAAATGACCACATAAAATGATGTTGAGCAAAATGATGTTGAGGCCAATAGCCATTGACACATCATAACTGGTCTCTATTTTCTATTTTAAAGAAGAATCAATTCGAGTAGTCTTCAGTCACATCAGTAAAGCTGTATGTTCAACCTAATACTTGGTGTTACTTCTCCTACATTTATAATGAGTAGGCTGATAAGATATCCAAACATATCTAAATATATTTCAATAAAATCCCAAACTGATATGGATAGATGGGTCACTAATTGGAACTGTAGGACAAATTAGGCTTGTTTGTGCTGTAGTTCAATCTATAAACTCCTGACTAAATAAAGTTTTCAAAAATGTTCAGAGAATACCTCTAAAAAAGTTCATGAGTTATATCTGTATTTCTAAGGTCAGGATTAAAGCATTTGTTCCCAACATTTGGAATCAACAGGACATGTTGAATTTATGGATCCAGAATTTTATGTCTTCACATTCATATCTCAACATTTTATCAATATGACTTTCACCAAAACACTGTTCTTATTGAACTTGTCTATGTCCTTTTACTTTTCAAATCCAAATGGTAGATTTCCTTCAATATCTTCCTGAAAATTCTTTCCTTCCTTTTCTTCTGTAAATCTGTGTTTATTACTTATTTGTTTCCTTATTTATCTTTCCTCCAATCTTATCCACACTCATACTCACATTGTTCACTTTCGTCAGAACTTTCCTTTTCCTTTTCCCTTTAATAATGTCCCTGATTTTATTATTATTTTTCATATTCATGTTGGTGGATATTTTGATGATGTTCAAACAGACCTATCTTTGCATCTGTTTACATAAACCTTAGAACTATCAGAGAGTTTTTTCCTCTAAATCCATCTTTTCCACATGTAGTCCTTATCACCAAGAATGTAACTAACATAGTTAGGAGACAGAGATGTGGAAACACTTTAGATTTCCTCTTACCCTACCCCTATCCATTAGATAAATGAATGACCAAGATTTTCTCAGTTTCTGTCACTAATGTAATTTCTATATACTCCTTTTTATGCCCCTGACACCAGCCTATTGCAAATACTCATCACCAGTCACTCAGTCCTAAAACAACTGTTTACAAAGTATGCATTTTTCCCCATACTCTTTTCATATTGGTCCTCTCCAACACTAAATGGCTCTCCTTGTAAGCACACAGAGTGAAGAACTCAGACAAAAATTCTAGTACCATTATTTACTCACAACATTGACTGTTGGTCTTACATTTCTCATCTGTAAATGGATGTAATCTACTAGAAATATTGAAGAATATAAATGTTGACTTCTAGAGCAAGGAAAAAGAAAGTAAACAGTCCTTCAATTTTCTACCTTAGCTTAAAAATAAGGAAAGAGTCAAATTCAGTTTGTTGGTATAAAGTCAGAAATAGTTTCATGCAGAAATAAAAATAAATTTTAACTCCTGGCTCTGCAGCTTGCGTCATTTTATGGTAACTGCAGATAAGTAAGTGGTATTATGTAAATTGTGTCATGTATTTACAGCTGTAATCAAGAACATACTCTTAATATATCATTGGAAAACATTGGTTATTGAGTAGTATCTATATGACAATGTCATTTGAACTAATCACACTAAGTTGAAACCTACATCTTAGTCGATCAAAATATGGAAATAAAAGATTTTATTTATAAGAAAATAATATCACCAAGAACAGTGAGTATACATTAGAAAGACTGCTGGAATAACATTAGGGTTTTTACTGTCTCTACCTGTTTATGTGATTGTATTTCTTGATATTGAAACTCTCCTCTTTTTATTCTGTTTTTTTTTTTTTGGTTCGTCATGGGGCCTGGACTCTGGGCCTGGCACTGTCCCTCAGCTCTTCAGCTCAATGCACTCTACCACTTGAGCCACAGTGCCACTTCCAGCTTTTTCTGCTTATGTGGTGCTGAGGAATCAAACCCAGAGCCTTATGTAGGCAAAGCCAACACTCTGCCACTGAGCCACCTTCCCAGCCTTCCTCTTATTATTGTTATTGTATGTAATCCACCGCTGTTTATAACTATGGCTTCAAAGATAATTAAAGTTTGTTTTTTTTTCCTTTTCAATCACAACATCGTCATTGTCAGGCTACACTGTGGTCATCATCCTCTCCATCCAAATTATTATTAGCATCATAAGTGCTAATTATTGAACGTCGGATATGTGTCTATGATTTTACTATCATTAGTCTTTTGATTAATAATTTTAATGTTACCAGTGTGCATGCATCCATATTGAAATTTTGAACAAAGAAACAAAGAAACTAAACCATATCAGGTAGCTTGACTTCATAGTCAAGCATTGCAAATTCCTAATCAGTATTAATTAACTTCCTCTCTCTCCTTAACTACAAACAAATATTTAAGAGTTTCGGCAGAACCTTTTCAAGTAATATACTGTAAATGTTACTACAATATCATGTGTATATCTAAAATTCCCTTGAAAGTAATAAACTCTACTTTCTATTGAAATATGAGTTATTTTATTCTAGGAAACTTTTAGAAAAATAGACTGTATATCTTTGAAATGAAAAAGGTAAAAATAGTAACATAAAATTTTTAGAGGGAGTCTGTATATATATATATATATATATATATATATATATATATGTTATGTATAGAATGGTACATTTTTAGAGATTATTTGTCATCAGAAATATATACATGATATATATCATAGTGAAACAAACATCTTAAAACATAATTAAAATTAAAAAAAACCTTCATGAAACCAAGTGCCGGTAACTCACCCTTATAATACAAGCTATTCTGGGTGCTGAGATTTTAGAATTGTTTTCAAAACAAGCCCAGACCGAACAGTACTTGTTAGATTCTTATCTCCAATTGACCACTAAAAACAGGAATTAGCTCTTTTCCTCAAGTTATAGAGTGCTTTCTTTGAGAATAAAAAGGCTTAGGGACAATGCCCAGGCCTTGCAAACAACACCCACAACAACAAGTTGTATCACATTAATTTCACAAAAGCATCTTTTAACTGCTTTGAACATTTCTTAGAAACATGAATACATACCCCTGGAAATTTTTAAGTAAACAAGTATAGAATATTTACGTCTATGTTAAAGACATGACTATTTAGATTAAGATATTTAGGTAATGATTAGAAGTTAAGAATAATGATAGGTAGGTCATATATTGGGACTGGTTTTTTTTTCTTCTATTTTACAATAGTAATAAAATGATATTTATAATGATTATATAAAATTACTCTTGCTTGGTATTTGAATTATCATGTGATAAATATTTTTAAATTATTTCCAAAGCAAAGGAGTATCAATTCTTTTGTAATTTCAAAACAATTAAGAAAATGATTTGAAGGCTGGTTCACTCTAAGTCTATGTACGTTTTCTTGTGCTAGTTTTCACATGTTAGTAGAAATTAAAATTCCAAAAATGTAATGGATATTGGCATTCAGGAACATCTTCACATACACTAATATAGGAGTCCCTTAAGAGGAATTGTTTTATTTCAATTGTTACTTTCACAAATAAATCAAGATGATTGTGTATTTTGTTCCTTTCACTGCTTTTGGCTCTTATCTTGAGAATACGTTTTTCCTAGCAAGGTAGAGATAAGCAATTGGATTGAGCAAGTTACATATGACTTACATAAAATGCAGATGCATAGATTTGTGTCTTCTGTCATTTCCTAAAAGTTTCTTCCAGAAAAGTTTCTCAATTACTTAGAAGTTTTTCTCCTTTCCCTCCACAAATTATACCAACATCAAATACAGTGAAAGCAGCGGTTATACTGTGGGGAGGGACATACAAAGCAACAAAGAAATAATCTTATAAATGTGTTAGAAACAATCGCATGAAAGGAAAAAAAACATTTGAATATATATCTTAAGGTTCATTTCCTTAACATCACCTTATCTGAAATTTTCTGCTTGAGTCAAACATATACTAGATATTGCAAATAAGGGAAACCATGGGAAAGAAATAGGGATACAGGTGGACCCATTGCAACAATGAGGATGTACAAGTCCTTATGTCGAAAAATGAACTTTACAACTTTGGTGTGAGGGGGTGTAGGGAGGAGGATTGTGTGGGGCGGCAGGGGAGGATGGGAAGGGATGGGAAGGGGAAACAAGGGAGGACACTACAATGCTTGATAAGAAATATACTCATTATCTTGCCCATGTAATTGTAACCCCTCTGTACAGTATTTTCTCAATAAAAAAATAAAAATAATAAAAAATTACTTAGAAGAGATGCATAATCCCTAGGTATAGGTATTCCAGTTATCACATATACTTTTGGATTAAGTTATCTCTGCATAAACTCAAATGGACAAAATACCCTCAAAATAAACAGAAATCACATCTTTGTTTTTTGTTTTTGTTTTCTTTATTTATGGAGGGTTCCGGTCTTGGGGCCTGAACTCTGGGCCTGGGCACTGTCCCTCAGCTCTTCTACTCAAGGCTAGCGATCTACAACTTGAGCCACAGCACCAATTCCAGCTTTTTACTTTTTGCTTATGTGGTACCGAGAAATCGAACCCAGGGCCTTGAGCATGCAAGGCAAGCGCTATACCACTGAGAAACCTTCCCAGTCCCACATCTTTGTTTTAAAAGCAGTAGTTTACAAAGAATTTTTAGCCAACACCAAAAACATCTTTTTAGCTATTCTGCATTTTGTGTGAAGAAGTTTTAACAATAGTGTTTTTTTCCTGACATGCAATTCACTTACATATATTATCACCTTTTTTTATTTTATTTTTTTAAATTTAATTTTATTTTGTTTTATTTGTGAACATACTGTACAGAGGGGTTACAATTACATGACCAGAATAATGCATACAATTCTTACCAAGCATTGCAGCCTCCTCCTTTGTTTACCCTTCACATCCCTTCCCAGCCACCACCCTTCCCCCCACCCAATCCTCCCCCCCCCCCCCCACCCCGCCACGCACCGACGTTGTAAAGCTCGTTTTGGACATAACAACTTGTACTTCTCATTGTTGCAACAGGTCCACCTGTATCCTTAAACGACTTATTTTTCCCCATCTCCTCCACAAGTTATACTGACATCAAATATAGTGAAAGCGGGAGTTATACTCTGGGGGAGAGACATACAAAGCAACAAAGAAATAATCTTATAAATGCGTTAGAAACACATGCATGAAAGAAAAAAACATTAAAATACATATCTAAGGGTTCATTTTCCTAATATCACATTATCTGACCTTTACCGCTTTTTATTTTATTTTATTTTATTTGTGAATTACTGTAAAGAGGGGTTGCAATTACATTGGCAGGATAATGAATACATTTCTTAGCAAACATTGCAGCCTCCTCCTTTGTTTACTCTTCACCTCCCTTCCCAGCCTCCCCCTTCCCCCCACCCAATCCTTCCTCCCTCTCCCCCACACCGACATTGTTAAGCTCGTTTTTGACATGACAATTTGTACTTCTCATTGTTGCCACAGGTCCACCAGAATCCTTAAACGACTGGTTTTTCCCCATCTCCTCCACAAGTTATACTGACATCAAATATACTGAAAGTGGGGGTTAAACTGTGGGGGAGGGACATACTAAGCAACAAAGAAATAATCTTATAAATGGGTTAGAAACACTTGCATGAAAGAAATAAAACATTAAAATACATATCTAAGGGTTCATTTTCCTAACATCACATTATCTGACCTTTTCTGCTTGACTCATACACATACTAGATATTGCAAATAAGGGAAACCATGGAACCTGTGTTTCTTTGGGCCTGGCTTACTTCACTTAATATAATTTTTTCCAAGTTTTTCCATTTCCTAACAAATAGGGCAATGTCATTCTTTCTGATGGAGGCATAGAATTCCATTGTGAATATATACCACATTTTCTTGATCCATTCATCTACGGAAGGGCATCTGGGTTGGTTCCATATCTTAGCTATGGTAAAAAATGCTGCAATAAACATAGTTGTGCTGGTAGCTGTAGTGTGGTCTTGTTTTTAAACATTTGGGTAAATGCCCAAAAGTGGGATAGCTGGGTCATAGGGGACCTATATGTGAAGTCTTTTGAGGAACCTCCAAACTGCTTTCCAAAGTGGTTGAACAAGTTTACATTCCCACCAACAATGAAGTAAGGTTCCCTTCTGTCCACATCCCCTCGAGCATCTGTTGTTGTTAGAGTTCATGATTTTTGCCATTCTAACTGAAGTGAGGTGGTATCTCAATGTTGTTTTGATTTGAATTTTTTTAAGGATAGGGATGTTGAGCATTTCTTCATGTGTCTATAGGCAATCCTTCTTTCTTCTTCAGAGAAGTTTCTCTTTAAGTCTTTAGCCCACTTATTTATTGGGCAGTTGTTTCTTTGAGGATTTGTTGTTGGGGGATTTAATTTTTTGAGTTCCAAATATATTTTAGATATGAGACCCTTGTCCGTTGTATGGCTAGTAAAGATCTTCTCCCAATCCGTGGGCTTTCTATTGATCTTGCTAGCTATGTCCTTTGCCATGCAGAGGCTCTGCAACTTTATGCAATCACATTTGTCCAAGGTTTCTTTGATATGTTTTGTTTCCGGGTCTCTTTTCAGAAAATTTCGGGCCTGAGCCAAGGAGACCTAGGGTTTCTCCTATTTCATGCTGTAATGTTTTCAGAGTGTCTGTTTTGACTTGAGGTCTTTGATACATTTGGAGTTGATTCTGGTGCAGTGTGATATATAAGGATCTACCTTTAGTTTTCTACAAGTAGTTAACCAATTTTGCCAGCACCATCTACTGAAGAGGCTGTCTTCGTTCCATTCTATTGTTTTAGCTCCTTTATCGAGGATTAGATGGCTATAGGTCTGTAGGTTCATTTCTGCGTTTTTAATTCTATTCCATTGTTCCTGAGGTCTGTTCTTATGCCAATACGAAGCTGTTTTGATTACTATGGCTTTATAGTAAAGTTTGAAATTTGGTATTGATATTCCTCCAGCAGTGTTCTTTCCGTTGAGGAGCGTTTTTGCTATTCGGGGTCTTTTATTGTTCCATATGAATTTTTGGATTGCCTCTTCTATTTCCTTGAAGAATGAGGTTGGAATTTTGATAGGTATCTTGAATTTGTAGATAGCCTTGGGAAGTATTTCCATTTTCATGATTTTAAACTTTCCAATTCTGGATCATGGGAGGTTTTGCCATTTTCTAAGTTCTGTGTCGATTTCCTTTTTCAAGATTTTAAACTTTTCATCATAGAGGTCCTTCACTCCTTTGTTAAGTTAATTCGTAAGTATTTTATTTTTTGTGGGACTATTAAAAATGGAGTTGCTTTCCTAATTTCAGCCACACTTTTCTCATTGTTGGCATACAGAAAAGCCATTGATTTTGGGGGGTTAATTTTATAACCTGCCACTTTGCCAATGTTTTGAATCAGCTTGAGTAATTTGGCAGTGGAGTCTATGGGATTCTTTAAATACAAGATCATGTCGTCTGCAAGGAGGGAGAGTTTTATTTCTTCTTTCCCTATTTGGATACCCTTTATGTCTGCATCATGTCTTTTTGCTGTAGCTAGGCATTCTAATACTAGGTTGAAGAGAAGTGGAGAGAGTGAACATACTTGACTTGTTCCTGAGTTAAGAGGAAATGGCTTTAGTTTTTCACCATTAAGTATAATGCTGGCTGTAGGTTTGTCATATACAGCCTTTATTGTATTGAGGAATGTTCCATGGATTCCTAATTTTTCTAAAACCTTCATCTTAAAGGGGTGTTGGATCATGTCGAATGCTTTTTCTCCATCTATTGAGATAACCATGTGGTTCTTATTCTTGCTCCTGTTGATGTGATGGATAATATTAATTGATTTGCGTATATTGAACCAGCTTTGCATCCCTGAAATGAATCTTATTTGATCGTGGTGTATGATTTTTTGGATGAATTGTTGAAGTCGATTGGCCAAAATTTTGTTGAGAAGTTTTGCATCAATGTTCATCAAAGAAATGGGTCTATAGTTCTCTTTCTTTTTTGAGTACCTTCCTGGTTTTTGGATGAGGGTTATGATGGCTTCATAGAATGTGTTCGGGAGTGAACTTTCATTTTTAATTTCATTGAAGAGTTGGAGGAGAATTGGTGTGAGCTCTGCTTTGAAGGCCTTGTAAAATTCAGCTGTAAAACCATCTGGTCCTGGACTTTTCTTAGCTGGGAGATCTCTTATTGCTGTTTCTATTTCATTGCTTGATATGGGCCTGTTAAGATGGATTAACTCATCTTGGTTTAGTATTGGCAGGTCAATATTTGCCAGGAAAATATCCATTTCTGTCATGTTCTCAAACTTATTAGCATAAAGTTTTGAGAAGTATTCCCTTATAATGTTCTGAATCTTGGTTGTTTCCGTGGTGATGTTTCCATTCTCATCTCTGAGTTAATTAATTTGGGTGTGTTCTCTTGTTTTTCTGATAAGATTTGCTAATGGTCTGTCAATTTGGTTAATTTTTTCGAAGAACCAACTCTTTGTTTTGTTTATTCTTTCTATAGTTTTTTTGGATTCTAATTCCTTTAAATCTGATTTAATTTTAATTATTTCTTTCCGGCTATTGGATTGGGGTTTATCTTGCTGCTCTTTTTCAAGGAGGTTTAGATGTGTCATTAAATTGTTGGTTTCAGATCTCTCCAATATGTTGATGTAGGAGTTCAGAGCTATAAACTTGCCTCTGAGTACTTCCTTTGCTGTGTCCCAGAGGAGCTGGTTATTTGTGTGTTCATTTTTGTTGAATAGCATGAACATTTGAATTTCCTTTCTAATCTCTTCCATGACCCATTCATGATTCAGCAGTGTGTTGTTCAGCCTCCATGTGAAACCGGACTTTCTTGGGTGGCTTTTGGTGTTGAGTTCTAATTTTATTCCCTTGTGGTCAGAGAGAATGCAAGATATAACTTCAATGTTTCTGAATTTACACAAGTTTGCTTTGTGGCCTAAAATGTGGTCTATTTTAGAAAATGTTCCATGTGCTGCTGAGGAAAATGTGTATTCTGATGCTGCTGGGTGAAATGTTTGGTAGATGTCTGTTAAGTCTAGTTGATCTATACAGCTGTTTAGATCTGCGGTTCTCTGTTGGATTTTTGCCCAGTTGATCTATTTAGTGGGGAGAGTGGTGTGTTAAAATCCCCAACAATTAATGCCTTTGGGGTTATATGGGATTTGAGGGAAATTAGTGTTTCTTGGATAAATTTGGGTGCTCCATTGTTTGGTGAATAAATATTTAGAATTGTAATATCCTCCTGAAGGATAGATCCCTTAATGAGTATGTGGCAACCTTCTTTATGTTTTCTCACTACTTTTAATTTGAAGTCTATTTTATCTGATATTAGGATTGCAACTCCCGCCTGTTTATGAGGGTCGTTTGCTTGGTAGATTTTCATCCAAGTTTAACATTGAAAATGTGTTTGTTTTTATGGGCAAGATGTGACTCCTGAAGGCAGCAGATAGAAGGGTCTTGTTTTTTAATCCAACTAGACAGTCTATGTCGCTTAATTGGAGAGTTCATTCTGTTAACGTTAAGAGAAAGGACTGAGAGGTATTTGGGAGTTCCTGCCATGTCATCCACCTTCTTGGTGGCTGCGCAAACTGGCTGCTTCCTATGTTTCTTGGATTCTCAGTTTGGGTGCAGTTTCTTGACCTTTATTGTAGTCTTGTTGGTTTTCTATGTTTAGGACATCTTTAAGATTCTTTTGTAGGACTGGTTTGGTGGAGATGTATTGTTTCAATTTTTCTTTGCTATGGAAGGTTTTTATTTGGCCTTCAGTTATGAAGGAAAGTTTAGCTGGGTACAGTTTTCTTGGTTGATAGTTGTTTGTTTTTAGGGCATGGCATACATCATTGCAGGCTTTTCTTGCTTTGATTGTCTCTGCTGAGAAATTTGAGGTGATTCTAATTGGTTTTCCTTTATAGGTGATTAATCTTTTCTCCTTGACAGCTTTAAGGATCGTTCCCTTGGTCTGAGTTGATCCTGTGGGGATTATAATGTGAGAGTGGGATGTCCTATTCTGGTCTGGTCTATTTGGGGTTCTAAAAGCTTCTTGTATCTGAATAGGCCTATCTTTTTTATGTTTGGGATGTTCTCTGCTAGGACCTGTTATACAAATTTCCTAGGCCATTAACTTCTGTTTCTAGGGGCTCCTCTACACCCATTATCCTTAGATTAGGCCTTCTGATGGTGTCTTCTAAGTCTTGGATAGATCTATCATATTTCTTGGACTTGTCTTGGATGGTTGTATGTTCTTGCTCTATTATATCTAGGCTCTCTTCAATCCCTGAGATTCGATCTTCTGCATGGTTTAAACTGCTGTCAAGACTTTCTACATTGTTTTTGATCTCTTTTCCTTCTAATTGGTCAGCTTTGATGACTTCAAATTCTTTGTTGAAGCTCTGTTTTAGTTCTTGTATGAATTTCTTTACTTCCATAATTTGGTGTTCATTGTTTATTCTCAAATCACTTAGTTGATTGATTATGGTTTCCTCGGACTCCCATTCCTTCTGTTGGGTTCCAGTATTCCCTTTGTGGTCTCCCTGACTTCCTTCAGCTCTTTGTTAATGGATTCGATGAATGCCTTTAGTGATCTTTGTGTATTCTCTTCCTGCTCTTTTGATTCCTGCATTACTCTTTGATTAGCTTCCTCCTGTTCATGGGATTCCTGCAGTTCTCTTTGAGTGTTCTCAGCCTGCTCACGCCATTCCTGCCTTTCTCTTTGAGTATTCTCAAGCTGCTCACACAAATCCTGTATCAGTTTTTGAGTAGCTTCCTCACACTTATGATATTCCTGTATAAACTTTTGGATTGCCTCCTCTCTCTCCCTATCACGCTCATACAGAGTCCTTTGTATGCTTTCCATCTTTTCATTTATCATGTTTGCCAGCAGTGTTTGTAGAGCTATTTGGGAACTCTCCTCTGGATTATTCATTATCTGTTTTGTCCCCTGATTATCAAGTTTGGGAGTTGATATACCCGGATTTGCCATTTTTTTGTGTTTTTCTGGCTTACTCTGCCCATTTGTGATGTAAATAGCAACAGATTTGTGCTTAAACACTCTCTTAAGGCAACCATCAACCAAAGTCTGAATTTGTACAGTCAATAGTCTACAGATACAATCTTGTTCAACAGATACATCTATACAACATCTAACAACTATATATTAAAGTGCCTCGAACAGCAGAGAATTTGGAAAACCAGAAATTATTAGGGTTAGGGAGAGATGTGGGTAAAAAATAGGAATAGATTGGTGTGGGGAGGCATAGGGAGAGTTAACTAAGTCCTAATTTCAATGCAGGAAATAGGTTGGGCAGTATGAAATTAGAGAGAGAGAAAAAAAGAAGAAAGGGAATGGGAAAAGAAAAGAGACCAGAAAAAATAGAAAAGTAAAAATTAATAATATTATGTGGAATCGATAACAATCTATTTAGAGAGTAAAGTGAAAATATTGAGAGAAGAGGAGGGACATAGAGGAGATGTGGAAAACTTAAAAATAAAAATGCTTATAATATTATATAGGTATAAGGAAGTAGTACTGCTATTAAGGAATTTAAGACTCAGAGGTTTTGAATTGAGTAATATATTTGTGGATTAAGTGTGTACACAATGGGTTATAGGGTCTACTAATTAATTACGGGTTTATCTGAGGATGTGCACGACAAGAGTTAAGTCACAAAAAGAAGAACAAAAAAGAGGAAAAGGTGAAAAGGATAAGAAAGGAAGAAAAAAAGATCAGAAGTTCAGCAGAGCTAATCAAAAAACAAAAAGATAATTAAAAAAGAAAAAACAAGAGAAAGAAGACAAAAAAAAAGAAAGAAAAACGCACATTCACGTATCCCTAAAATAAAAATTATAAGAGGAAAAAAAAGTTACTGGAAAACAATTTTTTTTTTCAAAAAAGGCAAAAATTAAAGATTATAAAAAGTTTTAGAAAAGAAAAGAAAATTTTTTTATATAAGGTACCAAAAGAAAAAGAAGTAGAATAAAAAGAATAAGAAAAAAAAATGTTCTTTGATTTTTTTTTGGGAGGGGTGGGAAAAATCCTGTATCTCCTTTGTGTCTGTAACCAGCCTCTTGTTGGAGTCTCTGGTCTGCTTGTGGTCCTGTGGCTTAATTGGTTTCTTAAGTCAGTTTGTTTGAACAGGCAGAAAAATGCTCTGCTTTACCCAGGATTTTGAGATCCTCCTTCCAGGTTAGTTTAATGGGAGGCTGATCTGCTTTGAGAATCACAAAAGAGGGGGATGCAGTGATGAGGCTAGATTCTGGGTAGAGTTGAGGCATTTCAACAAGCAGTAGCTTTTCCCTGGGTCTAGTTTGTGAAAAACTCACAGAGCCCAGCCTGGAGCCATTCTCAGGGTTTCTGTTTACTGAATTTCAATTTATTGTTGATGCTGCTAGAGGGAGGGGCAGCCTTTGGCTCTGATTACCCAGTGAAGAAAGCCACTCCTAGGGCTGGTGCCTGAGCTGGGTGACTTTTCCCTGGGTGGAGCTGAGTCTGGTAGGTCACGCTGCTGTTAAGTTCTTGTGACCTGCTAAATGACTCGTTTTATTCCAAGGCCTGAGTTGGAGCTAGCAGCTCCATTGAGCTTTGTCGGTATCCAAGATGGAGATCTCCGGACTGGGGGGGGGGGGGGGTTGGCCTTCCCTCCTCTGCTCCCTGAGAAGGATCGAGGCCATCAAGCTTCTACTCACACTGAGTCTTGGTTCCTGGGTCGTGTCTGGTCTGCGAACTGCAGGATGAAGATGTCTGGTCCCTATTGGTCCTTGCTGGTGTTGAGTAGAGTCTGCTCGCCAGCTGCATCTGGCTCCTTTGTCTCGTGATCTCTGTGGCTCATGTATGCTGCCCTGTGTTCTCCGTTGCCCCCGCTGCCCCCGCCGACGCGGCTGCTGGCAAGTGCTCAGATGTGTCTCCTTGACTGGGTTTTCCCTCTCTGGCCTAACTCTCTGTCCTGTGATTGCACACTTGGTGTGATTCTCTGGCTTAGGACTGTTCACTGGAACTCTAAAACTACTTTCTATGTGAGAGCTTCTTCAGATTCCATCTTTTCCTCTGCCATCTTCCTGGAACTCTATATTATCACCTTTTATTGTATACATTTTAGTGCTTTCGAAGTGAATTGTAACTTCATAGGTTTTCAAAGCCTAATTTTCACAAACTTGCATTTCTTCAAATAGAAATGCTGTAAATTTTAGAACAGACATTTAAATAGATATAAAATTCAGTTACCGGAATTTGCCCAGCATATATCCTCTATAGTGTGTCTTTTCAAAATTTGTTTTTGGGGATCATTTCCACGGTCTCACACATACTATTCAAGTTCACTGTCAATTAACTACATTCTCTGTCCAAAGAAGTTTTTTACTTCTGTTTAATACATTCATAGAAGTGTAATGCCTGGATCCTATACAATTCTCTTTCACCTTTTGAAGACTTTAAAACTTGTTTGCTAAAATGATTGCAGTATTTTACAAATTGATCTCTATGAGAAGTATATCAATTTCTCCACAAATGCATTACTATATTTTGCGTCCTCTTTTTATATTATGGTCATACTAGTGAGTTTTCTTTTTATTATTTCTTAGACATTAAAGAGGAGCTTATTTCATATGCTCCTCCTATTGACTATTAATTTACATATGTTATTTAAAGAAATATCCTATTCAGGAAAAAATTTATATAGAATTAGAAGATATAAAAATACTTAAGTTTCAGAATCATTGTAGCATTAACATTAGAGCAGTAACAAATGTGTGCCCTCTATTAGATATGTTTTCATTTCTGTTATAGTGTCCCTTGAATTTTGAAAGGTTATCACTGATATAATCCAGTTCTTCCTTTTCTTTAGCCAGTAATGTTTTCCATGTCAAATTTTTAGAAACCTTTACTGATCAATGTCATGAATTTTTACATTTATGTTTTATAGATTTTTACATCTCACATTTAATTTGATAATCATTCTTTATAAGGTTTGAGATAGGCCAGGTGCCGGTGGCTCATGCCTGTAATCCCAGCTACTCAGGAGGCTGAGATCTGAGGATCGTGGTTTAAAGCCAGCCCAGGCAGGAAAGTCCATGAGACACTTATCTCCAATAAACCACTACAAAACCGGAAGTTTTGCTGTTGCTCAAGCGGTAGAGTGCTCACCTTGAGCTGAAGAGCACATGGATAGCGCAAAAGCTAAGAGTTCAAACCCCATGACAGACATACAAACAAACAAACAAAGGATTGAGGCAGTAGTCTAAGATCATTCTTTAAATCTAGCGAGGCAATAGTGCCAATACAACCATTTAAGATTCTGTTTTTATTTCATAAAATTATAGCATCCTTTTCAAAATCTGTGGACCATAAAACTAAGAATTTATTTTTGACAAATCTGTTACCTTATTCTATGTGTCTTTTCTTATAGTTGAACTATGTTGTCTTCACTACTAACCATGGTAATACTATTCAAATTTGTATGAAGGCTCAAGCTACACCATTTTACAAGATTGCTCTGACTGACCTGTATTCCTTGAATTTACATACGAGATTATTGAGCAGGTGGACCAATACTCTACAGAGATATCTAAATATTTCATAGTCACTCATATTTCACACCTTGTGAAAATACAAATCCCTGATATTATATATAGAAAATGTCTTTAGAGACTGCTCAATGTAACTAAAATTAATTTAGGAATAAGATAAGATTTAGATAACATTACAGCATAATGAAGCTGAATGATAATGACTTGAGCTGTATTGCAGAAGAGAGTGAGAGGAGGAAGAATGGTGGACCACATAGGAGCTGTATGTCATTGGTATTGTTTCAAAAAACAGAAAGACTTCAGAGAAGACAAGGAGAAAAATAAAGTGTCCTGAATCTAGTTTCTTTTTAATCTACCTGATAGTTTGGACTGAAAGTCAGATAACATGGGAAAAATAAAATAGAAAATAAAGCATTGTATAGAGCTGTTACAATGTTAAGATATTGAAATAGGAATAAAATTTATTTCCAAAGAAATAAGAGAAAGAATAAAAATAACAATTGCTAACGTGGATAGAAGATGGATCACATTTTATCATATATAATTTTGAAAAAATACACTAGGAATGAAAATTTAAAAGTCATAATTTAAAATATAATTTATATTATAACTAGACAGTATAGCTCAGTGGTAAAACATTGGCCTAACATATGTGAAGCAATTGTGTGATCTCCCAAGCATTGCAAAGTAAACACAAAGCACACACACACAAAACCCACATAAACACACACACACATACCACATACACACATTTGGAATATTGTTATTATCATATTAAACAGAGGAAATTATCACAAATAGTAAAAGTATTTTAATATATGAAATCATAATATTGCTCATACTATTTAAAAGTTTAGTAGAAATAAAATAGTCACAAGATACTTGGATTCTTATAGATTGAGTAAATTGAAAATTAAGAAATAAAAGACATGAGAATTTTACAAACAAGTTTTAAATAATACACATTTTGAAACATGTGTCCTTTTAGTTTGACAAAAGATTGATGTTACTGGTGTTTTAACTCAAGATTTAGAAGATGATAACCAAGTGCTCTATATCTTGCTAGGGATGCTATATAACTAATCATTTCACTCTGGAAATTTTATGATAAGGTCTCATAATTTCTCCATTTCTCCCGAATTACAAACCCTATTTACACTTCTCACCATTGTTAGAAAATGGAAACCACAAGTTACTATGCCCAGCTCAAACATTTTTTTTTTTAATTCAAGTACAAATATTTCTAAAAAGTGACCAGGTAATAAATCCTTTTTAAATAAAGTATGTGTTTCTTGAAAATCAGTATTTGTTACATGGACAAATATGTTTAGGACTATAACAAAATAAATTTATTTAAATTCACAACCATATAAAATTTAAGAAAATAATTTTTTACATATTCACATGTTAACTATTTTGAAAGCAAAATATATGTCTGAATAATTTACATGTGTTAAAATTATGCAAAACTAACTTAACTAATCCTACAACTCTGAAAAAAGAATTACCCTAAAGAAACAAAACAAAATAAGTTCAAAATTTGAAATTTAGATAATAAAGTGTACTCTTTAGTTGACTTAAGGAATTGTAAACCCTCTGATTATCAATTTTATAATAAAAAATGCATGAACAAAGAAAGAAAATACCCATTGGTCAATAACAACAGGAAAAACATCAGTAGGTTTTTTGTGTTCAAAAAAATCAATGGTACAGATAACAATGTTCCTTCCATAATAAATGTACTCATTACCTTATTTAAGTAACTGTATCCCCTCTGTACATTACCTTTACCATAAAATTAAATTGAAATTAAAAGTAAACTAAATAATATACCAATTAAGAATTTGTAGAGAGCTAGGAAGGTGGCTCAGTGGTAGAGTGCTTGCTTTGCATGCTTGAGGCCCTGGGTCCGATTCCTCAGCATCACATAAACAGAAAAAAAAAGCCAGAAGTGGCGCTGTGGCTCAATGGTAGAGTGCTAGCCTTGAGCTAGCCTTGAGGGACAGCGCCCAGGCCCAGAGTTCAGGTTCCAGGACCAGAACCCCCCCCCCAAAAAAAACAGAATTACTAGAAGCCATTGGTTAAAAACTTTTTAGAAAACTGCCCTAAGTACCCAAGTAATATAATTTGATGATACTATTTATATACTTCAACTTCAGCAGAGAAGTGAAAAGTTTAAAAACTGTTACAAAGTAAAGCAATAAATCAGAATATATTACTATTAATAATAATCACAAGATGAATTTATAGTGGTAGTCAAATATATAAGAAATGAGGCAATTTGCCATTTGTTTGCACTTAATAAGTGAGAAAGAATTTTCTAGGTCGTTTTAAATATATAATAAGTTTAATGAAGAAACTATTCTGTCACATCATAAGATAATCAGATGAAGCTGATATTAGAAAAAAGAGCAGATTGTACTAAGTTCTGTAAGTTCTGTATGTACTTATTTTTGTTGTGGGAAATTGTGTTCAATTTGGGGTATTGTTTTTGTTAGACTGGTTAATTTTAGGATAGCGGTTCCCTTTCCACAAGAACAAGCACCTGATCTGTCTTTTTAACCTTCTCATTACTGACGGCATAAGAGTTGCACACCAACTTGTCTAGATTCCTACCTTGGCCGGCCTGTATTCTGCAGCCCTTCCAATCTTAACCTGTAAATAGTGCAGGATGGTGGAAATAATACAATGCACCCAGGTATAGATTGAGAAGGAAGTCCACTAAACTTTTGGCCTGGGTTCTGTTCTCAAGCCTCCTCAATAGTTAAAGAGTTCAGATGGAAGCCCCTAGTGCAAAGCAGTAAGAGTATTGTTTAAAGAAACTAGACATATATATGACTTAGGCATGTGAACAACTCAGGACAAGAATAAAAGAGCAGTGAAGCATAGAGGACAGGCCCAATTTTAACTAGCTACTTAGAGGCTGAAGAAGCTTAGCTAGCAACTCAGGAGGCTGAGATATGAAGACCACTATTCAAAGCCAGTCCAATCATGAAAATAAATGCGATTATCTCCAAAAAAACAGAAGTGGAACAATGGCTCAAGTGTTAAACCACTATCCTTGGTCACAGAAGCTTCGGGAGAGTGCCCAGGCACTATCAAGCTTCAGGAATGATGAATGAATGAATGAGCACTTGCACATGCCCGTGTGTATATATGCATGCATGTGTACACACACACCCACACACACACACTCTCTCTACACACTCTCTCTCTCACACACAAGCCAATGAGTATTTCAATGCAAAGTTCTTTTTTTACCTTGCTGTAATCTATTTCCCTGTATTAGTTTACAAATTAACAAAATCAGCTAAGCACCTATTTACATACAACTCATCTTGTTTCTCTAAAGTCAACTCTCTTTTTGGAAGCACGCTTTTATTTGACCCAAATGTAAATTATTCAGAAGGTCGGTTCGTGTCCCTCAATTCTGTAGAATTAGATGATTGTTTAGCTTCCTCCAAGCAATATAATTTTGTGAAATCCTTCATCAAGCAACGTATTTCTTTCACTAGAAGGGAAGCCTCTGTCAAACAATTAATAATAGGTTTTTCTTCTCCTTGCTAGCATCTGTAGTTTTATTATCTTCATATATTTCATGATCTGTCTGTGTATGACAAAGACTACTGTGAAAATAAAAAGAACCTTTGCAGCACTTATCATTTATATACCATTCATAGATATGAAGGTATTTAAATACTACTGAAATTGCTATGGAATGAATCATGTTCACATTGACTATCATGAAAAATAAGAATTGGTTTCTCAGAACTTTAGGTAAGAACTTGATTGAAAGAAACAAAAGGAAAAGTGAGGAACAACTCAACACATACATTCAAATGAAACAAAACAACCCAAGAAAACAAATTTATTCAGTACTCAAGAACCTGCAGGAAATGCCAAGTCTTAAAAAAACATCAGCTATGACAAGCTTATGACAATCCTGACTACATGGGAGTCTACTCTTGTGAGGATAGAGGTTAAAGCCCAGACTGGACAGAAAGATATGTACACAATGCCATGCATCTGTTATTCTAAATTCCAGGACTAATAACATAACATGGAATGAGCCAAAGATCATACACAAGTATCTGAAAAATAATCAGGATAATTTAGGGCTGGAGACATTACAAAGTGGTAAGAACACCCATTTAGGGGGCACAAGACACTCAATTCAAACTCTAATATTATGGGTATTAAAGTAAAAAGCTATGATTTTAAATAATTGGAATGATTGTAACATTTGAGTATGTGAGTGGAAAAATGCATGAGAGAGATAGAATGAACCCATGGTGCAATGCTTTCAACTTAAGTGAAAATGTTTTGTGGTACTTCAGACAAAACAGAGTTACCTTGCAAATGAGCATGGTTGTGCATTTGAGTGATGGAAATACTTTACTTACACAGGTGTAAATTACATAGATTTTATTTGGGTAGGTTGTATTTCTTGAATTAAGAGCCTCGATGATGTCCCTGAAATTTTTCTCTCAAGGCTACCACTCTACTACTTTGAGCCACAGTTCCAATTCTGATTTTCTTTGGTTGTTTGGTGATAAGAGGCTCATGACATTCCTGCCCAGGATGGCTTCAAACCATGATTGTCAGATCTCAGTCTCCCGAGCAACCAGGATGCCAGGCAATAGCCGCCGATAGTTTTAATAATTTAGTAAATTGTACAGTTACTGAAGTTATTCATTATCATAATAACCTGTGTAATATATGCATGTATGTATATATCAATGCATATGGATAGAAATATTTTAACATATTTTTGTATCTACAGTAGATTTATGAAATCATCCATTATAAAATAAAATGGAAACAAATGTTAATAAGGAGCAGAAATGATCACGTTTCTTGTTGAATGGAATACGAATTGTGAGAATCAGTTTGGGCAAACCATCTCTACGTTAACAAAATGGATACGAGGTGTTATTTCCATTCCAACTATTTGCCTATATTGTACAACCTCACACATGAGTGTCAAAATCAAACCACACTTTTTGCCTTTGCTTTTAACTCACTTGTTATAATTTACGGGTTATTTGAAGTAATCAAATAAAGATTAAAATAATATTATGTGAGGCTATGAATTAGAGCTGAAAATGATTTTAAATGTGATAATACCTAATTAAATTACATACTTCTTACTTTTACTCTATCATGTCCCTCATTTCCACACTAGGAAAGTATATAGAAGGTTCTCACTAAATTATATGTACATTTATGAAATAATGTATTGAAAGAATATGGGCACAGTGTGGTTTTAGCTTATTGAGACCTGTAGGAGGAATTGTGTTTCTGAAGACTTCCAATACATTGTCATGAAATGAAGGGAAGGATGTGCTTATTCTGGAAAACTGGCAAGAGGATTACTCTCATAAAGGTAGTGATGAATTCTTCCAAAAAGTTACAGTAAAATCACTTTCATAACCATGTTCACTGCTGCACTATTCACCGTAGCCAAGTTATGGAATTAGCCCAGATGTCCTTTGGCGGAGTGATGGTTGGAGAAAGTGTGGCACATATACAAAATTGGATTGCATCCATCCATTATGAGGACTGTTACATTATTTGCAATGAAATGGATAGATCTAAAACTATATTAAGTGAACTAAGTCAGAGCCAGACACAAAGGACCCATGTTCTGTCTCATATTTGGAAGCTAGAACTTTATTACAAGTTTACACAAAAATATTAACCAAAGCATGCTATTTGCGGAGGAGTATTTCAAAGGTGTAATTTCTTATAAAAGTGAACTTTTAATCCAACAAAATATATATCAGGAAACTATCACTTGGAAGATGTGAGGGGAAGTCAAAAGGAAGGAATAAAGAGAGTTATGGAGGAAGAGAGTGAAAGTATAATATTCAATGTAGATAGTATGAAACTAGGAAAAATTAAAGTGGGGTGAGCTTTGGAAGGGTGTGGAAAAGTTATATAAAGATCCATTATACTTAAAAAAACTGATTTGTTGAATGGAAATTCCATTGTCCAAGTATTTATGATAATAAAAATATAATTAAAACAATGGAGACAACTGATCTTAAATTCTATTTCCATCTCTTTTAAAAAATAAAATTTTTTGCTCTATAAATTGATCAGAGAGATGGATTTTGTGGCTAGCTAGATCATTGCACATCTGTCTCTCTCTTCTTCTTTCCCTTTCATGGTTCTCATAGGTAATATGATTGCTCCATAATTATCCTAATTTATTTTGCTTTTATATTTTTGGTTGCATGATTTCACTTTCTGCTCTGCCATTTCCCAACTGATTTACATAGAAGGTATTATTTCCTATTTTCTCATTCCTAGAGTAAGCTGCACATGAAGACACCACTGGTCCTCATTTTCAGTCTGTACCTTTGAATAAGGAGGAAAATTTTTCCTCTGTTCTCTGCCAATTCCTGACTCTCCAGTTAGAATAATTTAGAATAGTAAAAATGATAAAAGAGAAAATAAATAATAGTGAAAAAAACAGATGCAGAAAATTCACCGGATTTTTTTGACCAGTTCATCCAATGTGAACTATTGGGGAAATACATGGACACCTCATTCTCAAAGGCACTCAAAGTCTCTGGCTACACAATTCTGATGAAGATGAGGAACAAGATGAAAAAGTGAGAAATGATATCAATTGCAAGAAAAATGGAGAAGGATTCAAGAAAATTTCTTCTTTGTTCTGCCCAAAATAATTGCCTTACTACAGTGCAGAGACTACTTTGCAAAAAGGCCACTCATGTGGAGGAGATGGGGAAAAACCAGTTGTTTAAGGATACAGGTGGACCTGTTGCAACAATGAGAAGTACAAGTTGTCATGTCCAAAACGAGCTTTACAACGTTGGTGCGGGGGGGGGGGGGGAGAAGGATTGGGATTAGGGGGGGAGGGGGGAGGCTGGGAAGGGATGTGAAGGGTAAACAAAGGAGGAGGCTGCAATGCTTGGTAAGAAATGTACACATTATCCTGCCCATGTAACTGTAACTCCTCTGTACAGTATGTTCACAAATAAAATTAAATTAAATTAAAAAAAAATGTGTATACCCTTCATCGAGAAGCCTACAGTGGATACTTAGACATTGTCCATGACTTGGTGGCTCCAGGTAGATATTCATGTAATAATTGTGAATGGCTGGACACCCCTGTACAGTACTTATACATGGAATAATACAAGAGTGGCTTCTTTATTTCATCATGATGCAGATATCAACGGCCAAACTAAAGGCCTCTTGACCCCCTTGCATCTTGCTGCTGGGAATGGAAATAGCAAAGTTATGCTAGATCTCCTTCTGTTGAACCATTATATCAAACCAGGTCTGAAGCACAACTTGGAAGAAACTGCATTTGATATTGCCAAAAGAATAAGTATGTATCACTACCTCTTTGAAGTTGTGGAAGGCTGTACAAATTGTTCTCCAAAATCCTAATGGTTTGGTTAAGTTTTTTAAATTTCAAAATTGCCAGTCCATCCTATGTGGCCATACAAAATATTTTCACAATACAAAGCAACAGCAATATCTTACTTTAAAAATTCATGGATTGCATGGTATTCTTCCAAGTGAATTGCCTGACTTTGATGTCAAAATATATTCAAGTTATTTGTATACTAATGATTTCTGTAGAGTTTGAGATTTTTTATTTTTTTTTTTTTAATTTAATTTAATTTTATTTGTGAACATACTGTACAGAGGAGTTACAGTTACATGGGCAGGATAATGCGTACATTTCTTACCAAGCATGGCAGCCTCCTCCTTTGTTTACCCTTCACATCCCTTCCCAGCCTCCCCCCTGCCCCCCAATCCCAATCCTTCTCCTCCCCCCCCCCCCGCACCAACGTTGTAAAGCTCGTTTTGGACATGACAACTTGTACTTCTCATTGTTGCAACAGGTCCACCTGTATCCTTAAACAACTGGTTTTTCCCCATCTCCTCCACAAGTTATACTGACATCAAATATAGTGAAAGCAGGGGTTATACTGTGGGGGAGGGACATACAAAGCAACAAAGAGATAATCTTATAAATGTGTTAGAAACACATGCATGAAAGAAAAAAAACATTAAAATACACATCTAAGGGTTCATTTTCCTGACATCACATTATCTGACCTTTTCCGCTTGACTCATACATATACTAGATATTACAAATAAGGGAAACCATGGGACCTACGTTTCTTTGGGCCTGGCTTACTTCACTTAATATAATTTTTTCCAAGTTTTTCCATTTCCTAACAAATGGGGCAATGTCATTCTTTCTGATGGAGGCATAGAATTCCATTGTGTATATATACCACATTTTCTTGATCCATTCATCTACTGAGGGGCATCTGGGTTGGTTCCATATCTTAGCTATGGTAAATAATGCTGCAATAAACATAGTTGTGCTGGTAGCTTTAGTGTGGTCTTGTTTGTAAACATTTGGGTAAATGCCCAAAAGTGGGATTGCTGGGTCATAGGGGAGCTCTATGTGAAGTCTTTTGAGGAACCTCCATACTGCTTTCCAAAGTGGTTGAACAAGTTTACATTCCCACCAACAATGAAGTAAGGTTCCTTTCTGTCCACATCCCCTCCAGCATCTGTTATTGTTAGAGTTCTTGATTTTTGCCATTCTAACTGGAGTGAGGTGATATCTCAATGTTGTTTTGATTTGCATTTCTTTTATGGCTAGGGATGTTGAACATTTCTTCATGTGTCTATTGGCCATCCTTCTTTCTTCTTCAGAGAAGTTTCTCTTTAAGTCTTTAGCCCACTTATTTATTGGGCAGTTGTTTCTTTGAGGATTTGTAGTTGGGGGTTTTAATTTTTTGAGTTCCAAGTATATTTTAGATATGAGACCCTTGTCCGTTGTATGGCTAGTAAAGATCTTCTCCCAATCCGTGGGCTTTCTATTGATCTTGGTAGCTATGTCATTTGCCCTGCAGAAGCTCTGCAACCTTATGCAATCCCATTTGTCCAACCTTTCTTTGATTTGTTGTGTTTCCGGGTCTCTATTCAGAAAATTTCGGCCTGAGCCAAGGAGACCTAGGGTTTCTCCTATTCCATCCTGTAATGTTTTCAGAGTGTCCGCTTTGAGTTCAAGGTCTTTGATCCATTTGGAGTTGGAGATTTTTTAATAAGAAATAATTTTAACTTATCTGGTGAAATGAGTAGTACAGAAACTAAAGATATTTCTGATGCTTGTCTGAAAAAAAGTATATTTTAAAATATTTAGTATTCTGTTTGTATAATATCCATAATCTATTTCATTCTCCCCTAGATATAGTACTTTGAATTCGACATTGTTTTATAATATATAGGTTCATTAATAAATATGTCCTTTCAGCTAACATTCCATATAGAAACAGTTTAAGATTCCTTTAATTCCTAGGTCCTTATAGAATTTTATTTCTTTGGGATAAAATGACAATGTTATCTTATTTCAAAAGTTTTATAAAGGTTATACTATGTAAAGGCCTTTCTGAAAAGGTGAAGATTGAATACACTGATGTCAAACTAACTTTTTCTCTATGAAATACATGTATTATTACACTTGTATATTTGTAATCAACTTTTTAATAACTGTTTTTCATTTCTTGCATCTGAAGAATGAAAAATATGGGATGCTTCACAAATTTTCATATCATTAACATAGCTCTTGTAATTCGGGTAGACGTGCTGCTGAAGCATGTAGTATCCTGTAATTTAAATAATTAATGATGCAATCTTTTTTTTTTTCTTTTTGGGTCCGGTCGTGGGGCCTGAACTCTGGGCCTGGGCGCTGTCCCTCAGCTCTTCAGCTCAAGGCTAGCACTCTACCACTTGAGCCACAGCGCCACTTCCGGCTTTTTTCTTTTTGCTTATGTGGTGCTGAGGAATCGAACCCAGGGCCTCATGCATGCAAGGCAAGCGCTCTATCACTGAGCCACCTTCCCAGCCCCTAATGATGCAATCTTAAGACAGGCATATATCCTTGGTTGCCTATTTGTAACAAGGAAACCTTATTGTTACCTAAATTGCTATTCATCTTATTTCTGTAAAAATTCTGTTTTTGTGGAAAAAAACTCATATTGTTTGTTCAATTGCTCACATTTACAATTTTTGTCAATAGCTATTTTAAGTATTTTTCATTTGAAATTTGATCATACTTTGAAGCCTTTATAGCTAGGTCCAAAGGTGATGCCTTTTCAAGTACTTATTTATCAACTGATTTAGCTTTGTGGAGCTAGTGGATTCAAAGTAAGCCTTGCTTAAGAGCTACTTCTAAACTTCTCCAGCTCAAAATGTCCCAAATGAGGTCTTAGTGGCACAAATGTCTGCCTGACCCATTACCCTTGCTCTATGTAGGAACAGACCAACCAGAATATCTTACCCTGATAGCATAGCTTGTCTTACTGGAGCAAAACTAATCTTAGTTACAATGGATCATAGAGAGATGAACAGTTCAGACAGAACTGTTCAGACTAGAACGTAATTTTTCATAATATAATTATTTATTATCCCTACCATTTCAAAAGTAGCTAAAGCCAAAATGGTGAAAGTTGTTCATATGCATGATTACCTACTGTCCTGGCCTGTCTACAATCTAACCAGGCAGAAATTTACACCACTGATTTTCTATCACCAAATATATTCCATTGCTCCAGGAGAAGTCCATATGTTTCTCCTCGTTATTAGGCCTTAATTTGGTAATGCTTTAATCACAGTGTTTCCTCTTGCTTCTAGGCTGTACATCTCCGAATGGTAAAGCTTTAGGTCTAATTCTACCAAACACTGAGGTAGAAGTAATGGAATAATATTTTAAAACAGTTGCCTTTGTTACCCTAACCACAACAGAACAGTGTAAAACATTTTCTTATATTATATATACTTATATATTTTATATTTATATGTGCTGATTTTATATTTCACACAGTGAATCTTATTGGAATTAATTGATAATTTGACAAATTACTTGATATTTATTCCAATAAATAGATTGGAGTATAAACGATCAGGATTAGAATATATATTAAAATATAAAAAGTATCAATACAATGTTTTTGGTATAAACCTGTGATACTTTCTAAGTGTTCTTGGTTTCTGAATTCACATGGTAAATAAAACAATGTTGTTTTCCTCTAATATATAAGGCATTTTACTGTGCTGCTCTGTTCATTGTTTTAACTCACTGATCCCAAACTGTTTTTCTCCATATTTCTGAAGCATTCCTACTGATTATACACAAATATTGCTGATATGATATCTAAAAGGTATTATTCTTCTACAGGATCTACGGGTCCTAGGATCCCAGGTCCCAGTTATTTGCATCATCAGATAACTAGGGCAAGATTTCTTACCTGGGCCCATGCAACATGCCAACAGAAAGTAATTGAAGACCCATCTTAATTTATCATTTCCTATATTTCAGGGCCCCAATTCCTTGAAATGCAGGAATTAGCAGTAAGCAATTGGGAAATGCAAGGCCACTTAAAATGCAAGATGAAATCACAAAATGTGAAAGTACAGTAATTCAAACTTTCAATTTTCAGATGACCATCCCATATAAGTGAACAAGACCACAAATGTCACAAGATTATTTGTAATACCCCTCTCCTAATGATTAATGAATGATTTCAGTCCAGCATCATCAGGCCAAAAACTAGTTCCTGGAACGATAGATCCATAATTGGTCTACCAAAGCTAGGAAAACTTGACATAGAGGTCAAATATAATTCAGAAAAACATTAATTGAGAAGATCCTTAGTGCTTCAAAACACTGGTACTTCAGTAAACCTTGGTTCTGTAGTATAAAAATGTTGTCATTCTCAAACAAATGATAACCTACATTTAATCTCCTGAAAGTGTATTCTTTTTCAAATAAACTTTTTAAAACTACATTTGACAAAATAACACTTTACAAGTAGATAATATTTAGTGACGTTACAAGTTTTTCAAGTGTAGGGAGCAAGTTACAATAGGGTTGATTTATTTACCCAGCACTAATGCCAAACAGGTTCAACCATTCACTAAAGTGTAGAAATAGTACCCCCCACCATTTGTGTTTTTCAGTAGGTGCCTTCTAAAATTTGTTAAATAGATCAGCCTCCCATATTTCAAACCAAAACATTAGCTAATAAAGTAAATTTCATCACATAATAAATACATTTAAAAAAGTCATGAATTGTTGCCTTATCATAGGGTGTTTTATGTTTTCGCTATCTGTCTAACATAGTAAGAAATATGACTTTAAGTCTTGAATATGGGTACTCATCAGAGATTTGATAAACATAAAATCTGTCTTCTATTTCTATCATATTCCTCTACAGTAGTAAATTTTAGTTTTCTTCTTTTCCCAAAACTTATAGGTAATAGAAAATATTATCCCATGTAAAATAAAATAATCAAAAACCATTGTACAATACCATTTATAAAACTGGTAGTTAGGAATACATTCTAAGCCATTTTTAAACTTTCTTGTTGACTACAGATTAATCTTCCAAATGGAGGGGAATAAAATCATGTCTAGGTGCTTCATGTCTCCACTCTTACAAATTGTTACTTCAGATAAATAAATTATGGAAATATAAGCTGACATCAGTTCAAGTATATGCAGGATATAAACTCCATGGAATGTATATAAACCTTTCAAAGTACTAGCAGACAAGTTTATCAGAATGACTATCAGGAAGTTGAAATCAGAAAGGAATAATAGTAAAGACATAGAATTAATGAAAATGGAACAAGAAGCAAATACAGCTAGAATACTCAATGTACACATGTGACAAAGAACGTGGTAAATCGGAAATAAATCTTGTAGAAGGGGTTGGTTGTGAATGATAGAAGGAGTGACTCTGATCAAGGATCATTGGACAATTAGAAGGACATATTTAATTGTAACACATTTGCACAACCTTTTGAAATTCAGTGAAAAAAAAAACACAACAAAAAAAACACACAAAAAGCACAACCACACAGCAAACTTTATAGAGTATAATTATGACCTCTGAAAATTTTAAATAGTTAATGAAGGACAATCTTGGGAAAAGCATACAAAGCTGTTTAAAGTAAGCAGTGTAGGGTAGAGGAGGATTTTTAACAGATTTAAATAGATTGTCTAAGGTTATAAATCACCTACATCTGCTGCAAATATTTTCTTCTGCGAATTCTCTTGGCCTGAACTGGATACTCCAGTCCTGAGCCACACTTGATAGCTTGTGAAGATAAAAAGGAAGAAACAAGATCAAGAACCCATTACTCCACTGGAGAGAAAACAGTCCTCTATGTTTTCTCTCATTTCTCTTGACTACTTTTATTCATAATTTTAAGTCAAGTGATTTTGAATTATATTTTTTTCCTTCTTTGTTCTGGCAAAGTAATTGTTCAAAGTAATTTACTAAATATTATTTGCCATTTTTTTCTATCGTGCTGTTTACTTGTCCAAGTGAGTCCATTAAACTTCCCCCTTTCATTTGGTTGCCACGGAAACCCAGCCTCAATGTTAATGAGGACAATCTTTAATGTAAAACTTTGTCTCCAAAATACCAGTCCAAGAAGCTGTGATCACAAATATTTAGCTTTACTTTTTTTCTTTTTTCTTTTACCTTGAAAGTCTTCTTGTCTCTAAAGTGCCCTCAAAAATGGGTACTCCACCACTTTTTGGTTCCATCACTTCTAATCTCAAAGATATACTTTGCTAACAAGATGCTTAGAGGAAACCGAAGAATACTTCACTTTTATCTTCTCTCTTAAGACTCTCTTTAGATACCATATCAGGATCAGTGAAGTTATTCTTTCCAAAATTATTTCAATAGATTATCTTTCTCTTGGTCTTGCATTTGTTCAGAAAGATGTATGGAAAAGAATAGAGCTAAATCATCCATACCTTGGATGAGAGTGTCTTTTACAAAAGGACAATGCTCCTATGTCCTATTTCTCTGTCCTCCTCTTAGCTCTTGCCTGATTTCCAACTAATCACAGATTCTTGGCTTCAAGTCTAGTGAAGGTGAAGGACTATAAGTCCTTCCCCACTGCTACATCTTCATGGTTTCCCTTTTAAAAACTCTTTTATTTGAATGTGGAATTTATTTTCATGTCTTCATTCAATCCGTTCTAAATTGTAGTGAGCTAAATAGGCTCAGAAAAATCACTTTAGGTAGCAAAAATATTAAGGCAATATATCAAAAAATTTGGCCTCCCTTCACTGGTGAAGCCAATAGGCTTAGCTAGGGCTTCTAAGAACGCGTTTTCTTGCCTTTTCAATTTGCTCAATTCGTTTCTGATCCCAAAACTTTTTGGCTTATGTAATAAGAGAAGTCTTCACTATCTCATGTTAATAAGGATATTATATTTTTGAGCTACTAAGAAATGTGAAATCATTGGTTTCAAGTATCCAGTCAGGTTTTTCTCTGTAGTTCAGTGCTTCACATGCAAAGACATTGCAGAAAGTATTACAAACAGAAAAGTGTATACCTAATACCTACTTTCATTGTTGAGGGCACTTTCTCCCTAAGTATTTTGACCCAAATTATCTTTTTCAGAGAATTACTGTTTGGTAATTAAAATCAATTCACAAATTTTGCTGTCTTTTTTTAAGAACGTTGAATTTACATTCCACTACAACCTTGTTTCACATAGTGAGTAGATTTCCTGGGTAAGGACAATTCTCAAGGGAACCTACAGGATTTATAGCAAGGTTTCTGAGGTTTGTTTGTTTAGTGTGAAAATGAGCCATCTTCACCCATTTTGCTCCTTCTCGGCTAAGTCTCCATTGATTACTTTGCATGAAAGCCTATTTTCCTAAGCAATTTTAAATTTTCTTAATAGGCTAAGTTGTTAAAAAAAAGTTTGAACAAATTAAAATTTACCTGTCATAATTTTTTGGGGGGTCCAGTCGTGGGGCTTGAACTCTGGGCCTGGGTCCTGTCCCTCAGCTCTTCAGCTCAAGGCTAGCGCTCTACCACCTGAGCCACAGAGCCACTTCCGGCTTTTTTTTTTTCTTTTTGCTTATGTGGTGCTGAGGAATCGAACCCAAGGCCTCAGGCATGCAAGGCAAGCGCTCGACCACTGAGCCACCTTCCTAGCCCTACCTGTCATAATTTTAAAACTCTTTTGAAATTCTTTTATTAGAACCGTGAATTCATCAATCCTAACTCCACCTTTGTCATCAAAAACAGTTAACATGTTGTTTTCATGATATAGTGTCCATGAAACTATTATTTTCCAGTGGCTTTGTTGTACATATATATAACCTTATAAGCTGATGCTAAGCAAAATGAACTCCAAGATATGGAAATAGAGAGTATTATTTGCAGTTGTTGTTTTTAATGTATTATGTGATTTCTATTTTCTTTTGGGGTGTTCCCCTAAGCTTTATTCCCTGCTGTATTTGATTTTGATAACATGTGTATTGTGTATATATTTACCTTAATTAGGGAAGGGAAGAGGAACAACAAAATGGTGGGACAAAGGACAAAGGCAAACCAATGCAATAGCAATACTCACAAGACAATATGTTGGAAATGTACATTACAACTTGTGAGGGATATTGGGGTGAAGGAAAACTGTGAAGAAAATGAGGGAGGGGGTAACAAGTTTGAAAAGTTATGTATTCTCTACCTTAAAATTACTGTAACCCCACTGTACATCACTTTGACAATAAAATTAAATTTAAAAAATAAGCTGCATGAAATACAATTTCACTGTATTGGTATAGTACATATTATTCTTTATGTAGTAACTTTTTAAAAATCCATACTGTTTGGTGTCTAATTTGAATTAATTACCCCTTTTTAATCAGAGGACCGTCAACTTGAATGCTATACAACTAGACAATATTTTCACAATATAGTTACCAATATTTTGAATAAAGAATAAATATAGTACTTTCTCATACTAAAAGCGAAAACAGTTTAATTCTATGGAAACCAATAACTTGTAAAAGTAAAAAAATTGTTAAGAAGACAGAATATATGTGTTCATCAACATTTCAATGACTAGTAACTACTCATTTTCAAATGCGGAAGATTGCATACCTGAGAGATTCAAAACAATACAGGCTTGCATGTTATTTAATTCTGCAATAGATGCATTTTCCAACGGGGTGTTACAGATTGAGAGTCAACAGAAAAATAACCACATTTTGGTAGAGGATAAAACTATGCAGCATCGGTAATAATTAATTCTTCAAGAGTAAGCAATTGTTTATCACAATAAGCTATTATTTTTATGACCACCAATACCAATATTTATGATATAGAGTCATCCTAGCACAAAATTTTCCAACTTTTAGGGTGCACTTCAAACTTCCCTTAATTTATATCATGAATAGCTTATCTCTATCGTGAAAAAATACAACTCTGCTAATGTGATGCCATACATGTTCTGATAAGAACACCACAATAAACTGGGTTGCATCATTTCCTCCCCACTGGTATTCTTGAGATCGGAACACTTGCAAATATTATTTATATTTATAATTTTATCTATCATATAAATTCTGGATGCTAAGATCAGAAGATTACAGTTGAAAGCCCACCCAGGCAAGAAGATTCCCGAGATTCTTATCTCCAATAAACTTCTCAGCAAAAGCCAGATGCAAGTGGCACTGAGGTTGAAGTGTTAGGGCAAAAGCCTTGAGCATAAACAGGCTCAGAGACAGTGTCCAGGCCCAGAGTAAAAGCCCTAGGATAAACCAATAAAACAAAAATAAAAACAAACCCCAAACCTAACATTTTTCTCAGTGTATACAGTAGCAAATAATTAAGGAAATTGCTTCCTGTGTTACATACATGTAGAAGAAAAAAGATGTCACACGATTATTCTCTTCATACCATTTTATACCAAAGACTCCAAAAATTGCTCTTATTCTAAATTTATGAATTCATATCATCAATTTGTTGGCAGCTGTATACAACATTCACATTATCATTTTATACATGAACTGTTGGAATTATCTATTAGCTAAATCTAATTATAACTCTCTTGAAAGAATATTCTAGGCACATAGAATGCAAAATCGTTTGTGAATGTCAATTAAACCCTCCACTTAAAAAGAATTTTGTAGAAACCTATAAAATTACAAACAAAACCAAAATATTTATTTTAAATCTAAATTCTAATTTAGCAAGATCTTCAAAACCTTACATTAGACGAACTTTGCTATTTTTCCTGGCTTAAGCTTTTGTAATTCTTCATCATTTCTTTGGGATACAACAGAATGATGATAACTTACTTTTTCAAATTTTGGATGGGAATCATGAGTCATTTTGCATCTAGGAGCGTTCTTTAATGAGGAGAGAATTTAAAACACAAGTAAGGATTAAGTATGAGTTGTATTTCAACAGGAAATTTGACTTCTCAAAACATAATGACAAAATTCCTTTCTTGTTTGTTTTGTTTTATTAAGACAAAATTATACACCTTGGTCCAGGGAAGGTATCACTATGTAATTCCATTCTCTAATCTCCTGTCTTAATCTCAGTGCTAGAATTATAGGCTTGTATGACATTGCCCTGTCATAGTTTCTTGTTTTATTTAATCTAGATACAGACTACCAATTCTGTATTTCTTCAGTAATATTATACACCAGAGTGACTGCTTAGACTATATCTACTATTTTCAAAGATGTTCTAACATTTGATACAGGGTATGAACGTTTTCAGATGCACCTGCCGGATCTCTGATTCATTCCTCCGTGGATCCCATCCCTTTAATAATGATTATTGACTCTCTTACTATTTCTGATCCCTACCAATGTAATATTCTCAAACTTATTTGAAGGAAGTTCATTTGAGGACTTTCTAATATTAAAGATTATCACTTGATTCTAGTCTTATTCAGCACTATATTTATTGTTTTCTAACTTTTCTATACATTCTGAGAGTTGTTTCATTTGTATATTTGTGTGTGCACATATAAGTGCCTCTGGGTGTATGTATATGTTTGTATGTATATAGGCAAAAGCATCAAGCTCTTATTCAGCAATCTTGCTCATGACTGGTATTCCATCACTTGAGTCATTGTTCCAATCCAGATTTTGACTGCTTAATTTTATATACTGTTGCAAAGAGTGTTCTGCCGAGGCTGGATGCAAATTGAACTTCCCAGACTCCTTTACATTCTTAGGTTTTGTTTCTCCAGGAGTATCAACTTTTAAATTACAAACATTTTTTGAGGGTAATGTCTAAGCTGTCTCCCAGATTTTTAACTCAAGAATTCTTTCTTTTTTTTTTTTGGTGGGGGGTCCAGTCATGGCGCCTGAACTCTGGGCCTGGGCTCTGTCCCTCAGGTCTTCAGCTCAAGGCTAGCACTCTACCACTTGAGTCACAGCGCCAATTTCGGCTTTTTTCATTTTTGCTTAAGTGGTGCTGAGGAATCGAACCAAAGGCCTCATGCATGCAAAGCAAGCGCTCTACCACTGAGCCACCTCCCCAGCCCCTCACTAAAGAATTCTTATAAAGATAGATGAACACATTACATATTTTGAGTGTACACTGTTAGGAATGTGATGATAAGCTGGGTCATGGTGATATATTAGGATTGAGGTTCAAAGCCAGCCCAGGTAGGAAAGGCCCAGAGACTCTTTTCTCGAATTAACTAAAAGTAAATTGGAAATGGCACTGTGGATCAAGTGGTAGAGCATTAGCTTGAGCTGAATAGCAGAGAGACAGCTCACAGGCCCAGAGATCAAGTGCCAAGACCACCGCCAACAAATATATATATATATATATGTGTGTGTGTGTGTGTGTGTGTGTGTGTGTGTATGTGTGTGTGTGTGTGTGTGGGTGTGGGTGTGTGTCTGTGTGTGTGTGTGTCTGTGTGTATGTGTGGGTGTGTGTAAAGAAAAAAAAGAAATGTGATCTTAGCCTCCAGTTCATTTCTAGCACAATCCCTGCTCTCACAAGATGGACATTTTTCTAGTTAAATCCATGCTCTTATATCTGACTTGCATTGGAAACAGAATTATTCTTCCATTCTACTTTCTACAAAGTTGCATGATTAGTAAGCATGATTTAGAATGGGAGTGGCCTCATACTTCATGTTCCACGTAGGAGTCTTGCTTTCTATATATCACTCCCATAAATCCACATACTGGACTTGGCTTTAATGTTTCAATGTTGCCTAATTTGTAGTCTTCTATATTGTATTGAACCTTTAGACTTAAACACAGAACTTCTCTTTCTCCTATTATTGCTATTGTTTCCCTTACTGTTAGCACATGTATACTTGGGAAATAATGAACAGCACGTACACTCACAAAATGAATGTTCTGAGAACCTTATTCCCATTTAAAATTCGCCTTAATTTACAGAGAACTTATAAAGTTTGAGCTCAATGTACTCGTGTATAATGTATTTATAAGCAATATAAATTTCATATTTTCTCTTTAATAAGATGTCTCTGAAACACGTGTTACCTCAGGTCCATAGGTGTTATAGTGTTATTGCAATGAAGCCAGAAAACATTCATTACACCTCAAGCAGCACCATCAATTGTTACTGGAAGTAACTGTTACTGAATGTAGAAACTGACCCCAGGAGAGGAATGGAACATAGAGGAAAAACAAAGTCCAAGTTATCTTGTGCTTTCCTTTTTACTGTACAAGAAAAGTATCCCAAACCTTGAAGGAAACTCTATCCCTGGCTTTTTTGAGTGTGGTCTTTACTCATATTAATTTTTTCTTTAAATTTCTAGTTCATAGTGTTACAAAAAGTAATAATGTACCATTTGAAGGCTGGCATAGAACAAAAGGAAATAACGTTGATTTAAAAGTGTTCTCCTGCAAAGGAACAAAGACATTGAGGTTTTAAAGTGTCTTATGGGTGGATATTTCACCCCTGAGATGATTCTCTTGATGCAGGAGTCAGTTATCAATTCCTGTGGTCTGGTCCTGAGATCTCCAGAGCAATAAGGATTCCAAAAATCAGGATCCAGTCAATATGATCAGCAAAAGAAGCCTCTTCTCTGATCAGTACACCTTTAAGGAAGGTCCCAAAGAAATATCTGGGATTTTTCTTTGCTTGTTTGTTTAGTTGGTGCTGGTTCTGGGTCTTGAACCCAGAGGCTGGATCCTGTCCCTGAACAGTTGTCTTTCCTGCCCACCTGCCCCCAAAGCTAGTACTCTACTGCTTGAGCCAAAACTCCACTTCTGGTTTTTTGGTGTTCAATTTGCGATAAGAGTTTGACAGACTCTCCTGCCTGGTTTGGCTTTGAATTAAGATAGTAAGAAAGCTAAGTGACATCAACTGTGTAGACTTCTCTTTTGAAACAAAAAATATTAGATGAAGTTTATTGTAAAGCTAATATTTGACAATTTATAAAGGAAGAGAATATGTCTAGCAAAGAAGCCATAACTTAAATAACTCAGCAAAAGTAGGTGCACTGAATCATTTTGAAATTATTTTTTCTGCTTGGGAAGATTATTGATCTTGTCCTTCCTTTTGGGGAAACTTAAGGTAATTTTTGCACTTTTTGTTGGTTGTGGGGATTGAACTCTGATCCTGGGCACACTCCCTTAGCTCTTCAGCTCAAGTCCAGAGCTCTACCGCTTAAGCTACAACATCACTTCCGGGTTTCTGGTGGCTAACTGAAGATAAGGGTCTCATGGACATTCCTGACCAGGCTGGCTTTGAACCACAATCCTCTGGTCTCCTGATCCACCAGCACCCAGCTCATATTTTCGTTTATGTGCACTGAATGACACTATGTAGACAAATAATGGAAATTTGAATCAAATGATGGCATTGCAGCTTTTCAGAAAATTTGAAGTAACAATAAATATGTCCTCCTTTTCCACATTGTTTCATTAATGACTCATGAGCTAGGGGACCCTTACATTAGCATTCTCTGCCATCTGTGTAGGTGTATTTAGTATCAGGAAATGTTCATAGAGAAATATAGAAAGACTGAGATTTTTAGAAAGGAAAGAAGTTAAAGTAAGAAAAAGCAGCACAGAAGGAGATACATTTATTAGGCAGAGATTAAGAAGTAGCCTAAGAGATTGAGAATGTTAAAGGTAATGAGGAATAAGACTAGTTGATAACTATTTGTTCAATAACCAAAAATGGTTCTCTAAAACTGTTTCTGGTATACCTTAGTTACTATCATTTATTACTTAACTCTGGAGTTATTCCTTCTCTTCTGTCACAACTGTTAATTTGCCTCTGCCGTTTTGGTGCAATGAATAACCAAAAAGATTTCCAAATCTCACTTAGACTACCCTTCTCATTGTGATTAGCAGAGACCGTTCAAAAACCTTGAATCTTTGAATTTCCAGAATTAATCTTCACCTGACATCTAAGCACATGCAAGACATTAATTGCTGTGACCTAATGAATAAAACTTTCTTTCAACACAATATCCAAATATAAGTAAAAGTACATGAATTAGGGACTATTGTTAGGTGTCAGTATGGCAGGAGCAATTATATATTCCAAGTATGGGTTCTTTATTTTGCATTTACAAACTAAATGTTTTTTGGTTTTGTTTTGGTTTGGGTTTTTTTTTTTTTTTGCATTTTTCTCAAGGCTATCGCTGTACCACTTGAGGCACAGCACCATTTCCAGTGTTTTTATGTTTATGTGGTACTGAGGACTTGAATTCAGTGTTTCATGCATGCTAGGCAATCAACATATCATGAAGCCACATTCCCAGCTCCCTAAATGACTTTCTTAAGTTGACATTACATTTTCATTCAGCAAATATGTACCATAATATTGGCCAGGTGCTAGAAAATAATGTAGAAAAGAATACAATATAACAAATCCAGTAAGACTAGATGGAAAATGAACAACCCTCACAGTCTTGCAAGGCTCACAGAGGGCTTACCTCATGGAGATGTATCAACACGATGAATGAGACAGCTCCTGACCCACAGCCCACCTCCAGAATGAGTGCGCCATCTTGGGTTCCAGCCACCTGGGGACGTTGGCCCCCCTCCTACAGCACCCATTCTACCAGTTCCTGAGAACGACAGTGAGAGAGAGAGAGAGAGACAGAGACAGAGACAGAGACAGAGAATCAGAATTACACGTAAATCGGGTGCCAGTGGCATAATACTCTAATCCTAACTACACTGGAGGCTGAGATATGAGGATCATGATTCATAGACAGCCCAGGCAGGAATATCTGTGAGAATCTTATCTCCAAAGAACCACCAGAAAAGTGGAAGGGGCACTGTGGGCTCAAGTGATAAAGCGGTAGCCTTGAGCTGAGGAGCTCAGGAACAGTGCCCAATCCTAGAATTCAAGAACCACGACTGAAAGAAGTGGACTTCCCACCACAAGAAGTGGACTGAATGGCACCCATTGTCCTAGGGAGCATGGTAGAGAAGTCAGGCCGAGCTTCCTGGGAACTTGAGGTCATAAGTAGGTCACCTGGCTTATCTGTCCCTCGGTTTCCCCAGCTGCAAAACTGAACAAAGTGAAGGATCTCCGTCCTCACTGGGATAGGGTAATAATGAAAGAGAGCCATGTTTCGGTTCATAATCCCACACCTGTTGCATGATTAATAACAGGCCCCACCTGAGCCCTTTCTTGTATCTTCCTGTCATATGCTCACAGAATTGCCAACACCTTATCTGAAGGCCACTCCCTCTCTGTCTAGCCATTTTCCAGACTTCGGTCTGTATAAATCCCTTGTTTCCTCACAACTGTCCTGTGAGGAGACTGAGGTGCAATGGTTGAAGCCCTACCAAGAGCTTCAGGTGTGGTCAAGAATCCACTGCTATGGACTGAGTTTGGGATAATCCATCTTAACTGATGACTGAGCATGACACCACATGTCTACCATCCCAACTACAGAGGACCAGGCCTGGAGGAGCATACCTTTCACAGGAGGACAGCGATCCAGCCCAGCCTGAGAATATTTTTAGTTTCTATCTCAGAAATCCTCAAGAAAGAAAGTTGGCTCATCAAAGCCAGGGAGAGGAAACAAACAGGGGGGTCCTGTTGCCCCCAGACGGGTGTTTGACCCAGGGTAGGTTGTTGTTGGGGTGGAAACTCACCTGTGCTGCTGGGAGAAGCTGTTGGCAGCTGCTCCAATTGGGGCAGCAACGATGGCAGCAGCATTGTGGACACGTGGGCCCAGAGCAGAAGAATAGGGGCAGGGACCAGGTCAGGGTTTTTGGCCGGGCTGGCAGCATGACATTGCTTGAGGTTTGAAACCTGGCACTGTGTGAAGGGAAGGGAGTGGCCAGGTGGGGGTGGGAGCATCAATTTTCTACTATACTCCAAAGTCACCTTGAGTCTCTTCCTCACCTCTCAGCCACCCCTAACTTCCTCAACTGCTGGTAGTGGTGTAAACTAACAGAGGGAATCCCAGTGCTATCTGGCAGCATAGAATGTGGGCACGGCCACCATTCTTGTATCCCATTGGTCAGAAAGAAGCATGAAAAAATAGGGTTGTGGCCAGAATCCTGTGAAGCAAGCAGCATGGGCGGAGTCAAGATGACAGCAGTTCTCCAAGCCCTTTTCCCAGGGAATTCTCTCCAATTCAGTTGGAGACAAGAGGGTGACCTACTTTAACTGGATGGTTACCCAGACTGTTTTGCAGTTCTGTATGTTGCCAGTCCCAGACGTTGAACTCAGGGTCTGGGCACAGTTCATGAGCTGCTTTTGCTCAAGGCTGGTCCTCTACACTAGAGCCACAAGGCTTTTTGGCTTTGTTGGCATTGAAGTTTGACAAGGGTCTCAAGGATTTTCCTGCTTAGGGTGACTTTGACCATGATCCTACTATCACAGCCTTGTAAGTATCAAGGAGGACTGCAGAAAGCCACTGGTGCCTGCCTAATCATTGGTCTTGTTGACATTCTTGGACAGACTGGTGAGTTCCCAATCCTCGGGTTGAGGTGGTGGGAGCTGGAGCCCACAATTCGAATCCTGGTCGTGCCACCTCCAAATGGTAGGAGATCCTAAGAAACTTGTTCCTATCCATATGATTACAAATGTAATGTGATGTAAGTCATGATTGAATGAACAGTTCTTGAATGATTCTAGGATAAAATTATACACAATTATATTACACCACACTGATCAATTTTAGTTAATATTTTATTAAGCATTTAAGCAATCGCATTCATCAAATGGAGGCATGATGAAATACCTAAGAATTGGGCCTCAATTACTATAAAGGTGACGTTTTTTTCTACCAGGACTGGGATTGGAACTCATAGTCTGGGTAACTCTGTTGCGCTGTGGGAAGAGGAAGCTTGCCTCCTTAAAGTCAAGAAATTCAAGTCTGTTCCTTAGGCCTGAAATCGATCACCAGCACTAGAAAACACCCTATTCATGTACAATTTACATATATGTTTTATATTTTTATACATACGTTGACTCCATATTGCGTTCAGTGTAGTTATTTTATTTTTTGTTTTATTCATATATTGACCATTTATTGTATTGACCATTATAGCACATAGAACATTAACTACATAGGATATAGGTCTACATATGTATTCCTCTTCATACCTGACACACAGAAGATTCACAGTAAAGGAAACCATGTGTCACCATCAGCTTCTTACTCCACGATTCATTGTTTGGGAGCACTGACATCTGAACTCATGCCCTACAAGGCCAAATTCATGAATGGGTGAGTGCAAACATGCCTTCCTGGGGCAAATTGAGGTGACAGGTTGTTCCCAGGACCTGAGAACGAGCCCCAGCACTTAACCGAAGAACAGATTGACATGCAGATGGCAGTATGCTAATATATATATATATATATATATATATATATATGTGTGTGTGTGTGTGTGTGTGTGTGTGTGTGTGTGTGTGTGTGTGTGTTTATAGAGTGCCAGCAATGTCTATACATTATTCAGTTATTTAGACTATATTCCTACCAATTCCTGGGTATTTATTATGCGTCCATGTAATTAATGTTATTGTTTTCATCCTTAAAATATTAATGAAAGAACTCAGTGTCCTGAAATTATTGTGTTCCTGTAAGTAATAATATTCTTTTAATGCTTCATAAATATTAAATAAAATCAATCAGCCTTCTGAAATGCTGCTGTTTAATTTTATAGGCTCATCATTCATGATCAACTCATTCAACTGGGACATTGACAAAATTCCAGTGTTATTCCTTTGGATGGGAACCAGTTTCTTAGTACCTCCGGCCATTGGTTGGTGTCAGTATGGGGATTCAAAATGAGGGCCTATGTTGCCACGTGGACCTATGGCTTCCCTGATAGTCTACCAGCCTTCAGCAATGCAAGGTGAAATACCCTTTGCAACAGTGTCATTCAGACCCAGAAGGGTCACTATGCAAAGGAAGAAAACCTAAAAGCCCACAATTTTTCTGTGCATGTTTTCCCTGCAACACGTGGGAGTCTAGGATCCCAGAAGCACCAGTGTGTCCAGTGGCTGCACCCCATCCTAGGGTGATCGAAGCTGAGGCAGAGTTGCCACGACCTGAGTTCAAGCCCCATGATGAGAAAAACATTAGCTCCCTGTCTTGCAATTCACACAGTTTATTCTTACAGGCTTTGGATTTGAACTCAGGATCTGGGTAAATCTGCAGCAATGTGGATAAAGAGGAAGCTCACCTTTCATGAAGATAAAAAAAAGTCAGGCTTGTTCACTAGTCCTGAATTCAAGACCCAGCCTTAGAAAACATACTATATCTATATATTGTAAAGATAGAATTTATACTTACCTAAAGCTGTTCAGTCCATACATGTTTGGTGTGGTTGTTCCTTGTATCTTTTGTTTTATTCATTTATTTGCACATTCTGTTTATTACATTGATGACAACCTATCAGAGAACATCTAGATTTGTAGAAATGTTCTCCATGATGCCTGGCCCCCAGGATTCTCAGAGAAAAGGAAAAAAAGTTTCACACTCTCCTTACTCCACAATCCACTTGTTGGTAGTGTTGGGATCTGAACTCAGGACAGAGCAAAACCAATTGGCCAATCAGTCAAGGTGATCATACGAACCTGTGAACAACTAAGGAGTGTGGCCAATCCCAGAATCTGACATTGATCCCCAGGGTGGTCAACTATAGTCAGAAATTCATAATTTAAACATAGGATCTATATTGACATACATGTGTGGTCAGCATCTTGTGTTCAGTGCAATTATTCTCCTTATTTTGTCTCTAATTCATGGAGGTATTGTGTACTTTAAAAAGCATGGTGACAGGTATAACAGTGCTGACATGGATGACAAACTTTTCCCAAGGTTACAGTGTTGTCTATGCATTCTCCATCATATTTGTGACCCAGGACTTTCACAGGAGAGGATAAAAGGCACAACGACTGGCTTCTGACATCAGGATGAATCTTTCGTCAGTGTTGGGATTTTAGCTCAGGTCTGGGTAACTCTGTTGCATTGTGGGAAAAGGGGAAGCTCACCATCTTTGAAGAGTAGAATGTCAGGCCTGGTGCAGGGCCTGATTTGAAGCCCCAGCACTGGACAAAATAACAAGACCACCTTTTTAAAACATAGAATTTCTCTTTACCTACAGGTGTGGTATGCATCTTGCATTCAGTGTAGTTATTCGTTCTATATTGTGTCTTATTCATGGATGTATTGTGTATTTTATTGCATATGGGGTGACAGATATAACTGCTGACATGGATGGCAACCTATTCCCATGGCATTCTCCATCCTCAATGAGACCCAGGACATTCGCAGGACAGGAAAACCTGTGTCACCATAGGCTTCTCACATCAGAATGAATCTTTTGGTAGTGCAGGAATTTGAATTCAAAGCCTAGCAGGCCCAATTGGTGAATGGGTACTGGTGAGCACTAAGGAACAAGGCCATTCCTGGGACCTGAGATGGAGCCCTGGTGGGGGCCAATGTAGTCATAAATACATAAGTAAACAGTGGATATATATTTCCGAACATGGGTGAGAGGCATCTTGCGTTTGGTGTAGTCATTCTCTTAGTTTTGTGTTTTATTAATTGATGTATTGTGTATTTCCTTGAGATATAACTGTGGTGAACTGGATGACAACCTATTCCCATGAGTATAGAGTTGCGTATACATTCTCTTCCTAGCTGAGCCCCAGAACTTTCCCAGTACAGGAAAACAGGTGCAACGACTGGCTTCTCACATCAGGGTGAATTTTTGGCAGTGATGGGATTCGAACTTTGGGCCTAGGAGGCCCAACTGCCCAATGGGTCCACGTGATCACACCAGACTGTGAGCCACTAAGGAGCTGGGCCATTCCCAGGAACTGAGATGGAGCCCCAGGTAGGCCAAAATAGTCCTCAATGATCATTGAAACATGGGATGTATATTCACATCCGTATGTGGACTGCATCGTGCATTGAGTGTAGTTACTCTCTTTATTTTGTATGCTATTCATGGATGTATTGTGTATTTTCTTGAGTATATGATGACAGGTATAACATGGATAACAACTTATTCCCATGGCCACAGGGTGGACCAAGCATTGTCCATCCTAGCTGAGATCCAGGACTTGCACAGGAAAAAAAACAGGTGCAATAATTGACTTCTGACATCAAGATGAATCTTTTGGCAGGGCGGGGAATCTGAACTCGGGACCTAGCAGGAACAAGTGGCGAATGGGTCCACATGAGCACACCAGCCTTTGGAACCTGCTATTGAGCCTGCCCCTCAGGGGAGAGCGGGGAGCACAACAGTCATCCATTCATAAGCTGAAGGTAGTATGCAAATAAGTACCCATTTGTATAGAGTAGGATATATGGCAACCTGTGGTGGAATCCAATCTGCGTGACTACTGATTCTTGGATCTTTCCTGATGCCTCCATTTCATGACTGTTATGATTATTTTCATGGTTCATCAACTTCTTTACAAATAATCGATAACCCATGAGTCTTGCCTATCATTTCCTACTTGCATCATGCACAAACTACTCATTCAAGGATGAGATCAATAACATTCCATGACTCTTCCCAGGCCAGAAAAGAGTACCTCAGGATCTCCTACCATTCCCTCCGCATAGGGGGACTGAATTCAAGCCTCAGGCCTGGAAAAGATACTACTTATATTATTTTTGGGGGGGTCCACATGTGGGCCTAAACTATGGGCCTGGGTGCTGTCCCTCAGCTCATCATCTCAAGGTTAGTGCTCTACCACTTGAGCCACAGCGCCACTGCCAGCTTTTTTTTCTGCTTATGTGGTACTGAGGAATCGAGCTTAGGGCCTCATGCATGCAAGGCAAGAGCTCTACCACTGAGCCACCTTCCCAGCCCTCCTTATATATATTTTAAAGATAGTATTTTTACTTCCTTACAGATGTTCAGTCCATATTGTGTTTGGTGTGATTATTTATTTTATTTCTTGTGTCATTCATTTATTTAGAATTTATTTTATTGACTCTGATGACACCTATACCATTTATTACATTGTTTACATCCGGTCACATAACATCTAGATATTAGATGTCTTCTCCATAATGCCTGGCAGTGCCAGAATCTGAACTTAGTGCCTAGCAGGCCCAATTCATGATTCGGTGAGTTTGAGCATGGCACCCTCTAGCCAATGAAGATGTCAGGTGGTTCCCAGGCTCTGAGATGGACCCCAGGTGTGGCCAAAACAGCGATACATGGATAGGCATACGGAGGTATACAAATAAATATACATATTTGTAAAGAATTCCATAGCCGAGCTGGGAAGGTGGCTCAGTGGTAGAGCGCTGGCCTTGCATGCATGAGGCCCTGGGTTCGATTCCTCAGCACCACATAAACAAGAAGAAAAAAGCCAGAAGTGGCACTGTGGCTCAAGTGGTAGAGCGCTAGCCTTGAGCTGAAGAGCTGAGGGACAGCGCCCAGGCCCAGAGCTCAGGCCCCACGACCGGACAAAAAAAAACCAAAAAAACAAGAATTCCATAGCCGTCTGTGGATGACAGAATGACACCCACTATGTTCCTACCAACTCTTAGGTATTTATTAAACCGCCATTGAAGGAATATTGTTCTTTTCATGCTTAATAAACTATTCATTAAGCTCAATCAGCATTATAGGATTACTGCATCCAACTTTAGAGTAGACCCATGTATAAACTACTCTTTCAATCAGTATTCCTATGCATAGGAATGAGGCTCTTTTGATCTCCTGGGATTGCTGTCCGAACTGCGATTTCAACCCCGGGCCTATGTTGACAGGTTGGCCTATGGCTTCACTGATAGCCCACCAGCCACCAGCAATGGCAAGTCAGGTCCACATTGCAGCTTTGTCATTCAGACCCAGGATGGTCCCTGTCCAAAGGAAAAAATCGTAAAACCCCAGCTCTCTGCAGCTTACCACTTTTTGTGCTTTCCAACGGTTTTTTCTTCCTTAAAGCCCTCTTGGCCCAGGGTCCCAGGATAGGCTATGGGTCCAGAGACTACACCCCAGCAAAGGGAGATTCAAGCTGAATTAGAATTTTCACGACCTGTGTTCAAGCCCCATGCTTGGCCAAAATCAATATATATATATGTATAATTATTTAACTAAATTAAAAAAAAATAAAGCTCACTGGTTTGGAATTTCTGCAAGTTTTCGTTTCTAGCCTAGGATTTGAACTCAGGGTCTTGGTAAATCTGTAGCAATGTGAGCGAAGTGTTGCCATTACTTGAGTTCAAGCCCCGTGCCAACCAAAAATGAAAAACTATGTCACTGACCTCAGCAGGGGGAGGTAGTTGTGGAGACGGGAGGGAAGGGAAGGTAGGGGGAAAACACAGGAGGAGTAAACAATGCTCAATAGGAAATGTACTCATTACGTTGCTCCTGGAACTGTAACCCCTCTGTAGAACATTTTTACAATAAAAAACATACAAAAAAAGAGAGAAACAATGCGGTTCTCAGAGAAGCACTTTGGAAGTAAGGGAAGGATGTTTAAATAGCTGTACAAAATTCTACACTGCTTTTTTAATGTTCAGTATAGAACTGAATAATCATAACTGCTTCCATCAAAAAAATTAAGTCACTTTCTAGGAACTGGGGCCAGTATTTCTGCCATTGCTAGTTTTTGAGCTCACCGTTCAGGTAACTCTTTTGTACCATGGGTGAAAGCGAAGACCATTGTCCTTGAGGAAAAGAAATTCAGGATAGATCCACCTGTATCCTTAAAGGACTTGTTTGTCCACATCTCCTCCACAACTTATATTGACACCAAATATACTGAAAGTAGGGGTTATACTGTGGGGGAGGGACATACAAAGCAACAAAGAGATAATCTTATAAATGCGTTAGAAACAAATGCATGAAAGAAAAAAGCATTAAAATAGATATCTAAGGGTTCATTTTCCTAACATCACATTATCTGAATTTTTCGCTTGACTTATAAATATACTAGATATTGCAAATAAGGGAAACCATGGGACCTATGTTTCTATGGGCCTGGCTTACTTCACTTAATATAATTTTTTCCAAGTTTTTCAAATTCCTAACAAATGGGTAATGTCATTCTTTCTGATGGAGGCATAGAATTCCGTTGTGTATATACACCACATTTTCTTGATCCATTCATCTACTGAGGGACATCTGGGTTGGTTCCATATTTGTCATGTCGAAAACGAGCTTTACAACGTTGGTGAGGGGTGGGGGGAAGGGGAAGGATTGGTGGGGGGTGGGGGGGAGGCTGGGAAGAGATGTGAAGTGTAAACAAAGGAGGAGGCTGCAATGCTTGATAAGAAATGTACGCATCATCCTGCCCATGTAATTGTAACCCCTCTGTAGAGTATGTTCACAAAAAAAAATAAAACTAAATTAAAAAAAAAAAAGAAATTAAGGATAGAGTGCCCAGGCCCTCAATGATGGCCCTGCAATTGAAGAAATATTTCTAAAAATGTGTAATACATGATATATACTTATATATGTATGTTGATTTCATATTATAAATTTTATTATTGATTTTGTATTTTATTTTTCTTTGATTCATTTATTGATTATTGAATTTAGTATTATTATACACATAATATTATATTTTGCACATCTATTATAAAATTACACACAATAATTTAGGACATTGACTCATTTTTCATTAACATTATATTAAGTGTTGAAACATGATACATAATTAAATGGAAACATTTATCACAGTCTTCACATGTTTAGAGTCTCTCCCAAGTATGAGCTTTGAGTTCAAGCACCAAGACTAGCAAAAAAAATTGAGCCTGGTGAGACATATTCTTCTGGGACTCAGAGGAGTGCCAAGGTTATACGTAAGAGATAGGGTAGAGGGCAGTGCTAGTGCCTCACCCCTGTAAGCTACTCAGGAGGAAGAGATCTAAGGATCCTATTTGCAAGCAGAAAAGTCAATTTAAGAAACATTTCTCCAATTAAACACACAAAAAGCCAGAAGAATAGCTGTGGTTCAAGTAGTACAGTGCTAGCCTGCAGCACAAAACCTCAGGGATAGGATAGCATCCATGCCCTGAATTCAAACCCCAGGACTGGCACACACACACACACACACACACACACACACACAAGCACACACACACACACACACACACACACACCAATATAGAGCATTTGCCAGTCAGCCTACACAAATTCCATTTCTAGCAACTCAATATTAAAAAAAAAATAAAGATGGAGAAGGGAAGGAAAGACTTTCTCCAGGAAGTGATATACCCAGTGCCAAAATTCCACAGTAGTTCGCATATGTGAGTACAAGACAGAGAGCCTCTGGAAGAAAGTATAGCATGGGCAAAGGTCCTGAGGTGTGCTGTAGTGCAGGTGGTGTGAATGGTATGAAGGTTTTATGGCTTCAGAAAAGTCTGGCAGGATATTCAAGGCTGGGTCAGCGTTGACTTGAGTCACAGGGCAGAGGGTGGGGTCCCAGAATAGTGGCCAGGGGGAAGATTAGCTTTTCTTTTCGCCAGGGACCCAAAGCCATTTCCTGTGGCTTGAAACCTGTTTTCACAACTCCTGACCCTCAGGCCTCCTTTGCATGGAGGAGTCAGGGCAAACACAGAGAAAAACTCTTGCTTTAGAAAAGCTTCTAGCCCAATGCCACCAGTGGCTCAACCCCTGTAAATCCTAGCTACTCAGGAGACTCAGATATAGATCGAGGGTCAAGCCAGCTCAGGAGAGGAAAGTTAATGAGACTTTTCTTGCCAATTAACTACCAAAATCCAGAAATGGAGCTGTGGCTCAAGTGGTAAAGTGGTAACCTTGAAGGAAAAAGTTTAGAGACCAGAGCCCAGACCCTGAGTTCAAGCCCCAATACTAGCACAGGAAAATTAAAGAAAAGATTTCAGGAGCTCCTAGTCCACTGTGGTGTAAGGCCAGATCATCGAGGCACAGGTGGCTCAGCCTGTCCTCCTAGCTCCTCAGGAGGCTGAGATGTGAGGATTACTATTCAAAGCCAGCCAAGGCAGGAAAGTCTGGGAGACTCAGATCTCCAAGGAACCTACAGAAAACCGGAAGTAGCTCTGTGGCTCAAGTGGTAAGGTGAAGAGCTGGGGGACAGAGCCCAGGCCCAGAGTTCAAGCCCCATGACCAACACCTGGCCTGCTTAGACCTTACTCTGTAGCTCTACGCAGAGTTCTTTGCAGTGGGCCCCTGAGGGTCCCCTAATGTCTAGGTGTCCTACAAGTCTTGATAGAAGCCTGTTTGGAGACCATTGCCTACAGAGCAGGCCACAGATTCAGAGAAGTATCAAGCCGTGGGGCATGAAGTTCATCAGAATGGCATCTGTCATGGGTGCAATGTGGATCAGAGCAGTAAGTCACTGTCTCAGACCACAGTTCTGGGCCAGGAGGGGCAGGAGCTGTAAGATGTCATACCAGATAATGCCCAGTCACACGAGTATCACAAGAGTGCAAAATTTTCAGTCAGACCTTGGGCAGGTGTTGAGTTGGGCTCATGAAAATTTTGTAGGCTCAGGAATCCACAGCCAACTGGCTGCTGCTTGTAGCAGTCACTATCCCAGGAGTCTGAGGACTCGGTGCCCTGCTTTCCTCACCAGTGCTTGGGGAAGGGGGGCAGATGAAGGTCTGCAATCATGGGCCGACAACCAAGGAGGAACCCTAGTGTCCTTCCCTTGATCCTGTAGCCCCATGTTGAGATCGAGGGGCAGGGTCCATGGAACTTACTGACATGGCCCAAACCCCTCAGCCCAAGAAGGAATTAGGGAGAAACCACTTGATCTGGCTTGAGAGTTTACTTTGACTATGACTCAGAACTGCCCCCCAGTTGTAGCTCAGCTCATCCAGGTCAAAAGTACTGCTCCAGAACATTGAGGTACTATACCAGTCTCTAATCCCCCAGTTCCCTGGGTCTGGAATCTAAAGTGTATGCCTCTGTATTCTGGGAATCCAGAATTGACTAGAAGGACCTGAGAGGCCCAGCTGTTTCCAGAACTTAGATTTGCCTACGATAAGGTATGTTGACATTTCCTAGACACCGAACAATACATCCAAGCCACCATGGACTCACCTCTCATGTAGCCCCAGATTATCCTTTTATGGGGAGCCTTCAGTCAGCTATCAAGGTCGAGTTGGCTAGAGCCACTGGCAACCACGCTTCCCCCACACCACTACCAGCATGCTGGGTAATGCAGCCAGGGTCCTAGCTGAGAAAAAGATAGGACACAGCATGAGTCACCCTCGCCACCAGAGGCAGGAGAGACCTACAATCCCCTGGATGTGCTGGGAAACATGACCCTCTGGATTTCAGCCTCCCGAGTAGCCAGGATGACAGGCGTGAGCCATCAGCGCATGGCCTATGGTGTCTCATTCTTTACAATTTCCAACTAGTCTTCCTCTAGACACTACCACCTAGACCCTCCTCTACCTCCCTCAGGGACAGCAAAGGGAGGCTCAGAATCTGGGGAGGGCTATGGGCATTAAAGGGCCCCCTTCACATCTCTACCCCTTTCTAAGTTCCCATCCGCTTCCTCTGGATGGCGTGGTTGTCTGGGGCATATCAGACCCACTAGGACTTCTTAGGCCTGCCCTGTATCCCCCGCCACATCCAACTGGTACCTGAGAATTTCCGGGGCAAGCTGCTCCATGTCCCAGTGGAAGACCTTGGAAGGTTGCTGAGAACTGGGTCCAGGGGTGCCTAGGGCAGAAGGAGTGTCCAGATTCTCTTTGTCAAAGAAGGAGACACAAAGCGTGGATGGATCTACTAAGAGCTACAGGGCACAGCCATCCACCTGTCACCCAGGTCCCTTGGAGTGCAGTTTTACGTTGACAATGCTGGGGCTTGAACTTGGTATCCAGGCGCTATCCCTCAGCTTCTTTTGCTTGATGTGAGCACTCTTCCACACAAGCCACAGTAACACTTCTGGCTTTTTCTGTGTATGTTGGACCTAGGACTCGAACCCAGGGTTTCCTGTGTGCTAGGTGAGCCCACTCCTGCTAAGTCAAAATCCCAACATTGGATAGCTGTTCTTCTGTGACTCCTGGCGCCTGTCTCGGACAGTCTTGCGCAGCTTTACTGAGTTTCTAACCAGCAGCCCTGGCCAGAAAAGAACACGCTTCGCTATGTTGTCCTTTATCTATGGGATCTCTTCTCTTTATGCTTCCTGTCATATCCTCCTTGTTAAGCAAGATCTCCTTTCAACTGCTGCCTCTAAGAAGCCCCCTCCAATCACCCTGGCAGAGGCGGATCTTCTCCAATCTGCAGAATGTTGGCCTTGTCATGCTTTGCCTTCCAGCTGGTGTGGGTTGAGAGTGCACAAAGACGAAGGCCTGGCTTTCACCACCCAATTTCTGAAGGCTCTGATACACTACCCAGGAACCAGTGCATTATCACACTCTGTGAGAGGGCACTTTAGGCCCAGGCAGTCTGGGGGCAACAAAGGGTGCCATTTCAGGTGTGGGCTTGAACTGAGGATCTGGGAGCTGTCTTTCTGAGTTTTCATGCTCAAGGCTGCTACTCTACCATTTGAGCCACAGCTCCACGTCTGGATTTTTGGTGGTTCCATGCAGAGAAGAGTCTTATCAGCCTTCCAGCTTATGGCTGGCTTCGATCTTTGATCCTCAGATCTCTGCCTACCGAGGAGCCAGGATTTCAAGTGTGAGCCTGAGCCAGACAGGCTCCAGAACCTTTCCTTTGAGCTTCTGTTTATCTCGTGCCAACTAGCAAGCCCTTTTTAAAATAGTCATTTATATTGGATCAAGTTCCTCTCCTAGGTCAGTTAATCCAAGGAGATAAAATATCTTTGGAAAACGCTAGTCAGAGTAGACCTAGGTGAGAGAGAGAGAGAGAGAGAGAGAGAGAGAGAGAGAGAGGGAGAGAGAGAGAGAGAGAGAGAGAGACAGTGTGTGTGTGTGTGTGTGTGTGAGTATAAGTTTCAGGGATACCTACCTCCAACTCTCTGGTGCTTCTTTCACTCAGTGGTGAGTACATCCAGGATCCCCACCCCAAAAAAGGCTGGGAGGGGAGGGTACTTAAGGTTACAGCAAGTGGGATAATCTGAATTCTATCCTGCAACTGAAGACAGGGTGATAATAGAGAGAAGGAGAGCTTGAGAGAAACATCAAGGGAAGCCCCTTACCTTTGGCTACAAGTACCAGAAAGAAGAATGTATCCATCCTTTTTGGTAGTAAGATAACAAGTGCCCACTATTCATTTATTTTATTTTTTGTGAGTCCCAGGTCTTGGATTCAGGGACTCGGTGTCATCCCTGGGCTTCTTTTACTCAAGGCTGAGGCTCTATCACTTGAGCCACAGCAGCAAAACTGGCATTATTCGGGGGGGGGGGAGTTAGCTTATGGCAGATATGAATATCAGACTTGTGGCTGGGAAGGTAGCTCAGTGGCAGAGTGCTTGCCTTGAATGCCTGAGGCCCTAGGTTCGATTCCTCAGCACCACATAAGGAAAAAGAAAAAAAGCCAGAAGTGGCGCTGTGGCTCAATTGGCAGAGTGCTAGCCTTGAGCTGAAGAGCTGAGGGACATTGCCCAGGCCCAGAGTTCAGGACCCATGACTGGACCAAAAAAAAAAAATATCTCACAGACTCAACCACTTGGGCTGGCTCTGAGTTACGACCATAAGAACTCAGCCTCCCAATTAGCCAGGATGACAAGTGAGAGCCACTGGCACCTGACCATCACCATCCATTGATAGCTCCCTAGGGCCAGTGCTGGGCTACCTGCATTGCACCCTCCTTGTTGTGAGTGGGAAGCAGACCTGGGTGTGTTTGGTACTTCAACAGACTACCTACCTTTGAGCATTGTTTTGGCTCAGTCTGATGCCGGCTTCCTCCTTTTCCACAGCAATGACTTTGCGCTGTCACAGAACAAATGACCTCAAAGAGGTGCTGGACCTGGGGTCTTTCCTCTGCACACTGAGTCTATTCCCCAAAACGACACACTACAGCATCGTGAAGTAGACATAGAGTGAATTCAGTTTCTTCTAATTAGGGTCTGGCCAGATAGGTGGAATTGAGGATCAGAGGATCGGGATAGTGCTGTGCAGTTGGGCAATGAGATGCCTGCTCATCCAATTTCCTTTAACTATCTTAGCAGAGGGTAGTGGGGAAGGACTCACCGGACAGACTGACAATGAGTAACCATCACGGTCTACCCCAGGCACAGAGGGGCTTACCAAAGGGAGCTAGTTCCACAGTCCAAGCGAGAATGATCCTGACACACAGCCTACCTCCAGAATGAGAGGGTTGCATTGGGTCCCAGCCACATGGGGACACTGAGCCAACTCCTCCACGACAAATTCAACAAGTTACTGAGATAGAGACAGAGACAGAGACAGAGAGAGAGACAGAGAGAGAGACAGAGAGAGTGAGAGAGAGAATTACACTTAAGCAGGCTTCCAGTGGCACAGGCCTACAATGGTAACTACGCATTGAGATATGAGGATCATGGTTCATAGCTGGCCCAGGCAGGAATGTCTGTAAGACGATTATCTCCAAAGAACCACCAGAAAACCAGAAGTGGTGTTATGGCTCAATTGGTTGAGCCATAAACTTGATCTGAGCAGCTTGTGGACAGTGCCCAGGCCCAGAGTTCAAGCCCCATGACTGACAATAAGTGGACTTCCTACCACAAGAAATGGACTGAATAGCACCCATTGTCCTAGGGAGCATGGCCGAGAAGTCAGGCCAAGCTTCCTGTCACCTGGGGATCATGAGTAGGTCACCCAGCTTTTCCGTGCCTCGTTTTCCCCAGCTGCAAAGCTGAACAGTGAAGGATGCCCTTCCTCATGGGGATAGGGTAAGAATGAAAGAGAGCCATGTTTTCTTTCATAATCCCATACCTGTTGCATGATAAATAACAGACCCCTTCTAAGTCCTTTCCAGGTATCTTCTTGTTATATGCTCACAGAATTGACAAGGGACTTATCTGATGATCGTTGCCTCTATGCCTGGCTCTGCCCCAGAGTTCCCCTTGTATTGATCCCTTGTTTCCTCACAACTGTCCTGTGAGGAGACTGAGGACCAATGGTTCCAGGCCGAACCCCGAGCTTTAACTGTGGTCAAAAATCGGCTGCTGTGGACTAAGAGTTTGGGACAGTAATCTAAACTGATGACTGAACATGGTGCTACATATCTACCATCCCAACTACAGAGGACCAGGCATGGTGACACCAGCCTGTCACAGGAGGACCATGATCCTGCCAAGCCTGAACATATATGGAGTCTCTATCTCAGAAATGCCCAAGACAGAAAAGCTTGGCTCCCATGGAAGAAGACCTGATTGGAAAGTCTAAGCTCTTGATTTCAAACCCTAATATACCAAAAAGAATCTGAGGCTCGGTGCCAGACGCTCATGCCTATAACCCTACCTACTCAGGAGGCTGAGATCTGAAGATCACAGGTCAAGATTTAAAGTAGGGTTGGCCTTGCCCATCAGACGTCATGATGAGATGACCCAGAGTCTGACCCATGCCAATAAGGTCCATATTAACAGGGCCCACAGCCTTAATAAGTGCTGACCACACTCTCTGTCCCCTGGGGAGCCAACTCCTTCAGACCCCACCCCCAGGTCCTCCCGTGCTCCCTCTGCCACCAACCAGGTCCAAGTTAGTAGACAGTTCCGGGTATACAAAGATCCCTTGCTCTTATAATTTAAAGGTGCTGAGTCCCCTTCAAACGTCTCACCCTTCCAAGCCCCCAGACCTCAGACACAAAGTCCATGCACCCCCCAAGACAGCGGTTAGAAGTTACCAAAGGGTCCAGCACTCCTTGTAACAACCAACTTCTATACACACGCACACACACACACACACACACACACACACACACACACACACACACACACAGAGAGCCATCATGGGTGGCTCCTGTCTGTCATCCTAGTTATTCAGGAAGCTGAGGTCTGAGGATCACTGTTCAAAACCAGCCACTCAGGAAAGTTTGTGAGGCTGCTATCTACACTGAACCACCAAATAGCCACAGGTGGAGCTATGGCTCAAGTGTTAGAGCTCTAGCTTTGAGCAAGATATCTCAGGGACAGCACCTTGGCCTTGAATTCAAGGCCCAGTTCTTCTACCTCCAAACACACACAGACACAGACACAGACAGTCTGACAGTCACACACACACACATACACACACACACACACAAAGGATAGCCCAAGGATTCAGCAGTCCCTGAGAAAAGAAACATGAACTCCCTCAATTAGGATCAGATTCCATGCCCTGGAAGGTGGCAGTCCCGACATCAGACCCACGGTAGACAAACCATTGAGCCTCACACATATCTGGAATATCTCATAGACCATCATGGCATTTCCTATCATACACACTGCTATGTGGAAAACTTAGTCACCTCTTTTTTTGTTGTTGGTCAAGGGGTTTGAACTCTGGGCCAATGTGCTGTCCCTCAGCAATTCAGGTGAAGTTGATCACTCTCCCACTTGAGCCAAAGCAACACTTCCTGTTATCTAGTGGTCTATCATCAAGTCTCACAAACTATTCTGCCCAAGCTGACTTGTAACCAAGGTTCTCACATCTCAGCCTTCTGAGTACCTAGGATGAGAGTTGTGAGACACGCGTGGCTTCCTGCTTCAGCCACCTTCATATACACAGAGGAAACCCATGTCGTCAGGCCACAAACTTTTTGCAAACCTTCACTTCAGATTTTGATACCCAGCATCCAAATCTATCCTTCAATGGAGAAAATAAAGACACAACAATCTCACACCTGCACCCCTTCACCCACTCCCTGCTTGTCACAGGACACGTCCTCTTGAAGCTGTGGCTTCATACTGGAGCAAATTTGGGGAGTTATTACAAATATCTGTACAGTGAGGCCAGCACTTGGTCTCCCAAACACAGCACCCTCCCCACACCCCCACACCTCCACCATCATTTGCAGGCAAAGATGTCTTACTTTCTTTCTTTCTTATGTTGTGGGGCTTGAACTCTGGGCCTGGGTGCTGTCGCTGAGCTTTTCAGCTTAAGGCAAGCACTCAATTGCTTGAGCCACAGCACAGCTTCTGGTTTTCTGGCAATTACTTTTAGGTAAGAGACACAGGGTCTTTCCTGACCAGGCTAGCTTTGACCCGTGATCCTCAGATCTCACCTCCTGAGTACCTAGGATAAATACCATGAGTTACTGGCACCCAGCCAAACAAACTTTTCCATTCCTGTCATCCTCTCCCCTCAGGAGATGGAAATCTGAGGACTGCAGTTGGATGCCCCTTAGCAGCAAAGCTCATGAGAACTCTTTATCTCCAATTAAACACCCCAAAAAGCTGGAAGTGGAGCTGTGATTCAAATGGTAGAGTGCTATCTTGGAGCATAAAAGACAAGATCCACGCCCTAGTTTCAACGTTTTTCTAGCATAGACCCAACGAAGACAGGGAAGCAAGTGGGCACACGGGAGCTCAAAGCTGACACATAATACTCAGGACTCCCAGAACAGACCCCATCCAGCTCTGATTATCTAGATTCTATGTCCTACAGCATGGCAGACTTAGATGGGACTGACCATGCACCAAGTTGGGACATTCAAGTACAATCTCATACTGAAGATCCCCTGTCCTTATCAAAGACTCAGGTCTCTCTTTGTCCTGCCTGAACACTGGGCAGTGAGGTAAGGTCTAGTTTTCCACCACATGATATGGGAACCAAAGGGATTCCTGGTCAAGGGATTGAGACTGGGAGGATATAGTTCCATCTTGGGTAGGTGAAAAGGGCTGCTCTATCCCAGAAATTTTCCTATGTTGTGAGTATTATCAAAGAAACAACCCTGCTCAGCCCACAGTGACTCTGATTTTCCCACCAGCCTCTACCCAGCTCTCCCCCACCTTCAGCCTGCCCTCTCTGAATCCCAGATCTGCCATCTATAATAAAGAGTGAGCCAGCCAAGAGACCCACTTCTTGCCCTCATTCCTAGGCTGTCCTGTGGCAGTGGCATGCTTACCTCAGTCTTTGGTGAAGGAATGAACACCGGGAGTGTTATCATCAGATTGAGCCCTGGAAAGTCCTAGTCCCTAAGGATGTACTGCACAGGCATCCTGCAGTGAATGGCAGCCAGGTTGTCAATGATGAATCCAAGGTGGCAGGACTTTTAATAGCAGTGTGGCTGGATCAAAGGCTGTTAGTCTATGTTGTCAGGCGAGGTCATGGCTCCAATGTCTTGACACATGTGACCTAGGATCATTCTCTCTCTTCAAATTCCTACTTATATTTGAACCCCCCCCCCTTGAAACTCTCTCACTCCAATACCTCCCTATCCCTTGGAAACTTTCTTCTTATCTGATCAGAAAATAAACTCGATGAGGCTGGGCATAATTGAAACCTGGTAACCCACTCTGAGCCTTAGGATCTACCCGAGGCTGGTTCCCTCTGTAGTTGGTGACCACACAGCTCCTGGATGGCATAAAGTTACTGAGTGGTCAGTGGCTTGGTCCTCCATACTGGCTTTAGGCTCTGAAACTGTCCCCACAGAGATTGTGAATAATTGGCTCCCTTTATCCAGGGACTCCAAACCAAGGCTTGCATGTTCTCCCTTCTTCCTTCCTTTCCTCTTGTTCTCCCTCTGTCCTTCCCTCCTTTCTCTCTTTACTTTCTTTGTGTCAGTTCTGGGCCTTGTACTGCAAGCCTAGGTGCCGTCCCTAAGCCTTTTCACTCAAGGCTAGCAGTCTATGTCTTGAGCCACACATCCTCTTCTGGTGTTTTTTTTTTTTTTTGGTCGTTAATTGAAGACAAGAGTCTTACAAGCTTTCCTGCCCAGGCCAAAGCCTCAATCCTCTGATCTCAGCCTCCTAAGTAAGTAGGATGACAGGCTTGAAGCACTGGCATCCAGATCAATCCAAGGTTTCCTCATGGGCTGTGGAACCAGTCCTGGAACTTTTCGTTGTCTATGACCCCCAAGAGCCTGGTGTACACTGTATTGTTTAGTTGGTTAAATAAATAAGCATCTGTCTATGACAACACTACAGAAAATTCCCATCTGATTCAGGTAAGAATCCTCTGTCGAGGAGTGGGGACAAAGCCTGATGTAGCTCTCCAACAGTTCTCCCTCCTCCCTCTTACCCACTCCTGGTGCCACAACACTTAACTGTTTTGGCTCTGAGGGTGTTAGCCACTATGTACTCGCTACATTCCAGGGCCTCTGGGATGCCTATCTTCTCAAAGATCTCTGTCCAGCATTTGACCAGCTCTGTGGCACTCAATTCCCCATGGAGGTGTGAATGAGTTTGCTGTGAGCTGAATGCCTGGCTCAAGGGGACTGCTGTCCTCCCTCTGGGGCCAGCCGGGATCGTCCACCACATCTGGCCCCTAAATTTCATGTTGGAGAGGAAGGATTCTTGAGGCAGCCTGGGTTCTCTGAATCTCCCAGAGTCCAGTACAGGTGCTGGGAATCATCTCTGCTCAATGCTGGCATGCTGGGGATGGGAGGCCACAATCATGGCTCCCCACAATGTCCTTGAGTGGGGTCGTCACCCTAGAGAGATGCAATAGCTGCCAAAGAAAGGCAGTCAAGGCACAACGTTCAAAGCAGGAGACAATCTGGCTTGGGAACTCTGCCTGTGCCGCTTTGAACATCATTGTTTGATGGCTGAAATCATCCATCTAATTTGATCCATAATCCCAGGCATTAGTGGAAATTGCCAGTTTGAATTAAAAAGAACCTGGAAAATGTGGTATTTAATTTGTCCCAATCAAACTTAAAGGTTTCCAAAGTCAGTGGTCCCCTTTTCCTTCCACACAGCCTATAGCAGTTTACAGAAACTGGCATTCAGCGAGCCCTAGCTAACTGCCATCCCCTGATACTGAGCAGGCTCCAGCAGAGGGAATTGACTTGCCTACCACTGCCCAGCTGGAAACAGCCCAGGTGGGACACAGATTGGATTCTGCAGGACTCAAGGGAGGACTGACACTGGCACTACCCCAGGAGGGTATCCTCACCACAAGTTGGGGCCTACAGCCCTGTGCCAGGATGCCCACAGAGACCGTTAATGCCCTAGATATGGTTTCCCTCTCATACATTGTCATCATGAACCATCTGCCATGTCACACCATACTCCAGTCCCCAAAACCTCATTGCTTCACAGCCCCTGCCTTATCATTTCCCTCATCTCGTTCCCTAATTATGTTGGGCAAACACATTCGAAACCCTTGAATTACCTCCAACTAAACACACAAGAGCAGAGTGTCTGGCTGGAAGAATGTGGCTGTGATCTCATTCGCCTCACCAAACTTCTGGCTGGGAATAGAAGGACGGTCGTCCACTCCAGTCCAGGGTTCACACAGTTCTTCTAGGGGAGGCCCACTCAGGCCCAGCAGCTACTGTGGGCTACAGGAAAGGGGGAAGAGAGAGGTGGAAATTAATGTCTACTGAAATCTTCCATAAAGGAGACATGGAACTGTGAAGGAGAAAACAAAAATTGTGGCTGGGCTTGTGCTTGGTATTGATGAAGAAAAACAACAAATACACACACACACACGGAGAGACAGAGAAATATAATGCTTTTGCTGTTTTTAGACATGGTGACTTAAATATATTTTCATTGTTCTCATCTCCCTGCTCTACCAACACACACACACACACACACACACACACACACACACACACACACACACACCTCCAGAATGGTGACAGATGACCCTTCCATGCAGCACCTGCAATTTGCCACCTGATCACTCACCTGAGGACAGTCAGGCTGTAGAAGGAGAAAGATTCTCTCTCTCTCTCTCTCTCTGTCTCTCTCTCTGTCTCTCTCTCTCTCTCTCTCACACACACACACACACACACACATACAGACTCAGAGTAATACCTCTCCTAAGTTTGTTGGTTCCTCATCAGAGCACACGGGTTCCCATTCTCCGTTCCCTTGTCCGAACCAAGGGCTCCCACACAAGGGGAGCACCACTCTAATGACACAGCACGACCTTGCCTTTCCCCTTCTCCAGGGCCAGACCCTTCCCCTTGGGAACAACCAGCCTTAACTCCCCATTCACCAAAACCCTAGGCCAGGACACTGGGTGAAGGAATCCCCAGACAGGTGGCTCCTCAGAGCAGGAATGAAACAAGCAGTGGGTCATGGGTTCCCAAGGGGGGTTTCTGACCCAAGGTGGAGGCGGTGTTGAGGAAATGGATGGGGACCTAAAGGCTACATACATGGACAGACTCCTACTTTCAGCCTAGATGCTTCTGGGCAATTGGGAAGATTCTTGGGGAGGACAAGGAGTCCAGATGGACAGGGAGCACCCGCAGATGCTGGCAGAGCTGGGAAATGTGATCACCATGTGAGTACTGTTGACACCTGGGGTGGGGGATAGGCCTGGTATATGTGTGTCTGAGGGCGTGTGTTCCTCCCATATATTCACCTACTATCTGACCCCCAGTGCCCTCACCTCCCTAGTGGGCTTTTCTGGGACGCTCCTCAGATGAAAGGGTGACTGCGCACAGAGGACAAGGGCTCACACAGCAAAGGAGGCCTATCTTTTGCCTCCAGCATCCCCCACTCCAAGAAAAAAAGGAAAAGACCCAATAAGGCAGGTGCAGAGGTGATATTCCCCACCTCTGACTAAAGCCACCAGGTCCGACCAGGGAGAGGAAGGGTGCAGATGTGAGACTGTGTGACTCCCACTGCTCCAGCCAGGGGCTCAGTGGTGACCCCTTCTCACCCATTCCTGCATCTCCCCATTTCCAGGGATACTGGCCACTACGGATGGGGGTGAGTTCCCAGAGTAACACCCACTCCCCAACCCCCCCCCTCCTGGGGTGCATTTGTGGAAGAGTCAGGGGTGGCCTGCCTGGTGCTGGGGAGGTGTGGTTGGGACACAAGAAGGAAGGCGGGATTTGCAGGGGGGGGAATGGGAGTGTGTCATGACCACCTTGACCAGCAAGGAAGACAAGACCCGGGATTCTTCTCAAAGCAGTTTATTCAAGAACCTTGTCTGCAAGCTTCTCCCCGCCCCGCACCCGCGCTCCGGTTATAAGCCTCCTGGATGGCCAATCCCGAGGTGCCACGCGGCATATACTAATAGGGTCGCAAACACGGAAGCAAGCCAGTAGCCAAGCCATAGCCATATAAGGAGCTGTTTTTCACAGAGAGCACTCGCCATCCGGAAGGCGGAAGGCGGAAGCCAGCGCCATCTTTGGTCGTGGCCCCTGCAGCTCTCCACAACTCCCTCTTTTTGATTTATTACGCGACAGGTAAGAGTAGAGGTTGGGCCTCTGTCTAAAACATTAATGAGAGGACCCTGCACTGGTCTTCGCCTGAGGGGCGCCTTCCCCAGTGACGACCAGGCCTGTCCGATGCCTTTTTTGCAGAGGTGGGATCTTGGGCATCAACCCACTTGCAACCCAACATGCTCTTCTTGGGCTCACGCCGGGAAGTGATTCCCAAGTGCAGTGCGTTTGCCTTACACCCTGTGCTATTCCTTTAACGTGGCAAGCCACGCGTAGGGGGACTGTCCGGCCTCAATATCAGTGAAGGCCTGGACCACCATAGCCATACTCCTGCGCTGTGAGCTCCTAATCCGGCATATGCACCACAGGCACAGCAAGATCACCAATGCCAGGATACCGATAAGGGAGCCCATTCCTGCCCACTCCTTCAAATGATCCACAGCTGTCAAAATCCAGGAGGAAACATCTTGTAACAGGGCATCATCCATCTGGGTGGAGTTTACTGCGACAATGGCCGATCGTAGCTGTAACATCAATTGGTCGAATTCCCCCGTCCAGTTGCCTAAAAGATAACTTGACAGTTGTTTAGACAAATTTGCTGCCTGGGTATAGTTATAATATTGAACAGCGGTAATACAAAGCCCTTCATATTTTTGAACACATCCCAGCTGAGCCAACTGTCACAGGATATCAACCTGCTCCTGCACAAGGTCAACCCTTTGATTTAACAGCATCAGTCCTCCTTTTAATTGTGCATTGGTCACTTGTTGTAAATCCAGAGCTCTGGCTGTAGTAGCTGACAGGTTATTTAAAGTCTGAGCCGTCTGCACAGTATGTGAAATGGCAACAGCGGCAGCCGTCGCACCCGCGGCAGCCACAGCTATAGCAGTTACAATGGCCGCAGTGATGCCAAAATCTCTCTTATGCCTAAACAAGGTTACAGCTTGAGAAGCATCTACTGGCACAGGCACCCAACGCGGAATGCGTGCAACTATAGCTAACGGATACTGAGAACTCCAGCAGGTAGCATAAAAGCAGGTTTCATTAGTACAAGCACACACATCATCTGAACATACAGAGGTGTTGTTAATTACCAAAAACACAAAAGGGGAAACCACACACACGGGGGTAGGCTGAAAGCTAAATACCTTATAATTTTTACTAAAATGACAATTGGCACCCACAGTACGGGCAGTACTAGTCAAATTGCAAGTCATGTTTGCTATAAAAAAAGTGACCCCCTTGCAGCATAACTATAGGTTTGGCCTGCAAGCAACTTCCATTAAGACCACATAACAGCCAATTATTAAAGGGGTTAATTCCAGCCCTAACTAGTAAACTAGCATTGGACAAAACACTAGGGGAGAAAGAAAAACGCTTAGACTCATCAGCCGAAACAACTTGTCATGATTGGCAACCTGTCCAAGGCCAAGCCTCCCCATACGGTCAGGCAAGCAAAAAGGGGCCCATTTAGGTTGTTTTACACTCCACGGGCCGATGCTTAACTTTAAGCTTTCATAATCCCTGCCTAAAACAGTACCAACAAATCCAGTAGCATTTGCCCAAACCTCAGTTGATCCCGGATTCCCATACCAATATCTAAAATAAGCGGCCGGAGAACGAGTCAAGATTATGCAACTACCATTAAGGGTCACATCACTTAAGCAAAAGCATAGCGTGCCCATCAAGCTAATATTTCTAGCTTCACCAACCCCTGCCATTATTTTATCCTCTGGGTAAAAGGGAAGGTTAAGAGTCTTACTTGTGGTGAAAAATCTAGGGAAAAGAGAGGCGTCATGTCTCACAGGCATGGGCCTTGGGAATGCAGACAGTATTCCCCATCTCGCTACCGGCTGCCCCTGTTGGATCATCAGAAGCTGTATGATCAGCAACGCAATCTTTTGTTTCTTCCAGGTTCCGTTCATCTTGGACTCGCCGCACAAGTCGTTCGGGCACCCACACTGGATCCGAACGATTCTGAGGAAAAACACAAACAGATCCTCGTGCCCATACCAGCACGGGGTCAGGCCCGTTCCAGAGCCCCGTGAGCACATCCTTCCACAAAGCCGATCCTAAGGCCGAAGGAGTGGAACTGTTATGCCTATCCGCCGCTGAGCGACCAGCGTTATCCAAATTCAAAAAATTGAGGGTGAAAAGTGTCATGGCTATTCTTTCTCTTGCTGTAGCCATCAGGGGTCCAGCTCCCACTTTTTGTTTTTGTAACATTTCCTTGATAGTGCGATGAGCTCTTTCCACAATTCCTTGTCCTTGAGTGTTATAGGGCAGTCCATGCACCAGGGTAATACCCATTTGAGTGCAAAAGGAAACAAAGTGCTGCCCAGTATAGGCCGGACCATTATCAGTTTTTAGCTGTTTTGGCATTCCCCAGGCCGCCCACGCTTCCAAGCAGTGAGATATTACATCTGTAACCTTTTCCCCTGGCAGGGGGGTGGCAAGTACAACACCCGAAAAGGTGTCAACAGAAACATGTAGATATTTTAAGCGGCCAAATTCAGGTACATGAGTTACATCCATCTGCCATACTTGTAAGGGTCTTAAACCTCGTGGATTAACTCCAAACGTAGGGGGCTTATGATAAATAATACATCGGGGACACTCCTTTATCACTTGACGTGATAAAGCGACTTTGTAAAGTCCTGGCGTTTACATGAAATTTGGCATGAAAATCTTTTGCTAAGTCAACAGAAGAAGCATGGAGCGCCCACTCAGCACGAGTGTGTGCATCAGCTAGGGCATTACCCTTTGTCAGTGGTCCTGGGAGGCCCATATGTGCTCGAATATGCATTGGAAAAAAGAGTTCCTTGCGTTGCCATATAAGGGACTGTAGCAGGGTAAAGGGAGCTAGAACAGAACTGGTAGCCTTTATTGTACCAACTGCTTCCAATATTTTTAAAGCATTTATTACATAGGCTGAATCTGATATTAAATTAAAGGGACAGGAGAAAGCTTTAAATACTTCAATTACAATCATCAACTCAACAATCTGTGGGTTACCGGGGACAAATTGATGCTGCACGGGGTCTTGGTTACCTGCAACGTATACCCCGCATCCCGTTTTGGAGCCATCCGTAAAAATATTTATAGCCCCTCTAATAGGCTTTCGGGCAGTTACCTTTGGAAAAATCACTGGATGTTCCTTTACAAATCTTAGTAGGGGGTCTTTGGACAAATGATTAACAATATCTCCTGGAAACATGCATCTCAAAATGGACCAATTATCAATAGTGGCACATAAAGTCTGAACTTGGTAGGCACTATAGGGAACAATGATGGAGTGCGGATAAACTCCAAAAAATTGTAAACTGTGTTGAACTCCTTGCAGAGCTAAGTCTGCTACCGCCTCAGGGTAATACTCCAGCGTCTTTCCGGGGGAAACATGAGAATGTAACCACATCAACGGCCCCTTTTGCCAAAGTACCCCAGTTGGTTGGGTCTCAGTGGGAAGAATGCATAAATCAAAGGGTTGGCCATCTTGTAGCCTGTTTAAACAGGCGGCACTTAAAGCCTCCTCCACCGTTTTGAGAGCAAATCGGGCACTCTCAGTCAGGTCTCGTGGGGAGTTTAAATCTATATCTCCTTTTAGCATATCAAATAAGGGTTTTAATTCATAATTTGGCAATTTTAAATACCCCCTTATCCAATTAATATCCCCCAACAATTTTTGAAAATCATTTAAAGTCTTTAAGTTATCTTTTCTCAGGGTCAATTTTTGGGGCATGATCGACCTGGGATGTATCTTGGCTCCCAGATACTCCACCACTCTGCCTGTCTGTATTTTTTCTGGCGCCGGATAAAGACCCTGTTCCCTTAAGGCAAAAACCAATTCTGCATAGGCCTTTTGTAACCCAACCTCTTCCTTATGAGCTATCAAAATGTCATCCATATAATGGACCATTATACTAATAGGGTCCATATACTAATAGGGTCGCAAACATGGAAGCAAGCCAGTAGCCAAGCCATAGCCATATAAGGAGTTGTTTTTCACAGAAAGCACTCGCCATCGGGAAGGCAGAAGGTGGAAGCCAGCGCCATCTTTGGTCGTGGCCCCTGCAGCTCTCCACAGGAGTGGTAGGGGGAGGTCACAAGGTGTTGACCTGTGGGCAGCCACTAACTTGTGCTTCTGGTAGAATCTGTAGGCTGTGGTTCTGTGTGCAGCGTTCAGCAATGGTGCGAGGGATGTGCCTGATGTGCTGGCTTTCTGTGCTCTGTGTTCCTGCCCCAGACCAATGCTCCTACAGCAGCAGAGTCTTTGAGGTCGCCATCCCTGGTGCATCGGCCTGCTCTTCTCTCTGCTCTCTCTGCCCCGACTTCTCTCCAGGGCTGCCCTGCCTCAGCTGCACAAGTGCTCTAGCCCCTATGTGCCCCTGGCTGCAGCAGATATGTACCCCCTCAGCCACACCCTGTCCTCCACTGGGTCATGCCTCCTCCCTCCCTCAGCCACGCCCCCATCCCTGGCTTTGTACTGTCATGACTCTGCCCTAAGGCTACCAGGCTATGGCAGAAGCAGCCTCACCTCAGGTCCGGGCTTCCCTCCAACCCCAGCAGCTGCCCGGGGGGGGGAACGAATCTCCCCTCAGCCCAAATGCTGGGGGACTCTTCTCCATCCACCCCACACACCAAGCAGGTGCACGATGTCCCTCTACGTGTGTGTGTGTGTGTGTATGTGTGTTTGTGTGATTGTTGGGGATACCTACCTCGCAAGGACTCAGAACAATTTAAAAAATTAGTACAAAGAACCCTGTGTAATGGACTCAGCACAATGAGCCTTTTGAAGGACTCAGCACATAGCAACCTTTGGGATCCTCATGGTAATCTAATGACTAATAAGATAAGACATGCCATTTTAACATCACTAAACTTACATATCATAGTATTATGACATCATATGTCATAGTGACATTATAGACATATTGTGAATGCCTATTCTGTGATTTCATTCTATTTTAAGTGAGCAAAATTTGTGGATATCAGAAATCCATTGTGACCTCAAAGCCATTGTGACATGAAAAGCTCTTTGTGACATCACAGTGCCATTGTGATAGTAACCTGTTGTGTCATCACAAACTGGTCCTGTCCATTTTGACCTCATCACCAAGGTGACATCACAAAGCCATTGTGATATCACATTGCTGTTGTGACATTACAATCACCTTGAGACCTCCCATGACAGCTTTAGCACCTTTGAAAAAACACATGACCTTTGTGATTGTGAAATGTCAATTGAGATCAGATATGCCAAAGAAATATCACAAAGTATCTACAATATAATCATGGGTGTGACATCACAATGTCATTGTGACAACATCAGCTCATTGTGACATCACAAATCTGTAATGACATCATACCACTATGACATTACATAGTCATTGTGACATCATATATACAGTCTGAATGACTATTATGAGATTTCATTACATTTCAAATGTGGAATGTGGGTTCATATCAAAAACACATTTTGACCATAACCATTGTGACATCACAATCCGTTTGTGATGTAACATTGAAATTGTGATATCTCTAAACAACTGTGACAACTCAAACATGTCCTGTCCTCAAAAGTTTTGTGACATGTTGCCACTGTGTTATGTTAGGCCCACTGATAGCTCAATCTATTTTCGACCTCATATTATTTCAGGAATGACATGAAATATTAGAAATATACTTTGACATCATGAGCATAGTGACATCACACTGCTAGATGTAATGACCATTGTGTCATATTGTCACATCACAAACCTGTTCTGACTTCATCACATTTGTGCCAACAAATGCTTTGGAATCCTCACAAGCCCATTCTAAATTTATATACTCATTGTGAGTTAATGATAATTGAGGTCTGGAATGCCATTGTCACATCATCAATCTACTGCAACATCACAAAACAATTTTGAACTCGTCACTATTATGGCATCACCAATTAATTAGAATTTCACATCATATTGCAATTGTGATATTACTGTACCATCGTGCTTTCACAAACCTATTATGACCTAATCACATCTTAGAAAATGCATGGCCTTTGGGACATCAATCTCCTTCTGTGAATTTGTATCATCATGAACTTGTAGCAATAGTTTTGACATCATTAACCCATTTTTATATCATTAACATTTTGACAACCAAAACCTGTTAGGAAGTTAAGCACTTTTGACAAAAAACATGGCGTTTGTGTCATCACAGTTCATTTGTATAGGTCATGGTGAATTCATTCTCATGTCCTCACTGTAAACTAATAGCAATTAAGATCTGACATACCATTGTGATATCACAAACCATTTGTGCCATCATCACCAGTGTGATATCAATCATTATGACACCATCAGCACATTATGACATCAACAAGCTACAGTGACCTCATAGCATTATGACATCGCATTGCCATTTTGTGGTGTTAGACACATTGTTAATGTATATACTGTGATTTCATTCTATTTAAAATGTGGCATGTCAGTTGATATCAGAAACACATTGTGACCTCATAACCATTGTAACATTATAAACCCTGTGTGACGTCATAACTGGTGTAACATCACATTGTTGTTATGACATCTTTAGCTTATGGTGTCAACACAAAATGGCACTGACATTATAATATTTGTCATTGTGATATCATAGTCACATTATGAATGCCTAATCTGTGATTTCATTGCATTTGAAATGTGGCATGTGTGTTGATATCAGAAACTCATTTTGATTTCACAACCATTGTCACATCAAAATCCCTTTGTGACATCAATTTGGCAATGTGACATCACAATGGCAATGGGATGGAACTAAGGCATCATGATATCAAAATGGTCATGAACACACAATGGGTTTCTGATATCAACCGACATGCCTCATTAGAAATAGAATCAATAACATAATAGGCAAACGCAATGTCTATGACATCAGAATAAAAATGTGATGTTGCAATGCTATTATGTCATTGTAGTTTTACATGTCAAAATGAGCTGATGGTGTCATAATGGCAACATGATGTCACAATTATGATGTCAGAAAGGATTTGTTATGTTTCCTTAGTATGTCTGATGTCAGTTGTCATTAGTTCCCCATGAGGTTATGGATACAAAAAAGGTTCTGTGATGTCATAGAGGCCATGTGTGTTTTCAAAAGTGGTTATAAGTTATAATAGTTTTGGACTGGCACAATATGATCCATAATGTCACAATGGAATGAGATATACCTTTGGGTTTTTGATGTCACAGTGGTGATGAGGTCACAATGGCTTTGTGATGTCACAGTTTGTTTGTAATATCAGAATGATATATCCAATTTCAATTACTCATAATTCAATATGAGGATACGAATTGATAGAAGAAGCTTCATAGTGTGAGGTCATACTATGTGAAAACCCAATAGGACAGTGATTTCACAATGATGATGTGGTGTCTCAACATCATGTTATAATAATGTTCTGATGTCACAATTGGTGATGCCATACTGATGAGGAGGTCATAACTTAGTGATAACTTCTGTGATATGCTGCCATTAGGATATTTTAGGCTTTTAGTAAGCTTATAATCTGTTCTGAAACTCATAATTCAGGTAGGACATATGATGTCAGAAATTGACTCTGACATCATGAACATTGTGACATCATGACCATTGTGACATCACATTGACAGACATCAAGACGGTGGTGGCACATTATGAACTCACATCTGTTAGGACTTCATCATATTTGTGAAACACATGATTTTAGAGACAACACAGTCCCTTTGTGAACTCATATCTTCATTGTGAATTAATGACATTTGAGATCTGGCATGCCATTGTGACATTTCCAACCAATTGTGACAGCACAAACCTATTATAGTAGAAACACATTGTGATCTAATAGCCATTGTGATAGCACAATCCCTTTGTGACCCCACATTTCCATAATGATAACACTAACCCACTGTGAAATTCCAATCCTCTCAAACCAAATCCAGGTATGAAATGTGATACTCGAATCCAATTTGACATCTAGATCATGGTGACATCACACTGATAGATGTTATGAGCATTTTGTCACATTCTGACAACACACACCTGTTAGGACTTCATCACTTTTGTGAAAATACATGCCTTTGGATACATCAGAGTCCCTTTGTGAGCTCATGTACTCATTGTGAGTTAATGAAAATTGAAATCACATGTGTCATTTTGATATAACCAACCCATTGTGACATCACACACTTCTTGTGAACTCATCAGTGTGGCATCACAAATTATGATATCAAAACATTATTGTCATCATATTGCATCATCACATTGCCATCGTGATATCATTGTCCCATTGTGTTTTCAAAAACCTAGTATATCTTCATAGCATTTTCAAAAATTCATGGCCATTTATACTTGTCTTTTTCTGTGAAGTCATATCCTCATTGGACATGTGAAATTGGACATGCGATTATGAGATGTGACTTCACAAAACTATTTGATATTATCACCAATGTGTCATCACAAAACCATTGTGTGCTTTCATTGCCATTTGACATCACTATCACATTGTGATATCGCAAACCTATTAGGACCTCTTATCACCACTGAAAAAACACACGCCCTTTGTGACAACACAGTCCCTTTGTGGAACTATACCCTTATTATGAACTGACAATTGATATCAGACATGCCAATTTAACATCATGAACCCTTTGTGACATCACCAGAGTGTCATAACATTGTCATTATGACAGCATCAACTACTTTTGACATGACAAAACTACAATGACAAGATAGCATTATGAGATCACATTGTCATTGTGATGTTATATTGTGAATGCCTGTTTTTAACATTTTTTTTGTCAGTTGTGGGGCTTGAACTCTGGGCTTGGGTGCTATCCCTGCTCTTCAGCTCTAGGCGAGTGCTCTATCGCTTGAGTCAGAGCCACTTCCGGTTTTCTAATGGTTTTTATTGGGAATAAAATTCTCATAGACTTTCCAGCCTGAGCTGGCTTTGAACCGCGATCATCAGATCTCAGCCTCTGGAGTAGCAAGGATTACAGGCGTGAGGCACTGGCGCCCAGCTTTTTTATTCTATTTCAAATTTGACCTGCCTGTTAATATCAGAAACATAATGTGACCTCATAACCATTGTAACATCATAAATCAGCAATGACATCAAATTGTCATTATGACACCATCAGCTCATTTTGACATAACCAAACGACAATGGCATCATAGCATTATAAATCACAGTGACATTGTTACATTCATAGACTTAACAGTGTGAAGGCCTATTCTGTGATTTCATTCTATATCAGAAACCCATTTTGACCATATAACAATTGTGATATCACAACCCTTTGTAACATCACATTGCCATTGTGATATCATTAACCTGCTGTGCCATCACAAACCAGTCCTGTCCTTATAAGTTTTGTGACATACTGCCATTGCCATATATTAGGCCCTTTGTGAGCTCATAATCTGTTTTCAATCTGATATTTCTGGTATGACAAGTGATATCAGAAATCCCCATTGACAACAAACTGCCAGATGTCATAACCATTTTGTCACATTGTGATCTCACATTTCTAACAAAACATGCCTTTGGAGACATTACAGTCCCTTTTTGAACTCATATATTCATTGCCAATTAATGAGAGTTGAGATCTCCCATGCCACTCTGACATCATGAACCCATTGTGACATCACAAACTTATTGTGACCTCATCACGAGAATGGCATCAACAACTAATTGTTATATCAAATCACTATTTTGACATGATATTGTGGTATTGCTGTTGTGATATCACTCTCCCATTGTGTTTTCACAAACCTGTTATGGCCTCATCAGATCTTAGAAAATTCATGGACTTTGAGACTTCAAGCTCTTTCTCTGTACTCATGTACATATGACCTCTAAGGCAAGGAGACAAACCATCGAGTCACATTTAATATAATAAACCATTTTTCACTAGAAAGGGGACTGTGATTAACTTATCCTGGACTGGATACCCAGGTTCAAGAGCAGCCTTGACCACCAAACCTCAGGCCTCCAATAGGCAACACCCTTTCTTAATTGTTCTGCAAACCACAAACCACAAAATTATGATTTCCAAAGCTCCAAACCTCAATGGGCAAGGATTTTTACTTTTCCATTCTTCCCTCCTTCTCTACAGACCTGTCATTCCTTCCTGGTCTTTCCCTTTTTCCCTTCCAGCACTTCCTTCTTCTCTTCAAGCCTCTCTACTCTCCACAGGCCTGCCCTACTTGGCCCCAGTGACCAATTGCCAAACTTCTGCTCTCCCTCAGCTTCCTCCCTTCTCAGGTTTTTACTTTCCTGCTGTCTCACAACTTTCTTCCATCCAGGTAACTCCCATTTTTATCTCGCCTTACAATGCCTTGAAAATGCAACTTATATTTAGGTTGTACCCGTCCTCCCTCCAATGGATCTCAAGCTTAACAGTTTTCAGCCATCACTTCTAAAACTGCCCAATGCTCAATCACTTCTTGACAGCTCACCGTGTGAGGCTTGACACCTCCACCTTTGGCGGCATTCCCCACACTCTCCGGAGGGCCAAGCCAAGAATTTACAATGAATATCGGCTCCCACAGATAATTCTGGCCCCACTGGTTATTGTAGTATCCTCATAGTGAATTAGAAGAAATTGAAATTGTATATGTCACTGTTATATTACAAACTTGATGAGACATCTTTAACTCTTTGTGACCTCATCACCTCGGAGACATCACAAACTCATTGTGTTATCACATTGCCATTGTACCAATATGATCACATTGTGAAATCCAAAAACTATTATGAACTCAGAAGTTTTGAAAGAAAGCATGGCCTTTGTGACATGACAGGCTTTTTGTGTACTAATATCCTCATGTTGAGCTAATGACAATTGAGATCAGACATGCCATTTTAACATCGCAAAACCTTTGTGACATCATCACCAGTGTAGCATCACATTGTCATTATGATAACATCAGCCTATCATGACATCATAAAACAACAATGATCTCAAATCACATGTAATTGTGATGTCACAGATACATTGGAATGCTTATTCTGTTATCTCATTCTATTTCAAATATTGCTGGTGGGTTGATATCAGAAATACATTGTAACCACATAAGCATTATAATATCACAATACCTTGATGACACCACATTGCCATTATGATATCACTAACGCACTGTGACATCACAAAACAGACATCCTCATAAATTTTTTGACATGCTGCCAGTGTGATCTCTTTGGCCTCTCTGAGATCATAAATTGTTTAACTCATAATACTTCAGGCATGACATGTGATATCAAAAATCCACTGTGATATCATGACCACTGTGACATCACACTGCCAGATTTCTTGACCATTGAGTCACATGAGGACAACACAAACATGTTAAGACTCATTACACTTGTGCCAACATATGCCTTTGGACACATCATTTTCCCTTGTGAACTTATATATTCATTGTCAATTAGAGATCTGGCATGAGATTGTGACATCACCATCCCATTGTGAAATCACCAACCTATGTGACCTCATCACCTGTATGGCATCACCATTTGTAACTTGAAAACAATACTATCTCATGTAATGGTAGCATCACATTGCCAATGGGATATCTCTGTCTCATTGCATTTTCACCAGCCTATTATGTCCTCATGATATTTTACAAAATTCATGGCCTTTCTGACTTCTACCTCCTTATGTGAACTCATATCTTCATTGTGAGCTAGTAGAATGAAATTGGACCTGTAATGGTAATATTACATGTTCATTGTGACATCACTATCCAAGTGTGCCCTTATCACCACTTGACATAACAAACCCATTGTGACATCATATTGCCACAGTGATATCATGATCACCGTGTGACATCCCAAAACTCTTGTGATCGCTTAGCAACTTTGAAAAAGCACGTGGTGTTTGCGATATCATGGTCCCTTTGGGTAACAATGTTGTCATTATGAACAAAGACAACTGACATCAGACATGCCAGTGTACCATGATAAACGCTTTGTGACATCATCTCCAGAGTGAGATCACATTGTTGTTATAATACCATCAGCCCATTGTTACATCCCAAAATGACAATGACATCATGGCATTATGACATCACATTTTCATTGTGAATTCCTAGAGACAATGCGATTGCTTATTCTGTGATTTCATTGTATCACAAATATGGCATATAGCTTGATTTCAGAAACCCATTTTGACCACACCATCATTGTGACATTACAATCCCTTTTTGACCTCATATTGACATTGTGATATCATTAATGCAATGTAACATCACAAAACTGTCTTGTCCTCATAAATTTTGTAACAAGCGACTACCTTGGCTGGGCTGGATGCGGAGAGATAAATTCAGTCTCAACCATGAACCCTCAGACCTCCAAAGAGCAGTTCAGCCATTTGTTAACTGGTCTGCAAACAACCAACCGCCAAAATAATGATCTCCAAAGCTCCACACTTCAAAAGACAAGGCTTTTTCCTTTCTCTTCATTCTCCTTCTCTACAGATCTGTCCTACCTTTCAGGTCTTTTCATTTTTTTCCTTCCACCATTCCATTATTCTTTTCAGGCTGCTCTGCTCTTGACAGGACTGCCCTGACTTGTCCAGGTGGCCAGTTGCCGTCCTTCACCTCCTGCTCTCTCTCAATTTCCTCTCCTCCCAGGTCCTCCCAGGTCTTTGCCCTCCAGCAGTCTCATCACTTCTTTCCATCCAGGCCTTTAACCTTTTTCTCTCCCCTTCTCTTGCTCTGAAAATGCAGTTTATATATAGGCTGTACCCTTCCCCAACAGCAATAATTTCTTGCCTTCCAGTTTTCAATGATCACTTACAAAATGTCCATGTCCAATCACTTCTTGGCAGCTGACCATGTAGGGCTTGACATCCTATCTCCTTCAGCAGCATGTCCTGCCCCCTCCAGTGTCATGCACTCCCCCATTCAATTGGTCCAGACTAGGAGGCCATGATGACTATCTGTTCCCGTGGATTATAGGGGCACTGCTGTTTATTACAGTGTCCTCATGGTCAACTAGTAGTTATTGAAATTGGACAAACAATTGTGATACTACAAACTAGTGACAGAACTAACCCATTGTGACCTCATCACCACTGTGCCATCACAAACTTATTGTGACTTCACATTGTTGTTTTTGATACCAAGATCACATTGTGACATTTCAAATCTATTATAACCTCTTATACATTTAAAAAACACATAGCTTTGTGATATCAGAGTCTCTTTGTGTACCCAAAGCCCCACTGTGAAATATTGACAATTGAGAATCAGACATGACATTTTGACATCCAAAACAGTTTGTGAGATCATCATAATTGTGACATCACATTATCATTTTTATACCATCTACTCATTGTGAAATCACAAAACTAAAATGATATGATAGAATTATAACTTCACATTGTCATGGTGACATCATAGACACATTATGAATGCCTTTTCTGTGATTTCATTCTATTTCAAATGTGGCATGTAGGTTGATATCATAAACAAATCAGGAACTCATAATCATTGTGACATCACAATCCCTTTGTATATCATGTTGCCATTGTGATATTACTAACCTGCCATGATATCACAAACCTATCACCTCATGATAACTTTTGTGACATGCTCCAATTCTGATACCTTAGGCCTTCTTGTCCTCATAATCTGTTGTTGACCTCATTAGATTTCACATATGACATTTGATATCACAAATTCCCACTGACATCATGACCATGGTGGCATCATACTGCCAGATGTCATATCCATTGTGTCAAATTCTGACATCACAAACCTTTTAGGATTTCAATATATGTGTGACAACACATACTTTTGGAGAAACCACAGTCCCTTTGGGAACTCATATACTCATTGTAAGTTAGGACAAATGAGAATCATCATGTCATTGTGACATGCCCAACACATCACCAATATTTTGTGACCTCACCACCAATGTGGAATCATCAACTAATTGTGACAACAAAAAAATATTTTGACATGATGTGATGAGTTGACATTGTCATGGTGATATCACTGTCCCATTGTTCATTCACAAAACTAAAATGACCTCCTAACATTTTTAAAAATTCATGTCCATTAGTACTTCCAGCTCATTCTGTGAACATGTATGCACATTGTGAAATAGTAACAATTGAAAATGGAATTGTGTTTGAGATATTACAAAATCATTGTGACATCAAAAACCCATTGTGACCTCATCACAACTGTGTATCATAAAGCTATTATGACCCCTAAGTACCTTTGAAAACACACATGCATATGTGACATCATAGTCCTTTTGTGTACCCATATCCTCATTGTGAATACATGACGATTGAATTCATATATGCCATAGTAACATCACAAACACTTTGTGACCCCATCACCAGTGGGACAACACATATTCATTATTACACAATTACCTCCTTGCAACATCACCAATTTACAATGACCTCATAGCATTATGACATTTATTGTCATTGTGATGTCATAGACACATTGTAAATGCCTATTCTCTTATTTCATTCTATTTCAAATGTGGCATGTGGGTTGATGTCAGAAATATATTGTGATCTCATAAATATATGGCATCACAATCACTTTGTGACAACACAGTGCCATGGTGATATCACTAACACACTGTGATATCACAAACCTGCCCTGTCCTCATAAGTCTTGTGATGTGCAGCAGTTGTGATGTCTTAGGCCCTTTACAGCTCGTAATCTGTTTTCAACCTTATAATATTACAGTTTTGATATATGATACCAGAAATCCACTGTGACAACATGACCATTGTGACATCACACTGACAGACATCATTGTGTCACACTGTGACATCACAATCCTCTTAGGACTTCATAACATTTGTGAAAACATGACGTTGGAGATACCACAGTCTGTTGTGAACTCATATTCTCTGTGATTTCATGACAAATGAGATATGTTATGCCATTTGGATATCACTAATCAATTGTGACATCATAGACCCCTTACCGTATGGCATCACCAATTAATTGTGACATCAAAACCTTTTGTGATGTCACAATGTGACATGATGATCATGATATCTGTCAGTGTGATGTCACAATGGTCATGATGTCACAGTTGATTTCTGTTATCTCAAGTCATACATGCAATATGAGATTGAAAAAATTATGAGGGCAAAAAGGTCTAAGATACCACAATGTCAGCAAGTCACAAAAGTTATGAGGACAGGAGAGCTTTGTGATGTCACATTGTGTTAGTGATATCACAATGGTACTGTGATGTCACAAAGTGATTATGATGTCAAAATGTTTTGTAGGTACAAAATTGTATTTCTGATATCAACTCTCATGCTACATTTGAAATACAATGAAATCACAGAATAGGCATTCACAATGTGTCTATGATGTCAAAACGAGAATTGTCATAATGCGATTCTGTCATTGAGTTTGGTGATGTCACAATGAGCTGATGTTCTCATAATGAAAATGTGATGTCACACTGTTGAGGATGTCACAAACACTTTTTGATGTTATAATGGCATGTCTGATCTCAATTGTCATTACTTAACAACAAGGATATGGATACACAAAGGGACTGTGATGTTGAAAAGGGCATGTGATTTTCAAAAGAGCTAAGAGGTCATAATAGATATGAGATGTCACAATGGAATCATGATGTAACAATGACAATGTTGTCACAATGGCTTTGTGATGTCGTGGCGGTGATGATGTCAAAATGGGTTTGAGGTATCACAATCAAATTTACAATTTCAATTGCTACTAGTTCACAAGGAGGATACTGTAATAATCAGCAGGGCCCGATAATCTATAGGGTCTGATAATCAGCATGGGCCCATCTCCTGGCCAGCTGGAGAGGACAAAGAATGCCACCAAAGAAGGTGAGGCATCCTGTGGGCGGGACTGGTGCATTAATCATCATGTGTTGAGCTGTTAAGAAGTGATTGGGCTGTGGGAAGTTTGGGATGTGATAGTTGAAAACAGGCAGTTGAGGTAGAGAAGGGGTACAGACTTTATATAGGCTGCTTGTTCAGAGCAATAGAAGGTGAGAGAAAAAGGAAAAAGTCTTGGAAGGAAGAAGTGGTGTGATAGCCTAAGGGGAAAGACCTGGGTGGAGAGGAAGTTGAGGGAGGGCAGAAGGTGAAGGATGGCAACTGACAAGCCTTGCAAAGCAGTTCAGGTCTGTGGAGAGTGGAGAGTCCTAAAGAGAAAAAGGAACTAGTAGATGGGAAAAAGGAAAAGACCTCAAAAGAAGTATAGGTGTGTAGCGAAGGAGAGATAAAGAGAAGAGGAAAAGAGGCTTTCTCTTTGATGTTTGGAACTTTGGATATTGTAATTTTGGGGGTTGGTGGTTTGGATTACATTGTAAAATGTAATTGGTTGGATCAATCCAATTGATCAATCCATTGATCAATCCAATAAATCGAATCCAAGAACATTTATTATATAAAACGTGTCTCGATGGATTTTCTTGAACTATAGAGGTCCTTATTTTTGAAGACTCCATCGAGATAATCCATTTGGATTGCATCAGGCCTTGACCCCAGGGAAAAATCCCCATAGGTGAGAGTGTCAGCCTTCAGGGTTGAGAGTCTATCTCGAGTGTTTGTCTCTGGAGGTCCAACATGGACAAAAGTCATTTATGTACCTCTAGAGGTGCCAGCTTGTTTTGAACTCCTCTGGAATCTATTTGTGGCTTCCTTGGGACACCATCTGGAACCTACTTGAGAGATAATGTAGGGCTTCCATGGGAAGGCATCTGGAACCTCATCAAGAGTAAATCTGTGACTACCTTGAGAAGCCATCTGAGACCTACGCTGGAGGTCATCTGAGGCCTTCTCCAGGGGCCATCTTGGACTTTCTCTAGAGGTCAACTGGGGCTTCCTCAGGAGGCCACCTGAGACCTCTTCAAAAGTAGTCATTGGGGCTTTCTTAAGAGGCAATCTAGAACCACCTCCTGAGGTCATCTGGAGCTTCTCTGGGAGGTCATCTCAGGCTACCATGATGAGAAATCTATGACCGTCTTTGGACATCATCTGGGACTTCCTTGAGAAGCTATATAGGACCTTCTCTGGAGGTCATCTGTTGCTTTCTCAAGAGGATTATCTGGAACTTCCTCTGGAGTTCATATGTGGCCTCCTTGAGTGGCCATCTGGGAGCTACTTGAGAGGTAATGTCAGCCTCATTGAAAAGACATCTGGAAACTCCTTTGGGAATCCATTTGGAACCTCCATGAGAGGTCATCTAGGGCCTCCTAGGGAGGACATATGTGACATCCTCCAAAGGTCATCTGTGGCCTCCTCAAGAGGCAAACTGGAACGTTCTCTCTGTCATCTGGGACCTCCTGTAGAGGTCAACATTGAGAGGTATGGGACATGTGGGTTAAGTGTCTGTGGATCTTGGTCTTTGTATGTATGCTGATAGTTCTATCTGTGTCCTGTATGCACCTGTTTACTCCTTTTCTTAGGATGGTAGAACAAGGCCTTAGGTTGTCATATCCAAAAAATATTCTCCCCCAGGTTTAAAGAATCCCTCAGAGGAAGATGCATTGATGTACTCTCTCTCCTATTCTTTGTCATCAGCAACTCTAATAAGACCTCCCACACCGAAAGTGGTTACTTGTACCAGACTGATGTGGTACAATGTGGTATGTTACCCTTATTACCCTTGAGAGAGGAACATGGAGGAGATGGTGGGCAGGACCCATTTCTAATATATGTTCCCTTCACAAGTAGTAACCTGTATATCTGGAAACAGAAAAATCCATCCTTTTCAGAAAAAGCAAGGGCTCTTACCTCATTAGAGACAGTAATTTTCACAGACAAGCACATCTGGGATGACTGTCAGCAAATTTTACAGGTGCTTTTCACCTGGTAGAAAAGGGAGTGAATACTGTTGGTGAATTGATGGTGGTCTTTGGACCAGACAGTAGCCCCTCAACTGAACCAGATTATTTGGAGCAAGTCTTTCCCGAGACTTACTCAAGCTGAGACTAACAGCAGTCGAGGTATGGTGGTGCTTACCAATTATTTCCAGGTTCAGCTAGCAGGGATATCGCAGTGCCTAGAAAGCCAAGTCTTCAATCTAAGGTGAGTGAGATGGTACTGTTCCCCAGTGAGTACCCTAATGCTTTTTCTTGAACTTCTCCCAGAAGCCTATATGACCTATAGGCTATAGATCTTTTTTTTTTTAATTTTATTTTATTTTATTTGAGAACATACTGTACAGAGGGGTTACAATTACATGGGCAGGATAATGCATACATTTCTTACCAAGCATTGCAGCCTCCTCCTTTGTTTACCCTTCACCTCCCTTCCTAGCTTCCCCCCTCCCCCCCGCCCAATCCTTTCCCCCCCCACACACCAACATTGTAAAGCAGGCTATAGATCTTTAAGTCCTGGAGAATCAAAGAGCCTTAATATGGCCTTTGTTATGCAGTCAGCCACAGATATTAGAAGAAAGCTTGAAAAGTTAGAAGGTTTTGAGGTAAAGTGGTTGCCCAGTTGGTGTTGGATAAGAGAGACACTCTGAAAAAAAAAAAAAGGGGGGGGCTAAGAAGAGAGTTTGAGTTTTGGTAGGAGCACCAGAAAAAGGATCAAGAAACCTTTGGCAAAGACAGCACAATTCATTTGAAAATGGCAGTAGGGAACCTTTAGGACTAGATCAGTGAGCTTAATGCAAGCACAATGGACATTAGGAAAAGGAATGTCCAAGGTGGAGAATGATAGAAAATGACAGGTTAAGTAAGCACATTAACCACCTGGAAAATGTAAATGACAGGTTAAGTAATCATATTAACCACATGGAAAATGTGTTCATAGCTTTGGAGAAACATGCAAAGGACCTCTGAATTCCATTAAGAAATTATGGCTATGAAAAAGGAGCTGGGGGGCTGGGAAGGTGGCTCAGTGGTAGAGTGCTTGCCTTGCATGCATGAGGCCCTGGGTTCGAATCCTCAGTACCACATAAGCAAAAAGAAAAAAGCCAGAATTGGCAATGTGGCTCAAGTGGTAGAGCGCTAGCCTTGAGCTGAAAAGCTGAGGGACAGTGTCCAGGCCAGAGTTCAGGTCCCACGACCGGACCCAAAATAAAAAGGAAAGAAAAAGAAAAAGGAGCTGCATCTGATATAAGAATATATTAGGTTGAAGTACATGTCAATTATAAGCTTTGAAAAGTGTCACCAGAAATTCAAAGCAACAGAGAAGGAAGGAGAGTAGTTAGCAGAGAAGACAGGGAAGCGCTGTGTCATAGAAGATGAGGCCAAGAAAAGAGAACAGGAAAATATCAGGCTCAAGAAAAAGATTGTTTCTCTTCAGAAAGTGTCAAAGGGCCACTTGCTTTGATAGAGAATGCCATGGATAGAGAAAGAACATTAGGAATAAAAACAGAAGAGCTAAACAAACAGTTGAAAGATCTGTCACAAAAATACACAGAAGTTGAAAACTAGAAAGAGAAACTACTAGAGTAAAAGCCCCAAAAGACTGCTGAGATCTTCACCATGAATATAATGCAGAAGCATCGTGTCCCAGTGGAACAGGTGGAGGTGGGAAAAAATACCTCTCAATAGCACCTTTGTGAACTTAAGGGAGGAGCTGAAGAGCAAGCAAGGTTGTTGTGAGAAGGAGCAGCAGTTGGCCAGTCAAGGGAACTCTCATGTGACCCTGCCAAAGCACTTGCAGGCTAAGGAGCACATTGAGAAGGAGAGTGGGATCATGAAAGCAAGCTTGAGAGAACAGGAGAATAAAATGGAAGAAGTCTTCAAGGTTCAGAGTACTCTGCAGGATTTAAAGGAACTAGAGACCATAAGAAACAGGGAAACATCTGAGCTGATCAGGTAGTTTGGGAGACCAGTCTAAAACAAGTTGGTTATCTAGAGCTCCTAGTCATCAATGTTAAAGGAAGAAGCAAAAACAGTGGTAATAAGTGTGCAAATGTTGACACTAAACTTGTGAAAAATGCATACAGGCTCAAGCTTTCTGTGAGTTTACATGTAGATATTTGCAACCTGGTAAATTGCCCAAGGACACTGCCTAAAACTGTTCTGAAAACCGGTGGAGCCTTAGCCTGACAATACTTTGTAATGTGTGTAGGTAATTTCCAACAGGTAAATGCTGAAACTCTGGAACACATGGAAAGAATTCATATGTGAGGAACCTCAGATGGTGAATTTGGGAAAGTGGACTCCACAGAGGCAAAGCCTGGAAAGTATGGCTATTGGTATCTGTTAGTAATAGTGGACATTTTTTCAGGCTGAGCTGAGGCATGTAATAATACCTTGATTTGGTTTCCTCCTAGCTGTAGTGTCCAAAGATGGCCCTGCATTCATGGCCCAAATTCTCAATTATTAACTAATGCCCGAGGAATAAATTGGAAGTTACAATCCATTTATAAACCTCAGAGTTCAAGCACTAGAAAGATTGAATATGACCTTAAAGGAAACTTTAACTAAATTAAATACAGAGACTAGCCATGGCTAGGTAAGCCTCCTGCACTTCACTCTCCTTTGAGCAAGATGTAGCCCTTATGCTAAAGGATTCAATGCCTTGAAAAACTTTAGTGTAGAACACTCCCTTGGGTTCCTAAAATTAGGAAGGCTATATTAACAGAAATTTCTAACTACAATCTGCAGGCTTTACAATATATTCTTTTACGTACCTATCCTTTGTTAACCAAGGCCCAATGGCCAGATAAGAAAAACTCCACCTGAGGATAAGAAAAACTCCACCTGAAGGGGAGGGACCAAGAAGGTGATGAAACAGCAGGGAAACACCAGAGCTCTCTCCAACCAAATACAGTGTTTGGATTTCAATGCTCTGTTTCTCCAAGTGACCCACAAAAAAAGGCAATTACTCAGAGAGATAAAGGAAGTGCAAAAGGAAAAGGGAAAAACCTACACAGACAGTAAAGTGGGAAGACCCTTCCCCCACCCTTTGTTGGTGATGGGACTCCACGTTGCGCAGCTTAAGTGATGGGGTTTTGTGCCAAGCTGATTAAGTGCCGCGGGTCTGGACCCTCTGAGGACCACACATCCACAAGCATCCCAAGTCTCCCAGGAGACTCCCAAGAGCTGGGCCAACCCAGAATATACAAACAGAAATCTCAGAAGGCAGAGCTGGAACAAAGACTCCCCTCACCCTCCCTGGAACAGCGCCTTTGCCTGGCTGGTACAAGTAGTCCAGTCCAGTCAGGAGAAGTAGCAGCTGTCAACAGTGGCAAACGACCCTAGTCTCTCAGGGTGGCCCCTCTGTCCTGCTGGTGCAAATAGCCTAGCCTAACCTGGAACCGCAGCAGCAGCAGCAGCTGGCAATGGTGGCAAACCGCCCAGAATTGGGGCACAATGCCTCTTGGCACTTGCCCAGACCAGCCTGGGGCGGCAGCGGTGGCTGAGGTGGGGACAGCTGCAGTGAACAAGTCCACACCCATGGCAGTTTGTGCCTCTCCATACTGGCCTCCATAAGTGGCCCAGCCTATCCTGAGACAGCAGCAGTGGTTAACACCTGACTTGTGGTGGGGTGCCTGGCTTGCATAAGTGGCCCAGGTGATCCTGGGGCAGTGGCAGCAGCTGTGGCAGTGGCAGCAGCTGTGGCAGCAGCAGTGGCATCAACAGCGGCAGCAAACAACTCTGGACCCGTAGTGGGGTGTGGCACCTCTCCATACTGGTTTGCATAAGCAGCCCATGGTGGCAAATGTGGTGAACAACCCTAGACTTGAGGCAGGGTGTGGTGCTGAGCAACCCCAGAAAAGACTCCTTGGGCTGGCTTTGAACCTGAATACACAGATCTGAGCCTCCTGAGTAGCTAGAATTAAAGGTATTCACCCCAGTAGGGTCTTCCTCTTGCAACCCCCCTAACTTTTTCTAAAATAGATAATTTCATACATGGAATTTAAGCAACTACAAGAGGATCAACATAATACTCTGTATTCTATGTGAGCATAGTGGAATCTAACTAGTTCTCAATAACAAGGTATAAAGTAGAAAAAAACATGGAAATTAAACAGCACTCTGTTGAACAATACATGGATCACAGAAGAAATTAAAAAGTTCCTACAATTCAGTGAAAATGAAGATACATCACAAAGAAACCAATGGGATACAGCGAAAGCAGTCCTGAGGGACAGATTCATTGCTCTCAGTGCACACATCAAGAAAACATAGAACAAGTAAATGATCTTATGATGCAACTAAAACTGCTAGAGAAACAAGAAAAAATTGAACCTAAAGTTGCTAGATAGAGAACCGAAATAAGAGCTGAAATTTAAGAGACAGAGCTTACGAAAATTATAAATAAAATTAATTTTTAAAAGCTACTTAAAAAAGTCACTAAAACTGAAGGACCACTGTCAAGAGTAACTAACAAAATAAGAGAGGAGACCCAAATCAATAATATGAGAGATACCACAGGAAAAATTACAACAAACATCCAAGACATCAAAACAATCATAAAGAAATAATTCCAGACTCCAACACAAAGGAAGGAAAACCTAGTAGAGAGGGATGAATTTCTACAGAAATACAAATTGCTATCCCCTCTTTCCTTTTCAGCCATTCTTCTCTACCATGTATGGTGGGGGCAGCAGTTCAGTAAATAAACTTCTTTTCATGCCTGAATAGTGTGTGTTGTTCTCTTCATGGGCTACTTAATGAAACCTACCTATTTAATATACCTTACAAATGGTGCCATGACTGGGATGAGGTTTTTGAATTGGAAATGCTAGAATTTTCTAACCACCCCTTTTCTGCAAACCAAACTGCCTTGAGACACCACGTGAGACTTTTCACCAATACCATTGCTGGCCTTCACACCTCCACCGTCCACACCACTTCTCTACTCTGGTGAATGAAACTACTCTCCACGACTCTCTGTTACTCAATCTCTGCTCAGATGTGGCGCCATTCCAGAGAGCTCCTACGGCCTTTAGCAGAAAGGATGGTCATCTCTGAAGCCGAGAATGCCTGGTTTGGGGGGCTTAGCCATTTCTCTCTATAGGGGTCTGGGTCAAGCCTGAACACCACTTCTTCCTGGTCAGCTCTACTTCACTCACCAAACTGACTCTCTAACACATTTAATGGGGTCGTGCGAGTCATGTCCGAGCTGTGAAACCCCGCTGACATGCCTCCTGTGCTCTCTGGATAGCCAGATGACCTAATATTTTTTGTTGTTCACAGATTTAGACAATTTATGGCTCTGCAATGGTACATGTTCAGAAGTCTCTTTACTATCAGGCTGTCTTTGCTCTCTGCTATTCATGTCCAACTTTCTATATCTCTACAACTTTTTGGATTGTGCCCTGAAGAGTGCAACATGGGCTGGTTCCCAGGGAACCTCTCTAGGTTCCCTCAAAAAGGCCAGCCAAACTAGGCTTGATTTTTTGTTCAGGCTTTCTTTGCATTTTTTTCAGAAATTCGCCAACTTGAGTTCACCATTTTGGCCACATGGTGGGTTAAGGGTTTGGCCCCATCCAACCCGTACACTTCCATGAAGCTTGTTACTCCTCCATCCATCTATTCTAATATGCATTGCTAACAAGTTGCTCTTTTCACAGACCCTGGTAACTGAGGCCCAACCATCTGATGTGCTTTGTTAGCAAAGATGTCTAAATATTGTTGTCAAAAATTTTAAGTTTTGAGTTTTGCCTTTTTTGTTTTGTGTTATGTAGTCTAGTACTGACTATGTGATTCTAACATATTGGGCATATATGTGCTAAGATTCTCACATCTAACGAGTTTTGTCATTGCAGAATATTTGGTCAATTCTTGATAAGGACCAGGTAAGCTCTACTCATTATAGTTGATCTCCTTGTTGCTTTAATTGGAAATAACAAAGAGCATTTGTGGAAAAGATTGTAGTGCAAGCCAGCCTGGGCTGAAAAATCCATCAAACTTCATCTCCCAACTAACCTGCAAAGAGCCAGGCTGGAAACATGGCTCTAGCCTCTTATGTCTAACCAGCAAACACTATATGTGGTACCATCATTCAAAGTGGTAGAGTGCTAGCCTTGAACAGAAGTGCTCAGGGAGAGTGCTCAGGCCTTGAGTTCAAGCCTCCTTGAATGCAAACTGGGACTAACCATCCCAGCAACGAGCACCTAGACTCAACCAGTTTGGGGAAGAAAGGAACATGGAGAAGAATAAGAGGAGATGATATCACATCATCCACTTTGTGCCTGCCCTATCAAAATTAACCAGAGCTGGGAGGTCAATAGAAGTAAGAACACTACCCATCTAATGTCCATACCTGTCTACCTTTCAACTGGACAGGAATTCATATTCTTGTACTTGTTATTTGACTTCTTCTCTATCTAGTCTCCAGGTGTCAGAAGAAGGTAGGGACATTTCTACCAACATTTTCAGCCCCATGTCCTACCTCTTGCCATTTATTTGCTCTCTAGTATTTTTTTTCAGTCCCTCAATGCGTCATGAAACTTCTCCAGACTTCGTCCAAGAGACTTGCCTCCTCCAGACTTTATCTAAGGACTCAATGCCCAAGTGACAGCTGTTGCCTTCTGCCTTCTCCCAGATGGGACCACATATCAGCCTTTTACCCTTAATGTCAATGCTGTTTGCAAACAGCAAGTAGCCAGAAAGAATCTTCACCTTTTTTCATAATTATCAAATGGCTGGAATGTAAGTTCTGAACAGGGACACCTCACTCCCTCTTGGCTAAGTTTCCACCCAATATCTGTTACATAGGTAACTGGCAGACGGGGAAGCAATCACCTTCTGCTTCTGCTGCTAGGACACATCCTAGGCCACCTCTGGTCACAAGCCTCCCATCTGACCTTCGGAGGGTTCTAGACCCTGAGGTCACATCCAGATCCAGTGTGGCCACAATTTTCCAGCACCTGGCCACACCTCTTCCTGTCCCTGACCTAGATAAGTCCTGGATCAGAGGTGGGTCAACAACCCTTCCTTTTCAGTCATGCTTCTCCACCATGCATGGTGGGGACAACCTTTTGGTAAATGAACTTCTTTTACTGCCTGAAAAAAAAGAAATGCAAATTGTCCAAACAGAACCAAGAAGAAATAAATCAATTACAAATGTCAATAACCTACAATGAGATAGAAGAAGTAATAAGAAATCTTCCAACAGGAAAAGCCCAGGACCTGATGGATTCACTACAGAATTCTATAAGGCCTTTAAAGAGGAGCTAATACCCATACTCCTCAAGCTCTTCAGAGGAAATAATCCCAAACTCATTTTATGAAGCCAATATCACATTCATCCCCAAACCAGGCAAAGACCCAACAAAGAAAGAACTACACACCAATCTCTTTTATTAAGACAGATGCAAATCTCCTCAATAAAATTGCAGCCAACAGAATCCAGAAACATATAAAAAAAATCATACATTATGACCAAGTAGGCTTCATCCCAGAGATTCAGGGATGATTTAACATATGTAAGTCAATAAATGTAATATTGATCAATCCATTGGTTTAGATCAATCCAATTGATCCAATCAATTGGATTACATTGTAAAATGTAAAATTGATCCAAGGTCAAGAATCACATGATTATCTCCATTGATTTGGAAAAGGATTTTGATAAAATTCAGCACTCATTCATGTTAAAATTTCTGGAAAAAATAGGAATAAAAGGAACATTTCATAAGACAATAAAAGCGTTACATGGCATATCAAAAGCCAATATTATGCTTTATAGGGAAAAACTACAACCAATTCCCTTAAAAACAGGAACAAGGCAATGATGCCCACTCTCTCCACTCCTCTTCAATATAGTTCTGGAATTTTTAGCCAAAGTAATAAGGCAAGAAAAATGCATTGAAGGGATCCACATAGGAGATGAAGAATATAAACTCTCTCTTTTTGCAGATGGCATTATTTTATAAGTTAACGATCCCTAAAGCTCCATCCCCAAATACTTAGAGCTTATAAACCAAATTGGCAAATACCAGGATTCAAAATTAACCCACAAAAATCAGTCGGCTTTCTGTAAACCAACAAAATACAAATAGAAATGTATATCAAGGGAACAACCTCATTCACAATAACCTCAAAAAAAAGTATTTAGGAAGTAACCTAACCAAAGATGTAAAGGGTCTATTTCATGAAAACTATAAAAGCCTAAAAAAAGGAATCTTAGAGGATACCAGGAAATGGAAAGACTTCTCATGTTCCTGGATAGGCAGAATTAATGTGGGGAAAATGGCCATACTGCCAAAATTAATAAACATATTCAATGCAATTCCCATTAAAATTCCAATGACTTGATTTACTGAAATAGAGAAAATATTCCAAAAGTTCATATGAAACAACAAAAGACCTAGCACAGCCAAAACAATTATTGGCAAAAGAAAGGATGCAGGAGGGATCATGATACAGGACTTCAAGCTCTATTATAGAGCCATAATCACAAAGACAGCTTGGTACCAGCACAAAAAGAGACCCAAAAATCATTGAGACAGGTTAGAGGACCCAGAAATATAGCCACATAGGTACAGTTAGTTGATATTTGACAAAGGAGACAAAGACATACGGTGGAAGAATCATAACCTCTTCAACTACTGGTGCTGGGAAAACTGGCCACATGCAGAAAACTAAAAGTGGACCCTAGCCTATCACCATACACTAACATAAACTCAAAATGGATTAAAGATCTTAACATCAAGCCTGAAACTCTGAAACTATTGCAGGACCGAGTATGAGAGAGACTTGGAATTATAGGCAAATGCAGGAACTTCCAGAACAGATTCCCAGGGTCACAACAAATTGGAGAATAACTCGATAAATGGGACTACCTTAAAATAAAGTTTCTGCACAAATAAATAATAGCAACCAATCTAGAAAGAAAGCCAAATAATTGGGAAAAATATTTACCAGCAATATATCAGACAAGGCTCTAATATCAATTATATATGGTAAACTCGAGAAACTAACCCTTTACAAACCTAACAAACCAATTTTTAAATGGTCAAGGGAGCTAAAGAGAGACTTCTCAGAAGAAGAGGTAAAAACGGCAAAGAAACACATGAGGAAATGTCCATCATACCTGGCTGTAAAGGAAATGCAAATAAAAACAACTCTGAGATATCACCTTACCCCAGTCAGAATGGCCCACATCCTAAATTCAGCCAATGACAAATGCTGGAAGGAATGCAAAGAAAGAGAAGCATTACTGCATTGCTGGTAGGAATGTATACTAATACAACCACTTGGAAAGAAGTATGGAGGTACCTCAGAAAGCTAAATATCGACTTGTCCTATGAACTGGCCATACCACTCCTAGGCATCTACTCAGAACAACAGGAACCAGTATACAAAGACACACACTCCTTTATGATTATTGCAGCACTGTTCACAATAGCCAAAATTTGGAAACAACCCAGATGAGTCACTACTGATAAGTGGATCAAAAAATTGTGGTACCTATATACAATGGAATACTATGCAGCCATTAGACAGGACAAAATGATGGCATTTGTAGGGAAATGGATGGGACTAGACCAATTTATTTGAGTGAGGTAAGCCAAGAACAAAGAGACAAATGGCACAGGATCTACCTGATATGTGGATTCTAAAGCCAAAATGCAAAAAGGTATGAAAAAGTAAACAGGATTGAGAAACAAAGGACAGACACTCTTTTTGTTGTATCACCGTTAATGACTCCATGTTCTTGATTATGTAGATGGTAGAAATATGCACGCAATGGAGGGAAGCCAGGAGGAGGAACAGAAAAAGTGGGCAATGGAACAACATACAACAAAGTAGTCCATCAGCTGCACTGGACATAGAAGAAAAATATCTAAGTAACCCAAACACAATGATGGGAAGGGAGGAATGAGAGGGAAAGAGGGAATAGCTTACACTAAGCAAAAGGGAAAAAATGTAAACATCACCTGAGTTGGGAAAAATAATTTGGATTGTCAAAGCTCATAGGATTAACAAATTTTAGACCATGATAACGATAATTTGCCTTGTCAAGGTTAAAATGTTTTTGTGACTTTAAGTATCACAATTCCACAATATTGTGAAATATATGTAATCACCTATTTCAATTTTGACAAAAAAGTGTGAGAAGGGAAGGGTTATGAGGGATGGATGACAATGTTGTCAGACACCTTGTATTCATATACTGTTTTGTAGAATGGGAACTTCTTTCTACAACTACTTAAAAATAATAATACAAGGAATTTAAAAAATAAACAGGGATGGCAACTGATAAGTTCAAATATAAAATAAGAAATTAAATCCAATTGGAAGGCAAATTTCTTTGGCGAGAGTAATGTAGTTTATTCTATAGCAAGCCTCCTTCAGCAATAATTCCAAAAGCTAGACCTCAAGTAAGTGAATTAAACTAAGAAATGGAGATACAAAAAAAAATAAAAAAACTTCACCCACTCTTTCTTGCCTGGACAGCTGGTGTGGGTAAAAATTTATCATGCTCCTGAGTTAGGACCAAAGCGGCAAGGACCATACTTGGTCGTGCTAGGACCAATATACAGAGAAGGCTGCAAGATGAACTGTTCAGAGACACCCAGATGATCCCTTAAGGATAAGACTTACTGTTAACTACTGCTAACTAGTGTGTTTCTATAATTTACTTGTTTTCTATTAAATTTACATTTTAAGCCTGTTCATTAGGTGGAGAGAAGGGAATTTTTAGGATCTGGTAAGAAGGAATCAAGGATTTGATTGGACATGAAAACCAGTGGGGGGTGTGTAAAGCAGCGGGGCCCTAATAATCAGCAGTACAATGAGGCCCCATATCCTGGCCCACTGGAGTGCATGGGACATACTACCAAAGGGCCAGAGTATCTTGTTGGAAGGGGTAGGATGTCATCTTCACATGATTAGCTGTGAAGAAGTGATTGGGGAACGGGCAGTTTGTGAAGTGATGGTTGAATACTGTTAGGCAGGAGACCCACTGGAGTGATGGAGGGGTTCAACCTATGTATACGCTGCATGGTCAGAGAAATGGAATTTGAGAAAATCAAGAGAAGGAAGTGGTGAGTCAGTAGGAGGGGAAAGATTTGGGAGAAGAGGAATTTAAGGGAGAATAGGAGGGAAAGTATGCCAATTGGCCACCAGGCCAGAGGAGTGTAGGCCTGTGGATAGTGGAGAGGCCTAAAGAGCAAAAGGAAGTGATGCAAGGGAAAAAGGGAAATGAAGGAATGTCTATAAAGAAGGAGGGAGTAAGGCAAAAGGACAAAGCCTTTCCTATTGAAGTTTGGAACTTTGGAGATGATAATTTGGGGAGTTGGTGCTTTGCAGACCAATTAACTATGAGTGACTGCCCATTGGAGGTCTGAGATTTGGTGTTTGGGTTGGCTTGTCACTGAGTGTACAGCCCAGGACAAGGTAAATGAAGGCACATTTCGAGTGTAAATAAAGTTATTTTCAATGTGCCTCATTGGATTGTCTTGTGTTTTATGCATCATACGTATACTAGTTCACGTTAGTAGTCTCAAAGGCCATGAAATTTGTAAAATTTATGAGCTCATAATCAGTTTGCAAATCCGAATGGGACAATGATGGTAATATAATGTCACAATATCAAGTCATAATAATATTTTGATGTAATAATTAGTTGGTGATTCCATAATGGTGATGAGGTCATAATAGGTTTATGATGTCACAATTGGGTTGTTGATGTCACAATGGCATGCTGGACTTCAATTTTCATTAACTCCCAATGAGAATATGAATTCAGAATAGGAATGTAAGATCTACAAAGTCATGCATTGGCCCAAATGTGATGAACTCCCAACAGGTATGTGATATCACAATGTAACACAATGCTCATGATATCTGACAGTGATGACATAATTTTCATGGTAGAGTGCATTTCTAATATCACACATCATACCTGAAATATGAAGTCAAAAACATTATGAGATCACAAAGGCCTATGTATCACAAGGGCATCGTGTCAAAGTTATGAGGAAAGGACTGGTTAATGATGTCACACTGGTGATCCTGCCTCCAAGGGTTTGTAATATAATGGTATAATTGATCTTAATTGTTAGACCACAATGATTATATGGGTAAACAACTTAACTTTGATGTCACAAAGGCCATATGCTTTTTCAAAGGTGATAAGAGGTCATAACCGATTGAAATGTCACAATGTGATTGTGATGTCACAATGGCAATGTGATGCTGCAATAGCTTTGTGATATCACGTTGGTAATGAGGTCACCCATGGAATAGTGATGTCACTACTAGTTTGTAATATTACAATCACATGTCTGATTTCAATTGCTACTAGTTTACAATGAGGACAAGAATTCAAGGAAGGAGCTAGAAGTCCTAAAACCCATGACTTTTCTAACATGTTGATGTCATAATAGGTTTGTGAAAACAGAATGGCACAGTGATATCACAATGTCAATGTTATGTCACAATATCATGTCATAATAATGTGTTAAGGGATTTCAGAAGAAGATTGCTGAGGAGAGGTTGGATTCAAAATAAGTGCTCGCATAGAAAGCAGTTTTAGTGTTCCTGTGAACAGTCTTAGGCTAGAGAATCACACCCAAGTGTGCCATCACCGTACAAAGAGGATGGCCAGAGAGGGAAAATCCAGGCAAGGAAAGAGATCTGAGCACTTGCCAGTAGCCACGGCTGCAAGGGCTGGGGTGGCAGTGGCGGCGGCCATAGACACCATACCTACAACAGAGAGTCCAGGACAAAGGAGCCAGACACAGTAGACTAGCAGATTCTACTCAACACCAGCAAGAACTGAGAAGGAGCAGATATCTTCGTCCTGCAGTTTTCAGACCAGAGAGGGTCCAGGAACCAAGAATCTGGTGTGAGTAGAACCCTGACTTCCTCACTCCTTCTCAGGGAGCAGATGTGGGAAGGCCGCCCCTCCCCTCACCACCACTGGAGGTGTCCATCTTTGATACTGACAAAGGCCCGGTTGAGCAGATAACTCCGACTCAGGCCTTGGAGAAAAACAAGAGAGTCATTTTGCAGGTCACAGGAACTAGAAGTGTCCTGCCAGGCTCAGTTCCACCAGGGGAAAGTCACTCTGCCCAGGCAGAGTGAAATTTGTCCTCGGGGAAGAGACTTTCTTCACTGGGTAGACAGAGCCAGAGGCTGCCCCACCATACAGAAGCCTAGACAACAATTGAAATTAAGTAAACATAAACCCTGAGAATGGCTCCAAGCTGGGTTCTGTGAGTGTCTCAGGAGCTAGCCCGTTAGGGAAAAGCTACTGTTTGATGAAAGGCTTCAACCCTACCCAGAACCTAGCCTCATCACTGCATCTCCAAACTAGAGGAAACAGCCATCTCCCACTTTTGTGATACTCAAAGATCTCCCTCTCACTGAACTAGCCTCAGAGGAGGATCACAAAATCCTGCCTAACACAGGGCATTTTCTGCCTGACCAAACTGACTTAAGAAACCAATCAAGCCATAGGAAAACCAAACACCACAAGCAGACCAGAGACTCCACCAAGACACTGGTTATAGATACAGGGGAGATACAGGCTCTTCCCATTCCCCCTCCAAAAAAACTCCCAAAACCAAAGAACTCTTTTTTAAACATTTTTTTAATTTTTTATTTTTTAAGTGTTTTCTGTTGATCTTTATTTTCTCATAATTTTTATTTTTGGTGTATGTGTGTGTGTGTGTGTGTGTGTGTGTGTGTGTGTGTGTATGTGTGTGTGCGTGTGTGTGTTTAATCTCTTTGACCTTTTGGTCTTTTTTTATTATTTTCATTTTTTCTCTTTCTTTATTTTTTGCATGACTTAATTGCTGTTCTGCTCAACTCCAGATACATACCTGTCATCAATTGGTAGACCTTCTCCCCCATTATGTACATACTTAAGCCAGAAATTTATTACTCAGTTCACAACCTGTTAGGCTTAACTTTTATAATAGCAGTATTATCTCTTTATACCTACATAATTTTCAAGTAACTAATTTTAAAATTTTTATTTTATAGTTTTCACGTTTCCTTTCTATCCCTCCCCTCCTCTCATTCTATCCTTTTCTTCTCTCAATATCATTTCTTTAAACTTACATAATTTTTAAGTGTTTCATTTCCTAAATTTAAATTTAATTTTTCCATTTTTTTCTTTTTTTAAAAAATTTCTCTCCTATGATTCTGTCCAATCCATTTCCCTCTCAGAGATTAGGAATTGGTTACATTTAGTCTCATTTTACCTATTCACATCCCTCTAGTCCTATTTTTCCCCACATTTCTCCCTGAAGCTAATAATTTCTGGTTTGCCAAATCCTTCCTTGTTGTTCTTAACTCATTAATCCATGGTTGTTTGATTTAGAATAGATTGTATCTGTTGAACTAGATTGTATCTGCAGCCATTTTGGTTGTGCAACTGAAGGACTCTAGCTGATGCTTACCTTAAAATAGTGTTCAAGCACAAAATTGCTGTTACTTTCATACCAAATGGGCAGAACAAGCCGGAAAAACACAAGAAAAATGGCAAGTCCAGGTATCTGAACTTCCACTAATGATAATCATGTGAGAGAATAGTTAATGATAATAATAATAATAGTTAATGATAGTAATAATAATTAATAGTTCCGCCAACAGCTCTACAAACACTACTGGTAAACATGGTGAATGAAATGATTGAAAATTTGCAAAGGTCTCAGTGTGAGCGTGATAGGGACCAAGAGGAGGCAATCCAAATAGTATTACAGGAATCTTGTGAGCATTAGGAAGCTACTTAAAGATTAATACAGGAATTGCATAAGCAGGCTGAGAACCGTCATAGAGAATTACAGGAATTGCTTTAATTTGAGGAAACTAATCAAAGAGTAATACAGGAATTGTGAGAGAGTGATCAGAATAGACAGAGAGAAATAGAGGCATTCAAAAAATCTATAAAGAGACAGCTGGAACAATTCAGGGAGACCACAAAGGGAATGCAGAATAGAGCCTGCCAGAAGGAATGGGAGTCCAAGGAAACCATAACCAATCAGCTAAGTGATCTGAGAATAAACACTGAACACCAAATTAAGGAAGTAAAGCTCATACAAGATCTAAACCAAAGCTCCAACAAAGAATTTGAAGCTATCAAAGCCGACCAGATAAAAGGAAAAGAAATTAAAAACAATTAGAAATTCTTGACAGGTTAGACCAGGCAGAAGATCAAATCTCAGGGACTGAAGACAGCCTAGATATTATAGAGAAATAACATACAAATATCCAAGATAAATCCAAGAAATATGATAGATCTATTCTATATTTGGAAGACACCATCAGAAGGCCTAATCTGAGGATAATGGATATAGAGGAGCACCTAGAGACAGAAGTTAATGGTCTAGAAAATTTATTTAACAGAATCCTAGCAGAGAACTTCCCAAACATGCAAAAAGATAGGCCTATGGCCTATTCAGATAAAAGATGCTTTCAGAAGCCCAAATAGACCAGAACAGAATAGGACAAGTCACCGTCATATTATAATCCACACAAGATCAATTCAGACCAAGGAAAGGATCCTTAAAGCTGTCAAGGAGAAAAGACCAATCACCTATACAGGGAAACCAATTAGAATATCCTCAGATTTCTCAGCAGATATGATGAAAGCAAGAAGAGCCTGGAATGATGTATGGCATGCCCTAAAGAAAAACCACAACAAAGAACAGTGTACCCAGCTAAACTCTCCTTCATAACTGAAGATCAAATAAAAATTGTTCATAGCAAAGAAAAATTGAACAATATATCTCCACAAAACCAGACCTACAAAGGTACTTAAAGATATCCTACACATAGAAAACTAACAAGACAATGGCCAAGAAATGGCATCTAAGCGAATAAAATTAGAACTCAACATGAAAAGCGCCCAAAGACAGTCCTGTAACACATGGAAGCTGAACAACACACTGCTGAATCACCAGTGGGTCATGGAAGAGATTAGAAAGGAAATGCAAATGTTAATGATATTCAACAAAAATGAACACACAAATTCTTACATCAACAAGTTAGAGAGATCTGAAACCAACAATTTAATAAGACATCTGAACCTCCTTCAGAAAGATCAGCAAAATAAACCCCAATCCAGTAGACAGAAATAAATAATTAAAATTAAATTAGAATTAACTAAATTATCATCCAAAAACACCATAAAAATAATCAACAAAACAAAGAGTTGGTTCTTCGAAAAAATTAGCAAAATTGACAGACCCTTAGCAAATCTTATCAGAAAAAGAAGTGAACACACCCACATTAACAAACTCAGAGATGAGAATGGGAACATCACCATCAGAACATTATAATGGAATACTTCTCAAAACTTTATGCTAATAAGTTTGAGACCTGGCAGAAATGGACATGCTGAAACTCAACCCAAGTGATTTAAATCAACTTAACATGTCCATATCAAGCATAGAAATGGAAACAGCAATAAGAGACCTCATATCTAAGAAAAGCCCAGGACCAGGTGGATTTACAGTGGAATTGTACAAGGCATTCAAAGCAGGGCTCATACCAATCCTCCTCCAACTATTCAAAAAAATTGAAAGAGTAAGTTCACTACCAAATTCATTCTATGATGCCAACATAACCGTTATCCCAAACCAGGCAGGGACTCATCAAAGAAAGAGAACTATAGACCCATTTCTTTGATTAACATTGATGCAAATCTTCTCAACAAAATTTTGGCCTTCAACAATTCATCCAAAAAATCACACACCATGATCAAACAGGATGCAAAGCTGGTTCAATATATGCAAATCAGTTAATATAATTCATCACATCATCAAGAGCAATGATGAGAACCCCACGGATATATCAATAGATACAGAAAAAGAATTTCACAAGATCCAACACCCCTTTATGATGAAGACTCTGGAAAAACTATGAACCCAGAGAACACACCTCAATACAATAAAGGCTGTATATGACAAACCTACTTCCAGCATTATAATGGTGAAAAACGAAAGCTATTTCCTCTTAACTCAGGAACGAGACAAGGATGTCCACTCTCCCCACTTCTCTTCAATTTAGTATTAGAATGCCTACCTACAGTAATAAGACACGATACAAACACAAAAGGGATCCAAATACAGAAAGATGATGTAAAAGACTCCCTCTTTGCAGAAGACATGGTCTTGTATTTAAAAAATCCCAGAGACTCCACTCCCAAATTACTCATGCTGATTCAAAACTTTGGCAAAGAAGCATAGTATAAAATTAACTCTCAAAAATCAATGGCTTTTCTGCAGGCCAACAGTGAGAAGTGTGGATGAAATCAGGAAAGCAACTCCATTCATAATAGCCCCACAAAAAATGAAATACCTAGGAATTAACTTAATCAAAGGAGTGAAGGACCTTTATGATGAAAACTTTAAAAACCTGAAAAAGGAAGTCAAAACGGAACTTAAAAAGTGGAAAAACCTCCCATGCTCCTGGATTGGAAGCATCAACATTGTGCTAATTGCAATACTTCCCAATGCTATCTACCAATTCAATGTGATACCTATCAATATTCCAAACTCATTCTTCAAGAAAACAGAAGAGGCAATCCAAAAATTCATACAGAACAATAGAAGACCCTGAATAGCAAAAATGATCCTTAACAGAAAGAACAGTGCTGAGGAATATCACTACCAAATTCCAAACTCTACTACAAAGCCATAGTAATCAAAAGAGCTTGGTATTGGCACAAGAACAGACCTCAGAACCAATGAAATAGAATTGAAAACACAGAAATGAACCTACAGACCTATAGCCACCAAATCTTTGATAAGGTAACTAAAAAACAAACAGCATGGAAGAAAGACAGCCTGTTCAGTAAATGGTGCTGGCAAAATTGGTTAATCACTTGTAGAATACTAAAGCTAGATCCTTATGTATCACCCTGCACCAGAATCAACTCCAAATGGATCAAAGACCTCGAGTCAAAGTAGACACCCTGAAAACCTTACAGGATGGAATATGAGAAATCCTAGGTCTCCTTGGCACAGACCGAAATTTTCTTAAGAGAGACCCAGAAACACCAAAAATCAAAAAAGGTTGGACAAATGGGATTTCATGAAATTGCAGAGCTTCTGCCTGGCAAAGGATAAAGCTAGCAAGATCAATAGAAAGCCCACAGATTCGGAGAGGATCTTCACTAGCCATACAACAGACAAGGGTCTTATATCTAAAATATACCTGGAACTCAAAAAATTATATCCCCCAACAACAAATCCTCAAAGAAAGAACTCCCCAATAAATAAGTGGGCTAATGACTTACAGGGAAACTTCCATGAAGAGGAAATAAGGATAAGGAATAGACACACGAAGAAATGCTCAAACTCCGTAGCCATAAAAGAAATGCAGATCAAAACAGCATTGAGATACCACCTCACCCTAGTTAGAATGGCTATAATCAAGAACTCTAATAACAACAGAAGCTGGTGGGGATATTGGTGGGACTGTATACTTGTTCAACCACTTTGGAAAGCAATATGGAGCTTCCTCAAAAGACTACATAGAGCTCCCCGATGACCCAGCACTCACACTTTTGGCATTTAACCAAATGATTACAAACAATACCATACTAAAGCTACCAACAAAACTATGTTTATTGCAGCATTATTTACCATAGCTCAGATACAGTCCCTACCCAGATGCTCCTCAGTAGATGAATGGACCAAGAAAATGTGGTTTATATACACAATGGAATTCTATGAGTCCATCGGAAAGACTGACATTGCCCCATTTGTTAGGAAATGGAAAGTCTTGGAAAAAATTATATTAAGTGAAGTAATCCAGGCCCAAAGAAACATAAGTGCCATGGTTTCCCTTATTTGCAATAACTAGTATATGTCTGAGACAAACAGAAACTGTCAGAGAAGTTGATGTTAGGAGAAATGAACCCTAAGATAAGGACTCAAATTGTTTTCTGTTCTTGCTATTGTTTCTGCCATATTTATGACATGATTTATTTGTTGATTTTTATGTCCCTCCCCCACGGTATAATCCCTGTTTTCACTGTTTTTGATGTTGGTATAATTTGGGGATGGCAAGGGGAAAACAAATTGTTATACCGGTGGACTAATTACCACAATGACATGTACAAGATATTATGTAGAAAATGAACTTTACAATTTTGGTGCGGAGGGGTTGGTGGGGTGGTAGAAGGGGAGATATGAAGGAATGGGAAGGAGAAACAAGGAGGCAAAAATGCTTGAAAAGAAATGTACTCATTACCTTGTTCATGTAATTGTAAACCCCCTGTTGTATTTTCACAATAAAAAATCATAAACTAATAAAGTAAAATTCATGTCAATCTTGTTTTGTCAGTCGTAGGACTCTAACTCTGGGCCTGGGCACTGTCCCTCCTCTCTTCGGCTGAAAGATACCACTGTATCTCTTCAGCTACAGTGCCGTTTCTAGTTTTCAAGAGATATATTGGAGATAAGAGTCTCACAGACTTTTCTGCCCAGGCTGAATTTGAACCACTATCCCCAGATCTCAGACTTTTGGGTAGCTAAGATTACAGGCATGAGCCAACAAAGTCCAGATCTAAGAAAATTTTTAAAAAGTAAGCTTATTGAAACTTCTCTCTTTTTCCAATAAACAATCTTACTTTTTCAGCATTAGTTTATAAGTATGATTTATTTTTAGATGAAACTGTGAATTTTTTAATCAAATCATACATAATTTTACTATTACTCAGTATCTCACAAAAATCCACAGTTATTGACTTTCCCCAACGTCAATTATTACATACTACATTACTTACTATTATTATTACACTCTATATTACATATAATATGAAGTTAAAATAGCTTGGATCATTTCAGATAAATTAGTAGCTGCTATTTTAGCATTATAAATTCACATCTGTGATTTTAAACGAAGGAAAGAAGATTTTCAAGTTAAAATGAAGTATGAATGTGTAGTGTGTCCCAATTGAAACAAAAATTCTGAATTCATACAGAGAAAATTATTTTCTTTCCACTTATGACTTTGTAGTAATACTATTGGAAATAATGAGGCAAGAAGAGGAAGAATTCAATCATTTTTTTTGTCAGTCATGAGGCTTGAATTCTGGGCTAGAGCCCTGTCCCTGTGCTTTTCAGCTCAAGGTGAGTGCTCTACCGCTTGAGCCCCAGCTCTACTTTTGGTTTTCTAGTGGTTTATTGGAGATAAGCGCCTCACAGATTTTGATGCCTGAGTTGGCTTTGAACCGTGATCCTCAGATCTCCTTGATCTTCCTGAGTAGCTAGGATTACAGGCGTGAGCCACCAGTGCCCAGCAAGGACGAAGAATTCAAATCATGTCAAACAATGTCTCTGTATGAAGACCTGCCTATTCCCAGTTGTCACAAAATTTCAAGTGTCTATCTTAGAATTCTATTTGGAAAAGTTCTAAATCATTGATTCTTTTTGTACTTTCTGCTATACGAAACAAAATATAGACACAAAACAATTGAAATAAAATGCACACATATGTTGAAGTCACAACTGGAAAAACAACTAACAAAGTAGAACTCCCCCAGGAACAAAAGCATGTTGTGCCCAGTTTTTTTTTTTTAAGCACAAAAACTTTAAACACATGTTAACATGGCGTAGAGCCATAAAGATAACTGTGTCTCAGAAATACGGTTGTGTTAATTTGTAATTGAATTCATCTAGATGAACTTAATATAGCAAATCCCTTGAATGGATCAAATTGTATAAAACAATTGTGACTGTATGCGGAGTGAGATCTGCACATATTTAAAAGAATAAAATAACAAAATCATGACATACTTAAAAAATTCAGAAATGTAATGAATAACTCCAAAAGTATCCATATTGAGAACTAATTTCTACTAATTTAACAAGAAAAAATATGCAAATAGTAGAATCTGAGTATTTTACATGAGTGTACATAATTTTAAACTACTCCAAATTACACTTTGTAGAAGACTGAATGTAGCTTATCTAAAGGAAAACATCAACTCATGATATGAATGAAATTAAAAATCTCATGAAAAGAGAGAAATAGTTTCTGGAAAATAGTAGTTTAATAAATGTTGGTCAAAATCTTTCTAGTACTGACAAAATTGCATATCTATTTATTTAGATCCGAAAAAGATCCCAAGTTACTCGTGCGGATTTGAAACTTTGGCAAAGTATCAGTTTACATCTGTAAAATTATTATGGGTTTTAACTCTGGCAAGGAATTCATTTCCTCTTCGATCTGACATATGAATATATGAAAGAACTTCTCCAACTAAATATCAAGACCTAACTAAACATATAACCAGAAAAATCATCATGTAAGCCGTATTGCAACTGGGGTAAAAGTAAAATCAGTCATACTGATTCTGTATTTATTGTAAATGTTTATTTTTTTCATTAATTATTTCCTTTAGCTTGCATTTTTAAAACATTGTGTTACATGATGTATATCTTAGTAACTAATTTTGGATGCCTCGTTAAATTTTGTTCTGAGTATATTGTCTCACTTCAGTTCCTATCCCATGAAATGATGTTGATTACAAAAAATTCTAATTACCACTGTTTATAATACACAAAATCTCATAAGCATGACACCAGTAAGCATTGTTTAACATTTTGATATCATGGTCTCATGACTGATGAGGCCTATCTGCATGAGTATCATTGTACCTAGATTCCTCAGCTTGAATTTTGCTACTGTTAAAAAATATTTATATCTTTATTTGTCACCTATCAGAGATTAAATCTGAGTATAAAGCCTAAGGAAGATGATAAAGCAAGAATTCAGCTTTTCTGGATATAAAGTAAACAAAATTCAGCATAGGGTAACTCACTGGTTTGAAGTCAACCAATTTCTCCAAATCATTCTAAGCATTTCCTTACAATGTGTATTTTTCTCAAGAAGGGAATGGGTAATGTGAGAAGAGGACTAACCAAGCATTGTCTTCAAATATACATAATTTGGATTACCCTCTACATTTGGATATAAGCATTTCTGATAAAAACTGAATAATTGATTATCAGGTCAGGTATAATATATCCTAGTTTCATATACCAAACTACATTCAGAAAATGGTATATACCAATTAACTAAAGAATGTATTGGCAGAAAAATGGCATTTCTATATTATGTGATGCCCAATTCTTAGGTATTTCATTATGCCTCCATTTAATGAATGTGATTGTTTAAATGATTCATGAAGTATTAATTAAAATTGATCAGTGTCTTATAATATAATTGTGTATAATTATATCCTAGAATCATTCAAGAACGACCCATTCAATCATGACATACATCACATTCCACTGGTATTCATACGGATACGAATGAGTTATTTAGGATCTTCTGCCATTTGGAGATGGCAGGACCAGGATTCGAACTATAGGTTCCATCTCCCACCACTTAAACCTGAGGATAGGGAACTCACCTGTCTGTCCAAGAACATCAGCAAGACCAGTGATTAGGCAGTCACCAGTGGCTCTCAGCAGTCCTCCTTGATACTTACAAGGCTGTGATAGGAGGATCATAGTCAAAGTCACCCTAGGCAGGAAAGTCCTTGAGACTCCTTTCCACCTTCAGTGCCAGCAAAGCCAGAAGTAGAGCCATATGGCTACAGTGGCAGAGGGCTAGCCTTAAGCAAAAGCAGCTCATGGACTGTGCCCAGATCCTGAATTCAGGTTCAGGACTGGCAACAAACAGACATACAAAACAATATGTGCAGCCATCCAGCTAAAACAGGTCACCCTCTTGTCCCCAATTGGATTGGACAAAGTTCCCTTGGAAAGGGGCTGGGGGAGCCGCTGTCATCTTGAATCCATCCATGCTGCCTGCATCACAGGATTCTGGCCACAAGAATGGTAGCCACACCCACATTCCATGATGCTCAGCACCAGGATTCCCTTTGGTGTTTGACACTACCACCAGCAGTTGAGGAAGGTAGAGGTGGCTGAGTGGTGAGCAGGACACTCGAGGAGACTTTGGAGGAGAATAGAAAATTGACATCCTAATCAGTGAGTGGGAGAATAGAGGATTTCCCAGAGCCTGGGAACATGGCCAGCCCATCTTTCCCATCCCAGTGGTCAGATGTCTGAAACAACAGGACTCCATGAAAGAGCTACAGGCAAGAAACTACTTCCAGAGCAGCAGCAAAGGAATCCTCCCATCAGACCTGCAACATTCGAGATAAAAAAGAACACAGAAAAGGGAGGGATCCCCAAGACAAACACCACTGGGGAGCGTGATTCAACAGAGGGTCTGGCCAAAGGTGATGCAGACCGTGGGCCTCCCCTGCCTTTGGACACAGGCACAGCCACCAGGGGCCATAGTTTCAAGGGTCCTGATACCATCAAGGATCTGCAGATGTGCTAGTGACACGTGGTGCTCACCCTGGACTGCAGCAAAAGAAGAAACCAGGCACTCAGTGCCAAGATTCCACCACTGAAGCAGGAGAAGACAGACCTGCAGGATCGACTAGAGAAAGAAAGGGAGAAGATAGCCCAGTTATATAAAGCACCACAAACAGAGCTAGAGATCCACAAGTCACCCATACAGAGGTTGGTTTCACCAGAAAGAGATTTACAATCTGCACCAGCCCAAGTGAAGCAGGTGGCCAATGATAGATAATGGGAGCACGAAGCTCTTACCAGCCACCTGCAGGCTGCAGAGTGGTGTGTAGCAGAGCTGCATATGGTGGCTTCTACGGACACTGCTGCACAGAAGGAGACTGAAATGTTCTTTGAACGGCTGAATGATGTGACCCTTCAGCTTGAGGAAAAGACCAGAAGTTTCGATGACCTGCAGCAAGTGAACACAGAGTTGCAGGAGAAGCTGGAAGTGCTCTGGACAGAGAACAGCACCAGAAGAACAGAATCTGCAAGTTCCAACTAGTGCTGGTGGCGCATGAGTTACTGAAGAGACTACTGGACAACCTGAGCTGGATGGTGACCTCAGCAATTCTTGTGAGAGACACGTTCACAGAGGACCTGAGCATTGAGAGGTCCGCATGGAAAGAGGCGATTCAGTGGCTGAACGAGCAGGTGAACCAAATGATAGAGGAGGAGAGAAGGACGAGGCAGGTGCTGGATAATGAGCTGGGGGAACTGAGAACGAAGCTGACAGAGCCATGGCCCCCCGCAGGACCATCTCAGGTGGAGCTGCAGTTCCAGGCCTAGGCCTACGGCACACAGATGGAGTTGAAAAAACTGGAGCAACAACTTCACATCCAAGTCCAGGAAAACCAGAAGCTCTGTCTCCAGAACACAGAGCAGCAGGAGCAACTGCAGAGACTGGAGGATAAGGCCAAGGATCTGCAGGAGATACCCTAGACCCCACAAGGTGCATGTGTTTGTGTGTGACCCATAGACAGAGGAAGAGCTGGCCCTGCTGTGGAACACTCTCCACAAGGCGAGCGGTGAGAAGGAGGTGCTCACCAGCATCCTGGACTCAGAGCAACAGGTGAAGAAAGAACTGTGGGAAACCTAGACCATTCAGAGGAGAAGATAGAGGAATGGAAAGAGGTGGCTGAGAGAGGAGAGAGAGAGAGAGAGAGAGAGAGAGAGAGAGAGAGAGAGAGAGAGAGAGAGAGAGAGGGAGAAAGAGGGAGAGAGAGAGAGAGAGAGAGAGAGACAGGGCCAAGCATCATGGGAGCTGCAGGAGCACCAGGAGCAGTCCCTGGCCCAGCTGCAGGTGCTCAGAGACACCTGTGAGCAGCACATTGCCTCCAATGAGCGGCTGAACTTTGAGAAGGAGGCCCTGAAGCAGCACCTGCAGAGGCAGACCCAGCTGCTGGAGCTGCTGAAGCAAGTGTAGGGCCCGAACAACTGGGGGGGGCCAGGTGGTGCCCCCAAAGTGGCGGTACACTCTCAAGTGCCTGGAAGTGACCAGACCATAGGAGGAGCGCCTCCAAGTCCAGCTGAGCTTCCTGGCTTTCCCTGGGGAAGTGGAAAGTGTGAGTCCTGGGGAAGAAAAGGAGAGGAGGTTACTCCCCCCGACATGACCATCCCAGAGGATTGAGACATGCCCCAGACCTAGAGGGACATGGATCTGCGAGCCCTCTCAGAGGCTGAGATCCACAGGGGAAATCTTCTGCTGCAGGGGCAGCGGCCTTACTGCAGGTGTCCAGCCCACCTGCAGCTCAGTGCCAGACAGAGCTGGAGCCACAGGCCCCCTGCACTGTGAGCTGCCATCACAGCTGGCGTGGGGATGGCAAGTGGGACACGTGCATCCGAGAAGAAAATCTGCTTCATCCAGGACCTGTCTGATGAGGTGGACTTCCAGAGTCCAGTGGATGAGCTCCACCATCAATGTAGCCAGCTGTCGGCACACATCCGCACCATCGAGGAGTCCTTCATGGCATGTAAAGAGCAGATGTTTGTCCTGGATGAGCTGTGTCAGGAGAAAGCCGAGTATGTGTGCTGGCTCTCCCAGGAGAAGATGGAGAAGAAGAGAGAGCTGCAGGAACTGCTGTGGGTCCTCACAGGGGAAGGCACGGACAGCGGCTCCAGGAGCAAGCACAGGCTGAGCTCCTGCCCCTACCACCACTGCTTCAGATGCCTCAGGCTCTGGGGTGGGCGAAATGAGGGAGGAGCAGAAAGGTTTTGAAGAATTGCAACTTCAATCAGCTTGGAAACTGCCAGAGGAGAGGTCGGGGTTCCAACCCCATAGATGACTCCCCCATGGAGCACATCCTGTGGCAGATGCCTCACATCCAGAGCCGCCTACAGCTTGAGGTCTCAGGCAAGGAGCACTCCTTCCCTTTCTTCTGTAGACTGATGTGGATGATAACTCTCTATGTGACATGCTGACTCTCAAAAGCCTCGGCAGCCACCAGAATTAGGTGGCAGGTGGCCTTCTCTCAGGCCTCCATCTGCCACAAGATGGGGGTAAACTATGGGCCAGGTAGGGCAGAGGCTGCCAGGAAGCGGTCCAAATTCAAGGGACATCTAATGGCCCATTGGTGGCCAGAGAAGAGGCCCATGTTATGCTTATCACAAAGAATAAATTGTTTTCAAAGGGAAGAAAAGCCTCCAACAAAGATTTGTTCTTCCAGTCCTGGGGCTTGAGCTCAGGGCCTAGCCACTGTCCCTGATCTCTTTTGGTCAAGGCTGGCACTCTACCAGTGAACCCCACCTCCCCTTTTTCTATATGGAATTGAACTCAGGGTGTCAGTCATGCTAGGCGACCATCTAGCAGTGAGCCACATTCTCAGTTAGGATAATTCCTCCCACCCCCCCTCCCAAACCCATATGGCCATTCCTCAGATAAATAGGAAGTAGGGGCTAGGATGAATATGAAGCACAGTCTGGTTCACACAGAAATACTCCCCTGCCCCCTCTTGGACACACTTAGTTGAAGTTTCTCTTCTACCATTGAGGGATGAGAGAGGGACGGGGGAGTCTCGAGAGAGGAGTACCAAGAACAGTGGCCCCCTGACACCACAGTCTACCTCACACAAGTGAACCTCTAGATTCCAAACTTAACTGGCTCAATGTGGATTCTACACTTTCTCATCACCTCTTCAATGCTCAGGATGAATAAATGTAGGCCCTGGCCTCAGCCCACACACAGGGTAGAAGCTCCTAGTCCCAGACCAACTTCCATCTCTGACTGCTCTGAGTTAGGCCAGACTCACACTCACCATAATGTTGGTGGCCATGACCTCATGTATGGATTCCAAGAAGATGCTCTGTAGCAAAGAGCAGAAGCAACAGAGCGAGCAGGACAGAAGGATGTGGTGGGGATGATTGCTCTGAGATCTTCCTCCTTGGAGCCCTCCTGTCAAGCCAGAGTCATGCTAACCAAAGCATGGCCAAGGCCAGAGTGTGAGATGAGATAGAGTAACACAGGACTAAAGGAGGTACTGCTTTGTCTTGGAGCACTTTAAAATTCCAATTATATTTGACCCATATCAATCCCAAAGCCAACATGCAATGCCTCTCCTTGTTGTTGTTGGTTGTGAGCACTGTCCCTGAGCTATTTGTCTCAAGGCTGGAACTCTGCCAATTGAGCCACAGCGACACTTCTTTTTTTCTGATAATTCTTCGAGGATAAGAGTCTCACACACCTTCCTGTCCAGGCTCGCTTGGCACCATAATCCTCCAGATCTCAGCTTCCTGAGTATCTAGGATGACAGGTATGAGCCACGAGTGCCCAGCATGTGATGCCTTTTGAAGGAATCTTGGCGAGTCTGTATAAGGAGCCCCAAAGGGCCTGGATAGACCACAACCCAATCAAGTAGCTGGGATGGGGAAGGCTGACCTTCTAGCCATACTGTTTCCCAAAATTAAAGATGCCAGGTGGTTTTGTATGCATCCAACACCTAGGTCAACCCCCGTGAGGCTTAGTGGGGAAAACGTGGAGAATACCCAAAGATTGCACTGTAGAAATCTCTGATTTTGCATGCATGTGGTGTGTGTGTGTGTGTGTGTGTGTGTGTGTGTGTGTGTGTGTGTGTGTGTGTGTGTGTGTGTTTGTGTGTGTGTGTGAACTCAGGGCCTAGGCTCTATCCCTGAGTTTTCTTGCTCAATCTGGTGTTCTGCCACTTGAGCCACAACCCCACTTGATTTTTGATGGTTAATTTTATATAAGAGTCTCAAGGATTTTCCTGTCCAGGATGGCTTCATAGCACGACGGGGGCCCCAGGGCAGTAAGAGTAAACATAACTCACAGGTACAATCCCTATGGTGGGTGACTCCTGCCTCCTCGTGGCCAGACGCGGGACATGCAGCCCCGTGTCATCGTCCTCTAGAATTCAATTGGGGGAAGTGACCAGGGCCAAGCTGACTTTTGCTCACCCTGAGTGCTGATGCCAGAGCAGGTATGTTCCACCCTAGGCCAAGAGAGCTCCAGGAGGCCCGGCTCCCAAAGGCACAAGGAAGGGAGAGGTCAGCTCCAGGCTGAGCTAAGAGCCTTTTCTCACGGATACCCCAAGTTGGCCTTCCTAATCACCGTAAGAACTGTCAAAGAATAAACAAAAAAAAATTGTAGCTGTGCCTACAAGTGCTAGAGCTCTAGCATTGAACCGAAGAGCTCAGGGACAGGACCCCCAAGCTTTTAGTTCAAGACCCTCAGCTGACCCTCCCCCAGTTTAGCTAAATATGAACTAGTAGGATTTGTCAAGTGTTTCTGAAGAATGGTGATACTGAAGAAAGCATCCTAATTCTAATGAAAGCTGAACTTGTGACATACAGCTATGTGCTGAGTCCTTCACAAGGTCTGTTTGCTGGGTCCTTCCGACATGGGGGTTTTGTGTGAGTCCTCAAAAAGTCCTGTTTGCTGAGTCATCCCAAAGTGTGCTATGTGCTGAATCCCTGAGAAGAGTGGGCCCTGGTGGTTTTTTCAAAGGGTGCTGTGCGCTGTGTCCATTACACAGCTACTGTATGCTGAGTCCTTCAAAAGATGCAGTGTACTAATTCATCCCAAAGGGTACTGCTGTGTGCTGAGCCCTTGAGAAGAGATGGATAAGGTGAATTTTTCAAGTGCTCTGTGCCGAGTCCTTTACACAGGGTGCTCTGTACTGTCCTTCAAATGGTGCTATGTGCTGAGTCCTTCCACAGGGTAGTATGTGCTGAGTCCTTCAAAATTGTGCTATGTGCTGAGTTTTTTGAAGGGTGCTGTGTACTATTTTACACAGTGTGCTACATACTCAGCCCTTCAAAGGGGGCTGTGTGTGATCTCAACACAGGGTGCTATGCACTGAGTCCCTGGGAAAGAATGGTAGCGTTGAGTTTTTCAAAGCATGCCATGCACTTAGTCCATTACCTTGTGGGCTATGGACTCCCTCCTTCAAAGGATGCTGTTTGCTGAGTACTCTACACAGGGTACTTACTATATGCTAAGTCCTTCAAAGGGAGCTGTGTGCTGAGTCCTTTACACAGGGTGCTTTGTGCTGTTTTTTGAAGTGTACTGTGTGCTGACTCATCTAAAAGGGTACTATGTTCTGAGTCATTGAGAGGTAGTTATCCCCAATAATCACACACATGCAAACACACGCAAACAAACATACACACACAAACATAACCACTAACAAACATACATACACAAACATACACACAAGGGTCACCGTGCACCACCTTTTTGGTGTGTGGATTGGAGGGGCATGGAAGAGAGTTTCCTCCAGCCGTGGCTCTAAGGGGAGATTTGATACCTTGGGCAGGTACTGGGGTTGAGAGGGAGTGATGAGCTGAGGTGAGGCTATAATTTCCATGGCCTGGAAGCCTTTGGTCCCAGTCAGGGCTTGGCTTGCAGCCAGGGGTGAGGGCCAGGCCTGAGGGGAAGAGGGGGAGGGGGCACGAGGAGGAGGGAGCCGGGCCCAAGGCACACTCCCATGGCAGCAGTGGCCAAGGGCATGGCTCAGGGTAGGGCAACAGGGTGGGTGAAAGACCCCAGACTCCTGGGATATTTTCTTCAACGGGAGGGCGCCCCAGAAACCAAGACTCCAAACCAGTAGATGCAATAAGCAAAAAGAGTTTATTCAGCATTTGCGCAAACGGTCTCTCTGCCTCAGCACAGGAGAGAGCCCGGAGGAGCAGTTACAGGCATCTGGGCTCCAAGACTCTTTACTCAATTCCTTATTTCCAGAAGAGAGGGGGGTTTGTGCTAGGGCGAGCAAGTTTACAAAAGCAAAATCAGCAGTGAGCAATTGTAAAATGTATCTCTAATTTTTAATCTTTCATTCCCTCCTTTTTCTTTGGGCTAACTTTAATCTTAAAATTTAGGGTGTCTCTATATTATCTTGTGGGGTGTCAGTTGTTCTCAATGCTTGATATTTGGATCTCAGAACTAATAAATGGACTGCGCTGATCTTTTTCTTTTACAAAAGACACCAGTCTGTTGAGTATACAAGGTCCGATTGTAACAAAATTAACAGTACCAGGGCCACTTACATTTTTTTTCCCACCAGTCCTGACTCCGTGTATCACAGTTAACTTAATTTTATACTAGCTTTACTTGTAATCTCCAATTTTAAGACATACTCATACCATCTGCTACGTACTTAAACTTTCTGAGGTTTGTCTTAAAGACAATTCTTACTTTTCAAATTTCCCCAATTCCTTTTCCAAGGCTTTCTTTACTACCCTCTTTTTTTAAAATTCCTTGAGCATCTTTGTGGCTGGAGTTTAAAACTGCCCAATTTTTCCTTTGGCTTGTGGAACCTTTATCTTAGAACAGCCTTAAGACACCACTGTGATGCAGAAGCTTGCTAGATTTTAAGGCTAAGAATATTACCTCCATTGATAACACACTCAGGTTATTACCATACCAGAGCCAAACTAGGCTGTGACCATGGAGAGGATTTCTAGTCACTATGCACTGAAGTACCTAAGGCAAGCAAGCCAGCGATATCCTTGTCCTCAATATCCACTCTGGGAAGAGAGGGTTTCTGGATATCACCCAAAAGAATGTCCCACAAGATCTTAGATTTAGCAGCAGTCAACCAGGAAGCAGACTCAGGTGATGGAATCAGGCAGGAGTTCCTCCAGGTGGCTTTCAGGCCGTAGTTGAATGCAGCAGCAGCAGCAGCAGCAGCAGGGTTTCTCAGTGGCTCCAAGGGACTGTCACACCTCATGCTGGGCTGTAAATTCCTACACAGACTGGTTAAGGATACATTGCATAGGCTTGGCAGGCTTTGATCCTGCTGGTTTTTAAGATCTTTAAACAATAGCCCAGGACAATTTACCAAAATCACAACTTTTTACTAACCAGATATTTTGTAAATAGACACAGAAGGCTCAGAAGGCTTAGTCTTGTAGCCATCTCTGACAGATGCAGTCTCCACACCTTGAACACCTACAACAGTTAACACTATTCTTTATGCCTTTTTAAAAATTATTTTATCTATTTTGCCTCATTTCTCCAAAACTGACTCTGGACCCTTGATCTTAAATTGGGGGTAGAAGGGCGAAAGTCCATCTTCTGTAACTTTTTCAAGCTGACTTCAGGGACGTTAATCCTACCTAGCAAGGAACCTATAACCTTAGCCTATTTTACAAAGAGGCCATCAGGGTTAGATGTCATTAAGAACAATATTTAACTTTTGACAACTGCACAGACCTTTTCTCCGGCTACAGCAGTATAGCTTGTTTTTCACTCTGGTTTGCAAAAGCATCTTCCTAGATGGCTTAGGAATGTGACCTCTAATGATCCCAACAATGCCTGAGACAGATATCAATAGAAACACATTCTCTGTATTTTTCCTGAGCAGGTGAAATTCATGTAACTAGTGTCAGCTCAATTAGAGCTGCCAATTAGAGCTTTTGGCACATAAAGGGGTTGAGATTTAAACTATCCCCCACGTTTTATAACATTACCTTTTTACTATCACAGAGGACTGGCAAGTTCCTGTCCCTCACAAGGTAGATAGTCATGGACATTAGGCATGCTTACAAACTCTTTTTATGACCTCCCAGCTCTGACCAGTTTTGAAGGGCCATACACAAATGACTCTAGGATCTGACATTTCTGCCATCCAAGCAGTGGCTTACTGCCTCTGGATGCTCCTCCATTGCTTTTGTCCCAGGAATGTCTTCTTCACATTGGGATAAATGCCTCATTGGCATTTCCCTTTAGCTGGTTGCTGGACTTGAACTCAGGGCCTGAGCACTGTCCCTCAGCTCTATAGCTCAAGGCTAGCACTCTGCCACTTTGAGTCCCAGACTCAGGGCTTGAATGCTGTCCCCTAACTCTTCAGTCCAGGGCTAGTACTCTGCCACTGTGAGTCTCGAGCTTGGGGCTTGAGTACTGTCCCCTGACTCTTTAGTCCAGGGCTAGTACCCTGCTGGCTGAATAGAGGTGACAATCTCACAGGGACCTTTTTGTGCCCGGGCTGGCTTTGAACCAGTTCCAGATCAATGAATCTTATAAAAGGCCATTTTACTCCAATTAAAAGCAACAAGGTGGTCAACATAGAAGTAGCTTTTAAGCATGCTCTTACCTGAAACTTATTAAAGTTACATCTGACAAACTTGTAAGAATCCTCTGTGCTTTGCTCTGGGCTTGCTGGAAACTTAAGAAACAAGCTATAAGAGCAAACTGGAATAGCAATTATTTTGGTAATCCTAATTTTTCCTCTGTGCACAATGAAGCCAATGTTAAAAACAACTTTACTTTTAAATTTTATATCCAAAAATCCATTCCCTATTTTTTTAGTCTCCTATTAATCTTTTTTTTAATATTGTATACTTTAGTTTTTATTTTCATTTTGAAAAGATCCCTTGAAATCTTGAGGCCAAGTGTCACTCATTGCCTCTTGACTGCTTGTTTTAAAACAGACACACAAATAACAATCATCATAACTGAATCAAAAAGCTAGACTTAGCATCTTTATGACTTTTAAAAACATCTTAATTGTAAAACATTAAAAACAAGTCACATTATACAAATAACCTTTTAACTCTCTTTTTAAGGCCTTTCTAATTTTAATGTTAACACATCCAAGGGGAAGTTTTAGCAATACTAATCAGATCATCACATCACTCATTTTAACCATCATGTTTTCAGTGTCTGTCTGCAGGGAAAAGAGAGAACAAAGATGGGCCACTCAGCCCCTTCTATGGAATGGGCACACACCCAATCTGACTCTAGGGTTAGATGAACTGCATTTGTGCCAGCTTGCCCTCTTTCACCATGCATGGATTCCTCCTAGGGCCTGTCCCACCATGCATGACCAGCTGAACTGCACTTCGACTTGTTCACCCCTTACCCCTAAAGATAGGTCTTCTTTTGGCTTCTAAGTTTTTCTCCATCTCTTCTCTTGGTTCTTGAATGAAATACACAGTTTTAAGCAAAACAGGTACTGTCTTTGACAGTGTTAAACTAACCTTTACATTTAAATTTCTAATATTTATCCCCAAATTTTAACCAAGGGAACTAAATCCCAAACTGCCAATGCATTTTTGCTAAGCCAGATAACTTGATTACAGTATAAACAGTCTTATGCATTTTAAAATACCAGATTTTGTAATTTGCAAGTTAAAAAATCTTTAAAAAGCCATTTAAAACAATGTGAAGATTCTTTAAAATTTTTGGTAATGTCCAAACCTCATAACTTTTTGAATTTTTAAATTAAAACTCACCCAATTGTTACAGCATGCTGACAATTCTTATCTTTGAACACGTTCACAGACACACGCAAAACACTCACACAGATCTTAAAGCACGCAAAAATCAAAATCAGTCGTACGTACACCTTCTAAAGTTTTTAAACAAAAATTTAAGATAGTGTTTTTTATAAACTAGGTACCTATGTTGGGCTTTATTTTCCCAGAGCTTGCTTATCTAGCAAGGCAAGTCACTAATTAGTCTTTTGAATCCTTTCTGTTGGAGGAGGGCTGGGGGAGGGGGTCACCTAAAACTAAACTGGCCAGAATTTTTTTAATCCAATTTTAGACAAGAGCACTTTACAAATTGTTACATTGTCAGGACTAGCTGAAAAAGTCCAAACCAGGCACACAGCCTTTTACACCCTCCCTGCTGGCAGCCTGCACAAGGAGAAAATGCAGCCTGAGGCTTGAAGGGAACCAAACTAGCCCAGTAAACTTCCATGCCTCACAGGGAGGGTGGGCATAGCAGGTCTGTGACTGAACCCAGCTGGAACTTTTATTCCCCCAGACATGTTAAAATAAATAAATAACAAAAACACAGATAAACACAAAAACCAAGGATTCACATTTAAACTGGTACCAATTCTAAAACAGAACTAGACAAGAACTGAAGGCTGAGTTGGGGCCTAATGGGCCCCAGTTTATCCCTACCGGAACTCTGTGCTGCTCCCACTCAGCAAGCTGAATCCAGAGTCTGCTGAATGAGCCTGCCACACTCACCCAGAACTTCCCTACCCCAGAAAACATAAAACAAACACACCAAAGTAAACAAGACAGACAAGTGGCCACAAAGACAAAATCAGGTCTCAGTGAATGGGACGACATCTCACCACCATTCACTTAGCAGGGGACTCAACACCCCTACTCACCTCCGGAGGAGTTTTTTCTTTTCTTTCTTTCTTTCTTTTTTTTTAGATTCCTGCAAGCGTTGACCCAGGGGCCTTCCAAGGTGGAGGAGAATTGCCAGTCATCTTGGGGCAAGGGAAAGAAGTCCCCAGCGGCCGTCCCCTCAGACTGACAGGTTCTCCCCCATGCTCAGACCCCCCAAGCCAAGGCCCGAGGCTGAGATCTAACTGGGGCCACTCGCAGGTGGTCAGTGGCAATTTCATAATTGACAAACAAGCAAGTTCCTAAAACCTGACAATCTGGGATTGGGCTGTAACTTCCTTCCAGTGACCTAAAGTCAGACTTAAGGGGATTGTTAGTTGCTGCCCCATCCCTTTAAGGACAACAAAACAGAGACAATTAACACTAAACAGAAACAGAGGAAACCAGACAGGTGCTGCGCGGCAGTCGAACGACTGCAAACAGAGAAAGCAACTTCAGATGGGAGTGGCCCACCACGGCTAAACTCCCCGGGAAGGAGAGAGATTCCACGTTCCCCCCTCCTCCAGTTCACGGGAAGGAGAGAGACTCCACGTCCCCTCCTTCTACACGGGAAGGAGAGAGACTCCACGTTCCCTCTTGCCCACCAAACCTCAAGGGCACGTAGGCCCGAGCAAACCTCAAGGGCCCGTAGGCCCAAGCAAACCTCAAGGGCCTGTAGGCCCAAGCAAACCTCAAGGGCACGTCTGCCCGAGCAAACCTCAAGGGCATGTCTGCCCGAGCCGGGCCAGGGGTTTCAGGGCACGTCTGCCTCCCCCACTGACTTCAATACAGACCCTGTACAGGCACTTTTCTTTGGATCCCAGAGGGCAGAATACAGAACAGAGATAACAAACACAGAAGATGCAAAACGTAAAAGCTCTATCTTACCTCCTACCGGTCCTGGAATTTGGGGCCTGGGGGCACCGGCTTCCTGGCCAATGCACCAAATGAAAGACCCCAGACTCCTGGGATATTTTCTTCAATGGGAGGGCGCCCCAGAAACCAAGACTCCAAACCAGTAGATGCAACAAGCATGAGTTTATTCAGTGTTTGCACAAACGTCTCTCTGCCTCGGCACAGGAGAGAGCCCGGAGAAGCGGTTACAGGCATTCTTAAAGGCAAAATCCACAAGATTAGCATATAACACCAGGTGTCCCCAGGATTGGCCCGTTTAAAAGTCACTATGTACTCCAGCAATCATTTTTACTATGCGGGGAAGTTTAAAACAGTTGGCTCAGGGCAAGTCTAGGGGGAGCGGTCATCCTGGGGGGGGGGGGAATTTACATAGTTACAGGCTTGTGATTGATTAACATTTGGCCTAGTTTGCTGGACTTGCCAGGTGGTCCTTATCTTGGGCCCTTATCTTGGGTCCTTATCTTGGGTCCCATTCTTAGGTCCCATTTGACCAAATGGGGAATTTACTTGTTTGTTCTTTATTTATGACCACAGATATTGTCCAGGGGCCGGCATCTGGGCTCCAAGACTCTTTACTCAATTCCTTATTTCCAGAAGGGAGGGGGTTTAGTGCTAGGGCGAGCAAGTTTACAAAAGCAAAATCAGCAGTGAGCAATTGTAAAATGTATCTCTAATTTTTAATCTTTCAGTGGGCATGCCTGGCGGGGGCAACACAGCCCAGGAGAGGAGTGGGAGCAGAGAGAGAGCAGAGAGAAGAGCGAGTATACACAAGGGCAAGTGGCTTCATCAGCTGGCAGCCTCCCTGATCATATTGCAGGTTCTGGTGGGGAGAACAGAGCACATGGAGCTGGCGCAGCAGGCATATTGCCACGGGCAGCCACGCGGAGGCACGGTGGCCATGGTGGCCCTGAGACTGAGATCCCCGCAAGGGGGGCACAGGAGCAGCTGAGGTGGGGGTGGTGTAGGCTGAAGAAGAGGAGCAGAGGCCACATGCAGTCCTGCCATGTGCCCGCAGATGCTCCTCCCCCCTCCCAGCAGCATTGCATTTTAAACATGGCACTTTCGACTCCGACCAGCTGCCTCTCACAGTCGCCCAGAGGAGATGGCACACCCATGGCCGTCTTGCGTCCCTGAATTGGTCGCCACCCCTGGTCCTAAGACTCTGGGCCCATGTGCACCCGGAGCAACCGCCTACAGCTTCTCCCATTAGTACACATGTGTGGTGGCTCTGAGGGCCCACAGTCTGGAAACACTCCGGCCAACCAACCACTGACCCGGACCTGCACCTCCTGACTCCCCTTTCCTGTCTCCTCCTCGAGTCCACCCTCTCCCACCCCACAGTCTGCCATGGCCTTCTCACAAACGTGCCCCAGGGGTCAGGAGTAGGGGTGTGTGTTGACCTGGGGATCCCACCCCCATCCCTAGTGGCCATGTCCCAGGAAACAGGGAGATGCAGGAATGGGTGAGGAGGGGTGCCACAAAGCACCTGGCCTGGAGCAGTGGGAGCCACACAGCCACACATCTACATCCTTCCTCTCTCTGGTGGGAACCTGGTGGCTTTAATCAGAGGTGGGGAATAGCATCTCCACACTTGCCTTTTTGAGTCTTTTTCTTTTTTTGGGGGGGGGTGGGTGTTGGATGCAGAAGATAGGCCCTCCTTGCTGTGTGAGCCCTTGTCTTCTGTGCTCAGTCACCCTTTCACCTGAAGAGGGTCCCAGAAGAGCCCACTAGGTATGTGAGGACACTTGGAGTCATACAGAAGATGAATATCTGAGAGGTATATACCCACTCCGACTCACATACACCCTGCCTGTCTGCCCTACCCCCCATCCCAGCTGTCAACAGTACTCACAGTGTGATCACATTTCCCAGCTCTCCCAGCATCTGCTGGTGCTCCCTTTCCATCTGGTCTCCTCGTCCCCCCCAAGAATCCACCAAGTCACCCAGAAGCATCTAGGCTGGAAGTAGGGAGTCCATCCATGTATGTATCCTTTAAGACCCCATCCGTTTCCCCAACACTGTCCCAAACACAGGTCAGACAACCATCTGGGGCACCATGACCCTCTGCTTGTTTTCACCCCAGGCTCTGAGAAGCCACCTATCTCTGGACACCTTCACCAAGTGTCCTGGCCTAGGGTTTTTGTGAATGGGGAGTCAAGGCTGGTTGTTCCCAAGGGAAAGTGTCTGGCTCTGGAGAAAGGGATAGGCAGGGTTGTTCTGCATTATTAGAGTGGTGCTCCCTTTGGTTGGATCCCCTGTTCTGACCAGGCAACCCCCGTGCTCAAGCTTGTACCTTGTCCAAAAGGAGGAACCAACAAACTCAGGAGAGTCACTGCTCTGAGTCTGTGTGTGAGTGTGTGTGTGCATAACAGAGAGAGAAGGAGCATGAGAGAGAGAGAGATGGGGGAGGTAGAGAGACAGTCAGACAGACAGACAGACAGACAGACAGACAGACAGACAGATCATCTTTCTCCTTATACAGCCTGACTGTGCTCAGGTGAGTGATCCGTTGGCAAATTACAGGTGCTGCATGGACTAATCTTCTGTCACAGTTCTGGATTTGTGTGTGTGTGTGTGTGTGTGTGTGTGTGTGTGTGTGTGTTTCTGTGTGTGTGTTGGGAGAACAGGGAGATGAGAACAATGAAAATATATTTAAGGCACCACGTCTACAAAGAGCAAAAGCCTTTTATTTGTGTGTATGTGTGTGTGTGTGTGTGTGTGTGTGTGTGTGTGTGTTTCTGTGTGTGTGTTGGGAGAACAGGGAGATGAGAACAATGAAAATATATTTAAGGCACCATGTCTACAAAGAGCAAAAGCCTTTTATTTGTGTGTATGTGTGTGTGTGTGTTGTTCTTTTTTCATCAATGCCAAGTAAGAGTCTAGCGATAATTTGATTTCTCTTTCACCGTTTCATGGCTCCTTTGGGGAAGGTTTCAGTACACATTCTTTTCCACTTCTTTCTTCTCCCTTTCCTGTAGCCCACAGTAGCTGCTGGGCCTGTATGGGTGTTCCCTAGGAGGCCTGTGTGAACTACAGACCAGAGTGGACACCTGTTCTTCTGTCTTCAGCCAGAAGGCTCATGAGGCAACTGTGACCACAGCCGTACTCTTCCAGCCAGTCTGCTCTAGTGTGTATAGTTGGAGCTAATTCAAGGGTTGGAAATGTGTCTGCCAAACGTAATTAGGGAACAGATTGGGGGGAGGGGAGAATAGGGCAGGGGCTGTGAGGCTAGGAGGGTATGGGAAGTGGTGAATGTTGTGAAATGTTAGATGGTTCACCACGACTGAGACTGAGAAGGAAACTTACCCAGGGCATTGACTGTGTCCATTGGCATCTGGGCAGGGTATTCTAGGCCCCCTCTGGTGGCATGGATTCCCTCCAGGGGCAATGTACTGGTGGGCAGTCCTCCTTGGAGTCCTGCAGACTCCAGTCTGTGTCTGGCTTGGGCCATTTCCAGCTGGGCAGTGGTAAGCAAGTGTGCTCCTCCTGCTGGAGCCTGCTTGCTAACTGCTCTGGCAGTTAGCTTGGGCTCTCTGAATGCCACTTTCTTTTTTTTTTTTATTGTGAAAATACTGTACAGGGGGGTTACAATTACATTGGCAAGATAGCGAGTACATTTCTTATCAAGCATTGTAGCCTCCTCCTTTGTTTACCCTTCCCATCCCTTCCCAGCCTCCCCCGCACCCCCACCTAATCCTCTCCCCACACCAAAGTTGTAAAGTTCGTTTTCAACATGACCACTTGTACTTCTCATTGTTGCAACGGGTCCACCTATATCCTTATTTAAACGACTTGTTTTTCCCCTTACCCTCCACAAATTATACCGACATCAAATATAGTGAAAGCAGGGATTATACTGTGAGGGAGGGACATACAAAGCAACGAAGAAATAATCTTATAAATGCTTTAGAAACAAATGCATGAATGAAAAAAAAACATTTAAATACATATCTTAGGGTTCATTTTCCTAACATCACCTTATCTGACCTTTTCTGGTTGACTCATATATATACTAGATATTGCAAATAAGGGAAACCATGGCGATGTCCACTCTCCCCACTTCTCTTCAACCTAGTATTAGAATGCCTAGCTACAGCAATAAGACAAGATGCAGACATAAAGGGGATCCAAATAGGGAAAGAAGAAATAAAACTCTCCCTGTTTGCAGATGACATGATCTTGTATTTGATGAATGCCACTTTCTATAACCTGCTGTAGGCTGTCTAGAAGAAAAAGCAGACCACTGAATTTAGAACCCTTCAAGTTTGATTGGGACAACTGAAATGCAATGTTTTCCACGTTTTTTTCTTGAAGCTGGCAATTTCCACTAACGCCTGGGATGATGGGTCAAATTAGACAGACGATTTCAGCCTCCAAAAAATGACGTTCAAAGCAGCACAGGAAGAGTTCCCAAGCCAGATGGTCTCCTGTAATGAATGTCATGCCTTGACAGACGTTCTTCGGCAGTTGTTGATTCTCCTCCAGCTCTCTCTAGGGTGAAAACCACAGCCAAAAATGTCGTGGGGAGCAGAGATTGTGACCTCACCATCCTTAGCCTGCCAGCTGTGAGCAGAGACGATTCCCAGCACCTGCACTGGACTCTGGGAGATTCAGAAACCCGGGATACCTCGAGGAGATTTTCTCTGCAACATGAAACTTGGGGGCCGGATGTGGTAATCCTGACTGGCCCCAGGGGGAGGAGAGGAGGCCCCTTGGGTCAGGCATTCAGCTAACAGCAACCTCATTCACACCTACATGGGAAATTGAGTGCCACAGAGCTGGTCAGCTGCTGGACAGAGATTTTTGAGAAGATAGGCATTCCAGAGGCCCTGGAATGTAGTGAGTACATAAATGGTGGCTCACATCTTCAGAGCCAAAACAGTTAAGTGTGGTGGAACCAGGAGGGGGTAAGAGGGAGGAGGGAGAACTGTTGGAGAGCTACATCAGGCTTTGTCCCCACTCCCCCACAGAGGATTCTTACCTGGATCAGATGGGACTGTTCTGTAGTATTGTAATAGACAGATGCTCATTTATTTATCCAACAAACCATTACAGTGTGTACCAGGCTCTGGGGTGTCACAGACAATGAAAAGTTCCAGGACTGGTTCCACAGACCATGAAGAAACCTTGGATTGATCTGGATGCCAGCGCTTCAAGTCTGTCATCCTATTTAGGAGGCTGAGATGAGAGGATTGAGGCTTTTGGCCCGGGCAGGAAAGCCTGGAAGACTCTTGTCTTCAATTAATGACCAAAAACAAAACGTCAGAAGTGGATGTGTGGCTCAAGCCGTACACTGCTAGCCTTGAATAAAAAGGCTTAGGGACAGCACATATGCTCCCAGTACAAGGCCCAGGACTAACACAAAGAAAGTAGAGAGAGAGAGGAGGGAAGGACAAGGAGACAAAGAGGAAAGAAAGGAAGAAGGGAGAACATGCAAGCCTTGGTTTGGAGTCGCTGGGTCAAGGGAGCCAACTATTCACAATCTCTGTGGGGACAGTTTCAGAACTGTAGGACCAAGCCACTGACCCCTCAGCACCTTCATGTCATCCAGGATCTGTGTGGTCACCGACTACAGAGGGAACCAGCCTCGGGTAGAACCTAGGGCTCAGAGTGGGTCACCAGGTTTCAATTATGCCCAGCCTCATCGAGTTTATTTTCTAGTCAGATAAGAAGAAAGTTTCCAAGGGCTAGGGTGGTGAGAGTTTCAACGTGGGGGGGGGGGCAAGGGATAAGCAGGAATTTCAAGAGGGAGAATGGACCCAGGTCAGGTGTGTCAGGAAATTGGAGCCATGACCTCACCTGACAACATAGACTACCAGCATTTGATCCAGACACGCTTCTATTAAATGTCCTGGCACCTTGGTCTCATCATTGACAAACTGGCTGTGGTTCACTGCAGGATGCCTCTGCAATACATCCTTGGGGACTAGGACTATCCAGGTCTCAAACTGATGATACCACCCCCGGTGTTCATTCCTCCACCAAAGACTGAGGTAAGCATGCCACTGCCACAGGACAGCTTGGGAATGAGGGCAGGAAATGGATCTCTTGACTGGCTCAGTCTTTAGTCTAGATGGCAGATCTGGGATTCAGAGAGGGCAGGCTGAAGGTGGGGCAGAGCTGGGTAGAGGCTGGTGGGAAAACCAGAGGCACTGGGCACTGAGCAGGGCGGTTTCTTTGATCATACTCACAACATAGGAACATTTCTGGGATAGAGCAGCCCTTTTCACCTCCCCAAGAGAGACCTAGATCTCCCCAGTCTCCATCCCTTGACCAGGAATCCATTTAGTTCCCATATCATGTGGTTGGATAACTAGACCTTACTTCACTGCCAAGTGTTCAGACAGGACAGTGAGAGATCCTGAGTCTTTGAAAAGGTCAGGGGATCTTCAGTATGAGATTGTACTTGAATGTCCCAACTTGGTGCATGTTCAGTCCCATCTAAGTCTGCCATGATGTAGACATAGAATCTAGAGAATCAGAGCTGGATGGGGTCTGTTCTGGGAGTCCTGAGTATTATGTGTTAACTTTGAGCTCCCATATGACAACCTGCTTCCCTTTCTTGGTTGGGTCTATGCTAGAAAAAGCTTGAAACTAGGGCATGGATCTTATCTTTTATGCTCCAAGATAGCACTCTACCATTTGAATCACAGCTCCACTTCCAGCGTTTTGGGGTGTTTAATTGGAGATAAAGAGTTCTCACGGGCTTTGCTGCTAAGTGGCATCCAACTGCAGTCCTCAGATTTCAGTCTCCTGAGGGGAGAGGATGACTGGAATGGAAAAGTTTGTTTGGCTGGGAGCCAGTAGCTCATGGCTTTTATCCTAGGTACTCAGGAGGTGAGATCTGAGGATCATGGGTCAAAGCCAGCCTGGTTATGAAAGACCTTGAGACTCTTATCTCCGAGGAATTGCCAGAAAACCAGAAGCAATTCTGTGGCTCAAGCAATTGAGTGCTTGATTAAGCTAAAGAGCTCAGGGCAAGCACCAAAGCCCAGAGTTCAAGCCCCTTAACCAACAACAACAAAAAAAAGAGGTGATTAAGTTATCCACATAGCAGTGTGTATGGTAGGAAATGCCATACTGGTCTATGAGTCATTCCAGATATGTGAGAGGATCAATGTTTTGTCTAGCGTGGGTTTGATGTCGGTACTGCCACCTTCTCAAGGGTGGGATGTGATCCTAATTGAGGGAGTTCATGTTTCTGTTCTCAGGGACTGCTGAATCCTTGTGCTATCCGTGTGTGTGTGTGTGTGTGTGTGTGTGTGTGTGTGTGTCTGTGTCTGTGTGTGTGTGCCTGTGTCTTTATATGTGTGTGTTTGGAAGTAGAAGAACTGGGCCTTGAACTCAAGGCCTAAATGCTGTCCCTGAGATATCTTGCTCAAAGCTAGAGCTCTGACACTTGAGCCACAGCTCCACCTGTGGTTATTTGGTGGTTCAGTGTAGATAGGAGCCTCACAAACTTTCCTGAGTGGCTGGCTTTGAACAGTGATCCTCAGATTTCAACCTCCTGAATAACTAGGATGACAGACAGGAGCCACGCATGATGACTCTGTGTGTGTGTGTGTGTGTGTGTGTGTGTGTGTGTGTGTGAGAGAGAGAGAGAGAGAGAGAGAGAGAGAGAGAGAATCTTTCTCCTTGTACAGTCTGACTGTCCTCACGTGAGTGATGAGTTGGCAAATTGTAGGTGCTACATGGAAGAGTCATCTGTCACCATTCTGGAGGTGTGTGTGTGTGTGTGTGTGTGTGTGTGTGTGTGTGTGTGTTGGGAGAGCAGGGAGATGAGAACAATGAAAATATATATAAGTCACCATGTCTAAAAACAGCAAAAGCATTTTATTTCTCTGTTTGTGTGTGTGTGCATTTGTTGTTGTTTTTCTTCATCAATATCAAGTACAAGCCCAGCCACAATTTTTGTCTTCTCCTTCACAGTTCCATGGCTCCTTTATGGAAGATTTCAGTAGACATTACTTTCCTCCCCGTTTCACCTCTCTCTTCGCCCTTTCCTGTAGCCCACAGTAGCTGCTGAGCCTGAGTGGGCCTCCCCTAGAAGAACTGTGTGAACCCTGGACTTGTGTGGAAGCCTGTCCTTCTATCCCCTGCCAGAAGTTTGGTGAGGCGAATGAGATCACAGCCACATTCTTCCAGCCAGACACTCTGCTCTTGTGTGTTTAGTTGGAGGTAATTCAAGGGTTTCGAATGTGTTTGCCTAACATAATTAGGGAACGAGATGAGGGAAATGATAAGGCAGGGGATGTGAGGCAATGAGGTTTTGGGGACTGGCGTATGGTGTGACATGGCAGATGGTTCACCATGACAGTGGATGAGGGGAACCATATCTAGGGCATTAACGGTCTCTGTGGGCATCCTGGCACAGGGATGCAGGCCCTCACTGGTGGTGAGGATACCCTCCTGGGGTAGTGCCAGTGTCAGTTCTCCCTGGAGTCCTGCAGAATCCAATCTGTGTTCCCACCTGGGCTGTTTCCAGCTGGGCAATGGTAGGTAAGTCCATTCCCTCTGCTGGAGCCCGCTCGGTATCAAGAGGTGGCAGTTACCTAGGGCTCGCTGAATGCCAGTTTCTGTAAACTGCTATAGGCTGTGTGGAAGGAAAAGGAGACCACTGACTTTGGAAACCTTTAAGTTTGATTGGGACAAATTAAATACCACATTTTCCAGGTTTTTTTAAATTTAAGCTGGCAATTTCCACTAATGCCTGGGATTATGGATCAAAGTAGATGGATGATTTCAGCCATCAAACAATGATGTTCAAAGCGGCACAGGCAGAGTTCCCAAGCCAGATTGTCTCCTGCTTTGAACGTTGTGCCTTGACTGCCTTTCCCGGGCAGCTGTTGAATCTCTCTATAGTGATGACCCCACTCGAGGACATTGTGGCGAGCAGAGATTGTGACCTTGCCATCCCCAGCATGCCAGCAAAAACCAGAGATGATTCCCAGCACCTGTACTGGACTCTGGGAGATTCAGAGAACCCAGGCTGCCTCAAGAATCCTTCCTCTCCAACATGAAATTTAGGGGCCAGATGTGGTGGATGATCCTGGCTGGCCCCAGGGGGAGTACAGGAGTCTCCTTGAACCAGGCATTCAGCTCACAGCAAACTCATTCACACCTCCATGGGGAATTGAGTGCCACAGAGCTGGTCAAATGCTGGACAGAGATCTTTGAGAAGATAGGCTTCCCAGAGGCCCTGGAATGTAGCGAGTACATAGTGGCTCATACCCTCAGAGCCAAAACAGTTAAGTGTTGTGGCACCAGGAGTGGGTAAGAGGGAGGAGGGAGAACTGTTGGAGAGCTACATCAGGCTTTGTCCCCACTCCTCGACAGAGGATTCTTACCTGGATCAGATGGGAATTTTCTGTAGTATTGTCATAGACAGATGGTCATTTATTTAACCAACAAACCAATACAGTGTGCACCAGGCTCTGGGGGGTCCTAGACAACGAAAAATTCCAGGACTGGTTCCACAGCCCATGAAGAAACCTTGGATTGATCTGGATGCCAGTGCTTCAAGCCTGTCATCCTAGTTACTTAGGAGGCTAAGATGAGAGGATTGAGGCTTTTGGCCAGGGCAGGAAAGCCTGTAAGACTCTTGCCTTCAATTAACGACCAAAAAAAAAAAACCACCTGAAGTGGATGTGTGGCTCAAGACATAGACTGCTAGCCTTGAGTGAAAAGGCTTAGGGACAGAACCTAGGCGCCTAGTACAAGGCCCAGAACTGACACAAAGAAAGTAAAGTGAGAGAGGAGAGAAGGACAGAGGGAGAAAAAGAGGAAGGAAGTAAAAAGGGAGAACATGCAAGCCTTGGTTTGGAGTCCCTGGATAAAGGGAGCCAATTATTCACAATCTCTGTGAGGACAGTTTCAGAGCCTAAAGCTAGTGTGTAGAACCAAGCCACTGACCCCTCAGAAACTTCATGCCATCCAGGAGCTGTGTGGTCACCGACTACAGAGGGAACCAGCCTCGGGTAGAACCTAGGGCTCAGAGTGGGTCACCAGGTTTCAATTATGCCCAGCCTCATCGAGTTTATTTTCTGATCAGATAAGAAGAAAGTTTCCAAGGTCTAGGGAGGTATTGGAGTGAGAGAGTTTCATGGGGGGGGGTCAAAGTATAAGTAGGAATTTGAAGAGGGAGAATGATCCTAGGTCACGTGTGTCAAGATATTGGAGACATGACCTCGCCTGACAACATAGACTAACAGCCTTTGATCCAGCCACACTGCAAATATAAGTCCTGGTGCCTTGGATTCCTAATTGACAACCTGGCTGAGGTTCACTGCAGGAATCCTGTGCAGTACATCCTTGGGGTCTAGGACTTTCCAGGGCTCAGTCTGACAATACCACTCCTGGTGTTCATTCCTACTCCAAAGACTGAGGTACGCATGTCACTGCCAAAGGACAGCCTGGGAATGAGGGCAGGAAGTGTGTCTCTTGGCTGGCTCACTCTTTAGTATACGTGGCAGATCTGGGATTCAGAAAGGGCAGGATGAAGGTGGGGCAGAGCTGGGTAGAAGCTGGTGGGAAAATCAGGGGCACTGTGGTCTGAGAATGGTTGTTTCTTTGATAATACTCACAACATAGGAAAATTTCTGGGATAGAGCAGCCCTTTTCACCTCCCCAAGAGGGGCCTAGATCTCCCCAGTCTCATTCCCTTGACCAGGAATCCCTTTGGTTCCCATATCATGTGGTTGGATAACTAGACCTTACCTCAGTGCCCAGTGTTCAGGCAGGACAGCGAGAGATCCTGAGTCTTTGATAATGTCAGGGGATCTTCAGTATGAGATTGTACTTGAATGTCCCAACTTGGTGCATGTTCAGTCCCATCTAAGTCTGCCATGATGTAGGACATAGAATCTAGAGAATCAAAGCTGGATGGGGTCTGTTCTGGGAGTCCTGAATATTATGTGTTAGCTTTGAGCTCCCTTGTGCCCACTTGCTTCTGTTTTGTGGGTGGGTCTATGCTATAAAAACCTTGAAACTAGGGCGTGGATCTTGTCTTTTATGCTCCAAGACACCACACTACCATTTGAATCACAGCTCCACTTCCAGCTTCTTGGGGTGTTTAATTGGAGATAAAGACTTCTCACGGGCTTTGCTGCTAAGGGGCATCCAACTGCAGTCCTCAGATTTCTGTCTCCTGAGGGGAGAGGATGACAGGAATTGAAAAGTTTGTTTGGCTGGGAGCCAGTAGCTCATGGCATTTGTCCTGGGTACTCAGGAGTTGAGATCTGAGGATCACGGGTCAAAGCTAGCCTGGTCAGGAAAGACCCTGTGTCTCTTACCTAAAAGTAATTGCCAGAAAACCAGAAGCTGTGCTGTGGCTCAAGCAATTGAGTGCTTGCCTTAAGCTGAAAAGCTCAGCGACAGCACCCAGGCCCAGAGTTCAAGCCCCACAACATAAGAAAGAAAGAAAGTAAGACATCTTTGCCTGCAAATGATGGTGGAGGTGTGGGGGTGTGGGGAGGGTGCTGTGTTTGGGAGACCAAGTGCTGGCCTCACTGTACAGATATTTGTAATAATTCCCCAAATTTGCTCCAGTATGAAGCCACAGCTTCAAGAGGACGTGTCCTGTGACAAGCAGGGAGTGGGTGAAGGGGTGCAGGTGTGAGATTGTTGTGTCTTTATTTTCTCCATTGAAGGATAGATTTGGATGCTGGGTATCAAAATCTGAAGTGAAGGTTTGCAAAAAGTTTGTGGCCTGACGACATGGGTTTCCTCTGTGTATATGAAGGTGGCTGAAGCAGGAAGCCACGCGTGTCTCACAACTCTCATCCTAGGTACTCAGAAGGCTGAGATGTGAGAACCTTGGTTACAAGTCAGCTTGGGCAGAATAGTTTGTGAGACTTGATGATAGACCACTAGATAACAGGAAGTGTTGCTTTGGCTCAAGTGGGAGAGTGATCAACTTCACCTGAATTGCTGAGGGACAGCACATTGGCCCAGAGTTCAAACCCCTTGACCAACAACAAAAAAAGAGGTGACTAAGTTTTCCACATAGCAGTGTGTATGATAGGAAATGCCATGATGGTCTATGAGATATTCCAGATATGTGTGAGGCTCAATGGTTTGTCTACCGTGGGTCTGATGTCGGGACTGCCACCTTCCAGGGCATGGAATCTGATCCTAATTGAGGGAGTTCATGTTTCTTTTCTCAGGGACTGCTGAATCCTTGGGCTATCCTTTGTGTGTGTGTGTGTGTGTGTGTGTGTGTGTGTGTGTGTGTGTGTGTGTGTGTGTGTGTGTGTGACTGTCAGACTGTCTGTGTCTGTGTCTGTGTGTGTTTGGAGGTAGAAGAACTGGGCCTTGAATTCAAGGCCAAGGTGCTGTCCCTGAGATATCTTGCTCAAAGCTAGAGCTCTAACACTTGAGCCATAGCTCCACCTGTGGCTATTTGGTGGTTCAGTGTAGATAGCAGCCTCACAAACTTTCCTGAGTGGCTGGCTTTGAACAGTGATCCTCAGACCTCAGCCTCCTGAATAACTAGGATGACAGACAGGAGCCACCCATGATGGCTCTGTGTGTGTGTGTGTGTGTGTGTGTGTGTGTGTGTGTGTGTGTGTGTGTGCGTGTGTATAGAAGTTGGTTGTTACAAGGAGTGCTGGACCCTTTGGTAACTTCTAACCGCTGTCTTGGGGGGTGCATGGACTTTGTGTCTGAGGTCTGGGGGCTTGGAAGGGTGAGACGTTTGAAGGGGACTCAGCACCTTTAAATTATAAGAGCAAGGGATCTTTGTATACCCGGAACTGTCTACTAACTTGGACCTGGTTGGTGGCAGAGGGAGCACGGGAGGACCTGGGGGTGGGGCCCGTAGGGGTTGGCTCCCCAGGGGACAGAGAGTGTGGTCAGCACTTATTAAGGTTTTGAGCCCTGTTAGTATGGACCTTATTGGCATGGGTCAGACTCTGGGTCATCTCATCATGACGTCTGATGGGCAAGGCCAACCCTACTTTAAATCTTGACCAGTGATCTTCAGATCTCAGCCTCCTGAGTAGGTAGGGTTATAGGCATGAGCCTCTGGCACCGGGTCTCAGATTCTTTTTGGTATATGAGGGTTTGAAATGAAGAGCTTAGGCTTTCCAATCAGATTTTCTTCCATGGGGGCCAAGCCTTTCTGTCTTGGGCATCTCTGAGATAGAGACTCCATATATGCTCAGGCTTGGCTGGATCATGGTCCTCCTGTGACAGGCAGGTGTCACCATGCCTGGTCCTCTGTAGTTGGGATGGTAGATATGTAGCGCCATGCTCAGTCATTGGTTTAGATTACTGTCCAAAACTCTTAATCCACAGCAGCCGATTTTTGACCACAGTTGAAGCTTGGGGTTCGGCCTGGAACCATTGGTCCTCAGTCTCCTCACAGGACAGTTGTGAGGAAACAAGGGATCAATACAAGGGGAACTCTGGGGCAGAGCCAGGCATAGAGGCAACGATCATCAGATAAGTTTCTTGGCAATTCTGTGAGCATATAACAAGAAGATACCTGGAAAGGACTCAGAAGGGCCTGTTATTTATAATGCAACAGGTATGGGATTATGAAAGAAAACATGGCTCTCCACATCCTTACCCTATCCCCATGAGGTAGGGGATCCTTCACTGTTCAGCTTTGCAGCTGGGGAAAACGAGGCACGGAAAAGCTGGGTGACCTACTCATGATCCCCAGGTGACAGGAAGCTTGGCCTGACTTCTCGGCCATGCTCCCTAGGACAATGGGTGCTATTCAGTCCATTTCTTGTGGTGGGAAGTCCACTTATTGTCAGTCATGGGGCTTGAACTCTGTTTACAAGCTGCTCAGATCAAGTTTAGGGCTCAACCAGTTGAGCCATAACACCACTTCTGGTTTTCTGGTTGTTCTTTGGAGATAATCGTCTTACAGACATTCCTGCCTGGGCCAGCTCTGAACCATGATCCTCATATCTCAATGTGTAGTTACCATTGTAGGCCTGTGCCACCGGCAGCTTGCTTAAGTGTAAGTCTCTCTCTCTCTCTCTCTCTCTCTCTCTCTCTCTGTCTCTATCTCAGTAACTTGTTGAATTTGTCATGGAGGAGTTGGCTCAGTGTCCCCATGTGGCTGGGACCCAATGTGACCCTCTCATTCTGGAGGTAGGCTGTGTGTCAGGGTCATTCTCGCTTGGACTGTGGAACTAGCTCCCTTTGGTAAGCCCCTCTATGCCTAGGGTAGACCGTGATGGTTACTCATTGTCAGTCTGTCCAGTGAGTCCTTCCCCACTACCCTCTGCTAAGACAGGTAAAGGAAAGTGGATGAACAGGCATCTCATTGTCCAACTGCACAGCACTATCCCAAGCCTCTGATCCTCACTTCCACCTATCTGTCCAGACCCTGATTAGAAGAAACTGAATTCACTCTATGTCTACTTCACGTTGCTGCAGTGTGTCGTTTTGGGGAATAGAGTCCTTGTGCAGAGTAAAGACCCCAGGTCCAGCACCTCTTGGGGGACATTTGTTCTGTGACAGCGCAAAGTCATTGCTGTGGAAAAGGAGGAAGCCAGCATCAGACTGAGCCAGAACAATGCTCAAAGGTAGATAGTCTGTTGAAGTATCAAACACATCCAGGTCTGCTTCCCACTCACAACAAGGAGGGTGCAATGCAGGTAGCCCAGCACTGGCCCTAGAGAGCTATCAATGGATGGTGGTGGTCAGGTGCCAGTGGCTCTCACCTGTCATCCTGGCTATTCGGGAGGCTGAGTTCTGATGGTCGTAACTCAGAGCCAGCCCAAGCGGGAGAGTCTCTGAGATTTTTTTTTTTTTGGTCCAGTCATGGGTCCTGAACTCTGTGCCTAAGCACTGTCCCTCAGCTCTTCAGCTCAAGGCTAGCACCTCTGCCACTTGAGCCACAGCGCCACTTCTGGCTTTTTTTCTTTTTCCTTATGTGGTGCTGAGGAATCGAACCCAGGGCCTCAGGCATGCAAGGCAAGCACTCTGCCACTGAGCTACCTTCCCAGCAGCAAGTCTGAGATTCATATCTGTCATAAACAAACTCCCTCCCCCCCTGAAAAATGTCAGTTTTGGTGCTGTGGCTCAAGTGATATAGCCTCAACCTTGAGTAAAAGAAGCCCAGGGATGACACCGAGTCCCTGAATCCAAGACCTGGGACTCACAAAAAATAAAATAAATGAATAGTGGGCACTTGTTATCTTACTACCAAAAAGGATGGATGCATTCTTCTTTCTGGTACTTGTAGCCAAAGGTAAGGGGCGTCCCTTGATGTTTCTCTCAAGCTCTCCTTCTCTCTATTATCACCCTGTCTTCAGTTGCAGGATAGAATTCAGATCATCCCACTTGATGTAACCTTAAGTACCCTCCCCTCCCCACTTTTCTTGGGGTGGGGATCCTGGATGTACTCACCACTGGGTGAAAGAAGCACCAGAGAGTTGGAGGTAGGTATCCCTGAAACATACTCTTTCTCTCTCTCTGTCTCTCTCTCTCTCTCTCTCTCACACACACACACACACACACACACACACACACATACACACACACACACACACACTCACCTAGGCCAACTCTGACTGGCGATTTCCAAAGATACTTTATCTCCTTGGATTAACTGACCTAGGAGAGGAACTTGATCCAATATAAATGACTATTTTAAAAAGACTATTTTAAAGCTCAAAGGAAAGGTTCTGGAGCCTGTCTGGCTCAGGCTCACACTTGACATCCTGGCTCCTTGGTAGGCAGAGATCTGAGGATCAAAGATCGAAGCCAGCCATAAGCTGGAAGGCTGATAAGACTCTTCTCTGCATGGAACCACCAAAAATCCAGACGTGGAGCTGTGGCTCAAATGGTAGAGTAGCAGCCTTGATTGAGCATGAAAACTCAGAAAGACAGTTCCCAGATCCTCAGTTCAAGCCCACACCTGAAATGGCACCATTTGTTGCCCCCAGACTGCCTGGGCCTCAAGTGCCCTCTCACAGAGTGTGATACCGCACAGGTTCCTGGGTAGTGTATCAGAGCCTTCAGAAATTGGGTGGTGAAAGCTAGGCCTTCGCCTTTGTGCACTCTCAACCCACACCTGCTGGAAGGCAGAGCATGACAAGGCCAACATTCTGCAGATTGGAGAAGATCCGCCTCTGCCAGGGTGATTGGAGCGGGCTTCTTAGAGGCAGCAGTTGAAAGGAGTTCTTGCTTAACAAGGAAGATATGACAGGAAGCATAAAGAGAAAAGATGCCATAGATAAAGGACAACATAGCGGAGCATGTTCTTTTCCGGCCAGGGCTGCTGGTTAGAAACTCAGTAAAGCTGGGCAAGACTGTCCAAGACAGGCCCCAGGGGTCACAGAAGAATAGCTATCCAATATTGGGATTTTGTCTTAGCAGTAGTGGGCTCACCTAGCACACAGGAAACCCTGGGTTCGAGTCCTAGGTCCCACATACACAGAAAAAGCCAGAAGTGTTACTGTGGCTTGTGTGGAAGAGTGCTCACATCAAGCAAAAGAAGCTCAGGGATAGCGCCTGGACACCAAGTTCAAGCCCCAGCATTGTCAATGTAAAACTGCACTCCAAGGGACCTGGGTGACAGGTGGATGGCTGTGCCCTGTAGCTCTTAGTAGATCCATCCACGCTTTGTGTCTCCTTCTTTGACAAAGAGGATCTGGACACTCCTTCTGCCTTAGGCACCCCTGGTCCCAGTTCTCAGCAACCTTCCAAGGTCTTCCACTGGGACATGGAGCAGCTTGCCCCAGAAATTCTCAGGTACCAGTTGGATGTGGCGGGGGATACAGGGCAGGCCTAAGAAGTCCTAGTGGGTCTGATATGCCCCCAGACAACCAGGCCATCCAGAGGAAGTGGATGGGAGCTGAGAAATTGGTAGAGATGTGAAGGGGCCCTTTAATGCCCATGGCCCTCCCCAGATTCTGAGCCTCCCTTTGCTGTCCCTGAGGGAGGTAGAGGAGGGTCTAGGTGGTAGTGTCTAGAGGAAGACTAGTTGGGAATTGTAAAGAATGAGACACCATAGGCCATGCGCTGATTGCTCACGCCTGTCATCCTGGCTACTCGGGATGCTGAGATCCAGAGGGTCTTGTTTCCCAGCACAAGGAGGAAATTCCTTTGAGATTCTCATCTCCAATCTCCAACCGGAAGTGGTGCCATGGCTCAAGTGGTAGAGCACTGCCTTGAGCAAATTCATGATCAGAGACAGTACCCAAGCCCTGAGTTCAAGCCCCTCACCCAAAAAAACAAGAAAGAAAGACACCTCTTGATTGCCAGAAATGGTGAAGGAGTTGGGTTGCTATGGTTCGGACACCAGTTTCTGGCCTCAGTGTACAGCCATTTCTAAGAACTCCCCAAATTTGCCCGAGTGTAAATTTACATCAGGCTGGGCGTTGTCTTACTAAGAACTCCAGAGGTTGTTGCCTATCTTAGGTAGGGAGTGGGCGAATGGGAGTAGGGTTGGAGGGTACTGTCGATTATATTCTCTCCAACCAAGGAAGAATGGCTTTGGATACTGGTGTCAAAGTCTGAACGCGAAGGGTTGCATGTGCTTTATGGCCTGACAATTTGGATTTCCCCTGGTTGTAAGAAGGTGGCTGAAACTGGGCAATGTCTGTGTCTCACCACTGTCATCCTAGCTACTCAGGAGGCTGAGATCTGAAGATCACTGTTCAAAGCCAGCTTGGGTAGGAAACTCTGTGAGACGTTAACTCAAGGGAAGCACCAGAAAACTGGAAGTGGTGCTGTGGCTCTAGTGGTAGAGTGCACACCTTCAGCTGAAGAGCTGAGGGATAGCAGGCAGGCCCAAAGTTCAAACCCCATGACTGACAACCAAAATGCTGTGGCTGAGTTTTCTTCATAGTGCTGTGTACAGTAGGAAATGCCCTGCTGTTTTATGAGCCATTCCAGATGTGTGAGAGGTGCTGAGTTTTGTCAACATTTGGCCTTAGGATGATAGTGTCATTTTCTTGGAGTTTGGGATGTTCAGTTGCTCAGGGACTGCTGAGACCTTGGGCTACCCGTGTGTGTGTGTGTGTGTGTGTGTGTGTGTGTGTGTGTTTCTGTGTGTGTGTCTTTTTCCCTCATCATTCTCTGCCCACTTCCTGGTTGCTTGTCTGCCTCTTCCTGACCTTGGATGGTGCCCTTCCTCAATAGCAACCTTGTCTTTAGTCCCCTATCATGGTCTACAATGAGTCCCAAATTGCCAGAGACCTGCATATTCCAGCTTTTCCTTGGGACCCAAGTCTGGCTGTCCATATCTTTGTCCTCATCCAGGGGATTCTAGGTCCTCAGGGCAGGCTGGCATATGTTCTTTCCTGCCTCTGGGGGCCAGGGTGACTCATGCTCTGTCCTGTTTTTTCTCAGCTGGGCCCCTGGCTGCATTTCCCACTCCCAGCATGCTGGTAGTGGTGTGGGGGAAGGGTGGTTGCAAGTGGCTCTGGCCAACTCGACCTTGATAGCTGACTAAAAGCTTCCCAAACAAGGATAACCTGGGGCTACATGAGAGGTGAGGCCAAGGTGGCTTGGATGTATTGTTCGATGTCTAGGAAATGTCAACATACCTTATCGTAGGCAAATCTATCTTCTGGCAACAGCTGGGCCTCTCAGGTCCTTCTAGACAATTCTGGATTCGCAGAATACAGAGGCATATACTTTAGATTCCAGGCCCAGGGAACTGGGGGATGAGAGACTGGTATAGTACCTCAATGTTCTGGGGCATTAGTTTTGACCTGGATGAGCTGAGCTACAACTGGGGGGCAGTCCTGAGTCATAGTCACAGTAAACTCTCAAGCCAGATCAAGTGGTTTCTCCCTAAGTCTTTCTTGGGCTGAGGGGTTTGGGCCATGTCAGTAAGTTCCATGGAACCTGCCCCTCGATCTCAACATGGGGCTACAGGATCAAGGGAAGGACACTAGGGTTCCTCCTTGGTTGTTGGCCCATGATTGCAGACCTTCATCTGCCCCCCTTTCCCAAGAATTGGTGAGGAAAGCAGGGCACTGAGCCCTCGACCTCCTGGGATAGTGACTGCTACAAGCAGCAGCCAGTTGGCTGTGGATTCCTGAGCCTACAAAATTTTCATGAGCCCAACTCAACACCTGCCCAAGGTCTGACTGAAAATTTTGCACTCTTGTGATACTCGTGTGACTGGGCATTATCTGGTATGACATCTTGCAGCTCCTGCCCCTCCTGGCCCAGAACTGTGGTCTGAGACAGTGACTTACTGCTCTGATCCACATTGCACCCATGACAGATACCATTCTGATGAACTTCATGCCCCACAGCTTGATACTTCTCTGAATCTGTGGCCTGCTCTGTAGGCAATGGCCTCCAAACAGGCTTCTATCAAGACTTGTAGGACACCTAGACATTAGGGGACCCTCAGGGGCCCACTGCAAAGAACTCTGCGTAGAGCTACAGAGTAAGGTCTAAGCAGGCCAGGTGTTGGTCATGGGGCTTGAACTCTGGGCCTGGGCTCTGTCCCCCAGCTCTTCACCTTACCACTTGAGCCACAGAGCTACTTCCGGTTTTCTGTAGGTTCCTTGGAGATCTGAGTCTCCCAGACTTTCCTGCCTTGGCTGGCTTTGAATAGTAATCCTCACATCTCAGCCTCCTGAGGAGCTAGGAGGACAGGCTGAGCCACCTGTGCCTCGATGATCTGGCCTTACACCACAGTGGACTAGGAGCTCCTGAAATCTTTTCTTTAATTTTCCTGTGCTAGTATTGGGGCTTGAACTCAGGGTCTGGGCTCTGGTCTCTAAACTTTTTCCTTCAAGGTTACCACTTTACCACTTGAGCCACAGCTCCATTTCTGGATTTTGGTAGTTAATTGGCAAGAAAAGTCTCATTAACTTTCCTCTCCTGAGCTGGCTTGACCCTCGATCTATATCTGAGTCTCCTGAGTAGCTAGGATTTACAGGGGTTGAGCCACTGGTGGCATTGGGCTAGAAGCTTTTCTAAAGCAAGAGTTTTTCTCTGCTTTTGCCCTGACTCCTCCATGCAAAGGAGGCCTGAGGGTCAGGAGTTGTGAAAACAGGTTTCAAGCCACAGGAAATGGCTTTGGGTCCCTGGCGAAAAGAAAAGCTAATCTTCCCCCTGGGCGCTATTCTGGGACCACACCCTCTGCCCTGTGACTCAAGTCAACGCTGACCCAGCCTTGAATATCCTGCCAGACTTTTCTGAAGCCATAAAACCTTCATACCATTCACACCACCTGCACTACAGCACACCTCAGGACCTTTGCCCATGCTATACTTTCTTCCAGAGGCTCTCTGTCTTGTACCCACATATGCGAACTACTGTGGAATTTTGGCACTGGGTATAAAACTTCCTGGAGAAAGTCTTTCCTTCCCTTCTCCATCTTTATTTTTTTTTTAATATTGAGTTGCTAGAAATGGAATTTGTGTAGGCTGACTGGCACATGCTCTATATTGGTGTGTGTGTGTGTGTGTGTGTGTGTGTGTGTGTGTGTGTGTGCCAGTCCTGGGGTTTGAGTTCAGGGCCTGGATGTTATCCTATCCCTGAGGTTTTTTGCTCCACGAAAGCACTCTACTACTTGATCCACAGCTCAACTTCTGTCTTTTGGGGTGTTTACGTGGAGAAAAGTGTCTCATATTGACTTTCCTGCTCGCAATTGGGATATTCAGATCTTATCCTCCTGAGTAGATTACAGGGGTGAGCCTCCAGCACCTGCCTTCTATCCTACCTCTTACCTATAACCTTGGCCCTCCTCTGAGTTCAAGAATAATATATCTCACCAGGCTCAATTTTTTTTTTTGCCAGACTTGGGCTTGAACTGAAAGCTCATACTTAGGAGAGACTCTAAACATGTGAAGACTGAGACAAATGCTTCCATTTAATTATGTATCATGTTTCAACACTTAATAAAATGTTAATTAAAATGAGTCAATGCCCTAAATTATTGTGTATAATTTTATAATAGATGTGCAAAATATAATATTATGTGTATAATAATACTAAATACCATAAATAAATGAATCAAAGAAAAATAATATACAAAATCAATTATAAAATTCATAATATGAAATTAACATCCATATAAATGTATATATCATGTGTTACACGTGTATAGAAATATTTCTTCCATTGCAGGGCCATCATTCAGGCCCTGGGAACACTATCCTGGATTTATTTTCCTCAAGGACAATGAGCTTCGCATTCACCCATGGTGCAAAGTGTTACCTCTACGGTGAGCTCAAAACCTAGCAATGGCAGAAATACTGGCCCCAGTTCTAAGAGAGTGACTTATTTTTTTTTAAATGTTACTTAATCCTCCTTTAATAAATAAGGTGAAGATTCAGTGTCATGGAGGCAAGAAAGATGGCCTTTGTTTTCAGCATTACTGATTCCAAAAGAAGAGGTCTTGTCACAATTAGAACACAAGGCCAGCTATAGTATGGTCACGTCTATCAGAGCTCAATCACAAAGAAACAAATAGCATCAATAAATAGCTCTTTTTTTCTATTCTTATTGTAAAGATGATGTACAGAAGGGTTACGGTTGCGTATGTCAGGAAAGGAGTACTTTTTTTTTTATTATTGTGAAAATACCGTACAGAGGAGTAACAATTACATGGGCAAGATAATGAGTACATTTCTTATCAAGCATTGTAGCCTCCTCCTTTGTTTCCCTAATTTTTTTGATGGAAGCAGTTATGTTTATTCAGTTCCATACTGAATATTAAAAAAAGCAATATAGAGTTTTGTACAGCTATTCAAACATCCTTCCCTTACCTTAAAAGTGCTTCTCTGAGAACTACATTGTTTCTCTTTTTTTGTATATTTTTTATTGTAAAAATGTTCTACAGAGGGGTTACAGTTCCAGGAGCAAGGTAATGAGTACATTTCCTATTGAGCATTGTTTACTCCTCCTGTGTTTTTCCCCTACCATCCCTTTCCTCCCATCTCCACAACTACCTTCCCCTGCCGAGGTCAATGACTTAGTTTTTCATTTTTGCTTGGCATGGAGTTTGAACTCAAGTAATGGCAACTCTTCACTCACATTGCTACAGATTTACCAAGACTCTGAGTTCAAATCCCAGGCTAGAAAAGAAAACTGGCAGAAATTCCAAACCAGGGAGCTTTATTTTTTAAATTTATTTAAATAATTAATATATATATATATATATATATATATATATATATATATAGTTTTTTTGACCAAGCATGGGGCTTGAACACAGGTCGTGGAAATTCTACTTCAGCTTGGATCTCCCTTTGCTGGGGTGCAGTCTCTGGTCTCATAGCCGATCCTGTGATCCTGGGCCCAGAGGGCTTTCAGGAAGAAAAACAATTTGGAAAGCACGAAAAGCGGTAGGCTGCAGAGAGTTGGGGGATTACGATTTTTTTCTTAGGACAGTGACCATCCTGGGTCTGAATGACAAAGCTGCAATGTGGACCTGACCTGCCATTGCTGGTGGCTGGTGGGCTATTATTGAAGCCATAGTCCAACCTGTCAACATAGGCCCTGCGTTCAAATCGCAGTCCTGACATCAACTGCAGGAGATCACAAGAGACTCATTCCTATGCATAGGAATATTGATTGAAAGAGTAATTTATACGTTGGTCTACGCTAAAATTTGATGCAATAATCCTAGAATGCTGATTGAGCTTAATTAATAGTTTATTAACTATGAAAAGAATAATATTCCTTCAATTGCGGTATAATAAATACTTAAGAGTTGGAAGGAACATAGTAGGTGTCATTCCATCATAGATAGACGGGTATGGAACACTTTACTAATATATATTTTTATTTGTATACCTCTGTCTGCCTATCCATGTATCGCTGTTTTGGCCAGACCCTGGGAACCACCTGACATCTTCATTGACTGGAGGCTGCCATGATCAAACTCACCCAATCATGAATTGGGCCTGCTAGGCACTAAGTTCAGATCCTGGCACTGCCAGGCATGATGGAGAACATATCTAACATCTGGATGTTTTGTGACAGGATGTAAACAATGTAATAAATGGTATAGGTGTCATCAGAGTCAATAAAATAAATTCTAAATAAATGAATGAAATAAGAAATTAAATAAATAGCCACACCAAACACAATATGGACTGAACATCTGTACACATGTATCAATCCTATTTTTAAAATATACATAAGGAGGGCTGGGAAGGTGGCTCAATGGTAAAGCGCTTGCCTTGCATGCATGAGGCCCTGGGCTCGATTCCTCAGCACCACATAAGCAGAAAAAAAAGCTGGCAGTGGAGCCGTGGCTCAAGTGGTAGAGTGCTAGCCTTGAGGTGAAGAGCTGAGGGACAGCGCCCAGGCCCAGAGTTCAGTCGCACGAGTGTACCAAAAAAAAAAAAAAAAAAGTATATAAGGAATATCTTTTCCAGGCCTGAGGCTTGAATTCAGCCCCCCAATGCAGAGGAAATGGCGGGAGATCCTGAGATACTCATTTCTGGACCTGGGATGAGTCATGGAATGTAATCGATCTCAACCTTGAATGAGAAGTTTGTGCATGATGCAAGTAGGAAATGATAGGCAAGACTCATGGGGTATCGATTATTTGTAAAGAACAGTTGATGAAGCATGACAATAATCATCACAGTATGAAATGGAGGCATCAGGAAAGATCCAAGAATCGGTAGTCACACAGATTGGATTCCACCACAGGTTACCATCTCTCCTACTCTATACAAATGTGTACTTATTTGCATACTACTTTCACCTTATGAATGGATGACTGTTGTGCACCCCGCTGTCCCCTCGGGGGCGGGGCTCAATCGCAGTTCCTTGGAACAGCCTAGCTCCTTCGTGGCTCAAAGGATGGTGTGCTCATATGACCCCATTCCCCACTTGGTCCTGCTAGGTCCCGAGTTCAGATTCCCCGCCCTGCCAAAAGATTCATCTTGATGTCAGAAGTCAATCGTTGCACCTGTTTTCTTTCCTGTGCAAGTCCTGGATCTCAACTAGGTCATAGAATGCATGGGCCACCCTGTGGCCGTGGGAATAAGTTGTTATCCATGTCAGCCCAGTTATACCTGTCATCATATACTCAAGAAAATACACAATACACCCATGAATAGCATACAAAATAAAGAGAATACGCTTAATGCACGATGCAGTCCACACACGGATGTGAACATACATCCCATGTTTCAATGATCATTGAGGACTATTTTGGCCTCCCTGGGGCTCGATCTCAGTTCCTGGGAACGGCCCAGCTCCTTAGTGGCTCACAGTCTGGTGTGATCACGTGGACCCATTGGGCAGTTGGGCCTCCTAGGCCCAAAGTTCGAATCCCATCACTGCCAAAAATTCACCCTGATGTGAGAAGCCAGTCGTTGCACCTGTTTTCCTGTACTGGGAAAGTTCTGGGGCTCAGCTAGGAAGAGAATGTATACGCTACTCTATACTCAAGGGAATAGGTTATCATCCAGTTCACCACAGTTATATTTGTTATCCTATACTCAAGGAAATACACAATACCTCAATGAATAAGACACAAAACAAAGAGAATGACTACACCAAACACAAGATGCTGCCCACCCATGTTTGGAAATATAGATCCTCTATTTAATTATGAATTTATGACTATATTGGCCCCCATGAGGGTTCCATCTCAGGTGCCAGGAATGGCCTAGTTCCTTAGTGGATCTTAGCCTGATGTGCTCACCATTACCCATTTCCCAATAGGGCCTGCTAGGCTTTGAGTTCAAATTCCTGCACTACCAAAGATTCATTCTGATGTGAGAAGCCTATGGTGGCACAGGTTTTCCTGTCCTGTGAATGTCCTGGGTCTCATTGAGGATGGAGAATGCTACATAGGCAACTCTTAGCCATGTGAATAGGTTGTCATTCATGTCAGCAGTTATGTCTGTCACCTCATACGCAATAATATACACAATACAACCTTGAAAAAGACACAAAATAGAAAGAATAACTACACTGAATGCAAGATGCATACCTCACCTGCAGGTAAAGAGAAATCCTATGTTTAAAAAAGGTGGGCTTGCTAATTTGTCCAGTGCTGGAGCTTCAAATCAGGTCCTGCACCAGGCCTGACATTCTACTCTTTAAAGATGGTGAGCTTCCCCTTCTCCCACAGTGCAACAGAGTTACCCAGACCTGAGCTAAAATCCCAGCACTGACAACTGATTCATCCTGATGTCAGAAGCCAGTTGTTGTACCTTTTATCCTCTCCTGGGTCTCAAATATGATGGACAATGCATAGGCAACTCTGTAAACATGGGAACAGGTTGTCATCCATGTCAGTACAGTTATACCTGTCACCATGCTTATTAAAGTACACAATACCTGCATGAATTAGAGACAAAATAAGGAGAATAATTGCCCTGAACACAAGATGCTGACCACACATGTATGTCAATATAGATCCTATGTTTTAATTATGAATTTCTGACTATAGTCGACCACCCTGGGGATCAATGTCAGATTCTGGGATTGGCCACACTCCTTATTTGCTCACAGGTTCATATGATCACCTTGACTGATAGACCAATTGGTTTTTCTCTGCCCTGAGATCAAATCCCAGCACTACCAACAAGTGAATCATGGAGTAAGGAGCATGTGAAACTTTTTTTTTCTTTTCTCTGAGTATCTTGGGGGCCAGGCATCATGGAAAACATTTTTTCAAATCTAGATGTTCTCTGATAGGTTGTCATTAATATAATAAACACAATGGGTTTCATCATAGTAAAATCAATGATAAATAAATGAGTAAAACAAAAGATACCAAGAACAACCACACCAAACATATATGGACTGAACATCTATAGGTAAGTATAAATCCTATCTTTACAATATATATAAATAACATGTTTTCCAGGGCTGGGTCTTGAATTCAGGACTAGTGAACAGGACTGACTTTTTTATCTTCATGTAAGATGATCTTCTCCTTTATCCACATTGCTGCAGATTTACCCAGATCCTGAGTTCAAATCCAAAGCCTGTAAGAATAAACTGTGTGAATTGCAAGCCAGGGAGCTAATTTTTTCTCAGCATGGGGCTTGATCTCAGGTCGTGGCAAGTCCACCTCAGTTTCGATCACCCTAGGTTGGGGTGAAGCCATTGGACGCACAGGTGCTCCTGTGATCCAAGAACCCCAGGTCTTTCAGGGAAATCAATGCACAGAAAAAATGTGGCCTTTTATGTTTTCTTCCTTTGCAGTGACCCTTCTGGGTCTGAATGACACTGTTGCAAAGGGTACTTCACCTTGCTTTGCTGAAGGCTGACAGACTATCAGGGAAGCTATAGGCCCACGTGGCATCATAGGCCCTCGTTTCGAATCCCCTTTCTTGACACCAGCCAATGGCAGGAGATACTAAGAAACTGGTTCCCATCCAAAGGAATAAGACTGGAATTTTCTCAATGTCACAGTTGAATGAGTTCATGGTGCATGGTGATCCCATAAAATTAAACAGCATCATTTCAGAAGGCTGGTTGATTTTATTTAATTTTGATGAAGCATTAAAAGAATATTATTACTTAGAAGAACCCAATAATTTCAGGACACTGTGCTTTCATTAATATTTTAAGGATTTAAACAATAACATTACTTACATGGATGCATAATGAATACTCAGGAATTGGTAGGAATATAGTCTAAATAACTGAATTATGTATAGATATCTCTGGCACTCTATAAATATATATATTTATTAGCATACTGCCATCTCCATGTCAATCTGTTTTTATTTTGTTAACTCCTTGGGCTCGTTCTCAAGTCCTGGGAACATCCTGGCAGCTCAAATTGCCCCATGATGGCCTGTTGACACTCACCCATTCTGCTTGCTTCACAGGATTCTGGCCACACCCCGATTCTTTCATGTTTCTTTCTGACCAATGGGATACAAGAATGCTGGCCACGCCCACATTCCATGCTGCCAGGTAGCACTGGGATTCCCTCTGTTAGTTTACACCACTACCAGTAGTTGAGGAAGGTAGAGGTGACTGAGTGGTGAGGAAGAGACTCGAGGTGACTTTGGAGTATAGTAGGAAATTGATGCTCCCACCCCCACCCGGCCCCTTCCCTCCCTTCATGCGGTGCCAGGTTTCAAACCTCAGGCAATGGCGTGCTGCCAGCAGGCCTAAATCCCCGACCTGGTCTCTGCCCCCAGTCATCTGCTCTGGGCTCATGTGTCCACAATGCTGCTGCCATAGCTGCTGCCCCATTTGGAGCAGCTGCCAATAGATTCTCTCAGCAGCACAGGTGAGTGGCCACCCCAACACCAATGCAACCCGGTTCAAACATCCCCCCTGGGGGCACCATGACCCCCATGCTTGCTTCCTCTCCCCGGCTCTGATGAGCCACATTTCTGTCTTGAGCATTTCTGAGATAGAAACTAAATATATGCTCAGGCTGGGCTGGATCGCGGTCCTGCTGTGAAAGATATGCTCCACCAGGCCTGGTCCTCTCTAGTTGGGATGGTAGACATGTGGCACCATGCGCAGTCGTTGGTTTAGATGGATTATCCCAAACTCAGTCCACAGCAGAGGATTCTTGACCACACGTGAAGCTCTTGGTAGGGCCTCAATCATTGGACCTCAGTCTTCTCATAGGACAGTTGTGAGGAAACAAGGTATTTATATAGAGAGATCTCTGAAGAATGGCTAGGCAGAGAGGGAGCAGCCTTCAGATAAGTTTTTGGCAATTCTGTGAGCATATGACCGGAAGATACCAGTAAGGGCTCAGGTGGGGCCTGTTATTAATCGTGCCACAGGTGTGGAATTATGAACTGAAACATGGCTCTCTTTCATTATTACCCTATCCCAATGTGGAAGGAGATCCTTCACTTTGTTCAGTTTTGCAGCTGGGGAAACTGAGGCACAGAGAAGGCAGGTGAACTACTTATGACCTCAAGTTCACAGGAAGCTCGGCCTGACTTCTCTACCATGCTCCCTAGGACAGTGGGTGTTATTCAGTCCACTTCTTGTGGTGGGAAGTCCACTTCTTTTCAGTCGTGGGTCTTGAACTCTAGGATTGGGAACTGTTCTTGAGCTCCTCAGCTCAAGGCTAGCACTCTATCACTTGAGCCCACAGTGCCCCTTCCACTTTTCTGGTGGTTCTTTGGAGATAAGATTCTCACAGATGTTCCTGCCTGGGCTGTCTATGAACCATGATCCTCATATCTCAGCCTCCTGTTTAGTTAGGCTTAGAGTTCTAAGCCACTGGCACCGGATTTAACTGTAATTCTGGTTCTCTCTCTCTCTCTCTCTCTCTCTCTCTCTCTCTCTCTCTCTCTCTCTCTCTCTTTCTCTCTCTCTCTCTCTCTCTCTCTCTCTCTCTCTCTCTGGGACTGGAACTGGTAGAATGGGTGCTGTAGGAGGTGGCCCAATGTCCCCAGGTGGCTGGAACACAAGATGGCCTACTCATTCTGGTTCTGGAGGTGGGCTGGGGGTCTGGAGTGGTCTCACTCATCGTGTTGATACATCTCCATGAGGTAAGCCCTCTGTGCCCTTGCTACACTGTGAGGGTTATTCATTGTCCATCTAGCCTTACTGGATTTATTTTATTGTATTCTATTCTACATCATTTTCTAGCACCAGGCCAATATTATGGTACATAGTTATGGAATAAAAATATAATATCAACTTAAGAAAGTCATTTAGGGCTCTGGGAATGTGGCTTCATGATACGGTGATTGCCTAGCATGCATGAAACCCTGAGTTCAATTCCTCAGTACCACTTAAACAGAAAAACACTGGAAGTGGTGCTGTGCCTCAAGTGGTAGAGTGATTGAATTGAGCAAAAATAATAAATAAATTCAGGAATTATTCCCTAGCGCTGAGTTTAAGCCCCTTGACTAGGAAAAAAAAATTAGTTAGTAAATACAAAATAAGGAACCCATACTTGGAATATATAATTGCTCCTGCCATACTGACACCTGACAGTAGTATTCCCTAATTCATGTACGTTACTTATATTAGTATATTGTGTTGAAAAAAAAAAAGTTTTGTTCATTAGGTCACAGCAATTAATGGCTTGAACGTGCTTAGATGTCAGGTGAAGATTAATTCTCGAAATTCAAAGATTCCAGGTTTGTGAATGGTCACTGCTAATCACAATGAGAAGGGAAGTCTAAATGAGATTTGGAAATATTTTTGGTCATTTATGGCACCAAAACAGCAGAGACAAATTAACAGTTGTGACAGAAGAGAAGGTATAATTCCAGAGTTAATGAATAAATGACAGTAACTAAGATATACCAGAATTTGTTTTAGAGAACCGTTTTTGGTTATTGAACAAATAGTTATCAACTAGTCTTATTTCTCATTACCATTAGCATTCTAAATCTCTTAGGCTACTTCTTAATTTCTGTGTAAAAGATGTATCTCCTTCTGTGCTGTTCTTTCATACCTTATCTTCTTTGCTTTCTAAAAATTGTCTTTCTATATTTCTCTATAAACATTTCCTGATACTAAATACACCTACACAGATGGCAGAGAATGCTAATGTAAGGGTCCCATAGCTCATGAGTCGTTAATGATTAATGAAACAACATGGAAAGGAGGACATATTTATTGTTACCTCAAATTTCCTGAAAAGCTGCAATGCCATCATTCGATTCAACTTTCCATTATTTGTGTCCATTATATATTGTCCAATATATATTGTGTCCATATATATATTGTGTTCCATTATATAGTGTCATTCAGTGCACATAAACGCAAATATGTGTTGGGTGCTGGTGGATCACGCCTGGAATCCTAGCTATTCAGGAGACCAGAGGATTGTGGTTGAAAGCCAGCATGGTCAGGAATGTCCATGAGACCCTTATCTTCAATTAACTGCCAGAAACCCAGAAGTGGTGATATAGCTTAAGCGGTAGAGCTCTCAACTTGAGCTGAAGAGCTGAGGGAGTGCGCCCAGGATCAGAGTTCAAGTCCCACAACCAAAAAAAAGTGCAAATATTACCTTAAGTTTCCCCAAAAGGAAAGACAAGATCAATAATCTTCCCAAGCAGAAAAAATAATTTCAAAATGATTCAGTGCACCTCCTTTTGCTGAGTTATTTAAATTATGGCTTCTTTGCTAGACATATTCTCTTCCTTTATAAATTGTCAAATATTAGCTTTACAATAAACTTCATCTAATATTTTTTGTTTCAAAAGAGAAGTCCACACAGTTGATGTCACTTAGCTTTCTTACTATCTTAATTCAAACCAAACCAGGCAGGAGAGTGTGTCAAACTCTTATCACAAATTGAACACCAAAAAACCAGAAGTGGAGTTTTGGCTCAAGCAGTAGAGTACTAGCTTTGGGGGCAGGTGGGCAGGAAAGACAACTGCTCAGGGACAGGATCCAGCCTCTGGGTTCAAGACCCAGAACCAGCACAAGCTAAACAAACAAGCAAACAAAAAGCCCAGATATTTCTTTGGGACCCTCCTTAAAGTTGTACTGATCAGAGAAGAGGCTTCTTTTGCTGATCATATTGACTGGATCCTGCTTTTTTGGAATCCTTAATGCTCTGAAGAACTCAGGACCAGACCAAAGGAATTGGTAACTGACTCCTGCATCAAGAGAATCATCTCAGGGGTGAAATATCCATCCATAAGACACTTTAAAACATTCATGTCTTTGTTCCTTTGCAGGAGAACACTTTTAAAACAATGTTATTTCATTTTGTTCTATGCTGGCCTTCAAATGGTACATTATTTCCTTTTGTAATACTCTCAAAACTAGAAGTTTACAGAAAAATTTTATATGAGTAAAGAACACACTCGGAAAAGCCAGGGATAGAGTTTCCTTCAAGGCTTGGGATACTTTTCTTGTACAGCAAAAAGGAAAGCACAAGGTAATTTGAACTTTGTTATTCCTCTATGTTCCACTGCTCTCCTGGGGTCAGTTTCCTCATCCAGTAACAGTTACTTCCAGTAACAATCGATGGTGCTGCTTGAGGTATAATGAATGTTTTCGGGCTTCACTGAAATAACACTAGGACACCTTTGGACCTGAGGTAACACGTGTTTCAGAGACAACTTATTAAAGAGAAAATATGAAATTTATATTGCTTATAAATACAATATACATGAGTACATTGAGTTCAAACTTTGTAAGTTCTCTGTAAATTAAGGCAAATTTTAAATGGGAATAAGGTGCTCAGAACATTCGTTTTGTGAGTGTACGTGCTGTTCATTATTTCCCAAGTTTACATGTGCTAACAGTAAGGGAAACAATAGCAATAATAGAAGAAAGAAGTTCTGAGTTTAAGTATAAGGGTTCAATACAATATAGAAGACTAAAAATAAGACAACATTGAAACAATAAAGCCAAGTCCAGTATGTAGATTTATGGGAGTGATATACAGAAAGCAAGACTCCTACGTGGAACATGGAGTATGAGGCCATTCTCATTCTAAATCATGCTTGCTAATCATGCAACTTTGTAGAAAGTAGAATAGAAGAATAATCCTGTTTCCAAAGCAAGTCAGATATAAGAGCATGGATCGTGTGATGGCCTACAGCCTGGCTTTCACTCCTGTGCATATAGGCTGTTTGACCATCGACATTGGGGGTGGCATGATCTGTTTATGGAATATACTGCCCATAAAAACCAACTATGATGTAAACAATGTTTGACAAGGTGTTAAGTCCAAAGTTACAGTGGTAAGGATGATTACTATTTAGCTTTTTTTTTTGGGGGGGGGGGTGTCCAATAGTAAGGCCTGAACTCTGGGCCTGGGCGCTGTCCCTCAGTCCTTCAGCTCAAGGCTAGCCCTCTGCCACTTGAGCCACAGTGCCACTTCTGGCTTTTTTCTTTTTGCTTATGTGGTGCTGAGGAATTGAACCCAGGGCCTCAGGCATGCAAGGCAAGCGCTCTACCACTGAGCCACCTTTCCAGTCCTAGCTATTTTCTTTAAATAGTTAATTGCTTTTTAAAGTTTATCTGCTTATTTAATGTAGGAAATCAAAAGTTAATATTTGTGTTTTTTGGTGAAATTTGAAACTAGGCAAATAAAAGCACTCATTTTCCTCAAATTCAACATTTAAAATTATTAAAACTTTGTTCATATGTTCTAGTTGTCAGAAATTTGAGCCACACATGGTAGCTCATAGTTGTAATGCCAGCTATTAAGTCTTGACTGATACAGAGAGGATTATGATTTGAGGCTAGCCCAGGGAAACATTCACAATATTGGATCTCAATCAATATCTGAACACAATGCATTGTGCTTTATATTTCATCTACTCAGAAAAGGTAGAAAGAAGGATTGTAGACCATGCTGGCCTGGTCATAAACAGAAAACCCTGCCATAAAAATGGATAAAGCAGGGCTGGGAAGGTGGCTCAGTGGTAGAGCGCTTGCCTTGCATGCATGAGGCCCTGTGTTCCATTCCTCAGCACCACATAAGCAGAATTAAAAAAAGCCGGAAGTGGAACTGTGGCTCAAGTGGTAGAGTGCTAGCCTTGAGCTGAAGAGCTGAGGGACAGTGGCCAGGCCCAGAGTTCAGCCCCCCCCAAAAAAAATAAGTATAAAGCAGAGCTGGGTGCCGGGGGCTCATGCCTGTAATCTTAGCTGCTCAGGACGTGAGATCTGAAGATCACAGTTCAAAGCCAGTCTAGGCAGGAAAATCTGTGAGACTATTATTTCCATTAAACCACCAGAAAATCAGAAGTGGCACTGTGGCTCAAACAGTAGAGCACTTGCCTTGAGCTGAAGAGTGCAAGGACAGTCTCCAGGCCCAGAGTTCAAGCCACATGACCAAAAAAAAAAAAAAAGTGACTAAAGCAAAAAGAGCAGGCATGTGGCTCACCTTTTAGAGGACCTACCTTAAGTGCATGAAGCCCTTAATTTAACTGCTAGTATAGAAAGGAGGAAAGGATGTGAAGAAAAGAAGTAAGGGAGGAATTATGATATAATCAAATACTAGAATGATAAGTATTAAATAAAGGGATTACAGGTATTTTATATGAAAAGATACTGATTATTTACTAAAAGGAAAATTATAAAATGTGGAATTCAGGCTGAAATACATGTACAAATTTTTGTTTTTTTTTGTAAAATGATACTTATGTGCCCCTTTAGTTTAAAAGTAGTAAATGAGTTTAAAACAATATGAGTGGTTAGAAATGAATCATTATTTCTTATCACTTTTTCTGCTATATTCACCACTTACAAAATCAAAACAATGTTGGTCACTTTAATTATTAATTCATTAATTTAATCTTTCATCTTTAGTGTATAGTCTATTGTGCACATCATCATTTAAATGTTTGAATTATTTTTGTTTGTTTGATTTTTATCCATCATGGATCTTAAACTCTGGCCTGGACACTGTCCCGTAGCTCTTCACCTCAAGGCTTGCACTCTACCACTTGAGCAACAGTGCCACTTATGGATTTTTCTGCTTATGTGGTACAGAGGAATTGAACCCAAAGTTTCCACATGCAAGGCAAACACTCTAGCACTGAGCCAACTTCCCAGACCTGATTTCTATTTGTCCTTCAGACATGGGACTTGAACACAAGGCATGGATATTGTCCCAGAACTCCTTTGCTCAATGCTAGTACTCTACCATACCAGTTTAAACCACTTAGTGGTTAATTGGAAATAGCAGTCTCATGGGAACTTTTCTGCCCAGGTTGTCTTTAAACCACCATATTCATTTCTCAGCCTCCTGAAAAGGTAGGATTACAGGCATGAGCCACCTGAACACAGCTGCTCATTTTTTAAAAAAAAATGTTATATGTTTAGTTCCCCCTCAAATACATACGAAGTGAGATGCAAATTAACTTTAAATACACCACCAATTGAAGATGTTGAGATTACAAGTGATTGCATTTTTTTTTACATATTTTTATATGTGGGGCTTGAACTCAGGGCCTGGGGGCAGTCCTTGTTTTTTTGTGCTCAAGGCTATCACTCTACCAGTTTGAGCCAGTGCCCCTTCTGGTTTCTTGCTAACCAGTTTATGAGATAATAGTCTCATAGACTTTCTTACCCAGGTTGTCTTTAAACCTCAATTATCAGATCTCAGCTTCCTGTGGTGCTATGATTACAGGCATGAGCCACTGGCACCATCTTTTTAAAAAAGGGACAACAATTCATAAGCCAGAAGCCTTGACTCATACCTATAATACTACCTACTCCAGCGGCTGAGACCTGAAGATGATGATTTGAATCTAGTGGTGCAAAAACGTCCCTGTGAATCTTTTATCTCCCATAAACTGTTCAAGAAAATCCAGAAGTGAAGCTTTGTCTCAAGTGGTAGAGTGTACTCTTGAGCAAAAAAGAAGCTCAGGGATAGCACCTAGATCCTGTGATCACACTCCATTTCTTACACACACACACACACACACACACACACACACGAAAAAGTAAATAGAAAATATGAAGAAATCAATGAAAAATTTGAATATTGTAAGGACTTTTGGGTTTAGAGGTATGACTCAGTTGGTAGGACAATAGCTATTGAATGAAACTATCAGGTACCAAGGACATAAAAAAGAATTATCTGCTCTGTATTTTCTTATTCTCATATGTTCTCATTTGGGAACACTCTTCTTCTTCAAAAAAAAAAATGTTTTAGCGGCTATATAGAGCTGGGTTACCTTTCTGTATGTCAGGTAACTAGTACATTTCCTTCCTTTTACATAATCTCATCTGTTCCCACATTCTCTTCCATACCCTCCCTCCCATCTTGACCCTCGACTTGCATGGTTCACTTTCAACAATGTCCAGCAGAGCCAGAGGGCTCTGCTGCTGCATTTTTTCACCCACTTCCCACTAATTCTGTGCCCTTCCCCCATCTTCCCTGTATATTAGGTGAAGAATACAGACTCATTAGAAAATGAAAAGACAAATTAAGAAAAGTTCCTTTGTTTCCTTATCATTGCAATTCAATATATATATAGTATTATGTAGAAAAGGTGCTTGGGTATTATAACTTTGTGATTTTTGCCAAATGCTTCCTCTTCTGTTCTTACTGTAAATGATGTCTAGAATCCTGTACAGTATATCATATCCCATGGTGTTTTAAACCTCTCTTCCATATATCAGGGGAACAGGTACCATTTGTCAATTTGATGTTGGCTAAACTTTCTTAACATGATTTATTCTAGAGTCATCCATTTCCCTGCAAATGACATTATTTTATCCTTTCTAATGGCTCTGTAAAATTTCATTGTATATAGATGGCATAATTATTGGTTCCATTCATTTATTGTTGGGCATCTGGGTTGTGTACATTTCTTGTCACTGTGAATTGAGCAGCAAGGAACATGGTTGTGCAAATGTCCTTGCCATTTTCTAATTTCTCCACTTCCCCACCAACATTTGTTGTCTAATTCAAGATATTTGGATAAGATGGTATCTCAGAATTACTTTGATTTATATTTTCTTTATGGCCAGGGATGATGAACCTTTCCTGATATGTTTCTTTGCCATTCTTACCTCTTCTTATGAGAAGTCTCTCCTTAGCTCCTCTGCCCATTTGGTGATTCGTTTATTAGTTTTGGGAGGGGTAGTTTCTTGAGATCCATGTATACATTGAAAATTAGCCCTTTGTCTGATGTATTGCAGGTAAATATCTTTTCCCAATTTGTTGGCTGTCTTTTTAGTTTAGTGGCTATGTCTCTAGCCTGTGTAGGTTTTTTCCTTTGATGTAGTCCCATTTTTTTGGTTTCTTTCCTATCTGTTATGCCCCTGGGATTCTATTCAGGAAGTTCCTGCCAGTACCTATAAGTATTTTTTTAATTATTATTTTGATGGTAAAACTTTATTTACTTTTATAAATACATCGCAAGACAAAATTTTTCAAAAATACTTTCCCCCCAAAAAAATTTAAAAAATAAAGGAAAGCTCGTAATAGGTAGGCAGACTGTCTTGAGACCTCTTTTTGTTGTTAAGGAGAGCTCTCTGCTGTGTAGGGCAGGACAATCGCCACACACCCAACACTGCCATGGGTTTGGCCTTGGGGAGAGAAAAGCCCAGCCTGGACTGAGTGTCCTCTCCTGATCACAGCCATAGTTATACCTTCTAGTAATTATCTAGGATTATCTAGTATGAATCCTATTATAGTTGGGCTATGCTGTATACAATGTTAACCATTGAGAACATATCTCTCTCTCTCTGCATATATGTGTGAATTATAAAGTATGAGTTGGACTTCAAGTTCAACAAACACAAGGTATTCTCTACATGTTCCCAGTGCCCTATGAGGCTCTCTCAACAAGCTGTTCATCTTTCCTGTTTAGATAACATTAAACACCATTGTTTTGTTAGGTCAAGAATAAAGATGAGGGGTGAAAATAAACTTTTGCCTTTAAACAGTTTATTATCCTCAACCCCAAACTAGGAGTTAAATTAGAAAACATTTTGTTGTTGTTGTTGTTGTCTCCAGAGCGATTACTCCATTACTGGTGAGGCCTGTGAGGTGTGGGGTACACTCCCAGCCTCCCCCATGCCCTGCTGGACCACAGCCAAGGCCACCCTGGGCCTTCCACTGGGCTCCATCCTTAAAAAGCTGCCTAATGGAGGGAGGTCAGGAAGATCTGCATTTACAAGTTTCCCAGAATGTGCTAGAACTTTTTTGGGTCAGTTTTATAGAACTTTCTTGGTCAGTTATATTCCACCTCAATCTCTCCAGTATTTTCCAAGCAGATCAAGTCACTTGCAGATAATGAAGAAGCTTTGCGGCCCAGGGGTCCATGGCTTGGAATCAAAGATAGTATCAGGAGGCCCAGGGGTCTCGTGTATGGTAGAGATGTCTAGGTGATTTGAGTTTCTGACCTTCCTGTTCTCCATGAGGCCTGAGCAGTGCGGAGGGCAACGAGGAGGTGTCTTCTACAATAACCACTGAAGTTAGGGAGGCAGAAGGTCAGCTGTTCCAATGGGCAGATGTTGAGAGGTTTCTAGAAGGGGATCAAGTCCGCTGCTTTGGGCAGGAGTATCAGTTATTTTTACAGAAAGCAACAGAGAAATTAATTTTCTTTTCTGACTACTGAAAAGTGGAAAGATGCTCAAGTTTACCATTTAAAGGAACAATAGACATTTCTAAAATCTCTGTCTAAACTTTGGTTTTCTTTAAAAAACACACAAAAAACCAGGTCATCACAAAAAGTAATGTAAGTGGAGGCTGTAGGCATGTACTGTTCTGTCCGTGGCAGTCTTTTGTGTAAAGTAAGGCGTATTGGAGCTCCAATTTTACTGATGCAGTGGGGTTTACTGGCTATGCATGCCGAGTCAGTGCAAGTCGTCCCTGCCCTTGCTGTTGAAGCCTGGGAGGGGCTGACCATACTTGTCCACGCACCAACAGATGCCCCGCTTTCTGCCTTTGGAGGGGCGACACTGCTTCTTCTTATAAAATCCTTTCTTGTCGCAGTTGGGGATGTGCACACCCCTGGGACTCAGCACATTGGGGAACTTCAGGTGATTCAGGGTGTCTTGCATCTCTCTAAGGAAGGGACCATATTCTATCTCCAGTTTGGACTCCGAGGAGAAGGTCTGGGTGTCCGTGCTCTGGGACTCATAGTCGACTTTGTATTGCTGGCTGTCCTTTGCGTGACCTTTCGTGATGGTGTTCAGCTTCGCGTGAATGGAATGGAACTTGGAGTCAGGCACCCTATGTGTGCTGGGAGGGGCATGGCTCTCCAAGCTCCCCGTGCTTAGGTCCTCCTCTGACTCACTAGCATTTCCTGAGGCAGAGGGCGCCAGCAGCAGGTAGGCACTCAGCCGGCCAGGACGCTGGCATTGGCGCAGAACAGGCGGCCATCCAGCAGCGCCTGCAGTGGGCGTGGCTCGGTTGGTGGCAGCTGGCAGCTGAGCCCCTAGCTGCAGAGTTCTGTGTAGACACCTCACGGCTGGCCCTCCCGCAGAGCACATGTCAGGCAGCTGCCACAGCCTGGCTCGCGCACCAGCTCGGCACACGCAGGCACTGCAGTCAGAGGCTCGCTCTGAGCGATCCCATCACAGTGCTCGCATTGCAAGATGGGAACCTCGTCACCGGTGGCCTGAGGAGCAGGGCCAGGGCGGTGAGTAGAGCTGCCCTGAGCGTCGGGCGCCGCCGGAAGCATGGCGCCCATTGCAGGGGCCAACTGGAGTAAGCAGTTACTGGGTCAAGGCACGCAGTGTGAGATTGCAGGATCTGGAACACAACTACCGGTGCTCGGCGTGCAGCTGTCCAGCTTCCACCTCAGTACCTATAAGTTCTAATGTCATCCTTTTTCTGTCTTATAGTAGTTTGGCTGATTTTAATGTAGTTAATCCATTTTGAGTTGATGTTAGTGCAAGCAGAGATCCACTTCCAGTTTTCTGCCTATTGATGTCCAGTTTTCCCAACACCAATAGTTGAAGAGGCTATGATGTCTGTGTATGTGGTGTGTGTGTGTGTGTGTGTGTGTGTGTGTGTGTGTGTGTGTGTGTATGTGTGTGTGTGTGTCTGTGTCTGTGTCTGTGTCTGTGTCTGTGTGTGTCGGTCGTGGGGCTTGAACTCTCGGCCTCGGAGCTACCCCTCAGCATTTCATCTCCAGGCTAGTACTTGAACCACAGTTCCACTTCCCATTTTCTTGTGGTTTATTGGAGCTAAGAGTCTCATCAACTTCCCTGGCCCTGCTGGCTTTCAACAACCATTCTCAGATCTCAGCCTTCTGATTAGCTAGATTAAAGGCATGAGCCACAGTCACCCGGCAAGGCTATGTTTTTTCCACATTACATCTTTCACTCTTTTGTCGAATATCAGATGATTGTAAGTATGTAGTTTTATTTCTGGGTCTTTTCATCTTTTTTAATACGTTTTTTTTGTAAAAATAATGTACAAAGGGATTGCAGTTACATAAGGTAGGTAATGAGTTCATTTCCTCTCAAGCATTGATACTTCCTCCTTTGTTTTTCCCCTACCATCCCTACCCTTCCACCTCCACAACTACTCCTTTCCATCCCTCCTTCCCACTCCCTGCCTAAATTGTAAAGTTCGTTTTTGAACATAGTGTCTTGATCTCATTGTTAAAATGGGTCAAACTGTATCCCTAGTTAAGCATTTGGTTTTTTCCCTTCACCTCCCAAAGCTAGAGAAATGTACATACAAGATACAGGGCACCAACATCAAAGAAAAAAAAACAGCACATAAATTAGGTTACAAGATTGGGTGGAAGAATGATGACTGTTGACTTAATTTAATAAGTATTCTATAGTTTTTAATGGTAAGGTTTATTAACTCAAAGGGGGAGAAAAAACATTCAGAATAGTGGAATGTGGCTACTACTCATTTGATGTGTGTGGATAGATTATGATTAATAAAAATATATCTATTAATTCCCAGTGGTAGACTGCTATGCTAACTGGGAGGAGACTTTGGTAATGCCAGGGGTTTGAATACTGGTAATGAAGCAGAATATGAGGGGAGAGCATTTGCTAAAGATGTAACTTCCTAGGCTCATACTAAATACATTGAAGTAGAATGCTAAGTGATGATCAACTGAGCACCAAATTTTATTTGTTGACTTTTTGTTTTGTGAAGTCCAGGGATTTGAACCTAGAGCATGGGTGCTGTCCTTTAATTTTTTCTCAAGGCTAGTGCTCTACCAGTTGAACCACAACTTCAAGTCCATAATTTTGGTGGTTAATTGGAGATGAGTCTTTCCAAATTTTCTCTTTGGGCTTGCTTCAAACGTGATCCTCAGGTATCAGCCTCCCGAGTAGCTCGCATTCCAGTTGTGAGCCACCAGAACCTGGCTAGAATCACATTTTAAAAGTGTTCTCTAGGTGAATCAGATGTGTCTAGGTACTATGTGAGCATTTTGGTTCCAGTGGGTTATGTCAGATTTAGAATAACATCAGAATTTTTCTTCTTGTAACTCGCAGCATCCAATATCTATATAATTTATTCAGATATTCAGGTCTGATCTTCTTTTCTTCATTGTACCTTTTTATTCTTACTTCACAAGCAAGCACATCAGTGATGTTTTCCTTTTCTGAAGCAAGTTACATCCTTTCCCATCAATGAGGGATGTACTTGCTGCTCTTACTGCCTGGAGTACCTGCTTCTAGTTAATTGCATGGATGATGGCTCTCAGGTTAACTATCTCCTCCTCAGGAATATCTCCTCACATAACCGCTGTGAAGTTGTTGCCACAAAACTACCAATGTCATGTCTCTGATTTATAAAAATTATCATTATGATTTCTGGTTTTCTTTTCAGCATGAAATTGATGAGGAGAGAGCCACATTCACTTGTTTCTCCAACACCTATAATAGTGCCTGGTCCTTAGTGCTCAGGAGCCTTGCATAGGGATCAGCCTTCTCCAACTCAATTTATCTTAGCTTCTGGTCAAGACAGCACTTGAAGCTGATGTCTGGTGGCTAGCAGTCATTCCCTCTCATTCTTTGTGCCTTTCTGTGTTGCTGAGTCCACCTCAGAGCAAGATCAGTGCCTGACACCTATTTGCTGCTATGGAAAGATGGCTATGACATCATACAAGTTATGGGCATTGTTTTGTGAAACTGTGTGCAGAGACGCATCTCCACACAAGTTCTCCAAGGCAAGTGTCTCCCATGCCCAGGAGTCCATTCCACAACTCACCATCCTAACTATCACCTACTCCCTAATGCACTCAGTGTATATTCCCATTTCCATTAAAAAAAGAAAATTCAAGATATGCCTTTGATGATTTGTCATTGAATTACTGAAACAAAGTATATAATTTTGGGGCTAGGAAGGTGGCTTAGTGGTAGAGTGCTTGCCTTGCATGCATGAGGCTCTGAGTTCGATTCCTCAGAACCACATAAGCAAAAAGAAAATAAGCTGGAAGTGGCCCTGTGGCTCAAGTGGTAGAGCGCTAGCCTTGAGCTGAAGAGCTGATGGATAGCACCCAGGCCCAGAGTTCAAGCTGACAACCGGACCCCAAAAAAAGTATATAATTTTATGTATTTGTAAGTCTTTGTCCATCTCTCTTGAGCCCTTGGCATATTTCTATGTGTTTGCAGCTTGGGAAGGGAAATAAGGTTTAATTCAGGATAGTCAAAAACATTTTGGGAGGGAATGCCAACTTTCCATCTGATGTTCTACAGATGGCCATCTTGTCACAGGAACTGAGTAGACTGTCATAGCATAAGAGGCTTGTCCTGATTTCTACTGACTTTCCTCTGGGGTCACAGAGTGTGATCCTACTGCATACGTGTCGCTTGGCTACACTCGAGGGACCAGGTCTTCTCTGAAAATCTAGTGGCATGGGGGTAAGAGAAACTAAAACTCAGAACCCAGCTTCCCACATCACTAGGATTACAGGCCTGAGTCTCATATACTAACTCATAACTGCCTTTTTATACATCGTGTAGCCTGTTTCATTATATTCACCTCATAGACAGATATACAAATATATGTTTATATTTATCCATCTATTTATAATCAGTGTTATATCTAGAAACACAAAAATATATATTCATATAATTATAATCAAAGTTATATTACCACTTTCCCCAATAATATTTTGCACTAATATTATGTGAAAAAATACTTAAGATTGAAAAAGTTAAAAGCCCTTGTAGTATGAAAAATCATTTTTGATCTTATATATCATATAATATACTGTATAAAATGTAATGAATATAACATGTATTTCCATATAACTGATTTAATTGCTTCTTGATTTTGTGTTTGTCGATCTATATAAGCCTTCTTTCTTCTATTGATGATGGCTTATACTTTCCAGTGTCGATATTTCTTATGTATTTTGTCAAATATATTCAGCCCTAAGTAGAATTTTTATGTTAATGGAGCCAAATTTTTCTTCAATATTTCCCAAAGCACAATGAATATGTATATAGAATTGAACTCACTGTTGGAAGAAAGTCCCACATACCACTATAAGTATTGTAGCATTTGTCCCAATTGACAGAACAGCTTTCTAGGTCATCTGATCTGGTATGTCCTAGATCTTTTGTAGCCACCTTATCACCCCATGCAGGCATGGCCTGGCTTCCTTGCAACTCCCTGTGCATTTAACCATTCCCTTTATACCCAGTAGGCTCTCTTGATCATCCCACTGTCACTCTGTTTTCCCACACACAGAACACATGTGCATGGTGCTTTACATTGTAGGTTGAAAAAAAAACACATTTAAGGCTCATGAATTATATAATATAACATAAATACTGACATTTTAATAACGTTAGAAAAATAACTAGAATGATCATTTTACAACAATCAGGACCAAAAAGAAATATAACGATTTTCTAAAGAAGGGGGGAAGCAATCTCTAAATCTGGATTGTCTTCTAAGTTGGCTTCAGACACAAATTCTGCCTCAGAGTCCTCAAAAGGATCTACTTCCTCATTAAAGGCAGTATTTTCTTCCCGAGTCTAGGGAGGGACAGATCTTATTTCTCAATTGGAAATTGGATCCCCAGCAGAAGGACAGATTGGTCTGGATATTCTGTGAGGACAGATTCCCTTTCCTCAACTGAATCTAGACTTTGAACCTAACATTGGTTTTCTTGAACATAGACTGGGGTCATTTTCCATTAGCACATATTTACCCTGCACTACAGGACCAAAACATTTTTTACTGGTTTGGATGTGATCTAGGTGAATTGTGAACATCAATGGAAGACATTCTGGATCATCTTCTTCCTTGGTGGTATGTGCAGGTACACCTATATCACATGTGGAGTTCAGAACCAGTGGGATATCCACAGGACTCAAAACCTAGTTGGGCCTTTCTACACATTGAAAAAAGTCTCTATGTTCACATACTTTCTGGAGTCCAGTTTTGGCTTCCAATCTCCATCAGTCACCGTAGGCGACATCACTGATGGGTTCTTTATCTGGAGTTCAGCAGGAAGTTCTCTGCAGTGACACAAACATAAGAATGTAAATAGGTACAGGAGTCTTAGAGTAGACTCTAAAAGTTAAAGTGTGACTAAACTATGAGGATTTAGTAGGAGAAGCTGTAGAACTTGAGTTTGGGCTGAACACTGATGAGAAGGTAGGGTGTTTCTAATGAGTGGTTATGTCCAAGTTCTTTTAAAAAGGGAACAGACATTACCCAGCATAGAACATCCATAAAAGAACATTTTGCCAAGCTGGGTAGTACAAAGGGCTCTTGGCAAAGCAGGCCCATCCCTTGAGACCTAGGTTCCATCCCTACTCAAAAGCTCTAAGGCATCTAAACAAGGACTATTTACTCTTTTCCTTGGTCTCACGGGTCATGCATTGCTCCAGCTGGTCCAGAAGAATATGTAAGCAGAACAGCAAGTCTGAAGAGGGCATGTTGAGCTTGTCATACTGTGTAAGTTTTTTCAGGATGTCAAGTTTCTTGTGCTCATAAAAATCATCAAGGTAGAAGTCCTTCGAAATAGTTAAGATGGAACAATTGATGCTGTGGGCAGATTGGTGACAAGGAAAATGAGAGTCTGCCCTCTCCATCCTGAGCCTTCTACCATAGACCCTTTGTGGCAGGACTAGAATGCTGGGAAGTGGGAAGAGACTCCTGGAAGCAGAATTCTCCTCACAACCCACTTCTAGAAATTTCTAATGCAACCCTCCAAAATTCTCCCTGTGATGGGCAGAGAAAGTTGTTTCCCCACTGTGTTTGACTTGCTACACACAACCCTCCCTGTCATCGAGGGATTTTGATCCATGCTGGCCTGGTCATAAACGGAAAACCCTGTAATAAAAATGGCTACAGCAGCGCTGAGCACAGGTGGCTCATGCATGTAATCTTAGCTACTCAGGAGGCTGAGATCTGAAGAGCCCAGTTCAAAGCAACTCTAGGCAGGAAAGTGTGTGAGACTCCTATCTCAATAATCCACTAGAAAACTAGAAGTGGCACTGTGGCTGAAACAGTAGAGCACTCGCCTTGAGCTGAAGAGTGCAGGGACAGTGTAGAGGTGCAGAGTTCAAACCACATGACCAACAAAAACAAAAGTGACTAAAGCGAAAAGAGCAGGTGTATGGCTCACTTTGTAGAGCACCTACCTAAAATTCATGAAGCCCTGAGTTTAATTGCTAAGGTTGAAAGGAGGAAAGAATATGAAGGAATGGATGGAAGAAAAGAAGGAAGGGAGGAATTTTGATATAACCAAATACTGGAAAGATGTGAAGTATTAAAGGTATCACAAGTATTTTATATGAAAAGATAGATTGTTCACTAAAAGGCAAATTATAAAATGTGGAATTCAGGCTAAAATACATGTACAGTTTTGTTTTTCTGTAAAGTGATACTTACGTGCCTCTTTAGTTTAAAAGTAGTAAATGAGTTTGAAAAATGGAGGAGTTGTTAGAAATGAATCATTATATCTTATCACTTTTTCTGCTACATTCACCACCTACAAAATTGGAACAATGTTCATCATTTTAATTATTAATGTATTAATTTAATCTTTCATCTTTAGTGTATAGTCTATTGTGCACATCGTTTGTTTGAACTCTTTTGTTTGTTTGTTTTTTGTCCATGATGGGTCCTGAACTCTGGGTCTGGGCACTGTCCCTCAGCTCTTCACCTCAAGGATATCACTTTACCACTTGAACCACAGTGCCACTTCTGGCTTTTCTGCTTATGTTGTACTGAGAAATCGAACCCAAAGGTTCATACATGCAAGGCAAGCACTCTACCACTTAGCCACCTTCCCAGCCCTGAAATCTTTATTTTTTCCTTCAGACATAGGCTTGAATACAGGGCATGGGTGCTGTCCCAGAGCTTCTTTGCTCAAGTTTAGCACTCTGCCATACAAGATTAAACCATAGTGCCATTTCTTGTTTTTTAGTGGTTAATTGGAAATAGCAGTCTCATGGGAACTTTTCTGCCCAAGAATGGCTTTGAACCAATATCCTCATTTCTCAGCCTCCTGAGAAGGTAGGATTACAGGCGTGAGCCACCTGTACCCTTGTGCTCATTTATTTTCTTTTAAATGTTATATAAGTTTAGTTCCCCCACCCAAATATGTGCAAAATGAGATGCAAATTGGCTTTAAATAAACCACTAGTTGAGGATGCTGAAATTACAAATGATGGCAAATTGTTTTTAACAATTTTTAATATGAGAAGCTTGAACTGAGGGCCTGATTGAAATCCCTATTCTCTTGTGCTCAAGGCTATCACTCTACTAGTTTGGCCCACAGGGCCCTTTCAGTTTCTTGGTAACCAGTTAATGAGATAATAGTCTCACAGACCTTCTTACCCAGGCTGTTATTAATCCTCGATTATCAGATCTCAGCCACCTGAGTTGTTATGATTACAGGCATGAGAAACTGTCACCAGTTTTTTAAAAAGCAACAACAGATTACTTTAGAGGAGGATGGAGGAGAAGAAGCTAGAGGCTAAACAAGCTCTCACATAGAAAATAGTTGTAGTGTTCCACTGAAGAGTCCTAGGTCAGAGAATGACCAAGTGTGCCATCACAGTACAGTTTGGCCAGAGAGGGAAAATCCAGGCAAGGAGACAGATCTGAGCACTTGCCATTAGCTGCAGCTGTGGTGGTGGCGGCAACGGCAGCAGCCTAGCCGCCAAAAGAACAACACAGAGTCTGGGACAATGGTGCCAGACACAGCAGGTGACCGGATTCTACTTAAAACCAGAAAGAACTGATAAGTAGCAGATACTTCATCCTGCTTATCACAGACCAGAGACAACCCAGGAACCAAGACTCCAGCGTGAGTAGAATCCTGACATACTCACTCCTTCTTAGGGAACAGAGGAGGGAAGGCCACCCTTACCATCCTCACCCCCGGAGACCTCCATATTTGATATTGAAAAGGCCCAGCTGAGCAGCAAGCTCCAACTCAGGCCTTGGAAAAAAAACAAAAGAGTCATTTAGGAGGTCTCAGGCACCTGACCTGACCTGCCAGGCTCAGCTCCTCTCTGGGAAAAGTCACCCAGCCCAGGCAGACAAAGCTCTGCCCTGAGGGGAGTGACTTTCTTCACTGGGTAAACAGAGCCAGAGGCTGCCCCTCCCTACAGCAGCCTAGACAATCAAGTGAAATTCAGTAAACATAAACCCTGAGAAAGGCTCTAGGCTGGGCTCTGTGAGTGTCTCAGAAGTTACCCCTCAGGGAAAAGCTGCAATTTGCTGAAAGGCCTCAATTCTACCCAGAACATAGCCTCATCACAGCATCTTCAAATTAGAGGAAACAGCCATCTCCCTCTTTTGTGAAACTCAAAGCAGATCTCCCTCTCATTGAACTATACTGGGAGGAGGATTACAAAATCCTGATCATTTTTCTGCCTGCTCCCACAAATTGACTTAAGAAACCAATCAAGCAACAGGCAAACCAAACACCACAAGCAGACTAAAGACTCCACCAAGAGACTGGTTACAGACACAGGGAGATACAGGATCTTCACATCTACTTCCCCCCCCCCCCCCCCCCCCGCAAAAAAAAAGAACTCTTTTTGGTACCTTTTTTAATTTTTAGTTTTTTAAAAAAATTGTTTTCTATTAATTTTTTTTCCCCTCCTAATTTTTATTTTAGGTGTATGTGTGTGTGAGTGTGCTTTGTTTAAATGTCTACTGACCTTTTGGTCCTTTTATCTTTTTTTTTCTTTTTCATTCTTTTCATTTTTCTTCTGTTTCCTTGTTTTTGTGTGTGACTTATTTGCTGTTCTGCTCATCTTCAGATATATGCCCATTGTCAAATATTAGACCTTACCCCCATTGTATACACATTAATCAAGAATTTTATTACTCAAAGCAAAACGTCTTAGCCTTAAATTCTGTAATAGCAGTATTATCTCTTTAGGCCTATATAATTTTTGAGAATTTTTATTTTTTAGTTTTTCATGTCTCCTTTCTATCCCTCCCCTCTTCTCATCGTATCTTTTTCTTCTCTCAATATCACCTTAAACTTAGATAATTTTTAAGATTCATTTATTAAACTAAAATATTTGTTTTTCCCATTTTTTCTTGTCCTTTTTTCTCTCTCCTACTATTCTGTCCAATCCATTTCCGTCTTTGAGATTAGAACTTGGTTAAATTCACTCTCCTTTTACCTCTCTACATTCTTCTAATCCTATTTTTCCTCACATTTGTCCCTAAATATAATAATTTCTAGTTTGCCAAATTCGTCCTTGCTGTTGTTAGCCCATTAATCCATAGTTGTTTGATGTTGAATAGATTGTATCTGTTGAACTTGATTATATCTGTGTCCTTTTGCCTGTGCAACTGCAGGACTTTGGTTGATGCATGCCTTCAAAAAGTATTCTAGCAGAAAACTTTCATATCAAATGGGCAGAACAAGCCAGAAAAACACAAGAAAAATGAAAGTCCTGGTATCTCAATTCCCACTCATGATAACCAGTATTCCAGAGGAGAGTTCCCCAAAAGCTCAATAAATATTACTTGGAAACATGGTGAAAGAACAGATAGAAAACCTGCAAAGGACTCAGTGTGAACATGATAGGGAGAGAAAGGAAGCAAACCAAAGATCAATACAGTAATCTCATGACCATGAGGAAGCTACTCAAAGATTGATACAGAAATGCATGAATAGGTTGAGAACACTCAAAGAGAAATAAAGGAATTGTGTGAGCAGGCTGAGAACCATCATAGAATTATAGGAATTGCATGAGCAGGCTGAAAACAGACAAAGAGAATGTCAGGAATTGCATGAACAAGCTGAGAACAGTCAAAGAGAACTACAGGAATTGCATGAAAATGAGGAAGCTAATCAAAGAGTAACACTGGAATTGCAAGGGAGGGACAAGAATAAACAAAGTTCAATAGAGGCATTCATGGAATCCATAAACAGACAGTTGAAAGAATTCAGGAAGACGACAAAGGGAATGCTGAATGGAACCCAACAGAAGGAATGGGAGTATAAGGAAACCATAACCAAACAACTAAGTGATTTGAGAATAAGAACTGAACACCAAATTAAGGAAGTAAAGAAGTCCATTCAAGATCTAAAACAAAGCTCCAACAAAGAATTTGAAGTAATCAAAACCAAACAATTAGAAGGAAAATGAATAAAAAACAAAGAAGAAAGTCTTGACAGTAGGTTAGACCATGCAGAAGATCGAATCTCGGTAAATGAAGACAGCCTAGATATTATACAGAAACAATGTACAACTATCCATGACAAATCCAGAAATATGATAGATATATTCAGCAATTGGAAGACACCATCAGAAGGCCTAATCTGAGAATAATGGGTGTAGAGTAGCACCTAGAAACAGAAGATAATGGTCTAGGAAATTTGTTTAACAGGATCCTAGCAGAGAAATTCCCAAACATGCAAAAGGATAGGCCTATTCAGATACAAGAAACGTTTAGAGCCCCAAATAGACCAGACAAGAGCAGGACATCCCACCGTCACATTATAATATGCACAAGATCAATTCAGACCAAGGAAAAGATCCTTAAAGCTGTCAATGAGAAAAGATCAATCATCTATGAAGGGAAAACAATTAGAATAACTTCATTTTTTTCATCAGAGTAAATTAAAGCAAGAAGAGCCTGGAATGATGCATGCCATGACCTAAAGACAAAGTATGAACCAAGAATACTGTAAACAACTAAATTCTCCTTCATAACCGAAGGTGAAATAAAAATCTTCCATAGAAAAGAAAAACTGAAAAAAAATATATCTCCACCAAACCGGTCCTACAAAAGATACTTAAAGATGTCCTACACAGACAGAACGGACAAGATCACAATAAAGACAAAGAAATGGCACCCAAACTGAGAATCCAAAAACCATAGGAAGAACCAAGTTGAGGCAGCCCCCAAGAAGGCGGATAAAATGGCAGAAACTACCAAACACTTCTCAGTCCTTTCTCTCAATATTAACGGATTTAACTCTCCAATTAAGCGACATACACTGTCTAGTTGGATTAAAAAGCAACATCCTTCTATCTGCTGCCTTCAGGAATCACACCTTGCTCATAAAAACAAATACACTTTGAACATGAAAGTCTGGAACAAAATCTACCAAGCAAATGGCCCGCATAAACAGACAGGAATTGCAATCATAACATCAGATAAAATAGACTTCAAATTAAAATTAGTGAGAAGAGATAAAGAAGTTCACTCCATACGAATTAAGAGATCTTCCTTTCAGGAGGATATTGCAATAATAAATACTATTCGCCAAACAATGGATCACCGAAATTTATCCAACAGATACTACTTTCCCCAAAATCTCAAATAGATCCAAAGATAAGAATTGTTGGGGACTTTAAAAGACCACTATCCACAATACATAGATCAACTCGAAAAAACTCAACAGAGAAACTGCAGATCAAAAGAACTGCCTAGATCAGCTAGATTTAACAGAAAACTACTGAATATTTCACCCAGCAGCATCAGAATACATTTTTTCTCACCATTACATGGAACATTTTCCAAATTAGACCACTTTTTTATTGTGAAAATACTGTACAGAGGGGTTAGAATTACATGGGCAAGACAATGAGTACATTTCTGATAAAGCATTGTAGCCTCCTCCTTTGTTTCCCCTTCCCCTCCCATTCTCCCCCTGTCCCACCACCCAACACTCATCCCCCCCACCAAAGTTGTAAAGTTCGATTTTGACATAATGACTTGTATGTCTCGTTGCAATGGGTCCACCTATTTAAACGATTTGTTTTTTCGCTTCCCCTCCACAAATGATAACATCAAATACAGTGAAAGCAGGGGTTATACAGTGGTGGAGGCACATGTAAAGCAACAAAGAAATCATCTTATAAATGTGTCAGAAACAATTGCATGAAAGAAAAAAATCATTTGAATAAATATCATAGGGTTCATTTCCCTAATATCAACTTATCTGACCTTTTCTGCTTGACTCAGACTTAAACAAGTTATTACAAATAGGGGAAGCCATGGGACCTAAGTGTCTTTGGGCCTGGCTTACTTCACTTAATATAATTTTTCCCAAGTCTTTCCATTTCCTAACAAATGGGGCAATGTCATTCTTTCTGATGGAAGCATAGAATTACATTGTGTATATATAACACATTTTCTTGATCCATTCATCTACTGAGGGGCATCTGGGTTGGTTCCATATCTTAGCTATGGTAAATAAGGCTGCAATAAACATAGCTGTGTTGGTAACTTTCTTGTAGTTTTGTTTGTGAACATTTGGTTAAATGCTCCATAGTGGGATTGCTGGGTTATAGGGGAGCTCTATGTGGAGTCTTTTGAGGAACCTCCATACTACTTCCCAAAGTGGTTGTACAAGTTTATACTCCCACCAACAATGCATTAAGGTTCCCTTCTGTCCACATGCCATCCAGCATCTGTTGTTATTAGAGTTCTTGATTCTAGCCATTCTAACTGCGGTGAGGTGGTATCTCAATGCTGTTTTAATTTGCATTTCTTTTATTGCTAGGGAGGTTGAGCATTTCTTCATGTGTCTATTGGCCATCCTTCGTTCCTATTCAGAGCAGTTTCTCTTTATGTCTTTAGCCCAATTATTTATTGGGCAGTTTTTTCTTTGAAGGTTTGTTGTTGGGGGGTTTAATTTTTTGAGTTGCAGGTATATTTTAGATATGAGACCCTTGTCTGTTATATGGCTAGTGAAGACCTTCTCCCAATCTGTGGGCTTTCTACTGATCTTGCTAGTTATGTCCTTTGCCATTCAGAAGCTATGCAATTTCATGCAATCCCATTTGTTCAACCCTTCTTAGATTTGTTGTGCTTCTGGGTCACTATTAAGAAAATTTCGGCCTGTGTCTTTAGATCTATGTGGGATTTGAGGGAAAGTAGTGTTTCTTGGATAAATTTGGGTGCTCCGTTGTTTGGCGAATAGATATTTAGATTTGTAATATCCTCCTGAAGGAGAGATCCCTTAATGAGTATGTGGCAACCTTCTTTATGTTTTCTCACTAATTTTAATTTGAAGTCTATTTTATCTGGTATTAGGATTGCAACTCCCGCCTGGTTATGGGGGCCATTTGCTTGGTAGATTTTGTTTCAACCTTTCACATTGAAAATGTGTTTGTTTTTATGGGCAAGATGTGACTCCTGAAAGAAGCAAATAGAAGGATGTTGCTTTTTAATCCAAGAAGAGAGTCTATGTCGTTTAATTGGAGAGTTAAGTCCGTTAATGTTGAGAGATAGGACTGAGGTGTTTGGGAGTTGCTGCCATTTTATCCACCTTCTTGGGGGCTGTGAAAACTTGGTTCTTCCTATGGTTCTTGGATTCTCAGTTTGGGTATGGTTGCTTGGCCTTTATTGTGATCTAGTTGGTTTTGAAGGAGAGTTTATCTGGGTACAGTATTCTTGGTTGATAGTTGTTTGTCTTTAGGGCATGGCATACAACATTCTAGGCTCTTCTGGCATTAATTGTTTCTGCTGAGGAATCTGAGGTGATTCTAATTGGTTTCCCTTTATCGGTGATTGAGCTTTTCTCCTTGACAGCTTTAAGGAACTTTTCTTTGGTCTGAATTGATCGTGTGTATATTATAATGTGACGGTGGCATGTCCTATCCTGGTCCCGTCTATTTGGTGTTCTAAAAGCTTCTTTTATCTGAATAGACCTATCTTTGTGCATGTTTGGAAAGTTCTCTGCTAGGATCCTGCTAAACAGATTTCCTAGACCATTAACTTCTGTCTCTACACCCATTAGCCCCAGATTAGGCCTTCTGATGTTGTCTTCCAAGTGTTGAATAGCTCTGTCATATTTCTTGGATTTGTCTTGGATGGTTGTATGTTCTTTCTTTATAATAACTAGGCTGACTTCAATCCCTGAAATTCGATCTTCAACATGTTCTAACCTACTATCAAGTCTTTCTACTTTGTTTTTTATTTTTCCTTCTAGTTGGTCGGCTTTGATGGCTTCAGATTCTTTGTTGGAGCTTTGTTTTAGATCTTGTATGGACTTCTTTACTTCCTTAATTTGGTGTCAGCATTTATTCTCAAATCACTTAGTTGATTAGTTATGGTTTCCTTGGACTCCTATTCCTTCTGTTAGGTTCCATTCAGCATTCCCTTTTGTGGCCTCCCTGACTTGTTTGAGCTCTCTATTTATGGATTCCTTGAATGCCTTTAGTGATCTTTCTGTATTCTCATCCCCCTCTCTCAATTCCTCTACTACTCTTTGATTAGCTTCTTCATATTCACACAGTTCCTGTAGTTCTCTTTGAGTGTTTTCAGCCTGCTCATGACATTCATGACTTTCTCTTTGACTGATCCCAGCCTGCTCACTCAATTCCTTTATTTCCCTTTAAGTGTTCTCAAGCTACTCTCGCAATTCCTGTATCAATCTTTGAGTACCTTCCTCACACTCATGATATCCTTTGTTTTGCCTCCTCTCTCTCCCTATCACGCTTATAGAGAGTCCTTTGCAGATTTTCAATCTTTTAATCTACCATGTTTACCAGTAGTATTTGTAGAGCTTTTTGGGAACTCTTCAATGGATTATTCATTATCTTTTTTGTCCCCTGATTATTATTAGTGGGAGTCGAGATACCTGGACTTGCCATTTTTCTTGTGTTTTTCCAGATTGCTCTGCCCATTTGGGATGAAAATAAACCAGTTTTGTGCTAGCACACTATTTTAAGGCAAGCATCAACCAAAGTCTGTAGTTGCACAGTCAAAAGTCTGCAGATACAATATAATTCAATAGATATATCTATTCAACATCAAACAACTAAGTATTAATGGGCTACGAACAGCAAAGAAGAAGTTGGCAAACAGAAATTATTAAGTTTAGGGAGAGATGTGGGTAAAAATAGGCATAGAGGGATGTGGAAAGGCAGTGGGAGAGTTAATTCAAACAAATCCTAATATCAAAGCAGGAAATAGCTTGGATAGAATGATAGTAGAGAGAGAAAAAAAGAAGAAAGAGAAAGAAAAAAGACAAGAAAAAACAGAAAAACAAACATTAAAAATTTAGAAGTGCAACACTTAAAAATTATGCAAATTTTAAGACATAATATTCAGAGAAGAACGCAGATAGAATAAGAGAACACGAGGGATAGAATGGAGATATGGAAAACTTAAATATAAAAATGCTAAAAATATTATATAGGTATTAAGAGGTAGTACTGCTATTACGGAAGTTAAGTCTAAGCAGTTTTAAACTGAGTAATAAATTTCTGGATTAAGTGTGTACACAATGGGGCTAAAGTCAAACAGCAATTTATCATGCAAAGAATGAAAGAGAATAAAACGTGAAAAGAAAGAGTAGGAAAGAAAAAAAAGGATCAAACGGTCACTAGAACTAAACAAAAAAATTTATTTTAAAAGATAAAAAGAGAGAGTTCCGGGAAGATGGCAGAGGAGATTCTGGAGGCACAACAAGCTCTCCCATAGAAAGCAGTTTTACAGTTCCAGTGAACAGTCCTAAGCCAGAGAATCACACCAAGTGTGCCAGAGAGGGAAAATCCAGACAGGGAGACAGATCTGAGCTCTTGCCAGCAGCCGCAGCCACTGCGACAGCAGCGGTGGCGCTGGTGACTGAACCCACCATACCTGAATCACAGAGAGTCTGGTACAAAGGAGCCAGATGCAGTGGGTGAGCGGATTCTTCTCAACACCAGCAAGAACCAACAATGAGCGGACATCTTTACCATGCAGTTCACAGACCAGAGACAACCCAGGAACCAAGACTTGGCGTGAGTAGAAGCCTGACATCCTCACTCCTTCTCAGGGAGCAGAGGAGGGAAGGCCACCCCTCCTCTCCCCAGTACTGGAGATCTCCATCTTGGATACCAACAAAGCTCAGCGGAGCTGCTAGCTCCAACTCAGGCCTTGGAAGAAAACTAGAGTCATTTAGCAGGTCACAAGAACCTAAACAGACCTGCCAGACTCAGCTCCTACCAGGGAAAATTCACCAAGCTCTGGCGCCAGCGCTAGGAGTGGCTTTCTTCACTGGGTAATCAGAGCCAGAGGCTGTTCCTCCCTTTAGCACCCTTGATAATCAATTGAAATTCAGTAAACATAAATCCTGAGAATGGCTCCAGGCAGGGCTCTGTGAGTTTCTCACTAACTAGCCCCCGGGAAAAGCTACTATTTGCTGAAAAGCCTCAAATCTACCCAGAAACTAGCCTCATCACAGCATCTCCAAATTTGAGGAAAAAGCCACCTACCTCTTTTGTGATACTAAAAGCAGATCTCCCTCCCATTGGAATAAACTGGGAGGAAGATTGCAAAATCCTGGGCAAAGTAGAGCATTTTTCTGCCTGTTCAAACAAACTGACTTAAGAAACCAGCCAAGCCACAGGACCACAAGCAGACAGAGTCTCCAACAAGAGACTGGTTACGGAAACATGGGAGATACAGGATATTTCCCAACCCTCCCAAAAAATTCAAAGAAATTTTTCTTCTCTTCTTCTTTTTTTTATACCTTTTATAATTTTTTTTTCTTTTCTAAAACTTTTTTTTTAATTTTTAATTTTTATGTTTTTTGAAAAAAATTGTTTTCTAGTAACTTTTTTTTCCTCATAATTTTTATTTTAGGAGTACATGTGTGTGTGCCGTTTACTTTTTTTCTTTCTTTTTATAAAAAAAATTCTTTTTGTTTTTGTTTAGTTCAACTGAACTTTTTATCTTTTTTCTTTCTCTCTTATGCTTTTCACATTTTCTTCTCTTTTGTTCTTCTTTATGAGACTTAATTGTTGTACTGCACATCCTCAGATAAACCCATAGTTGACTATTAGACCCTATCCCCCATTCTGTACACACTTAATCCACAAATTTATTACTCAATTCAAAACCTCTGAGACTTAAATTCCTTAATAGCAGTACTACCAATTTATACCTATATAATATTTTAAGTATTTTTATTATTAAGATTTTCACATCTCCTTTATATCCCTCCCCTTCTCTCATTATATTCATGTTCTTCTCTGAATAGTTTGTTTTCGATTCTGCATAATAATTTTTACTTTTCTCTTTTTTCTGGTCTCTATTTTTTTCCCTTTCTTTTTCTTCTTTTTTTCTCTGTCTCTACTTTCATACTATCCAACCTATTTCCTGCTTTGAGATTAGGACTTAGTTTACTCTCCCTGTCCCTTCCCACATCACTCTATTCCTATTTTTTACCCACATCTCTCCCTAACCTTAATAATTTCTGGTTTTCCAAATTCTTCTTTGTGGTTCATAGCCCATTAATACATAGTTGTTTGATGTTGAATAGATGTATCTGTTGAACTAGATTGTATCTGCAGACTATGGAATGTGCAAATTCAGACTTTGTTTGATGTTTGCCTTAAGTTAGTGCTCTAGCACAAAACTGGTGTTATTTTCATCCCAAATGGGCAGAGTAAGCCTGAAAAAACACAAGAAAATTGGCAAGTCCAGGTATCTCAACTCCCACTCATGATAATCAGGGGACAGAACAGATAATGAATAATCCAGAGGAGAATTCCCAAAAAGCTCTACAAATACTGCTGGCAAACATGATAAATGAAAAGATTGAAAACCTACAAAGGACTCTGTATGAGCGTGATAGGGAGAGAGAGGAGGCAATCCAAAGGTTTACACAGGAATATCATGAGCGTGAGGAAGCTACTCAAAAACTGATACAGGATTTGCTTGAGCAGCTTGAGAATACTCCAAGAGAAAGGCAGGAATGGCGTGCACATGCTGAGAACACTCAAAGAGAACTACAGGAATGACATGAACGGAAGGAAGCTAAGCAAAAAGTAATACAGGAATTGAGAGAGCAGGATGAGAACACACAAAGATCGCTAAAGGCATTCATGGGATCCATTAACAAAGAGCTGATGGAAGTCAAGGAGACCACAAAGGGAATGCTGAATGGAACCCAACAACAGGAATGGAAGTCCAAAGAAACCATAACAAATCAGCTAAGTGATTTGAGAACAAACACTTAACACCAACTTAAGGAAGTAAAGAAGTTCATACAAGATTTAAAACAAAGCTTCAACAAAGAATTTGAAGCCATCAAAGCTGACCAATTAGAAGGAAAAGAAATAAAAACCAAAGTAGAAAGTCTTGACAGCAGGTTAGACCATGTAGAAGGTCGAATCTTGGGGATTGAAAACAGCCTAGATATTATAGAGCAAGAACATACAACCATCCAAGACAAGTCCAAGAAATATGAAATATTAAATATCCAACACTTGGAAGACACCATCAGAAGGCCTAATCTAAGGATAATGGGTGTAGAGGAGCACCTAGAAACAGAAGTTAATGGTCTAGGAAATTTGTTTAACAGGACCCTGTCAGAGAATTTCCCAAACATGTAAAAAGATAGGCCTATTCAGATACAAGAAGCTGTTAGAACTCCAAATAGACCAGACCAGAATAGGACATCCCACCGTCACATTATAATCCACACAGGATCAATTTAGACCAAGGAACAGATCCTTAAAGCTGTCAAGGAGAAAAGATAAATCACCTGTAAATGGAAACCAATTAGAATCACCTCAGATTTCTAAGCAGATTCAATCAAAGCAAGAAGAACCTGGAATGATGCATGCCATGCCTTAGAAACAAACAACTATCAAGCAAGAATACTGTACCCAGCTAAACTCTCCTTCATAACTGAAGGCCAAATAAATACCTTCCATAACAAAGAAAAATTGAAACAATACATCTCTACCAAACCAGTCCTACAAAAGATTCTTAAAGTTGTCCTACACCTAGAAAACCAACAAGACAACAATAGAGGCCAAAAATTGCACCCAAACCGAGAATCCAAGAACCATAGGAAGAACCCAGTTGCCGCAGCCCCCAAGAAAGAGATAAAATGCCAGGAACTCCCAAATACCACTCAGTCCTATCTCTTAACATTAACGGACTTAACTCTCCAATTAAGCGACATAGACTGTCTAGCTTGATTAAAAAGCACGATCCTTCTTTGTGCTACCTTCAGGAATTTTGCCCATAAAAACAAACACATTTTCAATGTGAAAGGTTAGAACAAAATCTCCCAAGCAAATGGCCTCCATATACAAGCTGGAGTTGCAATCCTAATATCAGACAAAATAGACTTCAAATTAAAATTAGTTAGAAGAGATAAAGAAGGTCGCTACATACTTATTAATGGATCTCTCCTTCAGGAAGATATTACAATTCTAAATATTTATTTGCCAAGCAACAGAGCACCCAAATTTATCCTAGAAACACTACTTTCCCTTAAATCCCACATAGATCCAAAGACATTAATTATAGGAGATTTTAACACACCATTCTCCCCACTAGATAGATCAACTCGGCAAAAACTCAACAGAGAAACCGCAGATCTAAACAGCTGCATACATCAACTAGATTTAAAAGACATCTATCCAATATTTCACGCAGCATCATCAGAATACACGTTTTTCTCAGGAGCACATGGAACGTTTTCTAAAATAGACCACATTTTAGGCCACAAAGCAAACTTGTCCAAATTCAGAAACATTGAAGTTATACCTTGCATTCTCTCTGACCACAAGGGAATAAAATTAGAACTCAACAGCAAAAGCCACCAAAGAAAGTCCGGTAACATATGGAGGTTGAACAACACTCTGCTGAATTACGAGTGGGTCATGGAAGAGATTAGAAAGGAAATTCAAATATTCATGCTATTCAACAAAAATAAGCACACAAATAACCAGCTCCTCTGGGACACAGCAAAGGCAGTATTCAGAGGCAAGTTTATAGCTCTGAGTTCCTACATCAACATATTGGAGATATGTGAAACCAACAATTTAATGAGACATCTGAACCTCCTTGAAAAAGACCAGCAAATAAACCCCAATCCAGTAGACGGAAAGAAATAATTAATATTAAATCAGAATTAAAAGAATTAGAATCCAAAAAAAACTATAGATAGAATCAACAAAACAAAGAGCTAGTTCTTCGAAAAAATTAACAAAATTTCCAGACCTTTAGCATATCTTATCAGAAAAAGAAGAGAACACACCAAAATAAATAAACTCATAGATGAGAATGGAAACATCACCACGGAAACAACCAAGATTCAGAACATTTTAAGGGAATACTTCTCAAAACTTTATGCTAATAAGTTTGAGAACTTGACAGAAATGGACCTTTTCCTAGCAAATATTGACATGCCAAAACTAAACCAAGATGAGTTAAACCATTTTAACAGGCCCATATCAAGCATTGAAATAGAAACAGCAATAAGAGACTTTCTAGCTAAGAAAATTCCAGGACCAGATGGTTTTACAGCGGAATTCTACAAGGCCTTCAAAGCAGAGCTCACAGCAATACTCCTCCAAATCTTCAATGAAATCCAAAGAGAAAGTTCACTACTGAACACATTCTATGAAGCTATCATAACCCTCATCCCAAAACCGGGCAGGGACTCATCAAAGAAATAGAACTATAAACACATTTTTTTGATGAACACTGATGCAAAACTTCTCAACAAAATTTTGGCCAATCGACTTCAACAATTCATCGAAAAAATCATACACCATGATCAAACAGGATTCATTTCAGGGATGCAAAGCTGGTTCAATATACGCAAATCAATTAATATTATCCATCACATCAACAGGAGCAAGAATAAGAACCACATGATTATCTCAATAGATGCAGAAAAAGCATTTGAAAAGATTCAACACGCCTTTATGATGAAGGTTTTGGAAAAATTAGGAATCCATGGGACATTCCTCAATACAGTAAAGGCTGTATATGACAAACCTACAGCCAGCATTATACTTAATGGTGAAAAATTAAAGCCATTCCCTCTTAACTCAGGAGCAAGACAAGGATGTCCACTCTCTCCCCTTATCTTCAATCTAGTATTAGAATGCCTAGCTACAGCAATTAGACAAGATGCAAACATAAAGGGGATGCAAATAGGGAAAGAAGAAATGAAACTCTCCCTCTTTGCAGATGACTTGATCTTGTATTTAAAGAATCCCATAGACTCTACTCCCAAATTACTCAAGGTGATTCAAAACTTTGGCAAAGTAGCAGGGTATGAAATACCAAATAAGTGAAGGATCTCTATGATGAAAACTTTAAAAACTTGAAAAAGGAAATCCAAACAGAACTTAGAAAATGGCAAAACTCCCATGCTTCTGGGTTGGAAAGATTAACATCGTGAAAATGGCAATACTTCCCAAGGCTATCTACAAATTCAATGCAATACCTATCAAAATTCAAACCTCATTCTTCAAGGAAATAGAAGAGGTAATCCAAAAATTCATATGGAACAATGAAAGACCCCGAATAGCAAAAACGCTCCTCAACAGAAAGAACGCTCCTGGAGGAATATCAATACCAAATTTCAAACTCTACTCTAAAGCCATAGTAATCAAAACAGCTTGGCACTGGCAAAACAACAGACCTCAGGAGCAATAGGATAGAATTGAAAACCCAGAAATAAACCTACAGACTTATAGCCATCTAATCTTCGATAAGGGAGCTCAAAAAATAGAATGGAAGAAAGACAGCCTCTTCAGTAAATGCTGCAGGCAAAATTGGTTAACTACTTGTAGAAAACCAAAGCTAGATCCTTATCTATCACCTTTCACCAGAATCAACTCCAAATGGATCAAAGACCTTGAAGTCAAAGCAGACATTCTGAAAACATTACAGGATGGAATAGGGGAAACCCTAGGTCTCCTTGGAGCAGGCCGAAATTTTCTTAATACAGACCCGGAAATAAAACAAAGCAAATAAAGTTTGGACAAATGGGATTGCATGAAGTTGCAGAGCTTCCGCATGGCAAAGGACATAGCTAGCAAGATCAATAGAAAGCCCACGGATTGGGAAGATCTTCGCTATCCATACAACCGACAAGTGTCTCTTATGTAAACCATACTTGCAATTCAAAAAATTAAATACCCCAATAACAAATCCTCAAAGAAACAACTGCCCAATAAATAAGTGAGCTAAAGACTTAAAGAGAAACTTCTCTGAAGAAGAAAGAAGCATGGCCAATAAACACATGTAGAATGCTCAACCTCCCTAGCCATAAAAGAAATGCAAATCAAAACAACATTGAGATACCACCTCACCCCAGTTAGAATGGCAAAAATTAAGAACTCTAATAACAACAGATGTTGGAGGGAATGTGGACAGTAGGGAACCTTACTTCATTGTTGGTGGGAGTGTAAACTTGTTCAACCACTTTGGAAAGCAGTATGGAGGTTCCCCAAAAGGCTCCAAATAGAGCTCCCCTATGATCCAGCAATCCCACTTTTGGGCACTTACCCAAAAGTTTACAAACAAGACCACTCTAAAGCTACCAGCACAACTATGTTTATTACAGCATTATTTACCATAGCTAAGATATGGAACCAACGCAGATGCCCCTCAGTACATGAATGGATCAAGAAAATGTGGCATACACAATGGAATTCTATGCCTCCATCGGAAAGAATGACATTGCCCCCGTTTGTTAGGAAATGGAAAGACTTGGGAAAAATTATATTCAGTGAAGTATGCCAAGCCCAAAGAATCATAGGTCCCATGTTTCCCTTATTTTCAATATCTAGTACATGTATGAGTCAAGCAGAAAAGGTCATATAAGGTGAAGTTAGGAAAATGAACCCTAAAATATGTATGTAAATGTTTTTTTTCTTTTATGCATTTGTTTGTATTGCATTTATAAGATTATTTCTTTGTTGCTTTGTATGTCCCTCCCCCACAGTATAACCCCTGCTTTCACTGTATTTGATGTCGGTATAATTTGTGGAAGGGAAGGGGAAAAATAAGTCGTTTAAATAAGGACACATGTGGACCCATTGCATCAATGAGAAGTACAAGTTGTCATGTCGAAAACGAACTTTACAACTTTGTTGCAGGTGATGGGGGGAGGATTGGGCGGGAGGGCGGTGGGAGGCTGGGAAGGGATGTGAAGGGTAAAGGAAGGAGTAGGCTACAAAGCTTGATAGGAATTGTACTCATTATCTTGCCCATGTAATTGTAACCCCTCTGTACAGTATGTTCACAATAAAAAAAAGAAAAAAGAACAAAATAAAATAATTTACAAAAGAAAACAACACACACACATATAACCCCAAAATAAAAATTATAAGAGGAAGAAAAAAAAGTTAATAGAAAACAAAAATTTTGAAAGTTTAAAATTTAAAAAAAAGTTTCAGAAAATTTTTTTTATAAAAGTACAAAAAAAGAGAATTTGATATTTTGGGGGAATGGGACAATCCTGTATCTTCCTTGTGTTCATAACCAGTCTCTTGTTGGATTATCTGGTCGGCTTGTGGTGTTTGATTTTCCTGTGGTTTGTATGGTTTCATTAGTCAATTTGTTTGAGCAAGCAGAAAAATGCTCTGCTTTACCAAGGATTTTGTGATCCTCCTCCCAGGCTAGTTCAATGGGACAGAGATCTACTTTGAGTTTCACAAAAGAGGAAGATGGCTGTTTCCTCTAATTTGGAGGTGCTGTGATAAGGCTAGGTTCTGGGTAAAGTTGAGGCCTTTCAGCAAACAGCAGCTTTTTCCTGAGGAGTTAGCTTCTGAGAAACTCACAGAGCCCAGCCTGGAGCCATTCTCAGGGTTTATGTTTACTGAATTTCAATTGATTGTCAAGGCTGCTGTAGGGAGGGGCTGCCTCTGGCTCTGTTTACCCAGTGAATAAAGCCACTCCTGGGGCTGGCTGCTCAAGCTGGGTGACTTTTCCCAGGGAGGAGCTAAGCCTGGCAGGTCAGCTTAGGTTCCTGTGACCTGCTAAATGACTCTTGTTTTCTTCCAAGGCCTGAGTTGGAGCTAGCTACACAGCCACGCTTTGTCAGTATCCAAGATGGAGATCTCCGGTAATGGGTGGGAAGGGTTGGCCTTCCCTCCTCTGCTCCCTGAGAAGGAGTGAGGATGTCAGGCTTCTACTCATGCCAGAGTCTTGGTTCCTGGCTCATCTCTGGTCTGCGAACTTCAGGATGAAGATGTGTGCTCCTTGTCAGTTCTTGCTGATGTTGAGTAGAAACCGCTCACTTGCCCCGTCTGGCGCTTAAGTCCCAGACTCTCTATGTTGCAGGTATGGTGGCTATGGCTGCTGCTGCCGCCACATCCGTGGCCACTGGAAAGTGCTCATATCTGTCTCCTTGCCTGGATTTTCCCTCTCTGGCCTAACTCTCTGTCCTTTGATGGCACACTTGGTGTGATTCTCTGGCTTAGGACTGTTTATTGGAACACTAAAATTGCTTTCTATGAGAGAGCTTGTTTAGCCCCCAGCTTCTCCTCAGCCATCTTCATCAGAAAATAACATTTAAAATCAAGCCCATGCAGGAAAGTACATGGGACATTTTTTCTGTATGTGCCAGTCATGGGGGTTGAATTTGTTCTACTTTATTCAAGGCTGGTGTTCTATTACTCTCAGCTAATCGGTGGGATGACTACCAGCTAATTGGAGGTAAAGAGTCTCATGGAATTCTCTGTGCAGGCTGACTTCAAACTGGTAATCAGATTTCAGCTTCCTGAGGCATTCTGTGCTTTGCATGAGACACATCTCCAATGAACCACCAAAAAGAAGAAAAAAAAAAACACCTGGGGTTGAGATGTGGCTCCAATAGCAGAAATGAGACAATGATTTCTGGGACAGCACCCACACCTTGAGATCAAGCTCCAGGACCAGCACGAACAAGAATAAAATAAATAAATGAAAAGAAAGGGAGAAGAAAAGGGAGAGCCGATTTCAAAGGTTAAAATGAGCAAAATTGAGTTAGTTTACACTTGTTACTGTACTTACTCAAGAGTCTCACATCTGAGGATCACTACTCAAGGCCAGCCAAGGCAGGGGAGTCTATGAACTCTACTCTAATTAGCCAACTACAGTTTTTTTTTAAAGCTCTGAATTGTGCTGTGGCTCACATATTAGAGGGCTAGTATTAAAAATGCACTGGGAGGGGACTGGGAAGGTGAATCAGTGGGAGAGTGCTTGCCTTGCATGCATGAGACCCTGGGCTCAATGCCTCACCAATACATAAGCAGGAAAAACTAGAAGTGGAGCAGTAGCACAAGTGGTACAGTTCTAGCCTCAAGCTGAAGAGCTGAGGGACAGCCCCCAGGCCCAGAGTTCAGGCTCCAAGACAGGCAAAAAAAAAAAAAAAGGAACTGGGACAATACCTAGGCTCTGATTTATAGCTCCAAGCAGCATACATATGGAAATAAAAAGTAGAAATTAAAAAATGTATAAGAAAATCCAATTAAATTTTCAAAATGAGTCATGAGTTTTTGGTTTTTGTGTGTAATCCTCTTTTTTTGGTCGGTTGTAAGGCTTGAACTCTGGGCCTGAGCGCTGGTCCCTCAGCTCTTCATTTCAAGGCTAGTGGTCTACCACTTGAGCTACAGTGCCACTTCTTTTTGTGTGTAATCCTACATACTAAGATAGATTAAATCTGAGGGCTCTGGTCTCTCATCTTCAAATCACCAGCAAAACAAGAAAACAGTAGTGAATCTGCAGTGGAGTTGTAAAGAACCAGGCTTGAGTGAGAAAGCTATGAAACAGTGCCCTTGCTCAGAGATCCAGCCTCAGGATCACAAAAATGTCAATAAGAAGAGAATCTGGGGCTGGTGACTCATGCCTGTACTTCTCCAGGAGGCAGAAATATGTGTATCCAGTGTAAAGGCCAATTCTAGCAGGAAAATCCAGAAGACAGTTGCTTGTGGGCCATCCTGGGGCTAGAACTGTAGTACTCCCAGATTTCTGGCAGTTAATTGGAGGTAAGGATCTGAGACTTTCCTGGTCAGCCTGGCTTTGAACCATGATGGTAAGATTTCAGCCTCCTGAAACAGGCCAGGCCTTGCATGAGTTCTGGCTCCAGCACTAGCACACTCACAAAAAATGAAATGAATACATGCAAAGAAGACTAGAAGAGAAATAAGAACCAATAACTGAGGCTGCAATGAGCCAATCAGCCCATCACTGGTGGTTCATAACTGTAATTCTGTTTACTCAAGAGGCTAAAATGTGTGGATAATATTTATTTATTTATTTATTTTTATTTTTGGGTCCGGTTGTGGGGCCTGAACTCTGGGCCTGGACGCTGTCCCTCAGCTCTTCAGCTCAAGGCTAGCACTCTATCCGCTTGAGCCACAGCGCCACTTCTGGCTTTTTTCTTTCTGCTTATATGGTGCTGAGGAATCAAACCCAGGGCCTCAGGCATGCAAGGCAAGCACTCTACCACTGAGCCACCTTCCCAGCCCGTTTGGATAATATTTAAAGGCCAAACCGAGTAGGAAAGTATCTAAGACTTGTGTGTGTGTAAGTATGTCTGTGTGTGAGTCCTGTTGCTTGAACTTTTACTGTTTTGCTCAAAGCTCTACTAATCTCAGCTTTTTAGTGGTTAAAATTGGAGATATCATGTACTTTCCTGCCCAGGCTCGCACCAACTTTGATCTCATATTTCAGCTTCATAAATCTGGTCTGGCTCTACATTATATTCATTGCTAATTAAATACCAAAACAGAAAAAAAGTCCTGGAGTTTAGCTGTGGTTCAATTGTCAGAACTGGGAAAATTTCTGGGACAGCGCCCAGACCCTGAGTTCAAGCTGGTGAACAAAGAGAAGAAATAAAAAGAGGATAAAATTACAAAAGGAAGAGTCAATGACAGAGGTTGAAATGAATCAAACATTGGTTTCTCACACATGTTGTACAAGGTACTCAGGAGAATTAAATCTAAGATTCATGGTTCATGGTCAGCCCAGGCAGGAAAGTCCATGAGACACATGTATCTAATTTGCCACCAAAAATAAGCTACAATTTGTACTTTGGCTCATTCGGTTGAGTGCTAGTCTCAAATAGAAACTTTGGGACAAAACCTAGGCCCTGAGTTGAAGTCCTAGACATACATTTCAAAACAAACAAACAAACAAATACCCCCATGACTTAAAAAAATGATGGGAAAAAGAAAACTAAGGTTTAAGTTGGTTCATGTGTGTATTCCTATCCATTCTAGGTTCAAAGCTAGACTGGGCAGGAAAGTACATGAAACTGTTAACCCCAACTACCCAGCCAAAAGCTGGAAGTACAGATATGACTGTAGATGTAAAGCACTGTATTTGGTGCAAAAGGTAATTTAAAAAACTGCTGACCCAGAGTTCAATTCTTAGTGCAAAAAATTGTAGGAGAAGTGAAGAAAGGCCAATTGTAAATTTAAATATAAGCCTGGTGTTTGTTGATCATGGCTGTAGTTGATCCCTGGCTACAAAAATCTTGGGATCAAGTTTCAAAGCCAACCAAAAAGCAAAGTCCAAGAGACTTTGTGTGTGTATGTGTGTGTATGTGTGAATGTTTGTGTGTGTGTGTGTGTGTGTGTGTGTGTGTGTGTGTGTTTCTATGTGTGATGTGTGTGTTTCTGTAGTATCCTTTACCTAGTGCCCTAGCATTCCCAGCTTTTGGGTGGTGAATTGGAGATAAGAGTGTCATGGACTTTCCTGTCCAGGCTGGTTTGAAACATGGTCCTCAGATTTCAGCTACCTTATTTAGCTGGAAGTTGAGCTGTGGCTTAAGTGGCAAACTGGGCAAATATTTTCTGGAACTCCACGCGGACCCTGAGTTCAAGCCCCAGGACATGCACAGAAGAAAGAAAGAAGAGTAGAAGTAACCAAGGAAGAGCGAGTGACAAAGGCTAAAATCAATCAAGCATCAGTGGCTCATACATGTTTTACTAGCTATTCAAGAGCTTGAAATCTGAGGATGATGGTTCATGGCCAGCCTTGGCAGGAGAGTCCATGACTCTTGTCTCTAATTAATCAACCCCCCCAAAAAATGCCAAAAAGTTATGATGTTTCTCATGTAATAGAGGATATCATTGAATAAAAACATTTAGGACAGAATATGAGCCCCAATTTGTAGACCCAGGAACAGCACACACATACAAAAAATAAAAAGTAAACAAAAGAAGGAAGTGGCAAGCACATATTAAAGTTTTAAAATGACACAAGGGTTGTTGGTCCTGTGGATAATCCTAACTACACAAGAGCCTGACATCTGAGGATTGTGGTATCAAGTCATCCTGGGTAGGAACATGCTTGAGATACTTATCCAAGCTTCCAAGCACAAAGCCCTGAGCTGGAGCTGAGGTGGTAAACAACAGCCTTCAGTTAAAAAGCTAAGAAACAGTCCCCAGAGCCAGAGGTCAAGCTGCAGGGCCACTAAAAATTACAAACAACAAACAATCAATACAAAGGAGAGCAGAAGAAGAGAGACTGAAATGTGAGGATCCACAATTCAAAATTAATGCATGCAAGAAAATCCATGAGACATTCTGGTATGTGTGCATCTGGGTGCCATCTTGCAGCTTGTGTGTGCCTCCTTGAACTTGTGCTGATTTGTTCAAGGACAGAGCTCTACTACTCCAAGATTTTCAGTGGTTAATTAGAGGTCATGGTCTCATGGATTTTCCTTCTCAGCCTGGCTTGATTCATGGTAGGCTTTCCTCAGACTCTTATCTCCAATTGATTGTCAAAAAGAAAAAAATGCCTGGGAATTGAGTTATTGCTCAAGTAGCAGAATTGGGCAATCAGTTTCTGGGACAGCAACCAGGACCTGAGTTCAAGCCCCATGACAATCACAGAAGGATTAAAGAAAGAGAGGCTAGTGGGCTGGGAAGATGGCTCAGTGGTAGAGCGCTTGCCTTGCATGCATGAGGCCCTGGGTTCGATTCCTCAGCACCACATATGCAAAAAGAAAAAAAAGCCGGGAGTGGTGCTGTTGCTCAAGTGGTAGAGCGCTAGCCTTGAGCTGAAGATCTGAGGGACAGCGCCCAGGCCCAGAGTTCAGGCCCCACAACCGGACCAAAACAAAAAAAAAGAAAGAAAGAGAGGCTAGAAGTACAGAAGGAAGATCTAATGACAAAGGTTTAAATAAATCAAGCATTGGTAGCTCACCAATGTTCTATCAGCAACTCAGGAGGATGAAATCTGAGGATCACCATTGAAGGCCAGCCCAGGTAGGAGAATTCATGAGACCCGTATGTCTCATTTGTCACCAAAAATATGACACTAGCTGTGCTCTGGTTCATGTGGTATACAAAAACAAAGAAAAAAGAGCACAAAATATTAAAGATGAGAGAAAGAGAAAATTATCATTTCAAAATGAGCCATGGGTTGTTGGTTTATTTGTGTATCCTCAGCTACTGAAGAAGTTGAAATATGAGGATCACAACTCAAAACCAGCCTGGGTAGGAAAGTCATTGAAATTCTTATCTTCAACTACCCAGCAAAAGCTGGAAATTAAGGTGTGATAGTAGTTGTAAAGTACTGAAATATGGCGAAAATCTGGGAAACGGATTCCTGGTCTATAATTCAGCCCAAAGTCGACCAAAAACAAAACTGAAAGAAGAGAAGAAATGACAATTTGAGATTTAAAAATAAGCCTGGCGCTGGTGGTTCATGCTTATAATTTTAGCTTTCAGGAGGCTGAAGTTTGAAGATAGTATTGAAAGGCCAGTCCAAACAGGAAAGGACATGGGGCTTTTTTCTTTGTGCCAACCTAGGGTTTGAATTTGTGTAGGAGCTCTACCACTCCCAGCATCTTAGTAGTTGATGAAAAGAATCACATGGACTTTCCTGTTCAGGCTGGCTTCAAACTGGGATACTCAGATTTCAGCCTCCTGAGGCTTGCTGGGCTTTATATGAGACTCATTTCCAAAAGGAAGAAAAATAAAAACTGGGGATTGATCTGTGGCTCCAATGGCAGAAATGAGAAAATAATTTCTGAAACAGCACCCAGATCTTTATATTAGCTTCAGGGCCAACACACATACAAAGAATAAAATAACTGTGGAGGAGGGTGGGAGAAGAAAGAGCCAATTTCAGAGTTTAAAATGAGCCAAGCATAGGTGGCAAACACCTGTGATGGTAGCTACTCAGGAGGCTCAAATTTGAGGCTCACAGTTGAAAGCCAGCCCAGATAGGAGAATTCATATACTCAACTCGAAGTAGCTACTTAAAACCAAACAACATCAAAAAATAGCCACAAGTTGTGCGGTGGCTCATGTCTTAATTTGCTAGTCTTGAGTAAACCCCTCGGGGATAGCACCTGGACTGATTTGTAGACCCAGGACCAGCATACACAAGGAAATAAAAATACAAATAAAAAGGTGTAAGAATGGCAGGAATTATGGCTTAGTGATAGAGTGCTTGCCTAGGATGTTTGAATTCCTGGGTCTGTTTCCTCAGTACCTCATGAACAGAAAAGGCTGGAAGTGGCACTGTGGCTCAAGTAATAGAGTCCTTACCTTCAGTAAAAGACACTCAGGAACAGTGCCCAAGCCCTGATTTCAAGCCTCAAGGGTAGGGAAAAAAATGTGTGAGAACATCCAATTAAAGTTTCAAAATTATCCATGAATTTTTGGTTGGTGTGTTTAATTCTAGTGATTCAGAAGGTTGAAATCTAAAGGTTGTTGTTCACAGCCAAACTGGGCAGGAAAGTGCCTAAGTCTCCAACTAATCAGCAACAAAATCCAGAAATGAGGATGTGCTTGTAGTTGGAAAGCACCAGCTCTGAGGAAAAACCTATGAAACAGTGCCCTGGCTCAGAGATCCAGACTCAGGATCACAATAAGAGAATTAAATGATTAAAGTAGGGAACCTTGGACTGTTGGCTCATGTCTGTAATTCTAGAAAAGCAGAAGGTTGAAATATAAAATCCAGTGTAAAGGCAAACCCAGTCAAGAAATTCCAGGAAACCATGGGACCTATGTTTCTTTGGGCCTGGCTTACTTCACTGAATATAATTTTTTCCAAGTCTTTCCATTTCCTAACAAATGGGGCAATGTCATTCTTTCTGATGGAGGCATAGAATTCCATTGTGTACTGAGTCAAGCAGAAAAGGTCAGATAAGGTGATGTTAGGGAAATGAACCCTTAAATATGTATTCAAATGTTTTTTTTTCTTTCATGCGATTGTTTCTAACACATTTATAAGATTATTTCTTTGTTGCTTTATATGTCCCTCCCCCACAGTATAACCCCTGCTTTCACTGTATTTGATGTTGGTATAATTTGTGAAGGGGAAGGGGAAAAACAAATCGTTTAAACAGGGATACACTTGGACCCATTGCAACAATGAGATGTACAAGTCGTTATGTTGAAAACGAACTTTACAACTTTGGTGCGGGGGGGGGGGAGGGGGAGAGGGGACGATTGGGTGGGGGGGTAGGGGGATGATGGGAAGTGATGGGAAGAGGAAACAAAGGAGGAGGCTACAATTCTTGATAAGAAATATACTCATTACCTTGCCCATGTAATTGTAACCCCTCTCTACAGTATTTTCACAATAAAAGGGAAAAAAAAAGAAATTCCAGGAGACTGTTTTGTGTGTGGTAGCCACACTGGAGATAGGATTTTTTTTTGATTGAATGGAAATAAGAGTTTTATGGACTTTCTTGCTCAGGCTGCTTTCAAACTATGATGGGCAAATTTCAGCCTCGTGTATCAGGCCAGGCCTTGCATGAGTTCAAGCTCCAGGACCAACAAACAGAAAAATAAATAAATGAAAAGAAGGGTAGAAGAAGAGAAGAAAGAGGCAATACCACCAATCATTGGTGGCTTATATCTGTGATTCTAGCTACTCAGGCTGAAATTTGAGGATACTGTTTAAAGCTCAGCTCAGTTATATGAGTTCATAAGATCTCTCTCTCTCTCTCTCTGTATCTCTTTGTCTCTCTATCTCTCTCTGTCTCTCTCTCTGTGCCAATCCTTGTGTTTGAACTTGCACTGTTTTCTTCAATGACCTACTTACTTTCAGATTTTTAGTGATTAATTGGAGAAAAGAGTGGTAAGGACTTTCCTCAATTTTCAGCTTCCCGAATCTGACCTACCTCTATGAGTCTCTTTTCTCCAGTTAACTTCCTCCCAAAAGCCAAATGTTATGGTTAGTCCCATATATGTACTGAGACAGCATCTGAGCTTCAATTTCTACTCCTAGGACAAGCAAAAATGAAGAAAATAAGAAAAGGTGGAATCAAGCACATATTAAACTTTTTAAATGACCCAAATGTTGCTGGGTATGTGTAATCCTTACTATACAAGAGCCTGACTTCTGAGGATTGCAATGTCAAATCAGCCTGGGCAGGAATGTGCTTGAGACTCATCTTCATCTACACAGCACAAAACCTTGAGCTGTGGCTGAGGTTGTAAAAGCATCAGCCTTGAGTGTAAAAGGTAAGATATAGGCCCTAGGGTTAGAGATCAAACCACAGGACCAATAAAATTTTCAAAGAAGAAAAGATGAAGAGAGGCTGAAATCTGAGGATCATAGTTCAAAGCTAGCCCATGCAAGAAAGTCCATGGGGCTTTCTCTGTGTGTGCATCAGTGTGCTGTCCTATGGCTTGAACTTGTGCTGTTTTGTTCAAGGATAGAGCTCCACCACTCCCAACTTTTCATTGATTAATGGGAGCTAGGATTCTCATGGACTTTCCTGCCTTGGTTGGTTTTGAGCCATGATCCTCAGATTTCAGAAAACTGATCAATGCTGGGCTTTGCATAAGACTCTTATCTCCTATTAGCTACCAAGAATTAAAAAAAAAAAAAAACTGGAGTTGAGCTGTGACTCAAGTGGAAAACTGGGCAATCACTTTCTAGGACAGCACTCAGGGCCTTATTTCAAGCACCAAGACAAAACAAGTGTAGCCACAAGTTATATTTTGGCTCATGTGGTAAGCCACTAGTCTTGAAGAAAAAGCTCTGGTATTGTATCCAGGTCCTGATTTGTAGCCCCAGGACTAGCACATAAACAAAAATAACAAGCAAGGAAATTTTTAAAAACAAAAATTGGAAAAAATGACATAGTAACGTTTTTAAATGAACAATCCATTTGTTTATAATCATGTGTATAATCAGAGCACTTCAGGAAGCTGAAATCTGAGAATCATGGTTTGAAGCCAGACTATCCAGAAAAGTACATTAAAATCTTATGTTCAATCAGCCAGCAAAAAGTTAGGAGTGGAGCTATGTTTGAGTTGTGAAACATAATCCTTGAGTGAAAAAACTAATAAACATAAGGGCGCTGAGACTCTAGCCTGTAATCCTAGATATTCAGGGGTTTGATATATGAAAATCATGGTTCAAAACCAACCTGCGAAGGAAAGGTAATGAGTACTTATCTCCAATTAACCACCAGAAAACCTGAAGTGGCTCTGTGGCTGAAATGGTAGAGCATTCACCTTAAGCTGAAGAGCTCAAAGACAGCATTCAGGCCAAGGGTTCAACTCCACCCTCCTTAAAAATAGGTAAGAAACAGCAATGAGGCCTAGAGATCAGGTCTACTGACCGCAATTAAAAAGCATTGGGGTTGAAGTCAAAAAAGAGCTGAGTAAATATATTAAAATGTCAGAGGCTGGTTGCTCATGCCTGTAGATTCTAGCTACCCTGGGCACAGTTCAAAGCTAGCACTACCAAGAAAGTCCATGAGATTTGTGTATGTAATTACCAGTACTAGAGGTTGAACTTGCCCTGTTTTACTCACGTCTAGAGTACTACAACCCCCAGCTTTTTGGTGATTAATTGGAGATAAGAATCTCAGACTTCATCTGGGAAGTTGGCTCAGTGGTAGGGTGCTAGCCTTGAATACATGAGGACCTAGGTTTGATTCCTCAGAACCACATAAGCAGGAAAAGCCAAAAATGTTGCTGCAGCTCAGTTGATAGAGCACTAACCTTAAGCTGGAATGCTGATGGACAGCGCCAAAGCCTAGTTTTCAGGCCCATAACCAATGGCAAAATAATAATAAAAACCCTCATGCTTTGCTGCTCAGACTGGCTTCCAACCAAGATCCTCAGATTTCAGCCTCCTTAGTAGTACTGGGGTTCTAATGAGACTCTTCAAAAAGAAAGAAGCTGGAAGTTGAGCTGTGGCTCAATTGACAGAACTGAGCAAAATCTGAGACAGTGGTCAGTCCCTAAATGGAGAAAAAAACATAAAAAATGTCAAAAATAAATAATAAATTGTAATACAGAAAAAATCATATTTAATATGATACAAAGGAAAACTGTTTTTTTTTTTAAGTGCAGCAAACAAAAATGTACTACAAAGTTTCAAAATGATATACTGAGAGTAAGGGGAAAAGGAAAAATTTTAAAATTCATGTAAATATTAAATCCAAACTGACATGACCAACACCTAATATGATCAGAAACTTATCTCTCACTTGTAATTACTTACAAACAATTGTCCCTCCAGTTTCAGCACTAGCATGGGGATTTAGGAAGGACCTCTCTATGCAGCCTTGACTGAATAGGCATCTTCCTGCTTTAGCCTCTTGAGTTAGAAATACAGGCTTTGCCCTTATTTTAATACACAAATTACACTTTAAAAGTCAACATCAATATTCAAATAATGGATTTTATGTGTAAAAGCGTGAATAGACATCCACCAGAGAAGCTCTGAGCAATACAATCATAACAGTAGAAGAGCACCTACTACTTAAGGAAGGTAACAGAGGGAAGATTTAGCATTTTTTTGGAAGTTCAGGGGTTTGAACACAGGGCCTCATGCTTGCTGGGTATAAAATTCAGTGACATTAATTATACTCACACTACTTTTTTTGTTGTTGTTGTTATTTTTGGGTCCGGTTGTGGGGCCTGAACTCTGGGCCTGAGCGCTGTTCCTCAGCTCTTCAGCTCAAGGCTAGCACTCTACCACATGAGCCATAGCGCCACTTCCGGCTTTTTTCTTTTTGTTTATGTGGTGCTGAGGAATCGAACCCAGGGCCTCAGTCATGCAAGGCAAGTGCTCTACCACTGAGCCATCTTCCCAGCCCATATCCACACTACTTTTTAGCCATTACCTCTGCTTGTGAACTTTCTTTTCAATACTGATGGAATCCACACAATGACCTGTACCAGCAACTTTTGTTTTGTTTTGTTTTTGGTCGGTCATGGGGCTTGACCTCTGGGTTGGGCACTGTCTCTGTGCTCTTCAGCTCAAGGCAAGTTCTCTACCGCTTGAGCTACAGCGCCACTTCTGGTTTTCTAGTGTTTTATTGGAGATAATAGTCTCACATACTTTCCTGCCCGGGCTGGCTTTCAACTGTGATCCTCAGATCTCAGCCCCTGAGTAGTTAGGATTACAGGTGTGAACCACCGTCCCCCAGCCCCAGAAACCTTTAATCTTCCCTTTTTCCCTTATGAAATTTTTTAGTCAATATATTTCACATAAATAATTTTGTGTCCATCCATGACAGGCATATATTAATTGCAGCCTTTTGTGGATGAGTCATAATTTATGCACACCTCACATTTTATAAACCAATTCATCTGGGCCCACATTCAGCAGCTTGTTCTGAGAAGTATGGTAGCTATTTTTCTAGCCACCTCTATCCTCTGCCGTTTCCTACACAAATTAGTCTTTGGTATAAGTTCGAGTCTGCTCAGTGGGTAGAGCTTTGATCCCTGATCCTCAGATCTCAGTCTCCTGAATAGCTAGAATTACAGGTGTGAGACACCTGCACCAGGCCATCATTTCTTCCAAGAACATTTCAGAGGGATGGAATAGCACTGTACCATATACATTCATTAGCAAATGCCCCAGGGTGAGCCAGATGCTCAGACCAAATCCACTGACCTTGATACTGTCTTTGGTGTCCAAAAGGATATTGTTGGACTTAAGGTCTTCGTGTATAATTTTGTTTGGTGTAAGTAGTGAACAGCACTTACAACATGTGTGACAAGCCTCCTGGCTTCATCCTCATATAGGCGGCAGAATTTTCAGATCCACCCCAGGAGGTATCCCCTAGTGGCCAGTTCCATTATGAGATACACATACTCTTCCTTCTCCATTACCTGGTACAACCTGATGATGTGTTTGTGCCATATATTCTTAAAAATGTCCATCTCATTCTTTATCCAATGATGAGGACTCTCACTTCCAGAGTATTTTAAATGCCACAACCTTGTCTGTGAGGAGGAAATGGGCCAGCTTCACTTTTCCGTAGGTACCGGTGTCGAAGAGCTCTTTCTTCTGGTATTGTTTGATGATCTCCTCCTTCAAGGAGCTTGAAATTGATTCTTTCTGTACTTCCATCCTTCTGCTACAATGGCAGGTAGCAAGTCTATCTAAATAAATTAAATTAAATAAAGGAAGACCCAGAAAGAGTAAAAAGAAATACCAAAATGCAAATAACAGCCCGTCCCCACTACCAAAAAAATCATTTAACTTTGATTCAGTCCAGTGGGTCATCAAGCAAGAGCTCCAAGTTCTGTTAACTGACATAGGTTGGAGCACAGTGGTTTCCTATATATCCTTCATGACCTCACACAATGGAGAAATCACAACCAGGCATAGTGATGTCATAGAAGAAATGGACCAATCATAGTCTGGGCCAGTGAGGTCAGAGAAATATCGGACCAATCACAGCCTGCCAGCATTGACGCTTTAGCTCTTAGACCTCAAAGACTGTTGCTAAGGAATCCATGTGGATTGAGGTTGCTCTGGTCATTCTCGTGGCATTTCTGAAACCCCTAGGACAGTGGTCAAAATCCTCTGATTTTCTAGAGTACTACTGAATCTTATAAATTGCTTCTCTGGAGACACTAGCTAATAGCCTCCATTCTTCATGGCCACCTTATCCAATGTCTTTTTCCAGCAGTAGCACTGCACAAAGGCCTCTGTCCTTCTCAAGGAGAGCTGTGTCCTACAACTTCCTCCTGAGGGGACAAGTTCCAGGGTGGCTTTGAGACACCACCCTCACAATTCACCTTCCTGAGTAGTTAGGATTATAGGCCTGAGCCATCGGTAGGTACTTAGCTCATCTCTTACATTTGGAGCAAGTATATTTGTTAGAAAGGTGGGTTTTAGATATGTCCTTTTAACACTTTAAATTTGTTGCCCTTGATGTCTAATAGTGAATCTAGTTTCTGATGAGAAATTTGTCTTAATATCATTGAAGATTACTTGTGTGTGATGAGTTGTGTCTTTGTGCTTTGGGGGGTTTGCTGTTTTTGTTTAATTAGAATGTGTCTTAATGTGGACCTGTGTAATTATGTTAATTGACTTTTTTGAGCTGATAGATTCCTGCATGGAAGGGTTCATGCTTTCAATCACAATTGGGAAGGTATTGGTTTTTATTTCTTCAAATAGTATGTATTTCTATTTTTCCCTCTGTATACATATATATATATATATATATACATATATATATATAGTACATTATATATTCACATTGTATATGTGAATATACATATATATGCCTACATGTTTATATTATATATACATTTATATACATATATAGTTTTACATAGCTTCCACTTTTGTGATTGTTTATGGTAGGAAGTTTAGATTGATCCTAGCTACTCCATCAGAGTTAGAGTTTGAAGTTTTCCTCTTTATTTCTTGATAAAAATATGCATTACTCACCAAGGATATTGAAATAGCTATTAAGCTCAGATAGCCTCTCTCTCTCTCTCTCTCTCTCTCTCTCTCTCTCTCTCTCATTTCCTGCGTTGGTTAGGTCTCTGAGCACAGGGCCATTGCTTGTCTGGTTCCTCTAGTGTGCTGTGAAATTTTGCAGTGTCATATTCTGCTTCAAAGGCCACCAGGCAGGCCTGCACTTGGAAGGGGAGCCTGTATGGGTGCACCTGCCTGCCTCTGTCTTGATGTCAGAGCTCCACAGCTACTTGGGGTGGCCTTAGCAGATGCCCCTTTGCCTGGACTGCTGACTGGTGACTGTGTCAGCACAAGCACAGTCTCTTTTTATTACAAATAAGAGGTCTTCGGTGGAACCTGGGGGTGTTCCCTTGTTGGTGGCTATGCTTGGAGCAAGGGTGGGGGATGCAGAAGCCTCACTGTGGCCTGACTTCTGGGGCACAACAAATGCCAAGGGTTTCTCTGGGCTCTTTACAGAATACATGGGCAGGTTCAGGAGCAGAAGCTGAGCTCAGGGGGCTCCTAAACACAGGGTGGGCTTTAGAGCTGGGCATCACAGATTGATCTTTTTGAAGGGCTGCAGACACCATCTGGAAGCTGTTGGACCTTTAGGAGGTCTGAGTACATCATGACATTAGGTGTGGGCCTCTGAGCTTCATCCATTATTTGCAATAGGGCTGAGCCCTCCCTCCTGTATTGTCCTGGTGCCCTCTGAGTGTGTGCTGGTTTCTGGCAGTGAGAAAAGTTTAATGTGCCTTTTATTCCCTGAGCCTCACTAGGAAGTTTCTATTGTTGGCAGGGATGATTCTGTCATTGGGAGGTCTGTGTGTTCTCTGAGTAAGGGAATCTACAGACCTCAGAGCACATCTTGGCTTTCTCGCTGAAATTCCTATGTGTTTAAGGATTCAGATGCTTTATATGTTTCCGGACATATCCACGGATTGTTCTTTTTGATCTTTAAATGACAGCTTTAATTTCCTCCCTTAGTCATGGTCTATTGACCCCTTTGACTCTGGCATAAATGAGGGAACACAGGCAGGGCTGTTGTGTTGCTAAGGAAAGCAGACAGGGCTGCCTTGTTGCTGAGAAAAAGCAGGCAGGCCTGTCTTGTTACATAGTTTCATTTTATTCCCCAATGTTGGTAAATAAAACCTCCAGGTTGGTCTTTTAGGAGCTTCCCATGATCATTGTTCCATTCCTTTTCCCTGCTCTTATCATACTGCCTTTCTATTTAAATTCATTTTTACTTTTAATTTTTGTCAGAAACAAAGAAGCAATTAAAAAATCTATATGCAATGTTAATTTTTATTCTTGAATTACTAAAATACATGAAGAACATGTCAATTAAAGCAGCATAAAATGGCAGATGGTGTGAGCTTGATCACTGTCCCTCTACTCTGTCTCTCTTGCTCTACCCTGAGGTGACCACTACGACTAGTTAGTTATGCATCCCTACATCTAAACCAAATGTGTACAAAAAACAGCCTATTAAAAAGAGACTTGCCCACAGCTATCCAAGTCCCTCAAACTGCTATCTTAGTAGGAGGCCAAATTTCCATTCACACTATGAAGATTCAAACGTCTACACAGGTTCACAGACCTGAGCCAAGTCTGTGCTGGAACCAGGAATGAAGTTGGTAACTTATTGTTCACTAAGGGAGAAGTCTGCAATAGCTAGTATCAGGTATGAGGACCAAGGAGTTACACAGGCGTTTTAGAGGTTACTAGACTTTGGGTTTTAACTTTTGTAATTCCAAGTTTCTCTTCAGATCAAATATTAGGCCTGCACAACAACAGCCCATGAGGAAGTGATGTCCAGAACTTGTGTAAGTGTCTCAGACTATTTGAATTTGTTTTTACGAAATTGTCTTTTTTTCTACAATCCACACCAATGGCCAAATAGGTGTAGAAAAATAAGGCCACTTCCACCAAACCAGATTGTTGGTGTTCAAGACCTAACTTGAGTCCACTCCATTTGATGTAATACTGTTCAAAGGAACATTCATTCAGTGAGGAGTAAAACATTGTACATCTGTTAGAGATAGATGTTAACAGATATCCTTGACTTTTAACGTTATAGGTGGTATTTGATCCAGATGCTGGTGGCATATACCTGTAATCCTGGCTACTCAGCATTCTAGTTTGAAGCCACTCAGGTCCAGAATGTCTGTGAGAATTTTATCTCCAATAACCCCTAATAAGCCTGAAGTAGAGTTGTGGTTCAAGTGGTAGAGCAATAATCTTGGACACAAAAGCTCAGGAACAGCACCCAGGCCTTCAGTTCAAGTGCCAGGGCTAGCAAACACATACCAAAAATGTGGTATTTGCAACCAAAGAATAAATTTTAATTTGATCTCTTTTTAGCCAATTTAATGTCCGAGCTCTTGATCTGCAAGCCTCTTGGCCACTCTACACCTGGAGAATAACAATTATTCAAGTGGAAAAGAAGGATCTAGAATGATTCACCATTAGAGATGCTGATGTTTGAAAGACTATGTGAAAAAAAAATACTTCAGTCTCTAAAAGAATATAGCACTCATAGTGGAAACTCTGAGTTTGTTAATTGATGGTCAGTATCTAGGCTTGAACTCAGAACCTGGGCTTTGTCCCTCAAGGCTAGCACTCTACCACTTGAGACACATCTCCACCTCTAGTCTTTTTGGCTGTCAATTAGAGTAAGAGTCCCATGGATTTTCCTATCCGAGCTGGCTTTGAATAACGATCCTCAGATCTCAGCCTCCTGAGTAGCTAGTATTACAAGCTTGAACCTGTGATGGCTAATTGAAATTTAATGGTACCAACTACCAGAAATGGTAGTTAAGACATTTACATCCACCACAAAAGTCCAAGTTAATTTCAGGTTTGGTTTCTCCAACACACTTAAGAGAAAGATCAGTAGAGATCTATCATTAAAACTTAATAGTAGAATTCAAATACCCTTGGCTTATTTTTTAATTGTGAGAATATTACACAAAGGAGTTACAACTACATGGGCAAGACCTTGGCTTATTTTGAGTCCTGCTGAATCCTAGATTTCAGGGACAAATCCCAAAATACAAGTGTTAGGAGGTCAGAGACAGGAGAGTTCCCTGAAATTGCATTAAAATTAATATTAACAATAATATCATTTGTTTAACTACCAATCTAACAAATATACTTAATATATTTTTTTCCAAGCCTTTTCATTTCCTAATAAATGGAGCAATGTCATTATTTTTCATAGAGGCATAGAATTCCATTGTGTATATATACCACATTTTCTTGATCCATTCATCTACTGAGAGGCATCAGGGTTGGTTCCATATCTTCCTTATGGTAAATAATGCTGCAATAATTAACAGTCATGCTGGTAGCTTTAGTGTGGTCTTGTTTGTGATCATTTGGGTAAATGCCCAAAAGTGGGATTGCTGGGAAATAGAGGAACCTCCATATTGCTTTCCAAAGTGGTTGAACAAGTTTACACTCCCACCAACAATGTAGTAATGTTCACTTCTCTCTGCATCCCCTCAAGCATCTGTTGTTATTAGAGTTCTTGATTATTGCCATTCTAACTGGTGTGAGGTTATATCTCTATGGTTTGATTTGCATTTCTTTTATGGCTAGAGAGGTTGAGCATTTCTTCATGTGTCTATTGGCAATCCTTCTTTCCTCTTCAGAGAAGATTCTCTGTAAGTTTTTAGCCCACTTATTTATTGGTCAACTGTTTCTTTGGAGATTTGTTATGTGGGGATTTAATTTTTTGAGTTCCAGGTATATTTTAGATATGAAACCCTTGTCAGTTGTATGGCTAGTGAAGATCTTCTCCCAATCTGTGGGCTTTCTTTTGATCTTGCTAGCTATGCGCTTGGCCATGCAGAAGCTCTGCAATTTTGTGCAATCCCATTTGTTAAACCTTTCTTTGACTTGTTGTGTTTCTAGGTCTCTATTAAGAAAATTTCGGCCTGTGCCAAGGAGACCTAGGATTTCTCCTATACCAACTTTTAAAGTTTTCAGATTGTCTGCTTTGACTCTGAGGTCTTTGATCCATTTGGAGTTGATTCTGGTGCAGAATGATATATAAGAATCTAGCTTTCATTTTCTACAATTAGTTAACCAATTTAGCCAGCACCATTTACTGAAGAAGGTGTCTTCCTTCCATTCTATTTCTTGAGCTCCGTTATCGAAGATTAGTTGGCTATATGTCTGTGTGTTCATTTCTGGGTTTTCAATTCTGTTCCATTGGACCTGAGGTCTGTTCTTATGCAGGTACAATGCTGTTTTGATTACTATGGCTTTGTAGTAGAGTTTGAAATTTGGTATTGATATTCTTCCAGCCCTGTTCTTTATGTTGAGGATTGTTTTTGCTATTCGGGGTCTTTTAATGTACCATATGTATTTTTGGATTGCCTCTTCTAAATCCTTGAAGAATGAGGTTGGAATATTGATTGGTATTGCATTGAATTTGGAGATATCCTTCGGAAGTATGGCCATTTTCCCGATCTTGATCTTTCAAATCCAGAAGCATGGGAGTTTTTTCCACTTTCTAAGTTCTGTTTTGATTTCCTTTTTCACGTTTTCAAAGTTTTCTTCATAGATGTCCTTCAATTCTTTGGTTAAGTTAATTCTTCGGTATTTTTTTTTTTTTGTGGGGCTATTACGAATGGAGTTGCTTTCTTAATTTCAGCCTCACTATTTCTTTGTTGGCATACAGAAAAGCCATTGATTTTTGAGGGTTAATTTTATACCCTGCTACTTTGCCAAAGTTTTGAAACAGCTTGAGTAATTTGGGAGTGGGGTCTGTGGGATTCTTTAAACACAAGTGTAAGGTCCATTCCTGGACGGCGAACAGACCTCACCCAGTACCTGCGTTACCTAGGCAACTGGGATACCTGGAAGAGGTCACATCCGCATCCGCTGAGGTCACATCTTAACCTGATGTGGCCACACCTTTCTCCCACCTGATCCCACTTCCCTTTACCTGGACACACCCTTCCCCACCCCCTACCCTATATAAGGCCTAAACCGCGGCCAGACCGCCCTTTTTTTTTTCCTTTTGCCAGCCGCGTGGAGTGCCAACCTTGCCTGGTCCCAGCAGGTCTACTGAATAAACCTACCCCTTACCTGAATACCACGTGCGTGGTGCAGTTCTTACTCGGCCACCTCTTTTTAAAAACCTAACATAAATGGTGCCGTGACTCGGATAAAGGGCTTAAAGTCAGGATAGCTGGATTCCTCTCTGTTTTTTTTCCTTTTCTTTTCTTTTTTTTCGTTTTTTGTTTGTTTTCCCCTTTTTGCTCTGAGGAATACCCACAGTTCTGACGGCCTTTTATGAACCCGTCTATCTGCTGCGGACACAGTGCATCAATTCTATTGCTGGCCTCTGCATCTTCCTCCACACTTCTACATTTTGGTGAGTGACCTACTCTCTAAGGGTTCTCTGTCGTTCAGTCTCTTTCCAGATACCACGCCGGAGAACCTACTAGGCCTTTACTTGACTCTGGTTGCTCGTCACTTCTCTCTAGAGGGCTCGGTGGTAAGTTGGGACACCGCTTCCATTCAGTAAGCCCTCCTTCACTCACTAAATTTTCCTCTTAAGTTTTTCTCTTTTACATTTCCAATGGGTTGTTGTAAGTCACGCCCAAAGGAGGAAACTCCATTGAAATGCCTCCTGCGTTCCCTGGATGTCTTGTCTATTGACTGCATCAACAAGAAACAACTGATTTATTATTGCACTCAAGTTTGGCCACAGTACCAACTGGATAATCGTTCTCGATGGCCCAAAGACGGGACTTTTGACTACGTCATTCTCAGAGATTTAGACGATTTTTGCCGTCGTAATGGTAAATGGTCTGAGGTCATTCATATTCAGCCATTCTTTGCTCTCCGGGACAACCCTGCCCTATGCCAATCATGCCCGGCCTTTCCACTCCTCCTGGCACGTGGAGAACCCAGCTCTGATAGCGCAGGGCCCCATCCGGAGCCTGATGTGGCTGACCCTCTTTTTGACTCTGCCCCTCTTCCTGCTGAGCATCTGGTGCCTTCCCCACCTTCTTCACTCTCCTCTCCTTCACCCTCTCTCTCTTCCCCCCCTGCAGCTCACACCCGGTCTCGCACTGGTGGCACACAACCTCCACCAGACCCCATGTGCCCTTTGCGAGAGGTGGCAGGGGCTGAAGGTGTAATTAGGGTGCATGCGCCATTCTCAATGTTTGATATTGCTCAGATTGAGAAGAGGCTGGGATCTTATGCCCAAGATTCTAATAATTATGTTAAGCAGTTTAAGAACCTGGCTCAGACCTATGACCTTACTTGGCAGGACATATATCTAATACTATCCTCTACCCTTACTGCTGAGGAAAAAGAAAGGGTGTGGACTGCAGCCCAGGCACATGCCGATGAAGCTCACCGCCTAGATATTAACTTTCCAGTGGGAGCAACAGCTGTGCCTAGGGAAGAGCCCAATTGGAATTATCAACATAATGCTCCTGGGCGGGAAAGCAGAAATAGGATGATAACTTGCTTAGTGGCTGGCCTTCAAAAGGCAGCCTATCTCCCTGTTAATTATGACAAATTAAACCACATTACTCAAAGGCCCAATGAAAACCCGGCAGAATTTCTTGAGCGCCTTACAGTAGCGCTCCAGCGCTATACAAGGCTGGACCCAGAGTCACCAGAGGCTAAGGTGGTTCTCAATACGCATTTTATTGCCCAATCAGCCCCTGATATTAGGAAAAAGTTAAAAAAGGCTGAGAACGGTCCTCAGACCCCTCAACGAGATCTGGTGAGTATGGCATTTAAAGTTTTCAATAATCGAGAGGAACAGGAGATTGCCGATAAGACTGCCCGTGAGAGGGAGAACTATCAAATCCTGGCTGCTGCCATCCGGCCTCCTCTGAGGAGAGGCACCCAACATACACCACCTGGAGCATGCTTCAAGTGTGGGCAAGAGGGCCACTGGGCGAAATTCTGTCCCTCACCACGACCTCCACCTGGACCCTGCCCAAGGTGTGGGCAGCAAGGACATTGGGGAGTCGATTGCCCCTCCTCACCTCCACAAGGTAGGCCAGCCCCTCCCCCACCCCGCCCACCCAGGCAGGCGGAGCCAGACAGGTCGGAGATTTTCTGCTTGGCTACAGAATGAAGGTGCCCAGGGCCACCTGCTCCCAACAACCAGACCATCACAATGACGGAGCCCAGGGTGTGTTTCTATGTAGCCGGTAAGTTAATATCTTTTCTCTTGGATACGGGAGCGACTTACTCGGTGCTATGTCAATATACAGGCAAGACTTTTCCCTCCCAGATCTCGGTGGTGGGTGTAGATGGCCTACCTACCTGTCCCCCAACTACAGGACCAGTATCATGTAAAATAGAAGACTTTCCCTTTTCACACTCCTTCCTAATCCTACCTCACTGTCCTACCCCACTCCTAGGAAGGGACTTGCTCTCTAAATTTCAAGTCTCCCTTTCATTCCATATCCCCAAACAGCCTACACCTGTTCTACTTTTATCTTTAGATGAACCTCCACCTGTAACTTCCCAACTAGATCCTTTCCCTTTACCTCCAGATCTTGTCAACCCTCTTATCTGGGATACTTCCACTCCTACTATGGCTAGACACCATACTCCTGTCCTGATTAAACTTAAAAACCCTACCCATTTTCCTGGTACTTCCCAATACCCCATTTCCCTTAGGCACAGGCAAGGTTTAAAACCCATCATCCTTCGCCTTATTAAACAAGGACTTCTCAGACCCACTAACTCCCCCTTTAACACCCCTATCCTGCCAGTAGTTAAACCTGATGGGACCTACCGCCTAGTCCAGGACCTGCGCACTATTAATGCTGCAGTCCTTCCCATTCATCCTGTTGTGCCTAACCCATATACCCTCCTTTCACAGATACCTCCTGGTACCACCCACTTCTCAGTGCTGGACCTCAAGGATGCATTCTTCACAATCCCCCTGCATCCCGACTGCCAAGATTTCTTTGCTTTTACTTGGGTGGACCCAGACACTTCAAGGGCACAACAGCTGACCTGGACGGTCCTCCCTCAAGGGTTCCGAGACAGTCCCCATTTCTTTGGACAGGCTTTAGCAAAGGATCTCCTCTCTCTTCAGGTGTCTCCTAGCATTGTTCTCCAGTATGTGGATGATCTTTTGCTTTGCAGCCCTTCCTTTGAGTTGGCTCGCCAACATACAGCTGACCTCCTCAACTTCCTGTTGACAAAAGGATATAGAGTCTCTCCTTCAAAGGCCCAGATAGCGAAGTCAGAGGTAACATACTTGGGTTTGTCCATAACTCCTACAGAGAGAAGAATTACTCTTGATAGAAAAGCCTACATTGAGTCTCTCTCTGTCCCACAGACCAAGGAGGACATTCTGTCTTTCCTGGGACTTGCAGGCTTCCTTCGTATTTGGATACCCGGTTTTGCCACATTGGCCAAACCTCTTTATGAGGCATCCAAAGGTTCCCTATTGGAGCCACCAGACCCCACAAAGCCCATTGACACCCCATTTAAAGTTCTGAAGCAAGCGCTTCTTCGGGCTCCAGCACTGGCTCTACCCAACCTCAAGGAACCCTTTATACTCTATGTCACTGAGAAGTGGGGAATTGGCCTTGGGGTTCTTGGACAAATGTCAGGCCCCTCCTTTAGACCTGTGGCCTACCTCTCAAAACAGCTAGACCCAACGGTAAAAGGCTGGCCAGCATGTCTTCGAGCTTTGGCAGCAGCAGCCACCTTAGCACAGGAGAGCACAAAACTCACTTTTGGCCAACCCACTACCATTCGCTCTCCCCACAGACTAAAGGACCTTTTGTCTCATAAATCCCTGTCTTCCCTTTCCCCTTCCCGCCTACAGCTGTTTCATGTTACTTTTATTCAAAACCCTGACTTTTCACTGGAAAGCTGCTCCCCGCTCAATCCAGCTACCTTGCTTCCATCCAATTCTAACCCTCTTTCCCATTCCTGTACAGAGACCTTGGAGGAATTCACACCCCATTTTACAGGTATCTCGGAAACTCCTCTTCCTGACCCAGAAGACACCTGGTACATCGATGGCAGTTCCATATCTACCTCTTCAGGAAGCCGAGTTGCAGGCTATGCCATCGTTAATAACTCTACCATTCTTGAAAGCAGCCCTCTGCCCCCTAGCACTACCTCACAAAAGGCAGAACTTATAGCTTTAACTAGGGCCTTAATTCTAGCAAAGGGTCGGAAGATTAATATTTATACAGACTCAAAATATGCCTATCATATTCTCCATTCTCATGCAGCAATCTGGAAGGAGCGTGGCTTCCTGACCACCAAAGGGACTCCCATTACTAATGCCTCACTTATTCTTAAACTATTAGAAGCTGCTTCCCTTCCCCAGCAGGTAGCGGTCATCCACTGCAGAGGACACCAGACAGGATTGGATGCCATTACAGTCGGCAATTCAAAAGCAGACCGGGAGGCAAAGCTAGCAGCCCAGAGACAACTCCAGGGACAACTTCCAGCTCCCTTGCTACTGGTATTGCCTTCAATTCAACCCTCTTATACCCCACAGGAGCTCGAGGAACTTACGCACCAGGGAGCCTCCCAGGAAGCACAGGGATGGTGGTCCCTGGAAGGACGAGTTGTTCTTCCCGAGGCACAAGCAGACAGCTTTCTTTCCCAGGTTCACCAGGCGCTGCACATTGGATACAAGCCTCTCTCCCACCTTCTTAAACCTTTAATCCATTGCCCTAGCCTAACTACTCGACTAAAGGCTATTACCCAAGCCTGCCCCACATGTTCTCTTACCTCCTCACAGGGTGGTCTCCGACCAGCTGCATTCCCCACACACCAAGCACGGGGACATACCCCAGGGGAAGACTGGCAGATAGACTTCACTCACATGCCCAGATGTAAGCGGCTGAAATACCTTCTAACTATGGTTGATACCTTTTCAGGATGGATTGAAGCCTATCCCACAACGTTGGAGACTGCTGACACTGTTGCCTCTGTCCTTATTAAAGAAATTATTCCTAGGTTTGGCTTACCCAGGTCACTTCAGTCTGACAATGGACCTGCTTTCATCTCCAAAGTGACCCAACAGGTGGCATCCTCTCTAAACATCCAGTGGAATCTTCACATTCCTTATAGACCTCAGTCTTCTGGAAAGGTTGAAAGAGCTAATGCGCTCCTCAAAACACAACTTACTAAACTTTCTCTAGAGCTCCAGCAATCCTGGCCAGAACTGTTACCCCTGGCGCTCACCCGCTTACGTGTTTCTCCCCGCAGCCCTACTTTCCTCAGCCCCTTTGAGTTAATGTATGGAAGACCTTTTCTCCTAGGTAATTTCCCTACTGACAATGCCAAGACTCCACTAATAGACTACCTTCCCGTCCTAACCTTTCTTAGGCACATGCTGCGCCAACATGCTGACCAGTGTCTCCCTCAGCCTCATCAAGGCCCCTTTCCCACTCCCCCAATTTTGCCTGGTGATCAAGTGTTTCTCAAGACCCTTAATCCATCTGGTTTACACCCTAAGTGGACAGGCCCTCACCAGGTTCTGCTGACAACCCCCACCGCAGTCAAGCTCAATGGACAGCCCCAGTGGATTCACCTGTCAAGAATAAAAAGGGCTCCTGTTCCTGCCCCTTCTATACCAACCCTGACCTCCAGGTACACCTGTTCCCCCCTCGGGCCTACCAAGGTAAGGCTGTCTCGCATCCCTGAAGATCCGGGTGAGTAAAACTGAGCTAACTGCTCTCCTCCCCAAAGACCTCACTATCTCATCCCTTAGGACACCTCCAAGCCATGGACATCCAATCTTTTCTTTCCAGTAATATATTTGCTTTTCATCTTTGTTCAGCCCCCTGCCTGAGAAGACTTCCTCCAGATTTCATCTAAGAGACTCGCTTCTTGCAGACATCATGGAACTGGCAGACCTGGAAGCAGTCACCTTCTACTAGGTCACCCCTCTTCCTCCCCCCCCCTTTCCTTTTTCAGCCATGCTTCTCCACCATGCTGGGTGGGGGCAACAGTTCAGTCAAATTAACTTCTTTTCCTGCCTGAATAGTGCATGGTGTTCTTTTCATCAGCTAATTTCCTAACCACCCCTTTTTTGTGAACTGAACTGCCTTGACACTATGCGAGATTTTTCACCGATACCATTTCTGGCCTTCACATCCACGTCCACACCACTTCTCTACTCTGGTGAGTGAAACTACTCTACGGCTCTCTGTTACTCAGTCTCTGTCCAGACGTGGCGCCACGCCAGAGAGCTCCTACGGCCTTTAGCTGAAAGGCTGGTCACCTCTGAAGCCGAGGACGCTTGGCTTTGGGGGCTTGGCCATTTCTCTCTAGAGGGCTCTGGGGGAAGTCGGGACGCCGCTTCTGCCTGGTAAGCTCTCCTTCACTCACCAGACTGACTCTACAACTTTTTGGCTTGTGCCCTGAAGAATGCGACGCAGGCTGGGTCCCGGGGACCCCCCTCTAGGTTCCCTCTCAAAGGCTAGCCATTCTAGGTTTAAAAAAAAAAAAAAAAAAAAAAAAAAAAAATTGTCAGAGTTCCTATTTGTTCAGGTTTCCGTCAATGCCTCATAAAACTTCTCCAGACTTCGTCCAAGAGACTTGCCTCCTCCAGACTTCATCGAAGGACTCAACACCCAAGTGACAGCTGCAGCCTGCTGCCTTCTCCCAGCATGGACCACATCCCAGCCTTTTACCCCTACGACGCCCTTTGCCAGCAGGAAGTAGCCAGAGAGAGTCTTCGCCCTTTTTCATAATTATCAAAAGGCTGGAATGTAAGGTCCATTCCTGGACGGCGAACAGACCTCACCCAGTACCTGCGTTACCTAGGCAACTGGGATACCTGGAAGAGGTCACATCCGCATCCGCTGAGGTCACATCTTAACCTGATGTGGCCACACCTTTCTCCCACCTGATCCCACTTCCCTTTACCTGGACACACCCTTCCCCACCCCCTACCCTATATAAGGCCTAAACCGCGGCCAGACCGCCCTTTTTTTTTTCCTTTTGCCAGCCGCGTGGAGTGCCAACCTTGCCTGGTCCCAGCAGGTCTACTGAATAAACCTACCCCTTACCTGAATACCACGTGCGTGGTGCAGTTCTTACTCGGCCACCTCTTTTTAAAAACCTAACAACAAGATCATGTCATCTGCAAAGAAGGAGAGTTTTACTTCTTCTTTCCCTATTTGGATCCCCTTTATAATTGCATCTAGTCTTATTTGTAGCTAGGCATTCTAATACTAGATTGAAGAGAAGTGGAGAGAGTGGACATCCTTGTCTAGTTCCTGAGGTAAGAGGAAATAGCTTTAGTTTTTCACCATTAACTGTAATGCTGGCTGTAGGTTTGTCATATACAGCCTTTATAGTATTGAGGAATGTTCCATGGATTCCTAATTTTTCCAGAACCTTCATCATAAAGGGGTGTTTGATCTTGTCAAATGCTTTTTCTGCATCTATTGATATAACCATGTGTTTCTTATCCCTGCTCCTATTTATGTGATGAATTATACTAATTGATTTGCGTATATTGAACCAGCTTTGCCTCCCTGAAATGAATCCTGTTTGATCGTGGTGTATGATTTTTTGGATGAATTGTTGAAGTCGATTGGCCAAAATTTTGTTGAGAAGTTTTTCATGAATGTTCATCCTAGAAATGGGTCTATGGTTCTCTTTCTTTGATAAGACCCTGCCTGGTTTTTGATGAGGGCTATGATAGCTTCATAGAATGAGTTCCGTAGTGAACTTCCTCTTTCAATTTCATTGAAGATTTGGAGGGGTATTAATGTGAGCTCTGCTTTGAAGACCTTGTAGAATTCCGCTGTGAAACCATCTGGACCTGGGCTTTTCTTAGATGAGAGATCTCTTATTACTGTTTATATTTCAGTGATTGTTATGGGCCTGTTAAGGTGATTTAACTCACCTTGGCTTAGTTTTGGCATGTCAGTATTTGCTAGGAAATGGTCCATTTCTGCCAAGTTATCAAACTTATTAGCATAAAGTTTTGAGAAGTATTTCCTTATAATGTTCTGAATCTTGGTGGTTTCTCTGGTGATGTTTCCATTCTCATCTCTGAGTTCATTTATTTGGGTATGTTCTTTTCTTTTTCTCATAAGATTTGCTAAGGGTCTGTCAATTTTGTTAATTTTTTCGCAGAACCAACTCTTTGTTTCATTGATTCTTTATATGGCTCTTTTGGATTCTAATTCATTCAATTCTGATTTAATTTCTCTGTCCATTGGGCTGGCGTTTATTCTGCTGCTCTTTCTGAAGGAGGCTCAGATGTCTCATTAAATTGTTGGTTTCAGATCTCTCCAATATGTTGATATAGGAACTCAGAGCTATAAACTTGCCTCTGAGTACTACCTTTGCTGTATCCCAGAGGGATTGGTAATTTGTGTGCTCATTTTTGTTGAATATCATGAATATTTGAATTTCATTTCTAATATCTTCCATGACCCACTCATGATTCAGCAGAGTGTTGTTCAGCCTCCATGTGTTACAGGACTTTCTTTAATGGCTTTTGGTGTGGAGTCCTACTTTTAATCCCTTGTGGTCTGAAAGAATGCAAGGTATAACTTCAGTGTTTCTGAATTTGGACAAGTTTGCTTTGTGGCCTAAAATGTGGTCTATTTTGGAAAATGTACCATATGCTGCTGAGAAAAACGTGTATTCTGATGCTGCTGGGTCAAATCTTCGGAAGATGTCTGTTAAATCTAGTTGATCTATGCAGTTGTTTAGATATGCACGTTCTTTGTTGAGTTTTTGCCAAGTTGATCTATCTAGTGGGGATAGTGGTGTGTTAAAGTACCCAACAATTAATGTCTTTGGATCTATGTGGGATTTGAGAGAAAGTTGGGTTTCTTGGATAAATTTGGGTGCTCCATTTGGTGAATAGATATTTAGAATTGTAATATCCTCCTGAAGGAGAGATACATTAATTAGTATGTAGCAACCTTCTTTAACTTTTCTCACTTATTTTAAATTGAATTCTATTTTATCTGATATTAGGATTGCAACTCATGCCTGTTTATGGGGGCCGTTTGCTTGGTAGAATTTGGTCCAGCCTTTAACATTGAAAATGTGTTTGTTTTTATGGGCAAGATGTGACTCCTGAAGGCAGCAGATAGAAGGTTCTTGCTTTTTAATCCAACTAGTCAGTCTGTCTCTTAATTGGAGAGTTAAGTCCGTTAATGTTGAGAGATAGAACTGAGAAGTATTTGGGAGTTTCTGCCATTTTATCCACCTTCTTTGGGGTTGTGGCAACTGGATTCTTTCTAAGGTTCTTGGATTCTCAGTTTGGCTGTGGTTTCTTGGCCTTTTTGTGGTCTTGTTGGTTTTCTATATGTAGGAAATCTTTAAGAATCTTTTGTAGGGCTGGTTTTGTCAGATATATTGTTTCATTTTTTCTTTGCTATGGAAGGTTTTTATTTGACCTTCGTTTATGAAGGAGAGTTTAGCTTAGTACAGTTTTCTTGGTTGATTGTTATTTGTCTTTACGGTATGGCATACATCATTCCAGGCTCTTCTTGCTTTGATTGTCACTGCTGAGAAATCTGAGGTGATCCTAACTGGTATCCCTTTATAGGTGATTGATCTTTTCTCATTGACAGCTTTATGGTTCTTTTCCTTGGTCTGATTTGATCCTGTGAAGATTATAATGTGATGCTGTGTTGTCCTGTTCTGGTCTTGTCTATTTGGAGTTCTAAAAGCTTCTTGTATCTGAATAGGCTTATCTTTTTGCATGTTTGGGAAGTTCTCTGCTAGGATCCTGTTAAACAAATTTCCTAGACCATTAACTTCTGTTTCTAGGTGTTCCTCTACACATATTATCCTCTGATTAAGCCTTCTGATGGTGTCTTCCAACTGTTGAAAAGATCTATCATATTTCTTGGACTTTTCTTGGATGGTTGTATGTTCTTTCTCCATAATATCTTGGCTGTCTAAATGTCTAAGTCTTCGTAGGAACATAGTAGATATCATTGAATACTAGATACATGGCTTTGGCACTCTCTACTAATACACATTTATTGGCATAGTACCACCTGCCTATCCATGTATGGCTATTTTGACCACCTCTAGGGCTTGATCTCAGTGCCTGCCAAGAATTTCATCCTCGAGTAAGAAGCCAAGTGTGACACCTGTTTTCCTTTTCTGGGAGAATGCTGGGTGTCAGGCATGATGGAGAACAAGTTTACAAATCTAGATGCAATTTGATAGTATGTAAACAATGTCACATATGTTTAGGTGTTCTCATAGTCGGTAAAATAAACGGTAAATAAATGAATAAAACAACAAATACAATGAATAACCACACCAAACATGATATAGACTGAACATGTATATGGAAGTTCAATCCTATCTTTAAAATATATATAAGGAGTATGACTGGGGCATGAATTCAGGCCTAGGGAACAGGCCTGAATTTCTGGTCTTCAAGCATCGTGAGCTTCCCCTTCCCCCACAGTGCAACATAGTTACCCTGTCCCTAAGTTAAAATCCCAGCCCTTGCAGATAAAAAGCACACATTCCAAGCCAAGGAGTTTCATGAGCATTTTTAATATTTTTTTAAAGTTCACTTTGACTTTATTTGAAACATTTTGATTTTATAACATGAGATTTTTTTTTCAAAAAACGTGTTTAAATTTTACACTTCAGCATAGCACATTGGTGGTTTTGACCATCTGCCATGAAGAGTGAGAATGAAAATGAGGATATCATTTCTCCCTTGAAGTTTGGGACAGTTGATGTTATTTCTTATTTTTTCTATTTTTTTTTAATTTGTCGATTGTGGGGCTTGGTTGCTGTCCCTGTGCTCAAGGCAAATGCTCAAGTACTTGAGCCACAGCACCACTTCCAGTTTTCTAGAGGTTTATTGGAGATAAGAGTGTCACAGGCTTTCCTCGCTGGCTAGCCTTGAGTCGCCTTCCTCAAATCTCAACCTGCTGAGTAGCTATGATTATAGGCATAAGCCACCCGTGCCTGGCAGTTGATGTTATTTCTATTTAGAGTTATTTTTATAATTATGAAATGTTTGCAATTGTGTCCTGTGAGTTTTCCTCAGTGCCTACCACGAAATAGACTAGGGGAGTCCTCATACCACCAAAGGTTGAGTTTCTGAATAAACACTCACTTCTGTGAGGACAGTAGTTACTTGTAAGCATTTTGGGAATAAATGGATTCTAAAATGAAAAACAAAAACATTGGTACTAAGATGTAGCTCAGTAGTGGAATAGTTGCCTAAAGAGCATAAGACCCAGGAAGAAAAGTTTCCTAAGGCTCAGAATGTTAGGATTTTGTAGGAATAAACTTCTTTCCTTTTTTTTTTTTTTGTCGGTGGTGGGGCTTGAACTCAGGGATTGGGCATTATCCCTGTGCTCTTCAGCTCTTTGCAAGCACTCTACAGCTTGAGCCACATTGCCACTTCCGGTTTTCTACTGGTTTATTGGATGTAAGAATCTCCCGGGGCTTGCCTTGAACTGCCATCCTCAGCTCTCAGCCTCCTGAGTAACTAGGATTATAGGTGTGAGCCACTGATGCCTGATACATGAACAATCATTTTAAGATTGATTCTAAAGAAAGAAACTTTGAACATACTTTTTGTACAAATAATTTATAATGCCATGGTTAAGGCACTAATTTAGAAGTATTTTTTCATTGGCTGGTTTCTTAGTTTATTTATATATATACATGATTAATTTATATATACACATATTATTAAAAACAGCTTTGAAGTGTACCTAAGAACATATGGGCTCATGTAAAATTATACAAATGCACAAGATTGATTTTCTTTCAGTTTGTTGGTACCATAAATTAAGTGGGATTTGTGTACTGTTTTTTTGTTCTCTGTTTTTGGAGGATTTCCCTCCCCTTTATCCCCCTACCCCTCTCTCCCCGCACTTGAACTCAGCTTGCTCTTTCTTGGCTTGGTTGTTCGTAGCTAATTTTCTACCACTTCAGCCATACCTGTAGATGGGCTTTTTGCTAGTTAATTGGAGATGATATCTCTCAGGCTTTGCTGCCTGGATTGGCTTTGAAACTTCATCTTCCAGTTCTCACCTCCTGAGTAGCTGGGATTAGAGATGTGAGCCACTGGGGTGCCTAGGGATAAATTAATTTGGTTGATGTATTCTTTCTGTTTTTCTAAGCATGGGATGATCTACTATAAAATTTCAATGAATGTCTTGGGTCTGAAGTAAGATATATAATACATATGCAAATCTGTATATTTCTCATAAGATGTAATCAATTTAATACATGTTATAAGTCTAATAATAGTCAATAAAATAATGAATGAATAATACAAAACATAAAATAAATACACTCAAAGAAAATTGCAATAAACATAAGTATGTAGATATTAATCATTATTTCAAACGTGGATGAATATTACATTAACAGGGCTGGGGATTGAATTCAGGCCTAGGGAACAGGCCTGAATTGCTTGTCTTCCAAGAGGGTGAGTTTCCCCATCCCCCCAGTGAATTAGAGTTACCCAGACTCTGATTTCAATTCCCAGGACTGGCAGAAAAAAAGGACATGAATTCCAAGCCAGGGAGCTTCATTAGTATTGTATGTTTGTATATATATATATGTATGTATGTATGTATGTACATATATATATATCATGGGACTTGAACTCTGGCCTTGGGAGCTGTCCTTGTGCTCTTCAGCTCAAGGCGAGTGCTATAATACTTGAGCCACAGCACCACTTCTGGTTTTCTAGTGGTTTATTGGAGATAAGTATCTCACAGACTTCCTGACCTGGCTGGCTTTTAACCGTGATGTTCAGATCTCAGCATCCTGAGTAGCTAAGGTTACAGGCATGAACCATAGCTGGCACCAGGATATTTTTAATATTTTTTAAAGTATTTATTTTTTATATTTATTTGCCCAGCACGGGGCTTGAAATCATATCGTGGCAACTCTGCCTCAGCTAACATCAACTTAGGCTGGGATGGTGCAGCCTCTGGACCCACAGACCATCCTGGGATACTAGGCCTCGGGGGTTGACAGGAAAACAAAATGAAAACAGCACCAAAAAAAAAAAAATCCAGGAACCACCTATGGATGGCAGTTCCTTGGTTTTCCTTCCTTGCATGGTGACCATCCCGTGTCCAAATAACACTGCTGCAACCTGTAGGTCATCTGGCATTGCTGAAGGCTGACAGGCTGTTACCTAAGCCATAGGCCAACCTGCACACCTAGGCCCTGAGTTTGAATCCCAGTCATGCTACTTACAAAGGGCTGGAGAACCTAAGAAACTATTGTTTGTCCATAGGAACGCCAGAGAAATGTGATCAATGTCATGGTTGGATGAGTAGTTCATCAATCAGTCTAGTATAAATTTAGACCCAATAATCACAGAACACAGATTGATTTTAATTCATAGTTTATTATGCATTAAAAGAATACTATTCATTAAATGGAGTCCTCACTAAAGACCTGAGAATCTGTATGAACATAGTATATGTCATTTAATTCTACATAGACATCACTGGCAGTATCAAAATATCTAAATATATATTTATCTGTATACCATCATCTGCATAGAAAGGTACTGCTATTTTGGCCAAACCTGTGGCTCCATCCTAGGTCCTGGGATCCATTTGGCAGCTGAATGGGCTAGAGGCTGCCATGCTGACACTCACCCATTCATGAATTGGGACTTCTTGGCCCTCAGTTCAGGTACCAGCATTGCCAAAAATTTCATCTCGGAGTAAGATTCCAAGTGAGACACCTGTTTTCCATTTCTGTGCAAATGCTGGGTGTCAGGTATGGTGTACATAATATGTGTGCAAAGCTACATGTTACGGAATAGATTGGAAAAAATGTAATAAATGATATAGGTGTACTCACAGTCCATAAAATAAAGGTTAATTCAATCAATCAATAATAATATATCACTCCAACAAACACGATACAGACTGAATATATAGATGTAAATATAAATCACATATTTAAAATGCGTATAAATGTTACATTTTTCGGGCTGGTGCTTGAATTCAGGCCTAGGAAAGAGTTGAGAAGTTCATGCATGATTCACATAGGAAATGATAAGCAAGACCTCTGGCACAACAATTATTTTTCATTAAGACTTCACGAAATGTGACAATAATAATTACATTCAGGAAATCGAGGCATTGGGAAAGATCCAAGAATTGGTAGTCACGTGGCAGATAGAATTCCAACAAAGCTTGCCACATCTTCTCTATACAAGTAGGTATTTATTAGCATACTAGCTTCAGCTTTTGAATGGATGAATATGGTGCACAAACCCCACCCCGGAGCTCAATATCAGGTCCTGGGTAGGGCCTAGATACTTAATAGCTCAAAGATGGTGTGCTCATATGGACCCATTAGAAAGTTAGGCCTGCTAGGCCTGGAGTTCAACTCCCAGCAATGCCAAAAGGTTCATCCTGATGTGAGAAACTAATCCTTACAGCTGTTTTCCTGTCCTGTGAAAGTCCTGGGCCTCATCAAGGATGGAGAATGCTATATAAGCAATTCCATAGCCATGGGAATAGGTTGTCATCCATGGCAGCACAGATATACATGCCACCATACTCAATAAAATACAAAATACATCCATGAATAAAACTCAAAATTAAAAAATAACTACATTGAAAGCAAGATGCATACCACACCTGTATATAAAGATCCTATGTTTAAAAGAGGTAGGCTTGATATTTTGTCCACTGCTGGGGCTTCAAATCAGGCCCTGGACCAGGCCTCACATTCTAGTCTTCAGGGATGATGAGCTTCCCCTTCCCCCACAGTGCAACGGGGTTACCCAGATCTGAGTTCAAATCCCAAGCCTGACAAAAGATTCATCCTGATGTCAGAAGCCAGTCTTTACACCTGTTTTCCTCTCCTATGGAAGTCCTGGGTCTCAGCTAGGATGGAGAATGAAAGCATAGGCAACCCTATAACCATGGGAACAGGTCATCATACATGTCAGCAGAGTTATACCTCTCACCATACTCAGTAAAAAACACAATACCTCCATGTATTAGACACAAAATAAGGAGAAGGATTGCACCGAACGTAAGATGCTATCCACAAATATATGTCAATACATATCCTATGTTTCAATTATGAATTTATGCCTGTTTATGACTTAGCTCCTTAGTTACTCACATGCCGGTGCCCTCACCTTGACTCTTTCGCCAATTGGGCCTGCTAGGCTCTCAGTTCAAATCCCAACACTGCCAAAACATGAATCCTGATGTGAGAAGCCCATTGATCCACCTGTTTTCCTGTCCGGAGAATGTCCTGAGTCTCAGCTAGGATGGAGAAGGTGTAGGAAACTCTATAAATACGGGAATAGGTTGCCATCCATGTCAGCACAGTTATATCTGTCATCATATGCAATAAAATACAAAATCCATCCCTGACTAAGACACACAATAAAAAGAACAAGTACACTGAAAACATGATGCATTCCACACATGTATGTGAATAGAGATCCTATGTGTAACATAGGTGGGCATATGATTTTTGCCTGAGCTGGGGCTTAAATTCAGGCCCTGGGACTAGGCCTGACTTTGTAGTCTTCAACGATAATGAGCTTCTCCTTCCTCCACAGTGCAACAGAATTCCCCAGACCTGAATTCACATCCCAGCTCTGGCAGTAAAATTCTTAGCTAGGGTGCTTCATTCATCATTTTTCAATTTTTTTAATATTTTTTTGCCAGACTTGGGGTTTGAACTCAAGTTGTAGCAACTCTGCCTCAGGTCTGATCATCCTAGGCTGCAGCCTCTGGACCCACAGCCCATCCTCGGATCCTAGGACCCCAGGGTTTGTAGGAAAAAATAAAAAGCTGGAGGAGAAAAAAGCGGTGGGAAGTTCCACCTGGCTCTTTTAGGTTTATTTTCATTTGAATGTTGACCATGGTGAGACCGAATCCGGTGGACTGCAGATTGAAGGTGACCTGGTGTGGCTGAAGGCCTGCTGGCTATCGGGGGAGCCACAGGACGACCGGGCAACGGAGGCCCCGATGTCGAATCCTGGTCAGCCATCCTACATTGAGGGAATGGCAGGAGTTCCTGAGATACTCAATTCCTGACCTAGGAAGAGCCGTGAAATGTGATCAATCTCTTCCTTGAATGAGTAGTTCCTGAGGATTCGAGTAGGAAATGATAGTCAAGACTCATGGGGTATCGATTATTTTTAGTGAAGAATTGATGAAGCGTGACCATAATCATCACAGACATTAAATAGAGGCATTGGGGAAGATCCAAGAATCTGTAGTCACAGGGTAGATTGGATTCCATCATAGGTCACCATCTCTCCCACTCTATACAGATAGGTACTTATTTGCTTACTACCTTCAGCTTATGAATGGATGACTATTGTGCTTCCCCTGCCTTACCCCTGGGACTCGATCTCAGGTCCTGGGAATGGCCTAGCTCCTTAGTGGCTCACAGGCTGGTGTGCTTACCCATTTGCCTACTGGGCCTGCTAGGTGCTAAGTTCAGATCCCAGCAGTGCCAAAATATTCATCCTGTCAGAAGCCAGACGTTGCACCTGTTTTCCTTTCCTGTGTGAGTCCTGGGTTTCAGCTAGGATGGAGAATGCATAGGCCACCCTGTGGCCATGGGAAAAGGTTGTCATCCATGTCAGCCCAGTTACACCTGTCATATATACTCAAGAACATACATAATACATCCATGAATGGCATGCAAAATAGAGAGGATAACTACGCTCAATTAATGAGGCAGTCCACACACGGATGTGAATATACATCCCATGTTTCAATGATGCATTGAGGACTCTTGTGGCCTCCCTGGGGCTTGATCTCAGCTCCTGGGAACAGCCCAGCTCCTTAGTGGCTGACAGGCTGGTTTGTTCATGTGTACCCATTGGGCAGTTGGGCCTCCTAGGTCCCTAGTTCGAATCACAGCACTTCCAAAATTTCACCCTGATGTGAGAAACCATTCGGTGCACCTGTTCTTCTGTGCTGTGCAAGTTCTGGGTCGCAGCTAGGATGGAAAATGCATGGGCAACTCTATACTAATGAAAATAGCTTGTTATCCAGTTCACCACAGTTATATCTGTCATCCTATACTCAAGAAAATACACAATACATCAATGAGTAAGACACCAGATAAAGACAATGACTACACCGAAGCCAAGATGCCTCCCACCCATGTATGGAACTAGATATCCTATGTTTAAATTCTGAATTTATGACTACCATAGTGCCCACCGGGGCTTGATCTCAGGTCCTAGGAAAGACCTAGATGCTTAGTGGCACATGTGCTAGTGTGCTCACCATGACTCATCCACCACTTGAGCCTGCTAGGCCTTGAGTTCAAATCCTAGCATTACCAAAAGATTCATCCTGATATGAGAAGCCAATGGTTGCACCTGTTTTCCTATGCTATGAAAGTCCTGGGTCTCAACTAGAATGGAGTATGTCATATAGGCAACTCTATACTCATGGGAATTGGTTGCTAGCCATGTCAGGATAGTTATAACTGTTATCACACTTAGTAAAATATATATTGCATCCATGAATAAGACACGAAATCAAGAGAATGAGTACACTGAATGCAAGATGCCGCCCACCCATGTATGGAAATATAGCTCCTGTCTTTAAATTATGAATTCATGAGTATATTGACGCCCGCGGGGCATGAGCTCATGTCCTTTGAACGGCCTAGCACCTTAGTGGCTCACAGGCTGGTGTGCTCACCTTGACCCATTCCCCAATTCTGCTTGCTAAGCTCTGAGTTCAAACCCGAGCAGAGCCAAGAGATTCATCCTGATGTGAGAAACCAATGGATCCACATGATTTTCTGTCCTGTGAAGGTCCTGGGCCTCATCGAGGATGGAGAATGCTATATAGGCAACTCTATAGCCATGGGAATAGGTTGTCATCCATAGCAGCACAGATATACCTGCCACCATACTCAATAAAATACAAAATACATCCATGAATAAGACTCAAAATTAAAAGTAAGATGCATACCACACCTGTACGTAAATAGAGATCCTATGTTTAAAAGAGGTAGGCTTGTTATTTTGTCCAGTGCTGGGGCTTCAAATCAGGCCCTGGACCAGGCCTGACATTCTAGTCTTCAGGGATGATGAGCTTCCCCTTCCCCCACAGGGCAACGGAGTTACCCAGATCTGAGTTCAAATCCCAGACCTGACAAAAGATTCATCCTGATGTCAGAAGCCAGTTATTGTGCCTGATTTCCTCTAATGTGGAAGCCCTGGGTCTCAGCTAGGATGGAGAATGAAAGCATAGGCAATCCTATAAACATGGGAACAGGTTGTCATCCATATCAGTACAGTTGTATCTGTCACCATACTCAGTAAAATTCACAATACCATCATGAATTAGACACAAATTAAGGAGAAGAAATGCACCAAATGCAAGATGCTTCCCACACATATATGTCAATACAGATCCTATGTTTCAAGTATGAATTTATGCCTATCCTGGCCCTCCCTGGGGCTCATTGTCAGGTCCTAGGAACAGCCTAGCTCCTCAATTGCTCACATGCTGGTGTCCTCACCTTGATTCTTTCACCAATTGGGCCTGCTAGGCTCTCAGTTCAAATCCCAACACTGCCAAAAGCAGAATCCTGATGTGAGAACTTATAGGTCCACCTGTTTTCCTGTCCTGTGAAAGTCCTTAGTTTCAGCTGGCATGGAGAAGACATAGGCAACTCCATGGACATGGGAATAGGTTGTCATCCATGTCAGCACAGTTATATCTGTCATCATACTCAATAAAATACAAAATGCATCCCTGACTAAGACACACAATTAAAAAAACTATGATGCATTCCACACATGTATGTAAATAGACACCCTATGTGTAAAATAGTTGGGCATATGATTTTTGGCAGTGCTAGGGCTTCAATTCAGGCCCTGGGACCAGTTCTGACCTTGTAGTCTCCAAAGATGGTTAGCTTCCCCTTCCCCAACAGCGCAACAGAGTTACCCAGACCTGAGTTCAAATCTCAGCTCTGGCAGTAAAATGGTGCGAATTCTGCACTAGAATGCTTCATTCGTGTGTGTGTGTGTGTGTGTGTGTGTGTGTGTGTGTGTGTGTGTGTATACATATTCATATATATATATATATATATATATATACATATATATATATATATATATATGCCTTACCTCTGACCATCCTATGCTGTGCCTCTGGACCTACAGCCCATCCTCGAATCCTAGGACCCCAGGGCTTGCAGGAAAAAAGAAAGCTGTGAGGGCAAAAAAAGTGGTGGGAAGTTCCACCTGGTTCTTTTACGTTCATTTTCCTTTGTACGGTGACCATGGTGCATCTGAACCCGGCGACCTACAGAGTGAAGGTTACCTGGAGTGGCTGAAGGCCTGCAGCTGTTGGGGAAGCCCCAGGCCATCCAGGCAAAAAGGCCCAGAGGTCGAATCCCGGTCATCTCCCCTACATTGAGGGATTGACGTGAGATCCTGAGATACTTGTTTCCAGATCTAGGAAGAGTTGTGGAATGTGATCAATCTCATGCTTGAATGAGTAGTTCTTGCAGGATATGAGTAGGAAATGATAGGCAAGATTCCTGAGGTATCGATTATTTTTAATGAAGAATTGATGAAGCGTGACCATAATCATCACAGTCATGAAATGGAGGCATCGGGAAAGATCCAAGAATCAGTACTCACAAGGTAGAGTGGATTCCATCACAGGTCGCCATCTCTCCTACTCTAAACAAATATGCATACTATCTTCAGCTTATGAATGGATGACTATTGTCCTCTCCACCTGCCCTACGCCCAGGGCTCAATCTCAGGTCCTGGGAACAGCCTAGTTCCTTAGATGCTCACATCATGTTGTCCTCACCTTGACCCTTTCTCCAATTGGGCCTGCTAGGCTCTGAGTTCAAATCCCAACACTGCCAAAAGAGGAATGCAGGTGTGAGAATTCAATCAGTCCACCTGTTTCCTGTCCTGTGAAAGTTCTGGGTCTCAACTAGGATGGAGAAGGCTTAAACAACTCTATAGACATGGGAATAGATTGTCATCCATGCTAGCACAGTTATATCTGTCATCATTTTCAATAAACAAAATGTATCCATGACTAAGACACACAATAAAAAGAATAATTGTACTGAACGAATGTATGTGAATAGAGATCCTATGTTTAAAATAGATGGGCATATGATTTTTGCCAGTGCTGGGGCTTCAATTTAGGCCCTAGGAGCAGGCCTGACCTTGTAGTTTTCAAGGATGGTAAGCTTCCCCTTCCCCCACAGTGCTATAGTGTTACCTAGACCTGAGTTGGAATCTGAGCTGTGGCAGAAAAATGGTGTGAATTCTGAAGTAGAGTGCTTTATTAGTTTTTAGGGTTTTTTTTTCTTTTGCTAACCAAAGGATTTGAACTCACTTCATGGCAACCCTGCCTCAGGTTCGATCACTTTAGGCAGGTAGGCTGCCATAGGCTCATAGTCGACCCTGTGATCCTAGGCCCTAAAGCCTTGCAGGAGTAAAAAAAAAAAAAGCACACAGAAAAATAGCCACCGGATGGATTTTTTTACATTTTATTCCTTTGCATGGTGACCAACCTGGCTCCAAATTACACGGCTACAAAGGGTACTTCACTTTGCATTGGCCGTGGCTAGCAGACTATCAGGTAAGCCACAGGCCCATATGTCATTATAGGCCCTGATTTTGAATCCTGGTCCTGATACCTACCAATGGGGGGACTTCCCACCAGACTCTTTCCTATGCATGGGAATAACGATGGAATGTGAGCAAACTCATGAATGCATGAGAAGTTTCTGCGGGCATCATTCTAGTCTAAAATTATATACAATGATCCTAAGATGTTGATTGATCTTAATGAATGGCTTACTAAGCGTGAAACCAATACTATTCCTTCAATGGAGGCATAATAAATACCTAAGAGTTCGTAGGAATGTAGTTGATGTCATTGAATCATAGGTTGATGTCTCTGGAATTCTATACAAATATATATTTATTGATATATACCACATGCCTATCCATGTATGGCTACTTTGTCCACCCCTGGAGCTCAATCTCAGGGTCTGGGAACTGACTGGCAGCTTCCTTGGCTAGAGGTGGCCGTGTTGACACACCCATTCATGAATTGGGTCTGCTAGGCCCTGAGTTCAGATACCAGCACTGCAAACATTTGGATCATGGAATAAGAAGCAGAGTGTGACACCTGTTTTCCTTTTCTCTGAGAGTCCTGGGTGTCAGACATGATGGAGAAAACGCCTACAAATTTAGATACTATGTGATGGGATGTCATCAATATAATAAATGGAATGCGTGTCACCACAGTCAATAAACGGTAAATAAATGAATAAAACAAAAATACAATCAATAACCACAATATGGACTGAACATCTATAGGTAAGTACAAATCCTATCTTTATAATGTATATAAACAGTATGTTTTCCAGGGCTGGGGATTGAATTCAGGCCTAGGGACCAGGCCCGAATTTCTTGTCTTCAAGCCTGGTGAGCTTCCCTTCGTCCACAGTGCTGCAGAGTTTCCTAGACCCTGAGTTCAAATCCAAAGTAAAAAAATGGCGAGAATTGCAAGCCAGTGAGCTAAATTTTTTTTTGTGTGCGGGGGGGTGGGAGGAGGGTTTTTTTTGTTGTTTTGTTTTGTTTTGCGAAGCAAGGTCTTGAACTCAGTGATGGCACTCTGTCTCAGCTTCTATCACACTAGGCTGCGGTGCAGCCGCTGGAGCCACTGCCCATCCTGGGATCTTAGACCTCCAGCCCTTGTGCTGGGAAAAAAATATGTACAGAAAATAGTGGCAGAGCCGGGCACCGATGGCTCACACCTGTAATCTTAGCTACTCAGGAGGCTGAGATCTGAGTATCTCGGTTCAAAGCGAGGAAAGTCCATGATACACTTATCTCCAAGAAAACACTAGAACACTGTAAGTGGCGCTGTGACTCAAGCAGTAGAGTGCTTGCCTTTAGCTGAAGACCCCAGGCAGAGTGCCTAGGCCCAGAGTTCAAGCCCTATGACCAAACCCTTCCCCCCAAAAAGTGGCACGATTGCGTTTTTACATTTTATTCCGTTGCACTGTGACCATTTGGTCTGAATGACATGGCTCCAAAGGGTACTTCACCTTGCATTGCTGAAGGATGGCGGGCTATTGGGGAAGCCATAGTCTCGCAAGGCAATGTAGGCCTAGTGTTAAATCCCACTAATGTCACGTCCAGAGGGCAGAGATCCTAAGAGACTCATTCCCATCCACAGTAATAGTGATGCCAGAATTGAGTATCTCAGGAACTCCTGCCATTCCCTCAATGTAGGATGGCTGACCAGGATTCGACCTCGGGGCCTCCGTTGCCTTGTCATCCTGTGGGAATAGGTTGTCATCCATGGCAGCACAGATATACCTGTCATCATACTCAATAAAATACACAATACATCCATGAATAAGACTCAAAATTTAAAAAATAACTACATTGAAAGCAAGATGCATACCACACCTGTATGTAAATAGAGATCCTATGTTTAAAAAAGGTAAGCTTGTTATTTTGTCCACTGCTGGGGCTTCGAATCAGGCCCTGGACCAGGCCTGACATTCTAGTCTTCAAGGATGATAAGCTTCCCCTTCCCCCACAGTGCAACGGGGTTACCCAGACCTGAGTTCAAATCCCAGGCCTGACAAAAGATTCATCCTGATGTCAGAAGCCAGTCATTGTGCCTGATTTTCTCTAATGTGGAAGTCCTGGGTCTCAGCTAGGATGGAGAATGAATGCATAGGCAACCTTTTAACCATGGGAACAGGTCATCATCCATGTCAGTACAGTTACATCTGTCACCATACTCAGTAAAGTTCTCAATACCATCATGAATTAGACATAAATTAAGGAGAAGAAATGCACCGAACGCAAGATGCTGCCCACACATATATGTCAATACAGATACTATGTTTCAAGTATGAATTTATTCCTATCCTGGCCCTCCCTGGGGCTGATTGTCAGGTCCTGGGAATGGCCTAGCTCCTCAGTTGTTCACATGCTGGTGTCCTCACCTTGACTCTTTCACCAATTGGGCCTGCTAGGATCTCAGTTCAAATCCCAACATTGCCAAAAGCAGAATCCTGATGTGAGAACCCATAGGTCGACCTGTTTGCCTGTCCTGTGAATGTCCTTGGTCTCAGCTAGAATGGAGAAGACATAGGCAACTCCATGGACATGGGAATAGGTTGTCATCCATGTCAGCACAGTTATATCTGTCATCATACTCAATAAAATACAAAATGCATCCCTGGCTAAGACACAGTAAAAAGAATAACTACACTGAAAGCATGATGCATTCCATATATGCATGTAAATAGAGAACCTATGTGTAAAATAGTTGGGCATATGATTTTTGGCAGTGCTGGGGCTTCAATTCAGGCCCTGGGACCAGTCCTTACCTTGTAGTCTTCAAAGATGGTTAGCTTACCCTTCCCCAACAGTGCAACAGAGTTACCCAGACCTGAGTTCAAATCTCAGCTCTGGCAGGATAATGGCACGATTTCTGCGCTAGGGTGCTTCCTTCCTTCATATATATACATACATACATATATATATATATATATATATATATTTTTTTTTTTTTTTTTTAACCAGACCCGGTGCTCGAACTCAAGTAGTGGCAACTCTGCCTCAGCTGTGATCATCCTATGCTGTGGCCTCTGGGCCTACAGCCCATCCTCGAATCCTAGGACCCCAGGGCTTGCAGGAAAAAGAGAAAGCTGCAAGGGAAAAAAAGCTGTGGGAAGTTCCACCTGGTACTTTTGCGTTCATTTTCCTTTGTACCATGACCATGGTGGGTCTGAACCCAACGACCTACAGAATGAAGGTTACCTGGAATGGCTGAAGGCCTGCAGCTGTTGGGGAAGCCCCAGGCCATCCAGGCAAAGAGGCCCAGAGGTCGAATCCCAGTCAGCCCCCCTACATTGAAGGATTGGCGTGAGATCCTGAGATACTTGTTTCCGGACCTAGGAAGAGTCGTGGAATGTGATCAATCTCATCCTTGAATGAGTAGTTCCTGCAGGATGTGAGTATTAAATGATAGGCAAGATTCCTGGGGTATCGATTATTTTTAATGTAGAATTGATGAAGCGTGACCATAATCATCACAGTCATGAAATGGAGGCATCAGGAAAGATCCAAGAATCAGTAGTCACAAGGTAGATTGGATTCCATCACAGGTCGCCATCTCTCCTACTCTAAACAAATATGCATACTATCTTCAGCTTATGAATGGATGACTATTGTCCTCTCCACCTGCCCTATCCTCAGGGTTCAATCTCAGGTCCTGGGAACAGCCTAGTTCCTTAGATACTCACATCATGGTGTCCTCACCTTGACCCTTTCTCCAATTGGGCCTGCTAGGCTCTGAGTTCAAATCCCAACACTGCCAAAAGAGGAATGCAGGTGTGAGAATCCACCTGTTTCCTGTCCTGTGAAAATTCTGGGTCTCAGCTAGGATGGAGAAGACTTAAGCAACTCTATAGACATGGGAATAGATTGTCATCCATGATAGCACAGTTATATCTGTCATCATGCTCAATAAACAAAATGCATCCATGACTAAGACACCCAATAAAAAGAATAATTGTACTGAATGAATGTATGTGAATAGAGATCCTATGTTTAAAATAGATGGGCATATGATTTTTGCCAGTGCTGGGGGTTCAATTTAGGCCCTGGGAGCAGACCTGGACTTGTAGTGTTCAAGGATAGTAAGCTTCCCCTTCCCCCACAGTGCTATAGTGTTACCTAGACCTGAGTTGGAATCTGAGCTGTGGCAGAAAAATGGTGCAAATTCTGAACTAGAGTGCTTTATTAGTTTTTAGGGTTTTTTTATTTTTTGTTTTTTTTTGCTAACCAAAGGATTTGAACTCACTTCATAGCAACCCTGCCTCAGCTTCGATCACTTTAGGCAGGTGGGCTGCCATAGGCCCATAGTAGACCCTGTGATCCTAGGCCCTGAAGCCTTGCAGGAGTAAAAAAAAAAAACCCACACAGAAAAATAGCCACAGGATGGATTTTTTACATTTTCTTCCTTTTCATGGTGACCAACCTGGGTCCAAATTACACGGCTACAATGGGTACCTCACTTTGCATTGGTCGTGGCTAGCAGACTATCGGGTAACCCAGACCTTGAGTACCAATCCTTGGCCTGGCAGAAAAAATGGCTCGAATTGCGAACCAGGGAGCTAAATACAATTTTTTAATTGTGGGCTTTTGAGGAATCCATAGTCCCGCATGGCAACATAGGCCTACAGTTCGAATCCTACTCATGCCACTTCTGGATGGTGGAGATCCTAAGAGACTCATTCCCATTCGCAGGAATAACGATGGAATGTTATCAATGTCATGGTTGAATAGGTTGTTCATGAATGATACTTGAATAAAATTAGACTTCATGATTTCAGTCAGCTGATTGATTATAATTAATTATCTTATGAAGCATTAAAAGAATACTATTTCTCATAGGGATGCAACAATTTCAGGACACTGATTTACTTAATAGTTTATTAAGGATGAAAACAATAACATTAATTACATAGAGGCATAATAAATACACAAGAATTGGTAGAAATGTAGTCTACATAACTGAATAATGTGTAGACATGTCTGGCACTCTATTAAGATATATATTTATTAGCATACTACCACTGGGTGTCACTCTGTTCTTATTTTGTAAAACCCTGGGGCTCGATCTAAGGTCCTTGGTACTGCCTATCAGCTCAATTTGCCCCAGGATGGCGTGTTGACACTCACCCATTCATGAATTGGGCCTTGTAGGCCGAAGTTCAGATGCCAGCACTTCCAAAAAATGAATCGTGGAGTAAGAAGCTGATGGTGACAAACGTTTTCCTTTTTTGTGAAAGTCCTAGGAGTCAGGTATGAAGTGGAACATATATACAGATCTATATCCTATGGAATTAATGTTCTATGTGCCATAATAGTCAATAAAATAAATGGCCAATACATGAATAAAACAAAAAATAAAAATGAATACACTGAAAGCTATATGGAGTCAACCTATGTATATAAATATAAATCAAATATTTAAAATGTACATGAATAGGATGTTTTCTAGTGCTGGGGATTGATTTCAGGTCTAAGGAACAGACTTGAATTTCATGACTTCAAGGAGGTGAGCTTCCCCTTTCCACACAGTGCAAAAGAGTTACCCAGACCATGAGTTCCAATCCCAGTCCTGACAGAAAAAATGGCAACTGTATTCTATGTGATGTCCAATTCTTAGGTATTTCATTCTGCCTCCATTTAATGAATGTGATTGTTTAAATGCTTCATAAAGTATTAATTAAAATTTATCAGTGTCCTATAATATAATTGTGTATAATTTTATCCGAGAATCATTCAAGAACTGCCCATTCAATCACATATATCACATGCCATTGGTATTTATAAGGATAGGATTGAGTTTTTTAGGATCACCTGCCATTTGGAGGTGGCAGGACCAGGATGTGGGCTCCAGCTCTCACCACTTAAACCTGAGGATAAGGAAATCACTGGTCTGTCCAAGAACATCAGCAACATCAATGATTAGGCAGGCACCAATGGCTCTCAGCAGTCCTCCTTGATACTTACAAGGCTGTGATAGGAGGATCATGGTCAAAGTCACCCTAGGCAGGAAAGTCCTTGAGACCCCTGTCCAACTTCAGTGCCAACAAAGCCAGAAGTAGAGTCATGTGGCTTCAATAGTTGAGGGCTAGCCTTGAGCAAAAGCAGCTCAAGGGCTCTGCACAGATCCTGAGTTCAAGGTCAGGGACTGGCAACAAACAGACATACACAGCAATCTGTGCAGCCATCCAGCTAAAGCAGGTCACCCTCTTGTCCTCAACTGGTCTGGACAGAGTTTCACGTGAAAGGGGTGCTGTCATCTTGACTCTGCCCATTCTGCCTGCATCACAGGATTCTGTCCACACCCCCATTCTTTCATGTTTCTTTCTGACCAATGGGAAACAAGAATGGTGGACACGCCCACATTCCATGCTGCCCAGTAGCACCTGGATTCCCTCAGTTGGTTGACACCACTACTAGCAGTTGAGGAAGGTAGAGGTGGCTGATTGGTGAGCAAGATACTCTAGGCCACATTGGAGTAGAGTAGGAAATTGAAGTCCTAGACAGTGAGTGGGTGAATAGAGGATTTCCCAGACCTTGGGAAAGTGGCCAGCCCATCTTTCCCAGTGCTCAGATGTCTGAAACAACAGGATTCCATGAGAGAGCTGCGGGCAAGAAATTGCCACAAGAACACTGGCAGAAGAATCCTCCCAACAGATCTGCAACATTCAAGAAAACTAAGAACTTGAAAAAGCGAAGGATCCCCAAGACAAACACCACTGGGGAGTGTGACTCAAAGGATATTCCAGCCAAATGTGATGCTGACCATGGGCCTCCCCTGCCTTTGGACACAGCCACAGCCACCAGGGTCCAGAGTGTCAATGGTCCCGATAACACCAAGGATCTGCAGAGGTGTACTGACATGTGGTGCCCACCCTGGATCCCAGCAAAAGAAGAAAAGAGGCGCTCCGTGCCAAGATCCAACCATTGAAGCAGGAAAAGACAGACTTGCAGGATGAATGGGAGTAAGAGAGGAGAAGATAGCCCTACTGCACACAGCAATGAAAAGGGAGCTAGAGATCCACAAGGCACCCATACAGAGGTTGGTTTGGGAAGAAAGTAATTTACAATGTTCACCAGCCCGCGTGCAGCAGGCGACCAATGACAGAGAAAGGGACAATGAAGCTCTCACCAAGTGCCTGCAGACCGCAGAGTAGCACATGGCAGAGCTGGAGATGGCGGCTTCTGAGGTCACTGCTCACAGAATGAGACCGAAATGTTCTTTGAACAGCTGAATGATGTGACCCTTCAGCTCAAGGAAAAGATCAGAAGCTTCAATGACTTGGAGCAAGTGAACACTGAGTTGCAGGAGAAGCTGGAAGCACTCTGGACACAGTGGAGCAACATGAAGAGCAGAATCTGCAAGTTCCAACAAGTGCTGGCTGGGCGTGAGGTACTAAAGAGACTACTGGACAACCTGAGTTGGATGGTGACTGCAGCGAATCTAGAGAGAGACACCTTCACAGAAGACCTGAGCATTGAGAGGTCTGTGCATAAGGAGGAGGCCCGGCGGCTGACCCAGTGGGTGAACCAACTGACAGAGGAGAAGAATCGAGGGGCAAGGCAGGTGTTTGACCTAGAGAAGGAGCTGGGGGAACTGAGAAGGAAGCTGGCAGAGACATGGCTCCCTTCGGGACCATTTCCGGTCAAGCAGCAGATGAAAGCCCAGGCCTATTGCATGCAGATGGAGTTGAAAAACCCAGAGGAACAACTGCACATCCAGGTCCAGGAAAACCAAAGGCTCCATTTCCAGAACACGGAGCAGGAGAAGCAACTGTGGAGACTGGAGAAGGCCAAGGATCAGCAGGAGATCTGCAAGATCCCACGATGCGCATGTGTGCAACGGACAGATGGAAGAACAGCTGGCCCTGCTGAGGGCCTGCTCATCCACATGATGAGCAGTGAGAAGGAGAAGCTGGCCAGCATCTTGGACTCAGAGCAGCAGGTGAAGAAACATCTGTGAGAACAGCTGGACAACACAGTGAAGAAGATAGAGGAATGGAAAGAGGTGGCTGAGAGAGAGAGAGCCAAGCAGCTTGGGAGCTGCAGGAGCGGGAGGAGCAGTCCCTGGCCCAGATGCAGGAGCTCAGAGCCACCTGTGAGCTGCACATCACCTCCAATGAGCAGCTGAGCTCTGAGAAGGAGGCCCTGCAGCAGCACCTAGAGAGGCAGACCAGCTGCTGGAGCAGCTGAAGCAAGTGCAGGCCCCACCAACTGTCAGGACCAGGTGGTGCCCCCAAAGTGGCAGGACACCCTCAAGTGCCTGAAAGTGACCAGACCACAGGAGGAGAGCCTGCAGGCCCAGCTGAGCTTCCTGGCTTTCCATGGGGAAGGGAAAGTTGAGAGCCCTGGAGAAGCAAAAGGTGAGGAGGCAACTCCCCCAGACATGACCATCGCAGAGGATGGAGACATCCCCCAAACCGAGAGGGACGTGGATCTGGGGGCGCTCTCCATGGCTGAAATCCACAGGGAGAAACTCCTGCACCAAGAGTGGCAAGCCCACTGCAGGTGCCCAGTCCACTTGGCAGCTCAGTGCCAGAGAAAGCTGGAGCCACTGGCCCCCCACCCTGTGAGCTGGCACCACAGCATATGTGAGGATGGGAAGCAGGATACGTGGGCATCCGAGAAGAAAATCTGCTTTGTCCACGACCTGCCTGTTGATGTGGACTTCTGGAATCCAGTGGATGAGAACCACCATTGATGCACCCAGCTGTTGGCACACATCCACACCATCGAGGACTCCCTCGTGGTGTGTAAAGAGCAGATGTTAGTCCTGTGAGCTGTGCCCAGAGAAAGCTGAGCACATGTGCTGGCTGTCCCAGGAGAAGATGAAAAGGAGAGAGCTGTGGGAGCCCCTGTGAAGGGGAAGGCATGGACAGCAGGCACCAGATGCCAGCACAGGCTGAGTCCCCCGCCACCACCACCGCTTCAGACACCTCAGACTCCGCGGTGGTCAAAATGAGGGAGGAGCAGAAAGGTTTGGAAGAATTGCCACTTCAAAGCAGTGTGGAAACTGCCAAAGGACAGGTCGGGGTACCCTACCCCATAGAGGACTCCCCGATGGAGCACATCCTGCCACAGAAGCCACACATGCAGATCACCCACAGCTCACAGGCTCAGGCAAGGAGTATTCCCTCCCTTTATTCTGTAGACTGATGCAGATGATGACTCTCTATGTGACATACTGACTCTTAAAAGCCTCAGCAGCCACCACAAGTAGGTGGCCAGGTGGCCTTCTCTCAGTCCTCCATCTCCAGGTGATGGGAAGGGAAACTGAGGGTCAGGTAGGGCAGAGGCTTCTGGGAGGTGGCCCATATTCAAGTGACATCTAATGGACCATTCGTGGCCAGGGAAGAGGCCCATGTTATGCTTATCACAAAGAATGAATAGTTTTCAAAGGGAAAACAAGCCTCCAACAAACATTTGTTCTTCCCGTTCTGGGGCTTGAACTCAGTGCCTGGCCACTGTCCTTGAGCTCTTTTTCTCATGGCTAGCACTCCACCACTTGAGCCACAGTGCCACTTCTTGTTTTCTGATGGTTCATCGAGGATAAGAGTCTCACATACTTTCCTGCCCAAGATGGCTTTGAACCGAGGTCCTCTAGATCTCAACTTCCAGAGTAGCTAGGATGACAGGCATGTGCCACCAGTGCCCAGCATGTGATTCCTTTTGAAGGCATCTTGGCTATTCTGTAAAAGGAGCCCCAAAGGGTCTGGATAGACCTTGACCCAGTCAAGGAGCTGGGATAGGGGAAGGCTGATGTTCTAGCAATTCTGTTCCCCAAAATAAAAGATGCCAGCTGGTGTTTGATGCATCAAATACCTAGGTCAACAGCCACCAGGCTTAGTGGGGAAAAGGTAAAGAATACCCAAAGATTGCAGTGTAGAAATCTCTGATTTTGCATGCATGTGGTGTGTGTGTGTGTGTGTGTGTGTGTGTGTGTGTGTGTGAACTCAGGGCCTAGGGCCTAGGCTCTATTCCTGAGTTTTCTTGCTCAAGGTTAGTGCTCTTCTACTTGAGCCACAGCCCCACTTGCTTTTTGATGGTTAATTGTAGGTAAGATTCTCAAGTACATTCCTGTCCAGGGTGGCTCCGAAGCATGATAGGGGCCCAGGGAAGCAAGAGTAAACACAACTCCCAGGTACAATCCCTATGGTGGGTGACTCCTGCCCCCTTGTAGCCAGATGCGGGACATGTGGCCCCGTGCCATCGTGGGGGACTATCGTCATGTAGAGTTCAATTGGGGAAGTGACCAGGGCCAAGCTGACTTTTGCCCACCCTGAATGCTGATTCCAGAGCAGATCTGTTCCATCCTATGCCACGAGAGCTCCAGGAGGCCTGGCTTCCAGGGACACAAAGAAGGACAGGTCAGCTCCAGGCCAAGCTAAGAGCCTTTGGCCATGGACACCACAACTTGGCCTTCCTGATCACTGTAAGGCCTGTCAAAGAACAACCCCCACCTCCCAAAAAAACAAAATTGGAGCCATGTCTCAGAGTGGTTGAGCTCTAACATTGAACCAAAGAGCTCAGAGACAGGGCCCCACGCTGTGAGTTCAAGACCCCCAGCTGACCCTCCCCCATAAAACAGGTTAACTAAAGGTGAACTAGTAGGATTTGTGAAGTGTTTCTGAAGAATGGTGATACAGAAGAAAGCACCCTAATTCTAATGACAGCTGAACTTGTGACATACAGCTATGTGCTGAGTCCTTCACAGAGTGCTATTTTCTGGGTCCTTCCCACATGGGGGTTTTGTGCTGAGTCCTCCAAAAGCATTTGTGTGCTGAGTCATCACAAAGGGTGCTATATTATGAGTCTTTGAGAAGAGTGGGCCTTGCTGGGTTTTTCAAAGGGTGCTGTGTGCTGAGTCCATTAAATAATGTACATTATGCTGAATCCTTCAAAAGGTGCAGTGTGCTAATTCATCCCAAAGGGTGCTATGTGCTGAGCCCTTGAGAAGGAAGGGACAGGTGAATTTTTCAATGGGTGCTGTGGGCTGAGTCCTTTACACAGAGTACTTTTGCTGAGTCCTTCAAAGGGGGCTGTATGCTGAGTCATCCCAATGGGTGCAATGTGCTGGATCCTTGAGAAGAGTCGGTTGAGGTGAGTTTTTCAAGTGCTATGTGCCGAGTCCTTTATATGGGGTGCTCTGTACTGTCCTTCAAATGGTGCTGTGTGTTGAGCCCTTCCACAGGGTGGTATATGCTGAGTCCTTCAAAACTCTGCTATGTGCTGAGTTTTGTAAAGGGTGCTGTGCACTGAATGCTTTACACAGGGTGCTACATACTCAGCCCTTCAAAGAGTGGTGTGTGTGGAGCCTTAACACAGGGTGCTATGTGATGAGTCCTGGAAAAGAGTTCTACGTGCTGAGTTTTTCAAAGCGTGCCATGAACTGAGTCCTATACACTGCATGCTATGGACTTCCTCCTTCAAAGGGAGCTGTATGTTGAGTTATCCCAAAGGTTACTATATGCTAAGTGCTTCAAAGGGCACACTGTGCTGAGTCCTTACACAGGGTGCTTTGTGCTGTTTTTTGAAGTGTTCTGTGTGCTGAGTCATCCCAAAGGGTGCTTTGTTCTGAGGTAGTTATCCCCAACAATCTCTCTCTCTCTCTCTCTCTCTCTCTCTCTCGCTCACACACACACACACACACACACACACACACAGACACCTACATTCACACACACAGGGGTCACCGTGTACCTGCTTGATGTGTGGAGTGGAGAGGAATGGAGGAGAGTCCCCTCCAGTGGTGGGGCTGAGGGGAGATTTGATTCCTTGGGCAAGTGTTAAGGTTGGCGGGGAGTGCTGAGCTGAGGTGAGGCTGCAATTCCCATGGCCTGGAAGCCTTAGGGCCCAGGCGGGGCTGCTCTTGTAGGCAAGGGTGGGGGGCGGGGCTGAGGGGAGTAGGGGGGGTTGAGGAGAGGAGGGGTTGGGGGAGAGGGTAGGAGGAGGCAGGGCCCAGAGGGCTCACTGTGGTAGCAGTGGCCAGGGGCTCTCAGTGGCAGGCAGGCCTGCGTGGAGGGGTTGAAGTGGCCCACAAGAGGAGTGGAAGCAGAGAGAGAGAGAGAGAGCAGAGAGGAGTAAGTACATGCACGAGAGGAAGTGGCTTCAGTGGCTGGCTGAGGCCTCAATTGAAGTGAAGGTCGTGACTGGGAGCGCAGAGCATGAGGAACTAGCACAGCAGACACATCACCTCAAGCAGCCCCATGGTGGCGTGGTGGCCATGGGCTGTCCCAAGTCCAAGGTGCCAATTATCGTGGTGGCAGTGGCCACAGAGGAGGAGGCCACTGAGGAGGAGGTAGCTAAAGAGGCAGCCTTGGAGGCAGCAGTGGCAGGGGTGATGGCGGCATCGGCGGAAACAGGTCTGGCTGTGGATGAGGCAGGAGCTGAGTTGTCTGCAGCTGAAGGGGAGGAGAGGCCACGCTTGCCATACCATGAGCCCTCAGATCCCGCCTCTCCCTCCCAGGCCCTCCCCAAGGTGCGGTGTTTCAAAAATGGCACTGCTAGCCTAGACGCGGCTTGCCTCTCTCAGTTTCCCAGCTGAGATAATGTGCCACTGGCTGGCTTGTTTCAGTGACCCGGTCCAGGTCCCTGGTCCTTGGATTCTGGGCCTGCCACACCTGGAGCCACTGCCTACAGTTTCTCCCAGCAGCACACGTGAGTGGCCACCCTGTGGGCCCACACCCTGGGACCCCATTGTCCAGTGAACCCCTCGACCCCCCCTCACAGTCTCCCCCATTCTGCGAACCCGGACCCGACCCGTGCCTCCCGCCTCCCCACTCCTGTCCCACCTGTGCCTCCCCTGCATCCCATAGTACACCCTGGCTCTGCCGCAAATGCACCCCAGGTGTGGGGGGTGGGGGGGGGTGGAAACCCGAGGATCCCTCTCATGTCCCTAGTGGCCAGCGTCCCAGGAAACGGGAAGATGCAGGGTTGGGTGAGGAGGGGACGACAGAGAGATCCTGGCCTGGAGTAATGGAGCCACACAGCCACCCATCTGCACCCTTCCTCACCTTGGTGGGAACCTGGTGGCTTCAGTCAGAGGTGGGGAGCAGCATCTCCAAACCTGCCTTCTCAGGTCTTTTCCTTTATTTCTGGGGGTGGGGGTGTTGGATGTAGAAGATAGACCCCCTTGCTGTGTGAGCCCTTGTCCTCTATGCTTGGTCACCCTTTCACCTGTGGAGGGTCCCAGAAGAGCCCACTAGGGAGGTGAGGACACTGGGGGGTCAGATAGAAGATGAATATCTGGGAGAAACACACCCCCTCTCACCCACTCCCAGCCTATTCTCCCCACCCCAGCTGTCATCAGTTCTCACAGGGTGATCACATTTCCCAGCTCTGCCAGAATCTGCTGGTGCTCCCGGTCCATCTGGTCTCCTCATCCTCCCCCAAAATGCACCAAGTCGCCCAGAAGCATCTAGGCTGGAAGTAGGAAGTCCATCCATGTATGTAACATTTAGGATCCCATCCATTTCCCCAATACCGCCCCCATCCCAGGTCAGACACCCCTCTGGGGGAACCATGAACCCCTGCTTGTTATCTGTCCTGGCTCTGAGGAGCCACCTGTCTCAGCACTCCTTTATCCAGCATCCTGGCCTAGGGTTTTGGTTTATGTGGAGTTAAGGTTTGTTGTTCTCAAGAGGAAGATTCTGACCCTGGAGAAAGGGAGAGGCAGGGTGGTTCTTTTTTATTAGAGTGGTTCTCCCCTTTGGTGGGATCCCCTGGTTCTGACAAGGGAACCCCATGCCCCAGCTTGTATATTGTCCCAGATGAGGAACTGACAAACTCAGGAGAGGCACTGTTCTGAGTGTGTGTGTGTGTGTGTGTGTGTGTGTGTGTGTGTGTGTGTGAGTGTATGAGAGAAAGAAAGAGAGAGAGAGAGAAAGGGAGGGAGAGGAGAGAGAGAGATCATCTTTCAACTTGTATAGCATGACTGCTCAGGTGAGCGATCAGTTGGCAAATTTCAGGTGCTGCATGGACCAGTCTTCTGTCACAGATCTGGATTTTGTGTGTGTGTGTGTGTGTGTGTGTGTGTGCGTGCGTGCATGTTGGTAGAGCAGGAATATGAGGAAAATGGAAACATATTTAAGTCACCATGTCTAAAAAGAGCAAAAGCATTTTATTTTTGTGCATGTGTATTGTTCTTTTGTCATCAATGCCAAGTATGATCCCAGCCACAATTTTTATTTTCTCCTTCACTGTTACATGAATAGTTTGGGGAAGGTTTCAGTAGATGTTCCTTTCCACCTCTTTCCACCTCTCTCTTCCCCTTTCCTGTAGCTCACAGTAGCTTCTGGGTCTGCGTGGGTCTCCACTTGGAGGTCTGTGTGAGTCACAAACCAGAGTGGACACCTGTCCTTCTGTCTTCAGGCTGGTGAGGCAAGTGTGACCACAGCCAAACTCATACAGCCAGACAACCTGCTCTGGTGTGTAGAGTTGGAGCTAATTCAAGGGTTGGGAATGTGTCTGCCAAACATAATTAGGGAATGAGATGGGGGGAGTAGTGCAGAAGATGTGAAGCTAGGAGGGTCTGGTGGGTGGCGAATGGTGTGACATAGCAGATGGTTCACCACAAACAAGGATGAGAGGGGAACCTTACCCAGGGCTTTGTCGGTGTCCATGGGAATCTGGGCAGGGGGCTTCAGACCCCCACTGGTGGCCTGGATTCCCTCCTAGGGCAGTGCACCAGTGGGCAGTCCTCCCTGGAGTCCTGTAGACTCCAATCTGTGTCCTGCCTCAGCTGTTTCCAGCTGGGCAGTGGTAGGCAAGTGCGTTCCCCCTGCTGAAGCCTGCACGGTATCAGGCCATGGGCAATTAGGTAGGGCTGGCTGAATGCCACTTTCTGTTACCTGCTGTAGGCTGTCTGGAAGGAAAAGGGGACCACTGACTTTGGAAGCCTTTAAGTTTGATTGGGACAACTGAAATGCCAGCTTTTCCAGGATTTTTTCTTTAAGCTGGCAATTACTACTAATGATTGGGATTATGGGTCAAATTAGATGGACCATTTCAGCTGCCAAACAATGATGTACAAGGCGGCATAGGCAGAGTTCCCAAGCCAGATCGTCTCCTGTCAGGAACATCCTGCTTTGACTCCCTTCCTCCAGAAGTTACTGATTCTCCTCTGGTTCTCTCTAGGGTGACCACCACAGTCAAGGACATCATGGGGAGCAGAGATCGTGACCTCGCAATCCCCAGGTTGCCAACTGTGAGCAGAGACGATTCCCAGCACTGCACTAGAATCTTGGAGATTCAGAGAACTGGGAACCCTCAAGGATTCTTTCTCTGCAACATGAAACTTGGGGGCCGGATGTGGTAGACCATCCTGTCTGGCCCCAGGGGGAGGAGAGGAGGCTCCTTGAGCCAGGCTTTCACTTCATGTGCCTCATTCACACCTGAGGGCGGAATTGAGTGCCAAACTGTGAGTTAGCCGCTGGACAAAGATTTTTGAGAAGAGAGGCATCGAAGAGCCCCAGAATCCAGCAAGTACATCGTGGCTCACATCCTCAGAGCCAAAAGAGTTAAGTGCGGTGGCTCCAGGAGGGCAGGAAGTGGGGCGAGGGAGAACTGTAGAAGAGCTACTTCAGGCTTCAACAAATCCCCCACTAACCCCTCCACCCCCAGGATGCTTATCTGAGTTGGATGGGAGTTTTCTGTAGTATTGTCATAGAGAGATGCTCATTTATTTATCCAACAGACCGTTAAAGTGTGTGCCATGTCCAGGAATCATAGATGATGAAATGTTCTAGTGCTGGTTCCACAGCACATGAAGAAATCTTGGTTTGATCTAGATGCTGGTGCTTCACACCTGTCATACTAGCTACTTAGGAGGCTGAGATGGGAGGACTGAGGCTTAAGTCCCAGGAAGAAAAGCCTGTAAAACTCTTATCTCCAACAAACTACCAAAAAGAAAACGCCAGAAGTGGATGAGTGGCTCAAGCTGTAGACTGTTGGCCTTGAGTAAAAAGGCTTAGGGACAGCACCCAGGCTCTGAGTTCAAGGCCCAGGAGTGACACAAAGAAAGGAAAGAGAAAGAGGAGGGAAGGATGGAGGGAGAAAAGGAGGAAAGGAAAGAAGAACGGAATATGTAAGCCTTGGTTTGGAGTCCCTGGATCAAAGGAGCCAACCACTCACAATCTCTGTGGGGACAGTTTCAGAGCCTAAAGCCAGTATGTAGGACCCCTCAGGAACTTCATGACATCCAGGAGCTGTGTGGTCGCCGACTGCAGAGGGAAACAGCCTTGGGTAGACCCTAGGCCTCAGGGTGTGTCACCAAATTTCAGTCTCCCCTGGGCCACCGAGTTTATTTTCTAGTCAGATAAGAAGAAATTGTCCAAAGTATGGGGAGGTATAGGCTGAGGGAGTGTCAAGAGGAGGGTGGCAAGTGCTAAGCAAGAAGATGAAGAGGGAGGATGATCCCAGGTCAGGTGTGTCAGGCCATTGGAGCCATAACCTCATCTAACAACTTAGACCATCAGTGATAGAGACTTTGACCCAGCCACATGGCTGTTAAAAGTCTTGGCACTTTGGGTTTACCATTGACCAGCTGGCTGTCATCCACTGCTGGATGCCTGTGTGGTACATCCTTGGGGACTGGGACTTTTGCTGGCTCAATCTGAAGATGACACCCCCAGTGTTCATTCCTCAACCAGAGACAGAGGTAAGCCTGCCACTGGCACAGGACATCCAGAGAATGAGGGGGGAAGTCAGACCCTTGTTGCCCCAAGACTTCCTCTAGGGGACTGTAGAGCCCCGTGACTGCCATTCTCAGAGATAGAGGTGGGTCCCTTTGCTGGCTCAAACTTTAGTCCAGATGGCAGATCTGGGATTCAGAGGGGGCCGACTGAAGGTGGGGCAGGGCTGGGTAGGGGGTGGTGGGAAAACCAGAGGCACTGAGCTCTGAGCAGGGTTGTTTCAGTGAGGATAGTCACAACCCAGGAACATTCCTGGGATGGATAGGCCTTTTCTCCTTCCCGAGAGAGAGGGACCTACAGCCCTTCAGTCTGCATCCCTTGACCAAGAAATCCTTTCAATCCCATATTTTGTGGCTGGATAACTAGACCTCAACTGAATGCCCGCCCAGTGTCGAGGGATCTTGAGGCCTTGATGAGGTCACGGGATCCTCAGTATGAGATTGTACTTGAACGTCCTGACTTGGTGCATGGTCTGTCCCATCTAAGACTGACATAATCTAGGACATAGAATGTAGAGAATCAGAGCAGGATGGGGTCTATTCTGTGAGTCTTGAGTATTACATGTGAGCTTTGAGCTCCCGTGTGCCTACCTGCTTCCCTTTCTTGGGTAGATCTATGCTAGAAAAAGTTTATAGCTAGGGCCTGGGTCCCATCCCTTGTGTTACGCTCAAAGCTAGCACACTGCCATTTGAGCCACAGCTCCACTTCCAATTTTTTGGGGTGTTTAATTAGAGATAAGAGTTCTCATGGACTTTGCTGAGAAGGGTGCATCCAACTGCAGTCCTCAGATCTCAGTCTCCTGAAGGGATAGGATGACAGGCTTGGAAAAGTATCTTTGGCCAGGTGCCGGTGTCTCATGGCTATCATCCTAAGTACTCAAGAGCAGAAATCTGAGGATCACGGTTCAACTCAAAGCCAGCTTGGGGGGATTGGGTGCAGAGGAAAGACCCCAGACCTGACACCTCCCGGGGGACATTTGTTCTTGTGACAGAGCCAAGTCATTGCTGTGGATAAGGTGGAAGCTGCCATCAGACTGACCTGGAACAATGCTCAAAGATAGGTAGGCTGTTGAAGTATCAAATCCACTCATGTCTGCTTCCCACTCCCAACAAGGAGGTGCAGTGTGGGTGGCCCAACCCTGGGCCTAATGGATTATAAATGGATGATGGTGGTCAGGAGCTTGTGGCTCCCACCCATCATCCTGGCTATTCAGGAGTCTGAGGGCTGATGGTCGTGACTCAAACCAGCCCAGGCAGAAAAGTCCGTGAGATTCTTATCTCCCATAAACCACCTATCTCCCCCAATCCCACACACACAAAAAAGCCAGATGTGGTGGTGTAGCTCAAGTGGTAGAGCCTCAGCCTTCAACAAAGAAGCTCAGGGATAACACCCAGGCCCTGAATCCAAGCCCTAGGGCTCACACAATCATAATAAAATAAATGAACAGTGTCCACCTTTTATCTGACTACCAAGAAAGATGGATTCAGTCTTCGAGCTGGTTGGTACTTCTAGCCAAAGGTAAGGGGCTTCCCTTAATGTTCCCATTAACCTCTCCTTCTCGCCATTATCTGTCCAGGCTTCCATTGCAGGACAGAATTCGGATCTTCCCCCTGGATATGACTTTAAGTACCCTTGCCCATCCACCTTCCTTGGGGTCAGGAACCTTTATGCACTCCCTGCTGGGAGGATGAGGCACCACAGAGATAAAGGTAGATATCCCTGACACTTACACACACACACACACACACACACACACACACACACACACAAATACCCCTAGCCAACTCAGACTAGCCTTTTCCAAAGACACTTTATCTCTTTGGATTAACTGACATAGGAGAGGGTTTTGATCCCCAGTAACTGATTATTTTAAATTGGGCTTGCTAGTTGACTGGAGATAAACAAGAGCAAAAAAAAAAAAAAAGCATTTGGTGCCTCTCACCTGGGGCTCAGGCTCATCCCTGTCATACTGGCTACTCAGGAGGCTGAGATCTGAGGATCACTATTTGAACCCAGCCATAAGCTGAAAAGCCCGTGAGACTCTACTCTCCATGGAATCACCAAAAAGCCAGAAGTGGAGCTGTGGCTCAAAAGGTAGAGAACCAGCCTTGAGCAATAAAACTCAGAAAGTCTGCTCCCAGATCTTCAGTTCAAGCCCACACAAAGAAATGGCCCTGTCTTATGACCACAGACTACGTGGGCTTCGAGTGCCCTCTCACAGAGTGTGATAAAACACCTGTCCCTGTGTGGTGTATCAGGGCCTTCAGAAATCCAGCAGTGGAACCCAGGCCTGGCCTCTTTGTGTACTCTCAACCCACACTGGCCAGAAGGCAGAGTGTGACAAAGCCGGCAGCCTGCAGAGCGGAGAGGCTCCAGCTCTGCCAAGGTGATCGAAATGGGCTTCTTGGAGGCAGCACTTGAAAAGGGGGTCCTGCTTAAGAAGGAGGATCTGACAGGAAACACAGAGAGCAAAGGTGCTGCAGATGATGGACAGCATAGCAGAGCATGTTCATTTCCAGCTAGGGCTGCAGGTGACAGACTCGGTACAGTTGTGTGAGTCTTGGTATAGATGTGCGAGATTGTCCTGATACAGTTCTCCAAGGGATCTTAGTGACATGTGGATGTCTATGCCCTGAAGCTCTTAGTAAATCCATCTATGCTTTGTGTCTCCTTCTTTGACAGAGGAGAGCTGGACAATCTTCTGCCCTGAACACCCCTGGACCCAGTTATCAGCAACCCTCCCAACGTCTTCCACCAGGACATGGAGCAGCTGGCCCCAGAAATCCGCAGGTCCTGTTGGGTGGTGTGGGGGGATACAGGTCAGGCCCCAGAACTCCTAGTGGGTCTGATCTTCCCTGGACGACCAGTCCATCCAGAGGAGGCAGATGGGAACTTAGAGAGGGCTAGTGATGTGGAGGGGGCCCTTTAAAGCCTATGGCCCTACCCAAATTCTCAGCCTCCCTTTGCTGTCCCTGAGGGAGGTAGAGGAGTGTCTAGGTGGGGGCATCTAGAGGAGAACTAATGGAAATTCTGAAGGACGAGATACCATAAGTTGTGTGCCAGTGGCTCATGCCTGTCATCCCATGCCTATCATCCTGGCCACTCGGGAGGCTGAGATCCAGAGGATCTCATTTCCCAGCCCAGGCAGTAAAGTACCACGAGAGCCTCATCTCCAATCCAACTGGAAATGGAGCTGTGGCTCAAGTGTTAGAGCACTGGCCTTGAGGAATAATAGACATCAGAGACAGTAGCCAAGCATTGAGTTCAAGCCCCTCAACAAGAAAGAAAGAAAGAAAGAAAGACAGAAGAAGAAAGAAGAAGAAAGAAAGAAAGACAGAAAGAAAGAAAGAAAGAAAGAAAGAAAGAAAGAAAGAAAGAAAGAAAGAAAGAAAGAAAGAAAGAAAGAAAGAAAGAAAGAAAAGAAAGAAAGAAAGAAGGAAAGAAAGAAAGAAGGAAAGAAAGAAAGAAGAAAGAAAGAAAGAAAGAAAGAAAGAAAGAAAGAAAGAAAGAAAGAAAGAAGGAAAGAAAGAAAGAAGGAAAGAAAGAAAGACAGAAAGAAAGAAAGAAAGAAAGAAAGACAGAAAGAAAGAAAGAAAGAAAGAAAGAAAGAAAGAAAGAAAGAAAGAAAGAAAGAAAGAAAGAAAGAAGGAAGGAAAGAAAGAAGGAAGGAAAGAAAGAAAGAAGGAAAGAAAGAAGGAAAGAAAGCCACCCCTTCTTTGCTTATAAGAGATGGTGAAGTAGTAGGGGTGCTGTGGTTGGGAGAACAGGTGCTGGCCTCACTGTACAGACATTTCTAAGAACTCCCCAGGTTTGCCCCAATGTGAAGCCACAGCACAGTGGGCAGTGCCTTACCAAGAACTCCAGAGGTCATGGCCTGTGGCAGGCAGGGACTGGATGAATTGTAGCAGGTGTGGGATGGTAGAGGCTGAGATCTGAGGATCGCGGTTCAAAGCCAGCTTGGGCAGGAAAATTTCTGAGACTTTATCTCCATTGAACCACCAGAAAGCCAGAAGTGGCACTGTGGCTCCAGGGGTAGAGCACTCACCTTTAGTTGAGGAGCTGAGGGACTGCGCACAGGCCCAGAGTTCAAACCCCATGACCGACAACCAAAAATAAGGTAGCTGAGATTTCTGCATAATGGTGTGTACATTTAGGAAATACCAAGCTATGTTATGAGCCATTCCAGACTTGTGAGAGGCCCTGAGTTTTGTCTACAGTTGGTCTGAGGATAGTAGTGCCATCTTCTTGAGGGTGGGATTGTAAGGGTGTTCAGGGACTGCTGAGGCCTTGGGCTACCTGTGTGCATGTTTGTGTGTGTGTGTGTGTGTGTGTGTGTGTGTGTGTGTGTGTGTGTGTGTGTGTGTGTGTATTTCCCTCATCTTCCTCTGCCCCCTTCCTGAGCTGCCTCTTTCTGACCTCGGATGGTGCCCCTCCTCCACACTGACCTTGCCCTTTAGCCTCCTATCAGAGTCAACAGTGAGTCCTAAATTGCCAGAGGCCTGGATTCCAGCTTTTCTTTGGGGCTCAAATCCAGCCGGTCCAAATATTTGGGTGCCTCCAGGGGATTCTGGGTCAGCAGGGCCGGCTGGCATAAGTTCTCCCCTGCCTCTGGGGGGGCCTTAGTCATGTGATGTCCTGTCCTTTTCCTCAGCTGGGTCTCTGGCTCACATCCCTCCCTGCATGCTGGCAGTGGAGTGGGGGAAGGAGGGTTTGTGGTGGCTCTGGCCAACTCGAGCTTGATAGCTGACTGAAGGCTGCCCAAGCAAGGAGGATCCGGTGTTACATGGGATTTGAGGTCAAGGTGGCTTGGAAGTATCCATCGGTGTCTAGGAATTGTCAACGTAACTTGTTGCAGCAAAGTCTATCTTCCCACCCCAGCTTAGCCTCTTATGTCCTTCTAGAAAATTCTGGATGCCCAGAATACAGATGCACACACTTTAAATTCTAGGTCCAGGAAACTGGGAGGATTAGAGACTAGTATGGCCAATACCTCAATATTCTGGGACATTAGCCTTGACCTGGCTATGCCCCCCTTGTTGTACGTTCACTTCTTAATCCAGTGCTGGCCACACACTGGCCACTTGTGGCAGTGCTGTAAAAGCGGCAGGAATGGAAGTGAGATCCAGGGTGACCAAAATCTGGATTTATGGCCTGATTCGGGGTGGAGTGGGGGCAAAGGGTATCTTAAAAAATCTTAGAGCTGGAACTCAGGGCCTAGGTGCAGTCTCTGAGCTTCTTTTGCTCAAAGCTGACACACTACCACTTGAACCACAGCCCAAATTTCATCTTTTTAAGTAATTTAATGGAGAGAAGAGTCACGGATTTCACTGCCTGGGATGGCTTCAAGCTGCTATCCTAAGAGCTCAGTTTCTTAAGTAGCTAGAATTTCTGGTATGAGACATTGGGCCCTGCTAAGGATATTTGTGTGTGTGTGTGTTTTGTGTGTGTGTGTGTGTGTGTGTGTGTGTGTGTGTGTGTGTGTGAGGTTGCCGGCTTGAACTCGGAGCCTAGGTGGTATCCTTTAGCTGGTTTGCACAATGTTGGCGCTCAACCACTTGAACTACAGTACACATCAGCTCCCTGCAGCCCCTGACTGTGTGGAGAACAAAAAGCTCAAACCTGATTCTATTTCTTTGTCCTCAGGGGAGGGTATGATTCCTGTGAAGCCTGGAGGATTAGGGGTGGGGTAGGAGGGGTAACTGTACATGGGTGCTAGGCTGGGAGAGAGGCACTTCGTCTTTACCAAGGACAGTGTGGCCAGGTGCTAATAGGTCATGCTCTCATATTCCTAGCTACTCAGAAGGCTGAGATCTGAGGATTGCCATTCAGAGGCAGCCCAGCTAGAAAAGTGTGTGAGATTTTTCTCTCCCAATAACTACCCAAAAGCTGAAAGGAAAGCTGTGGCTCAAGTGGTAGATTGCTAGCCTTGAATGAAAAAAACTGAGGGACAGAGCCCGGGCCCTGAGTTCAAGCCCTAATACCAAGATGCGTGCACACACAGAAAGGTGGTAATGATGAGCTGAGCCAGAATTGGGGGAGTCCTGAGGCAAAGTAGTAGTAAACTCTTAAGCCAGTTCACGTGGTTTCTCCCTAAGTCCTTCTTGGGCTGAAATGTCTGCGCCATGGCAGTAAGTTCAATGGAACCTGCCCCTCCATCCATGAATGGGGCCACAGGACCAAGGGAAAGGACACTAGGTATTCTCCTTTGTAGTAGGCCAACGATTGCAGACCTTCATCTGCCCCCAAGCAGTGGTGAGGAAAACAGGGCTCTGAGCCCTGGGACTCCTGGGATAGCAACTGCTACAAGCAGCAGCCAGCTGGCTGTGGATTTGTGAGTCCACAGGTCTTTCATGAGCCCAACTCAACACCCTCTCGGGGTGTGCCTGACAGATTTGCACTCTTGTGATACCACATGAGCAGGCGTTACCTGCCATGCAGCTTATGGCCCTCCTTGCCCCAAACCATGGTCTGAGAAGTTGATTTACTGCTCAGATCGAAACTGCACCCATGACATATGTCATTCTGATGACCCAGACGATGACCTCCGTTCCCCAAGGCTGGACACTTCTCTGATAATGTGGCCCACACTGTAAGCAAAGGCCTCCAAATGGGCTGCTCTCAAGACTTGTAGGACACCTAGACATTGGGAGAAACTCAGGTGCCCACTGGAAAGTACTCTGGCTAGAGCCAAAAAGTGAGTTCCAAGCAGGCCAGGGGAGTTGGTCATGGGACTGGAACTCTGGGCCTGGGCGCTGTCCCCTCAGCTCTTCAGCTTATTGCTTAAGCTAGAGCATCACTTCCAGTTTTCTGGTGCTTCCTTAGAGATCAGAGTCTCCCGGACTTTCCTGTATGGGCTGGCTTTAATCCATGCTCCTCAGATCTCAGCCTCCTGAGGAGCTAGGGGGACAGGTGTGAGCTACCGACGCCCAGCTCATCTGGCCATTCACCACAGTAGAAAAGGAGCTCCTGAAAGCGTTTTCTTAATGCAATTACTGGCCTTGAACTCAGGGTCTGGTCTCCAGTCACTTAACTTTTCTCTCAAGGCTGGCACTCTACCACTTGAGCCACAGCACCATTTCTGGCTTTTGGAAGTTCACTGGCAAGAAGATTTTCACTGACTTTCCTTCCCTGAGCTGGTTTTGGTCCGCAGTCTCTGATCCCAGTCTCCTGAGTAGCTAGGATTTAAAGGGGTTGAGCCACTGATGGCATTGGGTTAGAAGCTTTTCTTTTCTTTCTTTTCTTTTTTTTGGGGGGTGGGTCCGGTCATGGGCCTGAACTCTGGGCCAGGGCAATGTCCCGCATATCTTCAGCTCAAGACTAGCACTCTAACACTTGAGCCACAACGCCCCTTCCATTTTTATTCTTTTTGCTTATGTGGTGCTGAGGAATCAAACCCAGAGCCTCATGCATGCAAGGCAAGTGCTCTACCACTTAGCTACCTTCCCAGCCCAGAAGCTTTTCTTAAGCAAGTGTTCGTCCCTGCACTTGCCCTGACTCCTCAATGCAAAGGAGACCTAAGGGTCAGGAGCTGTGAAAAATAGGCTTCCAGCCATGGTGAAAAGAAAAGCTAATCTTCCCTCTGGGCCCCATTCTGGGACTCCACCCTCTTTCATACCTGTGACGCAAGTACAAACCTTGACCCAGCCTTGAATGTCCTGCCAGACTTGTCTGAAGCCACAGAACCTTCATTCCACACACAGCACCTGTTCTACACCACACCTCAGGACCTTTTCCCATTCTGTACCTTCTGCCTGAGGCTCTCTGTCCTGTTCCAAGCCTTAGAACTCCTGTTGAATTTTGGCACTGGTTATATCACCTCCTGGAGCAAATCTTTCCTTCCTTTCTCTCTCTAGAGGTGGAACTTGTGCAGGCTTACTGGTAAATGCACTATCTTGGTGTGTGTGTGTGTGTGTGTGTGTGTGTATGTGTGTGAGTGTCAGTTCTGGGGTTTGAATTCATGGCCTGGAAACTATCCGTTAGCTTTTCTGCTCAAGGTTAGCAGTCTACTACTTGAACCACAGCTCTACTTCTGACTTTTTGGGTGTTTAATTGGAGAAAAGTGTCTCATAAAGACTTTCTTGCTTGTAATTGTGATCCTCAGATCTCAGCCTCCTGAATAGCTGAGATTACAGGGGTGAGCCACCAGCAGCTGCCCTCTACCTCTTACCTCTCACCTCGGCCCTCCTGAGTCCCTGAAGAATATGTATCACCAGGCTCACTTTTTTTTTGTCAGTCATCGGGCTTTAACTCAGGGTCTGGGCATGTTCCTTAGCTTCTTTTGCTCAAGGCTAGCCACAGTGCCACTTTTGGCTTTTTCTGTTTCTGTATTACTGAGGAATCGAACCCAGGGCTTCGTGCATGCTAGGTAACCACTCTACCGCTAATCCACATTCGTAGCCCAAGGCTGACTTGTAACAGGAGTTATGATGGTGGGATTTATTGGCTTACCCCTTTCAGCATAGAAATCGCTGACTATTTCATATCTTTGCCGAGATTTTGGACCAGTTTGTGACTCTGCAATGAGGAATGAGGAATGAGTGAGAGCCAGCAGGCCCTAGAGGTCTAGGCTCACATACTACATAGGGATAGATAATATGGATCTAGAACCTTCAACCACTCCTACAGCCTAGGAATTCTGAGGGCTTGTCCTAGCTTGCCCAAGTTGAGTGGGCTGAGCATGGGCAATCTGCTGAATGCCCATCATCCATACATCATCCATCCATACACAGAGACATGGAGTGATTGCCTGCTTTTGGGGAGGGGAGCAGTTCCGTGTTTGTACTATGAGCCTAGGCCCTCTCCCTGAGCTCCTTTTGCTCAAGGATAGCACTCTGCAATTGAGCCACAATCCCACTCACGTTTTTTTTTTTCTGGCAATCTGTTAGAAATAAGAGTGTCACCGACTTTCCTGCCCTGGCTGAATTCAAAATGGCATTCTCTACATTCTCAGCCTCCTGAGGAGGTAGGATTACAGGTAGGAGCCATTGACACCTGAATTCTTTTCTTTTTGTTGTTCTTTTTTTAATTGTGATAGTCTGAAATCTACACAGTGTCATTCCAATGGTTTGCATTAGAAGTAAACTACCCAGGCTTGGAGTTCGAATGCTAGGACTGCCACCCACAAATGGAGGGAGATCCTGACAAACTCATTCCTATTCATGTGCATGGTAATGGAATGCTATAAAAGTAATCATTAAATTTGCAGTTAATTCATGAGTTTATTTTAGAATACCACACAAATATTATTGGATTTATATCTTCCATTTTCGCACCATGGTATGATTCCCCTAATGGATGGATATTAACTAATTTTTAATGAATGCTTTTATAAGTATTCAACCATGATACTTCATTAAATGGTGGCATAATGTAATATATATATATGCATATATATATAGAGAGAGAGAGACACATACACATATACATATCTATCAATGTATATATTGGGCACTACTGTAGCTTGATCAAAAGTCCTCAGTTTCCTGGAGGCTGGTATGTTAAGACTGTGACCCCATTTATGGATTGGGCATTGTAGGCAGTGAGTTGAAATCCCAACATGGCCAAAAATTTATTCGTGGAGTAAGAAGACAATTTTGACACATTTTTTTCCTTCTCTGTGAAAGTCCTGGGTCTCAGTACAATGTATAATCCATATGCAAATATAATCTAGGTGATATGATGTAGTAAATGAAGTGTTATATGTGTAATAATAATACATAAATAAGGGTAATAAACATCATATGCAGTAAACCCATTTATGTAAACATCTCATATATGAATATTATTTTTTCCAGTGCTGAGGCTTGAAATCAGGCCCTGGGAACTGGTCTGAATTTCTTGTCTTCAAAGACTGTGAGCTTCCCCTTCACTCCCAGGCCTGCTAGAAAAATGGTGCAAATTCCAAGCCAGGGCCTTATTATTATTATTTATTTATTTTTGGCCAAGCACGAGGCTTGAATTTAGGTCTTGGCACCTCTGCCACAATCAACCCTGGCATTCTAGGACCAAAGTTCAATCAGGGCGACAAAAACAAAAACAAAAACAAAGAGAAGGATAAAACTGAGAAGTTCAAGAAGGTGATATTACTTTTTTTTTCTTTGTATTGTGACCATCTTGGGTCTAAATGACAAGGCCCAGAAAGTGCACATGACCTTGCATTGCTGATGTTTGTCGGGCTATATAGCCAAAACCAGCCTGGAGTTCTAATCCCGGGACTTCCATTAATGAATGGTGGGAGGTTCTGAGAAACCCATTCTGATGATATATCCATACAAATGGAATGTTATAAAAGTAACAATTAAATTAGTAGTGTATTGTTTTCATATCATAAAATTTTACACAATTATACTACATTGAATAATTTTCAATTAATACTTTATTATGTATTCAATCATGATAATTAAAAAAGGAAAGAACAATTTAGTTACCAATAATTAGTAGTAATATGGTATATACAATTTCATAATATAGACATCTCTCTTAGTTTACTCATATACATCTATCTATCTATCTACCAATCTACACATTTATCTGTTTATACACTTGTCACTCCTGGGGCTCAGTGGTAGACTCCTCCCCTAATACATACAAAGCCCTGGGTTCAATTCCTCACTACCACATGCACAGAAAAATCCGGAAGTTTTGCCATCGCACAAGCAGTGAGCACTAGCTTTGAGCATAAAAGCTTAGGGACTGTGTCTAGACCCTTACTCAAGACCCAAGACTGGCACCAACAATAAAAAAATAAAGGAATGTTCTGACCTCAACGATATAAGGATAGGACTACAAATATCTCATCACAGAGCAAGCTGAGAATCTGGTGCTGACAGCTGCTATCTAACCTGACTTAGCCAGGCAACCCAGCTCCATGGAATCAGATGCTGCTGGCTCACTCACCCCTATCATCCAAGATAGCCCAGGTGGGTTTAATACCCAGCCCTGGCAGGAATCTGCAAAACTCTGAGATGTGGCTCAAAGAGTTAGAGCTCTAGCCTTGAGTTAAAGGTCTTAGGACAGTAGCCCCAAACTTTGAGTGCAATCCCCGTGGCTAACTCCCCCCTAAAACAACCCCACCCCTTTAAACCATTAGATGTGAAGTTTGTGCAGTTTGTGAAGTGTTTCTGAAATAATGGTGATACTGATGAAAACACCCTAATTCTAATGACAGCTTGTGGGATACAGCTATGTGATGAGTCCTTCATGAGGTGTTGTGTGCTGAGTCCTTCACGGGGTGCATTCTTTCATCTGGTCCTTATAAAAGCTCCACAAGTAAGATGATTGTGCACATGAGAAAGTTGAGGCTCAGATATATCCCCATGTCAGGGCCAAAATTATGTATGTACTGAACTCTAATGAGTTGTCTTCTGCAGACAATTGTTTTGGTTTATTTTTCTTGGTTGTAAATATTGAACTCAGGGCATTGAACTTTCCCTGTTGGGTTCATGGCTAGTGTGTATCATGTGGAGTCAAGGACCCTAGGCATCTGTAGCTGAGGTCTGTCATCCTGCCTACTCAGGAAGCTGAGATCTGACAATCTGGGTTCAAACTATCGCTGACACAAAAGGTCCCATGAGACTATTATCCCCTACTCACCATTTAGCAATTTGAAATGGAAGCCAGGTGCCACAGACTCACGCGTGTATTACTAGCTGCTCAGGAGGCAGCGAGCGAGGATCAGGGTCCAAACCAGCCTGGGCAGGTTATCTCCAGGGAACCACCAAAAAGCCTGAAGGGGTGCTGTAGCTCAAGTGGTAGAGTGCTAGACTTGAGCTGAAGTGCTCAGAGACAGCACCCAGGCCCAGACTTTAACTGCTTCAACTTACAAGAAAAGAAAGCAAGAAACCTGAAGTGGAGTGTTGAGAATGTGTCTTATGGGTAGAGTGCTTTGCATATATGAAACCCTGGGTTTGAATCCTCAGTACCACATCTCTAGAAAAAAAGCCTGAAATGTCTCTGTGGCTCAAGTGGGAAAGTGCTATCTTCGTACAGGAGAAACCCAGGTATAGTGCACAGGTCCTGAGTTCAATCTCCAGGACTGGAGTATGCATACACACACACACACACACACACACACACACACACGAAGATACCAGAAGTGAAACTGTGACACCAAATGGTAAAGCAAAGTTCTTCTGCTCTGAGCTCATGATCAGCACCCTGGTCCTGTGTTCAACTGCAAAACCTAGCCACCCAGGGCCCAACTAGGAGAGGTCAAAGGTTTCAAAACCTGGTGAGCTTCACCAGCCCTAGATGACCAGAAACATTGTGATATTACACATGTACTTAGATTTAGCAAGCTTCTGGAAACCTAGGGATGCACCGTTGCCAATAATGAATCATTTCATTAGGTTCAGCTCCCTAGTTGTCTGCCATAAGGACTCTTGAATTAATTGTAGCAATTTGTTTCAACACTGGGACATAATCTAACAAAGACAGGATAAGTGCAGGGAACTTGGCCTGCCATGGGAGGTGGCACAAATGAATGCTTCCTGTCAAAACAGAGCACTGGGAGAGAAAGAGCTTGGGTTACAAAGAGGCCTTTTTCTCCTGGACTTCAGAGCTCACACACATTCATCCTCACTAAATGCCCCCGGATGAATTGTTTGTTTCATACCTTTACAGGAGTGAGTCTTTTTGTCTGCCTGTTCCAACAATGAGGCAGACTTCCTCCAGCAGCCTGGGGTATGGAGAAACCCTCGGCTTCACTGGGAACAGTGAGGAAAGCCTCTGAACATACACTGTCTTGAAAGCACTCTCTGTGATATGAAATCATTCTATTCAAAGCAAATTTCCTAGCTGGGTGCCTTTCTTCATAGAGACTCGGGATGTTCACCAATAGAAATACATTCATACATACACATGGGGTTACTGGCTCTATTTTTGTGTGGCAGATCCTGAGACTTGAACTGTTATGCTAGACATTGTCCTTGAACTGATTTTGCTCAAGGAAGCATTTTATTGTGTGTTAAACCATGATTACCCTAGGATAGGGTGCAGCGTTTACACCCACAGATGATCCAGGGATCCTAGGGCCTGAGTTCAACTCCCAACACTGGCAAAAAAACATCAAACCAACACAAATGGAGAAGGAAAAAACCAGGAAGTTTTAGACAACCGCTTTACCTTTGTTCCTTTGCACTTGACCATCCTGGATCTCAGTGACTCAGCTTAAAAATTGAAAATTGAACGTGACCTTGCATGGCTGAAGGCTGGTGGGCTGTCAGTGAAGCCTGAGCTCAACCCAGACACCTAGGCCCTGAGTTCGACCCTGGACTGGCACCTATACACTGCTGAAGATCCTAGGATACTCATTCCTATGTATAGGAACAGTAATAGAATGTTTGAAATGTACTAATTGAATTACTAATTAGCTAGTCAATCTAGTATAAGATTGTACACAATAAATATAGGTCATTGATTAATTGAATTAATACTTTATTAAGTCTTCTACCGTGATTAATTAATGGAGGCATAATTTTAGACCAAATAATTGGTAGTAATAGGACATATAAAAATAAGATATAGACATCACTCTTTATATAGAGTTATACACTAGAATCTACATAAATACTTATGTGTCTCTGTATACATTTATAGATGCATATACATATGTAAATACACACACACACACTTCATTCTACACATCTATGTGTTTATATATTGGCCACTCCTAGGGCTTGATCTCAGGTCCTCAAATTAGCTCAACAACTTCACTTGCATCAGACTGGTGGGCTAACATTGACCATTCATGAAGTGGGCTTCCTAGGCCCTGAGTTCAAATCATAGAACTGCCAAAAAATCCTGGTGGAAGAAGCCAATTGTCTCACTTATTTTCCTTATTGGTGAAAATCCTGGGCCTCAGAAATGATGTATAATACATAGGCAAATCTATATCCTATGTAATAGGATGTAAAAAATATTTTTATATGTGTAATCATACTAAAATACATAATAAATAAATAAAACACAAAATAAAATGAATAACTATACTAACTGCAATATGCAGTAAACATGTGTATGTAAATATAAACCATGGATTTAAAATGTATATGAATGCTAGGACTTGAATTCAGGCCCTGGGAACAGGGCTGACTTTCTTGTCTTCCAGCATGGTGAGCTTCTCCTTCCCCCACTATGCTGCAGAGTTACCCAGACCCTGAGTTCAAATCCCAGTTCTGACAGAAAAAAATAGCATGAATTCCAAGCCAAGAGCCTCAAAAATTTTTAAATATTTTCAACGTATGTATGTATGTATGCATGTATGTATGTATGTATGTATGTATATTTTTTTATTTTGTCAAGGACAGGGCTTGAACTCAGGTGGTGGCAACTCTGCCTCAGCTTCGATCACTCTAGGCTAGGGTGCAGCCACTGGGCCCACAGCCGAACCTGGATCCTGGGCCCCAAAGGCTGACAGGAAAAAAAAATAAAACGACACAGGAAAAAATAAAAACCAGCAACTTGCAGATAGCTGCAGGTTTTACATTTGTTTTCTTTGCAAGGTGACCTTCCTCGGTTTGAATGACATGGCTGAAAAGTGTTGGTAACCTGGCATTGCTGAAGGCTGGTGGGCTCCCAGGGAAGCCACAGGCCAACATGGCAACATAGGCCCTGGGTTTGAAGCAGGGTCCTGATCTCTACCAATGGAGGGAGTTCCTAAGGGTCTCATTCCTATTCATAGGAATACCATTGGAAGGTTGTGAATGTCAAGGTTGAATTAGTCATTACTGAATGATACTACTATAAAATTAGAGTGATTTTAGGATACCGATGGATTTTAATGAATATTTTTTACATATTAAAAGAATACTATTAATCATATGGACACAATAATTCCAGGACAGTGATTGACTTAATTAATAATTCATTAAGGATGAAAACAATATTAATTACATGGAGGCATACTAAATACCTATGATTTGGTAGGAATGTAGCATATATCACTGAATAGTGTATAGAAATCTCTGGCACTCTATAAAGATCTATATTTATTTGTGTACTACCATCTGCATGTCAATCTGTTCTTATTTTGTCAACTCCTGGGGCTCCATCTCAGGTGCTGTGAACTACTTGTCAGCTCAATGTGCACCAGGCTGGCATGCTGACAATCACCCATTCATGCATTGAGCCTTGTAGACTGTGAGTTCAGAAGCCAGCACTCACAAAAATTGAATCGTGGAGTAAGAAGCCCATGGTGACACATTTTCCTTTCTTGTGAAAGTCCTGGGTGTCAGGTGTGAAGTTTCATACATAGGCAAATCTATATTCTCTGTAATAAATGTAATAAATATTCCATGTGTAATAACAGTCAATAAAATCAATGGTAAATAGATGAATAAAACAAAAAAATTAAATGAATAACTACACTAAGCACAATATGGAGTCAGAATATGGGGCTTGATCTCAGGGCCTGGGAACTGCCTAAGAGCTGAATTGGCTAGAGGCTGCTGCACTGAAAATCACCCATTATGAAATTCTAGGCCCTGAGTTTAGATCCCAGCACTGCCAAAAATGTAATATTGGAGTTAGAAGCCGAGCATGACACATTTTCTTTCTCTTTGAAAGTGCTCGGTGTCAGGTAGGATGTATAATACAGGTGCAAATCTATATGCTATGTAATAGGATGTCAAAAGTGGAATAATTGTCACTATAATAAATGATGAAGGGTTGTATTAGTGTATCATTGTAAATAAATTAGATGCAATAATTATAGGATGCTTATTAAGTTTTATTAATATTTTATTAAGAATTAACAGAATAAAAATTGCATGGAGTCATAATTAAATACCTATTATTTGGTTGTGACACATGATGCATAATTTAATTATATATAGACATCTGTCTCATTCTATAAAATATGTAAATATATGTATGTATATATGTACACATATGATAATAACAGGATATTGAGTAATTTTAATTAATGCTTTATTAATTGTTCAACTAGGACACATCATTAAGTGAAGACATAATTTAATATCTAGTAATTGGCAGTAATATCTATAAGTTAATAATATAGGGATATCTCTCTTTTTGTGTACATGATATTTATATACAGCAATCTCCAGCTGTTTATACCTTGTTCACTCCTGGCGCTCGGTGGTTGAGTGCTTCCCTAGTAAGCAGGAAGCCCTGGGTTCAATTCCTCAGTGACACATAAACAGAAAATCCAGAAGTTCTGCTGTCATTCAAACAATTGAGTGCTAGCCTGGAGCACAAATGCTTAGGGATAGTGTCTAAGCCCTTACTCAAGGCCCAGGACTGCTGCCAAAAAAAGGTAGAATGTTCTAACTGCAAGTATAGAAGGCCAGGACTTCAAATACATCACCACAGAGCAAGCTAGGAGTCTGGCGCTGACAGCTGCCGCCTAGACTGACTTAGCCAGATGTAAACCGCTGCAACACAGCTCCAAGAAATCAGACGCTGCTGGTTTACCGCCGTCACCCTGGCTGCTAGGGGGCTTTAAAACCCAGCCCTGACAGGAAGTCTGTGAGACTCCTGGAAATGTGGCTCAAAGTGGTAAATCTCTAACTTTGAACAAATGTAATTAGAACAGTATGCCCATGCATTGAGTTCAAACCCCATTGGTAATCCCCACAAAAAACTACCCCACTAAACCATTAGATTTGAACTTGTATGGTTTATGAAATGTTCCTCAAAGAATGGAGATACTGATGAAAGCACCCTAATTCTAATGAGAGGTTGGTTAATAGAGCTATGTGCAGAGTTCTTCATAGGGTGCAGTGTGCTGAGTCCTGCATTGGGTGCTGTGTGCTGAGTCTATCACACGATGCTGTGTGCTGAGTCCTTCAAAAAGTGCCATGTGCTGTGTCCTTCACAGGGTGCATTCTTTCATCTGGTCCTTGTAAAGCTCTACAATTGAGATGATTATGCAGACAAGAATATTGAGACTCAGATATGTTCCCATAGCAGGGACAAAATTTTGTATTACTAAAGAGTGGGTGAGTTCTCTCCTGCAGACAATTGTTTTGTTTTGTTTTTTCTCAGACATGAACCTTGAAATTGCAGCCTCAGCACTGACCCTTACCTCTTGGGCTCATAGATAGCATTCCACCATGTGGAGCCAAGGACCCCCTTGCAGCAGAGTGCCATGGCCTAGGGGTGGATAGCTGAGGTCTGTCATCCTGCCTTCCCAGGAAGCTGAAATCTGAGGATCAGGTTTCCAAACTATTCCAAACACAAAAGGTCCCATGAGATTTTATCTTCAATTCACCACTATGAAAACTGAAGTTGAAGCTGGGTGTTTGTGGCTTATGCCTGTTATCCTAGCTACTCAGAAGGATGAGATCTGAAGATCATGGTTCAAAGCTAGCCTGGGCAAGAAAGTCCTTGAGACATTTAGCTCCAATGAACCACTAGAAAACCTGAAGTGGCCTCTGGCTCAAATGGTAAGGCACCAGACATTAGCTGAAGAATTCAGGGACAGCCCCTAGGCCCAGACTTCAATTCTCACAACCAACAACAACAACAAAAAAAGACAAACACAAACTAACAAACCTGAAGTACAGGGCTGGGAATGTGCACTAGGGGTAGAGTGCTTTGCATATATGAAACTCTGGGCTATCAGTACCACATTACCAGGAAAAAGCCTGAACTGGCTCTGTGGCTCAAGTGGGAAAGGGCTATCCTTATACAAGAGAAACTAGGTACAGTGCTCAAGTCCTGAGTTCAAGTTCAAGGACTAGTGTATTCACACACACACACACACACACACACACACACACACACACACACACACAGGAAGCAGAAGTGAAGCTGTGACACAAAATGGTAAAGCACTAGTCTTTGCTCTGATCTCATTGTCAGCCCCCAGGCCCTGTGTTCACAACTATACCTAGGCATCCACGGCCCAACTAGGAGATGTCAAAGGTTTCAAAAACAGATGAGCTTTGCCAGCCCCATATGACAGGAAGTATTGTGATATATGACATGTGCTTGTATTTCCCAAGCTTCCGGAAACTTAGGAGAGGGATCATAGGCTCATCATCATCTGCAATGAAACATTTCCTTAGGTTCAGTGCCCTAGTTGTGTTCCTGAAGGACTCCTGAATTACATTTAGCACTCTATATGAACACCAGAACATAGCCTCACAAAGGCAGAATAAGTGCAGGGAACTTGGCCTGCCACGGGAGGTGGCACAGATGAAGGCTTCCTGTCAAATCAGAACACTGGGGAAAGAGAGAGCTTGGGGTACAAAGAGGCCTTTTTCTCCTTACCTTCAGAGCCCACCTACACTCATCCTCACTAATTGGCCCAGATGGAATTGTTTGTTACATAGCTGTACAGGAGTGATGCCTTTAGCCTGCCTGTTCAGACAATGTGAGAGACTTCTTCCAGCAGGCCTGGGGTGCAGAGAAACACTCAAGCTACACTGGGCCCAGTGAGGGGATCCCCAGAACATACATTGTCATGAAAGCCATCTCTGTGCTATGAAATCATTGTATTGAAAACAAATTTCCTAGCTTGGTGCCATTCACAAAAGCTACTCTGGAGATTCCCCTATAGGAATGCATCCATACATACACAAAGACATGGAGGTACAGGCTCTTTTGGTGGGGCAGGTCCTGGGGTTGAACTATGAGCCTAGGGGTTGTCCCTGAGCTCCTTTTGCTCCAGGGTCGCTCATTACCCTTGAATCACAGTCCCACATCTGGGTTTTTCTGTGATTTCTTAGAAATAAGCATGTTAAGGACTTTCCTGCCTGGGCTGGATTCAAACTGATAATCTCTACATCTCCTCCGTCTGAGGAGCTGGGATTATAGTCAGCAGACACTGGCACCTGCCTTTCTTTTCTTCATCATTTTTTAATCTGGACAATCTGACTTCTTCACAGGGTCATTCCAATGGTTTGATTTTATAAGTAAACTACCCAATGTTCTTTATAGCTGCTTTCTCTGAGAAGGATTGGCTATCCTTATCTTCCCCTCTGGTAACAGATTAGAAGCCAAAAGTGAGAAATGAATGCCATAGGATTTGGGAGCTAAAGTCCACAGCTCATGCCAGCTCTGTCACTTAGCTTTGAGCTGCAGTGAATTTACTGTCTCGGGATAATAGGACCAAAAGCTGAAGTGATTCTCACACTGTCTTCATTGGTCCTTTTGCCTATAAAATGATGTAATTGTTATGAGTGTTATGTGTCTCCAACCTTAAATATCTAGAACACACTAGAAACATCTTCATGTTTCTGTTTTTCTCTAGTACCTCCTGAGATTTAGACTAAGGTTTTGTGTGGAGCGGCTCCTTGGCGAATCCCTGAGGAAAGCTGCTTGAAGCCTCCTCAGGAGATCGCCATCCAAAGCCAGCCCAAGCAGAAAAGTCTGTGAGATTCTTATCACCAATAAACCACGAGAAAACCAGAAGTGGAGCAGTGGCCCAGACAGAAGAGCTCCAGGTTTGAGAGAGCTGAGCAGGAAATACAGGCCCAACCAGGCAAGCCTGGGTGGTCCTTATATCCAATTAATTTCCAGATGGCTGGAAGTGGAGCTGTGGTGGTGGTATAGCCTCAGCCTTGAGCAAAACATCTGAGGAATACATGAGGCTTGACTTTTGGCCCTGGGATGGCCATAAAAATTCAAAAAGAGAAGGTCATGTTATGTATCAGTGCTCTACCTACTTATGTGTGTATATTATCTCCCTGAGGGCAAACAGATCATATGCAATGCTTCTGCTTTTATTTACTGATTAATTTTTCAGATATGATTCTTGCACATACCACATCATTCTCTTCATTTCACACCCATCGATTTTCTCTTCTAGGGTTCCAGGCTTGGGTCCTTATATGATGCACTTAAATTCTCAACAGCCTTTATTTATATTTCATTATGAGGCCAAGGCTGGTACAGTCACAAATCAGGTAGGGGAAGAGAAGTTTAGATTTCATAGAAATAACCGGTATTCAGAAAATTGAACTTCGAGATGTAAGATGGTGGCATACTTATGTAAAAACTTCAACTAAGAAAAAGATGAGGGAGCTGGGAATGTGGATTAGTGAGAGAGTGCTTGCCTAGCATGCAAGAAGCCCTGGGTTTGATTCCTCAGTAGCACACACACAAATAACATGAGAATTCATGCTGTGACTCATGTAGCAGATTGCTAGAGACAGTGCCCAGGATTTGAGTTCAACCCAAGAACTGGCAAAGCGACAGCTAGTTAGGTTGGTAGGTATGTAGGTAGAGACATGGATAGATAGATAGATAGATAGATAGATAGATAGATAGATAGATAGATAGATAGATAGATAGATAGATAGATAGATAGATAGATAGATAGATAGATAGATAGATAGATAAATAGATGATAGATGAATATGGTCTTGGACTTCAGGAGGAAAGAAGGAACAAGTCCCAGTCATGAGGTCTTCTGCAGTGTGCCAGGACTCCAGCAATGCCTTCACACAAACACAGAGCAGGAAGACCGTCTCTGACCCACTTCTCAGGCAGCAGAAGACACCAAAGCCAGGAGGGCAGAACCAGGTTCTAACTCAGGTGCTTGGAGTCAGTAGAGAAAGGGCCCTGCCTCTCCATGGACTGGGCATTTGCATTCATTATGTGGAGAATGAAGAAAGGAGAATGGACTGGCAAAGTAGAAGAAGTGACTTCAAATCTGACAGATAGAGAATCAAAAACCCACTTGCTAAGATCAGAGAGCAGGGTTTTTTTTTTTTTGTTGTTTTTTTAATTTAATTTTATTTTTTTTTGTGTGAACATACTGTACAGAGGGGTTACAATTACATGGGCAAGATGAGTACATTTCTTATCAAGCATTGCAGCCTCCTCCTTTGTTTACCCTTTACATCCCTTCCCAGCTTCCGCCTTGCCCCCCCAACCAATCCTCCCAACCCCCCCGAACCAAAGTTGCAAAGTTCGTTTTCGACATGACAACTTGTACTTCTCATTGTTGCAACAGGTCCACCTGTATCCTTAAACGACTTGTTTTTCCCTATCTCCTCCACAAATTATACTGACATCAAATAGAGTGAAAGCAGGGGTTATACTGTGGGGGAGGGACATACAAAGCAACAAAGAAATAATCTTATAAATCGTTAGAAACAAATGCATGAGAGAAAAAAAACATTAAAATACATACCTAAGGGTTCATTTTCCTCACATCACATTATCTGACCTTTTCTGCTTGACTCATACATATACTAGATATTGCAAAGAAGAGAAACGATGGGACAGATGTTTCTTTGTGCTTGGCTTACTTCACTTAATATAATTTTTTCCAAGTCTTTCCAGTTCCTAACAATTGGGGCAATGTCATTCTTTCTGATGGAGGCATAGAATTCCTGTGTGTATATATACCACATTTTCTTGATCCATTCATCTACTGAGGGGCATCTGGGTTGGTTCCATATCTTAGCTATAGTAAATAATGCTGCAATAAACATAGTTGTGCTGGTAGCTTTAGTGTGGTCTTGTTTGTAAACATTTGGGTAAATGCCCAAAAGTGGGATTGCTGGGTCATAGAGGAGCTCTATGTAAAGACTTTTGAGGAATCTCCATACTGCTTTACAAAGTGGTTGAACAAGTTTACATTCCCATCAACAATGAAGTAAGGTTCCCTTCTGTCCACATCCCCTGGAGCATCTGTTGTTGCCAGAGTTCTTGATTATAGCCATTCTAACTGGAGTGAGGTGGTATCTCAATGTTGTTTTTATTTGCATTTCTTTTATGGCTAGGGAGGTTTAGCATTTCTTCATGTGTCTATTGACCATCCTTCTTTCTTTTTCAGAGAAGTTTCTCTTTAAGACTTTAGCCTACTTATTTATTGGGCAGTTGTTTCTTTGAGGATTTGTTGTTGGAGGATTTAATTTTTTGTGTTCCAAGTATATTTTACATATGAGACTCTTGTCCCTTGTATGGCTAGTGAAGATCTTCTCCCAATCTGTAGGCTTTCTATTGATCTTGCTAGCTATGTCCTTTGCCATGCAGAATCTCTGCAACTTCATGCAATCCCATTTATCCATTTGTCCAACCTTTCTTTGAATTTTTGCGGTTCCAGGTCTCTATTAAGAAAATTTCGGCCTGTGCCAAGGAGACCTAGGGTTTCTCCTATTACATCCTGTAATGTTTTCAGAGTGTCTGCTTTGACTCTGAGGTCTTTGATCAATTTGGAGTTAATTCTGGTGGAAGGTTATAGATAAGGATCTAGCTTTAGTTTACTACATGTAGTAAACCAATTTTGACAGCACCCTTTACTGAAGAGGCTGTCTTTCTTCCATTCTATTTTTTTTTAGCTCCCTTATCGAAGATTACATGGCTATAGGTCTGTAGGTTCATTTCTGGGTTTTCAATTCTATTCCATTGGTCTTGAGGTCTGTTCTAATGCCAGTACCAAGCTGTTTTGTTTACTATGTCTTTATAGTAGAGTTTGAAATTTGATATTGATATTCCTCCAGCAGTGTTCTTTCCATTGAGGAGCGTTTTTGCTATTCGGGGTCTTTTATTGTTCCATATAAATTTTTGGATTGCCTCTACTATTTCCTTGAAGAATGAGGTTGGACTTTTGATAGGTATCGCATTGAATTTGTAGATAGCCTTGGGAAGTATTGCCATTTTCATGATGTTAATCTTTCCAATCCAGGATCATGGGAGGTTTTGCCATTTCCTTTTTCAAGTTTTTAAAGTTTTCATCATAGATGTCGTTCACTTCTTTGGTGAAGTTAATTACTAGGTATTTTATTTTTTGTGGGGCTATTACAAATGGAGTTGCTTTCCTAATTTCAGCCACACTTTTCTCATTGTTGGTATTCAGAAAAGCCATTGAATTGGAGGGGTGTTAATTTTATACGCTCCTACTTTGCCAAAATTTTGAGTCAGCTTGAGTAATTTGGGAGTGTAGTATATGGGATTCTTTAAATACATGATCATGTCATCTGCAAAGAGGGAGAGTTTTATCTCTTCTTTCGCTATTTGGATCCCCTTTATGTTTGCATCTTGTATTATTGCTGTAGGTAGGCATTCTAATACTAGATTGAAGAGAAGTGGAGAGAGTGGACATCCTTGTATTGTTCCTGAGTTAAGAGGAAATGACTTTAGTTTTTCACCGTTAAGTATAATGCTGGCTGTAGGTTGTCATAAACAGCCTTTATTGTATTGAGGAATGTCCCATGGATTCCTAATTTTTCCAAAACCTTCATCATAAAGGGGTGTTGGATCTTGTCGAATGCTTTTTCTGTATCTATTGAGATAACCATGTGGTTCTTATTCTTGCTCCTGTTGATGTGATGAATAATATTAATTGATTTTCATATATTGAACCAGCTTTGCATCCCTGAAATGAATCCTGTTTGATCGTAGTGTATGATTTTTTGGATGAATTGTTGAAGTCGATTGGCCATAATTTTGTGGAGAAGATTTGCATCAATGTTCATCAAATAAATGGGTCTATAGTTTTCTTTCTTTGATGAGTCCCTGCCTGGTTTTGCGATGAGGGTTATGATGGCTTCATAGAATGTGTTCGGTAGTGAACTTTCTCTTTCGATTTCATTGAAGAGTTGGAGGAGTATTGGTGTGAGCTCTGCTTTGAAGGCCTTGTAGAATTCCGTGTAAAACCATCTGGTCCTGGACTTTTATAGCGTGGAGGTCTCTTATTGCTGTTTCTATTTCAATGCTTGATATCGTCCTGTTAAGATGGTTTAACTCATCTTGGTTTAGTTTTGGCATGTCAATATTTGCTAGGAAAAGGTCCATTTCTGTCAAATTCTCAAACTCATTAGCATAAAGTTTTGAGAAGTATTCCCTTATAATGTTCTGAATCTTGGTTGTTTCCCTGGTGATGTTTCCATTCTCATTTCTGAGTTTATTTATGTGGGTGTGTTCAGAGGGCAGGGTTTTGCATTCTTTTCCTCCCCTCTCCCCCAATGAATTGGCTCTCTATTGTTAACCTAAAGATAGCCTGGAGCTCCCTTCACCTGAGGGAGGAATGTTAATTATTCATTGTTTGAAGAGGCTGAGAAAAGCCTAACCCTGGTGTAACTCTAACAAATGTTTCAGGTTTCCCCTCATTGCTGGCGTGCCTGGAATGAATGAAGTGCTTTTGCAACTCATTTTCCTGTTGAGTGTGTACAATCTGCCTCCTAATCCTGAGGCCTGGGTCTCTTCACCCAGCCTGGCTTTCGAAACTGTTTCCTGTCCTTCAAATACAGTGTTACACTGGAATTCTTCCTGCTAACAGGGCTAAGGCTTGGATCCTGAGAATTTCATTTGACCCCAGGATGGGTAAATAATGTTTTTTTTTTTTTTTTTATTTTTTATTGTGAAAATAGTGTAGAGAGTGGTTACAAGTATATGAGCAAGTTAGTGAGTACATTTCTTATCAAGCATTGTAGCCTCCTCCTTTGATTACCCTTCCCATCCCTTCTTCCGGGAAGATGGCGGAGGAGAAGCTGGAGGCTAACCAAGCTCTCACAAGGAAAGCAGTTTTAGAGTTCCAGTGAACAGTCCTAAGCCAGAGAATAATGTTTCTTTCATGCTTCCATAGCTCAAGAATTCTAAGAACATTTAGAGTACAAGTAACATCTCCAAGGAAAACCCAGGACGCTCTTGAACCTCTGACTTTTCAGCAGTGGAATTCATAGTGTCATAGACTTTCCCTCCCTGGTTGACTTCACCCTGTGATTCTCAGACCTCAGCTTCCTGATCTAGGGTGACACTCATGAGCTATTGGTTCTCTGCCAGGTTCAGAAATGTAATTACATTGACAATACAAGTCAAAATGCTTATCACAAAGGGCTTCTGGAGCATATTAAGCCTTTCAACATTGGACCTTTCAGAACCTTGTAGGACACAAGGATATAATGCTAGAGCCTGAAAGTCTGGTCATATGGATGAGCTACACTTGAACCTTGAGCTTTGAATCAAATTCTGGTGTACATCAGGATTCATTTTCCAGAGAATGTTCTCCTAATTATCAGATAGGAAAAGTACTTTGATTAACCCTCACTTTTTCCAGTTGTGTGTCTTGAACTCAAGCCTGCGCACTGTTGCTGAGCCCTTTAGCTCAAGTCGAACACTAGACTTGAGCCACAGCACCACATGAGGTCTTTTGGTGGTTCATTGAAGGTAAGAGGCTAACAGGCTTTCCTTGCCTAGGTTGTGTTTGAACTGTGGTCTTCAGATCTCAGCCTGCTAAGAAGCTAGTGTTCCAGTTGGGAGCCACTGGCATCTGGCTGATAGTTTTTGACAGTTCTGGGACTTTATCTTAGGGCCTTGGTACTGTCTCTGAGCATCTTTTTCTCAAGGGTAGCACTCTACCACTTGAGCCAATCCACAGCTTCTGGCTTTTTCTTTGTATGTGGCACTGAGGATTCAAACCCTGGCATTCATGCATGCTGAGCAAGTTCTCTTCCACTAAGCCACATTTCTAGCCCCACCCTTACAATTTTATGCCTCAACTTGCTTCTGAGTATAAGTCATTTAAAGAAATCTCTATAGGAAGGTGTCCAAAGACACAGAAGACAAAGCTCATAATTGGGAGAGACTCTAAACATGTGAAGACCATGACAATGCTTCCATTTAATTATGTATCATGTTTCAACAAAAAAAAGTATTAATGAAAAATGAGTCAATGTCCTATATTATTAAATTTTTGCTGTATAATATTTTTTATTGTGAAAATACTGTGCAGAGGGGTTACAATTGCATGGGCAAAATAATGAGTACATTTCTTATCAAGCATTGTAGCCTCCTCCTTTGTTTCCCCTTCCCATCCTTTCCCATCCTCCCCCCGACCCTCCACCAAATCCTCCTCCCCCAAAGTTGTAAAGTTTGTTTTCAACATAACAACTTGTACATCTCATTGTTGCAGTGGGTCCACCTATATCCTTATTTAAACGATTTGTTTTTTCCTTTCCCCTCCACAAATTACACTGACATCAAATACAGTGAAAGCAGGGGTTATACCACAGGGAGGGACATACAAAGCAACAAAGAAATAATCTTATAAATGTGTTAGAAACAATAGCATGAAAGAAAAAAAAAAACTTTTGAATACATATCTTAGGGTTCATTTCCCTAACATCAACTTATCTGACCTTTTCTGCTTGACTCAGATATATACTAATCATTGCAAATAAAGGAAACCATGGGACCTATGCTTCTTTGGGCCTGGATTACTTCACTTAATATAATTTTTCCAAGTCTTTTTATTTCCTCACAAATGGGGCAATGTCATTCTTTCTGATGGAGGCATAGAATTACATTGTGCATATGTACCACATTTTATTGATCTATTAATCTACTGAGAGGCATCTGGATTGATTCCGTATCATAGCTATGGTAAATAATGCAGCAATAAAGATAGTTGTGCTTGCAGCTTTAGTGTGTTCTTGTTTTGAACATTTGGGTAAATGCCCAAAAGTGGGATTTCTGGGTCATAGGTGAGTTCTATGTGTCTTTTGAGGAAACTCCATACTGCTTTCCAAAGTGGTTGAACAAGTTCACAATCCTACCAACAACGCAGTAAGATTCCCTTCTGTCCACATCCCCTCCAGCATCTGTTGTTATTAGAGTTCTTGATTATTGCCATTTTAATTGGGGTAAGGTGGTATCTCAATGTTATTTTGATTTGTATTTCTTTTATGCTAGGGAGGTTGAGCATTTCTTCATGTGTCTATTGGCCATCCTTCTTTCCTCTTCAGAGAAGTTTCTCTTTATGTCTTTAGCCCACTTATTTATTGGGCAGCTGTTTTTTTCAAGATTTGTTATTGGGGGATTTAATTTTTTGAGTTCCAGGTACATTTTAGATATGAGACCCTTGTCTGTTCTATGGCAAGTGAAGATCTTCTCCCAATCTGTGTGATTCCTATTAATCTTGCTTGCTATGTCCTTTGCCATGCAGAAGCTCTGCAATTTCATGCGACCCTATTTGTCCAAACTTTCTTTGATTTGTTGTGTTTCTGGGTCTTTATTAAGAAAATTTAGCCCTGTGCCAAGGAGACCTAGGGTTTCTCCTATTCCATCCTGTAATGTTTTCAGAGTGTCTGCTTTGACTCCGAGGTCTTTGATTTATTCGGAGTTGATTCTGGTGCAGGGTGATATATAAGGATCTAGCTACACTTTTCTACAAGTAGTTAACCAATTTTGCCAGCACCATTTACTGTAGAGGATGTCTTTCTTCCATTCTATTTTTTTAGCTTCCTTCTCAAAGATTAGATGGCTATAAGTCTGTGCATTCATTTCTGGATTTTCAGTTCTATTCCATTGGTCTTGAGGTCTGTTCTTGTGCCAGTACCATGCTGTTTTGATTACTATGTTTTTTTTAGTAGAGTTTGAAATTTGGTATTGATATGCCTCCAGCACTGTTCTTTCTGTTGAGAATTGTTTTTGCCATTCGGGGTCTTCAATTAATCCATATGAATTTTTGGATTGCATCTTCTATTCCCTTGAAGAATTAGGTTGGAATATTGATAGGTATTGCATTGAATTTGTAGATAGCCTTGGGAAGTATTGCCATTTTCACGATGTTTATCTTCCCAATCCAGGAAAATGGGAGTTTTTGCCACTTTGTAAATTCTGTTCTTATTTTCTTTTTCAGGTTTTTAAAATTTTCATCATCGAGGTCCTTCATTTCTTTGGTTAAGTTAATTCCTAACTATTTCATTTTTTGAGTGGCTATTATAAATGGAGTTGCTTTCCTAATTTCAGCCACATTTTTCTCATTGTTGGCATACAGAAAAGCCAATGATTTGTGAGGGTTAGTTTTGAATCAGCTTGAGTAATTTAGGAGTGGAGTCTGTGGGATTCTTTAAATACAAAATCATGTCATCTGCTACTAGGTAGAGTTTTACTTCTTCTTTCCCTATTTGGATCCCCTTTATGTTTGCATCTTTTCTTATTACTGTAGCTAGGCATTCTAATACTACATTGAAGAGAAATAGAGAGAGTGGACATCCTTGTCTTGTTCCTGATTTAAGAGGAAATGGCTTTATTTTTTCACCATTAAGTATAATGCTGGCTGTAGGTTTGTAATAAACAGCCTTCATTGTATTGAGCAATGTTCCATGAATTACTAATTTTTCCAGAACTAATCATAAAGGGGTGATGAATCTTGTCAAATGCTTTTTCTGCATCTATTGAGATAACCATGTGGTTCTTATCCCTGCTCCTGTTGATGTGATGAATCATCCTTATTGATTTCCATATATTGAACCAGCTTTGCATCCATGAAATGAATCCTGTTTGATTGTGGTGTATTATTTTTTTTGGATAAATTGTTGAAGATGATTAGTGAAAATTTTGTTAAGAAGTTTTTCATAAATGTTCATCCAAGAAATGGGTCTATACTTCTCTTTCTTTGATGAGCCCCTGCCTGGTTTTGGATGAGGGTTATGATAGCTTCATTGAATCAGTTCCGTAGTGAACTTTCTCTTTCAATTTCATTGAAGAGATGGAGGAGTATGGGTGTGACCTCTGCTTTGAAGGCCTTGTAGAATTCTGCTGTTAATCCATCTGGGCCTGGGCTTTTCTTAGGAGGGAGGTCTCTTATTTCTGTTTCTATTTCAATGCTTGATATGGGCCTGTTAAAATGGCTTAACTCATCTTGGTTTAGTTTCAGCATGTCAGTATTTGCTAGGAAAAGGTCCATTTCTGCCAAGTTATCAAACTTATTAGCATAAAGTTTTGAGAAGTATTTGAGAAGTTTTGAGAAGTATTATAATGTTTTGAATATTGGTTGTCCTGTGATGATGTTTCCATTCTCATCTCTGAGTTTATTTATTTGGGTGTGTTCTCTTCTTTTTCTGATAAGATTTGCTAAGGGTCTGTCAATTTTGTTAATTTTTTCCAAGAACCAACTCGGTTTTTTTTTATTCCTTCTATGGTTTATTTGGATTCTAATTCATTGAGTTCTGATTTAATTTTAATTATTTCTTTCCATCAACTGGATTGTAGTTTTTCTTGCTGCTCTTTTTCAAGAAGGCTCAGATATCTCATTAAGTTGTTGGTTTCAGGCCTCTCCAATTTGTTGATGTAGGAACTCAGAGCTATAAACTTGCCTCTGGGTACTGCCTTTGCTGTGTCCCAGAGGAGCTGGTAATTTGTTTGTTCATTTTTGCTGAATATCATGAAATTTTGCATTTCCTTTCTAAACTCTTCCATGACCCACTCGTGACTCAGCAGTGTGTTTTCAACCTCCATGTGTTACAGGACTTTCTTTGGTGGCTTTTGCTGTTGAGTTCTAATTTTATTCCCTTGTGGTCAGAGAGAATGCAAGGTATAACTTCAATGTTTCTGAATTTGGACAAGTTTGCTTTGTGGCCTAAAATGTGGTCTATTTTGGAAAATGTTCCATATGCTGCTGAGAAAAACGTGTATTCTGATGCTGCTGGGTGAAATATTCGGTAGATGTCTATTAAATCTACTTGATCTATACAGGTGTTTAGATCTGCGGTTTCTCTGTTGAGTTTTTGCCAAGTTGATCTATCTAGTGTGGATAGTGGTGTGTTAAAGTCCCCAACAATTAATGTCTTTGGATCTATGTGGGATTTGAGGGAAAGTAGTGTTTCTTGGATAAATTTTTATGCTCAGTTATTTGGCAAATTGATATTTAGAATTGTAATATCCTCCTGAAGGAGAGATCCCTTAATAAGTATGTAGCGACCTTCTTTATCTCTCCTCACTAATTTTACTTTGAAGTCTATTTTATCTGATATTAGGATTGGAAGTCCCGCCTTTTTATGGGGGCCGTTTGTTTGGTAGATTTTGTTCCAGCCTTTCACATTGAAAATGTGTTTGTTTTTTGGGGCAAATTGTGACTCCTGAAGGAAGGAGATAGAAGGATCTTGGTTTTTTATCGAACTAGGCAGTCTATGTCGCTTAATTGGAGAGTTAAATCCATTAATGTTGAGAGACAGAACTGAGAAGTATTTGGGATTTCCTGCTATTTTATCCACCTTCTTGTGAGCTGTGGCAACTGGGTTCTTTCTATGGTTCTTGGATTCTCAGTTTGGCTGCGGTATCTTTGCCTTTTTGTAGTCTTGTTGGTTTTCTATTTGTAGGACATCTTTAAGAATCATTTGTACGGCTGGTTTGGTGGAGATAAATTGTTTCAATTTTTCCTTGATATGGAAAGTTTTTATTTGACCTTCGGTTATGAAGGAGAGTTTATCTGGGTACAATATACATGGTTGATACTTGTTTGTCTTTATGGCATGGCATACATGATTCCCGGCTCTTCCTGCTTTAATCGTCTCTGCTGAGAAATCTGAGGTGATTCTAATTGGTTTCCCTTTATAAGTGATTGATCCTTTCTCCTTGACATCTTTAAGGGTGTTTTCCTTGGTCTGAATTGATCCTGTGAGGATTACAATGTGATGCTGGGTTGTCCTGTTCTGGTCTGGTCTATTTGGAGTTCTAAAAGCTTCTTGTATCTGACTAGGCTTATCTTTTTGCATGTTTGGGAAGTTCTCTGCTAGGATCCTATTAAATTTCCCAGACCGTTAACTTGTGTCTCTAGGTGCTCCTCTATACCCATTATCCTCAGATTAGGCCCTCTGATGGTGTCTTCCAAGTGTTGAATAGATCTATCCTATTTCTTGGATTTGTCTTAGATGGTTGTATGTTCTTTCTCTATAATATCTAGGCTGTCTTCAATCTCTGAAATTCGTTCTTCTGCATGGTCTAACTTACTATCAAGACTTTCTACTTTGTTTTTTATTTCTTTTCCTTCCAGTGGGTTGGTTTTGATTGCTTCAAATTCTTTGTTGAAGCTTTGTTTTATTTCTTGTATGAACTTCTTTACTTCCTTAATTTGGTGTTCAGTGTTTATTCTCAAATCACTTAGTTGATTGCTTATGGTTTCCTTGGACTCCCATTCCTTCTGTTGGTTTCCATTCAGCATTCCCTTTGTGGTCTCCCTGACTTCTTTCAACTTTATGTTTATGGATTCCATGAATGCCTTTAGTGATCTTTGTGTATTCTCTTCCAGCTCTCTCAATTCCTGTATTACTCTTTGATTAGCTTCTTCACGCCCATGCAATTCCTGTAATTCTCTTTGAGTGTTCTCAGCCTTGCTCATTTGTGATGAAATTAATACCAGTTTTGTGCTAGAACACTATCTTAAGGGAAGCATCAACCAAACTCTGTAGTTGCACAGTCAAAAGTCTGCATATACAATCTAGTTCAACAGATATATCTATTCAACATCTAACAACTATGTATTAATGGGTTACGAACTACAAAGAAGAATTTGGCAAACCAGAAATTATTAGGTTTAGGGAGAGATGTGAGTAAAAATAGGAATAGAGGGATGTGGACAGGCTGAAAAGGTTCACTTAACTAAGTCCTAATCTCAAAGCAGGAAATAAGTTGGATAAAATATTAGTAGAGAGAGAAAAAAAAGAAAGAGAAAGAGAAAAAAGAGACAAGAAAATAGAAAAAAATTAAAAGTTAAAAAGTGAAACACTTATAAAAAATTATGCAAATTTAAAAACATAATATTTAGAGAAGAACATGGATAGGATAAGAGAAGGGTAGGGATAGAAAGGAGACGTGAAAAACTTAAAAATAAAAATGCTTAAAATATATAAGTATAAAGATATGGTACTGCTATTAAGGAATTTAAGTCTAAGAGGTTTTGAATTGAGTAATAAATTTCTGGATTAAATGTGTACACAATGAGGGATAAGGTCTAATAATCGACTAGGCGTATATCTCAGGATGAGCAGAACATCAATTAAGTCACGGAAAGAAGAATGAAAGAGAAGAAAAGGTGAAAAGAATGAGAAGGAAAGAACAAAAAAGGATCAAAAGGTCAATAAAGCTAAACAAAAAAAGTTTTAAAAAAGAAAAAAAAGCACACACACATATACCCCTAAAATAAAAATTATAAGAGGAAGAAAAAAGTTAAAAGAAAACAAAATTTTTTAAGTTAATAATTAAAAATTAAAAACAGTTTTAGAAAAAAATTCTTTATAAACGGTACAAAAAAAAGAGTTCTTTGAGTTTTTTGGGTGGAATGGGAAGATCCTGTATCTCCCTTGTGTCTGTAACCAGTCTCTAGTTGGAGTCTCTTGTCTGCTTGTGGTGTTTGATTTTCCTGTGGCTTGGTTGGTTTCTTAAGTCAGTTTGTTCGAGCAAGCAGAAAAATGCTCTGCTTTACCCAGGATTTTGTGATCCTCCTCCCAGGCTAGTTCAATGGGAGGGAAATCTGCTTTGAGTATCACAGAAGAGGAAGATGGCTGTTTTCTCTAGTTTGGAGATGCTGTGATTAGGCTAGGTTCTGGGTAAAGTTGATGCCTTCCAGCAAACATTAGCTTTTCCCTGAGGGGCTAGCTTCTGAGATACTCACAGAGCCCTGCCTGGAGCCATTCTCAGGGTTTATGTTTAATGAATTTCAACTGATTGTCAAGGCTGCTGTAGAGAGGGGAAGCCTCTGTCTCTGTTTACCCAGTGAAGAAAGACACTCCTGGGCTGGCGGCCCAGGCTTGGTGACTTTTCCTTAGGTTGAGCTGAGCCTGGCAGGTCAAGTTAGGTTCCTGTGACCTGCTTAATGACTCTTTTGTTTTCTTCCAAGGACTGAGTTGGAGCTAGCTGCTCAGCCTTGAGATCTCCCATAGTGGGGGGGAGGGGTGGCCTTCCCTCCTCTGCTCCCTGAGAGGATGTCAGGCTTCTACTCGAGCCAGAGTCTTGGTTCCTGGGACATCTCTGGTCTGTGAACTGCAGGATGATGATGTGTGCTCCTTGTCGGTTCTTGCTGGTGCTGAGTAGAATGCACTCACTTTACGCATCTGGCAAAATTTGTCCTGGACTCTCTGTGTTGCAGGTATGGGGTCTATGGCCACCGCCAACGCTGCTGCCACTGCCACTGCCACTGCCACCGCAGCCACGGCTGTTGGCAAGTGCTCAGATCTGTCTCTTTGCCTGGATTTTCCCCTCTAGCCTAACACTCTTTACTGTGATGGCAAACTTTGTGATTCTCTGGCTTAGGACTGTTCATTGGAGCACTAAAACTGCTTTCTATAGGAGAGTTGTTTTGCCCCCAGCTTCGCCTCCACCATCTTCCCAGAACTCAGCCCTATATTATTGTGTATAATTTTATAATAGTTGTACAACATATATTAAATATTATGTGTGTAATAATACTAAATAGGGACTGGGAAGGTGGCTCACTGGTAGAGAGTTTGCCTTGCATGCATGAGGTCCTGGGTTCAATTCCTCAGCACCACATAAGCAGAAAAAAAGCCAGAAGCGGCACTGTGGGCTCAAGTGGTAGAGCGCTAGCCTTGAGCTGAAGATCTGAGGGACAGAGCCCAGGCCCAGAGTTTAGGCCCACGACTGGACTCCCCCACCAAAAATACTAAATACAATAGACAATAAGTAAATGAATCAAGTAAAAACTAAAATAAATGAATCAAGTAAAAAGTAAAATAAATACAAAATCAATAATAAAAATCATAATATGTTATAAACATACATAAGAAAATATATATAATATATTACACACATATAGAAATATTTTTCCATTGCAGGTCCTTCATTCAGACCCTGGTAACTCTAACCTGGATTTCTTTTACTCAGGGACAATAAGCTTTGCTTTCACCCAAGGTGCAAAAGAGTTATCTGGATGGTGAGATCAAATCCAAGCACTGAAGGAAATACTGGCACCATTTCCAAGACAGTGACTTAATTCTTTTTAATGGAAGCAGCTATGATTATTCAGTTCCATACTGAACATTAAAATAAAATCAGTGTGGAATTTTGTAAATCTATTCAAACCTCTTTCCCTTACCCCCAAACTGCTTCTCTGAGCACTACTTTTTTTTCATTTTTTATTGTAAAAATTTTGTACAGAGAGATAACAGTTAAATGAGCAAGGTAATGATTATATTTCCTATTGAGGATTGTAGCCTCCTCCTTTGTGTTCCACCTACCATCCCCCCGCTCCCATCTCCACATCTACTCCCCCTGCCGAGCTCAGTGACTTAATTTTTATTTTTGGCTTTGCACCAGGCTTGAATTCAAGAAGTGGCAACTCTTCACTTTCGTGCACACTGCTACAGAGTTACTGAGACCTGAGTTCAAATCCTAGGCTAGGAAACAAAACTGGCAGAAATTCAAAATCAGGGAGCTTTCTTTCTTTTTTAATTTAGTTAAATAATTAATTTTTAATTTATTCTTTATTTTGCCAACAGAGGGCATGAACTCAGGTCGTGGCAACTCTGCCTCAGCTTCGATCGCCCAAGGCTGGAGTGTAGCCTCTGGACCCATAGCCGATCCTGGGATCCTAGGCCCACAGGGCTTGCAGGACGAAAAAAAAAGTAGCATAGAAAAAAAGTGGTGAGCTGCAGAGGGCTGGGGATTTTACATTTTTTTTCTTTGCACAGTGACTATCCTGGGTCTGAAGGAAACGGTTGCAAAGTGGACCTGACCTGCCATTGCTGAAGGCTAGTGGGGTATCAGGGAAGACATAGGTCCCGGGTTCAAATCCCGGTCCTGACACCTACCAATGGCAGGAGATCACAAGAGACTCGTTCCTATGCATAGGAATACCAATTGAAAGAGTAGTTCATGCTTCGGTCTAGTCTAAAATTGGATGCAATAATCCTAGGAAGCTAATTGATACTAATTAATAGTTTATTAAGCATGAAAAGAATAATATTCCTTCAATGGTGGTATAATACATGCCTAAGAGTTGGTAGGAATGTAGTAGGTGTCATTCAATCGTAGATAGACAGCTCTGGTGCTCTTTACCAATATGTATTTATTTGTATAGCACCATCTGCCTATCCATGTATCACTGTTTTGGCCAAACCTGGGGCTGGATCTCAGCACCTGGGAACCACTTGCCAGCTTCATTGGCTAGAGGCTGCCATGCTCACACTCATCCATTCATGAATTGGGCCTGCTAGGCCCTGAGTTCAGATCTTAGCACTGCCAAATATTTAATTTTGGAGTAAGAAGCCGAGTGTAACACATGATTTCCTTTTCTGGGAAAGTCCTGGGTGTCAGATATGATAGAGAGCATATCTACAAATCTAGATGCTATGTGATAGGATGTAAACAATGTAATAAATGGTAGAGGTGTCATCCGAGTCAATAAAATAATTGGTAAATAAATGAATAAAACAAGACATAAAATGAATAACCACACCAAACACAATATGGACTGAATATCTGTATGAAAATATAAATTCTATCTTTAAAATGGTTATAAGGAGTATGTTTTCCAGGCCTGAGGCTTGAATTCAGGCCTAGGGAACAGGACTGACTTTCTTGTCTTTAAGCATGGTCAGATTCCCATCCCTCACAGTGCTGCATATTTACCCAGACCTTGAGTACAAATCCTTGGCCTGGCAGAAAAAATGGCATGAATTGCGAACCAGGGAGCTAAATGTTTTTTTTAAATTGTGGGCTTTTGAGGAAGCCATAGTTCCCGTATAGCAACATAGGCCTACAGTGCGAATCCCAGTCATGCCACTTCTGGATGGTGGGAGATCCTGAGAGATGCATTCCCATTCACAGGAATAACGCTTGAATGTTATCAATGTCACGGATGAATAGGTTGTTCATGAATGATACTTGAATAAAATTAGACTTCATGATTTCAGTCAGCTGATTGATTTTATTTAATTATCTTATGAAGCATTAAAAGAATACTATTTCTCACAGGGATGCAATAATTTCAGGACACTGATTTACTTAATAGTTTATTAAGGATGAAAATAATAATATTAATTACATGGAGGCATAATAAATATCCAAGAATTGATAGGAATGTAGTCTTTATATCTGAATTATGGATAGACATCTCTGACACTCTATAAAGACATATATTTATTAGCATACTACCATCTGGGTGTCACTCTGTTCTTATTTTTTCAAAACCTGTGGCTTGTGTTAAGGTCCTAGGAAATGCCTGTCAATACAATTTGCCACAGGTTGGTGTGTTGACACTCACCCATTTATGAATTGGGCCTTGTAGGCCGTGAGTTCAGATGCCAGCCCTCCCACAAAATGAATCGTGGAGTAAGAAGCTGATGGTGACACATGTTTTCCTTTCCTGTGAATATCCTGGGTGTCAGGTATAAGTGTAATACGTATGCAGACCTATATCCTATGTAATAAATGTAATCAATGTTCTATGTGCCATAATAATCAATAAAATAAACAGTCACTACATAAATGAAACAAAACATAAAATGAATAACTGCACTGAAAGCAATATGGAGTCAACATATGTATGTAAATATAAATCACATATTTAAAGTGTACATAAATAGGATGTTTTCTAGTGCTGGGGATCGATTTCAGACCTGAGGTGTACACATGAATTTCTTGACTTCAAGGAGGCCAGCTTCCCCATTCTACACTGTGCAACAGAGTTACCCAGACTAAGAGTTCCAATCTCAGTCCTGGCAGAAAAAAATGATACCTTTATACTATGTGAGGCCCAATTCTTAGGTATTTCATTATGCCTCCATTTAATGAATGTGATTGTTTAAATGCTTCATAAAGTATTGAATAAAATTCAGTCTTCTATAATAAAATTGTGTATAATTTTATCGTAGAATCATTCAAGAACTGCCCATTCAGTCATAACATACATCACATTCCATTGATATTCGTATAGATAGGAATGAATTTCTAAGGCTCTCCTGCCATTTGGAGGTGGCAGGACCAGGATTGAAACTGTGAGCTCCAGCTCCCACCACTTAAACGCAAGGATAGGGAACTCACTGGTCTGTCCAAGAACAGCAAGATCAATGATTCAGCAGGAACCAGTGGCTCTCAGCAGTCCTCCTTGATATTTACAAGGCTGTGATAGGAAGATCATGGTCAAATTCACCCTAGGCAGGAAGGTCCTTGAAACCCAGGTCCAACTTCAGTGTCAACAAAGCCAGAAGTACAGCTGTGTGGCTCCAGTGGTAGAGTGGTAGTGCTTTTGCCTTCAGCAAAAACAGCTCATGGAATGTGCCCAGATCCTGCGTTCAAGGTCCAGGACTGGCAACAAACAGACATACACAACAATCTGTGCAACCATCCGGCTAAAGCAGGTCACCCTCTTGTACCCAACTGAATTGGACAGAGTTCCCTGGGAAAGGGGCTGGGGGCACCACTGTCATCTTGACTCCGCCCATGCTGCCTGCATCACAGAATTCTGGCCACACCCCCATTTTTTCATGGTTCTTTCTGACCAATGCGATACAAGAATTGTAGCCATGCCCACATTCCATGCTGCCCAGCACCAAGATTCCCTCAGTTGGTTGACACTACCACCAGCAGTTGAAGAAGGTAGAGGTTGCTGAGTGGTGAGCAGGAGACTCAAGGAGGAGACTTTGGAGTAGAATAGGAAATTGACGACCTAGTCAGTGAGTGGGAGAATAGAGGATTTCCCAGAGTCTGGTAATGTGGCCAGCCCATCTTTCCCATCCCAGTGCTCAGATGTCTGAAACAACAAGACTCCATGAGAGAGCTGCAGACAAGAAACTACTGCCAGAACACCGGCAGAAGAATCCTCCCATCAGACCTGCATCATTCAAAAAAACAAAGAACACAAAAAAGGGAGGGATCCCCAAGACAAACACCACTGAAGAGCGTGATTCAACGGAGCACCTGGCCAAAGCTGATGCTGATTGCGGGCCTCCCTTGCCTTTGGACACAGTCACAGTCACCAGGGTCAGAGTGTCAATGTTCCCGATACTACCAAGGATCTGCAGAGGTGCTGGCCACATGTGATGCTCATCTGGATTGCAACAAAAGAAACCAGGCGCTCTATGCCAAGGTACAACCACTGAAGCAGGAAAAGACAGACCTGAGGGACTGACTGGAGAAAGAGAGGGAGAAGATAGCTCAGGTGCAGGAAGCACCAAAAACAAAGCTAGAGATCCACAAGCCACCCATACAGAGAGGTTGGTTTCAGCAGAAAGCGATTTACAATCTGCACCAGCCCAAGTCAAGCAGGCAGCCAATGGCAGAAAAATAGAGCAATGAGTTCTCACCAGCCACCTGTAGGTCAAAAGCGGTGCATGGCAGAGCTGGAGATGGCAGCTTCTGTGGTCACTACTGCACAGAAGGAGATAGAAATATTCTTCAAACTGCTGAAAGATGTGACACTTCAGCTCGAGGAAAAGACCAGTAGTTTTGATGACCTGGAGCAATTGAACACAGAATTTCAGGAGAAGCTGGAAGTGCTCTGGACACAGAAGAGTAACAGGAAGAACAGAATCTGCAAGTTCCAACAAGTGCTGGCAGGGCGTGGGTACTGAAGAGACTATTGGACAACCTGAGCTGGATGGTGAACTCAGCAAATCTGGAGAGAGACTCCTTCACAGAGGACCTGAGCATTGACAGGTCTGCATGGAAGGAGGAGGTTCCTTGGCTCACCGACCAGGTGAACCAACTGACAGAAGAGAAGGAGCAAAGGATGAGGCAGGTTCTGGACCTAGAGAATGAGCTGGGGGAACTGAGGAGGAAGCTGGCAAAACCATCTCAGGCTGAGCGGCAGTTGCAGGCCCAGGAATACCATAGACAGATGGAGTTGAAAAACCTGGAGAAACATCTTCACATCCAGGTCAAGGAAAACCAACGGCTCTGTCTCCAGAATGCTGAGCAGCAGGAGCAATTATAGAGCCTGGAGGAGAAGTCCAAGGATTGGCAGGAAATCCCCGAGACCCCAAGATGCACATGTGTGTGCAACCCATAGCAAGAGGAACAGCTGGCTCTGTTGTGGGATGCTCTCCACAGGGTAAGTGGTGAGAAGGAGGAGCTCATCAGCATCCTGGACTCAGAGCAGCAGGTGAAGAAACATCTGTGGGAACAGCTAGTCCAGTCAGAGGATAAGATAGACAAATGTAAAGAGGTGGCTGAGAGAGAGAGAGAGCCAAGCATCTTGGGAGCTGCAACAGCGGCAGGAGCAGTCCCAGGCCCATCTGCAGGAGCTCAGAGCCACCTGTGAGCAGCACATTGCCTCCAATGAGTGGCTGAACTCTGAGGAGGCCCTACAATAGATCCTGCAGAGGCAGACCCAGCTGCTGGAGCAGCTGAAGCAAGTGCATGGCCCAACCAACAGGGTGGACCAGGTGGTGCCCCCAAAGTGGCAGGACACTTTTAAGTGCCTGGCAGGACACTTTTAAGTGCCAGGAGGAGAGGCTGCAGGCCCTGCTGAGCTTCCTGGCTTTTCTTGGGGTGGGGAAGCTGTGAGCCCTGGAGAAGCAAAATGTGAGGAGGTGACTTCTCCCAACGTGACCATCGCAGAAGACGGAGACATGCCCCAGACCTAGAGTGACATGGCTCTACGAGCACTCTCAGAGGCTGAGTTCCACAGGGGGAAACTCCTGCAGGAGCGGCAGCCCTATCGCAGGAACCCTCCCAACACAGCAGCTCAGTGCAAGGTAGATCTGGAGCCACAAACACCCCGCCCCATGAGCTACTACCACAGCAGGCATGAGGATGGGAAGTGGGACACGTGAGCATCCGAGAAGAAAATCTGCTTCGTCCATGACCTGCATGATGAGGTGGACTTCCATAGTCCAGCAGATTAACTCCACCATCGATGCAGCTAGCTGTCGGCAGACATTTGCACCATAGAGGAGTCCCTAGTGGCGTGTAAAGAGCAGCTGTTCCTCCTTCATGAGCTGTGTTTAGAGAAAGCCAAGCATGTGTGCCAGCTCTCCAAGAAGATGGAGAAAGAAGAGAGAGCTGTGAGAGCTGCTGTTGGTCCTCGCAGGGGAAGGGGCTGACAGAATGCTCCAGATGCCTGCACAGGCTGAGCCCCCTGCCACCACGCTCCTTCAGACACCTCAGGCTCCGGAGTGGGTGAAATGAGGCTGGAGCAGAAAGGTTTTGAAGAATTGCAACTTCAAGACAGCTTGGAAACTGCTAAAGGAGAGGTCGGGGTTCCCGACCACATAGAGGACTCCCCCTGGAGCACGTCTTGCGGCAGATGCCCCACAACCAGAGCAGCCTACAGCTGTAGGCTGCTGGAGGGCTTGGGCAAGGAGCACTCCCTCCTTTTCTTCTGTAGACTCATGAGGATGATAACTCTCTATGTGACATAATGACTCTCAAAATCTTCAGCAGTCACCAGAAGTAGGTTGCCAGTTTGCCTTCTCTCAGGCCTCAATCTGCTGGGTCATGGGAAGGGTAAACTGCGGGTCGGGTAGGGCAGAGGCAGCCAGGAGGTGGCCCAAATTCAAGGGAGATCTAATGGACCATTGGTGGCCAGGGAAGAGGCCCATATTATGCTTATCACAAAGAATAATTTGTTTTCAAAGGGAAAAAAGCCTCCAACAAAGATTTGTTCTTCCAGTCCTGGGGCTTGAACTCAGTGCCTGGCCACTGTCCCTGAGCTCTTTTTGATCAAGGCTGTTGCTCTACCAGTTGAGCGCCACCTCTCCTTCTGGCTTTTTCTGTGTGGAACCAAACCCAGGGCTTCAGGCATGCTAGGCACACACTCTACAGCTAAGACACATTCTCAGCTAGGATGATACCCTGTCCTCCCAAACCCATATGGCCATTCCTCAGATAAATAGGAAGTAGGGTTAGGATGACTATGAAGCACAAGTCTGGTTCACACAGAAATATTCCTCTGCCCTCGCTTCCTACACTCTTAGTTGAAGTTTCTCTTCTACCATTGAGGGATGAGAGAGGGAGAGGGGAGTCCTGAGAGAGGAGTACCAACAACAGTGCCCCCCTGAGCCCCACATCTTTCCCCAAACAAATGGTTCTCCAGATTCCAATCTTACCTGACTCTATGTGTAGTCTACACTGACTCCCCACCCCTGCAAGGCTCAGGATGAAATAAAGGTCAGTCCTGGCCTCAGCCCATACTTAGGGTGGAAGGTCTTAGTCCCAGACCCACTTCCACCTCTGACTGCCTGTGTTAGCCTGGACCACCACCACTCACCACTATGTTGGTGGTGATGACCTCACAGATGGATTCCAGGAAGAAGGTCTATGGCAAAGAGCAGAAACAGCAGGGTGAGCAGGGCAGAAGGAGGCGGGGAGATTGTTCTGGGATCTTCCTCCTTGAAGTACTCCTGTCCAGCCAGGACCAAGCTGATCCAAAGCATGGCCAAGGTCAGGGGGTGAGATGAGATGGAGGAGCACGGGACTAAAGGAGGTACTGCTTTTTCTTGGGGCACTTGAAAATTCCAATTACATTTGGCCCATGCTAATCCCAAAGCCAACATGCAATACCTCTCCTTGTTGTTGTTGGCTGTGAGAATTGTCCCTGAACTCTTTTTCTCGAGGCTGGCACTCATCACGAGCCACAGGGCCACTTCTTGTTTTCTGAAGGGTCAGCGAGGATAAGAGTCTCACACACTTTCCTGCCCATTCTGGCTTGGAACCATAATGCTACATATCTCAGCTTTCTGAGTAGCTCGGATGACAGGAGTGAGCTACCAGTGTCCAGCATGTGATACCATTTCAAGGCTTCTTGTCGTGTCTGTAAAAGGAGCCCCAAAGGGCCTGGAAAAACCTTGACACAACCAAGGAGCTGGGATGGGGGAAGGCTGACTTTCTATCCATTCTGTTCCCTAAAATCAAAGATGCCAGGTAGTGTTGTATGCATCAAACTCTTAGGTCAACAACCACCAGGCTTAGTGGGGAAAAGGTAGAGAATACCCGAAGATTGCAGTGTAGAAATCCTTGATTTTGCATGCATGTGGTGTGTGTGTGTGTGTGTGTGTGTGTGTGTGTGTGTGTGTGTGTGTGTGTGTGTGTGAACTCTGGGCCTAAGCTCTACCCCTGAGTTTTCTTGGTCAAGCTTAGTGCTCTGCCACTTGAGTCACAGCCCCACTTGCTTTTCTATGGTTAAATGTAGGTAAGAGCCTCAAGGACTTTCCTGTCCAGGGTGGCTTTGAAGCATGACGGGGGCCCCAGGGAAGCAAGAGTAAACACAACACAGGTACAATCCCTATGGTGGGAGACTCCTGCTCCCTGGTGGCCAGACACGGGACATCGCCCCTCCCCCCCCCCATAGTCCTCTACAGTTCAATTTGGGAAAGTGACCAGGTCCAAGCTGATTTTTGATCACCATGAGTGCTGATGCCAGAGCAGGTCTGTTCCACCCTAGGCCAAGAGAGCTCCAGGAGGCCCGGCTCCGAGGGGCACAAGGAAGGGAGATGTCAGCTCCAGGCCAAGCTAAGAGCCTTTGCCCACGGACACCCCTACTTAGCCTTTCTGATCACTGTAAGGCCTGTCAAAGAACAACCCCCACCCCCCAAAAAATCAAAATTGGAGCTGTGTCTCAAAATGGTAAAGCTTTAGCATTGAACCAAATAGCTCAGAGACAAGGCTCCCAAGCTTTGACTTCAAGACCCCCAGCTGACCCTCCTCCATAAAATACAGGTTAGCTAAATGTGAACTAGTAGGATTTATGAAGTATTTCTGAAGAATGGTGATACTGAAGAAAGCACACTAATTCTAATGACAGCTGAACTTGTGTCATTACAGCTATGTGCTGATTCCTTCACAGGGTGCTGTTTGCTGGGTCCTTCCCCCATGGGGGTTTTGTGCTGAGTCCTCAAAAAGGTGCTGTTTGCTGAGTCATCACAAAAGGTGCTATGTGCTGAGTCCCTAAGAGGGTTGGGCTGTTCTGGTTTTTCCAAAGGTACTGTGTGCAGAGTCCATTACACAATGTACTGTATGCTGAGTCCTTCAAACAGTGTGGTGTGCTAATTCATTCCATTCAGCGCATAGCAGCACCATTGGGAAGAGAGGGATGAGGTGAGTTTTTCGAGTGCTGTGTGCTGAGTCCTTTACACAGGGTGCTCTGTACTGTCCTTCAAATGGTGCTGTGTGCTAAGACCTTCCACAATTTGATTGTGCTGAGTCCTTAAAAATTGTGCTATGTGATGAGTTTTTCAAAGGGTGCTGTGCACTGAGTGTTTTACATAGTGTTCTACGTACTCAGCCCTTAGAGGGTGCTGTGTTTGGAGTCTTAACCCAGGGTGCTATGTAATGAGTACCTGGGAAAGAGTGCTACATGCTTAGTTTTTCAAAACATGTCATGCACTGAGTCCTTTACACTGTGGGCTATGGTCTCCCTCCTTCAAAAAGTGCTGTGTGCTGAGTACTCTACAAAGGATACTATCTGCTGAGTCCTTCAAAGTTAACTGTGTGCTGAATCCTTTACACAGGGTGCTTTGTGCTGTTTTTGGAATTGTGCTGTGTACTGAGTCATTCCAAAGGTTGCTATGTTCTGAGTTCTTGAGTGGTAGTTATCCCCAACAATCACACACACACAAACACAATCACAAACACATATACACACACGAGGGTCTCCATGCACCTGCTTGGTGTGTAGAGTGGGTGGGCATGGAAGAGAGTCTCCTCAAGCCATGGGGCTGAGGGGAGATTAGTTCCCCCCAGGCAGGTACTGGGGTTGGTGGGGAGTGCTATGCTGAGGCTGCAATTGCCATGGCCAGGAAGCTTCCTTGGCCTGGAAGGTTCAGAGCCCAGTCAGAGCTGCGATTGCAGTCAGGGGTGAGGGGGAGAACCCAGGGGAAGGGGGTCCCAGGGGCACAGTGCAGTGGCAGCCAAGGCCAGGGACCCGAGGGGGTGGGCGCAAATGCACGGGCGGGGGTGGGGCAGCCGAGGAGAGGAGTGGAGGGCAGAGAGTGAAGTCAGAGAGAAGAGCAATCACATGCAGGAGGGGAAGCGGCTTCAGCAGCTGATGGCCACTTGGATCATAGTGCAGATCCTGGCCAGGAGCAGACAGCACGTGGAGCCAGCACGACAGGAACATTGCCGAGCAGCCCCATAGAGAAGAGGCGGCCATGGCGCCCCTGAGTCTGAGATCCTGGCGGGGGGAGCAAGGTGGTAGTGGCTGAGGAGCAGCAATGGAGATGGTGGCTGCTTAGGCTGTGGCGGTGGTGGAAGTACTGTCTCCTGGGGAGGAGGCCGCTGAGGTGGTGGCAGAGTCTGCTGAGGAACAGGCAGCAGCAGCATCTGAGGAGGAGGAGCAGAGGAACCTCACAGCCTTCCCAGGCACCCTCAGACGCCCCCGCCCCCTCCCAGCAGTGCCGCATTTCACACATGGTGCTGCCAGCTCGGATCCTTGGTGCCTCTCTCAGTTGCCTGGCAGAAATGGCCCGGCCCTAGCCTGCTTGCAGCCCCGACCTCAGACTCCAGGGCCCTCAAGCACCAGATGCCGCCACCTACAGCTTCTCCCCAGTAGCATACATAAGTGGCTGCCCCTTGGGGCCACACCCCGTGACCCCTGTACCTCATGACTCCCTGTCACCCCCCCCCAGTGGATCCAGACCTGCGTCTCCTGCCGCCCCTCTCCTGTCCCACCCGCACCTGCCTCGTGTCCCACAGTCCACCCTGGCACTGCCACAAATGAGACCTAGTTGCTGGGGTGGGGTGTCGACCCTGGGATCCCACCCCCATCCCTAGCGGCCAGTGTCCCCAGGAAAAGGGGAGATGAAGAAATGAGTGAGGAGGAGACACCACAGAGCCCCTGACCTGGAGCAGTGTGAGCCACACAGCCACATATCTGCACCCTTCTTCTCCCTGGTGGGAACCTGATGGCTTTAGTCAGAGGTGGTTAGCAGCACCTCTCGGGTCTTTTCCTTTTTTTCTGGGGGTGGAGGGTGTTGGATGCAGAAGATAAACCCCCTTATTGCTGTGGGAGCCCTTGTCTGTCTTCTGTGCTCAGTCACATCTTCATCTGAGGAGGTTCCAGAAGAGCCCAGAAGGGAGGTGAGGGCACTGGGGGTCAGATAGGAGGTGAATATTTGGGAGGCGTGTTCCTCCAACACACATACACCTGTCCTGCCCCCCCCACCTCAGGTGTTAACAGTTTTCCCAGGGTGATCACATTTCCCAGCTCTGCCAGCTCTGCTAGTGCTCCTGGTTCATCTGGTCTTCTCGTCCTCCTCAAGAATCCACCAAGTCACCCAGAAGCATCTAGTCTGGAAGTAGGGAGGTCCATCCATGTATATAGCCCTTAGGAACCCATCAAATTCCCCAACAATGCCCCCACCCCAGGTCAGACACCCCTCTGGAGGCACCATGACCCCTTCTTTGTTTTCTCTCCTGGTTCTGAGGAGCCATCAGTCTCAGCATGCCTTCACCCAGAGTCTTAGCATAGGGTTTTAATGAATGGGGACTCAATGCTGGTTGTTCCCAATGGGAAGGGTCTGTCCCTGGAGAAAGGGAGAGGCAGGGTGGTTCTGTGTTTTTAGAGCAATGTTCCCCTTGGTGGGATCCCCTGGTTCTGACCAGGGACCTCCATGCTAGAGCTTGTACATTTCCCATATGAGGAACCAACTAACTCAGGAGAGACAATGCTCTGAGTCTGTGTGTGTGAGAAAGAGAGAGAGAGAGAGAGAGAGAGAGAGAGAGATGGGGGAGAGAGGGAGAGAGAGAGAGAGGGAGAGAGAGAGAGAGATCATCTTTCTCCTTGTACAGACTGAATGTGCTCAGGTGAATGATCAGGTGGTAAATTGCAAGTGCTGCATGGATTAGTCTTCTGTCACCGGTTTGGATTTGTGTGTGTGTGTGTGTGTGTGTGTGTGTATGTGTGTGTGTGTGTGTGTGTGTGTGTGTGTGTGTGTTGGGAGAGTAAGGAGATGAGAACAATGAAAATATATTTAAGTCACCATATCTAAAAAGAGCAAAAGCATTTTATTTGTGTGTATGTGTGTATTTGTTGTTCTTTTATCATGAATGCCCAGTACAAGCCCAGCCACAAATTCTGTTTTCTCCATCATTTTGGAGAAGGTTTCAGTAGATTTCCTTTCCACTTCTTTCCACCTCCCTTTTCCCCTTTCCTGTAGCCAACTGTAGCTGCTGGGCCTGTGTAGGTCTCCACTAGGAGACCTGTGGGAAACGCAGACCAGAGTGGACACCTGTCCTTCTGTCTTCAGCCAGAAGGCTCATGAGTGTGACCACAGCCGCACTCTTCCATCCAGACACTCTGCTCTCGTGTGTATAGTTGGAGCTAATTCAAGGCTTGGGAATGTGTCTGCCAAACATAATTAGGGAATGAGATGTGGGGGAAGAGAGCAGGGGCTGTGAAGCTAGGAGGGTCTGGGAAGTGGTGAATGGTGTGATATGGCAGATGGCTCACCGCGACAAAGGATGAGAGGGGAACCATACCCAGGGCATTGATGGTGTCTGTGGGCATCTGGGCAGGGGGCTCCAGGCCCCCACTGGTGGTGTGGATTCCCTTCCGGGTCAGTGCACTGTTGTGCAGTCCTCCCTGGAGTCCTGCAGACTCCAGTCTGTGTCCCGCCTAAGCCATTTCCAGCTGAGCAGTGGTAGGCAAGTGTGTTCTCTCTGCTGGAGCCTGCTCAGTATCAGGACATGGCAGTTATCTAGGGCTCTCTGACTGCCAGTTTCTGTAACCTGCTGTAGGCTGGAAGGAAAAGGGTCCACTGACTTTGGAACCTTTTAAGTTTGATTGGGACAAGTGAAATGTCATCTTTTCCAAAGTTTTTTCTTGAATTTGGCAATTTCCACTAACACCTGGGATTATGGGTCAAATTAGATGGACCATTTCAGCTGCCAAACAATGATGTTCAAAGCAGCACAGGTAGAGTTCCCTAGCCAGATGGTCTCCTGCTATGAACGTTGTGCCCTGACTGCCTTTCTCCAGCAGTTACTGATTAGCTCCGGCACTCTCTAGGGTGGACACCACAGTCTAGAATGTTGTGGGGAGCAGAGATTGTGACCTCGCCATCCCCAGCCTGCCAGCTGTGAGCAGAGACGATTCCTAGCACCTGTACTGGACTCTGGGAGATTCAGAGACCTGGGATGTCTCAAGGATCCTTTCTCTGCAACATGAAACTTGGGGGCCGGATATGGTAGACCATCCTGTCTGGCCCCAGGTGGTGGAGAGTATGCCCCTTGAGCCAGGCGTTTAGCTCACGGGAACCTTGTTCATACCTGAGTGGGGAATTGAGTGCCACAAAGCTGGTCAGCAGCTGGACAGAGATCTTTGAGAAGCTAGGCATCCCAGAGGCCCCAGAATCCAGCGCGTACATCATGGCTCACGTCCTCAGAGCCAAAAGAGTTAAATGCTTTGCGCGAGAAGGATAGCAAGAGGGAGTAGGGAGAACTGTGGGAGAGCTACATCATATTTTGTCCACCCAAGATGCTTACCAGAATCAGATGGGACTTTTCTGTAGTATTGTCATAGACAGATGCTTATTTATTTATCCAACACAGAGTTAAAGTGTGCGCCAGGCTCTGGGGGGGGGGGGTGGTTATAGATGATGAAAATTTCCAGTGCTGGTTCCACAACACATAAAGAAACCTTTGTTTGAGCTGGATGCCTGTGCTTCATGCCTGTCATCCTAGCTACTTAGGAGGCTGAGATGGGAAGATCGAGGCTTAAGTTCTGGGCAGGAAAGCCTGTAAGACTTTATCTCCAACTAACTACCAAAAAGAAAATGCCAGAAGTGGATGTGTGGGTCAAGCCTTAGTCCATTGGCCTTGAGTACAAAGACTCAGGGGCAGCACCCAGGCTCCGAGTTCAAGGCCCAGGAGTCAGAGAAAGGAAGGAAAGAGAGAGGAGGATGGTGGGAGAAAAAGAAGAAAGAAAGGGAAGAAGGGAGAATGTGAGCCTTGGTTTGGAGTCCCTGCATCAAGGCAGCCAACCATTCACAATCTCTGTGGGGACAGTTTCAGAGCTTAAAGACAGTATGTAGGACCAAGACAATGACCCCTCAGCTACTTTATGACATCCAGGAGCTTTGTGGTCACCGACTGCAAAGGGAAGCAGCCTCAGGTAGACCGTAGGGCTCAGGGTGTGTCACCAGGTTTCAAACATCCCCAGCCCCAACAAGTTTATTTTCTGGTCCAAGATCTAGGGAGGTTTTGGGGTGAGGGAGTGTCAAGGCGGGGGAGGTGGAGCAAGGAGGATGAAGAGGGACGACGATCCCAGGTCAGGTGTGTCAGGACATTGGAGCCATGACCTCGCCTGACAACCTCAACCGTCAGTGATAGAGCCTTCGACCCAGCCACATGGCTATTAAAAGTCCTGGCACCTTGGGTTCACCACTGACCACCTGGCTGTCATCTGCCACAGGATGCCTGTGCAGTACATCCTTGGGGACTTGGACATTCCCGGGCTCAATCTGAAGATGATACTGAGAAGACTGAGGCCTGGGTGACTCCATCTTGAGCTAGTGAGCATCTTCTGAGGTATGAGTTATGCAGCTGGCAATGAACCCGACCTGGGAATGAACAGAAGAAGCAATTCCCAGGGGACTAGGAACATAAACAATCCTTGGGAAAACCGCAGGCAGGCAGGTGCTGGAGTGCTTGGTGACCCTGCAGTCAGGCCACAGGTGGTGTTTGTTTAAAAAAGGAACTCTGCAGTTTAGCATGTATCCTCTTGAGACTCTCCTGTGGTGCATACCAACCAGTTTAAAGAACGTCAGCCCCCTTGATCTAACCAACAACTTGTTTCTGGTCCTTTCCTTCTTTTTAGTGTGCCAATCATACTATAGAGTTATTTGGTGATTTTCCTGGGGTTTGTAGTGATTTCTTACAAGAAATTATGATGTACACAAAGCCCTACCTTCCCGAAAAAGTGTATGAAAAGTGTTGTAACTATGGGCTCGGGGCCTCTCAACATCATGGGCTGCTGCCATGGACACTGGGGGGACCAAGCTCAAGCTTCCAATAAAGACTCCTTTGCTTTTACATTGGTGATAGTCTCTGGTGGTCTTTTGGGTAAGGATTTCCGAGTTAGGCTTTACAACACCCCCGGTGTTCATTCCTCCACCAGAGACAGAGGTAAGTGTGCCACTGGCACAGAACAGACAGGGAATGAGGATGGGAGTAGGGACCCATGTAGCCCAGAGACTTCCTCTAGGGGGCACTAGGACCTCTTGACTGCCATTCTCAGAGGCAGAGGTGGGTTTCTCTTCTGGCTCAGCCTTTAGTCTAGATGGCAGATCTGGGATTCAGAGAGGGCCAGCTGAAGGTGGTGCAGGCTTGGGTAGAGGCTGGTGGGAAAACCAGAGGCCCTGCGCTCTGAGCAGTGTTGTTTTTGAGTATACTCACAACCCAGGAACATTACTGGGATGGATCAGGCCTTTTCTCCTTCCTGAGAGAGGGACATAGATCCCTCCTGTCTGCTTCCCTTGGCTGTGAAATCCTTTTGTTGCCACATCCTGTGGTTGGATAACTAGACCTCACCTCACTGCCCAGTGTCAATGCAGGACAGTGAGAGATCCTGAGTCTCTTATAAGGTCAGGAATCCTCAGTATGAGATTGTACTTGAACGTCCTAACTTGGTGCATGGTCTGTTCCATCTCAGATTGCCATGATGTAAGAGATAGAATCTAGAGAATCAGACCAGGATTGGGTCTGTTCTGGGAGTCTTGAGTATTATGTGTGAGCTTTGAGCTCCAGTGTGCCCATCTGCTTCCTTTTCTTGGGTGGGTCTTTGCTAGAAAAAGCTTGAAACTAGATACTGTGTCCTATCCCTTGTCTTTGATGCTTAAAGCTAGCACTCTACCATTTGAGCCACAGCTCCACTTCCAACTTTTTTGGGCGTTTAATTGGAGATAAAGAGTTCTCATGTACTTTGCTGAGAAGGATGCATCCAAATGCAGTCCTCAGATCTCAGTCTCCTGAGGAGATAGGATGAACGGCATGGAAAAGTATCTTTGGCAGGCTGCCAGTAACTCATGTGTGTCATCCTAGTTATTCAGGAACTGAGATCTGAGGATCACGGTTTAAAGCCAGCTTGGGCAGAAAAGTTCTGTGAGACTTGATGTCCGGTGGACCACCAGAGAATAGGAAGAGGCGCTGTGGCTCAAGTGGGAGAGTGCTCACCTTCAGCTGAAGAACTGAAGGACAGTGCACTGGCCCAGAGTTCAAACCCCAAGACCAACAACAAAAAAAAAAGAAGTGACTAAGTTTTCCACATAGCAGTGTGTACAGTAGGAAATGCCATGCTGGGCTATGAGACATTCCAGGTATGTGAGAAGCTCAATGTTTTGTCTACAGTGGGTCTGAAGTCGGGAGTGCCATCTTCTCGGGGGTGGGATGTGATCTTAATGGAGGGAGTTCATGGTTCTCTTCTCAGAGACTGCTGAAGCCTTGGGCTGTCCATCTGTGTGTGTGTGTGTGTGTGTATGTGTGTGTATGTGTGTATGTGTGTGTGTGTGTGTGTCTGTGTCTGTGTGTGTCTGTGTGTGTGACTGTGTTTGTGTGTGTTTGGAGGTAGAAGAACTGGGCCTTGAACTCAGGGGCTAGGTGCTGTTCCTGAGCTATTGTGCTCAAAGCTAGTGCTCTGACACTTGAGCCACAGCTCCACCTCTGGCTATTTGGTGGTTCACTGTAGATAGTTGCCTCACAGACCTTCCTGCATAGACAGGCTTTGAATCGTGATCCTCAGATGTCAGCCTCCTGCGTAGCTAGGATGACAGACATGAGCCACCCGTGCCGGCTTTGTGTGTATGTGTGTGTGTGTCTGTGTGTAGAAGTAGGTTGTAACACGGAGCACTGGACCCTTTGGTAACTTATAACTGCTATCTTTGGGGGATGCATGGGATTTTTGGCAGAGGTTTAGGGGCCTGGAAGGGTGGAACACTTGAAGGGGACTCAGCACCATTAAATTATAAGACCAAAGGATCTGTGTGCCCTGGAGATGTCTACTCCCTTAGGCCTGGTTGGTGGCAGAGAGAGTTCAGGAGGACCTTGGGGTGGGGCTCGCAGGGGGTGACTCCCCAGGGAGACAGACAGCATAGCCAGCCCTTAGTAAGGATGTGAGCCCTGTTAGTATGGAGTGCACTGGTATGGGTCAGAGACCGGTTCTTCTCATAATGACGTCTCATGTGTGAGGCCAACCCTATTTTAAATCTTGACCTGTGATCTTCAGATTTCAGTATCCTGAGTAGCTAGAATTACATGCTTGAGCCTCTGGCACAAAACCTCTGATTCTTTTTGGTATATTAGGTTTTGTACTCAAAGCCTTAGGCTTGCCAATCAGGTCTTCTACCATGTGAGCTAAGCCTTTCTGTCTTGGGCATCTCCGAAATAGATAATATATGCTCAGGCTGGGCTGGATCACAGGCCTCCTATCTGTGACAAGCATGCACCAGCAGGCCTGGTCTTCTTTAGTTGGAATGCTAGACATGTAGTGCCATGCTCAGTCATTGGTTTAGATGGATTGTCCCAAACTCTTAGTCCATGGCAGCCGATTCTTGACCTAAGGTGAAGCTCTGCGTTGGGCCTCGACCATTGGTCCTCAGTCTCCTCCCGCGACAGTTGTGAGGAAACAAGGAATCAATATAAGGGGATCTCTGGGGCAGAGCCAGGCATAGAGGGAGAGGCTGTCAGATATGGTTCTTGGAAATTCTATGAGCATATGACAGGAAGATACCCAGAAAGCGCTCAGATGGGGCCTGTTATTTATGATGCAACAGGTACGGGATTATGAAACAAAACATGGCTCTCTTTCATCCTTACCCTATCCCCATGAGGAAAAGGATCTTTCACTGTGCTCAGTTTTGTAGCTGGGGAAAACGAGGCATGGAGATGCTAGGTGACCTTCTCATGATCCCCAGCTGATAGCAAGCTCAGCCTGACTTATCTGCCATGTTCCCTAGGACAGTGAATGTTATTCAGTCCCCTTCTTGTGGTGGCAAGTCCACTTCTTGTCAGTTGTGAGGCTTGAACTCTGGACCTGGGCACTGTCCCCGAGCTCCTCAGATCAAGGCTAGCACTCTACCACTTGAGCCACAGCATCACATCCAATTTTCTGGTGGTTCTTTGGAGATAAGAGTCTCACAGACATTCCTGCTTGGGCTGGCTATGAACCATGATCCTCATATCTCAGCCTCCTGTGTAGTTAGCATTATAGTCCTGTGCCACCGACACCCGGCTAAAGTGCAATTCAGATTTTCTTCCTTCCTTACTTCCTTCCTTTCTTCCTTTCTTTCTTTCTTTCTTTCTTTCTTTCTTTCTTTCTTTCTTTCTTTCTTTCTTTCTTTCTTTCTTTCTTTCTTTCTTTCTTTCTTTCTTTCTTTCTTTCTTTCTTTCTTTCTTTCTCTCTCTCTCTCTCTCTCTCTCTCACATTCTCTGTCTCTCTCTGTCTCTGTCTCTCTCCCTACCTATCTCTCTCACACAGGAACTGGTTGAATGGGTGCTGGAGGAGGTAGCCCAGGGTCCCCATGTGGCTGGGAGTCAAGGTGGCCCTCCCATTCTGGAGGTGGACTGTGGGTCAGGAGCTGCCGCGCTCAGCCTATTGAACTAGCTCCCTGAGGTAAGCCCCTCTGTGCCTGGGTTAGACTGTGTCGGATATTCATCGTCTGTCCCTCCCGCGAGTCCTTCCCCACTACCTTCTGCTAAGACAGTTAAAGGAAAGTGGATATAAGGAGGTGTCACTTTGTCTTCCCACCCAGCACGATCCTGGGCCTCTGATCCTCACCACCACTTATCTCGCCAGACCCTGGTTATAAGAAAATGAATCCACTCTATTTCTACTTTGCTTTGCTGGAGTGTGTTGTTTCGGGGTGGATGGGCAGTATGTAGAGGAAAGACCCTAGGCCTGATACCTCTTGGGGAACATTTGTTCTTGTGACAGAGCCAAGTCATTGCTGTCAATAAGGAGGAAGCTGCCATCAGACTGATCCAGAACAATGCTCACAGGCTGTTGATGTATAAAACCCACCCATGTCGGCTTCCCACTCACCACAAGGGGGTGCAGTGTGGGTAGCCCAGAACTGGCCCTAGGAGATTATAAATGGAAGGTGGCAGTCAGGTGCTGGTGGCTCCTGCCTGTCATCATGGTTATTTGGGAGGCAGAGGTCTGAGGGTTGTGACTCAGAACCAGCCCAGGCAGGAGAGTCTGTGAGATTCTTATCTCCCATAAACAACCTCTCCCCATACACAAAAAAGCCAGATGTGGTGGTGTGGCTCAAGTGGTAGAGCCTTAGCCTTGAGAAAAAGAAGCTCAGGGATGACACCCGGGCCCTGAATCCGAGACCTAGGACTCACAAAAAATAATAAAATAAATGTTATCTTACCTGTTATCTTACTACCGAAAAGGATGAATTCAGTCTTCTCTCTGGTACTTGTAGCCAAAGATAAGGGGCTTCCTTTGATGTTCCTCTAAACCTCTCCTTCTCTTCATTATCTCTCCAGGCTTCAGTTGCAGAATAGAATTCAGATCATTCCACTCGATGTGACCTTACATACCCTCCCTACCCACCTTCCTTGGGGTGGGGATCCAGGATGGACTCACCACTGAGAGGATGAGGCACCACAGAGATGGGTGTAGGTATCCCTGAAACTCATTCTCTCTCTCTCTCTCTCTCTCTCTCTCTCTCTCTCTCTCTCTCTCTCTCTCTCTCTCTTTCTCCCTCTCCCCAGCAAAGATGCTGTAGATAAAGGACAACATAGCTGGGCATGATCATTTCCAGCCATGGCTGCTGCTGAGAAACTCGGTACAGATGTGCAAGACTGTCCCGAGACAGGTCCAAGGAGTCACAGAAAAACAGCTATCCAAGGTTGGGATTGTGTCTTAGGAGTATTGGGCTCGCTAGCACACAGGAAACCCTTGATTCAATTCCTAGGTACCACATACACAGAAAAATTAGGAAGTGGCACCTTGGCTCTGGTGGAAGAGCGCTCGCCTCCAGCAAAAGAAGCTCCTACACAGTGCTCAGGCCCCGAGGTCAAGCCCTAGGACTGTCAACATAAAACAGCACTCCAAGGGTCCTTGGTGATGGGTGGATGGCTATGCCCTGTAGTTTTTAGTAGATCCATCCATGCTTTGTGTCTCCTTCTTTGACAGTGGGGAACTGGACACTCCTTCTGCCCTGAAAACCTGGACCCGGTTATCAGCAACCCTCCCAACACCTTCTACCAGGACATGAAGCAGCTGGCCCTAGAAATACTCAGGTACCTGTTGGGTGGGGCAGGGGGATACAGGCAGGCCCCAGAAGTCCTAGTGGGTCTGATCTGCTCCGGATGACCAGACCATCCACAGGAGGCAGATGGGAACTTAGAGAGGGGTAGAGATGTGGAGGGGACCCTTTAATGCCCATGGCCCTACCCAGATTCCAAGCCTCCCTTTTCTGTCCCTGAGGGCGGTAGAGGAGTATCTAGTTGGTAGTGTCTAGAAGAGGACTAGGAGGAAATTCTAAAGAATGAGACACCATAAGCCCTGGGCTGGTGTCCAACACCTGTCATCCTGGCTACTTGGGAGGCTGAGATCCAGAGGATCCCGTTTCCCAGCTCAGGCAGGAAACTTCTCATTTCCAATCTCCAACTGGTTGTGGTTCCATGGCACAAATGTTAGAGCACTGGCCTTGTGCAAAAATAATCATCGGAGACAGTACCCAATCCCTGAGTTAAAGCTCCTCAACAAAAAAAAAAAAAAAAAAAAAAAAAACCAACGGAAAGACACCCCTTGCCTGCAAGAGATAGTGAAGGAGTGGGGGTGCTGTGGTTGGGAGACCAGGTGCTGGCCTCAATGTACAGAAATTTCTAAGATATCCCCAGGTTTGCCTGATTATGAAATCACAGCAGGGTGGGTGTTGCCTTACCAAGAACTCCAGAGGATGTTTCCTGTCTTAGGCAGGGAGTGGGGTGAATGTGAGCAGGGGTGGGAGGGTAGTGTCAATTTTATTCTCTCCATCCATGGAAGTATGGTTTTGGATGCTGGTTCAAAGTCCGAAGCAAAGGACTGCATGTGATTTATAGCCTGACAAGTTGGGTTTCCCTGGGTATAAGAAGGTAACTGAAGCCGGGTGCTGCCAGTGGCTCACAACTGTAATCCTAGCTACTTGGGAGACTGAGATCTTAGGATCGCAGATCAAAGCCAGCTTAGGCTGGCTTTGAACCACCAGATAACTGGAAGTGGTGGTATGGCTCCAGTGGTAGAGCGCGCACCTTCAGCTGAAGAGCTAAAGGACTGTGTGAAGGCCCAAAGTTCAAACCCCATGACCAACAACCAAAAATAAGGTAGCTGAATTTTCTGCATAGGAGTGTATAAAGTAGGAAATGCCATGCTGTGTTATGAGCCATTCCAGACTTGTGAGATGCTCTGTGTTTTTTCTACAGTTGGTCTGAGGATGATAGTGCTACCTTCTCGGGGGTTGGGATGTTCAGGTGCTCAGGGACTGCTGAGGCCTTGGGCTACTCCTGTGTGTGTGTGTGTGTGTGTGTGTGTGTGTGTGTGTGTGTGTGTGTGTGTGTGTGTGTGTGTGTATTTTTCCCTCATCTTTCTCTGTCCCCTTCTTGGGCACCTGTCTGCCTCTTCCTGACTTCAGAGGGAGCCCCTCCTCCATGGCACCCTGCCTATAGCCCCCTATCTGGGTCTACAATGAGTCCTAAATTGCCAGAGACCTGTATATTCTAGCTTTTTGTTGGGGCCCAAGTCTGGCTGTCCATAACTTTGGCCACCTCCAGAGGCTTCTGGGTCAGCAGGGCCAGCTGACATAGGTTCTCTCCTGCCCATGGAGGAGAGGGGCTCAGTCATGCATGTCCTTTCCTTTTCCTCAGCTGGGCCTCTGGATGCATGTCCATCCTAGCAGGCTGGCAATGGAGTGGGGGAAGGGTGGTTGCCAAAGCCTCTGGCCAACATCACCCTGATAGCTGACTGAAGGCCGCCCAAAAAAGAGGACCTGGGGCTACATGGAAGGTGAGGCCAAGTTGTCTTCGAAGTACCCATTGGTGTCTAGGAAACGTAAAAGTACCTTATCGCAGGAAAGTCTATCTCCCCTCCCCTCCCCCCCCCCCCCCGCCCAGTTGAGCCTCTCAAGTCCTTCTAAACAATTCTGGATAACCATAATACAGAGCACAGACTAGATTCCAGGGTCAGGGTAGAGGGGGTGAGAGACTGGTATGGCCAGTACCTCAATGTTCTGGGGCATGAGCCTTGACCTGGTTATGTCCCCCTTGTGTAAGTTCAATTCTTAACCCAGAGCTAGCCACACACAGGCTACTTGTGACAGTGCTGTGGAAGTAGCAGGAACGGAAGTGAGATCTAGGATGACCAAAATCTGGATTTATGGCCTGTGGGGTTGGGGATGGCAAAGGGTATTTATTTTTTTAAAAAAACTCAGAGGGCTTGGAAGGTAGCTCAGTGGTAGAGCGCTTGCCTTACATGCCTGAGGCCCTGGGTTTGATTCCTCAGCACCACATAAGCAAAAAGGAAAAAGCCGAAAGTGGCGCTGTGGCTCAAGTGGTAGAGTGCTAGCCTTGAGCTGAAGAGCTGAGGGACAGCGCCCAGACCCTTAGGTCAGGCCCCATGACCGGACCTCCCCCCCCCAAAAAAAAATCTCAGAACTGGAACTCAGGGCCTAGGCACTGTCCCTGAGCTAACACTCTACCACTTGAATCACAGCTCACCTTTCATCTTTTTTAGTAGTTTAGTGGAGAGAAGAGTCTCACGGATTTACTTGCCTGGGCTGGCTTCAAGCTGCCATTCTAAGAGTTCAGCCTATTGAGTACTAGATAGCTGGTATGAGACATTGGCATCTGCTAAAGATGTTTGTGTGTGTGTGTGTGTGTGTGTGTGTGTGTGTGTGTGTTTACTGGGACTTGAACTCAGAGCCTAGGTGCTGTCCTTTAGCTTGTTTGCACAAGGTTGGTGCTGTACCGTGTGAACTAGTGTAACTTTCCTTCCCAGCTTTTTGATGATTCATTGGAGATAAGAGTCTACCCAGGCTAGCTTTGAATCTTGATCGATCCTCAGGTGTCAGCCATGAGTAGCTAGGATTACAGGCATAAGCCAATGGCACCCAGCTGCAAGGATGTCTTTTCATACGCTCTTCTGTTCTACAGCTGTCTACTTGCCCTGGCCTAGACTTCTGATCTCTACATCAGCTCCTAGCAGCCCCTGACTGTGTGGAGAACATAAAGCTCAAACCTGATCCCATTTCTTTGTCCTCAGTGGAGGGTATGTTTTGTCTGAAGCCTGGGTTGGAGAAGTAGCTGAACATGGATGTTCGGCTGGGACAGAGAGGTACTCTGTTTTATCCAAGAAGGAATGTGTGGCCAGTTAGATACTAATAGCTCATTCTTTCATATTCCTATCTCCTCAGAGGCTGAGATCTGCAGATTGCCATTCAGTGGCAGCCCAGCTAGAAAAGCCAGTGAGACTCTCTTTTGCAAATAACCACAGAAAGCTGGAAGAAAAGCTCTGGCCCAAGTGGTAAAGTACTAGCCCTCAATGAAAAAACTCAGGGACAGAGCCTGAGTCCTGAGTTCAAACCCCTGTACAAATATGTGCACGCACACATGCATGCACACACATGCACACACACACACACACACACACACACACACACACACACACACACACAGAGGTATTAATGATGAGCTGAGGTAGAACTGTGGGCAGTCCTGAGGCATAATCATAGTAAACTCTCAAGGCAGATCAAGTTGTTTCTCCCTAAGTCCTTCTTGAGCTGAGGGGTCTGGGTCATGGCAGTAAGTTCCATGGAACCTGCCCCTCCATTAATGCACGGGGCCACAGGACCAAGAGAAGGACACTATGGATGCTCTTTGTAGTTGGCCCACGATTTCGGACCTTCATCTGCCCCTGAGCACTGGTGAGGAAAGCAAGGCTCCAAACCTTGGGACTCCAGGAGTAGTGACTGCTACAAGCAGCAACCAGCCACCCGTGGATTCCTTCTTTCATGAGCCCAACTCAACACCCGTCAAAGGTGTGCCTGACAGATTCACACTTTTGTGATACTTGTGTGAGTGAGCATTACCTGTTGTGTCATCTTGCAGCTCCTGCCCCTCCTGGCCCAGAACCCTGGTATGAGACGTAGATTTACTCCTCAGATCCATATTGCACCCATGATAGATGCCATTCTGATGACTCGACTGATGACCTCCGTGCCCCAAGGTTTGACCCTTCTCTGATACTGTGGCCTACTCTGTAGGGAAAGATATCCAAAGAGGCTGCTCTGAAGACTGGTGTGACACCTAGACATTGCGAGTCCATCAGGGGCCCATTGGAAAATATTCTGCCACAGAGTGAAGTCCAAGCAGGCCAGTTGTTGGTCATGGGGCTTGAACTCTGGGCCTAGTTGCTGTTCCCCAGCTCTTCAGCTTACCACTTGAGCCACAGTGCCACTTCCAGTTTTCTGGAGGTTCTCTGGAGTTCAGAGTCTCCCAGACTTTCTGGCCTGGGCTGGCTTTGAACCGTGATCCTCAGGTCTCAGCCTCCTGAGGAGCTAGGAAGTCAGGTGTGAGCTACCGGTGCCGGGCTGATCTGGAGTTTCACTACAGTGGACTAGGAGCTCCTGAAAGCTTTTTTTAAATTTTTTTAGGTGCCAGTACTGGGGCTTGAGCCACAGCTCAATTTCTGGCTTTTGGTAGTTCATCGGCAAGAAGAGTCTCAGTAATTTCATCCCTCTGATCTCAGTTTCCTGAGTAGCTAGGATTTACAGGGGTTGAGCCACTGGTGGCATTAGGCTAGAAGCTTTTCTTTTTTGGGGGGGGTGTCCAGTCCTGGGGGTTGAACTCTGGGCCTGGGCGCTGTCCCTCAGCTCTTCAGCACAAGGCGAGTGCTTTACCAATTGATCCACAGCACCACTTCCGGCTTTTTTCTTTTTTGCTTATGTGGTCCTGAGGAATCGAACCTAGGGCCTCAGGCATGCAAGGCAAGCGCTCTACCACTGAGCCACCTTCCCAGCCCCTAGAAGCTTTTCTTAAGCAAGATTTCTTCCCTGCATTTGCCCTGACTCCTCCATGCAAAGGAGGTCTGAGGGTCAGGAGCTGTGAAAAATAGGCTTCCAGCCACAGGAAATGGCTGGGGTCCATGGTGAAAAGACAAGATAATCTTCCCCCTGGGCCCCATTCTGGGACCCTAACCACTGCCCTACCTGTGACTCAAGTACAAACCTTGACACAGCCTTGAATGTCCTGCCAGACTTGTTTGAAGCCACAGTACCTTCATTCCACCCACACCACTTGCTCTAAACCACACCTCAGGACCGTTGCCCATGCTGGACCTTCTGCCTGAGGCTCTCTGTCCTCTTTCACATCTTAGAACTCCTGTGGAATTTTGGCACTGGTTATATCACCTCATGGAGCAAGTCTTTCCTTCCAATCTCCCTCTATTTTTTTTAGTATTAAGTTTCTTGTGCAGGCTGAGTGGCAAATTCTCTATCTTGATGTGTGTGTGTGTGTGTGTGTGTGTGTGTGTGTGTGTGTGTGTGTGTATATGTGTGTGAGGTTGTGTGTGTGTATGTATGTGTGTGTGTGTGTGCATGTGTGTGCCATTCCTGGGGTTTGAATTCATGGCCTGGATGCTATTCTATCCCTGAGCCTTTGTGCTCAAGGATAGCACTCTACTACTTGAACCACAGCTCTACTTCTGGCTTTTTGGGTGTTTAACTGGAGAAAAGTGTCTCATAAAGACTTTCCTGCTTGCAATTGTCATCCTCAGATCTCAGCCACCTAAGTAACTAAGATTACAGGGGTGAGCCACCAGCACCTGCCCTCTACCCTACCTCTAACCTATAACCTCGACCCTCCTCTGAGTCCCAGAACAATATATCTCACCAGGCTAACTTTTTTTTTGCCAGTCTTGGGGCTTGAACTCAGGGTCTGGTCATGGTCCTGAGCTCCTTTTGCTCAAGGCTAGCACTCTACTACTTATGCCCCAGTGCCACTTTTGGCTTTTTCTGTTTCTGTGGTACTGAGGAATAGAACCAAAGGCTTCGTGCATGCATGCTATCTAAACACTCTACCACTAAGCCACATACACAACACAAGGCTCACTTCTAATGGGAGTTATGAAGGTGGGGTTTATTAGCTTACTCCTTTTGTTGTAGAAATCACTGACTATTTCATATCTTTGCCAATATTTGGGACTAGCCTGTGACTTGGAAATGAGGAATGAGCCCCGGAGGTCTAGGCTCACATCATACAGAGGGATAGAGAATATGAAGCCAGAACCTTCGACAACTCCTATAGCCTAGAACTGTGGTCTCCCTGGAGGTAGTGTCTGGCTTCTAGGTGTCCCAATGGGACACCTCGGCCAGAACATAATGCTTCAGTTCTTTAAATGGCAGAGAAGGATGCTTTGTTCAAGTTGCCAGCTCAGACTTAGTACTCTCTGAGGGCTTGTCCCAGCTTGCCCAGATTGGGTGTCTGGGCATGGGCAACCTGCTGAATGTTCATCATCCATACAATGATACAAGGAGTTATTGCCTCCTCTTTTTTTTTTGGCAGGTCTGTGGTTGTACTATGAGCTTAGGCTCTGTCCCTGAGCTCCTTTTGCTCAAGTGTAGCACTCTGCCCTTGAGCTATAGACCCATTCATGGTTTTTCTTCTTCATGTGACCTCTTAGAAAGAAGGGTATCATGGACTTTCCCACCCCGGCTGAATTCAAATTTGCATTCTTTACATCTCAGGCTCCTAAGGAGTTAGGATTACAAGCAGGAGCCACTGACACCTTAATTTCTTTTCTTCTTGTTCTTTTTTTAAATCATAACAATCTGAAATCTTCATGGTGTCCTTCCAATGGTTTGCATTCAAGTTAAATTACACTGGCTTGGAGTTTGAATGCTAGGTCTGCCACCCACAAATGGAGGGACATCCTGACAAACTCATTCTTGTTCATGTGAATGCTAATGGAATGCTATAAAAGTAATAATTAAATGTGCAGTTGCTTCATGATTCTATTTTAGAATGCCACAAAATAATTATTGGATTTATATCTTCCGTTCTAGCATCATGGTATGATTGAGGATATTGAATTAATGCCTTCATAAGTATTCAACCAGGATACTTCATTAAATGGAAGCACAAATAACTAATAGTTGGAAATAATATATATAATTTAATATCCTCACAGTCCCTCTCTCTCTCTCTATATATATATATGTATTATATTTATATATACATATATATATATCTCAATCTACACATCTATCAACATATATGTATATTTGTATATAATATACATAAATCATGATTCCTATGATCAAGCCACACTAGTCCCATATATATATATATACTAGTCCCATATATATATATATGTACTAGTCTCATTAAAAAAAATATATATATATATGTACTAGTCCCATATATATGGGTCAAATGTGGCTCGATCATAGGTCCTCAGAACTTCCTGGCAGCTCAGTTTGCCAGAGTCCGATCTGCTAAGACTGTGACCCCATTTATGGATTGGGCATTGTAGTCCATGAGTTGAAATCCCAGGATGGCTAAAAATTTATTCCTTGTAATAAGAAGCCAATTTTGACACATTGTTTTCCTTCTCTGCGAAAGTCCTTGGTCTCAGTATGATGTATAAAATATATCCTATGTGATATGATATAATAAAAGGAATGTTATATGTGTAATAATACTAAATAAATAAGGGTAATAAATGTCAACGCAGTAAACCCATGTATGTAAATAGATCTCATATATGAACATTATTTTTTCCAGTGCTGGGGCTTCAATTCAGGCCCTAGGAATTGGTCTGAATTTCTTGTCTTCAAGGACAGTGAGCCATTCCCCTTTACCCACAATGTCACAGAGTTACCCAGACCCTGAGTTCAAATCCTGTGCCTGCCAGAAAAATTGTGCAAATTCAAGCCAGGGTATTATTATTATTATTATTTTTATTGCCAAGTACGGGACTTGAAGTCAGGTCTTGGCATCTCTGCCACTGCCAGCACTGGGATCCTAGGACCTGAGTTCAAATCTCGGGACAGGCAAAACCTATAAAAAATAAAAAGGAGAATCATAATACTGAGATGTTCAAGAAGGTAGTTTTACATTTTTATTTCCTTTGTATTGTAACCATCCTGGGTCTAAATGCCAAAGTCCAGAAAGTGTACATGACCTTGCATTGCTGATGTTTGGCAGCAATTAAGGAAGCCATAGCTGAAACAGGCAAATTAGGTCTGGAGGTCAAATCCCAGGACTGCCACTAATGAATGGCGGGGGATTTTAAGAAACCCTTTTCTATATGCATCCATAGGAATGGAATGTTATAAAAGTAACAATTAAATTAGTAGTTAGTGTAAGATTATATTATAAAATTATACACAACAATTATACTACATTGACTATTTTTCAATTAATATTTTATTATGTATTCAATCATGATACTTTAAAAAGGAAGGAATTTAATTGCCAATAATCAGTAGTAATATTCTATATGCAGTTACATAGTATACAGACATCTCTCTCTTGTTGTATACATATACATCCATATCTGTTCATACTCTTGTCACTCCTGGGGCTCAGTGGTAGGGTGCTTGCCTAGTACGTACAAAGCCCTGGGTTTGATTCCTCACTACCGCGTGCACAGAAAAATCTGGAAGTCATGCTGTCCATCAAGCAGTCGAGCACTAGCTTTGAGCATAAAAGCTTAGGGACTGTGTCTAGACCCTTACTCAAGACCCAGGACTGGCACCCCAAAAAAGAAAATAGAATGTTCTAACTGCAACGATATAAGGATAGGACTGCAAATACCTCATCACAGAGCAAACAGGGAGTCTGGTGCTGAAAGCTGACATCTAACTTGACTTAGCCAGAAGTAAACCACTGCAACCCAGCCCCATGGAGCCAGATGCTGCTGGCTCACTCAACCCTGTCATCCAAGATACTCAGGGGCTGAAATCTGATACTGGTGGGTTTAAAACCCAGCCCTTGAAGGAATTCTGCAAAACTCTGAGCTGTGGCTCACAGTGGTAAAGCTCTAGCATTGAGCAAATGATCTTACAACAGTACCACCAACAGTGCATTCCCTGTGGCTGACTCCCAGCCCTCCCAAAAAGACCCATCCCTCTAAATCATTAGATGTGAATTTTGTGTGGTTTGTGACGTGTTTCTGAAAGCATGGTGATACCGATGAAAGCACCCAACTTCTAATGACTGCGTGTAGGATACAGCTATGTGATGAGTCCTTCATGAGGTGTGTGCTGAGTCCTTCATGGGGTTCATTCTTTCATCTGATCCTTGTAAGAGCTCCACAAGTAAGATGATGGTGCAGATGAGAAACTTGAGGCTCACCAAAATTATGTATGTATTGAAATCTAGTGAGTTGTCTCCTGCAGACAATTATTTATTTTTCTCAGTCGTGAACCTTGAACTCAGGGCCTAGGCACTAACCCTTCCCTGTTGGCTCATGGCTAACGCCCTACCATGTGCAGCCAAGGACCCTCTTGCAACAGAGAGTTAGATCTAGGCATCTGTAGCTGAGGTCTGTCACCCTGCCTACTCAAGAAGCTGAGATCTGAGGATCTGGGTTCCAAACTATCCCAGACACAAAGCGTCCCATGAGAATATTATCTCCTATTCATCACTTAGACACTTGAAGTGGAAGCTGGGCACCACTAACACACGCCTGTCATCTTAGCTACTCAGGAGCCTGAGAGCTGAGCATTAGGGTCCAAAGCCAGCCTGGGCAGGAAATTCTTGAGATGGATGCTACTCTCCAGTGACCCAACAAAAACCTGAAGAAATGCTGTAGCTCAAGTGGTAGCGCACTTGGCTTTAGCTGAAGAATCAAGGACAGCACCCAGGCCTAGACCTTCAACTCCTCCAACATACAAGAAGAGAAAGAAAGAAACCTGAAGAGGAAGCTTTAGACTGCTTTGCATGTATGAATCTTTGGGTTTTGATTCCTCAGTACCACATCACTAAAACAAAAGCCTGAAGTGGCCCTGTGGCTCAAGTGTTAGTGTTCTATCCTTGTACAGGAGAAACTCAGGTACAGTGCTCAGGTCCTCAAGTTCCAAGACAAGTGTATGCACACACACACACACACACACACACACACACACACACAACAGATATCAGAAGTGAAGCTGTTACACCAAATTGTGGTAAAGCAATGAGCTTCGGTTCTGAGCTCATGGTTAGCACCTAGGCCCTGTGTTCAACTCCAAAAACTAGCCATCCAGGGCTCAACTAGGAGGGGTCAAAGGTTTCAAAACCTGATGAGCTTCACCAGCCCTAGCTGACAGGAAGCATTGTGATATTACCCATGTTCTTAGATTCAGTGAGCTTCTGGAAACCTAAGGGGGCAACTTTGCCAATTAGGAATCTTTTAATTCGGTTCAGCTCTCTAGTTGTCTGCCAGAAGGACCCTTGAATTAATTGTAGCAGTTTGTTTCAACACTTGGACATAGTCTAACAAAGACAGGATAAGTACAAGGAACTTGGCCTGCCAGAGGAGGTGGCACAAATGAAGGTTTCTTGTCCAAAAAGAGCACTGGGGAAAGAGATAGTTTTGGATACAAAGAGGTCTTTTTCTCCTGGCCTTCAGAGCCCGCCCACACTCATCCTCACTAATTGGCCCAGATGGAGTTGTTTATTACACAGCTGTACAGGAGTGAGGCCTTTTGTCTGCCTGTTTCAACAATGAGGCAGACTTCCTCAGCAGCCTCAGGTTTGCAGAAACCCTCAGGTTACACTGGGGACAGTGAGGGGAGCCCCAGAATATGCACTGTCTTGAAAGCACTCTCTGTGCTATGAAAAAAATTTATTCAAAGCAAATTTCCTAGCTGAGTGCCTTTCAACATAGGGACTCTGGATCTTCACTGATAGAAATACATGCATACATACATGGGTAGACATGGAGTTACTGTTTTTGGTTTTTGGCAAGTCTGGGGGTTATACGATGAGCCTAGGCACTGTCCCTGAGCTCCTTTTGCTCAAAGGTAGTGCTATGCCCTTGAGCCACAGCCCCACTCATGTTTATTTTTTGATTCCTGTGATTCCTTAGAAATAAGATTGTCCTGGGCTTTCCTGTCCCGACTGAATTTAAATTGTCATTCTCTACCTCTCAGACTCCTGCAGAGCTAGAATTACAGGCAGGATCCACTGACACTTGGCTTTCTTTTCTTCTTGTTCTATTTTTCTCATGACAATCTGAAATCTTCACATTGTCATTCTAATGGTTTGCATTTCTGAGTAAACTACTCAGGCCTGGAGTTGAAATGCCAGGTCTGCCACCTACAAATGGTGGGAGATCTTGAGAAAATCATTCCTATCCATGGGAATGCTTAATGGAATTTATAAAAGTTACAAATAAATTGAGAGTTAATGATTCTCTTATAGAATACCACACAAAAATTATTGGATTATGTCTTCCATTCTAACACCCTGGTTTGGTTCTCCTAATTAAAGAATACTGACTTCTTTTACATTAATACTTTAGTAAGTATTCAACCATGAGACTGCATTAAATGGAGACCTAATTTAATAACTAATAATTCTTAATATATATAATTTAATATCCTCACATTGTCTCTCTCATATATATAGCCAACTACACATCTATCTATCTATCTATCTACTGTCTTTCTATCTATCTATCTATCTATCTATCTATCTATCTATCTATCTATCTATCTATCTGTCTATCTATCTATCTATCTATCTACTGTCTTTCTATCTATCTATCTATCTATCTATCTATCTATCTATCTATCTGTCTGTCTGTCTATCTATCTATCTATCTATCTACTGTCTTTCTATCTATGTATCTATCTATTTATATGTCTATCTATCTATGTCTATATCTAACAATGTATCTATTTATATATATATATATATAGCCCACTACTATGGCTTAATCTCAGGTCCTCAGAACTGGCTGGCAGCTCAGTTTGCCAATGGCTTTTGTTCTACAACTGACCCATTCATAAATTATGCATTGTGGCCTGTGAGTTCAAATCCCAGGATTGCCAAAAGTTTATATGTGCAGTAAGAAGTCAACTTTGACACATTTTTTCCTTCTCTGTAAAAGTCCTGTGTCTCAGTATGATGTATAATCCATATGCAAATATATCCATGTGATAAGATATAATAAATGAAAAAAATTATATATGTAATAATGCTAAATAAAATAAGCAATGAATAAAGAAGGGTAATAAATGTCATATGGAGTAAACCCATGTATGTAAAAAGATCTCATATATGAGTATTATTTTTCCAGTGATGGGGCTTGAATTCAGGCCCTTGAAATTGGTCTGAAATTTTTGTCTTCAAAGACGGTGAGCTTCCCCTCCCCCACAGTGCCACAGAGTTCCCCAGACCCTGAGTTCAAATCCCAGGCCTCCAGAAAAATGGTGCCAATTCCAAGCCAGGGCCTTAATTTTTTTGGCCAGGCCCGGGCCTTGAACTCAGCTTGTGGCAACTCTGCCTCAGCCTTGATCACTCTAGGCTGAGGTGCAGTCTCTAGACCCACAGCCCATCCTGAGATCCTAGGACCTGAGTTCAAATCTTTGGAGTGGCAAAAAAGGTGAAGTGTTGGGAAGGTGGCTCAGTAGTAGAGTGCTTGCCTTGCATGCATAAGGTCCTGAGTTCAATTCCTCAGCAACACATAATCAGAAAAAAGCCGGAAGTGTTGCTATAGCTCAAGTGGTAAAATGATAGCCTTGAGCTGAAGAGTTGAGGGACAGTGTACAGACTCAGACTTCTTCCTGACAACTGACAAAAAAAAGAGGGTGAAGGAAGTAGAAGGATAAAACTGGGAAGTTCCAGAAGGTGGTTTTACATAGTTTTTTTCCTTTGAATTGTGACCATCTTGGGTCTAAATGACAGGGCCCAGAAAGTGTACGTGATCTTGCACTGCTGAAGTTTGATGGGCTATCAGGGAAGCCATAGCCCATACCAGCAAACTAGGTCCGGGGTTCAAATCCCCGCCACCTACAAATGTCAGGAGATCCTAAAAAATGCATTCCAATAGACAGCCATATGAATGGAATGTTGTAAAAGTAACAATTACATTAGTACTTAGTGTATGTTTATATTATAAAATTATACACAATAATCATAGTACATTGCCTAATTTTCAATTAATACTTTATGAATTCAAACATGATACCTCAATAAAGGAAGAAATAATTTAATTATTGATAATTGGTAGTAATATAGTATATATAACTTAATAATATACAGACATCTCTCTCTTGTTTTATATATATATACATATATATATAAAACAAACCATATCTATTTCTACACTTGTCACTACTGGAGCTCAGTGGTAGAGTGTTTGCCTAGGATGTATGAAGCTCTGGGTTCATTTCCACACTATCACATGCAAAGAAAAAGCCAGAAGTGGTGCTGTCACTGAAGCACCAAAAACAAGTTAGAATGTTATGACTGCAACTATAGAATGACAGGGCTTCAAATACCTCATGACAGAGCAAGCAAGGAGTCTGAAGCTGATGGCTGACGTCTAACCTGACTTACCCAGAGGTCAACAGCTACAAACCAACTCCATGGAACCAGATGCTGCTGTCTCACCGCTAACTGCTCGGGGATGAGTTCTGAAACTGGTGGTTTGCATACTCAGCCCTGGCAGGAAGTCTGTGAGACTTTGAGCTGAGGCTCAAAGTGGTAGAGTCCTAGCCTTGAGGAAAAGGTCTTAGGAGAGCACCCTCAACCTATGAGTGCAATCCCCAAGGCTGAGGACCCTCCCCTCCATTAACCACATCTTTAAACCATTAGATGTGAACTTTTGTGGTTTGTGATGTTTTTCTGAAAGAATGGTGATACTGATGAAAGCACCCGAATTCTAATGACAGCTTGTGGGATAGAGCTATGTGATGAGTCCTCCTGGTGCGCAGGCTGCTGAGGTGTTATGTGCTGAGTCCTTCATGGGGTGTATTCTTTCATCTGGTCCTTGTTAGAGCTCCACAAGTAAGATGTTTGTGCAGATGAGAAAGTTGAGGCTCAGATATGTCCCCAAGGCAGGGCCAAATTTATGTATGTACTGAACTCTAGTGACTTGTCTCCTGCTGACAATTGGTTTGGTTTCGTTTTCTCCATCATGAACCTTCAACCCAGAGCCTAGGCGCTTGACTTTCCTCTTGGGCTCATGGCTTGCAATCTACCATGCGGAACCAAAAACCCCCTTGTAGAAAGTTTCACCGCTTAGTTGTTTTTAGCTGAGGTCTATCATCCTGCCTGCTAAGGAAGCTGGGATTTGGGTTCCAAACTATCCCAGAAACAAAAGGTCCCATGAGACTATTATCTCATATTCACCACTTAGAAACTTAAAGTGGAAGCTGGGCACCAGTGAATCGCACCTCTCACCCTAGCTATTCAGGAGCCTGAGAGCTGAGTATCATGTTCCAAAGCCAGCGTCGGCAGGAGATTCCTTGAGATGGTTATCTCCAAAGAAACACCAGAAAGCATGGAGGAGCACTGTAGCTCAAGTGGTAGAGTTCTAGACTTGAGCTGAATTGCTTAGAGACAGCACCCAGGCCCAGGCTTCAACTCCTCCAACTTACAAGAAAAGAAATCAAGAAACCTGAAGTGGAGTGATGGGAATGTGCCTTAGGGGTAGAATGCTTTGCATGTATGAAACCCTGGGTTTGAATCCTCAGTACCACATCCCTAGAAAAAAAGCCTGTGTGGCTCAAGTGGTAGAGTGCTGTCCTTGTACAGGAGAAACTAAGGTACAGTGGTCAGGTCCTGAATAAAAGCTCCAGGGCTGGTGTATGCACACGCACACACGCATGCACACACGCACGCACACACGCACGCACACACACACACACACACACACACACAAAGATACAAGAAATGAATCAGTGACACCAAATGGTAAAGCAAAGAGCTTCTCCTCTGAGCTCAAGGTCAGCACCCTGTCCCTGTGTTTAACCCAAAATCTACCTACCCAGGGCCCAACTCCGAGAAGGGAAAGGTTTCAATACATGATGAGCTTCACCAGCCCTAGATGACAGGAAGCATTATGATTTTGCACAAGTGCTTAGATTTAACAAGCTCCCAGAAACCTAGGGAGGCACCTTTGCCAATTAGGAATCTTATTAGGTTCAGCTCCCTAGTTGTCTGCCAGAAGGACTCTTGAATTAATTGTAGTAGTTGTAGTTCTTTTGCAACACTGGAACATAGTCTAACAAAGACAGGATGAGTGCAGGAAACTTGGCCTGCCATGGGAGATGGCACAAATGAAGGCTTCCAGTCAAAATGGAGCACTGGGAGAGGAAGAGCTTGGGGTGCAAAGAGGCCTTTTTCTCCTGGCCTTCAGAGCCTGCCCACACTCATCCTCACTAATTGGCCCACATGAATTGTTTGTTACACAACTGTACAGGAGTGAGGCTTTTTTTCCTGCCTGTTCTAACAATGAGGCAGATTTCCTCCAACAGCCTGGAGTGTGCAAAAAGCTTCAGGCTACACTGGAAACAGTGAAGGGATCCCAGGAACACGCACTGTCTTGAAAGCACTCTCTGTGCTATGAAATCATTCTATTCAAAGCAAATTTCCTAGCTGGGTGCCTTTCTTCATAGCGACTCTGGATGTTCACTGATAGAAATACATGCATACATACACAAACACACAGACTTAATGGCTCATTTTTTGTTTGACCGTTCCTGAAGCTTGAACTGTGAGCCTAAACATTGTCCCTGAGGTCCTTTTGCTGAAGGAAGCACTTTATTGTGTCTTAAACCATGAATACCCTAGGCAGGGGTGCAGCATTTACACCCACAGATGATCCAGGGATCCTAGGACCGGAGTTCAACTCCAAGCACTGGCAAAATTCCATCAAAGCAACAAAAATGGAGGAGGAAAAATCAAGGAAGTTTTATACAACCATTTTACCTTTGTTTCCTTTGCACTGTGGCCATCCTGGGTCTCAATGACTCAGCTTGAAAATTGTACATGACCTTGCTTGGCTGAAGGCTGTGGGCTTTCAGTGAAGCCTGAGCGCAACCCAGACACCTAGGCCCTGAGTTTGATCCTGGGACTGCCACCTACACATGGCTGAAGATGCTAGGAAACTCATTCCTATCTATTCCTATCTATAGGAAGACAAATAGAATGTTTGGCATGTACTAATTGAATTACTAATTAGCTAGTCAATCTAGTATAAGATTGTACACAATAAATATAGGTCATTGATTAATTGAATTAATACTTTATTAAGTCTTCCACCGTGATTAATTAATGGACGCATAATTTTAGACCAAAAAATTGGTAACAGTAGAATATATAAGAATAAGTTATAGACATCACATTATATATAGAGTTATGCAATAGAATCTACACAAATATCTATCTGTCTCGGTATATATTTATTTATAGATGCATATACATATGTAAATACACACACACACTGCAATCTACACATCTGTCTGTTTATATATTGCCACTCCTAGGGCTTGATCTCTGGTCCTTAAATTTGCCCGCCAACTTCACTTGCATCAGACTGGTGTGCTAACATTGACCCATTTATGAAGTGGGTCTTGTACTCCCAGAGTTCAAATCACAGAACTGCCAAAAATCCTGGTGAAAGAAGCTAATTGTCCCACTTGTTTTCATTATCGGCAAGTCCTGGGTCTCAGGAATGATGGCTAATACATAGGCAAATCTGTGTTCTATATAATAGGATGTAAAAATATTATATGTGTAATCATACTCATTAAAATACACAAGAAATAAGTAAAACACAAAATAAAATCAATAACTATCTGAACCACAATATGCAGTAAACCTGTAAATATAAATCATGTATTTAAAATTTATACAAATATTATTGTTTTCAAGTGCTAGGACTTGAATTCAGGCCCTGGGAACAGGGCTTGACTTTCTTGTCTTCCAGCATGGTAAGCTTCCCCTTCCCCCACAATGCTGCAGATTTCCCAGACCCTGAGTTCAAATCCCAGGCCTGGCAGAAAAAATGGCGTCAATTCCAAGCCACGGCGCCTCATAATTTTTTAAATATTTTAATGTATTTATTTATTTATTTTTATTTTGTCAAGCACAGGACTTGAACTCAGATAATGGCAACTCTGCCTCAGCTTCGATCAATCCAGGCTGGGTTGAAGCCACTGGACTCACAGCCTAACCTGGGTTCCTGTGCTCCAAAGACTGACAGGAATAAAAATAAATAAAACGACACAGATAAGGTTTCCCTTATTTGCAATAACTAGTATATGTCTGAGTCAAGCAGAAAAGGTCAGATAAGTTGATGTCAGGGAAATGAACCCAAAGATAAGTATTCAAAAGGTTTTTTTTTTTATTTCATTCAATTGTGTCTAACATATTTATAAGATGATTTCTATGTTGCTTTGTATGTCCCTTCCCCACAGTATAACCCGTGCTTTCACTGTATTTGATGGTGGTATAATTTGTGGAGGGGAAGGGAAAAAACAAATCGTTTAAATAGGGATACAGGTGGACCTATTACAACAATGATATGTACAAGTCATTATGTCGAAAAACGAACTTTTCAACATTGGTGGGGAGGAGGATCTGGTGGGGAGGCAGGGAGGGTATGGGAAGGGATGGGAAGGGGAAACGTAGGAGGAGGCAACAATGTTTGAAAAGAAATGTACTCATTATCTTGCTCATGTAATTGTAACCCCTCTGTACGGTATTTTTACAGAAAAAATAAAAATAAAAACAAAAAACAAATCGGCAACTTTCAGATGGCTTCCGGTTTTACGTTTGTTTTCTTTGCAAGGTGACCATATTGGGTCTGAATGACATGGCTGAAAAATGTTTCTAACCTGGCATTGGTGCAAGCTGGCAGGCTACCAAGGAAGCCATAGGCCAACACGGCCACATAGGCCCTGTGTTCGAAGCCCGGTCTTAACCCCTACTAATGCTGGGAGATCCTAAGAGTCTGGTTCCTATATATAGGAATACCGATGGAAGGATATGAATGTCAAGGTTGAATTAGTTGTTCCTGAATGATACTACTATAAAATTAAACAGAGTGATTTTAGGAAGCGATGGATTTTAATGGATATTTTTTGACACATTAAAAGAATACTATTAATTATATGGATGCAATTGTTTCAAGACAGAAGTTGATTTAATTAATATTTCCTTAAGGATGAAAACGAAAATATTAATTACATGGAGGCATAATAAATACCCAAGACTTGCTAAGAATGTAGTTTATATAACTGAAGAATGTATAAACATCTCTGGCACTCTTTAAAGACCTATATTTATTTGTGTAGTACCACCTGCATGTCAATCTGTTCTTATTTTGTCAAACCCTGGGGCTCGATCTCAGGTGCTGGGAACTTCTTGTAAGCTCTATATGCCCCAGGCTGGTGTGCTGCAACTCACCCATTCATGAATTGGGCCTTGCAGGCTATCAGTTCAGATGCCAGCACTCACAAAATTGAATGGTGGAGTAAGAAGCCTAAGGTGACACGTTTTCCTTTTCTGTGAAAGGCCTGGGTGTCAGGTGTGAAGTTTCATACATAGGCAAAGCTATATCCTATGTAATACATGTAGTAAATGTTTCATGTGTAATAAGAGTCAATAAAATAAATGGTAAATAAATGAATAAAACAAAAAAATAAAATGAATAACTACACTAAGTGCAATATGGAATCAACATACAGGGCTCGATCTTAGGGCCTGGGAACTGCCTAGCAGCTGAATTGGCTAGAGGCTGCTGTGCTGGCAGTCACCCATTCATGAACTGAGCCTCTAGGCCCTGAGTTTAGATCCCAGCACTGCCAAAAATGTAATCATGGAGTGAGAAGCCGAGTGTGACATGTTTTCCTTTTCTTTGAAAGTGTTCAGTGACAGGTAGGATGTATAAATTTTATTCAAATCTATATGCTATGCAATAGGATGTCATAAATGTAAGAAATGAAATAGGTGGAAGAAAAACAGATTGAATTAGTAGTGAATCATTCTGGGATAAAATTAGACGCAATAATTATAGGACTTGGATTAAGTTTAATTAATATTTTATTGAGCATGAAGAGAATAAAAATTATATGGAGACATAATTAAATACCTAATAATTAGTAGTAACACACGATACATAAGTTAATTTGTCTCATTTATGAAATATGTAATTATATGTATGGATGTATGCACATATATGATAAATAATAGCAGGATATTGAGTAATTATTCATTAATGCTTTATTAATTGTTCAACTGGGACATATCATTAAATGGAGACATAATTTAAAACCAATAATTAGTAGTAATATTATCTATAATTCAATAATATACAGACATCTCTCCTTTTGTGTATATAATACTTATATACAGGAAGCTCTATCTATTTATACCTCACTTACTCCTGCGGCTCAGTGGTTGAGTGCTCGCCTAGGAAGCAAGAAGCCCTGGGTTGGATTTATTAGTGCTACATAAACAGAAAATCCAGAAGTTCTGCTGTTTCTCAATCAATTGAATGCTAGCCTGGAGCACCAACACTTAGGAACATTTTCTAAGCCCTTACTCAAGCCCCAGGGCTGCCGCCAAAAACAAGGTAGAATGTTCTACCTGCAATGATATAAGGACAGGACTTCAAATACATCATCACAGAGCAAGCTAGGAGTCTGGCGCTGACAGCTGCCACCTAACCTGACTCAGCCATATGTATACCGTTGGAACCCAGCTGCACGGAACCAAAAGCTGATGGCTGGCTTAACCCCATCATCCTAGCTGTTTGGGGGCTTTAAAATCCAGCTGTGGCAGGAAGTCTGTGAGACTCTTTAAAATGTGACTCCTAGTGGCAGAGTTCTAGCCCTGAGCAAATGTTATTAGAACAGTATGCACATGCTTTGAGTTCAAGCCCCATGGGTAACCCCCCTCACAAAAAACACCCCTCTAAACCATTAGATGTGATCTTTTGTGGTTTGTGAAATGTTCCTCAAAGAAGGGTGATACTGATGAAACCACCATAATTCTAATGAAAATTTGTGGAATAGAGCTATGTGCTGAGCCCTTCATAGGGTGCTCTGTGCTGAGTCTTGCACAGGGTGCTATGTGCTGAGTCCTTTACAGGGTGCAGTGTGCTGAGTTCTTTACAGGGTGCTGTGTGCTGAGTCATGCAAAGAGTGTCACGTGCTGTGGCCTTCACAGGGTGCATTCATTCATCTGGTCCTTGTAAGAGCTCCACAACAGATGATTTTGCAGACAAAAAATGTGATATATATGTGTATATATACATATATATATATAGAATTCCATATTTTATATATATGTATATATATATACATATATATAAAATATGGAATTCTATGCCTCCATAAGAAAAAATGACATTGCCACATTTGTTAGTAAATGGAAAGACTTGGAAAATATTATATTAAGTGAAGTAAGACAGGCTCAAAGAAACATAGGTCCCATGGTTTTCCTTATTTGCAATAACTAGTATATGCCTGAGACAAGCAGAAAATGTCAGATATGTTGTTCTTAGGTGAAATGAAACACACCGTAAGGATTCAAATGATTTTTCTTTCATGTGGTTGTTTCTAACATATTTGTAAGATGATTTATTTGTTGCTTTGTAGGTCTCTCCCCCACAGCATAACCCCTGTTTTCACTGAATTTGATGTTGCTATAATTTGTGGAGGGGAAGAGAAAAAGAAAATCGTTTAAATAGAGATACAGGTGGACCCATTGTCAATATGAGATGTAGAATTCATTACGTCTAAAAATGAACTTTACAACTTTGGTGGGAGGGAGTGAGGGGGAAGGGATAGGAAGGGGAAACAAAGGAGGAGGCAACAATGCTTACTAAGAAATGTGTTCAATACTTTGCCAATGTAATTGTAACCCCTCTGTATGGTATTTTCACAATAAAGAAAAAAAAAAAGCCGGGCGCTGGTGGCTCACGCCTGTAATCCTAGCTACTCAGGAGGCTGAGATCTGAGGTTCGCGGTTCAAAGCCAGCCCGGGTAGGAAAGATTGTGAGACTCCTATCTCCAATAAATGACCAGAAAACCGGAAGTGGCACTGTAGCTCAAGTGGTAGAGTGCTCGCTTTGAGCTGAAGAGCTGAAAGACAGCACCCAGGCCCAGAGTTCAAGCCCCACAACCGACCAAAAAAAAATAAAAAAGAAGTCTGATTAAAAAAAAATATTGTGCCTCAGATGTGTCCCCATGGCATGGACAAAATTATGTATTACTGAAGGCTAATGAGTTGTCTCATGCCGACAATTGTTTTGTTCTTGTTTTTCTCAGTCATGAACCTTGAACTTGCGGCTTAGGCACTGACCCTTACCACTGGGCTCAGGGATAGCCCTCCACCAAGTGGAGCCAAGGACCCCCTTGCAACATAGTGCCACAGCCTAGGGGTCTATAGCTGAGGTCTGTCATCCTGCCATCTCAGGAAGCTGAGATCTGAGGATCTGGGTTCCAAACTATCTCAGACACAAAAGGCCCATGAGACTATTATCTGCAATTGATCACTAAGAAACCTGAAGTGGAAGTTTGGTGCTTGTGGCTCATGCCTATCATACTAGCTACTCAGGAGGATGAGATCTGAGGATCATGGTTCAAAGCTAGTCTGGGGCAGGAAAGTCCTTGAGACACTTAACTCCAATGAACCACAAGGAAACCTGAAGTGGTGCTGTGGCTCAAGTGGTAGAGCACTAGACTTGAGCTGAAGAACTCAAGGACAGCACCCAGGTCCATACTTTAACTGCTACAACAGACAACAACAACAACAAGAAAAAGACAGAAACAAACTAACAAACCTGAAGTAGGGGGCTGGGAATGTGCCTTAGGTGTAGAGTGCTTTGCATATATGAAACCCTGGGCATGATTTCTCAGGACCACATCACTAGAAAAAAGCCTGAAATGTCTCTGTGGCTCAAGTGGGAGAGAGATATCTTTGTACAAGAGAAACTAGGTATACTGCTTTGATCCTATGTTCAATCTCCAGGACTGGTGTATGCATGCATGCACATGGACACACACACACACACACAAACACACACACACACACACACACACACACACACACACACAGACCAGAAGTGAAGCTGTGACACCAAATGGTAGAGCACTGGGCTTCTGCACTGAGCTCATGTTCAGCACCCAGGCCCTGTGTTCAACCGCAAAACCTAGCCACCCAGGGCCCAACTAAGAGAGGTCAAACGTTTCAAAACATGATGAGCTTCACCAACCCTAGATGACAGGAAGCTTTGTGATATCCGACATGTGCTTGCATTTCCAAAGGTTCCAGAAACCTAGGAGAGGCATCATAGGCCCATCATCGACTGAAATTAAACATTTCATTAGGTTCAGTGCCCTAGTTCTCTGCCAGAAGGACTCCTGAATTATATTGAACATGGTATCTGAACACTGGAATATAGTCTCACAAAGGCAAGATAAGTGCAAGTGCAGGGAACTTGGCCTGCCAAGGGTGGTGGCATAAATGAAGGCTTCTTGTCAAAACAGAGCACTGGTGAGAGAGATAGCTTGGGGTACAAAGAGGCCTTTTTCTCCTGACCTTCAGATCCTACCCACACTCATCCTCACTAATTGGCCCAGATGGAGTTGTTTGTTTCACCGCTGTACAGGAGTGAGGCCTTTTGTCTGCCTGTCCAGACAATGAGAGACTTCTTCCAACAGGCCTGGAATGCAGAGAAACCCTCAGGGTACACTGGGAACAGTGAGGGGAGCCCTGGAACATGCAATGTCTTGAAAGCCCTCTCTGTGCCATGAAATCATTGTATTGCAAACAAATTTCCTAGTTCAGTGCCATTCATCATAGCTACTCTGGAGATTCACCTATAGGGATACATCCATCCATGTACAATACATGGAGCTACACGGTATTTTTTTTGGTGGGGGGCAGGTCCTGGGGTTGGACATTAATCCTAGCTGTTGTCCCTGAACTCCTTTTGCTCAGAGGTAGCACATTAAAATTGAGTCACAGCCCCATTTCTGGGTTTTTCTCTGATCTCATAGATATAATATTGTCAACTTTCCTACACTGGCTGGATTCAAACTAAGGTTCTCTACATCTTAGCCTTCTGAGTAGCTGGGACAGTCAGCAGCCACTGGCACCTGCCTTTCTTTTCTTCTTCATTTTTTACTCTGGACATCTGACTTCTTAACAGGGTCATTCCAATGGTTTGAATTTATAAGTAAACTACCCAATGTTCTTTATAGGTGCAATCTCTGAGAAGGGTTTTCTCTCCTCATCTTCCCCTCTGGCCACAGGTTTGAAGCCAAAAATGAGAAATGAGTGTCCCAGGATTTGGGAGCAAATGTCCACAGGACATGCCAGTTCGGTCACTTAGCATTGAGCTGCAGTGAATTTACTATCTCAGGACGAGAGGACTGAAACCTTGAGCGATTTTCAGACTGTCTGCATTGCTCCTTTTGTCTATAAAATGACCTAATAATTATGAATGTTTTTGTCTACACCCTTAAGTATCTAGAACACACTAGAAGCATCTTCCTGTTTCTGTTTTTCTCTAGTTCCTCTCAAGATTTAGACTAAAGGTTTTGTGGAGTGGCATCTCAGCGAATCCCCAAGGAAAGGTGCTTAAATCCTCCTCAGGAGATAACCATTCAAAGCCAGCCTGAGCAGGAAAGTATGTGAGCCTCTTATCTCTAATAAACTACCAGAAAACCAGAAGTGGAGCCGTGGCCCAGAGGGTAGAGCTCCAGATTTGAGAGAGAAAGCCAAGCAGGAGATACTTTACAGAGCAGGCAGGAAAGCCTGGGAGGCGCTTATGTCCAATTATAGACCAGATGGCTGGACGTGGAACTCTGGCGGTGGTAGAGTCTCAGCCTTGAGCAAAACAGCTCATTGCATTGGGCCCTGTGTTTAAGCACTGGGATGCCCACAAAAAATTCAAAGAGAGAAGGCCAAGTTATGTATCAGTGTCCTACTTACTTACGTGTGTATATTCCCTGAGTGCAAAGAGATCATAGGCAATGCTTCTGCTTTTACTTACTGATTTATTTTTCAGATATGCTCGTTGCGCATACTGCACCATTCTCTTCATTTCAAGCCCATCGCTTTTCTCTTCCAGGGCTCCACACCTGCATCCTTATATGAGACACACTTAAGCTCTCAGCAGCCTTTATTTACATTTTATTATGAGGCCAACGCAGGAACAGTCACAAATCAGGCAGGGGAAGAGATCAGGATTCATATTTATAACAGGTATTCAGAAAAATTAACTTGGGGATGAAAAATGGTAGGGTACTTATGTAAAAAGTACCATTAAGAAAAAGATGAGGGGGCTGGGAATGTGGATTAGTGAGAGAGTGTTTGCCTAGCATGCAAGAAGCCCTGGGTTTGATTCCTCAATAGCACATACACAGAAAAAGCCAGAATTGGTGCTGTGACTCAAGTAGCAGAGTGCTAGAGACAGTGCCAAGGCCTTGAGTTCAGCCCAAGAACTGCCAAAGAGATACCAGGTAAGTAGACAGACAGACAGACAGACAGACAGACAGACAGACAGATAGACAAACAGACAGATAGACAAACAGACAGATAGACAGACAGATAGATAGATAGATAGATAGATAGATAGATAGATAGATAGATAGATAGATAGATAGATAGATAGATAGATAGATAGATAGATAGATAGATAGATAGATACATACATACATACATACATACATACATACATACATACATAGATACATAGATACATAGATACATAGATACATAGATACATAGATACATAGATAGAAATATGATGGGTGAATCTGGTCTTGGATCTCAGTAGGAAAGAAGGGAACACTTCCCAACCATGAGGCCTTCTGCATTGTGCCAGGACACCAGCATCGCCTTCACATAACCACAGAACAGGAAGACTGTCTCTCTCCCACTTCTAAGGCAGTGGAGGGCCCCAGAGTCAAGAGGGCAGAGCCAGGTTCTAACTCAGGTGCTTGGAGGCAGAAGAGAAAGGGCCCTGCCTCTCCTTGGACTGGGGATTTACATTAATGATGTGAAGAATGAAGGAAGGAGAATGGACTGGCAGAGGTAGAAGAAGGGCCTTCAAATCTGACAGATGGAGAGTCAAGAACCCACTCCCTAAGACCAAAAAGCAGGATTTTTCTACTTTGTTCCTTGCCTCTCCCCCACTAAACTGGCTCTCTATTGGTAACCTAAAGATAGCCTGAGGCTCCCTTAACCTGAGGGAGGAAGGATAATTAGTCATTGTTTGAAGAGGCTGAGAAAAGCCTGACCCTTGTGTGACTCTAACAAATTTTTCAGGTTTCTGACTCTAACAAATTTTTCAGGTTTCCCCCCATTGCTGGCTGTGCCTGGAATGAATGAAGTGGTTTTGCAGCTCACTTCCCTGTTGAGTGTGTACATTCTGCCTACTAATCCTGCAGGCCTAGATCTCTGCACCTAGTCCGTTTTTTTGAAACTGTTTCCTGTCCTTCAAATACAGTGTTACATTGGAGTTCTTCCTGCTAACAGGGCTAGGTCTTAGATCCTGAGAACTTCATTTATACCCAGCATGGGTCAATGATGTTTCTTTCCTGCTTCTATAGCTTGAGAATTCTAAGAACATTTAGAGTGCAAGTAACTTCTCATCACCAAGGGAAATCCAGGAATTCTTGAACATGTGACCTTTCAGAAGACCACTCGAGGACACAAGATGATTACAATCTTCACGTGAGTGGCTGGGCAGATGGATCTGCTACACTTGAACCTTGAACTCAGCCTGCTCTCCCAGTCCATGTCCTTCTTTGTTGCTTGTCCTGTTAGCTCCTCAGGAGCTTCCAAGATAGAAATAGATTGATCAAACCCAAAGAGAGTTGCTGTCTTTTTCCTTCTTTTTCTGTCCTTTGCTTTAAATGTTTTGCAGGTCTTTGGGCTTGAATTGTGGATCTAGGCTCTTTCCCTGGGCTCCTTTGGCTCAAGGCTATCGCTCTGCCATATGAGTCCCTTTCTGCTTTGTCTGTGGTGAAGTGGAAGTCAGAGCCTCATAGACATTCCTGCCCTGGCTGTCCTCACCCTGTGATCCTCAGACCTCAGACTCCTAAGCAAGGGTGACAAGCATGAGCTTCTCTTGCTCTGCTAAGTTCAGAACTATAATGACATTGAAAATACAAGTAAACTGCTCATCATAAAGGGCTTGGGGAGTATATTAACCTTTTCAACATTGGACCTTTCAGAACCCTGTCACACAAGGTTATACTCCTAGAGACAGAGAGCCTGAGCATTTAGATCTTCTATAATTGAACATTCAGCTCTGACTCCAATTCTGGTGTACACCAGCATTCATTTTCCAGAAAATGTTCTCATAATTAACAAATAGGAAAAGTACTTTGATTAACCCTCACTTTTTTTCCAGGTATGTATCTCGAACTCAAGACTGGGCAGTATCCCTAAGCCCTTCAGCTCAAGGTGAACACTCTACCACTTGAGTCACAGCTCCACGTGGGGTCTTTTGGTGGTTCATTGGAGGTAAGAGTCTAACAGGCTTTCCTTGCCTAGGCTGTCTCTGAACTGTGGTCTTGAGATCTCAGCTTCATGATTAGCTAGGGTTGTAGGTGTGAGCCACCGGCATCTGACCTATTATTTTGCCAGTTCTGGGGCTTGAACGTAGGTCCGGGGTACTGTCTCTGAGCTTCTTTTTCTCAAGGCTAGGATTCTACCACTTGAGCCATTCCACAGCTTCTGGCTTTTTCTGAGTATGTGGCACTGAGGATCTAAACCCTGGCATTCATGCATGCTGAGCAAGCTTTCTACCTATAAGCCACATTCCCAGCTTCACTCTTACTATTTTATCCCTCAACTTGCCTATCCTCAAGAAAAAGCCTCTGAGTATAAAACATTTAAAGAAATCCCTGTGAGAAGTTGTCCAAAGATGAATAAGACAAAGCTCATACTTGGGGCAGACTCTAAACATGTGATGACTGTGACAAATGCCTCCATTTAATTATGTATCATGTTTCAACTCTTAACAAGGTATTAATGAAAAATGACTCAATGTCCTAAATTATTGTGTATCATTTTATAATAAATTTATAAAATGTAATAAATATGTATGTAATAATACTAAATACATTAAACAATGAATAAATAAATCAAATAAAAATAAAATAAATAAAGATACAGGTGGACCTGTTGCAACAATGAGAAGTACAAGTTGTCATGTTGAAAACAAACTTTACAACTTGGGGGGGAGGACTAGGTAGTGGGGAGGGAGGATGGGAAGGGTAAACAAAGGAGGAGGCTACAATGCTTGATAAGAAATGTACTCACTATCTTGCCCATGTAATTGTAACCCCTCTGTACAGTATTTTCACAATAAAAATTAAAAATTAAAATTAAAAAAATGAATAAAAAACAATGACAATAATCATAATATGTAATAAACACACATATGTAACTATATATCATAAGTATTTTTCCATTGCAAGGCCATACTGCAGGCCTTGGGAACACTAGCCTGAATCTGTTTTCCTCAAGGACAGTAAACTTTGCCTTTACCCATGGTGCAAAAGAGTTACCTGGAATGTGAGATCAAATCCCAGCAATAGCAGCAATACTGGCCCCATTTCCAAGACAGAGACAATATTTTTGATGAAAGCAGTTATGTTTATTCAGTTCCATACTGAACATTTCAAAAAAAAAAAGCAGTGTAGAATTTTGTATAGCTATTCAGACATCTTTCCTTTACCCCCAAAGTGCTTCTCTTAGCACTACATTGTTTATTTTTTGTATGATGTTTATTGTAAAAATGATGTACAGGGGGTTACAGTTATATGAGCAAAATAATGAGTACATTTCCTATTGAGTATTGTTGCCTCTTCCTTTATTTTCCCCTTACGATCCCTTCCCTCCCATCTCCACAACTACCTCCCCCTGCCAAGATCAGTGACTTAATTTTTTAATTTTGGCTTGGCATGGGGTTTGAACTAAAGTAGTGGCTACTCTGCACCCTCCCTCACATTGGTTTGGATTTACCAAGACCCTGAGTTCAAATCCCAGGATAGGAAATAAAACTAGCAGAAATTCCAAATCAGGGAGCTTTATTTTTTTAATTTAGTTAAATAAATAAATAAATAATTTATTTATTTGTTAGTTTGTTTGTTCTTTTTTTGCCAACCACAGGTCTTGAACTCAGATCATGGCAACACTGCCTAAGCTTTGATATCCCTAGGCTGGGCTGCAGCCTCTAGACCCATAGCCAATCCTGGGATCCCAAGCCAAGAGGGCTTTAAGGAAGAAAAAAAAAAGTGAAACAGCACCAAAAGTAGTGAGCCGCAGAGGGTTGGGAGTGGTTATAATTTTTTTCTTTGCAGGGTGATCCTACTGGTTCTGAATCACACAGCTGCAAAGTGGACCTGACCTGCCATTGCTGAAGGCTGGTGGGCTATCAGGGAAACCATAGGCCCACCTGTCAACCTAGGCCCCAGGTTCAAATCCCTGTCCTGACACCTACCAGTAGTGGAGATCCCAAGAGACTCGTTCCTATGCATAGGATACTGATTAAAAGAGTAGTTCGTGTATTGTTAGTCTAAAATTGGATGCAAGAATCCTAGGATGCTGATTGATCTTAATTAATAGTTTATTAAGCATGAAAAGAATAATATTCCTTCAATGGAAGTATAATAAATACCTAAGAGTTGGTAGGAAAGTAGTTGATGTCGTTTAATAATACACAGTCGGCTCTGGCACTTTTTCCATGTATCACTGTTTTGGCCAAACCTGGGGCTCAATCTCAGCACCTGGGAACCACCTGACAGCTTCATTGGCCAGAGGCTGCCAGGCTCACACTCACCCATTCATGAATTGGGCCTGCTAGGCCCTGAGTTCATATCCTAGCACTGTGAAAATTTAATCTTGAATTAAGAAGCCGAGTGTGACACATGTTTCCCTTTCTTGGGAGAGCTCTGCATTTCAGGCATGATGAGAACACATCTAAAAATCTAAATGCTATGTGATAGGATATAAACAATATAATAAATGGCATAGGTGTCATCAGAGTCAGTAAAATAAATGGTAAATAAATGAATAAAACAAGAAATAAAATGAATAATCACACAAAACACGGTATGGACTGAACGTCTATATGGAAGTATAAACCCTATCACACTAAACACGATATGGACTGAAAATCTGTATGGAAGTATAAGTGCTATTTTTAAAATGTATATAAGGAGTATGTTTTCCAGGCCTGAGGCTTGAATTCAGCCACCATACTAAGATGGTATGGAGGGAGATCCCAAGTTTATGGACCTAGGAAGAGTTATGGAATGCGATTGATGTCATCTTTGAATCAGTAGTTCATGTGTGATGGGAGTAGGAAATGATAGGCAAGAATCATGGGGTATTGCTTATTTGCAATGAAGATTTGATGAAGCATGACAATAATCATCAGTTGTGAAATGGAGGCATCAGGAAAGATCCAAGAATCGGTAGTAACACAGTAGATTCAATTCCATCACAGGTGGCCATCTCTCCTACTCTCTCTCTATATGTACTTATTTGCATACTACCTTCAGCTTATGAATGGATGACTGCTGTGCACCCTCCCCCTACCCCTACCTGGGGGCTCAATCTCAGGTCCTGAGAAAGGCCGCTCCTTAGTGGCTCACAGGCTGTTGTGTTCACGTGGACCCATTCACCTCTTGGGCCTGCTAGGCTCTGAGTTCAAAACCCAGCACTGCCAAAAGAATCATCCTGATGTCAGAAGCCAATCGTTGCGCCTGTTTTCCTTTCCTGTGCAAGTTCTGGGTCTCAGCTAGGATGGAGAATGCATGGGTTACCCTGTGGCCATGGGAATTGGTAGTCATGCATGTCAGTGCAGTTATACCTGTCATCATGTACTCAAGAAAATACACACTACATACATGAATAGCATACAAAATAGAGAATAACTACACTAAATGATCAATGCAGTCCACACACAGATGTGAACATACATCCCATGTTTCAATGATGCATTGATGTCTATTGTGGCCTCCCTGGGGCTTGATCTCAGTTCCTGGGAACGGCCCAGCTCTTTCATGGCTCACAGGCTGGAGTGCGCACGTGGACCCATTGGCCAGTTGGGCCTCCTAGGCCCCAAGTTCAAATCCCAGCACTGCCAAAAATTCACCCGGATGTGAGAAGCCAGTATTTGCACCTTTTTTTTTTCTTTCCTGTGCTGTGCATGTTCTAGGTCTCAGCTAGGATGGACAATGCATAGGCAACTCTCGACTTATGTGAATAGATTGTCATCCAGGTCAACACAGTTATATTTGTCATTCTATACTCAAGAAAATACACACCACATCTATGAATAAGGCAAAATAATGAGAATGACTACACAGAATGCAAGGTACTGCCCACCCATGTATGGAAATAGAGGTCCTCTGTTTAAATTGGGAATTTATGACTATATTGGCCCCCACCCTGGGGAGATCAATCTCAGGTCCTGGGAACGGCCCAGCTCTTTAGTGGCTCACAGGGTGGTGTGCTCACCATGTCCCATTCACCAATTGGGCCTGCTAAGCTTTGAGTTCAAATCCCAGCACTGCCAAAAGCTTCACCCTGATGTGAGAAGCCAATTGATCCATCTGCTTTCCTGTCCTGTTAAAGTCCTGGCTTTCAGCGCAGATGGAGAATACTATCTAGGCAACTCTATAACCATGGGAATATGTTGACATCCATGTCAGCACAGTTATATCTGTCATCGTACTCAATTAAACATACAATACATCCATGAATAAGACACAAAATAAAAAGAATAACTACACTCAATGCAAGTTGCATAACATACCTGTAGGTAAAGAGAGATCCTATGTTTAAAAAAGGTGGGCATGTTATTTTGTCCAGTGCTGGGGCTTCAAATCAGGCCCTGGACCTGCCCTGACATTCTAGTCTTCAAGGATGGTGAGCTTCCCCTTCCATCACAGTTCAAGAGAGCTACCCAGACCTGAATTCACTTCCCAGCACTGACAAAATTTTCATCCTGATGTCAGAAGCCAGTCATTGCAAATGTTTTCCTCTCCTGTGAAAGTTCTGGGTCTCATCTAGGATGGAGAATGAAAGCATATGCAACCCTATAACCATGGGAACAGGTTGTCATCCATGTCAGCACAGTTACTACCTGTCACCAATAAAATACACAATACCAGCATGAATTAGGAACAAAATAAGGAGAAGAAGTGCACTGAATGCAAGATGCTGCCCACACATGTATGTAAATATAGATCCTATGTTTAAATTATGAATTTATGACTATCTGGCCCTCCCTGGCACTCGATGTCAGGTCCTGGGAATGGCCTATCTCCTTCATTGCTCACAGGCCTGTGTCCTCACCTTGACCCTTTCCTGAATTGGGCCTGCTAGGCTCTGAGTTGAAATCCCAACACAGCAAAAATATGAATCCTGATGTGAGAAGCCAATCGATTCACCTATTTTCCTGTGTTGCGAATGTCCTGTGTCTCAACTAGGATGGAGAAAGTATAAGAAACCCTATAGACATGGCAATAGGTTGTCATCCATGTAAACACTGTTATATCTGTTACTACTCAGTAAAATAAATAATACCTCCATGGATAACTCACAAAATAAGAAGTACACCGAACACAAGATGCTATCCACACATATATGTAAATATAGATCCTATGTTTAAACAATGAATTTATAACTATTGTGGCCCACCGTGGGGATCAATGTCATATCCTGGGAATGGGCTTCCTCCTTAGTTGCTCACAAGATGGTGTGTTCATATTGACCTATTTGCCACTTAGTCCTGCTAGGCTCTGAGTTCAGATTCCAGCACTACCAACAATTGGATCATGGAGTAAGAAGCTGAGTGTGAAACTTGTTTTCCTTTTCTCTGAGAGTTCTGGGTGTCAGGCATGATGGAAAACACTTCTACAAATCTAGATGCTATGTGATAGGATGTCATTAATGTAATAAATGGAATGGTTGTCATCATAGACAGTAAAATCAATGGTAAATAAATGAATACAACAATAAATACAAGGAACAACCACGCCAAACTTGTATGGACTGAACATCTATAGGTAAGTACAAAGCCTATCTTTATATAAATAGTATGTTTTCAAAGGCTGGGGCTTGAATTCAGGCCTAGTGAACAGGCCTGAAATTCTTATCTTCAAGTACGGTGAGCTTCCCCTTCATCCACTGCAGATTTACCCAGATCCTGAGTTCAAATCCAAAACCTGGCAGAATAAATGTTGGGAATTGCAAGCCAGGCAGCTAAATTTATTTTATTTTATTTTTTCCCAGAGCAGGGCTTGAACACGGGTCGTGGCAACTCTGCTTCAGCTTCAATCACCCTAAGCTGAGGTGCAGCCACTGGACCCACAGCTCATCCTGGGATCCTAGATCCCTAGGCCTTGAAGGGAAAAAAAATCACAGGAAAATATGGAGATGGCCTTTTTATGTTTTCTTCCTTTGTGAGGTGACCCTCCTGGATCCAAATGACACTGTTGCAAAGGGTATTTTACCTTGCACTGCTGAAGTCTGGTGGACTATCGGGGAAGCCATAGGACCATGTGGCAACATAGGCCCTGATTTCAAATCCCAATCCTGACACCTACCAACGGCATGAGATACTAAGAGACTCGTTCCCATCCATAGGAATGTTATCAATGTCAGGTTGAATGAGTTGATCGTGAATGATTCTCCTATAAAATTAGACAAGATGATTTGAAGAAGCTGATTGATTTTATTTAATATTTATGAAGCATTGAAAGAATATTATTACTTACAGGAATGCAATAATTTCAGGACACTGATTTAATTAATAGTTTATTAAGGATGAAACAGTAACATTAATTACATGGAGGCATAATAAATACCCCTAAATTTGTAGGAATGTATTCTATATAACTGAATAATGTATAGACATCTCTGGCACTATATAAACATATATATTTATTATTGTACTGTCATCTGCAAGTCAATCTGTCCATATTTTGTCAACCCCTGGGGCTTGATCTCAGTTCCTGGGAACTGCCTGTCAGCTCAATTTGCCCCAGGATGGCGTGTTGACACTCACCCATTCATGAATTTGGCCTTGTAGGCCATGCATTCAGATGCCAGGACTCCCAAACAATTAATCGTGGAGTAAGAAGCTGATGGTGAAACATTTTTTTTCCCTTTTCTGTGAAAGTCCTGGGTGTCAAGTATAAAGTGGAATACATATGCAGACCTATAATCCTACGTAATCAATGTAATCAATGTTCTATGTGTCATAATAGTCAATAAAATAAACGGTCAATACAAGAAAAAGACAAAAAAAATAACTATACTGAGTGTAATATGGAGTGAACATATGTACATGAATATAAATCATATATTTAAAATGTACATGAATAGGATGTTTTTTAGTGCTGGGGATCCAATTCAGGCCTAAGGAACAGACTTGAATTTCCTGATTTCAAGGAGGCAAGCTTCCCCTTAACACACAGTGCAACAGAGTTACCCAGACAATAAGTTCAAATCCCAATCCTGGCAGAAAAAAATTGCACCTTTATACTATGTGAGGTCGAATTCTTAGGTATTTCATTCTGCCTCCATTTAATGTATGTGATTGTTTAAATACTTAATGAAGTATTAACTAAAATCGATCAGTGTCCTAGGATATAATTGTGTATAATTTGATCCTAGAATCATTCAATCTTGACATTGATCACATTCCATTGGTAATCTTATGGATAAGAATGAGTTTCTTAGGTTCTCTTGCCATTTGGAGGTGGCAGGACCAGGATTCCTACTGTGGGCTCCAGCTCCCACAACTTCAACCCGAGGATAGGCAAATCACAGGTCTGTGCCACAACATAAGCAAGACCAATTATCAGGCCGGCACCAGTGGCTCTCAGCAGTCGCCTTGATACTTACAAGGCTATGATAAGAGGATCATGGTCAAACTCACCCTAGGCAGGAAAGTCCTTGAGACCCCTGTCCAACTTCAATGCCAACAAAGTCAGAAGTAGAGCTGTGTGGCTCCAGTGGTAGAGGGCTAGTCTTGAGCAAAAGCAGCTTACAGACTGCCCAGATACTGAGTTTAAGGTCCAGGACTGGCAACAAACAGACATACACAACAATCTAAAGCCGGTCACCCTCTTGTCCCCAACTGAATTGGACAGAGTTCCCTGGGAAAGGGGCTGGGGGAGCCACTGTCATCTTCACTCTGCCCATTCTGTCTGCATCACAGGATTCCGGCCACACACCCATTCTTTCATGGTTCTTTCTGACCAATGGGATATAAGAATGGTGGTCACACCCACATTCTATGCTGCCTGATAGCACTGGGATTCCTCTGTTGGTTGACACCACTACCAACAGTTGAAGAAGGTAGAGGTGGCTGAGTGGTGATCAAGAGACTGAAGCCGTAGGAGGAGAGGTCTTGCTCAGCCCTGCCACGCACATGCCCACGCCCTGGTCCCCTTCAGCATTCCATGTGGCACTGCATTTCAAACCGAGCACTGCTTGCTTGGACCCATGGCACCTCTTGGAGTCCTCAAGTGATGGCACTCCACAGGCAGGCTTGTGGCCCCGACCTGGTCCAGGTCCCCCTGTCTCTGCTCCAGGCATGAGTATTTGCCCTGCTACTGCCTTCGCTACTCGAATCCACCCGGAGCTGCCTCCAACAGCTTCTCCCAATAGCACATGTGAGTGGCCTCCTCCTGGGCCCATACCCTGTGACCCCCACACCATGAGATCCCCCCCCCCGACTGGACCTCCAGCTCCCCCATACCCTACAGTCTGGCCTGGGCTCTGCCACAAATGTGCCCCAGGGGTGGGAGTGGGTGGTGACCAGAGTATCCCACCCCCATCCCTAGTTGCCAGTGTCCCAAGAAACAGGGAGATGCAGGGATGGGTGAGGAGGGGGCACCACAGAGCCCCTGGCCTGGAGCAGTGGGAGCCACACAGCCACTCATCTGCACCCTTCATCTTCCTGGTGGGAACCTGGTGGCTTTAGTCAGACGTGGGGAGCAGCACCTCCACACTTGCCTTCTTGGGTCTTTTCCTTTTTTCTGGGGGTTGGGGCATTGGATGCAGAAGATAGGTCTCTCTTGCTGTGTGAGCCCTTGTCCTCTGTGCTTGGTCACCCTTTCACTTGAAGAGAGGGTCCCAGAAGAGCCCATTAGGGAAGTGAGAGTGCTGGGGGTCAGAGCAGAATGTGAATATCTGGGAGGAACACCCCCCTAAACACACATACACATACACCCAGCCTGTCCCCTCCCCCAACTGTCAACAGTTCTCACAGAGTGATCACATTTCCCAGCTCTGCTAGTTTCTGCTGGTGCTCCCAGTCCATGTGGTCCTGGATTCCCAAGAATCTGCCATGTGGCCCAGAAGCATGTAGGCTGGAAATAAGTCCAAGTTTGTAGCCTTTAGGACCGCATCCATTTCCCCAATACCACCGCCACCTCAGGTCAGACACACCTCTGGGGTCACCATGACCCCCTGCTTGTCTTGGGACTCCTTTACCCAGCGTCCTGGCCTAGAGTTTTGGTGATTGGGGAGTCAAGGGACTGGCCCTGGAGAAAGGGATAGGCACAGTATGCTGCATCATTAGAGTGGTGCTCCCCTTGGGTGGGAGCTCCTGATTCCTCCAAGGGAACCCCCGTGCTCTAGCTTGTATATTGCCCAACAAACTCTGGAGAGGCACTGCTCGGAATCTGTGTGTGTGTGTGTGTGTGTGTGTGGTGCTGCATCATTAGAGTGGTGCTCCACTTGGGTGGGAACCCCTGATTCTTCTAAAGGAACTCCTGTGCTCCAGCTTGTACATTGTCTCAGATGAGGAACCAAAAAACTCCGGAGAGGCACTGCTCTGAGATTTTGTGTGTGTGTGTGTGTGTGTGTGTGTGTGTGTGTGTGTGTGTGTGTGTGTGTGTCTGTGTGTGTGTCTGTGTGTGTGTCTGTGTGTGTGCATGAGAGAGAAGGAGAGAGACAGATATATATCATCTTCCTCCTTGTATAACCTGACTGTACTCAGGTGAGTGATCATTTGGAAAATTGCAGGTGCTGCATGGGCGAGTCTTCTGTCACTGGTCTGGATTTGTGTGTGTGTGTGTGTGTGTGTGTGTGTGTGTGTGTGTAGAAGTGGATTGTAATATGGAGGCTGGGTCCTTTGGTAACTTCTGCCTGCTACCTTTGGGGGATGCATGGGCTTTGTGGCTGAGGTCTTGGGGCCTGGAAGTGTGAGACACTTGAAGGGGACTCAGCAACCTTAAATTATAAGACCAAGGGACATGTGTGCCTTGGAGCTTTCTACTCCTTTGACCCTGGTTGGTGGCAGCTGGAGCTTGGGAGGACCTGAGTATGGGGCCCACAAGGGTTGGCTTCTCAGGGGGACAGAGAGCATGGCCAGCACTTAGTAAGGATGTGAGCCCTGCTGGTATGGAGTGCACCAGTATAAGTCAGACTCCGGGTTTTCTCATCATGACTTCTGATGGGTGAGGCCAAACCTATTTTAAATCTTTTGCTGTGATCTTCATATCTCAGCCTCCTGAGTAGCTAGGATTATACATATAAGCCTCTGCCACTGGGACTTTCGTTCTTTTTGGTGTATTAGGGTTTGAACTCAAGGCCTTAGGCTTGCCAGTCAGGTCTTCTACCATGGTATCCAACCCTTTCTGTCTTGGGCATTTCCGAGATAGAGACTCACTCAAAATGTGCTCAGGCTGGGCTGGATTGTGGTCCTCCTATCTGTGACAGGTGTGCGCCACAAGGCCCGGTCCTCCTTAGTTGGGATGGTAGACATATAGTGTCATGCTCAGTCATCGGTTTAGATGATTATCCCAAACTTAGTTTACAGCAGCCATAAAGCTCTGGGTTGGGCCTCCACCATTGTACCTCAGTCTCCTCCTTGGACAGATGTGAGGAAACAAGGGATCAATACAAGGGGATCTCTAGAGCAGGGCCAGGCACAGAAGGAGCGGCTGTCAGATACGGTTCTTGGCAATTCTGTGAGCATACGACAGTAAGATAACTGGGAAAGGGCTCAGATGGGGCCTGTTATTAGTCATGTCACACGTACGGGTTTATGAAACAAACCATGGTTCTCTTTCAGCCTTATCCTATTCCCATGAGGAAGGAGATCCTTCACTGTGTTCAGTTTTGTAGCTGGGGAAAATGAGTCACGGAGAAGGCGGGTGACCATCTCATGACCTCCAGTTGACAGAAAGCTCAGCCTGACTTCTCTGCCATGGTCTCTAGGAGAATGTGTGGTATTCAGCACACTTCTTGTGGTGGGAAGTCCACTTCTTGTCAGTCGTGGGGCTTGAACTCTGGGCCTGGGTGCTGTCCTCGAGCTCCTCAGCTCAAGACTAGCACTCTACCACTTGAGCCACAGTGCCACTTCCAGTTTTCTGGTGGTTCTTTGGAGATAAGTGTCTCATGGACGTTCCCGGCTGGGCTGGCTATGAACCATGTTCATCATATCTCATAGGACTTTAGTCCTGAACCACCAGCACCCAGCTTAATTGTAATTCTGACTTTCTTTCTCTCTCTCTTTTTCTCTCACAGGAAGTGGTTGTATGGATGCTGAAGAGGTAGCCCAGTGTCCCCATGTGGCTGGAACCCAAGGTGGCCCTCTCATTCTGGAGGTGGGCTGTGGGTCAGGAACTGTCTCACTCAGCCTGTTGAACCAGCCCTATGAGGTAAGCCCCTCTTTGCCCTGGCTAGACCGTGACAGTTATTCATTGTCCATCCAGCCTTATTGGACTTAATATTGTTTTCTACGTCCTTTTCTAGCAACTGGCCAAAATTATGATACATAGTTATGGAAAGAAAATATAATACCATCTTAAGAAAGTCATTTAGAGCTCTGGGAATGTGGCTTCATGGTACGGTGCTTGCCTACCATGCATGAAAACTTGAGTTCAATTCTTCAGTACCACATAAACAGAAAAAGAAACACTGGAAGTGGTGCTGTGCCTCAAGTGGTAGAGTGCTAGCCATGAGAGAAAGGAAAAGCTCAGGAATAATTCCCTAGCCCTGAGTTTAAGTTCCAGGACTATAGGACTGGCAAAAAAAAAAAAACATAAAAAAATTAGTTAGTAAATGCAAAATAAATAATCCATACTTGGAATATATATTGTTCCTTCCATACTAATACCTGACAATACTCCCTAATTCATGTACTTTACCTATATTAGGATACTGTGTTGAAAAAAAAGTTTTGTTCATTAGGTCCCAACAATTAATGCTAGGAATGTGCTTAGATGTCAGGTGAAGATTAATTCTGGAAATTCAAAGATTCCAAGCATTTGAGAGGTCACTGCTAATCACAATGAGAAGGATAGTCTAAGTGAGATTTGGAAATCTTTTTGGTCAGTCATGGAACCAAAAAGGCAGAGGCAAATTATCAGTTGGGACAAGAGAAGGAATAACTCTAGAAGGAAGGAACAAATGATAGTAACTAATGCATACCAGAAATCATTCTGGGGAACCATTCTTGGTTATTGAAGAACTAGTTATCAACCAGGCTTATTCTTCATTGCCTTTAGCATTTTAAATCTCTTAGGCTAGTTCTTAATCTCTGTGTGATAAATGTATCTTCTCTTATGTTGTTTTTCCAGACCTGATCCCTTTTGGTTTCTCAAAATCTAAGTCTTTCCTGATACTAAATACACCTACACAGATGGCAAGGGGTTGCTAATGTAAGGGTTGCATAGCTCAGGAGTCATTAATGTAACAAAATGGAATAGGAGGACTATTTATTGCTACCTCAATTTTTTCTGAAAAGCTGCCATGTCATCATTTGATTCAAATTTACATTCTTTGTCCACATAGTGTCATTAAGTGCAGTAAATGGAAATATGAGCTGGGTGCTGTTGGCTTAAGCCTGTAATCCTAGCTAATCAGGAGGTTGAGACCACAGGATTGCGGTTCAAAGCCAGCCTGCTCTGGAAAGTCAATGAGAACCATATCTTCAATTAACCACCAGAACCCCAGAAGTGGTGCCATAACTAAAGTGGTAGAACAGTGAACTTGAGATGAATAGCTGAAGGACAGCACCCAGGATCAGAATTCAAGCCCCACGACCAACAAAAAGTGCAAATATGACTTTAAGTTTCCCCCAAAGGAAGGACAAGGTCAATAGTAATCTTCCAAAGCAGAAAAAAATAATACCAAAATGATTCAGTGCACTTACTTTTGCTGTTATTTAAGTTAGGGCTTCTTCACTGGACATATTCTCTTCTTTTAAAAATTGTCAAATATTAGCTTTATAATAAACATCATTTAGTATTTCTTGGTTCAAAAAATAAGTCTTGTTACAGTTGATGTCACTTGGCGTTTTTTTGGCAGTCATGGTGCCTGAACTCTAGGCCTGGGCACTGTCCCTAAGCTCTTCAGCTCAGGGCTAGTGCTCTACCACTTGAGACACAGTACCACATCCAGCTTTTTCTGCTCTTGTGGTGCTGAGAAATCGAACCCAGGGCCTCATGCATTCAAGGCAAGCACTCTACTCCTCAGCCACCTTCTCAGCCCATCACTTAGCTTTCTTACTATTTCAGTTCAAAACAAACCCAGGCAGGATATTCTGTCAATCTCTTATCGCTAATTAACCACCAAAAAGTCCAGAAGTGAGGATTTTGCTCAAGCAGTAAAGTATTAGCTTTGGGGACAGGTGGGCAGGAAAAGCATCGATTCAGTGACATGTTCCAGCCTCCGAGAGCAAGCCTCAGAACCAGCACAAACTGAACAAACAAGCAAACAAAAAAAACCCAGGTATTTCTTTGGGACCCTCCTTAAAGGAGTACTGGTATGAGAAGAGACTGCTTTTGCTGATTATACTCACTGGATCCTGCCTTTTTGGAATCCTTATTCCTATGGAGAACTCAGGACCAGAATAGAGGGATGGATAACTAAATCCTGCAACAAACGAATCATCTCAGAAGTGAAATATCCATCCATAAAGCACTTTAAAATCTCCATGTCTTTTTTTCTTTGCAGAACACTTTTAAAACAACGTTATTTCCTTTTGTTCTATGCTGGCCCTCAAATGGCACATTATTTCCTTTTGTAATACTCTCAACCAGAAGTTTATAAGCCAGTTTTATATGAGTAAAAAACACACTCGAAAAGTCAGGGACAGAGTTTCCCTCAAGCCTTGGATCCTTTTCTTGTACAGTAAAAAGGAAAGCACAAATTAACTTGAACTTTGTCATATCTCTATGTTCAATTCCTCCCCTGGGATCAGTTTCCGCCTCCAGTAATAGTTACTTCTAGCAACAATTTATGGTGCTGCTTGAGGTATAATGAATGTTTGCTGGCTTCATTGAAAACGCACAAGGACACCTTTGGACATCATGTAGCAGTGTTTCAGAGACAACTTAGTAAAGATAAAATATGAAATTTATATTGCTTATAAATGCATTATCCATGAGTACATTGAGTTCAAACTTCATAAGTGCTCTGTAAATTAAGGTGAATTTTAAATGGGAAGAGGGTTCTCAGATAATTATTTTGTGAGTGTATGTGCTGTGCATTATTTTCCAAGTGTACAAGAGTTAACAGTAAGAGAAACAATAGCAATAATAGGAGAAAGAGAAGTTCTGTGTTTTAGGGTTCAATACAATATAGAAGGATCTACAAATAAGACAACATTGAAACAATGAAGCCAAGTTCAGTATGTAGATTTACAGAAGTGATATAAAGAAAGCATTTCTCCTAAGTGGAAAATGAAGTATGAGGCCACTTCCTTTCTAAATCACACTTCCAATAGTGCAAATTGGTAAAAAGTAGAATAGAAGTATGATTCTGATTCCATGCAATTCAGATATAAGAGAATGGACTTAACTGGAAAAAAGTCCATCTTGAAAGAGCAGGGATTATACTAGCAATGAACCTGGAGGCAAAGATCATATTTCTTTATATATATATATATATATATATATATATATATATATATATATATATATATATATATATATATATATATATATTGTTGGTGGTGGTGGTGGTCGTGGCACTTGAACCCTGGGCGCTGTCCCTCTGCTATTCAGCTCCAGGCTAGTGCTCTACCACTTGAGCCACAGTGCCACTTCCAGTTTTCTTGTAGTTAGAGAAAAGAGTCTCTGGGACTTTCCTATGCGGGGTGGCTTTGAACCTCAATCCTCAGATCTCACCGCCACCCAGCTTAAGATCACATTTCTAACAGTGTACTTTTAGCATATGTAATGCGTATGTTCATCTATCCTTATATGAATTCTTGAGTTAAAAATCTGGGCTACAGGTTAGACAACACTCACAAAAATGTTTGTAGTTTAAAAGTTGATACTTCTGGAAAAATAAAACTTAAGAATGTAAAGGAGTCTGGGAAATTCAGTTTGCATCCAGCCTGGGCAGAACAGTCTTTAGACACTATCTATAATTAACCAGCCAAAGCTGCATTGGAAGAACAGTTCAAGTGATGAAATACCACTCATGAGTAAGATTGTTGAATAAGAGCTTGAGGTTTTCCATACATACATACAAACATATGCATACACACAGAGGCACTTATATGTGCACCTACGAATACACAAATGAAACAACTCTCAGAATATGTAGAAAAGCTAGAAAGCAATAGAAAATATGTTCTGAGTAAAACTATAATCAAGTGATAAATTTTAATATTAAAAAGTCCTCTAGTGAACTTTCTTCAAACAAGTTTGAGACTATTACATAGGTAGGGACCAGAGATAGTAAGAAAGTCAAGTAATCATTATTAAAGGGATCAGATCCATGGAGGAATGAATCAGAGACTCCTGCATGTGCATCTGAAAATGTTCATATACTGTGTCAAATGTTAGAACATCTTCCAAAACTGTACATAAACAATCTGAGCAGTCAATGGATAAGATCATCAGAGAAGTTCAGAATTGCTAGTGTGTTTCTAGATTAAATAAACCAACAAACTATGGCAGGGCAATCTGATACAAGCCTGGAATTCTAGCACTCAGACTAAGAAAGGAGATTAGAGAGTGGAATTACATAGTGATACCTTCACTGGACCAGGTAGTATAATTTTTCTCTCAATAAAACAAACCAAATTACAAGAAAGGAATACACAGTTGGAAGTTTGGGCTAATTTTGTCATTATGATTTGAGAATTCAAATTTCCTATTCAAATGCAACTGATATATAATCCTCAGTTGTGTTTTAATCTCTCTTCATTACAGAACATTCTTAGATGCAAAATAGCTCATGATTCCCATCCAAAATTTGAAAAAGAAAGTAAGCATCATTCTGTTGGATGCCAAAGAAATGATGAAGGTTTACAAAATTTAAGCCCGAAGAAATAGCACAGTTCATCTAATGTAGGACTTTGTGGACCTTGCAAAATTAGAATTTAGATTCAAAATAAATACTTTTTTTTGTAATTCCATATTCCATTGGATACTATAAAATTCTTTTTAAGTAGAGGTTTTAACTGACAAATTCACAAATGATTCTGGCATTCTCTGTGCCTAGAATATTCTTTCAAGAGAGTTATAATCGGAACTTAGTTAATAGATCATTCCAACAGTTCGTGTATAAAATGATAATGTGAATAATTTAGACAGAGTTGCCAACAAATGGATGATATTAATTTATAAATTTAGAAAAAGCATTTTTGAGGGTTTGGTATAACATGGTATGAAGAGAATAAATGTGTGACATCTTCTTTCTTCTACTTATATGTTACACAGGAAGCAATTTCCTTAGTTATGTGCTTCTGCATACAATGAGAAAAAATGCTTGGTTTGGGTTCATTTTTATTTTATTTTTTTGGAGGGGAGTCAGGTCGTGAGGCCTGAACTCTGGGCCTCGGTGCTGTCCCTCATCTCTCCAGCTCAAGGCTAGCGCTCTACCACTTGAGCCACAGCGCATCTTCCGGCTTTATTTCTTTTTGCTTATGTGGTGCTGAGGAATCGAACCCAGGGCCTCACGCATGCAAGGCAAGCGCTCTACCACTGAGCCAACTTCCCAGCCCAATTTTTGTTTTTGTTTTATAGGTTTGACCTAGGGCTTGAACTCTGGGCCTTGACACTGTCTCTGAGCTCAAGGCTCCTTCTCTACCAATTCAACCTCAGTGCCACTTGTGTCTGGCTTTTTCTGAGAAGTTTATTGGAGATAAGATTCTAAGGGATCTTCCTGCCTGGATGGGCTTTGAACCATAATCTTCTTAACTTAGTATCCTCAATATCTATGATAGTTAAAAAATATAAATATAAATAATATTTGCAAGAGTTCTGATCTCAAGAATACCACAGGGGGAAAATTGATTCAACTGAGTTTATTGTGGTTTTCTTTGCCGAACAAGGAGGGCATCACAATACCAGAGGTGCAGTATTTTTTCACAGTAAAGATAAGCTATTCATGATGTGAAATAACAGAATTTTAAGGTGGACCTTACAAGTTGGAAACTGTTGGGCTAGGATGACTTTATGGCATAAAGCTGGGGAATGCTTACCCTTGAAGAATTATTACAGATGCTTCATAGTTTATCTTCTATAAGAATGTGGCTATTTTTCTGTTGACTTCTCAATCTCTAATATTCCATTGGAAACTGCATCTATTGCAGAATTATATAACATGAAAACAAGTACCGTTTTGAATCTCTCAGGTATGGAAAGTTCAGAATTTGAAAATGAGTAGTTATTAGTCATAGGAATTTTGAACAACACATATATTCTGTCCTAACAACTTACTTAATTTTAAAAGTTATGGGTTTCCATAGAATTAAATTGTTTTCGGTTTTATGTGTGTGAAAGTGCTAAATTTATTTTTTCCAAAATATACAAGTATATTGTGAAAATATTGTCTAGTTGGATAACATTCAAGTTGACGACCTTCTGATAAAGAAAGGGTAATTAAATCAAATTAGATGCCAAATAGTATTGATTTTTAAAATTTTACTATATAAAGAATAATATTAACTATACCAATATAGTGAAATTTTATTTTATGCAGCTTATTTTTTAAATTTAATTTTATTGTCAGTGATGTACAGTCGGGTTACAGTAATTGTAAGGTAGTGAATAGATAACTTTTCCAACTTGTTACCCCCTCCCTCACTTTTCTCACAGTTTTCCTTCACCTATGTACCCCTCACAAGTTGTAATGTATATTTCCAACATATTGTCTTGTGAGTATTGCTAATGCATTGGTTTGGCCTTTGTCATTTGTGTCACCATTGTGATGTTCTTCTTCCCTTCCCTAATGAAGGTAAATGTATACACAATACACAGGGTACCAAAATCAAATACAGCAAGGGATAAATCAAAGGGGAAAAATCAAAGAAAATAGAAATCACATAATACATAAAAACCAACAACCGCAAATAAAAATCTCTGATTCCATATCTTGGAGTTCATTTTGTTCAACATCAGCTTATGTGGTTATATATATGCATAACAAAGCCACTGGAAAATAATAGTTGCATGGACACTATATCGTGAAAACAACGTGTTAACTGTTTTTGATGGTAAAGGTGGAATTAGGATTGGTGAATTCACGGTTTTGATATAGGAATTTCAAAAGAGTTTTAAAAATATGACTCGTAAATTTTAATTGTTCAAACTTTTAAACAACATAGCCTATTAAGAAAATTTAAAATTGCCTAGGAAAATAGGCTTTCATGCAAAAAATCCTTGGATAATTAGTGGAGAGGGAGCAATGTGAGTGAAGATGGCTCATTTTCACGCTAAACAAACAAACCTCAGAAACCTTGCTGTAAATCCTGTAGCTTCCCTTGAAAACTGTCCTTACCCAGGAAATATTCTCTCACTGTGTGAAACAAGGTTATAGTGCAATTTAATTCAAATTTCTTTAAAAAGAGACATCAAAATTTGTGAATTGACCTTTAATTACCAAACAGTAATTCTCTGAAAAAGATAATTTGGGTCAAAATATTTAGGGAGAAAGTGCCCTCCACAATGAAAAAAGGTATTGGGTTTACACTTTTTGTTTGTAATACTTTCCACAATGTCTTTGCACTGAAGCACTGAAACACAGAATAAAAATCTGATTGGATACTTCAAACCAGTGATTTCACATTTCTAAGTGGCTCACAAATATAAATCCTTATTAAAATGAGATAGTGAAGACATCTCTTATTACATAAGCCAAAAAGTTTTGGGTTCAGAAAAGAACTGAGCACATGGAAAAAGTAAGAATACAGTGTTCTTAGAAGCCCTAGCTGAGCAAATTGGCTTCAGCAGTGGAGGGAGGCCAAAACTTTTTGATATAGATTGTAATATTTTTGCTACCTAAAGTGATTTTACAGAGCAGTTTTGGCTCACTATAATGCAGAACTGATTTAATGAAGACATGAAAATAAATCCCACATCCAAAAGAGGAAACTTAAAAGAGTTTTAAAGGAGAAACCATGAAGATGTAGCAGTGGGGGAGGCCTTAGAGTCCTTCAGCTTCACTACACTTGGAGCCAAGAAGCTGTGATTAATTGGAAATCAGGCAAGAGCTAAGAGGAGGACATAGAAGTAGGACATAGAAGCATTGTCCTTTGTAACAGACATTGTCTTCCAAAGTATGGGTGATTTAACTTTATTCTCTTCCATACATCTTGTTGAGCAAATGCAAGATTAAGAGAAAAATAATCTATTGAAATAATTTTGCAAAGAATAACTTCACTGTTCCTGATGTGGTATCTAAGGAGAGTCTTAAGCGAGAAGATAAAAGTGGAGTATTATGCAGTTTCCTCTAAGCGTCTTGTTAGCAAAATATATCTTTGAGGTTAGAAGTGATTGAACCAAAAAATGGTGGAGTACTTATGTTTGTGGGCACTTTAGACACAAGAAGACTTTCTTTCTTTCTTTCTTTCTTTCTTTCTTTCTTTCTTTCTTTCTTTCTTTCTTTCTTTCTTTCTTTCTTTCTTTCTTTCTTTCTTTCTTCCTTTCTTCCTTTCTTTCTTTCTTTCTTTCTTTCTTTCTTTCTTTCTTCCTTTCTTCCTTTCTTCCTTTTTTCCTTTCTTTCTTTCTTCCTTTCTTTCTTTCTTCCTTTCTTTCTTTCTTCCTTTCTTTTTTTTTTTTGGGTCCGGTCGTGGGACCTGAACTCTGGGCTTGGGCGCTGTCCCTCAGCTCTTCAACTCAAGGCTAGCGCTCTACCACTTGAGCCACAATGCCACTTCCGGTTTTTTTCTTTTTGCTTATGTGGTGATGAGGAATCGAACTCAGGGCCTCAAGCATGCAAGGCAAGCGCTCCACCACTGAGCCACTTCCCAGCCCGATACAAGAAGACTTTCAAGGTAAAAGTAAAAAGAAAAACGGATATCCAAATATTTGTGATCACAGTTTCTTGGACTGGTTTTTTTGTAGACAAAGTTTTACATTACAGTTTGTCCTGATTAACATCAATGTTTGGTTTTTATGGCAACCAAAGGACTCTCTTGAACAAGTAAACCGCATGATAAAAAAAAATGGCAAATACTATTTAGTGAATTACTTTCACCAATTACTTTTCCAGAACAAAGAAGGAAATATATAACTCAAAATCAATTGACTTAAAAATTTGAAGAAAGACTAGTGAAGAGAGATTAAAGAAAACATAGAGAATTGTTTTCTCCCCAGCCGAGTAATGGGTTCTTGATCTTTTCTCTTGCATTCTATCTTCACAAGCTATCAAGTGTGGCTCAGGACTGGAGTATCCAGTTCAGACAGAGGGAACTCGCAGAAGGAACATAACATTTGCAGCATATATAGGTGATTTATAACCTGAGACAATCTATTTAAATCTGTTCAAATTTCTCCCCTACCCCAAACTGCCCTCTTTGAATAGTTTTGTTTGCTTTTCCCAAGACAGCCCTTCATTAACTGCTTAAAATTTTGAGAGGTTATATTCATACTCTCTAGAGATTGCTGTTTGGTTGTAATTTTTGTGTGTTTTTTCACTGAATTTCAAAAGGTTGTGCAAGTGTGTTAAAATTAAATATGTCCATCTAATTGTCCAATGCTCCTGGATCAGTTTCACTCCTTCTATCATTGTCAACCAACTCCCTCTCCAAGATTTATTTCATTTTTACCACTTCCTTTATCACATGTGTATATTGAAATTCTAGCTGTATTTGCCCCTTGTTCCATTTTTCATTCATTCTATGTATTTACTATTATTCCTCTCTGGCTTCAACTTCCTGATAGTCATTCTGTTAAACTGTCTGTTAATAGTTTGAAAGGTTTATATACATTCCATGGAGTTTTAATCCTGCATATACTTGAACTTATGTCAGCTTATATTTCCATAATTCATTCATCTGCAATAATAATTTGCAAGACTGGAGGCGTGAAGCACCTAGACATGATGTAATTCTCATCCATTTGGAAGATTAATCTTTAGTCAACAAGAAAGTTTAAAAATGGTTTAGAATGTATTCCAAATTACCAATTTTTACAAATGGCTTTGTACAATGGTGTGTGATTATTTTATTTTACATGGAATAATATTTTCTACTACATTTAAGTTTCGGAAAAAAAAGAAAATTAAAATATATTATTATAGAGGAATATGATAGAAATAGAAGACAGATTTTATGTTTTTCACATCTCTGACGAGTACCCATATCCAAGACTTACTATGTTAGACAGATAAGGAAAACATAAAATAACATATGATAAGGCAACTATTTGTGACTTTTTAAAATGTACCTTATTAAATGATGAAATTTACTTTATTAGCTAACGTTTGGGTTTGAAATATGGGAGGCTGATATATTTAACAAATTTTGAAAGGCACCTAATGAATAACACAAATGATGGGTGGCACTATTTCTACAGTTTAATGAATGGTTGAACCTGTTTGGCATTAGTGCTGGGTAAGCAAATCAATTCTATTGTAACTCTATTGCCACTAAGTATCATCTATTTGTCAAATGTTATTTTGGCGAATGTGATTTTTTTGGGGGTAGGTCGTGGGGCTTTAATTCTGGGCTTGGGCACTGTCCCTGTGCTCTTCAGCTCAAGCCGAGCACTCTACCACTTGAGCCACAGTGCCACTTCTGATATTCGAGTGGTTTATTGCAGATAAGAGTCTAACGGACTTTCCTGCCCGGGCTGGCTTTGAACCGTGATCCTCAGATCTCAGCCTCCTGAGTATTTAGGATTACATGCGTGAGCCACTAGCGCCTGGTTTGCGAATTTGATTTTTCAAAGATTACTTGAAAAAGAATACACTTTCAGGAGATTAAATATTTTGAGAATGACATTTTTATACCACAGAACCAAGTTTTACTGAAGTACCTGTGTATTTTTTTATTGTGAAAATACTGTACAGAGGGGTTACAATTACATGGGCAAGATAATGAGTACATTTCTTATCAAGCATTGTAGCTTCCTCCTTTGTTTCCCCTTCCCATTCCTTTGCATCCTCCCCCTGCCCCCTACCCCGATCCTCTCCCCCGCCCCCACCAAAGTTGTAAACTTTGTTTTTGACATGGCAACTTGTATATCTCATAGTGTTATTAAGCACTAAGGATCTTCTCAATTAATTTTTTTTAATTACATTTGACCTCTAAGTCAAGTTTTCCTGGCCTTTATAGACAAATTGTGGATCTATCCTTCCAGGAGCTATTTTTCTGGCCCATTTATGCTGGACTGAAATCGTTCATTAATCATTAGGGGAGGGGTATTAAAAATAATCTTGTGACACTGTGATCTTGTTCACTCATATGGGCTGGTCATCTGTAAATTGAAAGTTTGAATCGCAGTACTTTCTCTTAGATTTTGTGATCTCGTCCTTCATTTTAAGTTGACTTGCATTTGACTATTGCTTACTGCTAATTCCTGCTTCTTAAGGAATTCATTAATAAATATATATATATATATATATATTATAAAACAATGTTGAATTCAAAATATATCTAGGAAAGAATGAAATAGATTATGGATATTATGCAAACACAGAATATAGAATATTTTAAAATATACTTTTTTCAGGGAAGAACCAGAAATATCTTTAGTTTCTATAACACTCATTTCAACAGATAAGATCAAATTATTTCTGATTAAAAAATCACAAAATCTGCAGAAATCATTATAGATGTACACACACAACTCAAATACATTTTGACATCAAAGTCAGGCAATTCACTTGTAAAAATTCCACGGAATATTTACAGTAAGATATTGCTGTTATTTGGATTGTGAAAATATTTTATATGGACACAAAGAATGGACTGGCATTTTGATGTTTAAGAAACATAACTGATATCTTAGCTATGCTAAATAATTCTGCAATAAACATAGTTGTTCTGGTAGCTTTAGTATGGTCTTGTTTGATGCCCCTAAGTAGATGAATGGATTAAGAAAATAGAAGTCTATGGAATGGAATTTTATGCCTCCCTCAGAAAGAATGACATTGCCCCATTTGTTAGAAAATGGAAAGACTTGGAAAACAATATATTAAGTGAAGTAAGCCAGGCCCAAAGAAACATAGATCCCATGGTTTCCCGTATTTGCAATAACTACTATATGTCTGAGACAAGCAGAAATGGTCAGGTAAGTTGATGTTAGGCGAAATGAACCCCAAGATAAGGATTCAATTTTTTTTTCTTTCATGCAATTGTTTCTAACATATTTATAAGAGATTTCTTTATTGCTTTGTATGTCCCTCCACCACCGTATAACCCCTGCTTTATTTGTATTTGATATTGGTATGATTTGTGGAGGGGAAGGGAAAAAACAAATTATTTAAATAGGGATACAGGTTGACCCATTGCAACAATGAGATGTACAAGACGTCATGTAGAAAACCGAACATTACAACTTTGGCTGGGGAGAAGGGGTAGGGAGGGTGGAGGGGAGTGGGGGGGATATGAGAAGGTATGGCAAGGGGAAATAAAGGAGGAGGCAACAATGCTTGATAAGAAATGTACTCATTACCTTGCCCATGTAATTTTAACCCCTCTGTATGGTGTTTTCACAGTAAAATGATAAAATTCAACAAAAAAAAAGATAAAAGAAAAGAAACTTAACCTAAACATTACAACTTAATAGAACAATTTGTACAGCCTTCCACAACTTCAAAGAGGTAGTGATACATACTTATCCTTTTGGAAATATCAAAGGCAGTTTCTTGCAAGATGTTCTTCAGACCTGGTTTGATATAATGGTTCAACAGAAGGAGATCCACTGTATCTTTGCTATCTATATTCCCAGCAGCAAGATGCAAGGGAGTCAAGGGGCGTTTAGTTTGGGCATTTGTATCTGCATCATGATGAAGTAAGAAAGACGCCACACTGGTATTATTCCACGAGTAAGCACTGCGCAGGCGTGTTCAGCCATTAACAATTATTGCATGAATATCTGCTGCTTGAGCCACCAACTCATGGACAATGTCTAAGTGTCCACTGTAGGCTTCCCGATGAAGAGGGGTATATTCATTGTCATCCCTAGTATTCACATGAGTAGCTTTTATGGAAAGTAGTCACCACACTCTAGTAAGCCGATTATTTTCAGCAGCCCAAAGAAGAAATTTTCTTGGATCCTACTCCATTTTTTTTCTTGCAATTGATACGATTTCTCACTTTTTCATTTTGTTACTCATCTTCATCAGAATTGCCTAACTAGGGACTTTCAGTGCCAGTGGGAATAAGCTGTCCATGTACTTCCCCAATAGTTCATATTGGGAAAAATACAATGAATTTTCTGCATCTGTTTTTTTTTCATGATGATTTATTTTCTCTTTTTACATTTTTATTATTCTAAGTCATTCTAACTAGAAAGTAGGGAATTGATGGAGAGCAGAGGAAAGATGTTCCTCCTTATTCAAAGGTACAGACTGAAAATAAGGATCAGTGTTGTCTTCATGTGCAGCTTCTTCCAGGAATGAGAAAATAGAAGGTGGCTCAGTGGTAGAGTGCTTGCCTTGCATGTCTGAGCAACGGCAGGTCATGTCCACTTTGTAGCCTTGTCATGCAGACCCATGGTACAAAGAAAAAGATGTAATACCCCAACCCTCTGAAGTTTGCCACTTTTTGTGGTATCCTACTTTTTTTTCTTCCTGCAAATCCTCAGGGCCTAGGATCCCAGGATCAGCTATGGGTCCAGAGACTGCACCACAGTCTAGGGTGATGGAAGCTGAGTCAGAGTTGCCACAACCTAAGTTCAAGCCCCGTGGTTGGCAAAATAAAGAATAAATAAAACAATTAATTAATTATTTAACTAAATTAAAAAGAAATAAAGCTCTTTCATTTGGAATTTCTGCCAGTTTCCTTCCTAAGCCTGGGATTTGAACTCAGGGTCTTGGTAAATCTGTAGCAATGTGAGGGAAGGTGCAGAGTTACCACTACTTGAGTTCAAACCCCGTGCCAAGCCAAAAATTAAAAAAAAAAAGTCACTGAACTCGGCAGGGGGAGTAGTTGTGGAGATGGGAGGGAAGGGATGGTAGGGGGAAAACAAAAAAAAGAGGAGGCAACAATGCTCAATAGGAAATGAACTCATTACCTTGCTCATGTAACTGTGAACCCTCTGTACAACATTTTTGCAATAAAAATGTACAAAAAAAGAAACAATGTAGTGCTCAGAGAAGCACTTTTGGGGGTAAGGTAAGGATGTCTGAAAAGCTGTACAAAATTCTACACTGCTTTTTTTTTAAATGCTCTGTATGGAACTGAATGAACATAACTGCTTTCATTAAAAAAATTAAGCCACTGTCTTGGAACTGGGGCCAGTATTTCTGTAATTGCTGTGATTTGATCTCACCCTCCAGGTAACTCTTTCGCACCATAGGTGAAGGCGAAGTTTACTGTCTTTGAGGAAAACAAATTCAGGCTAGAGTTCTGAGGGCCCAAATGAACACCTTGCAATGGAAAAAAATATTTCTATACATGTGTAATATATGATATATACTTACATATGTATGTTTATTACATATTATTTTTTATTATTTATTTTGTATTTTATTTTTTATTTGATTCATTTATTTATTGTTTATTGTATTTAGTATTATTATACACATAATATTTAGTACATGTTTTACATCTATTATAAAATGATTCACAATAATTTAGGACATTGACTCATTTTCATTTATACTTTATTAAGTGTTGAAACATGATACATAATTAAATGGAAGCATTTGTTACAGTCTTCACATGTTTAGAGTCTCTCCCACAGATGAGCTTTGTCTTATTCATCTTTGGACACCTTCCTATAGGGATTTCTTTAGATGATTTATAATCAGAGGCCTTTTCTTGAGAATAGGCAAGTTGAGGGATAAAACTGTAAGGGTGGGGCTAGAAATGTGACAGTGGTAAGGAGCTCGCTCAGCATGCATGAATGCCATGGTTTGAATCCTCAGTGCCACATACTCAGAAAAACCCAGAAGCTGTGGAGTGGCTCAAGTGGTAGAGCTCTAGTCTTGAGAAAAAGAAGCTCAGAGAGAGTGCCCAGGTCCTAAGATCAAGCCCCAGGACTTTCAAAATAATAGGCTAGATTCTGGTGGCTCACATCTGGAAAACTAGCTTCTCAGGAGACTGGGAGCTGAAGACCACAGTTCAAAGAAAGGCTAAGCAAGGAAAGCCTGTTAGACCCTTATCTCCAATGAACCACCAAAAGACACTATGGCTCATGTGGTACTGTTTGCCTTGAGCTGAAGGGCTCAGGGACATTACCCTGGCTTGAGTTCGAGACACACAACTGGAAAAAAATGAGGGTTAATCAAAGTACTTTTCCTATTTGCCAATTAAGAGAACATTCTCTGGAAAATGAATGCTGATGTATACCAGAATTGGAGTCAGAGCTCAAGGTTCAAGTTTAGTAGATCCATATACCCAGACTCTGAGACTCTAGCCTTATAACCTTGTGTGCTACAGGGTTCTGAATGGTCCAATGTTGAAAGGGTTAATATGCTCCCCAAACCCTTTGTGATAAGCAGTTGACTTGTACTGAAAATGTCATTACAGTTGTGAACCTAGCAGAGAATCAGTAGCTCACGCCCATCACCCTATCTTAGGAGGCTGAGGTCTCAGGATCACAGGGTAAAGGCAGCCAGAGTAGGAAAGTCTATGACACTCTGACTTCCACTTCTGAAAGGTGAGATGTTCAAGAGCTTCCTGGGTTTCCCTTGGTGATGAGAAGTTACTTGCACTCTAAATGTTCTTAGAATTCTCAAGCTGTAGAAGCAGGAAAGAAACATTATTGACCCATCCTGGGTTCAAATGAAGTTCTCAGGTTCCAAGCCCTAGCCCTGTTAGCAGGAAGAACTCCATTGTATCACTGTATATGAAGGACAGAAAATAGTTGCAAAAGCCAGGCTAGGTGAAGAGACCAAGGCCTGCAGGATTAGGAGGCAGAATGTACACACTCAACAGGAAAGTGAGCTGCAAAACCACTTCATTCATTCCAGGCACAACCAGCAACGGGCAGGGGGGGGAGCTTCAAACATTTGTTAGAGTTACACCAGGGTCAGGCTTTTCTCAACCTCTTCAAACAATGACTGATTAACCTTCCTCCCTCAGGTTAAGGCAGCCTCAGGCTATCTTTAGGTTACCAATAGAGAGACAGTTTAGTGGGGGAGAGGGGAGGAACAGAGTAGAAAAATCCTGCTTTTTGGTCTTAGGAAGTGGGTTCTTGACTCTCCATCTGTCAGATTTGAAGGCCCTTCTTCTACCTCGGTGAATCCATTCTCCTTCCTTCATTCTGCAAATCATTAATGCCAATCCCCAGTCCAAGGAGAAGCAGGGCCGTTTCTCTTCTCTCTCCAAGCACCTGGCTCTCCCCTCTTGGCTCTGGGGCCCTCAGCTGCCTGAGAAGTGGGAGAGAGACAGTCTTCCTGCTCTGTGGTTATGTGAATGCAATACTGGTATACTGGCACACTGCCGAAGGCCTCATGACTGCTAATTGTTCCCTTCTTCCCTCTTGACGTCCAAGACCAGATTCATCTATCATCTTTGTATCTCTCTCTCTCTCTCTCTCTCTCTCTCTCTATCTATCTATCTATCTATCTACCCACTCACCTACCTACCTACCTAACTATGCCAGTTCTTGGTTGAACTCAAGGCCTGGGCACTATCTGTAGCACTCTATTACTTGAGCCACAGCACCAATTCTGTCTTTTTTCTGTGTATGTGCTACTGAGGAATCGAACCCAGGGCTTCTTGCATGCTAGGCAAACAGTCTCTCACTAATCCACATTCCCAGCCCCCTCATCTTTTTATTAATGGTATTTTGTACATATGTAGGCTGCCGTTTTTCGTCCCCAAGTTAATTTTTGTGAATACCAGTTACTTCTATGAAACCTGATCTTGTCTTCCCTTGCCTGATTTGTGATTGTTCCTGTGTTGGCCTCATAGTAAAATGTAAATAAACCCTACTGAGAGCCTAAGTGTGCATCATATAAGGACACAGGCCTGGTACCCTGGAAGAGAAAAGCGATGGGCCTGAAATGAAGATTATGATGCAGTTTGTGCAACAGGCATCTCTGAAAAATAAATCAGTAAATAAAAGCAGAAGCATTGCATATGATCTGTTTGCACTCAGGGAGGTAATACAAACATAAGTAGGTAAGGCACTGATACATAACTTGGCCTTCTCTCTTTGAATTTTTTGTGGTCATCCCAGGGCTTAAATGCAGGGCCTTATGCAATCCTGAGTTGTGTTACTCAATGCTGAGGCTCTACCACTGCCACAGCTCCACTTCCAGCCATCTGGTCGATAAAAATTGTACATAAGCACCTCTCAGGCTTTCCTGCCTGCTCTGGCCAGTATCTCCTGCTTAGCTTTCTCTCTCAAAGCTGGAGCTCTACCCTCTGGGTCACTGCTCCACTTCTGGTTTTCTGGTGGTTTATTGGAGAAAGAGGCTCACAACTTCCTGCTCAGGCTGGCTTTGGACGGCGATCTCCTGAGGAGGATTCAAGCAACTTTCCTCAGGGATTCGCTGAGGAACCGCTCCTCACAAACCGTTAGTCTAAATCTCGAGAGGTACTAGAGAAAAACAGAAACAGGAAGATGTTTCTAGTGTGTTCTAGATACTTAAGTTCGGAAACACTCATAATTATTAGGTCATTTTATAGGCAAAAGGAGCAGTGCAGACTGCATGAGGATCGTTCCAGCTTTCGATCCACTCATCCTGAGACAGTAAATTTACTGCAGCTCAATACTAAGTGACTGAACTGGCATGTCCTGTGGACATTTGCTCCCAAATCCTGTAACACTCATTTCTCACTTTTGACTGCAAACCTGTGACCAAAGGAGAAGATGATGAGAGAAAATCGTTTTCAGAGAAAGCAGCTATAAAGAACTTGGGTAGTTTACTTATAAATTCAAACCAATGGAATGACCCTGTTAAGAAGTCAGCTTGTCCAGAGTAAAACATGAAGAAGGAAAGAAAGGGAAGTGCCAGTGGCTGCTGACTCTAATCTCAGCTCTGAGGAGGCTGAGATGTAGAGAACCTTAGTTTGAATCCAGCCAGTATTAGAAAGTCCATGACACTGTTATTTCTAAGAGATCCGAGAAAAGCCCAAATGTGTGGCTGCGACTGAAGGTTAATGCATTACCTGAGCAAAAGCAGCTCAGGGACAATGCCTAGGCTCATAATCCAACCCCAGGACCTGCCCCCCCGCACAAAGGGCCTGTACCTCCATGTCTTTGCGTGTGTATGGATGTTCCTTTAGGTGTAGTTCCAGAGTAGTTATAATGAACAGCACCAAACTAGGAAATTTGTTTTAATACAATGATTTCATAGCATAGAGAGTGCTTTTGAAACAGTGCATGTTCAGGGACTCCCCTTACTGTTCCCAGTGTAGCCTGAGGGTTTCTCCCCACCCCATGCTGTGGTAAGAAGTCTCAGTCATTGTCTGAACAGGCAAACAAAAAAGGCCTTACCCCTGTACAGCGGTGAAACAACTCTATCTGGACCAATTAGTGAGGATGAGTGTGGGTAGGCTCTGAAGGCCAGGAGAAAAAGGCCTCTTTGTACCCCAAGCTATCTCTCTCCCTAGTTCTCCATTTTGACAGGATGCCTTCAATTGTGTAACCTCCCTTGGCAGGCCAAGTTCCCTGCACTTATCCTGCCATTGTGAGACTATATTCCGGTGTTCAGATACAGTGCTCAATATAATTCAGGAGTTATTCTGACCAAAAACTAGGATATTGAACCTAATGAAATGTTTAATTGCAGGCGATGATGGGCCTATGATACCTTTCCTAGGTTTCTGGAAGCTTGGGATATCCAAGCACATATCGCATATCAGAAAGATTCGTGTCATCTAGGGCTGGTGAAGCTCATCATGTTTTGAAACATTTGACCTCTCCTTGTTGGGCCCTAGGTGGCTAGGTTTTGGGTTCAACACAGGGCCTGGGTGCTGAACATGAGCTCAATGCAGAAGCCCAGTGCTTTACCATTCTGTGTCTCAGTTTCACTTCTGGTCTGTGTGTGTGTGTGTGTGTGTGTGTGTGTGTGTGTCCCTGTGTGTGCGTGCATACACCAGTCCTGGATCTTGAACTCAGCACTGTACCTTGTTTTTCTTGAACAAGGATAACTCTCTCCCACTTGAACCACAGAGCTATTTCAGTCTTTTTTCTGGTGATGTGGTCCTGAGAAATCAAGCCCAAGGTTTCATATATGCAAAGCACTCTACCCCAAGGCACATTCCCAGTCCTCTACTTCAGATTTCTTAGTTTGTTTCTGCTCTTTTGTTGTTGTTGGTTGTAGGAGATGATGTATGGGCCTGCGTGCTGTCCCTGAGTTCTTCAGCTGATGTCTGGTGCTCTACCACTTGAGCCACAGAGCCACTTCAGTTTTTCTGGTGGCCCATTGGAGCTAAGTGTCTCAAGGACTTTCCTGCCCCAGGCTAGCTTTGAACCATGATCCTCAGATCTCATCCTCCTGAGTAGCTAGTATGACAGTCATGAGCCAAAAGTACCAAGCTTCCACTTCAGGTTTCTTAGTGGTCAATTGGAAATAATAGTCTCGTAGGACTTTTTGTGTATGGGATAGTTTGGAACCCAGATCCTCAGATCTCAGCTTCCTGAGAATGCAGCTATCGACCCCCTAGGTCATGGCACTCTGCTGTAAGGTGGTCTGTGGTTCCACATGTTGGAGTGGTAGCCATGTGCCCAAGAGGTAATGGTCAGAGCCTAGGCCCTGAGTTCAAGGTCTTCAGGAGACAAGTCTCTAGTCTTCAGTAATACATAATTTTGTCCCTGCCATGGAGACATATCTGAGCTCAAATCTCTTGTCTGCATAATCATCATCTCAGTATGTAGCTCTTACAAGGACCCAATGAAAGAATGCATCCTGAGAAGGACACAGCACATGGCACTTTTCACATGACTCAGCACACAGCATCCTGTGAAAGACTCAGAAAACAGCACCCAATGCAGGACTCGGCATACTGCACCCTGTGAAAGACTCTGCACATAGCTCCCTGTGCAAGACTCAGCACAGAGCAACCTATGAAGGACTCAGTACTTAGCTCTATTCCACAAGCTGTCATTAGAATTAGGGAAATATTTGAAATGTACTGTGACATTATAAATATTGTGACATCACATTGCTAGATGTAATGACTGTTGTGTCACATTGTCACATCACAAATCTGTTCTGACTTCATCACATTTGTGCCAACAAATGCCTTTGGAATCCTCACAATCACATTCTAAAATGATATACTCATTGTGAGTTAATGACAATTGAGGTCTGGCATGCCATTATCACATCAGCAATCTACTGCGACATCACAAAGGTATTTTGAACTCATCACTATTATGGCATCACCAACTAATTGTCACATAACACTCTTATGACATAATTTGACATCATATTGCAATTGTGATATTATTGTACCATCATACTTTATTATGCCCTCATCACATCTTAGAAAATGCATGGCCTTTGGGATATCAAGATCTTTCTATGAACGTGTTTCATTGTGAACTTGTAGCAATTGAAATTTGAAATAAGATGTGACATTACAAACTAGTTTTGACATCACTAATCCAATTTTATATCATTAACATTTTGAAAACTCAAACCTGTTAGGAATTTTAGCACTTTTAACAAAAACACATGGCCTTTGTGTCATCACAGTTCATTTGTGTATGTCATTATGATTTCATTCTCATATCCTCACTATAAACTAATGACAATTAAGATCTGACATGCCATTTTGACATCACAAACCCTTTGTGACATCAACACCAATTTGACATCAGACTGTCATTATGACACCATCAGCTCATGGTGACATCACCAAGCTACAGTGACATCATAGCATTGCCATTTTGCTGTCATAGACACATTGTGAATGTATATCCTGTGGTTTCATAATATTTCAAATGTGGCATATCAGTTGATATCAGAAACACATTGTGACCTCATAGCCATTGTAACATTATAAACCCTGTGTGACATCATAACCAGTGTCACATCACATTGTTATTATGACATCTTTAGCTTATGGTGACATCACAAAATGACAATGACATTATAGCATTTGCCATTATGTCATTGTGATATCATAGTCACATTATGAATGCCTGACCTGTGATTTCATTGTATTTGAAATGGGCATATGGGTTGATATCAGAAACTCATTGTGATGTCATAAACAATGACACATCAAAATCCCTTTGTGACATCAATTTGGCAATGTGACATAACAAAGGCAATGTGATGCTACTAAGGCACCCTGATATCACAATGGTCATGAACTCACAATTGGTTTCTGATATCAACCAACATGCCACATTAGAAATAGAATCAAATAACATAATAGGCAAACACAACGTGTATATGACATCAGAATGACAATGTGATGTTACAATGCTATGATGTCATTGTAGTTTTACATGTCAAAATGAGCTGATGGTGTCATAATGGAAACATGATGTCACAATTATGATGTCAGAAAAGATTTGTTATGTTTCAATGGTATGTCTGATGTCAGTTGTCATTAGTTCCCCATGAGGATATGGATACAAAAAAAGTCCTGTGATGTCACAGAGGTCACGTGTGTTTTCAAAGGTGGTAAGAGGCCATAATAGGTTTGTGATGGCACAATATGATCCATAATGTCACAATGGAAATGAGATGTCACAATGGAAATGAGATGTCTTATTGGGTTTTTGATGTCACAGTGGTGATGAGGTCACAATGGTTTTGTGATGTCAGTTTATTTGTAATATCAGAATGATATATCCAATTTCAATTACTCATAATTCAATGTGAGGATACAAGGTGATAAAAGAAGCTTCATAGTATGAGGTCATAGCATGTGAAAACCCAATAGGACAGTGATTTTACAATGACAATGTGATGTCTCAACATCATGTTATAATAATGTTTTGAGGTCACAATTGGTGACGCCATACTGATGAGGTGTCACAATAGATTTGAGATGTCCCAAGGGGTTGGTGATATCACAATGGCCTGTAGGATCTCAATTGTCATTAACTCATCATGCGTATATGAGTTTGGGAAGAGATTCTGATGTCACCAAAGTATACGTAGTCACAAAGGTGAAGAACTAACAGATCTGAGATGTCCAAAGTGACACAATGGTTATGATGTCCAGTGGTGTGATATCATGATGTTACACTGGATTTTAGATACCTCATGTCATATCTGAAATATGAGGTCAAACACAGTATTTCAACTCACAAAGGGCCTAAGATATCACAATGGCATGTCACAAAAATTATGAGGACTGGAGAGGAATTTGATGTCACAGTGGGTTAGTGATATAACAAAGGCAATGTGCTGTGACAAAGAGATTTGATGTCACAAAGGTTATGGGTTCACAATGGTTTCCTGATATCAACTCACATGGCACATTTGAATTGAATGAAATCAAAGAATAGGCATTCATAATGCGTCTATGACATCCAAATGACAATATGATGTCAAGGCAGCAATGTTTGATAGGATATGTACTCATTACCTTGCTAATGTAACTGCAATCTCTCTGTACACTATAATTACAATAAATAACATACAGAAGAAAAAAAAGAAAAAATGGTATGGTGTCATTGGGGTTTGGTGATGTCACAATGAGATGATGATGTCATGATGACAATGTGATTTCACAGTCATAATTATTGCTCAAAGTATTTGTGATGATACAATGCTATGTGTGATCACAATTTCCATTAGTTCACTATGAAGATATGGATACACAAAGGGTCTGTGATGCCACAGAGGTCATGTGTTTTTTTTTAAGGTGCTAAGATTTCACAATAGCTTTGTGATGTCACAATGTGATTGCGAAGGCCCAACAGCAATGTGATGTCACAATGGGTTTGTGTTGTCACAGTGGTGATGAGGCCAAATGAGTTTGTGATGTCACTATGAGTTTGTAGTATCAAAATGACATGTGTAATTTCAATTTCTACTAGTTCACAATGAGGATACAATTTCGAAGAAAGAAATTTAAGCTCCAAAGACCTTGAGTTTTTAATCATAACTTGTGTGATATGCTGCCTTTAGTAAGCTTATAATGTTTTCAAACTCATAATAATTCTGGTATGACATACCATATTCGAAATTGACTCTGACATCATGAACATTGTGACATCACATTGATAGATATCAAGACCATGGTATCATATTGTGAACTCACAAATCTGTTAGGACTTCATCACATTTGTGCCAATACATGACTTTGCAGACAACACAGTCCCTTTTTGAACTCATATCTTCATTGTGAATTAATGACATTTGAGATTCTGTATGGCATGGTGACATTTCCAACCAATTGTGACAACATAAACCTATTATAGTAGAAACACATTGTGTTTTAATAGCCATTGGGGTAGCACAATACCTTTGTGATCCCACATTTCCATTGTGATATCACTAGCCCACTGTGAAATTGCAATCCTCTCACACCCAATCCAGGAATGAAATGTGATACCTGAATTCAGTTGACATCTAGATCATGGTGACACTGATAGATGTTATGAGTATTTTGTCACATTCTGACAACACACACCTGTTAGGACTGCATCACTTTCGAGACAATGCATGCCTTTGGAGACATCACAGTCCCTTTGTGAGCTCATATACTCATTGAGAGTGAATGACAATTGAGATCACATGTATCATTTTGATAGCACCAACCTATTGTGACCTCACACACCTCTTGTAAATTCATCACCAATGTGGCCTCACCAATTGTGATATCAAAACATTATTACATCATCATATTGCAACATCCATTACCATTGTGATATCACTGTTCCATTGTGTTTTAAGAATCTAGTATGTCTTCATAGCATTTTAGAAAATTCATGGCCTTTTATATTTCAGTCTTCTTCTATGAACTCATATCCTCACTGTGAAATAGTAGCAACTGAAATTGGACATGTGATTATGAGATGTGAGTTCACAAAACTATTGGATTTCATAAGCTATGTGACATCACAAACCCATTGTGAGCTTTCATTGTCATTTGACATCACTATCACATTGTGACATCCCAAACCTATTAGGACCTCTTAGCACCTTTGAAAAAACACCTGGCCTTTGTGACATCACAATCCCTTTTTGTAACTATACCCTCATTATGAACTGACAATTGATATCAGACATGCCATTGTAACATAACAAACCCTTTGTGACATCACCAATGTGACATAACATTCTCATTATGACAGCATCAACTACTTTTGACATCACAAAACTATAGTGATAAGATAGCACTATGAGGACATAATTTCATTGTGAGGTTATAGACAGATTGTGAATGTCTGTTTTTAATCATTTTTTTGCGTGTGGGGGTCGTGGGTCGTGGAGCTTGAAATCTGAGCTTGGGTGCTCTCCCTGCTCTTCAGCTCTAGGCGAGCACTCTACCAGTTGAGCCACAGCGCCACTTCTGGTTTTCTAGTGGTTTTTATTGGATATAAGAGTCTCATGGACTTTCCTGCCTGAGCTTGCTTTGAACTGTTATCCTCAGATCACAGCCTCCTGAGTAGGTAGGATTACAGGTGTGAGCCACCGGGGCCCAACTTTTTCATTGTATTTCAAATTTGACATGTGTGTTGATATCAGAAACATAATGTGACCTAATAACCATTGTAGCATCATAAATCAGCAATGACATCAAATTGTTATTATCACACCATCAACTCACTGTGACATCACCAAACGATAATGGCATCATAGCATTATAAATCACAGTGACATTGTTACAACATAGATGTAACAGTGTGAAGGCCTAATCTAGGAATTCATTCTATTTCTGAATCCCATTTTTACCATATAATCATTATGATATCACAATCCTTTGTGACATCGCATTGCCATTGTGATATCATTAACCTGCTGTGTCATCACAAACCAGTCCTGTCCTTATAAGTTTTGTGACATGTTGCCATTGTCATATATTAAGCCCTTTGTGAGTTCACAATCTGTTTTCAATCTCATGTTTCTGGTATGACATGTGATATCAGAAATCCCCTGTGACATCATACTGCCAGAGGTCATGACCATTGTGTCACACTGTGATATCACAAAACTGTTAGAATGGCATCACATTTGTGACAACACATGCTTTTGGGGACATTACAGTCCCTTTTTGAACTCATATATTCATTGCCAATTAATGAAAATTGAGATCTGCCATGCCCCTCTGGCATCATGAACCCCTTGTGACATCACAAACTTATTGTAACCTCATCATGAGAATGGCATCAACAACTAATTGTGGTCTTAAAGCATTGACATGACATTGTGGTATTGCCAGTGTGATATCACTGTCCCATTGTGTTTTACAAACCTATTATGGCCACATCACATCTTAGAATATTCATGGTCTTTGAGACTTCCATCTCTTTCTGTGAACTCCTGTACTTATGACCTCTAAGGCAAGGAGAAAAACCATCGAGTCACATTTAATATAATAAACCAATTTACACTAGAAAGGGGTCTGTGATTACCTTATCCTGGACTTTATACCCAGGTCCAAGAGCAGCCTTAACCACAAAACCTCAGACCTCCAATGGGCACCCTTTCTTAATTGGTCTGCAAACCAACATCCAAAAAATTATCATCTCCAAAACTCCAAACTTCAATGGGCAAGGCATTTTACTTTTCCATTCCTCCCTCCTTCGCCACAGACCTGTCCTTTCTTCCTGGTATTTCCCTTTTTCCCTTCCACCACTTTCTTCTTCTCTTCAGGCCACTCCACTCTCCACAGGCCTGCCCTACTCTGTGCCAGTGACCACTTGCCAACATTCTGCTCTCCTTCAACTTCCTCTCTTCTCAGATTTTTTCCTTCCTGCTGTCCTACCACTTTCTTCCATCCGGGCAGTTCCCATTTTTATCTCCCCTTCCAGTGCTCTGAAAATGCAACCTAGATATAGGTTGTAACCCTCCTCACTCCAACGGGTCTCCTGCCTAACAGTTTTCAACCATCACTTCCCAAACTGCCCAATTTTCAATCAATTTTTGACAGCTCACCATGTGAGGTTTGACACCTCCACCTTTGACAGCATTCCTCACACTCTCCGGGGGGCCAGGCCAAGAATTTAAAATGATAATCAGCTCCCACAGATAATTCTGTTCCCACTGGTTATTACAGTATCCTCATAGTGAATTAGAAGAAATTGAAGTTGTATATGTCACTGTTATATTACAATCTTGATGAGACATCACTATCACATTGTGACCTCATCACAACGGTGACATCACAAACTCATTGTGATATCACATTGCCATTGTGCCACCATGATCACATTGTGACTTTCCAAACTTATTGTGATCTCAAAAGCATTGAAAAAATCATGGCCTTTGTGACATCACAGGCCTTTATGTACCCATATCATTTTGAGCTAATGAAAATTGAGTTCAGACATGCCATTTTAACATCTCAAAATCTTTGTGACATCATCACCAGTGCAACATCACATTGTCATTATTACAACATCAGCCCATCGTGACATCATAAAACAACAATGACATCATAGCATTATGACATTACAATGTCATTGTGATGTCACAGATACCTTGGAATGCCTATTCTGTGATTTCATTCTATATCAAATGTGGCAGGTGAGTTGATATCAGAAATCCATTGTGACCACATAACCATTATGACATTACAATACCTTGATGACACCATATTGGCATAATGATATCACTAACCCACTGTGACATCATAAAACTGTCCTATCCTCATAAATTTTTTGACATGCTGCCAGTGTGTTATCTTTGGCCTCTCTGAGTTCATAAATTGTTTAACTCATAATACTTCATGTATGACATGTGATATCAGAAATCCACTGTGACATCATGACCACTGTGATATCACACAGCCATATGTCATGACCACTGAGTCACATTTTGACATCACAAACCTGTTACAACTCATTAAACTTGTGCCAATATATTCCTTTGGAGACATCATTAACCCTTGTGAACTTATATATTCATTGTCAATTAGAGATATGGCATGAGACTGTGACATCATCCACCATCCCATTGTGAAATCACAAACCTATGTGACCTCCTCACCTGTATGGCATCACCAACTGTTTGTGACTTCAAAAAAATACTATCTCATGTAATGGTAATATCACATTTTCAATGGGATTTTCACCATTGCATTTTCACCAATCTATTATTTCCTCGTATTTTACAAAATTCATGGCTTTTCTGATTTCTAGCTCCTTATGTGAACTCGTATTTAATTGTGATCTAGTAGAATGAAATTGGACATGTAATGGTGGTATTACAAATTCATTGTGACATCACTATCCATATGTGACCTTATCACCACAGTGATATCACAAACCCATTGTGACATCACATTACCACAGTGATATCATGACCATCTTGTGACAACCCAAACCTGTTGTGACCTCTTAGCACCTTTGAAAAAGCACATGGTGTTTGTGACATCACAGTCCCTTTGTGTAACCACGTCTTCATTGTGAACAAAGGACAACTGACATCAGGCATGCCATTGTATCATTACAAATGCTTTGTGACATCATCTCGAGTGAGATCATGTTATGATACCAACTGCCCATTGTGACATCCCAAAATGACAATTACATCATAGCATTATGACATCACATTTTCATTGTGAGGTCATAGAGACAATGTGATTGCCTATTCTGTGATTTCATTCTATCTCAAATGCGGCATATAGGTTGATTTCAGAAACTTATTGTGACCACATCACCATTGTGATGTTACAATCCCTTTGTGAACTCATATTGACCATGTGATATTATTAATGCAATGTAACATCACAAACCTGTCTTGATCTTACAAATTTTGTAATAAGCGACTACCTTGACCTGGGCTGGATGCCCAGAGCTAAATGCAGCCTCAACCATGAATCCTCACACCTCCCAAGATCAACCCAGCCATTTGTTAACTGGTCTGCAAACAACCAGCCTAATGAACACCAAAGCTCTACACTTCAAAGGACAAGGCTTTATCCTTTCTCTTCATCCTCCTTCTCTCCAGACCTGTCCTATCTTTCAGGTCTTTCCATTTTTTCCTTCAACCATTCCCTTCTTTTCTTCAGGCTGCTCTATTCTTGACAGACCTGCCCTGCCCTGTCCAGGTGGCCAGTTGCCGTCCTTCACCACCTGCTCTCCCTCAATTTCCTTTCCTCCCAGGTCTTTACCCTCCTGCAGTCTCATCACTTCTTTCCTTCCAGGACTTTCCCCCTTTTCTCTCCCCTTCTGTTGCTCTGAACATGCATCCTACATATAGGCTGTACCCTTCCCCCACTGAAATATATTTCCTGCATAAGAGTTTTCAAACATAACTTCCCAAATGTCCATGCCAAATCACTTCTTGGCAGCTCACCATGTGGGGCTTGATATCCTATCTCCTTCAGCAGCATGTCCTTCCCCCACTTGTGGCATGCACTCCCCTCTCCGGTGGTCTAGACCAGGAGGCCATGATGACTATCTGTTCCCGTGGATTATAGGGGCACTGATAGTTATTACAATGAAATTGGGCAAATAATTGTGATATTACAAACTCGTGACATAACTAACCCATTGTGACCTCATCACCACTGTGACATCACAAAACCATTGTGAAATCACATTGCTGTTTTGACACCAGGATCACATTGTGACATCCCAAATCTATTATGACCTCTTATAACCTTTGAAAAATACATAGCTCTGTGACTTCACAGTCCCTTTGTATACCCAAATCCCCACTGTGAAATATTAACAATTGAGAATCATACATGACATTTTAACATCAAAAACAGTTTGTGAGATCATCACAATTGTGACATCACATTGAAGTTTTGACACCATCTGCTTATTGTGAAATCACAAAACAAAAATGATGTGATAGAATTAGAACTTCACATTGTCATTGTGACATCATAGACACAGTATGAATGCCTTTTCTGATTTTATTCTATTTCAAATGTGCCTGTAGGTTGATATCATAACCAAATCGTGAACTCATAACCATTGTGACATCACAATCCCTTTGTACATCACGTTGCCATTGTGATATCACTAACCCACTGTGACAACCCAAACCTATCCTGTCATCATAACTTTTGTGTGCTGCAATTCTGATACCTTAGGCCTTTTTGTCCTCATAATCTGTTGACTTCGTTAGATTTCACATATGACATTTGATATCACAAATTCCCCGTGACATCATGACCATGGTGAGATCACAATGCCAGATGTCATAACCATTGTGCCAAATTCTGACATCACAAACCTTTTAGGATTTCAATATATTTGTGACAACACATACTTTTGGAGAAGCTGCAGTACCTTTGTGAATTCATATACTCATTGTAAGTTAAAGACAATTGAGAACCATCATGTAATTGTGACATGCCCGACACATTGTGACATCACCAATCTTTTGTGCCTTCATCACCAATGTGGCATCATCAACTAATTGTGACACCAAAAGAATATTTTGACATGATGTAGTGAGTTGATATTGCCATGGTGATATCACTGTCCCATTGTATATTCACAAACCTAATATGACCTCATAACATTTTTAAAAATTCATGTCCATTAGGACTTCAAGCTCCTTCTGTGAAATTTATGCACATTGTGAAATACTAGCCATTGAAATGGGACCTGTGTTTGAGATATTACAAAATCATCATGATATCAAAAACCCATGGTGACCTCATCACAACTGTATCATAAAGCTATCATGACCCCTAAGAACCTTTGAAAACACACATGGCATTTGTGACATCACAGTCCATATGTGTACCCATATCCTCATTGTGAACACATGACGATTGAATTCATATATGCCATTGTAACATCACAAAACCTTTGTGACCCCATTACCACATATTCATTATGACACCATTCCTTCCTTGCAACATCACCAATTTACATTGACCTCATAGCATTATGACATTATATTGTCATTGTGATGTTACAGACACATTGTAAATGCCTATTCTCTTATTTCATTCTATTTGAAATGTGGCATGTGGGTTGATATCAGAAAACCATTATGATCTCATAAATTTATGGCATCATAATCACTTTGTGACATCATAGTGCCATGGTGCTATCACTAACACACCGTGGCATCACAAATCTGCCCTGTCCTCATAAGTCTTGAGATGTGCTGCAATTGTGATGTCTTAGGCCCTTTATAAGCTTGTAATCTGCTTTCAACCTTATAATATTTCAGTTATGATATGTGACATCAGAAATCCACTGTGACATCATGATCATTATGACATCATACTGACAGACATCATGAACATTGTGTCACACTGTGACATCACAAGCCTTTTAGGACTTCATCACATTTGTGACAACACCTGCCTTTGGAGACACCACAGTCTGTTTGTGAACTCTTATTCTCTGTGATTTCATGACAAATGGGATCCTTTATACCATTTTGATATCACCAACCAATTATGACATCATAGACCTACGATTACCCCTTATCTGTATGGCATCAGAAACTAACTGTGACAACAAAACTTTTTGTGAGGTCACAATATGACATGATGATCATGACATCTGTCAGTGTGATATCACAATGGTCATGATGTCACAGTGGATTTCTGCTATCTCATGTCATACATGAAATATGAGGTTGAAAACAAATTATGAGGGCAAAAGTTCTAAGATATCACAATGTCAGCATGTCACAAAAGTTATGAGGACAAGAGAAGTTTGTAATGTCACATTGTGTTAGTGAATGCACAATGGCACTGTGATGTCACAAAATGATAATGATGTCAAAATGGTTATGTAGGCACAAAAGTGCGTTTCTCATATCAACTCTCATACCACAGAATCACAGAATAGGCATTCACAATATGTCTATGATGTTAGAATGAGAATTGTTGTCATAATGCAATATGTCATTGAGTTTGATGATGTCACAATGAATTGAGTTTGATGATGTCACAATGAGGTGATGTTTCCATAATGAAAAAGTGATGTGACACTGTTGAGGATGTCACAAACACTTTTTGATGTTATAGTGGCATGTCTGATCTCAATTGTCATTACTTAACAACAAGGATATAGGTACACAAATGGACTGTGATGTTGAAAAGGGCATGTGATTTTTCAAAGGAGCTAAGAGGTCATAATAGATTTGAGATGTCACAATGGAATCATGATGTAACAATGACAATGTTGTCACAATGGCTTCGTGATGTCGTGGTGGTGATTGCGTCAAAATGGGTTTGTGATGTCACAACAACTTTGTAATATCACAATCAAATTTCCAATTTCAATTGCTACCAGTTCACAAGGAAGAGACTGTAATAATCAGCAGGGTTCCAGTAATATATAGGGTCCAATAATCAGCGTGGCCCCATCTCCTGGCAAGCTGGAGCAGACAAAATATGCCACCAAAGAAGGTGGGACATTCGGTGGGACGGGCTGGTGCATTAATCTCCACGTTAAGAATTTATTGGGCTGTGGGCAGTTTGGGATGTGACAGTTGAAAAATGTTAGGCAGTTGGAGTGGAGAAAGGGTACAGACTTCAATAGAAGGGAAAAGTCCTGGAAGGAAAAAAGTGGTATGATAGCATAAGGGGAAAACCTCGGAGGAGAGGATGTTGAGGGAGAGCAGGAGGTGAAGAATGGCAACTGACGACCCAGGCAAAGGAGTTCAGGCCTGTGGAGAGTGGAGAGGCCTGAAGAGAAGAAAGAACTGGTAGAAGAGAAAAAGGGAAAGACCTCGAAAGAAGTATAGGACTCTGAAGGAGAGACAACGGAAGGGGAGAAAAAGGCTTGCCCTTTGATGTTTGGAGCTTTCGATATCATAATTTTGGGGGTTGATGGTTTGGAGAACATTTATTATATTAACTGTGTCTCGATGGATTCTCTTCAACTATAGAGGTCCTAATTTTTAGAGACCCCATTGACATAATCCATTTGGATTGCATCAGGCCTTGGACCCAGAGAAAAATCCCCATAGGAGAGAGTGTCAGCACTCAGGGTTGAGAGTCTACCTCGAGTGTTTGTCTGCAAAGAACCAACATGGACAAAAGTCATTTAGGTACCACTAAGGACAAGTCTGGGCAAGCTTGCCAGCCTGTTTTGAGGACCCCCTCTAGAGGGAACTCTTTGAGAGGCCGTGTAGGGTTTCCAAAGGAAGCCATCTGGAACCTCATCAAGAGTACATTTGCGATTTCCTTAAGAAGCCATCTGAGACCTACTCTGGAGTTCATCTGGGGCCTTCTCCAGGGGCCATCTTGGACTTTCTCCAGAGGTCATCTGGGGCTTCTTCAGGAGGCCACCTGAGACCTCTTCAAAAGTAGTCATTGGGGCTTCGTTATGAGGCAATCTAGGACCACCACCTGAGGTCATCTGGAGCTTCTTTGGGTGGTCATCTCGGGTTACCTTGATGAGAAATGTATGACTATCTTTGGACATCATCTGGGACTTCCTTGAGAAGCCATATAGGACCTTCTCTGGATGTAATCTGTGGCTTTCTCAAGAGGGTTATCTGGAACCTCCTCTGAAGTTCATATGTGGCCTCTGTGAGTGGCCATCTGGGAGCTACTCGAGAGGTAATCTCAGCCACATTGAGAGGACATCTGGGACATCCCTTGGAGGTCATCTAACATTTCCTTGGGAAGCCATTTGAAACCTCCATGAGAGGTCTTTTAGGGCCTCCTAGGAATGACATATGTGACATCCTCCAAAGATCATCTATGGCCTCCTCAAGAGACAATCTGGGACATTCTCTCTGTCATCTGGGACCTCCTGTAGAGGTCAACATTGAGAGGTATGGGACATGTGGGTTGTCTGTGGCTATTGGTCTGTGTGTGTATGCTGATAGTTCTGTGTCCTGTATGCACCTCTGTTTACTCCTTTTCTCAGGATGGGAGAACAAGGCCTAAAGGTGTCATATCCAAAACATATTCTCCTCCAGGTTTACAGAATTCCTCAGAGGAAGGTGCACTGATGTTCTCTCTCTCCTTTTCTTTACCATCAGCACCTCTAATGTTAAGTCCTCCCATACCAAAAGTGGTTACTTGTACCAGTCTGAGGTGCTACAATGTGGTATGTTACCCTTATTACCTTTGAGATAGGAACATGGAGGAGATGTTGGGCAAGCCCCATTTCTAATATATGTTCCCTTTACAACTAGTGACCTGTATAACTGGAAACAGCAAAATCCATCCTTTTCAGCAAAAAGGGGCTCATTACTTCATTAGAGACCATAATTTTCAAACACAAGCACATCTGGGATGAGTGTCAGCAAATTTTACAGGCACTTTTCACCTGGTAGAAAAGGGAATGAATCCTGCTTGGTGATTTGAAGGTGGTCCTTCGACCAGAGAGTAGCCCCACTATTGAACCAGCAAGTATTTGCACATACTTACCCAAGCTGAGACTAACAACAATTGAGGTATGGAGCTGCTTACCTATTATTGCCAGGTTCTGTTAGCAGGGATACCGCAGTGGCTAAAAAGCCAAATCATCAATCTAAGGTGGGTGAGATTTTACAGTTCCCCAGTGAGTACCCTAATGCTTTTATGAAACTTCTCCCAGAAGCCTATAGGATATATAGGCCTATAGATCTTGAAGCCCTGGAGAATGAAAGAGTCCTCCTAAATATGGCATTTGTTACCCAGACAGCCCCAAATATTAGAAGAAAGCTTCAAAAGTTAGAAGGTTTTGAGGGAAAAGTTTATTCTAATTTGGAATTAGTCACACAGAGGGTGTTTGTTAACAGAGATACCCGGGAAAAAGAGTCTAAGAAGAGGGTTTGAGTTTTGGTAGGAGCACCAAAATAGGGATCAAGAAACCCTTGGCAAAGACAGTACAATTCATTTGCAAATGGCAATAGGGAACCTCTAGGACTACATCAGTGTGCTTATTGCAAACAAAATAGACATTGGGAAAAGGAATGCCCAAGGAGGAGAAAGATAGAAAAGGACAGGTTAATTAATCACATTAACCACCTGGAAAATGTGTTCATATCTCTGGAGAAACATGCAAAGGGGCTTGGGGCTGTGAATTCCAACTATGTTCAATTTAAAAGGCAGCCCTCTGAACTTAAGAAATGTGGCAAAGAAAAAATTCCACCCTTCTATCTCTAAACATAGTCTAATAAAAGACTGAGTCTCCAATATGTACGAGTCAAAACCCACCAAGAGATTAAAAGCACATAGAAGAGCACATTGGAGAAAACAGAGAAAATTATTTGACGTGAAGAAAAGATTTGAAGATATAAATTAGGAACATGTGCGAGTCAAAAATGAGAAGAAAATCCTCAAAAGGAACCTCGAAAACACTCAAAATTAAATGAAATTCAAGTACATTAGCCTGGGTGAGCATGAGGCAAATTAGGGGACCACAGGTCAGAGGCAAATAGGCACAGGACAGCAATGCTGCCATCCTTGCTAACCACAAGTGAGGCCAAGAAGAGATCCTAATGATGCATTAAGAAATCATCGCCATGACAAAGGAGCTGGACCTGATATAAGAATGTATTAGGCTGAAGTACATGTTGATTATAAGCTTTGAATAGTGTCACCAGAAATTCAAAGCAACAGAGAAAGAAGGAAAGAGTAATTAGCAGAGAAGATGGGGAAGTGCTGTGTCATAGAAGAGGAGGTCAGGAAAAATGAACTGGAAAATATCAGGCTCAAGAAAGAGATTGGTACTATTCAGAAAGAGTTAAAGGACCACATGCTCTGACAGAGAGTGCCGGGGAAAGGAAAAGAACATTAGGAACAAAAACAGAAGAGCTAAACAAACAGTTGGAAGATCTGTCACAAAAATACACTAAAGTGGAAAACTAGAAAGAGAGACTACTAGAATAAAAAGCCAAAAAGACTGCTGAGATCTTCACCATAATGCAGAAACTTCATGTCCCAATGGAACAGGTGGAGGTGGGAAAAATTACCTCTCAATAGCACCTTTGTGAACTTAAGGGAGGAGCTGAAGAGCAAGCAAAGGTGTTGTGAGAAGGAGCAGCAGTTGGCTAGTCAAAGGAACTCTCCTGTGACCCTGCCAAAACACTTGCAGGTTAAGGAGCACATTGAGAACTAGAGTGGGATCACGAAAGCAAGTTTGAGAGAAAAGGAGGAGAATAAAATGGAAGAAGACTCCAAGGTTCAGAGTACAATACAGGAAGTAAAGAAACTAGAGACCCTAAGATACAGGGAAACATCTGAGCTGATCACGTAGCTTGGGAGACCACTCCAAAACCAGTTGGTTCTCTAAAACTACTAGTCGTTAAGATTAAAAGAAGAAGCAAACACAGTATTAATAAGTGTGCAAATGTTGATACTGAACTTGTGAAAATAACATACAGGTTCAATCTTTCTGTCAGTTTACATATAGATATTTGCACCCAAGTAAATTGAATGAGGCCACTGCCTAAAACTTCTGAAAACCAGTGGGCCCTCAGCCTGACAATTCTTTGTAATGCTTGTAGGTAATTTCCATCAGGTAAATGCTGAAAAGCTGGAACCTATGGAAAGAATTCATATATGAGGAACCTCAGATCATGAATTTGGGAAAGTGGACTCCACAGATGTAAAGCCTGGAAAGTACAGCTATTGGTATCTGTTAGTAATAGTGGACAATTTTTCAGGCTGAGCTGAGGTGTGTAATAATTCCTTGATTTGGCTTACCCTTAGCTTTGGGGTCCAGAGATGGCCCTGCAATCATGGTCCAAGTTCTTAATTATTAACTAACATCCTAGGAATAAATTGGAAGTTACAATCCATTTATAGACCTTAGAGTCCAAGACACTAGAAAGAATGAATATGACCTTAAAGGAAACTAACTAAATTAAATACAGATACTGGCCATGGCTATGTAAGCCTCCTCCACTTTGCTCTCCTTTGAGCAAGATGTAGCTTCTATGTTAAAGGATTTAATCCCTTTGAAATACTTTAGTGTAGACCACCCCCTTTGGTTCCTAAACTTGGGAAGGTTATATTAACAGAAATGTCTAACTACAGACTGCAGGCATTAAAACATATTCTTTTATGTACCTATCCTTTGGTAATCAAGGCCCACTGGCCACCTAAGAAAAACTCCACCTGAAAGGGAGGGGCCAAGATGGTGATGGAACAGCAGGGAAACACCTCAGCTCTCTCCAACCAAATAAAGAGTTCAGATTTCAATGCTCTGTTTCTCCAAATGACCCACAAAAAAGACAATTACTCAGAGAGATACAGGAAGTGAAAAAAGAAAAGGGAAAACCCTACACAGACAGTAAAGTGGGAAGACCCTTCCCCCACCCGTAGTTGGTGATGGGGCTCCACTCTAAGCAGCTTAATTGGTGGGGTTTCATGCCAGGCTCCATAAGTGGCCAGGCACTGGACTGTCTGTGGACCACACACTCACAAGCATCCCAAGGCTCTCAGAAGACTGCCAAGAGGTGGTGCCAACCTAGAGAATACAAGCAGAAATCTCAGAAGGCAGAGCCAGCACGAAAACTCGCCTCACCCTCCCTGGCATAGCTCTTCCTGGCTGGTACAAGCAGCCCATTCCAATCAGGAGCAGCAGCAGCTGTCAGCAGTGGCGAATGACCCAAGACTGGCAGCGTGGCACCTCTGTCCTGGTGGTTTAAACAGCTTAGCCTAACCAGGAGAAGCAACGGCAGCTGGCAGTGTTGGCAAACAACCCAGACTCTGCGCACAATGCCTCTTGACACTAGCCCACAGGAAGAGCCCAGACCAGCCCGGGGCGGCAGCAGTGAATAGGGTGGGGACAGCTGCAGTGAACAACTCCACATCCGTGACGGTTTGTGCCTCTCCATACTGGTCCACATAAGGAGCCCAGCCTAACCTGAGGCAGCAGCAGTGGTTAACACCTGACTTGTGGTGGGGTCCCTGGCTTGCATAAGTTGCCCAGCTGATCCTGGGGCAGTGGCAGCAGCTGAGGCAGTGGCAACAGCTGTGGCAGCAGCAGCGGCATCAACAGCAGCAGTGAACAACTCCGGACCCATAGTGGGGTGCAGCGCTCCTCCATACTGGTTTTCATAAGCAGCCCAGCCAGGCCAATGGTGGCAAAGGGGGTGAACAACCCCAGACTAGAGGCAGGGTGTGGTGCTGAACAACCCCAGAAAAGTCTCCTGAACTTTCCTGCCTGGACTGGCTTTGAACCTGAATACACATATCTGAGCCGCCTGAATAGTTAGAATTACAGGCATTCACACCAGCAAGGTCTTATTCTTGCCAACCCCCTATTTTTTTCTGAAATAGATCATTTCTTAGTTCATACTGGAATCAAACTAGTTCTCAATAATATGGCATGAAGTAGAAAAAACTTAAACACATGGAAATTAAACAGAACTCAGTTGACCAATACATGGGTCACAGAAGAAATTAAAGAAGAAATTAAAAACTTCCTACAATTCAATGAAAATGAAGAAACATCACAACGAAATCTATGGGACACAGCAAAAGCAGTCCTGAGGAGCAAATTTATTGCTCTCAGTGCACACATCAAGAAAACAAAGACCGGATTGGGAAAGTGGCTCAGTGGTAGAATACTTGTCTTGCATGCATGAGGCCCTGTGTTCAATTCCTCAGCACCACATAAGCAAAAAGAAAAAAAGCCAGAAGTAGCACTGTGGTTCAAGTGGTAGAGTAGTAGCCTTGAGCTGAAGAGCTGAGGGACAGCGCCCAGGCCCAGAGTTCAGGCCCCATGACCAGACCCCACCCTCCAAAAAAAGAAAAAAGAAAAAAAGAAAACAAAGATCAAGTAAACAATCTTATGATGCAACTAAAACTGCTAGAGAAACAAGAAAAATTTGAACCTAAATTTGCTAGACAGAAAGAGATAACTGAAATAAGAGCTGAAATTAATGAGGTAGAGACTAAGAAAATTATAAATAAAATTAATAAAATGAAAAGTTTTTTTTAAAGTCAATAAAACTGAGGGACCACTGGCAAAAGTAACTAACAAAATAAGAGAGGAGACCCAAATCAATAATACCAGAGATATCCCAGGAAAATTACAACAGACATCCAAGATATCCAAACAATCGTAAAGAAGTAATTCCAGACTCTAATCACAAAGGAAGGAAAACCTAGCAGAGAGGGATAAATTTCTACAGAAATTCAAATTTCTATTCCGCCCTTTCCTTTTCAGCCATGCTTCTCTACCATGTATTGTGGGGGCAGCATTTCGGTAAACAAACATCTTTTCCTGCCTGAATAGCATGTGGTGTTCTCTTCATTGGCTTCCTAATGAAACCTACCTATTTCATATAGCTTACATATGGTGTCATGATTCGGATGTGGTTTTTGAGTCAGAAATGTTAGAATTTCCTAACCACCACTTTTCTGTGAACCAAACTGCCTTGAGACTTTTAACCAATACCATTGTTGGCCTTCACATGCACATCCGCATTACTTGTCCAGTCTGGTGAGTGAAACTACTCTCTATGGCTCTCTGTTGGTCAATCTCTCTGCAGATGTGGCACCATGACAGATAGCTCGTATGGTCTTTAGACGAAAGGCTGGTCACCTATGAAGCAGAGGATCCTAGGTTTGTGGGGCTTGGCCATTTCTCTTTAGAGGTCTCTGTGGAAAGTCGAGATGCTGCTTCTGCCTGGTCAGCTCTTCTTCATTCACCAGACTGACTCTCCTACACATTTACTGGGTGCTGTGAGTCATGCCCGAGCCGTGAAACCCCTTTGATATGTCCCCTGTGCTCTCTGGATAGCCAGAGCACCTAATGTTTTAATGCTATTCTCAGATTTAGACAATTATTGCCTCTGCAATGGTACATGGTCAGAAGTCTGGTTACTTTCAGGTTCTCTATGCTCTCTGCTATTCATGTCCAACTTCTATATCTCTGTCTTTCTTTTCTACAACTTTTTGGATTGTGTCCTGAAGAATGGAATATGGGCTGGGTTCCAGGGACCCCCTCTGGGTTCCCTCTCAAAGGCTTGCCAAACTAAGCTTGATTTTTTGTTTAGGCTTTCTTTGCTTTTTTTCCGAAATTCGCCATCTTGAGTTCACCGTCTTGGCCACATGGTGGATTAAGGGTTTGGCCCCATCCAACACTTACCGCTCCACCAAGCTTACTACTCCTCCAACCACCTATTCTAATGTGCCTTGCTATCAAGTTGCTCTTTTCACAGACTCTGGTAACTGAGGCCCAACCATCTGATGTGCTTTGTTAGCAAAGATGTCTAAAAAATTCTGTCAAAATATTTAGGTTTTGCATTTTGCCTTTTTTGTTTTGTGTTGTGTTCTTGTACTGACAACATGATTCTAAAATATTGGGCATATGTGTCCTAAGATTCTCTCATCTAATGAGTTTTTTCATTGCAGAATATTTGGTCAATTCTTGATAAGGACCAGGTAAGCTCTACTTATTCTATTTGATCTCCTTATTACTTTAGTTGGAAATAACAAAGGGTTTTTGTGGCAAAGATTGCAGTTTAAAGCCAGGCAGGGCTGAAAAATCCCTCAGACTCCATCTCCCAAATAACCTGCAATCAGCCAGGCAGGAAGCATTTGCTCAAACCTCTTATCTCTAACCAGCAAACACTGCAAGTGGTACTATAACTCAATGTGGTAGGAGCTAGCTTTAAGCAGAAGTGCTCAGGGACAGTGCCAGGTCTTGAGTTCAAACCTCCTTGAACACCAACTTGGACAAACCATCCCAGTAACAAGCACCTAGATTCAGCCAGTCTGGGGAACAAGGAAAAATGGAAAGGAGTAAGAGGAGATATTATCACATCATTCATTTTGTGCCTGCCCTTTGAAAATTAACCAGAGCCGGGAGATCAATAGAAGAAAGAAGACTGCCCATCTAATGTCAATACCTGTCTAAATTTCAACTGGAAAGGAATTTATATTCTTGTCTTTGTTACTTGACTTATCCTCTACCTAGTCACCAGATGTCAGAAATAGCTAGCGACATTTGTACCAACACTTTCAGCCCCAAGTCCTTCCTCTTGTTATTTATTTGCTCTATAGTATTTTTTCAGTCCCTCAATGCCTGAGTCTTCTCCAGACTTCATCCAAGAGACTTGCTTCCTCTCGACTTCATCTAAGCACTCAATGTCCAAGTGACAGCTGTTTCCTGCTGCCTTCTCCTAGAGGGGACCATATCTCAGCCTTTTACCCTTACTGTTGACACCCGTGAAAACAGGAAGTAGCCAGAGAGAATCTTCACCCTTTTTTCATAATTATCAAAAGGCTGGAATATAAGGTCGGAACAGGGACACCTTCCTCCCTCGTGGCTAAGTTTCAGCCCAGTATCTGTTACATAGGTAACTGGCAGACCTGGAAGCAGTCACTTTCCCCTCCTGCTAGGTCACATCCTGGGCCACCTGTGGTCACATGCCTCCCATCTGATCTTAAGAGGGTACCAGACCCTGAGGTCACATCTGGATCCAGTGTGGCCACACATTTCCCCCACCTGGCCACACCTTCTCCTGTCCATGGCCTAGATAAATCCTGGTCCAAAGGTGGGTCACCCCTTCCTTTTCAGCCATGCTTCTTAACCATGCATTGTGGGGGCAGCAGTTCGGTAAATAAATTCTTTTCCTGCCTGAAAAAAAATTGCCCAAACAGAACAAGAAGAAATAAATCAATTAAACATGTCAATAACCTACAAAGAGATAATAGAAGTAATCAGAAGTCTTCCAACTGTAAAAGCCCAGGACCTGATGGATTCACTACAGAATTCTATATGGCCTTTAAAGAGGAACTAATTCCCATACTCCTCAAGCTCTTCAGAGAAATAGAAACAGAGGGAGTAATCCCAAACTCATTCTATGAAGCCAATATCACCTTCATACCCAAACCAGGCAAAGACTCAACAAAAAAAGAACTATACACCAATCTCTTTTATTAAGACAGATGCAAAGCTCCTCAATAAAATTGCAGACAACAGAATCCAGAAACCTCACAAAAAAATCATACATTATAACCAAGTAGGCTCCATCCCAGAGATGCAGGGATGGTTTAACATATGTAAGTCAATAAATGTAATCCATTACATCAACAGATCCAAGGTCAAGAACCACATGAATATCAACATTGATGCAGAAAAGGTTTTTGATGAAATTCAGCACTCATTCATGCTAAAAGTTCTGGAAAAAAATAGGAATATATGGAACATTTGAAAAGACCATAAAAGCCTTACACGGCAGATCAAAGGCCAATATTATAATGAGGAAAAACTACAACCAATTCCCCTAAAAACAGGAAAAAGGCAAGAATGCCCAATATCTCCACTCTTCTTCAATGTAATTCTGGAATTCTTAGCCAGAGCAATAAGGCAAGAAGAAGACATTAAAGGGATCCACACAGGAGAGGAAGAAGACAAACTATCTATTTTTTTTCAGATGGCATTATTTTATAAATTAATGATCCCTAAAGCTCAGCCCCAAACTCTTAGAGCTTATAAACCAATTTGGCAAAGTAGCAGGATACAAAATTAACCCACAAAAATCAGTCGTCTTTCTGCACACCAACAATATACAAGCAGGAATGGAAATCAAGGAAACAACCCTATTCACAATAAAAAAGTATCTAGGAATTAAACTCACCAAAGATGTAAAGGGTCTATTTCATGGAAAGTGTAAAAGCCTTAAAAAATGAATCATAGAGTTTGAAGACTCAGTGCCTATGTTGAGGGGGCAGAATGATACAGGCTCCAGTCTCAGGATTATCTGAGGACTGTGTTTGGGATTAGGAAAGCTCTTGGCACGCCGGGCTAGAGAGGGAAAATGTTCTCTCTCCCTATCTCAAAACACATGTCACAGACTCCTGGGAGCGGAGGAAGTAGCTCTTCTGCTTTCTTAAGCATAGATGAACAGCTGGTCAAACATTTTCCTGAGATTGGTGAAGTGGTTTGAGCTTGCTCTAAAATAGTTTAGATAATAATATACCAAGACATTGTCTCATATGTCAAGTAAAATATATCTGTTGAAATTTTTGTGTAAATGTTTTCTGATGAAATCTTGGCAAAGATCATGCTTGCTTGTCTTTAAATACCCAGTAACAATAAAGCACAGCATGCAGTGGCAATTGCTGTTTTCACTCTGCATCCCCTGTGTCCTGGTGATTTCCTGACCCTTACCAAGGGACCCCAGTGAACTATACGTTGACAATTGGCGCCCAAACAGGGACCATGCATTGTTGAATTCAGGAAGGGATATTCAGGTAAGTACTTTTAATTGCAGGGTGATGGGACAAGTTAAATCTACTCTGTACTTACATATGCTTAAACATTTACTTGCGGCCTATGGCGTAAATATTTCTTCTTTTCACATAGAAATGTATATTAATGTACTTAGGGAATGGAATCCTTGGTTCCCCGATAAAGGAACATTAGATGTTGATAATTGGAAAGAGTGAAGAATAATGTAGAAAGAGCTGTTTGAGAAGGGGAAGAGATTAGATTTTGGTCCATTTGGGCTATTTTACATACCCTTTTTAAAGCTTTGATTGAGGAAACATTAATAGCAGACTTAAAGAAAGAGGCCACCCCTTCTATTGTAGATTTACAATTGGACTCTGAGGTTAAGGACTCAATAGATAAGGATGCATTGCAATTAACAGAGAAAAAACTAGAGGTAAATATGGGCTGAATAGGAACAAACTGAAAGTGTAAATAAAATGTCTGGGCAAATGGAATTGATTTTATCAAAATTACAACATATGGAGTTGGAAGTTAGCAGAGTGAAAGAAGAACCTGATAAAGTGAAAGTAAAGCAGCCTTCGGCTCCTCCACTGGCTGATACAATTTTTACAGCGTCACTCCCTCACAAAACAGAGGACACAGACAGTGAGTTTGATGATGAAATGCCTATTTTTTCTTATGCTGTAATTCAACCACCCCCTATGAATGGTATAGCTCAACCAGCCAGATATGAAGGTGTTGCTGTTTATGATATTGGTGAACTTAAAAAGGCAGTGATTTGTATAGACCTCAGTATCATTATGTTAAGAAATTGCTTAATGGGCTTGCTCGACATTACAATAATTTTGCTCCCGAGGATTGGAAGATGCTTTGTAGAGCCTTGCTTAAGAAACCTAAATACCTACAATGGCAAATGTGGTTTACTTAGTTATGTACAGAAAGGTCTAGACAAAATGCGCAGAGCAGTAATCCACGCCTACAGGTCATAACCTTTCCCATGTTGAGTGTAACAGAACAATATGTGGATGCTTGTATGCAAGTGAACTCTCCGAAAGAGATCCATGAGCAATTACAAGACATAGCATGGGAAAGGATTCGGACAGTAGAAGAGCATTATGGCTCTTGGACTAAAGTAATTAAAAAAACTAATAAACCCTGTGTTAAATTTTTATCACAATTAAAATAGCACCTAACAAATACAAAAAGATACAGTGGTTAAATATTTAGGATATGTTATTTCCAGACAAAATGTGACACCTCAAAAATATCTTTATGACATGATCAATTACATACGTTAAATGATATTCAAAAGCTATTAGGAGATATTAATTGGATGCGACCAGCCTTAGAAATTCCTAATTATCAATTACATAGTTTGGTTTAATTGTTACAAGGGGAGCCTGATTTACATAGCAAAAAACTTTAACTAAGGAGGCTAAAAATAAATTACAATTTGTAGAGCAAAAAATAAAAACGAAATGTTTTTACATCGAGTAACACTGAATCAACCCATAAATTTATATATTTTGGATACATGGAAATACCCAACAGGAATTATAGGACAAAATGAGCTACGATTAGAATGGATTTATACACGGCATAGATTTACAAAGAATATTATGCCTTATGAGCAACAGTTGACAATTATTATTCAACAGGCCAGGCAACGGGTATTTACCCTATCGGGGTATGATTTATTTAAAATTATTTTTCCTTTGCCAAAAGACCAAGTAATATATTTGTTAAACATGTCTGAAATGCTACAAATAGCATTAGTAAAGTTTAGTGGACAATTTTCCTATCATTTTCCCAAAGGTAGATTGTGGGATTGCTTGCATAAACAACAATTTGTCATTAATGATATAATTACCAAGGCCCCTATTCCCACTGCTCTTACCGGTTTTACATATGGCTCCAAAACAAAAAGTGCTTATTGTGCAACAAATAAATATTGGGTACAAACAACTACTTTAGCATCAGTTCAACAAAATGAACTTTTGCTATTATTAAGGTGTTGCAAGATTTTGTGGGACATATTAATATTGTTACTGATTCTGCCTATGCTGTAGTAGATGTGACTAATATAGTCACTGCTATTACATATTCATCTAAACCCCAGCTAAATCAGTTATTTAAACAATTACAAGCATTAATGAAACAATGTAAAGCCAAAGGGTTTGTAACTCACATTAAGGGTCATTCTTCGTTACCTGGGTACCTTGTGTATGGCAATAATCAGGTTGATAAATTAGTTAGTTTTGCTTCTGCTGAACAGGATCATGCTCATTTACATACAAATGCTGGCCATTCACATATGCATTATAAAATACCTTATTCTCAAGCTAAACAATTTATTAAAAGGTGTCCTATCTGCAGACCAATGCATTTGAGAGTTGTACCTGCTAGAGTAAATACTCGAGGATTACCACCTAACAAGCTCTGACAAATGGATATAACCCATGTACAAGCCTTTGACCATTTTTCGTTTGTACGTGTTACAATAGATACTTATTCCAAATTTGTTTGGCCTTCTGCCCTTATTGGAGAAACTGTTAACCATGTAATAGAATACTTCTTGGAAGCTTTTGACATTATGGGATTGCTTGCCAAAATAAAGACTGATAATGGACCAGCCTAAAAATATCAAATTTAAAAGATTTTGAGAACTTTATGATGTGGTACATATTACAGGAATAGAGTATAACCCCCAAGGACAAACTATTATTAAACGAGTTCATGGCACACTAAAACAACAAATTAAAAAATTAAAAAGGAGGAAAAGGTTGGATGAAGGTATGAATAACTTGTGGTTTTCCATGCAAAAACCTAAAATAATTTTACATCAAGCTCTTTTTGTTCTTAACTTTTAAACTTACCACAAGGAGATATTTTAACTAGAGCTGAGTGCCATTTTGAACAAATATCAAAAAGACATTATTTAAATGCTCCCACATGGATTAAGATTACATTGAAAGCAGAATGGCAACTAGGAAAATTATTACATAACGGGCGAGGATAGAGTTTTGTGTCTACACGGGATGGCAAACAATACTGGCTTCCTGCATGATGGATACAGACGCGGCCCAGTGAGGACAGCCCCATATCCTGCAAGGAATCGGCCACCAGTTGAGGAAGAATAAATCGCCACTGCCCACCTGGGGGCAGGTTTAAAAGTTGACTGGAGAAGGACAAAAGACGTTACAACACACTGGTAAACCTGTCACAGCTGAGAACTTGTTCTGGCCATGTGTGCCCTGCTTACTGTAAATTCTGTCCATGATAATGCTAATGTAAGTTATTGGGCCTTTATTCCTAACCCTCCTTTATTGGAACCTGTTGTTTGTGGAGACATGGATATAAACGTCTATACTGTTCCTGCTGTTTTATCTCCTCCTTGGAATAATTTGACACTTTACAATAAGGATAATGACAGCTTTTTAAATTTTACTTACTATACTCATTCCTTGCCTGTTTTTCTGGAGCCTCCTCCAAGTTTACTTATGAATTGGCAACATTGGGTTTTACCTGGGAAACACACTTCCAATTCTAAAACACAGCTGCAGCGATTAACTACTTAGTCCATTAATAGTAGCTGGGAAAGCGTCACCTTTGATGGCGAGTTATCCTTACCAATGTGCCCTGATTTTACTTATATTGATTTAAAATATTAGCCTTTTGTGTGGCAAGAGTGTAGAGGAACATTTGGAAAAATGTTCAATAATTGTATTAATTGGGGAACTTTTGGACAATTTATTAACACATGTTCAGAATGGAATATTACCAGATGTGATTTATCAAACGTTACTAGGATGCCAGATGCCATTAATGGATCGCTTACTGGAGCTCAATTGATGGCCTGGGGAGATGGGGGCATTATAGATGCTCGATGGGCTTTCATGTCTACCCACTGCTTATCAAACACATCTTTGGAAGGTCGCAGTGGCGCTGAAACCCGTGATGCTACCAGATGGATTGTTTTCGGGGATGGCGAACTCTGCATCCACTTATAATTTTACTTTGTACAAATATTAAAATGTAACTGCTTGTGTACCTCTGCCTTATGTATTTTTAGTGGGAAATTTTACATGTTATCCTACTATTTTTTGTTTTAATTGTCGCCTATATTCTTGCATTAATTCCTCTCTTAATTTTAATGACAGTGATAGTATTATGATTCTCCACAAAGAAGTCATATTTGGCTACCTGTTAAATTAGGAAGAGAATGGTCCCAAAATCCTTTGGATAGTGTTGTTAATGAATTTTTTACCAAACTACTAAAACGTACAAAGCATATGATTGGAGCCATTATAGCTGTGATTTTAAGCCAAATTGTTATTACCACTGTTGCTGTGGTGTCTGGAATTGACCTACACACTTCCTTACAAACTAAACACTTTGTGAAAGAATGGCACTGGGATTCACATAAATTGTGGGTCTTACAGGCAAAAATTGATGCTCAATTACAAACACAGATTAATATTCTTAAACAGACAGTGGGATGGTTAGGAAAAAGTTATTGGTTTTGGAAAAATAGTTATTGTTAAAATGTGATTGGAATTCTACAACCTTTTGAATTACTAATGTAAAATATAATAAATCTATACATGATTGAAATGGACTACAGCAGTATTTATCTGGAAATTCTACTGCTGCTCAATTGATTGCTCAGTTACAATTTAATGTACATGATATTTTTGGTAAATAATTTGCCAATGATGATGCTTCTAATATTGCTGATACATTTATTAAACAGTTGGAAGGATTGGATCTGAAAGGAATGCTACAAACCAAGTCACATACTGCTAGTGGTATGGGAATTATGATTGTGATTATTCTGTTTGCACTTGTGCTGTTATATTTGATTTTTATGAACCCAATGCAAGTTTCTATGATAACCCTGTGGAAAGCTTTACTTTTAAAACAAAAGAAAAAAGAAGGAAATTGTGAAGACTCAGGGTCTATGTTGAGGGGGCAGAATGATACAGGCCCCAGCCTCAGGATTATCTGAGGACTGTGTTTGGGATTGGGAAAGCTCTTGGCACGCCAGGCTAGAGAGGGAAAATTTTCTCTCTCCCTATCTCAAAACACATGTCACAGACTCCTGGAAGCTGAGGAAGTAGCTTTTCTGCTTGCTTAAGCATAGATAAACAGCTGGTCAAGCATTTTCCTGAGATTGGAGAAGTGGTTTGAGCTTGCTCTTAAATAGTTTAGATAATAATATACCAAGACATTGTCTCATATGTCAAGTAAAAATATATCTGTTGAAATTTTTGTGTGAAGGTTTTCTGACCAAATCTTGGCAAAGATCATGCTTTCTTGTCTTTAAATACCCAGTAACAATAAAGCACAGCATGCAGTGGCAATTGCTGTTTTCACTCTGCATCCCCTGTGTCCTGGTGATTTCCTGACCCTTACCCAGGGATCCCAACACACTAGACCTTGACAATAGAGGATACCAGGAATCGAAAGATTTCCCGTATTCCTAGATAGGCAGAATTAATATGGTGAAAATGGCCATACTGCCAAAATTAATAAACACATTCAATGCTATTTCCAGGAAAATTCCAGTGCCCTACTTTCCTGAAATAGAGAAAATAGTCCAAAAATTCATATGGAACAACAAAAGACCTAGCAAAGCCAAAACAATTTTAGGCAAAAGAAAGAATGCAGGAGAGATCATGATACAGGACTTCAAGCTATACAATAGAGCCATATTAACAAAGACAGCTTGGTACTGGCACAAAAAGAGACCCAAAAATAAATGAGACAGGTAAGAGGAACCAGAAATATAGCCACATATGGACAGTCAGTTGATATTTGACAAAGGAGCCAAAGACATACAGTGGAAGAAGCACAACCTCTTCAACTACTGGTGTTGGGAAAACTGGCCACATGCAGAAAACTAAAAGTGGATCCTAGCCTATCACAATGCACTAACATCAACTGAAAATGAATTAAAGATCTTAACATCAAGCCTGAAACTCTGAAACTACTTCAGGACTGAGTATGAGTGACACTTGAGCTTATAGGCATAGGCAGGAACTTCCAGAAAAGATTTCCAGGGTCACTACAAATTTGAGAATGACTTGATGGTACTACCTTGAAATAAATAGTTTCTGCACAGATAAAAAATAGCAACCAAACTAGAAAGAAAGCCAAATAATTGGGGAAAAATATTTACGAGCAATTATCTTGCCCATGTAATTGTAACCCCTCTGTACAGTTTTTTCACAATAAAAATAAAATAAAATAAATATTTGCCAGCAATATATTAGACAAGGGTCTAATAGCCATTATATATGATGAACTTAAGAAATTAACTCTTCATAAATCTAACAAACCAATCTTAAAATGGTCAAGAGAGCTAAACAGATACTCCTCAAAAGAAGAGATAAAAAACAGCAAAGAAACACATGAGGAAATGTTCATAATCCCTTGTTGTAAAAGAAATGCAAATAAAAACAAATCTGAGATACCACCTTACTCCATTCAGAATGACCCATATCCTAAATTTAGCCAGTGACAAATGCTGGAAGGGATGCAAAGAAAGAGAAACATTACTGCATTGCTGGCGGTAATGTATATTAATACAACCACATTGGAAAGCAGTCTGGAGGTACCTCAGAAAGCTAAATATCGACCTCTCCTATGAACTGGTCATACCACTCCTGGGAATCTACTATGAACAACAGGAACCAGTATGCAAAGACACACAACTCATTGATTATTGCAGCACTGTTCACAATAGCCAAGATTTGGAAACAACCCAGATGAGCCACTACTGATAAGTGTTTCCAAAAATTGTGGTACCTATATACAATGGAATACTATACAGCCTTTAAAAAGGACAAAATGATGGCATTTGCAGGGAAATGAATGGAACTAGACCAAATTATTTGAGTGAGGTAAACCAAGAACAACAAGACAAACGGCACAGGGTCTACCTGATATGTGGATGCTAAAGCCAAAATGCAAGAAGGTATGACGAAGTAAACAGGACTCGAGAAATAAAGGACAGCCACTCATTTTGTTGTATCACCATTAATGACTCCATGTTCTTGACCATGTAGATGGTAGAAACATGCGCACAATGGAGGGAAGCCAGGAGGAGGAACACAATAAGTGGAAAATGGAACAACATACAACAAAGTGGCCCATCAGTTGCACTGGACATAGAAGAAAAATAACTAACCAACCCAAACACAGTGATGGGAAGGGAGGAATGAGTGGGAAAGAGGGAAAGAGGGAATAGCCTACACTAAGCAAAAGGAAAAAATGTAAACATCATCTGAGGTGGGAAAAATAATTTGGATTGTCAAAGCTCATAGAATTAACAAACTTTAGACCATGATAACAATAATTTGCCTTGTCAAGATTAAAAAGTGTTTGTGACTTTACTAAGTATCACAATTCCCCTATACTGTGAAATATGTGAAATATATGTAATCACCTATCTCAATTTTCCAAAACGTGTGAGAAGGGAAGGGTTATGAGGGATGAGTGACAATGTTGTCAGACACCTTGTATTCATGTACTGTTTTGTAGGATGGGAACTTCTTTGTAAAACTACTTAAAGATAATAATAATGAAAACTGTTTAAAAATAAATAAACATTAGGATGACGATAAAAAAGCTCAAATATAAAATAAGAAATTAAATCCAGTTGGAAGGAAAATTTCTTTGGGGAGAGTAATGTAGTGTATTCTATAGCAAGTCTCACTTCAGCATTAAATTCAAACGCTAGACCTCAAGTAAATGAAATAAACTAAGAAATTGAGTTGAAAAAAGAAAAGAAAGAAACTCCACCCACTCTTCCTTGCCTGGACAGTTGGTGTGTGTAAAACTGCATCATACTCCTGAATTGGAACCGAAGTAGCAAGGACCTTACTTGGTCGTGCTAACTTCACTGTTGCCTATTATATTAGCACGAAAAACAGCATTAGATCCATCAGTCTCTAGTGAAATAGGCAGTGGACCCATATACAGAGAAGGCTACAAGATGGACTGTGCAGACACTCAGAGGATCCCTTAAGGATAAGACTTACTAAGTGTTAATTAGTAATAACTAGTGTGGTTTCTATAATTTACTTGTTTACAATGAAATTTCATTTTAAGGCTGTTCATTGGGTGGAGAGATGCGAATTTTTAGGATTTGGTAAGAAGGAATCAAGGATTTGATTTGACATGAAAACCAGTAGGGGATGTATAAAGCAGCAAAGCCCTAATAATCAGCATGACCCACTAATCAATGTGGCCCCATGTCCTGGCCCACAGGAGAGCATGGGTCATGCCACAAACGGGGACAGGGCATGCTGCTGGAAGAGGTAGGATTTCATCCTCAAATGAGCTGTGAAGAAGTTATTGAGGAATGTGCAGTTCATGAAGTGATGGTTGGAAACTGTTAGGCAAGAGACCCACTGGGTCTGGAGGGGTTCAACCTATATATGGGCTGCATGGTCAGCGCAATGGAATTGGAGAAAATCAAGTGAAGACCTTGAAGGAAGGAAGTGGTGAGATAGCAGGAGGGGAAAGACTTGGGAGAAGAGGAATTTGAGGGAGTGCAGGAGGAGAAGGATGCCAATTGGCCACCAGGCCAGAGAAGTATAGGCCTGTGGATAGTGGAGAGGCCTAAAGAGAAGAAGGAAGTGATGGAAGGGAAAAGGGAAATGAAGGACATGTCTATAAAGAAGGAGGGAGTAAGAGAAAAGGAAAAAGCCTTACCTATTGAAGTGTGGAGTTTCGAGATGATAATTTGGGGGGTTGGTGGTTTGCACACTAATTATCTATGTGCAGGGCTGCCCATTGGAGGTCTGAGATGTGGTGTTTGGGGCTGGCTTGTCAATGACTGTACAGCACAGGACAAGGTAAATGCAGGCCCATTACTAGCGTAAATAAAGTTATCCTCAATGTGCCTTATTAGATTGTCTTGTGTTTTATGCAACGTAAGTATACGAGTTTACAAGTTAATAGTGTCAAAGGCCACGAATTTAGTAAAATGTTATGAGGTCATAATAGGTTTGCAAAACCCAACGGGACAATGATATCACAATGGCAATATGATGTCACAATATCAAGTCATAATAATATTTTGATGTCATAATTAGTTGGTGATGCCATAATGGTGGTGAGGTCACAATAGGTTTATGATGTCACAATGGATTGATGATGTCACAATGGCATGCTAGACTTCAATTTTCCTTAACTTCAAATGAGAATATGAATCCAGAATGGGATTGTGAGATCTACAAAGTTATGCATTAGCCCAAACGTTATGAACTCCCAACAAGTATGTAATGTCACAATGGATTACAATGTGCATGATATCTGACAAAGTGATGACATAATTTTCATGATATCAGAGTGCATTTCTAATATCACATGTCATACCTGAAATAAGTAAAAAAAAACAGATTATCAGATCAAAAAGGGTTTATGTATCACAAGGGCATCATGTCAAAGTTATGAGGAGAGGACTGGTTAATGATGTCACACTGGTGATTCTGCTTCGAAGGGTTTGTAATATTACAATGGTATAACTGATCTCAATTGTTAGACCACAATGAATACATGGGTAAACAACTGAATTTTTTTGTCACAAAAGCCATATGCTGTTTCAGAGATGCTAAGAGCTCATAACTGATTAAAACGTCACAATGTGATGATGATGTCACAATGGCAATGTGATGATGCAATAGGTCTGGGATATCACTGTGGTCATGAGGTCACCCATGGAATAGTGATGTCATTATGAGTTTGTAATATTACAATCACATGTCTGATTTCAATTGCTACTAGTTTACAATGAGGGAAAGAATTCAAGGAAGGAGATAGAAGTCCTAAAACCCATGAGTTTTCTAACATGTGATGTCATAATAGGTGTGTGAAAACAGAATGGTAGAGTAATATCACAATGTCAATATGATGTCACAATATCATGTCATAATAAAGTGTTAAGGAAATTCTGAAGAAGATGGTGGAGGAGAAGCTGGAAGCTAAACAAGCTTTCTCATAGATAGCAGTTTTAGTGTTCCAGTGAACAATCCTAGGGTAGAGAATCACACCAAATGTGCCATCACAGTACAGAGAGTGTGTCCAGAAAGGGAAAATCCAATCAAAGAGACAGATCTGAGCACTTGCTATCTGCTGTGTCTTCAGCAGCAGCAGCGGCGGCCATAGCCATCATCTCTACAGCAGAGAGATCCCAGGACAAAGGTGCCAGACACAGGGGACAGGGGATTTTACTCAACACCAGCAAGAACTGAGAAGGAGCAGATACCTTCATCCTTCAGATTGCAGACCAGAGAGTGCCCAGGAACTAAGATTCTGACAGGAGTAGAACCCTGAAATACTCACACCTTCTCAGGAAGCAGAGGTGGGAATGCCAGCCATCTCCCCTTCCACCACTGGAAATCTCCATCTTTGATACTGACAAAGGCCCCACTGAGCAGGTAGCTCCAACTCAGGCCTTGGAAGAAAACAAAAGAGTCATTTTGCAAGTCACAGGAACTAGAAGGGACCTGCCAGGCTCAGTTCCACCCAGGGGAAAGTCACCCCGCCCAGGCAGGGAGAGCTCGGCCCTCAGAGAATTGACTTTCTTCACCATGTAAACAGAGCCAGAGTCTGTCCCTCCCTACAGAAGCCTAGACAAACAATTGAAATTCAGTAAACATAAATCCTGAGAATGGCTCAAAGCTGGACTCTGTGTCTCAGGAGCTAGCCTCTCAGGGAAAAGCTACTGTTTGCTGAAAGGCCTCAAATCTACCCAGAACCTAGCCTCATCACAGCTTCTCCAAACTAGAGGAAATTGCCATTTCCCTCTTTTGGGATACTCAAAGCAGATCTCCCTCCCATTGAACTAGCCTGGGAGGAGGATCACAAAATCCTGCCTAACACAGAGCATTTTCTGCCCAAACAAACTGACTTAAGAAACCAATCAAGCTATAGGAAAACCAAACACCACAAACAGACCAGAGACTCGATGAAGAGACTGGTTATGGACACAGGGGAGATACAGGTTCTTCCCATTCCCCACCCCCCTAAAAAAACTCAAAAAACCAACGAACTCTTTTATGATTTTTTAAAATTTGAATTTTTAAAGTGTTTTCTGTAAATATTTTTCTCATAATATTTTTTTGTGTATGTGTGTATGTGTGTTTAATATCTTTTGACCTTTTGGTCCTTTTTAATATTTTCATATTTTCTCTTTCTTTTTGCATGGCTTAATTGCTGTTCTGCTCATCCCCAGATATATACCTGTTGTCAATTATTACACCTTATCCCCCATTTTGTACATAATTAATACAGAAATTTATTACTCAATTCACAACCTCTTAGGCTTAAATTCTTTACGAGCAGTCTTATCTCTTTAAATCTACATAATTTTCTAGTAACCAATATAAAAAATTATTTTTTAATTTTTCATGTCTCCTTTCTCTCCTCCCCTCTTCTTGTCCTATTCTTTTCTTCTCTTAATATCATTTCTTTAAACTTACATAAATTGTGTTTCACTTCTTAAACTTGAATTTTTGTTTTCCCATTTTTGCTTTAAAATATCTCTCCTATAATTCTGCCCAATCCATTTCCCTCTCAGAGATTAGGACTTGGTTAAATTTACTCTCCTTTAATCTATCCACATCCCTCTAGTCTTATTTTTCCCCACATTTCTACCTAAAGCTAATAATTTCTGGTTTGCCAAATCCTTCTTTGCTGTTTGTAACCCATTAATCCATGGTTGTTTGATGTTGAATAGATTGTATCTGTTGAACTATATTGTATTTGAAGCCATTTTGATTGTGCGACTACAGGACTCTGGTTGATGCTTACCTTAAAATAGTATTCTAGCACAAAATTGGTGTTACTTTCATACCAAATTGGCAGAATAAGCTGGAATAACACAAGAAAAATGGCAAGTCCAGGTGTCTGAACTCCCACTCATGATAATCAGGTGACAGAACAGTTAATGAATAATTCAGAGGAGAATTATCAAAAGCTCTACAAACACTGCTGGTAAACATGGTGAATGAAATAATTGAAAACTTGCAAAGGACTCAGTGTGAGTATGATAGAGAGCGAGAGGAGGCAAACAAAAATTAATACAGGAATCTTGTGAGCATTATGGAGCTACTTAAAGATTAAAACAAGAATTGCATAAGCCGGTTGAGAACGGTTAAAGAGAAATACAGGGATAACATGAGAAGGCTAAAAACAGTCATAGAGAATTACAGGAATTGTGTGAATGTGAGGAAACTTATCAAAGTATAATACAGGAATTGAGAGGGCGGGATGAGTATAGACGAAGATCAATACAGGCATTCATGGAATCCATAAACAGACAGCTGAAACAATTCAGAGAGACCACAAAAGGAATGGTGAATGGAGCCCAACATAAGGAATGGGAGTCCAAGGAAACCATAACCAATCAACTAAGTGATTTGAGAGTAAACACTGAACACCAAATTAAGCAAGTAAAGTTGAAACTATATCTAAAACAAATCTCCAACAAAGAATTTGAAGCCATCAAAGTAAACCAATTAGAAGGAAAAGAAATAAAAAACAAAGTAGATAGACTTGACAGTAAGTTAGACCATGCAGAATATCGAATCTCAGGGATTGAAGACAGTCTGGATATTATAGAGAAAGAACATACAATTATCCAAGACAAATCCTAGAAATATGATCTATTCAACACTTGGAAGAGACCATTAGAAGGCGAATGTGAGGATACTGGGTGTAGAGGAGCACCTAGAGACAGAAGTTTATGGTCTAGGAAATTTATTTAAGAGAATCCTAGCAGAGAACTTCCCAAACATGCAAAAATATAGGCCTATTCAAATACAAGAAGCTTTTAGAACCCCATGTAGACCAGACCAGAACAGAACATCCAACCGTCACATTGTAATCTGCACAGGATCAATTCATACCAAGGAAAGGATCCTTAAAGCTGTCAAGGAGAACAGATCAGTCACCTCTAAAAGGAAAACAATTAGAATAACCTCAGATTTCTCAGCAGAGATGAATAAAGCAAAAGCCTGGCATGATGTATGCCATGCCCTAAAGATAAGTATCAGCCAAGAATACTGTTCCCAGCTAAACCCTCCTTCATAACTGAAGGTCAAATAAAAAGAGTCCATTGCAAAGAAAAATTGAAACAATAAATCTCCACCAAACCAGCTGTACAAAAGACACTTAAAGATGTCCTACACATAGAAAATGAACAAGACCACAGTAAAGGGTGAGAAACTGCATTCAAGGGAATAAAATTAGAAGTCAACACCAAAAGCCACAAATGAAGTCCTGTAACACATGGAGGTTGAACAACACTGTTGAATCACAAATGGGTCATGGAAGAAATTAGAAAGGAAATACAACTGTTCATGATAATCAACAAAAATAAACACACAAATTACCAGCTCCTCTGGGACACAGCAAAGGCAGTACAGAGATTCAAGTTTATAGCTGTGATTTCCTACATCAATAAATTAGAGAGATCTGAAACCAACAATTTAATAAGACATCTGAACCTCCTTAAAAAAGAGCAGCAAAGATAAACCCCAATCCAAGAAATGGAAAGAAATAATTAAAATTAAATCAGAATTAAATGAATTAGAATCCAAAAACACCATATAAAGAATCAACAAAACAAAGAATTGGTTCTTCAAAAAATCTAACAAAATTGATAGACCCTTAGCAATTCTTACCAAAGAAGACAAAACACCCAAATAAGCTCAAAGATGAGAATGGAAACATCACCACAGAAACAACCAAGATTCAGAACATTATAAGGGAATACTTCTCAAACCATTATGCTAATAAGTTTGAGAACCTGGCAGAAATGGACATTTTCCTAGCTAATATCAACTTGCAGAAACTCAACCAAGATGAGATAAATTAAGCAACATGACCATAACAAGCATAGAAATAGAAAGAGCAATAAGAAACCTCCCATCTAAGGAAAGCCCAGGACCAGATGGATTTAAAAAGGAATATTACAAGGCCATCAAACCAGAGCTCACACGAATACACCAAAAACTCTTCAATGAAATTGACAGAGAAAGTTCGCTACAGAAATCTTTCTATTAAGCCATCATAATCCTCATCCCAAAGCGAGGCAGGGACTCATCAAAGAAAGAGAACTATAAACCCATTTCTTTGATGAACATTGATGTAAAACACCTCAACAAAATATTGGCCAATCGACATCAACATTTCATCCAAAACTCACACACAACGATCAATCAGTATTTATTTCAGTGATGAAAAGCTGGTTCAATATATGCAAATCAGTTAATGTAACTCATCACATCAACAAGAGCAAGGGTGAGAACCACATTGTTATCTCAATAGATGCAGTGAAAGCATTTGACAAGCTCCAACACCCCTTTATAATGAAGGCTCTGGGAAAACTATGAATCCAGGGAAAATTCCTCAATACAATAATGGCTGTATATGACAAACTTACAGCCAGCATTATACTTAATGGTGAAAAACTAAAGCCATTTTCTCTTAACATAGGAAGGAGACAAGGATGTCCACTCCGTCTGCTTCTCTTAAATCTAGTATTAGAATGACTATCTACAGCAATAAGAAAAGATACAAATAAAAAAGGGATCCAAATAGGGAAAGATGAAGTAAAATTCTCCCTCTTTGAGATGACATGATCTTGTATTTAAAGAATCCCATGGACCCACTCAGAAATTACTCATGATGATTCAAAACTTTGGCAAAGTAGCAGGGTATAAAATTAACTCTCAGAAATCAATGACTTTTCTGTATGCCAACAATGAGAAAAGCGTGGCTGAAATTAGGAAAGCAACTCCATTCATAATACCCCACAAAAAATAAAATACCTAGGAATTAACTTAATCAAAGAAGTGAAGGATCTTTATGATGAAAACTTTAAAAGGAAATCAAATCAGAACTTAGAAAGTGGTAAAAAAAAAAAAAAAAAAAAAGCCTCCCATGCTCCTGGATTAGAAAGATCAACATCATGAAAATGGTAATACTTCCCAAGGCTATCTACAAATTCAATGTGATACCTATCAATCTTCCAAACTCATTCTTCAAGGAAATAGAAGAAGCAATCCAAAAATTCATATGGAACAATAAAAGACCCCGAATAGCAAAAACAATCCTCCACAGAAACAACAGTGCTGAAGGAATATCAATACCAAATTTCAAACTACTACAAAACCATAGTAATCAAAACAGCTTGGTACTTGCACAAAAAAAGACCTCAGGATCAATGGAATAGAATTGAACACCCAGAAAATGAACACACAGAACTATAGCCACCTAATCTTGGAAAAAGGAGCTAAAAAATAGAATGGAAGAAAGACAGCCTCTTTAGTAAATTGTGTTGGCAAAGTTGGTTAATCACTTGTAGAAAACTAAAGCTACATCCTTATATATCACCCCGCACCAGAATCAATTCCAAATGGATCAAAGACCTCGGAGTCAAAGCAAACACCCTAAAAACATTACAAGACAAAATAGGAGATACTCTAGATATCCTTGGAACAGGACTAAATTTTCTTAATAGGTACCCATAAATACAACAAATCAAAGAAAGGTTGGACAAATGGGATTGCATGAAATTGCAGAGCTTCTGCATGGCAAAGGACAAAGCTGGCAAGATCAATAGAAAGCCCATGGATTCGGAGAAGATCTTCACTAGCCATAAAAGGGACAAGGGTCTCATATCTAAAATATACCTGGAACTCAAAAAATTAAATCCCCCAACAACAAATACTCAAAGAAACCACTGCCCAATAAATAAGTTGGCTAAAGACTTACAGAGAATCTTCTCCGAAGAGGAAAGTAGGATCGCCAATAGACACATGAAGAAATGCTCAGCCTCCCTAGCCATAAAAGAAATGCAAATCTAAACAACACTGAAATACAACATCACTCTGGTTAGAATGGCTATAATCAAGAACTCTAATAATAACAGATCCTGGACGGGATGTTGGTGAGATTGTAAACTTGTTCAACCACTTTGGAAAGTAGTATGGAGGTTCCTCAAAAGACTCTACATAGAGCTCCTTGATGACCCAGCAATCCCACTTTTGACATTTACCCAAGTGATCACAAACAAGAACATATTAAAACTACCAGCAAACTATGTTCATTGCAGCATTATTTACCATAGCTAAGCTATGGAACCAACCCAGATGCCCCTCAGTAGATGAATGGATCAAGAAAATGTGGTATATATACACAATGAAATTCTAAGCCTCCATCAGAAAGAATGACATTTCCCCATTTGTTAGGAAATGGAAAGACTTGGAAAAAATTAAGTGAAGTAAACCAGACCCAAAGAAATATAGGTCCCATGGTTTCGCTTATTTGCAAAAACTAATTTATGTCTGAGACAAGCAGAAACGGTCACATATGTTGATGTTAGGCGAAATGAACCCCTTGGTAAGGACTCAAATTGTTTTTCTTTTCTTTTTACTAGTGTATTTATAAGATTATTTCTCTGTTGCTTTGCTTGTTCCTACTCCACGGTTTAACCCCTGTTTTCAGTATATTTGATATTGGTATAATTTTGGGAGGGGAAGGGAAAAACAAATAGGGATACAGGGTGACCCATTGCAACAATGATATGTACAAGATATTATGTCGAAAAGCAAACTTTATAACTTTGGCGTGGGGTGGGGAGGTGCAGAGGGGGAGATGGGAAGGGATGGGAAGGGGAAACAAAGGAGGAGGCAACAATGATTGATAAGAAATGTACTCATTACCTTATTCATGTAATTGTAAAACCTCTGTGTGTATTTTTACAATAAAAATCATGAAATTATAAAGTAAAAATCCATGTCACTTTTTATTTTGTCGGTCATGGGGCTTGAACTCTGAGCCTTGGCACTGTCCCTCAGCTCTTCAGTTCAAGGATACCACTATACCACTTGAGCCACGGAACCATTTCTAGTTTTCAAGAGTTATGTTGGAGATAAGAGTCTCACAGACTTTTCTGCCCAGGCTGGCTTTGAACTACTATCCTCAGATCTCAGACTTTTGTGTAGCTAGGATTACAGGCATGAGTCAACAAAGCGCAGATCCAAGACAATTTTAAAAAAGCAAGCTTATTGAAACTTCTGGCTTTTTCCAAGAAACAATCTTACTTTATCAGCATTAGTTTATAACTATGAGTTACTTTTAGATGTAACTGTGAGTTTTTCAATAGAATCAAATATAAGTTTTATTATTACTAAGTATCTCACAAAAATCCACTCTAATTGATTTCCCCCAAAGTCAATTATTACATACTATATTACTCACTATTATTGTTAGAGTCTATGTTACATATAGTGTGAAGTGAACCATTTCATATAAATTTGTAGATGCTATTTTAGCATTATAAATTCACATCTGTGATTTTAAACGAAGGAAAGAAAATTTTTCAAGTTAAAATGAAATATGAATGTCTAGTGTGTCCCAACTGAACCTAAAATTCTGAGTTCATACAGACAAAATTATTTTCTTTCCACTAAAGACTTTGAAGTAACACTATTAGAAATAGTGAGGCAAGAGGAGGAAGAATTAAAATCATGGCAAACAACGTCTCCGTTATTCTGCTAACCCCTCCTCTTTGATGACCTGCCAATTCCCAGTTGTCACAAAGCTTCAAGTGTCTCTCTTAGAATTCAATTTGGAAAAGTTCTCAATCACTGATTCTTTTTGTACTTTCTGTTATATGAAACAAAATATAGACACAAAACAATTTATATATAATGCACACATATGTTGAAGTCACCACAACTGAAAAAACAACCAACAAAGTAGAACTCCCCCAGGAACAAAAACATGTTGTGTCCAGTTTTTTTTTGAAAGTACAAATAACTCAAATATATGTTAACTTGGAGTACAGCCATAAAGATAACTATGTCTCAAAAATACGGTTGTGTTAATTTGTAATTAAATTCATCTAGATGAACCTAATATAGCAAATCCCTTGAATGGATAAAATTGTTTAAAACAAATGTGACTGTATGAGAATTGAGATCGGCACAAAATTAAAAGAATAAAATAACAAAATCATGACATATTTAAAAAATTCAAAAATGCAATGAATAAGTCCAATAATATCCATATTGAAAACTGATTCCTACTGATTTAACAAGAAAAAAATATGCAACTATACAATCTGAGCAGTGTACATGAGTCTACATAATTTTAAACTACTCCAAATTACACTTTGTAGAAGACTGAATGTGGGTTATCTAAAGGAAAACTTCAACACATGATATAAATGAAATAAAAATCTCATGAAAAGAGAGAAGTAGTTACTGGAAAATACTAGTTTAATAAATGGTGGTCAAAATCTTTCTAGTACTGAAAAAATTGCACTCCTATTTAGTTAGATCCTGAAAAAGACCCAAGTTACTCGAGCTGATTTGAAACTTTGGCAAAGTTGCAGGATACATCTGTAACATTTCTATGGATGTTGACTCTGGCAAGGAATTCATTTCCTCTTTGATCTGACAAATAAATATATGAAAGAACATAACTTCTACAACTAAATATCAAGACCTAACTAAACATATAACCAGAAAAGTCATCATGTAAGCCGCATTGCAACTGGGGTAAAATTGAGATACCACTTCACCCCAATTAGAATGGCTATAATGTGTTTCTAATGCATTTATAAGATTATTTCTTTGTTGCTTTGCATGTCCCTCCCCCACAGTATAACCCCTGCTTTCACTATGTTTGCTCTCAGTATAACTTGTGGAGGAGATGGGGAAAAACCAGTTGTTTAAGGATACAGGTGGACCTGTTGCAACAATGAGAAATACAAGTTGTCATGTCCAAAACGAGCTTTACAATATCGGTGCGGGGGGGGGGGGGGGCGAGGGGGGAGGAAGGGAGGGGCAAGGGAAGGATTGGGATTGGGGGGGGGAAGGGGGAAGCTGTGATGGGATGTGAAGGGTAACAAAGGAGGAGGCCGCAATGCTTGGTAAGAAATGCACGCATTATCCTGCCCATGTAATTGTAACCCCTCTGTACAGTATGTTCTCAAATAAAATAAAATTAAACTAACAAAAAAAAAAAAAGAAAGTCCTGGAAGAAAAAATGGCATCTCTATACTATGTGATGCCCAATTCTTAGGTATTTCATCCTGCCTCCATTTAATGAATGTGATTGTTTAAATCCTTCATAATTTATTAATTAAAATCAATCAGTGTCCTATAATATAATCGTGTTTGATTTTATCCTACAATGATTCAAGGAGTGCCCATTCAATCAGGACAAACATCACATTCCATTGGTATTCATATGGATAGGAATGAGTTTCTTAGGCTCTCCTGCCATTTGAATGTGGCAGGATCAGGATTCGAACTGTGGGCTCCAGCTCCCACCACTTAAACTTGAGGATAGGGAACTCACCTGTCTGTGCAAGAACATCAACAAGACCAGTGATAAGGCAGGCACAAGTGTCTCTCAGCATTCCTCCTTGATACTTATAAGGCTGTGATAGGAGGATCATTGTCAATGTCACCCTAAGCAGAAAAGTCCTGGAGCTCCCTTTCCTACTTCAGTGCCAACAAACCAGAAGTCAGGCCGTATGGCTCCAGTTGTAGAAGGCTAGCCTTAAGCAAAAGCAGCTCATCGACTGTGCCCAGATCCTTAGTTCAATATCTGGAACTGGCAACAAACAGACATACAGAACAATCTGTGCAGCCATCCAGCTAAAGCAGGTCACCCTCAGCAGCCTTTATTTACATTTTATACTGAGGCCAATGCAGGAACAAGCACAAACCAGGCAGGGAAAGAGAAGATGAGGTTTCTTAGAAGTAATCAATATTCAGAAAATTAAACTTGGGAACATAAAATGGTAGCATACTTATGTAAAAACTACCATTAAAAAAAAGGTGAAGGGGATGGGAATGTGGATTACTGATAGTCATTTCCTACCATGCAAGAAGACCTGGGTTCGATTCCTCAGTAGCACATACACAGAAAAAGCCAGAATTAGTTCTGTGGCTCAAGTAGTAGAGAGCTACAGAGAGTGCCAAGGCCTTGTGTTTAACCCAAGAACTGTCAAAGAGATAGCTAGGTAGGTAGGTACGTAGGTAGGTAAGTAGATACATAGATACATAGAAACATAGATACATAGATAGATACATAGAAAGATGATAGATGAATCTGGTTTGGATGTCAGGAGGAAAGAAGGGCTTTCGTAACTGTTTTCTACCTTCAAATACGATGTTACCCTGGAGTTCTTCCTGCTAACAAGGCTAGGGCTCAGATCCTGAGAACTTCATTTGAACCCAGGATGGGTCACTAATGTTTCTTTCCTGCTTCTATAGCTGGAGAACTCTAAGAACATTTAGAGTGCAAGTACTTATCACCAACGGAAACACAGGAAACTCTTGAACTTTTGACATTTCAGCAGTGGAAGTCTGAGTGTCATAGACTTTCCTGCCCTGGCTGGCTTCACCCTGTGATCCTGAGACCTCAGCTAGGATGACAGGTGTGAGGTACTGGTGCTCTGCTAGGTTCAGAACTGTAATGACATTGACAATACAAGTCAAGGCTCATCACAAAGGGTTTGGGGAGCATATTAAACCTTTCAACAATGGACCTTTCAGAACCCTGTAGGACACAATGTTGTAATTCTAGAGTCTGAGAGGCTGGGCATATGGATGTGCTACGCTTGAACCTGGAGCTCTGACTCCAATTCTGGTGTACATCAGCGTTCATTTCCAGAGAATGTTCTCCTAATCAGCAAATAAGAAAAGTAATTTGATTGACCCTCACTTTTTTCCAGTTGTCTGTCTGGAACTCAAACCTGGGCACTGTCCCTGAGCCCTTCAGTTCAAGGTGAACACTCTACCACTTGAGTCATAGTGCCACATGTGGTCTTTTTGTGGTTCATTGGAGATAAGAGTCTAACAGGTTTTCCTTGCCTAGGCTGTATTTGAACTGTGGTCTTCAGATCTCAGCCTCCTGAGAAGCTAGGTATCCAGTTGTGAGCCACTGGCATCTGGCCTATTGTTTCTCACAGTCCTGGGGCTTGATCTTAGGGTATGGGTACTATCTCTGAGCTTCTTTTTCTCAAGGCTAGCACTCTACCACTTGAACCACTCCACAGCTTCTAGGTTTTTCTGAGTATGTGGCATTGAGGATTCAAACCCTGGCATTCATGGATGCTGAGCAAGCTCTATACCACTAAGCCACATTCCCAGCCCCACCCTTAAAATTTTATCCCGCAACTTGCCTATCCTCAAGAAAAGGTTTCTGAGTGTAAATCATCTAAAGAAATCCCTTAGGAAGTTGTCAAAAGATAAATAAGAAAAAGCTCACACTTGGGAGAGACTCTAAACGTGATGACTGTGACTAATGCCTCCATTTAATTATGTATCATGTTTCAACACTTAATAAAGTATTAATGAAAAACGAGTCAGTGACCTAATTTATTTTGTATAATTTTGTAATAGATGTACAAAACATAATAAATATTATGTGTATAATAATACTAAATACAATAAACTATAAAATGTATAAAAAAATTAAATACAAAATCAATTAAAATCATAATATGTAATAAACATACACATGTAAATATGTAATATATTACACATATATAGAAATATTTTTTCTATTGCAGGTCCTTCATTCAGAGCTCTAGTCTGAATTTCTTTTCCTCTAGGACAGTGAGTTTCTCATTCACCCATGGTGCAAAAGAGTTACCTGGAATGTGAGATCAAATCCCAGCAATGATGGAAATACTGCCCCCAGTTCCAAGACAGTGACTAAATTTTTTAAAATCAAGCAGTTATGCTTATTCAGTTCCATACTGAACATTAAGAAAAAGCAGTGTAGAATTTTGTACATCTATTCAGACATTTTTCCCTTACCCCCAAAAGGCTTCTCTGAGCATGACTTTTTTCATTTTTTTATTGTAAAAATATCATACAGATGGGTTACAGTTAAATGAGCAAGGCACATTTCCTATTGAACATTGTTGCCTCCTCCTTTGTTTTCCCCATACCATCCCTTCCCTCCCATCTCCATATCTACTCCCCCTGCCGATCTCAGTGACTTAACTTATTATTTTTGGCTTTGCACAGGGTTTGATCTCAAGTAGTGGCAACTCTGAACTTTCCCTCACATTGCGACACATTTACCAAGACCCTGAGTTCAAATTCCAGGCTAGGAAAGAAAAATGGCAGAAATTCCAAACCAGGGAGCTTTATTTTTTATTTAGTTAAATGATTAATTAATTTTTTAATTTAATCTTTATTTTGCCAACACAGGGGTTGAACTCAGGTCGTGCAACACTGCCTCAGCTTCAATCGCCCTAGGCTGGAGTACAATCTCTGGACCCATAGCCGATCTTGGGATCCTAGGCCCAGAGGGCATGCACAAAGAAAAAAAAGTAGGATACCACAAAAAGTGCCGAGCTGCAGAGGGCTGGGGATTTACATTTTTTATCTTTACACGGTGACCATCTTGGTTCTGAATGACACAGCTGCAATTGGACCTGACCAGCCATTGCTGAAGGCTGGTGGGCTATCAGGGAAACCATAGGCCTACCTGTCAACCATAGGCCCTGGGTTCAAATCCCGATCCTGACACCTACCAATGGCAGGAGATCACAAGAGACTAATTCCTGTGCATAGGAATACCTATTGAAAGAGAACTTCATGCTTCAGTGTAGAATAAAATTGGAAGCAATAATACTATCATACGGATTGATCTTAATTAATAGTTTATTGAACATAAAAAGAATAATATTCCTTCAGTGGCAGTATAATAAATGCCTAAAAGTTGGTAGGAACATAGTAGGTTTCATTCAATCATAGACAAACAGACCTGGTGCTCCTTTCCAATATGTATTTATTTGTATACCACCATCTGCCTATCCAGGTATCACTGTTTCTCTAAAACTGGGGCTGGATCTCAGCACTTGGGAACCACCTGAGAGCTTCATTGGCTAGAGGCTGCTGTGCTCACACTCATCCATTCATGAATTGGGACTGCTAGGCCCTGACTTCAGATCCAAGCACTGCCAAAAATATAATCTTGCAGTAAGAAGCCGAGTATGACACATGTTTTCCTTTTCTGGGAGAGTCCTGAGTGTCAGGCATGATGGATATCATATCTACAAATCTGGATGCTGTGATAGGATGTAAACAATGTAATAAATGGTAGCGATGTCATCAGAGTCAATAAAATAATTGCTAAATAAATTGATAAAACCAGAAATACAATGAATAACTACACCAAACACAGTATGTACTGAATATTTGTATGGAATTATAAATCCTATGTTTAAAATGGATATAAAGAGTATGTTTTCCCAGCCTGAAGCTTGAATTCAGACCTAGGGAACAGGCCTGACTTTCTTGTCTTCAAGCATGGTCAGATTCCCTGCTCTCACAGTGCTGCATATTTACCCAGACCTTGAGTTCAAATACCAGGCCTGGCAGAAAAAATGGCACGAATTGCAAACCAGGGGGCTAATTTTTTTAATGGCGGGTTATTGTGGAAGCCATTGTCCTGCATGACAACATAGGTTGTGAGCCCTGGAGAAGCAAAAGTTGAGGAGGTGACACCTCCACAAATTGAGCATCGCAGAGGATGGAGACATGCCCCAGACCTAGAGGGATGTGGCTCTGCGAGCACTCTCAGAGGCTGAAATCCACAGGGGGAAACTCCCACTGCAGGAGTGGTGACCCCTTTGTAGGGAGCACCACACAGCAGCTCAGTGGCAGACAGAGCTGGAACCACAGGCCTCCTGCCCCATGAGCTGCCACCAGAGCAGGCGTGGGGATGGGAAGTGGGACAGGGGGCATCCGAGAACAAAATCTGCTTCATCCATGACCTGCATGATGACGTGGACTTCCATAGTCCAGCGGATGAGCACCACCATTGATGCAGCCAGCTGTTGGCACACATCTGCACTGTGTTGGAGTCCCTCATGGCGTGTAAAGAGCAGATGTTCATCCTGGATGAACTGTGTCTGGAGAAAGCCAAGCGCGTGTGCTGGCTCTCCCAGGAGAAGATGGAGAAAAGAGAGCTGGGGGAGCTGCTGTTCCTTCTTGCAGGGGAAAGAGCGGATAGAAGGCTCCAGATGCCGGCACAGGATGAGCCCCCACCACTGCAGCTGCTTCAGATGCCTCAGGCTCTGGGGTGGGCAAAATGAGGGAGGAACAGAAAGGTTTTGAAGAATTGCAACTTCAAGACATCTTGGAAACTGCCAGAGGAGAGGTCTGGGTTCCCGACCCTGTAGATGCCTCCCCTGTGGAGCACATCCTGCAGCAGATGCCCCACATCCAGAGCCACCTACAGCTGGTAGGCTTGGTCAAGGAGCGTTCCCTTTCTATCTTCTGTAGACTGATGTGGATGATGACTTTCTATGTGACATACTGATTCTCAAAAGCCACGTCAGCCACCAGAAATAAGTGGCCAGTCAGCCTTCTCTCAGGCCTCCATCAGCAGTGTGATGGGAAGGGTAAACTGAAGGTCAGGTAGGGCAGAGGCTGCTGGGAAGGGGCCCGAATTCAAAGGACATCTAATAGCCCATTGGTGGCCAGGGAAGAGACCCATGTTATGCTTATCTCAAACAATAAATTGTTTTCAAAGGAAAGAAAAGCCTCCAACAAAGATTTGTTCTTCAAGTCCTCTGGCTTCAACTCAGGGCCTGGCCCCTGTCCCTGAGTTCTTATTGGTTAAGGCTGGCACTCTACCAGTTGAGTGTTTTCTGATAGTTCATCGAAGATAAGAGTCTCACACACTTTCCTGCCCAAGCTGGCTTGGCACCATGATCCTCCAGATCGCAGCTTCCTGAGTATCTAGGATGACAGGTATGAGCCCCCAGTGCCCAGCTTGTGATGACTTTTGAAGGCATTTTGTCAAGTCTGTAAAAGGAGTCTCAAATGGCCTGGATAGACCATGACCCAATCAAGGAGCTGGGATGGGGGAAGGCTCACCTTCTAGCCATTCTGTTCTCCAAAATTAAAGATGCCAGTTGGTGTTGTAGGCATCAAATACCTAGGCCAACAGCCATCAGGCTTAGTGGGGAATAGGTAGAGAATACCCAAAGATTGCAGTGTAGAAATCTCTGATTTTGCATGCATGTGGTGTGTGTGTGCGTGTGTGTGCGTGTGTGTGTGTGTGTGTGTGTGTCTGTGTGTGTGTGTGTGTGTGTGAACTCAGGGCCTAGGCTCTATCCCTGAGTTTTCTTGGTCAAGCCTAGTACTCTGCCACTTGAGAAACAGTTCCACTTGCTTTATGATGGTTAATTGTAGGTAGGAATCTCAAGCACTTTCCTGTCCAAGGTGGCTTGGATCAAGAGTAAACACAACTCAGAAAGAATGACATTGCCCCATTTGTTAGGAAATGGAAAAACTTGGAAAAAATTATATTAAGTGAAGTAAGCCAGGCCCACAGAAACATAGGTCCCATGGTTTCCCTTATTTGCAATATCTAGTATATGTATGAGTCAAGCGGAAAAGGTCAGATAATGTGATGTCAGGAAAATGAACCCTTAGATATGTATTTTAATGTTTTTTTCTTTCATGCATGTGTTTCTAACACATTTATAAGATTATCTCTTTGTTGCTTTGTATGTCCCTCCCCCACAGTATAAGCCCTGCTTTCACTATATTTGCTGTCAGTATAACTTGTGGAGGAGATGGGGAAAAACCAGTTGTTTAAGGATACAGGTGGACCTGTTGCAACAATGAGAAGTAAAAGTTGTCATGTCCATAATGAGCTTTACAATGTCGGTGCGGGGGGGGGGGGGGTGGGGGGTGGGGAGGGGGAAAGGAGAGATTGGGATTGGGGGGGAGGGGGGAGGCTGGGAAGAGAGGTGAAGGGTAAACAAAGGAGGAGGCTGCAATGCTTGGTATGAAATGTACGCATTATCCTGTCCATGTAATTGTAACCTCCCTGTACAGTATGTTCACAAATAAAAAAAAAATAAAAAAAAGAGTAAACACAACTCACAGGTACAATCCCCATGGTGGGCAACTCCTGCCCCCTGCTGGCCAGACGTGGAACATGAGAGGCCGTGCCATTGTCCTCTAGATTTCAATTGGGGGAAGTGACCAAGGACAAACGGACTTTTGCTCACCATGGGTGCTGATGCCAGAGCAGATCTGCTCCACCCTAGGCCAAGAGAGCGCCAGGAGTCTCAGATCCCAGGGGCACAAGGAAGGGAGAGGTCAGCTCCAGGCCGAGCTAAGAGGCTTTGCCCACAGACACCCCAACATGGCCTTCCTGATCACCATAAGATCTGACAAAGAACAACCCCCAAAAAAACAAAATTGGAGCTGTGGGTCAAAGTGCTACAGGTCTAGCATTGAACCAAAGAGATCAGGGACAGAGCCCCAAGATTTGAGTTCAAGACCCTGCCCCATAAAACACAGGTTTACTAAAGTAAACTTGTAGGATTTGTAAAGTGTTTCTGAAGAATGGTGATACTAAAGAAAGCACCCTAATTCTAATGACAGCTATGTGCTGAGTCCTTCACAGGGTGCTGTTTGCTGGGGCCTTCCCACATGGAGTTTTGTGCTGAGTCCTCAAAAAGGTGCTGTTTTCTGAGTCATCCCAAAGGGTGCTATGTGCTGAGTCTCTGAGAAGAGTGGGCCATGCTGGGTTTTTTAAAGGGTGCTGTGTCCCTTACACAACGTACTATATGCTGAGTCCATCAAAAGGTGCCGTGTGCTAATTCACCTCAAAGGGTGCTGCTATGTGCTGAGCCTTTGAGAAGTGAGGGAGGAGGTGAATTTTTCAAGTGCTTTGTATCAAGACCTTAAAATAGGGTGCTCTGTACTGTCCTGCAAATGGTGCTCTGGGCTGAGTCCTTTGACAGTGTGGTATGTACTGAGTCCTTCCACACTGTGATATATTCTGAGTCTTTCAAAATTGTGCTATCTGCTCAGTTTTTTGAAGGGTGCTATGCACTGAGTGCTTTACACAGAGTGCAATGTACTCAGTCCTTCAAAGGGGGCTGTGTGTTTCTTAACACAGGATGCTATGTACTGAGTCCCTGGGAAACAGTGCTGTACGCTTGAGTTTTTCAAAGCATGCCATGTGCTGAGTCCTTTACACTGTGGGCTATGGACTCCCTCTTTCAAAGGATGCTGTGTGCTGAGTACTCTACACAGTGTACTATATACTGAGTCATTCAAAGGGAGCTGTGTACTGAGTCCTTTACACAGGGTGCTTTGGGCTGTTTTTTGAAGTGTGCTGTGTGCTGAGTCATCTCAAAGGGTGCTATGTTCTGAGTCCTTGAGAGGCAGTTATCCCCAACAAGCACACACACACAAACACACACAAACACACACACACACACACACACACACACACACACAAGGGTCACTGTACACCTGCTTGGTGTGTAGAGTGGAGGGGGAAGGAGGAGAGTGTCCTCCCGTGGTGGGGCTGAGGGGAGATTTGATCCCCCGGGCAGGTACTGGGGTTAGGGGGGTGTGATGAGCTGAGGTGAGGCTACAATTGCGTGGCCTGGAAGACTTAGGGCCCAGTCAGGGCTGGGCTTTCAGCAGGGGTGGGGGTGGGGGCAAAGGAGAAGGGAGCATGGCAAGGGGAGGAGGGGTAGGACCCAGGGCACACTGTGTTTGCAGTGCGGGGCCGGTGAACTCCGTGGGGGCAAGGCAGCCCAGGAGAGGAGTGAGGGCAGAGAGAGAGAGAGAGCAGATCGAAGAGTGAGCACACACACAAAGGCAAGCAGCTTTATAGCTGGCAACCTCCAAAATCTTAGTGCAGATCCTGGCGAGGAGCACAGAGCATGTGTAGCCTGTGCAGCAGGATATTGCCACAGGCAGCTACTCAGAGGTGTGGTGGCCATGGCAGGCCTGAGTCTGAGGTCCCTGCCCAGGGAGTATGGCAGTGAAGGTGGCTAAGGCAGGGGCAGTGTTGGCTGATGAGGAGGAGCAGAGGCCATGTGCAGCCCCTACATGCCCCGCAGACGCCAGCCTGCCCACTTCCTGCAGCATCGCGTTTCAAACATGGTGTTTTTGGCTCAGACCCATGGTGCCTCTAGAAGTCGCCCAGCAGAGATGGCACGCCCCTGGCTTGCTTGCAGCCCCTAGCAGGTCTCAGATCCCTGTCCTCGTACTCTGGGCCTGCATGCCTCTGGAGCCTCTGCCTACAGCTTCTCCCAGTAGCACACATGAGTGGCTGCCCCATGGGCCTGCACCCTGGGAACCCTCCTGCCAAAAAACCCTCTCCTGCTGACATGGACCCGCCCCTCCTACCTCCCCTCTCCTGTCCTGCTATTGTGTGCCCCATGCCCCACAGCCTGTCATGTCCCTGCCACAAATGTACCCCAGGGTTGGAGAGTGGGAGTGGGTGTTGACCCCGGGATCCCACCCCCACACTAGTAAACGGTGTACCAGGAAATGGAGTGATGCAGGAATGGGTGAGGAGGGGTCGCAACAGAGCTTGTGGCCTGGAACAGTGGGAGCTACACAGCTGCTCATCTGCACCCTTCCTCTTCCTGTTGGGAACCTGGTGGCTTTAGTCAGAGGTGGGGAGCATCACCTCCACACCTGCCTTCTTGGGTCTTTTGCTTTTTGCTGAGGGTGGTGGGTGTTGGATGCAAAAGATAGGCCCTCCTTGCTGTGTGAGCCGTTGTCTTCTGTGCTCGGTCACCCTTTCACCTGAGGAGGGTCCCAGAAAAGCCCACTAGTTATGTGAGGGCACTTGGAGTCAGGTAGAAGGTGAATACCTGGGAAGAACACACCCCATCCGACACACATATACCTGACCTGTGCCCACCACGTCAGCTGTCAACAGTTCTCACAGGGTGATCACATTTCCTAGCTCTCCCAGCATCTGCTAGCTCACAGTCCATCTGCTCTCCTAGTCCTTCACAAGAATCCCTGAAGTCACCCAGAAGCATCTAGGCTGGAAATAGGGAGTCTGTCCATGTCAGACACCCCTCTGGGACACTGTGACCCCCCTGCTTGTTTTGAGTCCTGGCTCTGAGGATCCACCTATCTCAGGACACCTTCACACAGAATCCTGGCCTGGGATTTGGGTGAATGGTGAGTAAATGCTGGTTGTTCCCAAGGGAACAACCTTGAGAAATGGAGAGGCAGAGTGGTTCTGCGTTATTAGAGCGGTGCTCCTTTGGGTGGGAGCCACTAGTTTGACAAGGGAATCCCTGTGCTCCAGCTTGTACCTTGTCCCAGAGGAGGAACCAACAAACTCAGGAGAGACACTGCTGGGTCTATTTGTGTGTGAGTCTGTGTGTGTGTGTGTGTGTATGCAAGAGAGAGAGGGGGATGGAGGGAGAGAGAGAGACAGAGAGAGAGAGTGAGAGAGAGAGGAAGAGAGACAGAGAGGGAGAGAGAGAAGGAGAGAGAGATCATCTTTCTCCTTATACTTGCCTGTCTGTGCTCAGGTGAGTGATCAGTTGGCAAATTGCAGGTGCTGCATGGAGGAGTCTTCTGTCACAGGTCTGGATTTACGTGTGTATGCGTGTGTGTGTGTGTGTGTGTGTGTGTGTGTGTGTGTGTGTGTTCGGAGAACAGGGAGAACAATGAAAACATATTTAAGTCATTGTGTCTAAAAATAGCAAAAACATTTTATATGTATGTGTGTATGTGTGTATTCTTTTTTCATCAATGCCAAATATGAGTCCAGCCATAATTTTTGTTTTCTCCTTGAACGTTTCATGGCTCCTTTGGAGAAATTTTCAGTAGACGTTCCTTTCCACCTACCTCTTCCCTATTTCCTCTAGCCCACAGTAGCTGCTGGGCCTGTGTGGGTCTCCGCTAGGAGGCCTGTGTGAATTACAGACCAGAGTGGACACCTGTCCTTCTGTCTTCAGCCAGAAGGATCATGAGGCAAGTGTGAATGCAGCCATACTCTTCTAGCCAGACAGTCTGCTCTCGTGTGTATAGTTGGAGCTAATTCAAGGGTTGGGAATGTGTCTGCCAAACATAATTAAGGAATTAAATGCGGGGGGGGGGTGAGGAGGGCAGGGGCTGTGAGGCTAGGAGGGTCTGGAGAGTGGTGAACGGTGTGACATGGCACATGGTTCACCACGACCAAGGATGAGAAGGCAAACTTACCCAGGGCATTGACTGTGTCCGTGGGAATCTGGGCAGGGAGCTCTGGACCCCCACTGATGACATGGATTCCCTCCCGCGGCATTGTACCAGTGGTCAATCATCTCTGGGGTTCTGAAAACTCCAATCTCTGTCCCGCCTGGGCAGTTTCCAGCTGGGCAGTGGTAGGCACGTGCATTCCCCCTGCGGAGCCCACCCAGTATCAGGCCGTGGCAGTTAGCAAGGGCTCTCTGAATGCCAGTTCCTTTTTTTTAAATTTTAATTGTTATTTTTTGTGAACATACTGAACAGAGGGGTTACAATTACATAGGCAAGATAATGAGTACATTTCTTACCAAGCATTGCAGCCTCCTCCTTTGTTTACCCTTCACATCCCTTCCCAACCTCCCCCTGCCCCCCCACCCAACCCACTCCACCCCTCCCGCACCAAAGTTGTAAAGTTCGTTTTCAACATGACAACTTCTACTTCTCAAAGTTGCAACGGGTCCACCTGTATCCTTAAACGACTTGTTTTTCCCCATCTCCTCCACAAATTACACCGACATCAAATATAGTGAAAGCAGGGGTTATACTCTGGAGGAGGGACACACAAAGCAACAAAGAAATAATCTTATAAATGAGTTAGAAACAAATGCATGAAAAAGAACATTGAAATACATATCTAAGGGTTCATTTTCCTAACATCACATTATCTGACCTTTTCTGCTTGACTCATACATGTAGTAGATATTGCAAATAAGGGAAACCATTAGACCTATGTTTTTTTGGGCTTGGCTTACTTCACTTAATACAATTTTTCCAAGCCTTTCCATTTCCTAAAAAATGGGGAAATGTCATTCTTTCTGATGGAGACAGAGAATTCCATTTTGAATATATATACCACATTTTCTTGATCCATTAATCTACTGAGGGGCATCTGGGTTGGTTCCATATCTTAGCTATGGTAAATAATGCTGCAATAAACATAGTTGTGCTGGTAGCTTTAGTGTGGTCTTGTTTGTAAACATTTGGGTAAATGCCCAAAAGTGGGATTGCTGGGTCATAGGGGAGCTCTATGTGGAGTCTTTTGAGGAACCTCCATACTGCTTTCCAAAGTGGTTGAACAAGTTTACACTCACACCAACAATGAAGTAAGGTTCCCTTCTGTCCACATCCCCTCCAGCATCTGTTGTTGTTAGAGTTCTTGATTATAACCATTCTAACTGGGGTGAGGTGATATTTCAATGTTGTTTTGATTTGCATTTCATTTGTGGCTAGGGTTGTTGAGCATTTCTTCATGTGTCTATTGGCCATCCTTCTTTCTTCTTCAGAGAAATTTCTCTTTAATTCTTTCGCCCACTTATTTATTGGGCAGTTGTTTGAGGATTTGTTGTTGGGGGATTTAATTTTTTGGGTTCCAAGTATATTTTAGAAATGAGACCCTTCTCCGTCGTATGGCTAGTGAAGATCTTCTTCCAATCTGTGGGCTTTCTATTGATCTTGCAAGATATGTCCTTTGCCATGCAGAAGCTCTGCAAATTCATGCAATCCCATTTGTCAAACCTTTCTTTGATTTGTTGTGTGTCCGGGTCTCTAATAAGAAAATTTCAGCCTGAGCCAAGGAGACCTAGGGTTTCTCCTATTCCATCCTGTAACGTTTTCAGAGGGTCTGCTATGACTCCGAGGTCTTTGATCCATTTGGAGTTGATTCTGGTGCAGGGTGATATATAAGGATCTAGCTTTAGTTTTCTACAAGTAGTTAACCAATTTTGCCAGCACCATTTACTGAAGAGGCTGTCTTTCTTCCATTCTATTATTTTAGCTCCCTTATCGAAGATTAGATGCCTATAGGTCTGTAGGTTCATTTCTGGGTTTTGAATTCTATTCCATTGGTCCTGAGGTCTGTTCTTTTGCCAATACCAAGCTGTTTTGATTACTATGGCTTTATAGTAGAGTTTGAAATTTAGTATTGATATTCGACCAGCAGTGTTCTTTGCCTTGAGGAGCGTTTTTGCTATTCTGGGTCTTTTATTATTCCATATAAATTTTTGGATTGCCTCTTCTATTTCCTTGAAGAATGTGTTTGGAATTTTGATAGGTATCTCATTGAATTTGTAGATAGCCTTGGGAAGTACTGCCATTTTCACGATGTTAATCTTTCCAATCAAGGATCATGGGAGGTTTTGCCATTTTCTAAGTTCTGTTTTGATTTCCTTGTTCAAGATTGTAAAGTTTTCATCATAGACGTCGTTCTCTTCTTTGGTTAAGTTAACTCCTAAGTATTTTATTTTTTGAGGGGCTATTACAAATGGAGTTACTTTCCTAATTGCAGCCACACTTTTCTCATTGTTGGCATACAGAAAAGCCATTGATTTTGGGGGGTTAATTTTATACCTTGCTAATTTGCCAAAGTTTTGAATCAGCTTGAGTAATTTGGGATTGGAGTCTATGGGGTTCTTTAAATACAAGATCATATCACCTGCAAAAAAGGGAGAGTTTTTTTTTCTTCTTTCCCTCTTTGGATCCCTTTTATGTTTGCATCTTGTCTTATTGCTGTAGCGAGGCATTCTAATACTAGATTGAAGAAGAGAAGTGGAGAGAGTGGTCATCCTTGTATTGTTCCTGAGTTAAAAGGAAATGGCTTTATTTTTTCACCATTAAGTATAATGCTGACTGTAGGTTTGTCATATACAGCCTTTATTGTATTGAGGATTGTTCCATGGATTCCTAATTTTCCCAAAACCTTCATCATAAAGGGGCGTTGGATCTTGTCAAATGTATTTTCTGCATCTATTGAGATAACCATGTGGTTCTTATCCTTGCTCCTGTTGATGTGCTGAATAATATTAAGTGTTTTGTGTATATTGAACCAGCTGTGCATCCCTGAAATGAATCCTGTTTGATCGTGGTGTACGATTTTTTGGATGAATTGTTCGAGTCGATTGGCCAAAACTTTCTTGAGAAGTTTTGCATCAATGTTCACAAAGAAATGGGTCTATCGTTCTCTTTATTTGATGTGTCCCTGCCTGGTTTTTGGATGAGGTTTATGATGGCTTCATAGAATGTGTTCGGTAGTGAACTTTCTCTTTCAATTTCATTGAAGAGTTGGAGGAGTACTGGTGTGAGCTCTGCTTTGAAGGCCTTGTAGAATTCCGCTGTAAAACCATCTGGTCCTGGACTTTTCTTAGCTGGGAGGTCTCTTATTGCTGTTTCTATTTCAATGCTTGATATGGGCCTGTTAAGATGGTTTAACTCATCTTGGTTTAGTTTTGGCATGTCAATATTTGCTAGGAAAAGGTCCATTTCTGTCAAGTTCTCAAACTTATTAGCATAAAGTTTTGAGAAGTATTCCCTTATGTTGTTCTGAATCTTGGTTGTTTCCGTGGTGATGTTTCCATTCTCGTCTCTGAGTTTATTTATTTGAGTGTGTTCTCTTCTTTTTCTGATAAGATTTGCTAAGAGTCTGTCAATTTTGTTAATTTTTTCGAAGAACCAACTCTTTGTTTTGTTGATTCTTTCTGTAGTTTTTGTGGATTCTAATTCATTTAATTCTGATTTAATTTTGATTATTTCTTTCCATCTACTGGATTGGAGTTTATCTTGCTGCTCTTTTCCAAGGAGTTTCAGATGTGTCATTAAATTGTTGGTTTCAGATCTCTCCAGTATGTTGATATAGGAGCTCAGAGCTATAAAATTGCCTCTGAGTACTTCCTTTGCTGTGTCCCAGAGGAGCTGGTAATTTGTGTGCTCATTTTTGTTGAATAGCATGAAAATTTGAATTTCCTTTCTAATCTCTACCATGACCCACTCGTGATTCAGCAGTGTGTTGTTCAGCCTCCATGTGTTACCGGACTTTCTTTGGTGGCTTTTGCTGTTGAGTTCTAATTTTATTTCCTTGTATTCAGAGAGAATGCAAGGTATTACTTTAATGTTTCTGAATTTGGACAAGTTTGCTTTGTGGCCTAAAATGCGGTCTATTTTTGAAAATGTTCCATGTGATGCTGAGAAAAACGTGTGTTATGATGTTACTGTGTGAAATATTCCGTAGATGTCTGTTAAATATAGTTGATTTTGCAGGTGTTTAAATCTGCGGTTTCTCTGTTGAGTTTTTGCCAAGTTGATCTCTCTAGTGGGGAGAGCGGTGTGTTAAAATCCCCAACAATTGATGTCTTTGGATCTATGTGGGATTTGAGGGAAAGTAGTGTTTCTTGGATAAATTTTGGTGCTCCATTGTTTGGCGAATAGATATTTAGAATTGTAATATCCTCCTGAAGGAGAGATCCCTAAATTAGTATGTAGCGACCTTATTTATCTATTCTCACGAATTTTAATTTGAAGTCTATTTTATCTGATATTAGGATTGCAACTCCTGCCTGTTTATGGGGGCCGTTTGCTTGGTAGATTTTTCTCCAGTCTTTAAAATTGAAATTGTGTTTGTTTTTATGGGCAACATGTGACTCCTGAAAGCAGCAGATAGATGGATCTTGTTTTTAATCAAACTAGACAGTCTATGTCGCTTAATTGGAGAGTTAAGTCTGTTAATGTTAAGAGATAGGACTGAGAGGTATTTGGGAGTTCCTGCCATGTTATCCACCTTCTTGGGCGTTGCAAAAACTGGGTTCTTCCTATGGTTCTTGGATTCTCAGTTTGGGTGCAGTTTCTTGGCCTTTATTTTGGTCTTGTTGGTTTTCTATATGTAGGACATCTTTAAGAATCTTTTGTAGGGCTGGTTTGGTGGAGATATATTGTTTCAATTATTCTTTGCTATGGAAGGCTTTTATTTGGCCTTAGATTATGAAGGAGAGTTTGAATGGGTACAGTATTCTTGGTTGATAGTTGTTTGTTTTTAGGGCTTGGCATACATCATTCCAGGCTCTTCTTGCTTTGATTGTCTCTGCTGAGAAATCTGAGGTGATTCTAATTGGTTTCCCTTTATAGGTGATTAATCTTTTCTCCTTCCCAGCTTTAAGGATCTTTTCCTTGGTCTGAGTTGATCCTGTGGGGATTATAATGTGACATTGGGATGTCCTATTCTGATCTGGTCTATTTGGAGTTCTAAAAGCTTCTTGTATCTGAATAGGCCTATCTTTTTGCATGTTTGGGAAGTTCTTTGCTAAGATCCTGTTAAACAAATTTCCTAGACCATTAACTTCTGTTTCTAGGTGCTCCTCTACACCCATTATCCTTAGATTAGGCCTTCTGATGGTGTCTTCCAAATGTTGGATAGATCTATCATATTTCTTGGACTTGTCTTGGATGGATGGATGTTCTTTCTCTATAATATCTAGGCTGTCTTCAATCCCTGAGATTCGATCTTCTGCATGCTCTAACCTGCTCTCAAGACTTTCTACTCTGTTTTTTATTTCTTTTCCTTCCAATTGGTCAGCTTTAATGGCTTCAAATTCTTTGTTGAAGCTTTGTTTTACATCTTGTATGAACTTCTTTACTTCCTTAATTTGGTGTTTAGTGTTTATTCTCAAATCCCTTAGTTGATTGGTTATGGTTTCCTTGGACTCCCATTCCTTTTGTTGGGTTCCATTCAGCATTCCCTTTGTGGTCTCCCTGACTTCCTTCAGCTCTTTGTTAATGGATCCCATGAATGCCTTTAGTTATCTTTGTGTATTCTCATACTGCTCTCTCAATTCCTGTATTCCTCTTTGCTTAGCTTCCTGCCATTCATGCCATTCCTGTAGTTCTTTTTGAATGTTGTCATCCTGTTCACGCCATTCCTGCCTTTCTCTTTGAGTATTCTCAAGCTGCTCACGAAAATCCTGTATCAGTTTTTGAGTAGCTTCTTCACGCTCATGATATTCCTGTATAAACCTTTGGATTGCCTCCTCTCTCTCCCTTTCACTCTCATACAGAGTCCTTTGCAGGATTTCAATCTTTTCCTGCATTGACCTATTGATTGCCTCCTCTCTCTCCCTATCAAGCTCATACAGAGTCTTTTGTAGATTTTCAATCTTTTCTTGCATTAACCTTTTGTTTGCCTCCTCTCTCTCCCTATCACACTCATACAGGGTTCTTTGTATGTTTTCAATGTTTTCATTTATCATGTTTGTCAGCAGTGTTTGTAGAGCTATTTGGGAACTCTCCTCTGAATTATTCATTATCTGTTCTGTCCCCTGATTATAATGCGATTTTTCTTGTGGTTTTCCGGCTTACTCTGCCCATTTGCGATGAAAATAACACCAGTTTTGTGCTAGAACAGTAACTTAAGGCAAGCATCAACCAAAGTCTGAATTTGCACAGTCAATAGTCTGCAGATACAATCTAGTTCAACTGATACCTCTATTCAACATCAAACTTCTATATATTAATTGGCAATGAACCACAACTAAGAATTTGATAAACCAGAAATTATTAGGGTTAGGGAGAGTTGTGGGTAAAAAATAGGAATAGTGTGATGTGGGAAGGTACAGGGAGAGTAACTTAACTAAGTCCTAGACTCAAAGCAGGAAATAGGTTGGATAGGATGAAAGTAGAGAGATAGAAAGCAAGAAGAAAGAGAAAGGAATAAAAAAAGAGACCAGGAAAAAAATAGAAAAATAAAAATTAATAATATGCAGAAACGAGAACAAACTATTCAAAGAACGTGAATATAATGAGAGAAAGGGAGGGATATAAAGGAGATGTGAAAAACTTAAAAATAAAAATACTTAAAATATTATATAGTTATAAAGAGGTAGTACTGCTATTAAGGAATTTAAGTCTCAGAGGTTTTGAATTGAGTAATAAATTTGTGGCTTAAGTGTGTACACAATGGGGGATAGGGTTTTAGAGTCAACTACGGGTTTATGTGAGGATATACAGAACAACAATTATCTCCCATAAAGAAGAACAAAAGAGAGAAGAAGGTCAGAAAGATAAGGAAGAAAGAAAAAAAAGATCAGAAGTTCAGTCAAGCTAAGCAAAAAACAAAAAGAAAAAAAAATTAAAGGGAAATAAAAAGAAAGAAAAACGCACACACACATGTATCAGTAAAATAAAGATTATAAGGGGGAAAAAAAGTTTCTAGAAAACAATTTTTTTCAAAAAAGTTAAAAATTAAAATAAAGTTTTAGAAAAGAAAAAAAATTGTAAAACGTATAAAGGAGAAGAAGAAGAAAAAAAACGTTCTTTGATTTTTTGGGGGAGCGTTAGGAAATATCCTGTATCTCCCTTGTGTCTGTAATCAGCCTCTGGTTGCAGTCTATGGTCTGCTTGTGGTCCTGTGGCTTGGTTGATTTCTTAAGTCAGTTTGTTTGGACAGGCAGAAAAATGCTCTATTTTACCCAGGATTTTGCGATCCTCCTCCCAAGTTAGTTCAATGGGAGGGGGGTCTGCTTCTATTATCACAAAAGAGGGAGATGGCTTTTTCCTCAAGTTTGGAGATGCTGTGATGAGGCTAGGTTCTGGGTAGAGTTGAGGCCTTTCAGCAAACAGTAGCTTTTCCCAGGGGCTAGTCTGTGAGAAACTCACAGAGCCCAGCCTGGAGACACTCTCAGGGTTTCTGTTTACTGATGTAGACGCTGCTAAAGGTAGGGGAAGCCTCTGGTTCTGATTTCCCAGTGAAGAAAACCACCCCTAAGGCTGGCACCCGAACTGGGTGACTTTTCCCTGGGTGGAGCTGAGTCTGGCAGTTCACGCCATTAAGTTCTTGTGACCTGATAAATGACTCCTTTTATTCCAAGGCCTGAGTTGGAGCTAGCAGCTCCGCCAAGCTTTGTTGGTATCCAAGATGGAGATCTCCGGTACTGGGGGGGGAGGGGTGGCCTTCCCTCCTCTGCTCCCTGCGAAGGAGTGAGGACGTCAGGCTTCTATTCACGCCGAGTCTTGGTTCCTGGGTCGTCTCTGGTCTGCAAACTGCAGGATGAAGATGGCTGCTCCTTGTCGGTTCTTGCTGGTGTTGAGTGGAATCCGCTCGCCGGCCACGTTTGGCTCTTTTGTCTGAGACTCTCTCTCTTTCAGGTATGGTGGTACGGCCACCGCTGCAGAGGAAGCGGCGGCCGCTGCTGGCAAGAGCTCAGATCTGTCTCCTTGCCTGAATTTTCCCTCTCTGGCCTAACTCTCTGTCCTGTGATGGCACACTTGGTGTGATTCTCTGGCTTAGGACTGTTCACTGGAACTCTAAAACTGCTTTCTATGCGAGAGCTTGTTGAGCCTCAAGCTTCTCCTCCGCCATCTTCCAGGAACTCCTCTGAATGCCAGTTTCTGTAACCTGCTGTAGGCTGTCTAGAAGGAAAAGGGGACAGTTGACTTTGGAATCCTTTGATTGGGACAAATTAAATACCATATTTTCCAGGGTTTTATCATGAAGCTGGCAATTTCCACTAACACCTGGGATTATGGGCCAAATTAGACTGACCATTTCAGCCACCAAACAATGACATTCAAAGCACCACAGGCAGAGTTCCCTAGCCAGATGGTCTCCTGCTATGAGACCATGGTCTCATGCCTTGACTGCATTTCTCTGGCAGCTGTTGATTCTATTCCTGCTCTCTCTAGGGTGACCACCAAAATCGAGGACATCGAGGGGGGGCAGAGATTGTGACCACACCATCCCCAGCTTGCCCGCTGTGAGCAGAGATGATTCCCAGCATCTGCACTGGACTCTTGGAGATTCAGAAACCCAGGATCCTTCGAGGATCCTTTCTCTGAAACATGAATCTTGGGGGCCGGATATGGTAGACCATCCTGGCTAGCCCCAGGGGGAGAAGAGGAGGCCCCTTCAGCCAGGCCTTCAGCTCAGGGCAACCTCGTTCACACCTGTGTGGGGAATTGAGTGCCACAGAGATGTTCAGCCACTGGACAGAGATCTTTGAGAAGATAGGCATCCCAGAGGCCCCGGAATCCAGCGAGTACATCGTGGCTCACTTCCTTGGAGCCAAAACTGTTAAGTGCAGTGGCACCAGGATGGCGGGAAGTGGGAGGACAGAGAACTGTGGGAGAGCTACATCAGGCTTCCCCCCCACCAGGATGCTTAGCTGTATCAGATGGGACTTTTCTGTAGTATTGTCGTAGGAAGATGCTCATTTATTTATCCAAAAAGCAGTTAGAGTGTGAGCCAGGCTCTGGGGGGGTCCATAGACAATGAAAGGTTCCAGTGCTGGTTCCACAGTACATGAAGAATCCTTGGTTTGAGCTGGATGCCGATGCTTCACACCTGTCATCCTAGCTACTAAGAGGCTGAGATGGGAGGATAGAGGCTTAAGGCCGGGGCAGGAAAGCCTGTAAGACTGTTATGTCCAACTAACTAACAAAAAGAAAACAACAGAAGTGGATGTGTGGCTGAAGCTGTAGTCTGTTGGCCTTGAGTAAAAAGGCTCAGTCACATAACCCAGGTTCTGAGTTCAAGGCCCAGGAGTGAGAGAAAGAAAGGAAAGAGAAAGAGGAGGGAATTACAGAGAGAGAAAAGGAAGAAAGGAAGGAAGAAGGAAGAACATGCAAGCCTTGGTTTGGAGTCCCTGGATCAAGGAGCCAACCATTCACATCTCTGTGGGGACAGTTTCAGAGCATAAAGGCAGTATGTAGGACCAAACCACAGACCCCTCAGCAACTTCATAACATCCAGAAGCCTGGTGGTCACCGACTGCAGAGGGAAGCAGCCTCGATTAGACCCTTGGGCTCAGGGTGGGTCACCAGGTTTCAATCATCTCCGGCCCCAAGGAGTTTATTTTCTGGTCAGATAAGAAGGAAATGTGTAAGGGCTAGGGAGGTGTTGGGGTGATGGAGTGTCAAGAGGGGGGAGCAAGGGATAAAAAGGAAGATGAAGAGAGAGGATGATCCCAGTTCAGGTGTGTCAGGACTTCGCCTGTCAACCTAGACCATCACTGATAGAGCTTTTGACCCAGCCACATTGCAATTAAATGTCTTGGTGCCCGTTGACCACCTGGCTATCATCCACCTCAGGATGCCTGTGCAGTATGACTTTGGGGACTGGGATTTCCAGGCTCAATCTGAAGGTCACATCCCCGGTGTTCATTTCTCGACCAGAGAAAGAGGTAAGCATGCCACTGGCACAGGACAGACAGGGAATGAGGGAGGGAGTCGGGTTCAGTGGTGCCCCAAGTCTTCCTCGAGTGGGCGTTAAGACCCTGTGATTGCCATTCTCAGAGGCAGAGGTGGGTGTCTTTGCTGGCTCAGCCTTTAGTCTAGATGGCAGATCTGGGACTCAGAGAGGGCCAACTGAAGGTGGGGAAAGGTTGGGTAGAGGCTGGTGGGAAAACTAGAGGCACTAGGCTCTGAGCATTGTTGTTTCTTTGAGGATACTCACCACCTAGGAACATTCCTGGGATGGATGAGCCCTTTTCTCCTTTCCAAGAGAGAGGGACCATTGGCCCAGAAATCCTTTCGTTCCCACATCTTGTGGTTGGATAACTAGAACTCACCTCACTGCTCAGTATTGAGGCAGTACAGTGAGAGATCCTGAGTCTTTGATAAGGTCAGGGGATCCTCAGTATGAGATTGTATTGAATGTCCTAACTAGGTGCATGGTCAGTCCCATCTAAGACTTTCATGATGTAGGACATACAATCTAAAGAATCAGGGCATGATGGGGCCTGTTCTGGGGGTTTTGAGTATTATATGTTAACTTTGAGCTCCCATGTGCCCAACTGCTTCTCTTTCTTGGGTGGGTCTCTGCTAGAAAAAGCATGAAACTAGGAACTGGGTCCTATCCCTTGGCTTTGATGCTGAAAGCTAGCACACTACCATTTGAGCCACAGCTCCACGTCCAACTTTTTTGGGGTGTTTAATTGAAGATAACGAGTTCTCATGGACTTTGCTGCCAAGGGTGGCATGCAACTACAGTCCTCAGATCTCAGTCTCCTGAGGGGATAGGATGACAAGCATGGAAAATATCTTTCACTGGATGCCAGTAGCTCATGGCTGTCATCCTAGGTACTCAGGAGCTGAGATCTGAGGACCATATGTCAAAGCCAGCCGGGTCTGGATAGACCCTGAGACTCTTGTCAAAAGGAACTGACAGAAAACCGGAAGTGGTGCTGTAGCTCTAGTAGTTGAGTGCTTGCTTTGAGCTGAAGAGATGAGGGACAGCACCCATACCCAGAGTTCAAGCCCCCACAACAGAAAACAAGGAAGAAAGTAAGACATCTTTGCCTGCAAAGGGTGGGGGAGGTGGGGGGGGGGCAGGCAGGCGGATGCTGTGTTTGGGAGACTAGGCGATGGCATCACTGTACAGACATTTCTATGAACTCCCCAATTTTGCCCCAGTTTGAAGCCACAGCTTCAGGAGGACGTGGCCTGTAGCAGGCAGGGATTGGGTGAATGGGTGCAGGGGTGGGATTGTTGTGTCTGTATTCTCTCCATTGAAGGTTGGATTTGGATGCTGGGTGTCAGAGTCTGAAGTGACGGTTTGCAAGAAGTTTGTGGCCTGACAAATTGGGTTTCCTCTGGGTATATAAAGGTGGCTGAAGCTGGGCACCGCCGGTGCTCAGAACTGTCATCCTAGCTACTCATAAAGCTGTAAAGATCATGGTTCAAAGCCAGCTTGGGCAGGAAAGTCTGTGAGATTCGATGGCCAATGGACCACCAGAGAACAGGAAGTAGTGCTGTGGTTCAATTGGGGAGTGCTCATCTTCAGCTGAAGAGCTGAGGGACACTACCCTGGCCTGGAGTTCAAACCCCATGACCAACAACAAAATAAGAGGTGACTAAGTTTTCTGTATAGCTGTGTGTATAGTAGGAAATTCTATGCTGGGTTGTGAGATATTTCAGATATGTGAGAGGCTCATTGTTTTGTCTACAGTGGGTCTGAAGTCGAGAGTGCCAGCTTCTTGGGGATGGGATGTGACCCTAATGGAGGGAGTTCATGGTTCCGTTCTCAGGGACTGCTGAAGCCTTGGGCTATACGTGTGTGTGTGTGTGTGTGTGTGTGTGTATCTGTGTCTGTGTCTGTGTCTATGTCTGTGTGTGTGTGTCCGTCTGTCTGTGTCTGCGTCTGTGTGTGTTTGGAGGTAGAAAAAGTGTCCTTGAATTCAGAGCTTAGGTGCTGTGCCTGAGTTTTGTGCTCAAAGCTAGTGCTCTGACTCTTGAGCCACAGCTCCACCTCTGGCTATTTGGTGGTTCACTGTAGATAAAGAACCTCACAGACTTTCCTGCATGAGCTGGCTTTGAACAGTGATCCTCAGATGTCAGCCTCCTAAGTAACTAGGATGACAGACAGGAGCCACTTGAGCTGGCTTTGTGTGTGTGTGTGTGTGTGTGTGTGTGTGTGTAGAAGTGGGTTGTAACAAGGAGCAACTGAATCTTTGATAACTTCTAACCGCTGTCTTTGGGGGGGTGAATGGGCTTTATGGCTGAGGTCTGGGGGCCTGGAAGGGTGAGACTTGAAGGGGACTCAGGACCGCTAAATTATAAGATGAAGGGATTTTTGTGCCCTGGAACTGTTCACTCCCTTGGGCCTGTTTGGTGACAGAGGGAGATTGGGAGGACCTGGGGTTGGGGCCGACAGGGGGTGGCTCCCCAGGGCAACAGGGAACCTGGCCAGCACTTAGTACGGATGTGAGCCCCGTTAGTATGGAGCATATTTGCATGGGTCAGACTCTGGGTCTTCTCATCATGACGTCTGATGGGAGAGGCCAACCCTATTTTAAATATTGACCTGTGATCTTCAGATCTCAGCCTCCTAAGTATCTAGCATTATAGGCATGAGCCTCTGGCAGAGGGCCTCTGATTATTTTCGGTATATTAGGGTTTGAACTCAAGGCCTTAGGCTTTCCAGTCAGGTCTTCTACCACAGGAGCCAAGCCTTTCTGTCTTGGTCATTTCTGAGATAGAGACTCAATATATGCTCAGGCTGGGCTGGATTGCGGTCCTCCTGTGACAGGAATTGGTCACCATGCCTGGTCCTTCTCTAGTTGGGATGCTAGACATATAACGCCATGCTCAGTCATCGGTTGGTTAGATGGATTGTCCCAAACTCTTAATCCATGGCAGCTGATTCTTGACCACAGTTGAAGCTCTGCATTGGGCCTCAACCCTCTGACCTCAGTCTCCTCACAGGACAGTTGTGAGGAAAGAAGGGATCAATACAGGGGGATCTGTGGGGCAGAACCAGGCATTGAGGGAGTGGTCATCAGATATGGTTCTTGGCAATTATGTGAGCATATGACAGGAAGATACCTGGAAAGAGCTCAGATGGGGCCTATTATTTATCGTGATGCAGGTATGGGATTATGAAACAAAACATGGCTCTCTTTCATCCTTACCCTATGCCCATGAGGAAAAGGATCTTTCACTGTGTTCAGTTTTGCAGCTGGGGAAAACGAGGCACGGAGAAGCTGGATGGCCTACTCATTTCCCCCAGCTTACAGGAAGCTCGGCCTGACTTCTCTGCCATGCTCCCTAGGACAATGAGTGCTATTCAGTCCACTTCTTGTGGTGGGAAGTCCACTTAATTTCAGTTGTGGGGCTTGAACTCTGGGCTTGGACGCTGTCTCCAAGCTCCTCAGATAAAGGCTAGCACTCTACCACTTGAGCCACAGCACCACTTCCGGTTTCCTGGTGGTTCTTTGGAGATAAGAGTCTCACAGACATTCCTGCCTGGGCTGCTATGAACCATGGTCCTCATATCTCAGCCTCCTGTGTATTACCATTATAGGCCTGTGCCACAGACACCCGGCTAAAGTGTATTTCTGACTCTCTCTCTCTCTCACTCTCTCACAGGAACTGGTTGAATGGGTGTTGGAGGAGGTGGCCCAGGGTCTCCATGTGGCTGTGCCTCACGGTGTCCCTCTCATTCTGGAAGTGGGCTGTGGTTTAGGAGCTGTCTCACTCAGCCTGTTGAACTAGCTCCTTGAGGTAAGCTCCTCAAGGAGGAGCCCGGGATAGACTGTGATGGTTATTCCTTGTCAGTCCATCTGGTGAGACCTTCCCCACTACCCTCTGCTAAGACATTTAAAGGAAAGTGGATGAGGAAGTGTTCCATTGTCCAACTGCACAGCACAATCCCAGGCCTCTGATCTTCACCGCCACCTATCTGGCCAGACCCTGATTTATAAGAAAATGAATTCACTCTATGTCTACTTCGCTTTGCTGGGGTGTGTTGTTTCGGGGAGGGGGGGCGGTGTGCAGCGGAAAGACCTGAGAACTAATATCTCCTGGGGAACATTTGTTCTTGTGACAGAGCCAAGTCATTGCTGTGGATAAGGAAGAATCCGCCATCAGACTGACCCAGAACAATGCTCAAAGGTAGGTAGGCTGTTGAAGTATCAAACCCATCCATGTCTGCTTCCCACTCACAACAAGGTGGGTGCAGTGAGGGTGGCCCGGCACTGGCCCTAGGGGATTATACATGGATGGTGGCAGTCAGGTGCCAGTGGCTCTCACCCGTCATCCTGGCTATTCGGAAGGCTGAGGACTGATGGTTATGACTAAGAGCCAGCCCAGGCAGGAGAGTCTGAGGGATTCTAAACTCCCATAAACCACCTCTTCCCCCACAAAAAGGCAGATGTGGTGCTGTCGCTCAAGGGTTAGAGCCTCAGCCTTGAGTAAAAGAAGCTCAGGGCATGAATTCAAGACCTAGGACTCACAAAAAAAAATAAATGAATAATGGGCTCCTGTTATCTTACAACCAAAAAGGATGGATTCAGTCTTCTCGCCGGTACTTGTAGCCAAAGGTAAGGGGCTTCCCTTGATGTTCCACTAAACCTCTCCTTCTCTCTATTAAATCTCTCCCGGCTTCAGTTCTGGGATAGAATTCAGATCATCATACTTGGTGTGACCTTATGTACCCTATCCTACCCACCTTCCTTGGGGTGGAGATCCTGGATATATTCACCACTGGGAGAATGAAGCACCAGAGTGATGTGGGTAGGTATCCCCGAAACTCAAACACATACACACACTCACCTAGCCAACTCAGACTAACCTTTTCCAAAGGCACTTTATCTCCTTGGATTAACTGACCTAGGAGAGGAACTTGATCCCCTGTAAATGATTATTTTAACTAGGGCTTGCTAGTTGACATGAGATAAACAAAATCTCAAAAGAAAGGCCCTGGTGCCTATCACCTCTGGCTCAGGATCACACCTAACAACCTGGCTACTCTAGAGGCAGAGATCTGAGGATCAAAAATTGAAGCCAGCCATAAGCTGCAAAGTCAGTGAGACTCTACTCTCCATGGAACCACCAAAAAGCCAGAAGTGGAGCTGTGGCTCAAGTGATAGAGTACCAGCCTTGAGCACAAAAACTCAGAGAGACAGCTTCCAGACCCTCAGTTCAAGCCCACACAAAGAAATGGCCCCATTTGTTGCCCCCAGATTGCCTGGGCCTCGAGTGCCTTGTCACAGAGTTAAATACAGCACCGGTCCTTGGGTAGTATATCAGAGCCTTCAGAAAGAAATTGGATGGTGGAAGCCAGGCCTTCCCCTTTGTGTGCTCTCAACCCACATCAACTGAAGGCAGAGCATGACAATACTGGCAGCTTGCAGAGTGGAAAAGATCCTCCTCTGCCAGGGTTTTTGGAGTGGGCTTCATAGAGACAGCACTTGAAATGGGGTATTGCTTAACAAGGAGGATCTGTCAAGAAGCACAGAGAGCAAAGATGCTGTAAATCAAGGACAACATAGCAGAGTGTGTTCATTTCCAGCCAGGGCTGCTGTTGAGAAACTCGGTAAATGTGTGCAAGACTGTGCTGAGACAAGTCCAAGGGGTCACAGAAGAACAGCTTTCCAAGATTGGGATTGTGTCTTAGCAGTAATGGGCTTGCATGGCACACAGGAAACCCTAGTTTTGATTACTAGGTTCCGCATACACAGAAAAAGCCAGAAGTCGCACCTTGGCTCAGGTGGAAGAGTGCTGGCCTCGAGCAAAAGCAACTCGGGGACAGCGCCTGGGCCACGAGGTCAAGCCCCAGGACTGTCAATATAAAACAGCATTCCACGGGACCTGGGTGACAGGTGGATGGCTATGCCCTGTAGCTCTTAGTAGATCAATCCATGCATTGTGTCTCCTTCTTTGACAGCGGGGATCTGGACACTCCTTCTGTCCTGAGCACTCCTGGACCCACGTATCAGCAACCCTCCCACCATTTTCCACTGGGACATGGAGCAGCTGGCCCCAGAAATTCTCAGGTACTGGTGGGGTTCAGCGGGGGGATACAGGGCAGGCTGCCGAACACCTAGTGGTCTGATCTGCCCCGGAAGACCAGGCCATCCAGAGGAGGCGGATGAGATGTTAGAGAGGGGTAGTGATGTGAAGGGGGCCCTTTAATACCCATGGCCCTACCCCAATTCTGAGCCTCCATTTGCCATGCCTGAGGGAGGTAGAGGAGTGTCTAGGTGGTAGTGTTTAGAGGAGAATGAGTTGGAAATTCTAAGGAATGAGAAACCATAAGTCCCGCTCTGGTGGCTCACACCTGTCATCCTGGTTACTTGGGAGGCTGAGATCCAGAGATCTTGTTTCCCAGCCCAGGCAGGAAAGTCCCATGAGAGTCTCATCTCCAATCTCCAACCAAAAGTGGCGCCATGGCTCAAGTGGTAGAGCACTGTCCTTGAGCAAAAATCATCATCGGGGACAGTACCCAAGCCATGATTTCAATCCCCTCAACCAAAAAACAAAAAACAAAAAAGAATGCACCCCTTGCTTGCAAGAGATGGTGAAGGAGTGCGGTTGCTGTGGTTGGAAGAACAGGTGCTGGCCTCACTGTACAGACATTTCTAAGAACTCCCCAGGTTTGCCCCAATGCAAAGTCACAGCAGGGTGTGCATTGCCTTACCAAGAACTCAAGAGGTTGTGTCCTATCTTACCTAAGGAGTGGACGAATGAGAGCAGGGGTGGGAGGGTAGTGTCAATTTTATTCTCTCCATCCAAGGAAGAATGGTTTTGGATGCTGGTGCCAAAGTCTGAAGTGAAGGGTTGCATGTGCTTTGTGGCCTGACAAGTTGGGTTTCCCCTGGGTCTAAGAAGGTGGTTGAAGCCAGGCGCCGCTGGTGGCTCACAAATGACATCCTAGCTACTCAGGAGGCTGAGATCTGAGGATGACAGTTCAAAGCCAGGTTGAGCAGGAAAGTCTGAGAGACTTTATCTCCAGTGAACCACCAGAAAATCGGAAGTGATGCTATGGCTCCAGTGGTAGAGCGCACACCTTCAGCTGAAGAGCTGAGGGACTACACACAGGCCCAAAGTTCAAACCCCATGACCGACAACCAAAAATAAGGTGGCTGACTTTTCTTCATAGCAGTGAGTACAGTAGGAAGTGCCGTGCTGAGTTATGAGCCATTCCAGATGTGTGAGAGACTCTGAGTTTTGTCTACATTTGATATGAGGACTGTAGAGCCATCTTTCTGGGGGTTAGGATGTTCAGGTGATCAGGGACTGCTGAGGCCTTGCCTTACTCGTGTGTGTGTGTGTGTGTGTGTGTGTGTGTGTGTGTGTGTATTTCCCTCATCTCTGTCCACTTCCAGGGTGCCTGTCTGCCTCTTCCTGAACTCGGATGGCGCCCCTCCTCCCTAGCAACCTTGCATTCAGCCCCCTATCAGGGTCTACAATGAGTCCTAAATTGCCAGAGACCTGCATATACCAGCTTTTCTTTGGGGCCCAAGTCCGGCTGTCCATATCTTTGGCCGCCTCCAGGGGATTCTGAATCAGCAGGGTCAGCTGGCATGTGTTCTCCCCTGCCTCTGGGGTGACAGGGTCAGTCATGCGTTGTTCAGTCATTTTCCTCTGGCTGCATATCCCACTCCCAGCAGGCTGGCAGTGGAGTGGGGGAAGGGTGGTTTCCAGTGGCTCTGGCCAGATCGACCTTGATAGCTTACTGAAGGCTGCCCAAGCAAGGATGATCTGGGGCTACATGGGAGGTGAAGCCAAGGTTGCTTGGAAGTGTTAGTCAGTATCAAAGAAAAGTCAAGGTACCTTATCACAGGCAAGTCTATCTTCTGGGCCCAGCTGGGCCTCTCAGGTCCTTCTAGACAATTCCGGATGCCCAGAATACAGAGGCACAGACTTTAGATTCCAGGACCAGGTAACTGGGATAAGGGACTGGTATGTACCAGTACCTCAATGTACTGGGGCATTAGCCTTGACCTGGCTATGCCCCACTTGTGTAAGTTCACTTCTTAGCCCATGGCCACACACCAGCTACTTCTGCTGTGGAAGTGGCAGGATCAGAAATGAGATCTAAGATGACCAAAATCTGGATTTATGGCCGGAGTCGGGTGGGGGGGGGGGGTGTCTTTAAAAAATCTTAGAGCTGGAACTCAGAGCTTAGCACTGTCCCTGAGCTTCCTTTGCTCAAAGCTAACACTCTAACACTTGAAACACAACTTACCTTTTATCTTTTTTAGTAGTTTAGTAGACAGAAGTTTCTCACATATTTTCCTACCTGGGATGGCTTTATGTTGCCACCCTAAGAGCTCAGCCCCTTGAGTAGCTAGGATTGCTGGTATGAGCCACGGGCACCTGCTAAGGTTGTGTGTGTGTGTGTGTGTGTGTGTGTGTGTATGTGTGTGTGTGTGTGTGTGTGTGTTTCCCGGGGCTTAAACTCAGAGCCTAGGTGCTATCCTTTAGCTTGTTTGCACAAGGTTGGTGCTGTGCCACATGAACTACAGTAGCTCACTTCCCATCTTTTTGGTGATTTATTGGAGATAAGAATCTGCCCAGGCTAGCTTTTAATCTTGATTGATCCTCTGGTTTCAGCCTTGAGTAGCCAGGATTATAGCCACTGGCATCCAGCTGCAAGGGTATCTTTTCATACTCTCTTCTATTGTAACAGCTGTCTACTTGCCCTGGCCAAGATCTCTGACCTCCATAACAGCTCCCACCAGCCTCTGATTGTGTGGAAACCACAAAGGTCAAACTGATCCCATTTCTTTGTCCTCAGGGGAGAAGGTTATGTTTCGTCTGAAGCCTGGGATAGGAGTGGTGGCTGTAGATTGGTGCTTAGCTGGGAGAGAGGTAGTCTGATTTAGCCAAGAAGGTAAGTGTGGCCAAATGCTAATAGCTCATGTCTCATATTCCTAGCTCTTCAGGAGTCTGAAATCTGAGGATTGCCATTCAGAGGAAGTGCAGCAAGAAATGTCTGTGAGACTCTCCTCTCCCAAGAACCACCTGAAAGCTGGAAGAAAAGATGTGGCTCAAGTGGTAGAGAGCTAGCCCTGAATGAAAAAAGTGAGGGACAGAGCCTGGGCCCTGAGTTCAAGCCTTAGTACCAAGATGCATAATTGCTCATCCACACACGAACACACACCACACACACACAAACACACACACATACACACACATACACACACATACAGAGGAAGGTAGTAATGATGAGCTGAGCTAGAACTGGGGGCAGTCCTGAGGCATAGTCAAAGTAAACTCTCAAGCCAAATCAAGTGGTTTCTCCCTAAGTCTTTCTTGGGCTGAAGGGTCTCGGCCATGGCAGTAAATTCCATAGAACCTACCCCTCCATCTGTGCATGGGGCCATAGGACCAAGGGAAGGACACTAGGGATGCTCGTTTGTAGTTGGCGCACGATTTCAGATCTTAATCTGCACCCAAGCACTGGTGAGGAAAGCAGGACTCCGAGCCCTGGGATTCCTGGGATAGCGACTGCTACAAGCAGCAGCCAGTTGGCTGTGGATTCCTGAGCCTACAAGGCTTTCACGAGCCCAACTCAACACCTGCCCAAGGTGTGCCTGACAAATTCATGCATTTGTGATACCCGAATGAGTGGACGTTACTTGGTGTGACATCTTGCACCTCCTGCCCCTCCTGGCCCAGAATCCTGGTCTGAGATGGCGATTTACTGCTCAGATCCACATTGCACCCATGACAGATGCAATTCTGATGATCTCCATGCCCCAAGGCTTGATCTTTCTCTGTTACTGTGGCCCGCTCTGTAGGCAATGGCCTCCAAACAGGCTCCACTCAAGACTTGTAGAACACCTACACATTGGGAGAACCTCAGAGGGCCAACAGGAAACTACTTTGCCTAGAGCCACACAGTGAGGTCCAAGCAGACCAGGTGTTGGTCACAGGGCTCGAACACTGGACCTGGGCTCTGTCCCAGCTCTTAAGCTTACCACTTGAGCTACAGAACTACGTCCAGTCCTCTGGAGGTTCCTTGAAGATCAGAGTCTCCCGGACTATCCTGCCTAGGCTGGAATTGAACTGCGATCCTCAGATCTCAGCCTCCTGAGGAGGTAGGAGGACAGGTATGAGCCACAGGTGCCCAGCTGATCTGGCCTTTCACCAGAGTGGACTAGGAGCTCCTGAAAGCTATTCTTTATTTTTCTGTGCCAGTACTGGGCTTGAACTCAGGGTCTGGTCTCTGGTCTCTTAACTTTTTCCCTCAAGGTTAGCACTCTCCCACTTGAGCCTCAGCTCCATTTCTGGTTTTTGGTAGTTCATTTGCAAGAAGAGTCTCACTAACTTTCCTCTCCTGATCTGGCTTGACCCTCGATCTCTAACTCAGTCTCCTGAGTAACTAGGATTTGAGCCACTGGTGGCATTGGGCTAGAAGCTTTTCTTAAGCAAGAGTTCTTCCCTGCGTTTGCCCTGACTCCTCCATGCAATGGATGCCTGAGGGTTAGGAGCTGTGAAAAATAGGCTTCCAGCCACAGGAAATGGCTGGGGTCTCTGGTGTAAAGCCAAGCTAATCTTCCCCCTGGGCCCCATTCTAGGACCCCACCCTCTGCCCTGTGACTCAAGTACAAACCTTGACCCAGCCTTGAATGTCCTAACAGACTTTTCTGAAGCCACAGAGCCTTCATTCCAACAACACCACCTGCTCTACAGCACACCTTAGGACCTTTGTCCATGCTGTACCTACTGCCTGAGGCTCTCTTTCCTGTATCCACATCTTAGAACTCCTGTAGAATTTTGGCACTGGATATATCACCTCCTGGAACAAGTCTTTGCTTCCCTTCTACCTCTTTTGTTATATTGAGTTGGTAGAGATGGAATTTTTGCAGGCTGACTGGCAAATGCTCTGTCTTGGTGTGTGTGTGTGTGGTGTGTGTGTGTGTGTGTGGTGTGTGTGTGTGTGTGTGTGGTGTGTGTGTGTGTGTGTGTGTGTGTGTGTGTGTGTGTGTGTGTGCCTCTCCTGGGTTTGAATTAATGGCCTGGATGCTATCCTATCCCTAAGCTTTTGTGTTCAAGGCTAGCACTTTACTACTTGAACTACAGTTCTATTTCTGACTTTGGGTGTGTTTAATTGGAGAAAAGGTTCTCATATAGACTTTCTGGCCTGCAATTCGGATCCTTAGATCTCAGCTTCCTGAGTAACTTCCAAGGGTGAGCCACCAGCACCTGCCTTCTACCCTACCTCTTACATATAACCTTGGCCTTCCTCTGAGTCCCAGAAAAAATATGTCTCACCATGTTCACATCTTTCTGTGCCAGTCTTGTAGCTTGAAATCAGGGTCTGGGCAAGTTCCTGAGCTTCTTTTGCTCAAGGGTATCACTTAAGCCACAATGCGACTTTTGGCTTTTGCTGTTTCTGTGGTACTGAGGAATCGAACCGAGGATTTAGTGCATGCTAGGCAAGCACTCTACAACTAAGCCACATTCGCAGCCCAAGGCTCACTTCTAACGAGAGTTATGAGGGTGGGATTTATTGACATACCTCTTTCGGCATAGAAATCGCTGACTATTTCATATCTTTACCAAGATTTGGGAGCAGCCTGTGACTAGGCAATGAGGAATGATAAGTGAGTGATAGTGACCAGGCACCAGAGGTCTAGGCTGACAGCCTACAGAGGGATAGAGAATATGGAGCCAGAAACTTTGACAACTCCTACAGTCTAGGAACTGTGGTCTCCCTGGAGGCAGTGGCCGGCTTCTAATTATCCCAATGGGACACCTCAGCCAGAACATCAAGCTTCAGTTATTAAATGGCATACAAGGATGCTTTGTTCAAGCTGCCGGCTCACACTTAGTACTCTTCAGGGCTTGTCTCAGCTTGCCCAGGTTGGGGGTCTGGGCATTGGCAACTTGCTGAATGCCCATCATCCATGCATCATCCATCCATACACAGAGACATGGAGTTATTGCCTCCTTTTGGGGGGGCAGTTCCGTGTTGTACTATCAGCCTTGGCCCTGTCCCTGAGCTCCTTTTGCTCAAGGGTATTGCCACTGCCCCATTCATGTTTTTTTTTTTTTTTTTTTTTCTGTAATCTCTTAGAAATAAGAGGGTCGCGGACATTCCTGCCCCGGTTGAATTCAAATTGGCATTCTCTACATCTCAGCCTCCTGAGGAGCTAGGATTACAGGCAGGAGCCCCTGGGTCCTAGTTTTCTTTTCTTCTTCTTCTTTTTGTAATCATAACAATCTGAAATCTTCACGGTGTTATTCCAATGGTTTGCATTCGAAGAAAACTACCCAGGCTTGGAGTTTGAATGCCAGGACTGCCACCCACAAATGGAAGGAGATCCTGACAAACTCATTCCTATTCATGTGAATGCTAATGGAATGTTATAAAAGTAATAATTAAATATGCAGTTAATTCATGATTCTATTTTAGAATGCCATGCAAAAATTATTGGATTTATATCAGCCATTGTAGCACCATGTTGTGATTTCCCCTAATGGAAGGATATTGAATACTTTTTAATTAATGCTTCTATAAGTATAAAACCAGGATACTTTATTAAATGAAGGCATAATTTCATAACTAATAATCGGTAATAATGTATATAATTTAATATCCTCACATTCCCTCTCACTTTATGCATATATATGTATATACACATCTATCTATGTATCTATCTATGTATCTCTCTATCTACCTATCTATCTACCAATCTACACAATTGATCTGTTTATCCTTTTGTCACTACTGGCACTACTGGGGCTCAGTGGTATAGTGCTTGCCTAGTACATACAAAGCCTTGGGTTCAATCCTCACTACAATGTGCATAGAAAAATCCAGAAGTTGTGCTGTCACTCAAGCAACGGAGCACTAGCTTTGAGCATAAAAGCTTAGGGACTGTGTCTAGACTCTTACTCAACACCCAGGAATGGCACCAAAAAAAGATAGAATGTTCTGACTGCAACTATATAACGATTGCACTGCAAATACCTCATCACAGAGCAAGCCAGAAGTCTGATGCTGACAACTGCCATCTAACCTGACTTAGACAGAGGTAAACGGCTGAAACCCAGCTCCACAGAACCAAATGGTGCTGGCTCCATCACCTTTGTCATGCAAGATACTCGGGGGCTGAGATCTGACACTGGTGGGTTTAAAACCCAGCCCTGATAGGAAGTCGGTGAAATTCTGAGCTGTGGCACACAGTGGTAGAGTTCTAGCCTTGAGCAAAAGATCATAGGACAGTACTCCCAAACTTTCAGTGAAATTCCCGTGGCTGACTCCACCTCCCCCCAAAAACCCATCCCTCTTAATCATTAGATGTGAACTTTATGTGGTTTGTTATGTGTTTCTGAAAGAATGGTGGTACTGAGGAAAGCACCCTAACACTGAGAGCTTGTGGGATACAGCTATGTGATGAGTCCTTCATGAGGTGTTGTGTGCTGAGTCCTTCACGGGGTAAATTCTTTCACTTGGTCCTTGTAAGGGCTCCAGAAGTCAGATGATTGTGCAGATGAGAATCTTGAGGCTCAAATATGTCCCAATGTCAGTGCCAATTGTGTATGTACCTAACTCTACTGAGTTGTCTCCTGCAGAAAATTGTTTTGGTTTATTTTTCTTGGTCGTGAACCTTGAACTCAGGACCTAGCCACTGAACCATGTGGAGCCAAGAACCCCCTTGCAACAGAGTGTTACAGTCTAGGCATCTGTAGCTGAGGTCTGTCATCCTACCTACTCAGGAAGCTGGTATTTGACAACCTCGGTTCCAAACTATCCCAGACACAAATGGTCCCATGAGACTATTATCTCCTATTCACCACTTAGAAACGAGGTGGCAGCTGGGTGCCAATAACTCACACCGTCATCCTAGCTACTCAGGAGCCTGAGAGCTGAGGATCACTTTCCAAAGCCAGCCTGGGCATGGAATTCCTTGAGAGGCTTCTCTCCAGTGAATTAACAAAAACCTGCAGGGGTGCTGTAGCTCAAGTGATAGAGCACTTGTATTTAGCTGAAGAGGGCAAGGACAGCACCCAGGCCTAGACTTCAATTCTTCTGACTTACAAGAAAATAAAGAAAGAAACCTGAAGTCCATTGTTGGGAATGTGTCTTAGGGTAGAGTGCTTTCATTGTATGAATACCTGGGCTTGATTATTTAGTACCACATCACTAGAATAAAGCCTGAAGTGGCTTTGTGGCTAAAGTGGTAGAGTGCTATCTTTGTACAGGAGAAACTCAGGTACAGTGTTCAGGTCCTGAGTTCAAGCTCCAGGACAAGTGTATGCACACATATTCGTGCACACACACACACACACACACACACACACACACACACACACACACACACACACAGATACCAGAAGTGATGTTGTGACACCAAATGGTAAAGCACTGAGCTTCTGTTCTGAGCTCATGGTCAGCACCCAGGCCCTGTGTTCAACCCCAAAACCTAGCCACCCAGGGCCCAACTAGGATAGGTCAAAGGTTTTAAAACTTGATGAGCTTCACCAGCTCTAGATGACAGGAAGTATTGTGATATTACACATGTGCTTAGATTTAGCAAGCTTCCAGAAACTGGGAAGGCACCGTTGCCAATCATGAATCATTTTATAAGGTTCAGCTTCCTTGTTGTCTGCCAGAAAGACCCTTGAATTTATTGTAGCAAGTTATTTCAACTCTGGAACATAGACTAACAAAGACAGGATAAGTGCAGGGAACTTGGCCTTCCACAGGAGGTGGCACAAATGGAGGCTTCCTGTCAAAATAGCACTGAGGAGAGAGATAGCTTGAGTTTCAAAGGGGCATTTTTTCTCCTAGGTTTCAGAGCCCACCCACACTCCTGCTCACTAATTGGCCTAGATGGAGTTGTTTGTTACACAGTTGTACAGGTGTGATGATTTTGTCTGCCTGTTCCAACAATGAGGCAGACTTCCTCCAGCAATCCCTGGTGTCGAGAAAACCTCAGGCTACACTGGTATCGGGGAGCCCCGGAACATGCACTGTCTTGAAAGCACTGTCTGTGCTACCAAATCATTTTATTCAAAGCAATTTTCCTAGCTTGGTGCCTTTCATCATAGGGATTCTGGACCTTCACCGATAGAAATACATGCATACATATATGGGGAGACAGGGAGTTACTTTTTTTTTTGGCAGGTTCAGGGGTTGTATTATGAGCCTAGGCACATTTCTTGAGCTCCTTTTGCTCAAAGGTATCGCTCTGTCCTTGAGCCACAGCCACACTCATGGCAATTTTTTTTATTTCTGGGATCCCATAGAAATAACAGTGCTGTGGACTTTCTTGTCCTGGCTGAATTCAAACTGGCTTTCTCTACCTCTCAGACTTATGAAGAGCTAGGATTACAGGCAGGCACAAATGACACCTGGCTTTCTTTTCTTCTTGTTCTTTTTTCATTGTGACAAACTGAAATCTTCACAGTGTCATTATAATGGTTTGCATTTTGAAGTAAACTACCCAGGCCTGGAGTTCGAATGCCAGGACTGCCTCCTACAAATGGAGGGAGATCTTGAGAAAATCTTCACTAATCATGTGAATGTTTAATGGAGTGTTATAAAAGTAATAATTATATTTGCAGTTAATTCATGATTCTCTCATACAATGCCACACAAAAAGTATTGGATTATGTCTTCCATTCTAGCACCACGGTGTGATAGTCCCAATTAAGGAATACTGACTACATTTACATTAATGCTTCAATAAGTATTCAACCATGATACTTCATTAAATGGAGGTATAATTTAATAATAATTCATAATATATATAATTTAATATCCGCACATAGTCTCTCTCTCATATATAGCCAACTACACATCTATCTATCTATCTCTATATCAATCTCAATCTCTATATCTATATCTATATCTATCAACCACTACTATGGCTTGTCCTCAGAACTGGCTGGCAGCTCAGTTTGCAAAGGGCTTTTTCTCTACACTGACCTTTTCATGAAAAAATAAGGGTAATAAATGTCATAGGGAATAAACCCATGTATGTAAATAGACCTCATATATGAATATTATTTATCAGTGCTGGGGGCTTGAATTCAGGCCCTGGAGACTGGGCTGAAATTGTTGTATTCAATGATAGTGAGTTTCTTCTGCCCCACAGTGACACAGAATTGCCCAGGCCCTGAGTTCAAATTCCAGGTCTTCCAGAAAAATGGTGCAAATTCCAAGCCAGGGCCTTAATTTTTTTTGACCAGGCCTGGAGCTTGAACTCAGCTCGTGGCAACTCTGTCTCAAATTCTATCATCCTAAGCTGGGGTGCAGCCTCTGGACCCACAGCCCATCCTAAGACCCTATGACCCGAGTTCAAATCTTGGGACTCGGAAAAAAAAAAAAAGGGAGAAGTGCTGGGAAGGTGGGTCAGTAATAGAGTGATTAGCTTGCATGCACAAGGCCCTGGGTTTGATTCCTCAGCACCAAATAAGCAGAAAAAAGGTGGAGGTAGTGCTATGGCTCAAGTGGTAGAGCGATAGTCTTGAGCTGAATAGTTGATGGACAGCACCCAGATTCAGAGTTCTGGGCCCAATACCGAAAAAAAAAAGAAGAACAAAGAGTGGGGGTGAAAAAGGAGAAGGATACAACTGAGAATTTCCAGAAGGCGGTTTTACATAGTTTATTCCTTTGCATTGCAACCATCCTGCTTCTAAATGACAGGGCCCAGAAAGGGCCCAGAAAGTGTACATGACCTTGTACTGCTGAAGTTTGGTGGACTATCATGGAAGCCATAGCCAAAACCAGCAACCTAGGCCCGGGGTGCGAATCTCTGGACTGCCACCTACGAATGGTGGGAGATCCTATGAAATACATTCCGATATACATCCATACGAATGGAATGTTGTAAAGTAACAATTACATTAGTAGTGTATGATTATATTATAAAATTATGCACAATAATTATAGTACACTGACTAATTTTCAATTAATACTTTGTTATGTATTCAACCACCATTCTTAAATAAAGGAAGGAATAATTTATCGATAAGTGGTAGTAATATAGTATATAAAATCAAATAATATACAGATATCCTTGTCTTGTTTTATACATACAAGCATATATATATATATATATATATATATATATATATATATCTGTTTCTACATTTGTCATTCCTGGGGCTCAGTGGTAGAGTGCTTGCCTAGTACATACAAAGCCCTGGGTTCTATTCCTCTCTACTGTGTGCACAGAAACATCCAGAAGTCATGCTGTTACTCAAACAGCCGAGCATTAGCTTAGCATAAAAGCTTAGGGACTGTGTCTAGACTCTTACTCAAGACCCAGGAATGGCATAAAAAAAAGATAGACTGTTCTGACTGCAACTATATAAGGATAACACTGCAAATACCTCATCACAGAGCAAGCTGGGAGTCTGAAGCTGATGGTTGGCATCTAACCTGACTTAGCCAGAAGTTAACAGCTGCAACCCAGCACCATGGAACCAGACACTGCTGGCTCACCCTTGGCTGCTCGGGGGATGAGATCAGACACTGGTAGGTTGAAAACTCAGCCCTGGCAGGAAGTCTGCCAGACTATAAGCTATGCCTCAAAGTGGTAGAGATGTAGGCTTGAGGAAAAGATCTCAGGACAGTACCTCCAACCTATGAGTGCAATCCCCGAGGCTGATGACCCTATCCACATAAAAGACCTTTCTAAACCGTTAGATGTGAACTTGTGTGGTTTGTGACATGTATCTGAAAGAATGGTGATACTGATGAAAGCACCCTAATTCTAATGACAGTTTGTGGGATACAGCTATGTGATGAGTCCTTCCAGGGGTGCTAGGTCGTTCATGGGGTACTGTGTGCTGAATCCTTCACAGGGTCCTATATACTGAGTCCTTCATGAGTTTTATTGGTTCATCTGGTCCTTATAAGAGCTACAGAAGTAAGATAATTGTGCAGAGGCTCATATATGTCCACAAGGCAGGGCCGAATTTATGTGTACACCGAGCTCTAGTGACTTGTCTCCTGCAGACAATTGTTTTGGTTTAGTTTTCTCCATCATGAATCTTGAACTCAGAGCCTAGTTGCTGACTTTCTTCTTGGGCTCATGGCTAACGTTCTACCATGTGGAGCCTAGGACATCTTTGCAGGAAAGTGTCAAGGCTTAGGTGTCTTTAGCTGAGGTCTATCATCCTGCCTGCTCAGGATGCTGAAGATCTTGGTTCAAAATTATCCCAGATCATGGTCCAAAGCCAGCCTGGGCAGGAAATTCCTTGAGATGGTTATTTCCAATAAACTACCAGAAAGCCTAAAGGGGTGCTGTAGCTCAAGTGGTAGAGCACTACACATGAGCTGAAGAGGTCAGAGGCCGAGACTTCAACTCCTCCAACTTACAAGAAAAGAAAGAAAGAAACCAGAAGTGGAGCACTGGGAAATTTTCTTAGAGGTAGACTGCTTTGCATGTGTGAAACCCAGGGTTAAATTCACAGTACCACATCCCAAGGGAAAAAAAAGCCTGAAGTGGCTGTGTGGCTCAATTGGTAGAGTGCTGTCCTTGTACAGGAGAAAAACTCAGAGTGGTTAGGAACTGAGTTCAAGCACCATGACTGGTGTATGCACACATACACACACACACACACACACACACACACACACACACACACACACACACACACACACACGGAGGCACCGTTGCCAATAATGAATAATTTCATTAAGTTCAGCTCCCTAATTGTCTGCCAGAAGGACTTTTGAATTAGTGGTAGCAGTTTGTTTCAACACTGAAACATAGGCTTACAAAGACAGGATGAGTGCAGAGAACATTGCCTGCCACGAGAGATGGCACAAATGAAGACTTCCTGTCAAAACAGAGCACTGGGAGGAAAGATAGCTTGTGGTGTAGAGCACATGGACAGCAAAGATGACGCTGAGAGGGGGTTGAGTGGACAGAGCCTAATTTACTGTAGAGCACATGGGCAGCAAAGATGGCACTGGGAAAGAGTAGAGTGAGCAGAGCCAAATTTACTGTAGTGCACGTGGGCAGCCAAGATGGCGCTGAGAGAGAGTAGATTGGGCAGAGCCCAAATTGATCTTCCGATCAGTGCCTAACCAGCCCGTGAAGGCTCAGGTTAATGATAGGGGGTGACCTTGACAGTGATTGGTTCGTCTTCCACCCTTGCCATGCCACCCGCCCTTTTTGGCTTTAAAAAGGGCTGCTCTCTGTTAATAAAAGAGTTTTTCTTTTTTGTTTAATTTAATTTAATTTTTTGTGAACATACTGTACAGAGGGGTTACAATTACATCGGCAGCATAATGCGTACATTTCTTATCAAGCATTGCAGCCACCTCTTTGTTTACCCTTCACATCCCTTCTTGGCCTCCGCCCCAATCTCCCCCCTCCCCCCCCCCACCAACGTTATAAAGCTCGTTTTCGACATGACAACTTGTACTTCTCATTGTTGCAACAGGTCCACCTGTAACCTTAAACGACTTGTTTTTCCCCATCTCCTCTACAAGTTATACTGACATCAAATATAGTGAAAACAGGGGTTATACTGTGGGGGAGGGACATACAAAGCAACAAAGAGATAATCTTATAAATGCATTAGAAACAAATGCATGAAAGAAAAAAAACATTAAAATACATATCTAAGGGTTCATTTTTCTAACATCATATTATCTGACCTTTTCTGCTTGACTCATACATATACTAGATATTGCAAATAAGGGAAACCATGGGACCTATGTTTCTTTGGGCCTGGCTTACTTCACTTAATATAATTTTTTCCAAGCCTTTCCATTTCGAAACAAATGGGGAAATGTCATTCTTTCTGATGGAGGCATAGAATTCCATTGTGTATATATACCACATTTTCTTGATCCATTCATCTACTGAGGGGCATCTGGGTTGGTTCCATATCTTAGCTATGGTAAATAATGCTGCAATAAACATAGTTGTGCTGGTAGCTGTAGTGTGGTCTTGTTTGTAAACATTTGGGTAAATGCCCAAAAGTGGGATTGCTGGGTCATATGGGAGCTCTACGTGAAGTCTTTTGAGGAACCTCCATACTGCTTTCCAAAGTGGTTGAACAAGTTTACATTCCCACCAACAATGAAGTAAGGTTCCCTTCAGTCCACATTCCTTCCAGCATCTGTTGTTGTTAGAGTTCTTGATTTTTGCCATTCTAACTGGAGTGAGGTGGTATCTCAATGTTGTTTTGACTTGCATTTCTTTTATGCCTAGGGATGTTGAGCATTTCTTCATGTGTCTATTGGCCATCCTTCTTTCTTCTTCAGAGAAGTTTTTCTTCAAGTCTTTAGCCCACTTATTTATTGGGCAGTTGTTTCTTTGAAGATTTGTTGTTGGGGGATTTAATTTTTTGAGTTCCAAGTTTATTTTAGATATGAGACCGTTTTCTGTTGTATGGCTAGTGAAGATCATCTCCCAATCCGTGGACTTTCTGTTGATCTTGCTAGCTATGTCCTTTGCCATGCAGAAGCTCTGCAACTTCATGCAATCCCATTTGTCCAAACTTCCTTTGATTTGTTGTGTTTCCGGTCTCTATTCAGAAAACCCTCTTTGCAGATGACATGATCATGTATTTAAAGAATCCCATAGACTCCACTCCCAAATTACTCAAGCTGATTCAAAACTTTGGCAAAGTAGCAGGGTATAAAATTAACCCCCCAAAATCAATGGCTTTTCTGTATGTTAACAATTAGAAAAGTGTGGCTGAAATTAGGAAAGCAACTCCATTTGTAATAGCCCCACAAAAAATAAAATACCTAGGAATTAACTTAACCAAAAAGTGAAGGACCTCTATGATGAAAACTTTAAAATCTTGAAAAAGAACTTAGAAAATAGCCAAACCATCCCATGCTCCTGGATTGGGAAGATTAACATCGTGGAAATGGCAATACTTCCCAAGGCTATCTACAAATTCATCGCAATACCTCTCAAAATTCCAACCTCATTCTTCAAGGAAATAGAAGAGGCAATCCAAAAATTTATATGGAACATAAAAGACCCCAAATAGCAAAAACGCTCTTCAACAGAAAGAACACTCCTGGAGGAATATCAATACCAAATTTCAAACTCTACTATAAAGCCATAGTAATCAAAACAGCTTGGTACTGGCATAAGAACAGATATCAGGACCAATGGAATAGAATTGAAACCCAGAAATGAACCTAAAGACCTATAGCCAACTAATCTTCGATAAGGGAGCTAAAACAATAGAATGGAAGAAAGACAGCCTCTTCAGTAAATGGTGCTGGCAAAATTGGTTAACTATATGTAGAAAACTAAAGCTAGATCCTTATATATCACCCTGCACCAGAATCAACTCCAAATGGATCAAAGACCTCGAAATCAAAGCAGACACTCTGAAAACATTACAGGATGGAATAAAAGAGTTTTTCTACTTGCTGGATTTGGCTCCCCGCTGTGTCTGATTGTCTCCTGGGCTGAGGGAGGCTGGGGAACGGGCGAGCGCCACACTTACCTTTCCTAGGACCCCTTCCATCTTTTGTGGGACAGACGAAGACCCAACATTGGGGTAATAAGAGGCCTTTTCCTCCTGACCTTCAGAACCTGCCCACACATACCCTCACTAATTGCCCCACATGAATTGTTTGTTACAGAGCTGTACAGGAGTGTGGCTTTTTCTCTGCCTGTTCCAACAATGAGGCAGACTTTCTCCAGCAGCCTGGGGTATGAAGAACCCCTCAGGCTACACTGGGAACATTGAGGGGTGCCAAGGAACATGCACCATCTTGAAAGTACTCTCTGTGCTATGAAATCTTTCTATTCAAAGCAAATTTCTTATCTGGGTGCCTTTCTTCATAGAGAATCTGGATGTTCACCGATACAAATACATGGATACATTCACAGACACATGAAGCTACTGGCTCTTTTTTTGTGGCAATTCCTGAGGCTTGAACTGTGAGCCTAGACATTTTCCCTGAGCATCTTTTGCTCAAGGAAGCATTTTATTGTGTCTTAAACCATGATTACCCTAGGCTGGGTCCAGCTTTTACACCCACAGATGATTCAGGTATCCTAGGACCCAAGTTCAACTCCCAGTTCTTGCAAAAAAACAAAAACAAAAACAAAACAAAAAAAAAACCCAAAAAACCCCATCAAACCAACAAAAACAGAGGAGGAAAAGACCAGGAAGTTTTATACAACAGTTTTACCTTTGATTCCTTAGTACTGTGACCCTCCTGGGTCTCAATTACTTGGCTTGAAAATTGTACATGACCTTGCATGGTCGCAGGCTGGAGGCTGTCAGTGAAGCCTGAGTCCAACCCAGACACCTAGGCCCTGAGTTCAATCCCGGGACTGCACACGGCTGAAGATCTAGGAAACTTGTTCCTATCTATAGGAATACAAATACAATGTTTGAAATGTACTAATTAAATTACAAATTAGCTAGTCATTCCAGTATATGATTGTAAGCAATAAATATAGGTCATTGATTAATTAATACTTTATTAAGTCTCCTTCTGTGATTAATTAATGGAGGTATAATTTTATACCAAATAATTGGTAATAATATAATATATAAAAATAAGATACAGACATCACTCAATAACTGGCCCGTACTGCGACCACGTGAGGCAGGACAGACTTGCCGAGTGGTACTAATTGGATGAAGGACCCACTAAGTTCCCCATAGCAGGAGTGAGACAAAACCTGAGTGAGCTTCTACCTGATATTATAGACCGAGTCCAACAGAGTGTTCACCGCAAGTCACCAGCAGGGGACCTCCGAGATCAGTTTGTAAAGCTACTGGTTTCGGAAGGGATGAATGCAGACCACCACACAGCCTGCATGAGATTGAGAGAGTGTTCCCTGAGCACATGGGTGGTGGCCTCCCAGGATGTGGAACACAACAGCCTCAGGCCCAATCACTATCTTTACCTTTACAGGCTCAGACATCTGCAGGCTTTTACCCAGGCTCTGGCATCCCAGGGCCAAGGAACCCCAAGGCCATCAGTGAGAGGGACTTGTTTTAAATGCCAACAGGAGGTCTCCTTTAAGCGGGACTGTTCAAAACAATCCCCCCTGCCCTCCACCCATTGCCAACCAGCCCGGGGGGTCCAAACCACTCCCTACACCCTGCCAAAGGTGCAGGAAGGGATACCGTTGGAAAAAGGATTGTCGATCCAAATTTGATTTAGATAGGAAGCCTTTAAGCTAGGGGAGGGGCATCCTCCAGCCCCGTTAGCTCAAGGAGGATCCCCCTCTGCTGTAAGGCCCAGGCAGCCTCATGGCAGGAGACCCAGGCCCATTGGACCATCCCCCTGAGGGAAGGACTCCACCCTAAAATGAGTAATTTCATAGGTGTAAAGCAGTTTCACTGCCTAATTGACGTGAGGGCATATTGAACCATACTCAGGGAGGAGGAAGTTCCCTAGGACTGGAAGCTTGCACACGGGCCCCCGATATTGGGTGTAGGGGGCAAATCCCAGTCCAAAGAGTTGGTCACCCTTATGAAATGGACTAGCTTAGATGGAGAGCAGGGAAAGATATGCCCTTTAGTGACAAAAAACCTCACCGCCAATTTACTAGGGCAAGACATGCTAAGACAAATGGATGCTGTGGTCACTACAGACGATCGAGCATCCTATGATGATATCCTGGATGGAGTAAAATCACAAAGACTTAAACAGGATCTAGAGGGAGTTAAGAAAAAGAATTTTTTAAATTCCATAAATACAGAGAAGAACATAAGGAACCCACTTGGGTGCACCCCCAATCCTAAAGGCAATTGTCCCCCAAGTACCTCCCATTAGGTGGAAACCTAGAAGCCCTATTTGGGTGGAGCAGTGGCCATTGACCTAACCTAAACTTGTAGCACGCCACTTTTTGGTGGAGGAACAGATAAAACTTGGGCACATACTTCCTTCTGTGAGTCCTTGGAACGCACCTGTATATTTGTTATCCGAAAAGCATCCGGGCTTAGTTCATGCTCCAAGGTCTACATAAGGTAACTGAAAGGATAGAGCTAGTAGGAATTCCCTAAGAGGAATGCCCTGGACTCCCGCTTCAGAATATACCTTGGTTGTAATTGATATTAAAGATAGTTTTTTTTTGATCCCCTTGCATCTGGATGACTACAAGAAATTTGCCTTCTCCATCCCTTCTCTTAATTTTTTCCCATCCTGATCGGGGGTTTGAATGGACGTTGCTGCCACAGGGAATGGCCAATAGCCTGGCCTTTTGCTAATAATACTTGGCCACACTTTTAGGGCCTGTGCTGGGTTCAGACACCTCCCTTGCCTATGCCTACATGGATGACATAATTCTGGGGCACCAAGACCTGGGCCGCCTGGAGGGCCTTCTAGCCCAGGTTCTCACCATATTAAAAAAGGGGGTTTTTACCATAGCCCTAAATAAAATTCAAATGGTACCTCCTTTTAGGTGTTCGGATCCCACCTTACCTTGACTCAGGCCTGCCCCCTTAAGCCTTTGCTGGATATTCCAGCATCTCTGTCCCTAACCCAACTTCAAAGTCTTTTAGGGGAAATAAATTGGCTGTTTCCATGGGTTCCCATCCCTAAAATAGTCTTGTGCCCTTATTCACCCTACTAAAAGACAGGACACCCCAAGAAGTTATTATAATTACAAGCAGCCATCGGGCAATATTTTTACAGTTCCAAAGAGCCCTAGATGAAGTTTCCCTGAAAAGGTAGTCTATTCTTAAGCCCATTTCCCTCTCGTTGTTTGCAGGTGTCACATTGATTTCTGCAGTTTTAAGTCAAAGGGGGGGGAGCCATTAGAGTGGGTTCACACTCCCCTTGGGGGCACACCTCAGGTGTACTCTCAGGCAGACCAACTTGCCGATGCTATTGTCAAGGGAAGGACCCAATCCCAAAGGCATTATGGCCTTGACCCTCACTCCATTGTTTTTCCTATTCGGATGGCAGACGTTGAGTGTTCACTTGAGCCAATGCTCAACTTGCTCTCTCCCTGGAAGGGTTTCTAGGTCAAATTGACTGCCATAATGGGTAATCTAAATGGACCGTCATGTTATGGTGTCTTCCCCTCATAATGCCTTCTCTATTTTCTCCTACACCTATTCCTGGCGCTTTCCATGTTTTTACTGATGGAGGTAAAACAGGCTCTGCGTATGCAGCCTTTGAGGAGGAGCAAAAGACCCCAAGCCAACAAAGATTTCAACCTTGTCAAGGGTCAGCACAATAAAAAGAAATGTTTGCTGTAATTATGGTCCTTCAGGACATTCAAAAACCCCTTGATTTGTATTCTGATAGTTTATATGATTAACTTGCTCCCTCATATTCCCCAGGGACATATTAAGCTGGATGGAAACCCTGTTTTCCCATTTTTGACACCCTTAATTGCCTATTAGATGGACGGGGAGCCCCTATTCATATTCAACATTTGAGAGGGCATTCAAAACTTCCTGGGTTTCTATCTATGGGCAATAATTGGACAGACCAGTTAGCTACTGGCCCACAAGCTTTAATGTTACAAGAGGCCACCCGTTTACATGATTTAACCCACAATAATTGGAGAGGTTTTCAACATAGATTTCCTCAGATTCCTGTAAAGGACCTCAAAAGGATAGTACATACCCGTAAAACATGCCAGCCCTTCTTAAAAGAACCCCCGCTCCAACCACCAGGGGTAAATCCCAGAGGCCTCAAACCCAATGTCCTCTGGCAAACTGATGTGACTCATTTTCCAGCCTTTGGTAAGCTTAAATATATATTTGTTTCTATAGATACCTATTCAGGAGCATGTTGGGCTACAGCACATACAGGAGAAAGAACTAAACATTCAGAAGCACATTTTCTTCAATGCTTTGCTACCTTGGGTCTACTAGCACAAGTTAAAACTATAATGGGCATTGTTTTGTTAGTAAAGCAATGTCATAGTTCTTTGACAGATGGCATATTACTCATACAGAAATCCCTATAATCTCCAAGGCCAAACAATTATAGAATTAAGTGAGAGTTAACCCCCATATATAGTTACAGATAGCTTTCTTTACCATTAACATTTTAAATTTTTCAAAAGGGGCAATTGAATCCAGGTTTTAGAAGCACTGGGGACAACTAAATCCTAAGCCCTAAGTGAAAGTCAGGTGGAAGGACCCCCTGACACAACAATGGAGCAGACCTGACCCCCTAGTTACCATGGGCAGGGGATTCAGATATGTTTTTCCCATAGTAGAGACAGCCCCCATTTGGATCCCAGCCAGGAACTTTAAGTTTTACCCATTTCTTCTATACAGGAAGAAGCCCAAGGATAAACTAACCAACAAGGAAAGTAAAATGGCTATGCTGGTCGAGGCTTGTGTTTAAAAGAGGGAAAGCTAAAAAGATAATTACTGACCATCTCCAAGGGCAATCAGCCCTTGAGAAGCTCTTGCGTTCTTTAACAATTGCAGATGGTGATACTCCAGCTGTTGGCTGTCCTGACTCTCCTAGTCCTGGCAATGGCGCTACGGAATCCACATCAACCTCAATGACTCACCTGGGCAGTGATCAAATGGAGAAATCATCAACAGCACCAATGGAGAAGCTGTCCCTTCGACCTGGTGGCCTGGGCTTCATTTTGACATCTTTGACCTGGCTAGAGGATCCTGGGATGTTGGAGATTGAGACCCCCTTTACCAAGGATGGCCTGAGTGTGGGGGCCCACGAGGATACACTGTGCCTCATGTGTGGTACCCCCAATATCCAGGCTGCTCCCATGCTTTAAAGAGGTCAACCTTATAAGATAGTGACTTTATATATGTCCCAGAAGTAATCGAACTGCTTCGGACATTTCTAACTGTGGTGGGGATGACGTTTATTAACTTTACTGAGGAGGGAAAAAGGATAACTAACTGGGAGATGAGCAGGATGTGGGGGTTGCGGTTATATCGAAAAGGGTGGAGCCCAAGAGATCCAACGCATGGCTCTCCGTGTCTATTATGATAAGCTCAGTGCTGAAGATTACTCCATATTTTAGGTGAACCACGGAAAGAGGAGGTGCCAATTGGGCGAACCTCATAAGAGGTGCCCTGACCTGAACCTCAGCAAAGAGGTGGGTTTGCCATTATAAAAGGGGGAATCTGTAGGGCACATGGACAGCAAAGGTGGCGCTGAGAGGCAGTTGAGTGGGCAGAGTCGGAGTTGTTTATGTTAAAATCTGACTGTGTACCACAACCAGGCAAAGTGACGTCTGTAGTTGAATAGCTAGAAAGACAGCAGAGAAAGTCGAGAAAGCTTAGGTGCATGATAGGGTGACCTCTACAGTGATTGGTTGGTTCCTTTTCTTCCCCTTCCATGCCACCCGGTTTTTTGCTTTAAAAATTGCTTGCTGCATGGTGATAAACGAGTTCCTGCTTGACTTGACTCCCTGCTGCATCTGACTGTGTCCGGGGATACGGGAAGCTGGTGAATGGGCTAGCAGCACACTTACCTTTCCATGGACCCCATTCATTTTCCGCGGGACAGATGAAGATCAAACAGGTAGGAGGAGAACAAAGGAGGAAGCAACAATCCTCAATAGGAAATGTACTCATTACTTTGTTAATGTAACTGTAACCCCTCTGTGCAACGTTTTTATAATAAAAAACATACATAAATAATGTAGTGCTCAAAGAAGCACTTTGGGGGTAAGGGAAGGATATCTGAATAACTGTACAAAATTCTACATTGCTTTTTTTTAATATTCAGTATGGAACTGAATAAACATAAGTGCTTCCATTAAAAATTAAAGTCATTGTCTTGGAATTGGAGCCAGTATTTCTGCCATTGAAGGGATTTGAGCTCATTTCCAGGTAACTCTTTTACTCTATTGGTGAAGGGGAAGCTCACTGTCCTTGAGGAAAAGAAATTCAAGCTAGAGTTCCCAGGGCCTGCATTGAGGCCGTGCAATGTAAAAAATATTTCTATACATGTGTAATATATGATATATATGTACATATGCATGCATATTATATATTGATTATTATAATTATTGATTTTGTATTTATTTTATTTTATTCATTTTATAATTTATTGTATTTAGTATTATTATACACATAATATTTATTATGTTTTGTACATCTAGTATAAAATTATACACAATAAATCAGATCATTGACTTGTTATTCATTAATACTATATTAAATGTTGAAACATTTAATGATACATAATTAAATGGAGGCATTAGTCACAGTCATCACATGTTTAGAGTCTCTCCCAAGTGTGAGCTTTGTCTTAGTTATCTTTTGACAACTTACTATAGGGATTCCTTTAGATGATTTATACTCAGAAGCCTTTTCTTGAGGATAGGCAAGTTGCGGGATAAAATTTTCAGAGTGGGGCTGGAAATGTGGCTTAGTGGTATAGAGCTTGCTCAGCATGCATGAATGCCAGGGTTTGAATCCTCAGTGCCACATACTCAGAAAAACCCAGAAGCTGTGGAGTGGCTCAAGTGATAGAGTGATAGCCTTGAGAAAAAGAAGCTCAGAGACAGTACCCAGGCCCTTAGATCAAGCCCCAGGACTGGCAAAAACAATAGGCCAGTTGCTGGTGGGGAATTCTTGGAACCCTAGCTTCTCAGGAGACTGAGATCTGAAGACCACAGTTCCAAGACAGCCTACACAAGGAAAGCCTGTTAGACTCTTATCTCCAATGAATCACCAAAAGACCTCACATGGCACTGTGGCTCAAGTAGTAGAGTGTTCGCCTTGAGCTGAAGGGTGCAGGGAGAGCACCCAGGCTTCAGTATGAGAAAAACAACTGGAAAAAGAGTGAGGGATAATCAAAGTACTTTTCCTATTTGCTAATTATGAGAACATTTTCTGGAAAATGAACATTGATATACACCAGAGTTGGAGTCAGGGCTCAAGGTTCAAGTATAGCAGATCCATATGCCCAGCCTCTCAGACTCTAACATTATAACCTTGTGTCCTACAGAGATCTGAAAGGTCCAATGTTGAAAGGCATAATATGCTCCCCAAGCCCTTTGTGATAAGCACTTGACTTATATTGTCAATGTCATTACAGTTCTGAACCTAGCACAGCACCAGTAGCTCAGGCCCATAACTCTAGCTCAGGAGACTGAGGTCACAGGGTGAAGCCAGCCAGGGTAGGAAAGTCTACGACACTCTGACTTCCACTTCTGAAAGGTCAGAAGTTCAAGAGCTTCCTGTGTGTTTCCCTTGTTGATGAGAGGTTACTTGCACTCTAAATGTTCTTAGAGTTCTCAAGCTATAGAAACAGGAAAGAAACATTGTTGACCCATCCTGGGTTCAAATGAAGTTCTCAGGATCCAAGCCTTAGCCCTTTTAGCAGGAAGAACTCCAGTGTAACACTGAATTTGAAGGACAGAAAACAGTTTCAAAAGCCGGGCTAGGTGAAGAGACCTAGGCCTGCAGGATTAGGAGGCAGAATGTACACACTCAACAGGGAAGTGAGCTGCAAAACCCCTTTACTCATTCCAGGCATAGCCTGCAAAGAGGAAACCTCAATCATTTGTTAGAGTTACACCAGGGTCAGGCTTTTCTCAGCCTCTTCAAACAATGACTAATTAACATTTTTCCCTCAAGTGAAGGGAGCCTCAGTGTATCTTTAAGTAATAATAGAGAGCCAGTTTCATGGGGGAGAGGGGAGGAACAGAGTAGAAAAACCCTTCTCTCTGATCTTAGGGAGTAGGTTTTTGACTCTCTGTCAGATTTGAAGGCCCCTCTTCTACCTCTTCCAGTCCATTCTCCTTCCTTCATTCTCCACATCATTAATGCAAATCCCCAGTCCAAGGAGAGGCAGGGCCCTTTCTCTACTATCTCCAAGCACCTGAGTTAGAACCTGGCTCTGCCCTCTTGGCTCTTCTGCTGCCTGAGAAGTGGGATAGGGACAGTCTTCCTGCTCTGTGGTGTGTGATGGCGATGTTGGTGGCTTAGAGCACTGCAGAAGGTCTCATGACTGGGAATTGTCTCCTTCTTTCCTCCTGATGTCTAAGACCAGATTTGCCTATCATCTATCTATCTATCTATCTATCTATCTATCTATCTATCTATCTATCTATCTATCCATCTATCTATCTATCTATCATCTACCTACCTACTTACCTACCTACCTAATGAGCTAGCTATCTAATACTAAATCAATTCTTACTTTTATAACATTCCATTTGTACGGATGTAACATCAGAATGCATTTCTTAGACCATCCCGCCATTCATTAGTGGCAGTCCCAGGATTCGACCTCCAGGTCTAAGTTGCCGGTTTCGGCTATGGCTTCCCTAATAGCCCACCAAACATCAGCAATGCAAGGTCATGTGTACTTTCTGGGCCTTGTCATTTAGACCCAGGATGGTCACAATTCAAAGGAAAAAAAAAAAAGTAATACCTCCTTCTTGAACTTCTCAATTTTATCCTTTTCCTTATTATTTTTGCCAGCCTTGAGATTTGAACTCGGGTCCTAGGAAACCAGGGTTGGCTGTGGCAGAGGTGCCAAGACCTAAGATCAAGCCCCGTGCTTGGCAAATAAGTAAGTAAGTAAATAAATAAATAATAAGGCTCTGGCGTGCAATTTGCATCATTGATCTGGCAGGCCTGGGATTGAACTCAGGGTCTGGGTAACTCTGTAGCATTGTGGGTGAAGGGGAAGCTTACTGACCTTAAATACAAGAAATTCAGACCAGTTCCCAGGGTCTGAATTAAAGCCTTAGCATAATATTCATATATGAGATCTATTTACATACATGGGTTTAATGCGTATAAGGTTTATTACCCTTATTTATTTAGTATTATACATATAACACTTCATTTATTACATCATTTCATCTAGATTATATTTGCATATGGATTATACATCATACTGAGACCCAGGACTTTCACAGAAAAGACAAAAATTTGTCAAATTGGCTTCTTATTTCATGAATAAATTTTTGGCCTTGCTGGATTTTAACTCACAGCCTAGAATGCCCAATTCATAAATGGGGTCTCAGTCTTAACACACCAGCCTCTAGCAAACTGAGCTGCCAGGAAATTCTGAGGACCTTAGATCAAGCCAGAGTAGTGCCCAATATACACATTGATAGATATGTATGTGTGTGTGTGTATATATATATATATATATAAAAATATATATATGTGTGTGTGTGTAATATAGAGAAAAAGAGGGAATGTGAGGATATTCAATTATGTATATTATTACCAATAATTAGTTATTACATTATGCCACTATTTAATGAAGTATCATGGTAGAATACTTATAAAAGCATTAATTAAAAATTAGTCAATATCCTTCCATTTCGGGAATCATACTATGGTGCTAGAATGGAAGACATAAATCCAATGATATTTGTGTGTCATTCTAAAATAGAATCATGCATTAACTGCAAATTTAATTATTTCTTTTATAACATTCCATTAGCATTCACAAAAATAGGAATGAGTTTGTCAGGATCTCCCTCCATTTGTGGGTAGCAGTCCTAGCATTTGAACTCCAGGACTCGGTAGTTTACTTCGAATGCAAACCATTGGAATGACACCTTGAAGATTTCAAATTGTCACGATTAAAAAAAGAACAACAGGAAGAAAAGAAACCCAGGTGTCAGCGGTTTCTGCCTGTAATCCTAGCTCCTTAGGATGCTGAGATGTAGCGAATGCCAATTTGAATTCAGCCAGGGCAAAAAAGTCGGCAACAGTCTTATTTCTAAGAGATCACAGGAAAAAAAAATAACACCATGAGTGGGGCTGTAGCTCAAGTTGCAGAGTGCTTCCCCTGAGCAAAAGTAGCTAAGGGACAAGGCCTAGGCTCATAGTTAAACACCACACCTGCACCCCCCCCCCAAAAAAAGGGAGCAGTAACTCCATGTCTCTGTGTATGGATGGATGATGTATGGATGATGGGCATTCAGCAGGTTGCCCATGCCCAGCCGCCCCTGGGCTGGCTGGGACAAGCCCTCAGAGAATATTAAGTATGAGCCGGCAGCTTGAACAAAGCATCCCTCTGCCATTTAATAACTGAAGCCCCGAAGGCTTTGCCTGGGCTGGTGTGTGCAATGGATGCATTATGTTCTAGCTGAGGTGTCCCATTGGGACACCTAGCAGCCAGCCACTGCCTCCAGGAGTAGTCGAAGTTTCTGGATCTATATTCTCTATCCCTCTGTAGGATGTGAGCCTAGGCCTGTGGGGCCTGGTGGCTCTCACTCATTCATCATTCCTCATTGCCGAGTCATGGACTGGTCCCAAATCTTGGCAAAGTTATGAAATAGTCAGCGATTTCTATGCCAAAGGGTAAGCCAATAAATCCCACCCTCATAACTCCTGTTACAAGTCAGCCTTGGGCTTCAAATATGGCTTAGCGGTAGAGTGCTTACCTAATAGGCAGGAAGCCCTGGGTTCAATTCCTCAGTACCACAGAAACAGAAAAAGCCAAACGTGGCACTGTGACTAGCCTTGAGCAAAAGAAGCTAAGGAACATGCCCAGACCCTGAGTTCATGCCCCAACACTGGCAAAAAAATAAAAGGGAGCATGGTGAGACATATTCTTCTGGGACTCAGGAGGGCCAAGGTTAGAGGAAAGAGGTAGAGGGGCAGGTGCTTGTGGTTCACCCCAGTAATCTCAAGCTACTCAGGAGGCTGAGTTCTGAGGATGACAATTACAAGCACAAAGTCTATATGAACAATTTTGTCCAATTAAACACCCAAAAATCCAGAAGAAGAGTTGGGATTCAAGGAGTAGAGTGCTAGCTTTGAGCACAAACACTCAGGGATAGTGTCCAGGCCATGAATTCAAACCCCAGGACTGGCACAGACACACAGACACACACACAGACACACACACACACACACACACACACACACACACACACACACACACACACACACACACACACACACACACACACACACACACACCAAGATAGAGCATTTGCCAGTTAGCCTGCACAATTTCCATATCTCGAGGGAAAAAGGAAGGGAAGACTTGCTCCAGCAGGTGATATAACCAGTGCCAAAATTCCACAGAAGTTCTAAGGCGTGAAACAGGATAGAGAGCCTAATGCAGAAGGTACAACATGGGCAAAGGTCCTGAGGTGTGGTGTAGAGCAGGTGGTGTGGGTGGAATGGAGGTTCTGTGGCTTCAGACAAATCTGGCAGGACATGCGAGTCTGGGTCAAGGTTTGTACTTGAGTCACTGGTACGGAAGAGGATGGGGTCCCAGAATGAGGCCCAGGGGGAAGTTTAGCTTGACTTTTCTCCATGTACCTCAGCCATTACTTGTGGCTGGAAGCCTATTTTTCACAGCTCCTGACACTCAGGCATCCTTTGCACTGAGGAGTCAAGGCAAACGCAGGGAAGAACTCTTGCTTAAGAAAAGCTTCTAGCCCAATGTTAACAGTGGTTCAACTCCTGTAAATCCTAGCTAATCAGGAGACTGGGTTCAGAGATCGTGGGTCAAAGCCAGCTCAGAGGAGGAAACTTAGTGAGACTCTTCTTGCCAGTGAACTACCCAAAGCTAGAAATTGCGCTATGGCTCAAGTGGTAAAGTGCCAACCTCGAGGGAAAAAGTTAGGAGACCAGAGCCTAGCCTTGAGTTCAAGGCCAGTTCTGGCAAAAAAATAAAGAAAAGCTTTCAGGAGCTCCTAGTCGACTGTTGTGAAAGGCCAGATCAGCCAGGCACTGGTGGCTCATGCCAATCCGCCTAGCTCCTCAGGAAGCTGAGATGTGAGGGTCGCGGTTCAAAGCCAGCCCAGGCAGGAAAGTCCGGGGAGTCTGAAACTCCAGAAACCTGGAAGTGGCCCTCTGGCTCAAGTGGTAAGTTGAAGCTAGGTGACAGCAACCCATGACCAACACTTGGCCTGCTTGGATCTCACTTTGTGGCTCTAAACAGAGTATTTTCCAGTGGGCCCCTGAGTTTCTCCCAATGTCTAGGTATCCTACAAGTCTTGAAAGCAGCCCATTTGGAGGCTTTTGCCTACAGATTGAGCCACATTATCAGAGAAGTGTCCAGCCTTGGGGCATGAAGGTCATTGTCTGGCTCATCAGAATGAAATCTGTCATGGGTGCAGTGTGGGTCTGAGCAGTAAATCAATGTCTCAGACCACGGTTCTGGGCCAGGAGGGGCAGAAGAAGGTGGCATGGCAGGTAAAGCCTACTCATGTAGATATCACAAGAGTGCAAATCTGTCAGGCACACCTCTGGTGGGTGTTGAGTTGGGCTCATGAAAGAGTTGTGGGTTCAGGAATCCACAGCCGGCTGGCTGGTGCTTGTAGCATTCGCTATCCCTGGAGTTCCAGGGCTCACCAGTGCATGAGGTCCAATGAAGGTCTTCAGTCGTGGGCCGACTACAAAAGAGCATCCATAGTGACATTTCCCTTGGTCCTGTGGCCCTGTGCACGGATGGAGGGGCAGGTCCCATGGAACTTACTGCCATGGCCCAGACACAGTCAGGGGCTGCTGGGAGCTGATGTGTACTGTAGTTCAAGTGGTAGAGCACCAACCTTGATCATACAAGCTAAAGGATACCACATAGACTCTGAGTTCAAGCCTCGGTAGACACACGAACACACACATACACACACACACACGCAAATACACACACACACACACACACACACACACGCATGCACAAAAATGCACACACAACAACATCCTTAGCAGGTCCCAATGGTTCATACCAGCAATCGTACCTACTTACGATGTTGAGCTCTTAGGATGGCAGCTTGAAGCCAGCCCAGGCAGGAAAGTATGTGAGACTCTTCTCTCCAGTAAACTACTAAAAAAGATGAAAGGTGAGATGTGGTTCAAGTGGCACAGTTTTAGCTTTGAACAAAGGAAGCTCAGGAAAAGTGCCTAGGCCCTGAGTTCCAGCTCTAAGATTTTTTTTACAGACACCCTTTGCCTCTACCTCACACCCAATCAGGCCATAAATCCAGATTTCGGTCACCCTTGATCTCACTTCCACTCCTGCCACTTTCATAGCACTGCCACAAGTGGCCGGTGTGTGGCCAGCACTGGATTAAGAGAACTTTTAACAAGAGGGGCATAGCCAGGTCAAGGCTAATGCCCCAGAACATTGAGGTATTGGCCATACCAGTTTCTCATGCCCCAGTTCCCTGTACGTAGAATCTAAAGTCTGTGCCTCTGTATTCTGGGCATCCAGAATAGTCTAGAACGACCTGAGAGGCCAAGCTGGGGAAGGAAGTTAGACTTTCCTGCGACAAGTTACGTTGACATTTCCTAGACACCAACGGAAACTTCCAAGCCACTTTGGCCTCACCTCCCATGTATCCCCGGACCCTCCTTGCATGGGCAGCCTTCATTCAGCTATCAAACTCAAGTTGGCCAGAGCCACCAGAAACCCCCTTTCCTCCACTTCACTGCCAGCCTAAAAAGAGGGACATGCAGCCAGAGACCCAGCTGAGAAAAAGAACAGGACATCGCATGACTAAGGACCCCCAGAGGCAGGGGAGACACTATGCCAGCCGGCCCTGCTTGCCCAGAATCCCCTGGAGGTGCCCAAAGATTTGGACAGGCCAGACTTGGGTCTCAAAGTAAAGCTGAAATGCAGGCCTCTGGCAATTTAGGACTCATTGTTGACCTTGATAGAGTGCTAAAGGACAAGGTCGTCATGGAGGAGGGGCACCATCTGAGGCAGAAAGAGTCAAACAGGCACCCAGGAAGTGGTCAGAGAAAGAAGAGGGGAAAATACACACACACACACACACACACACACACACACACACACACACACACACACACACACAAGTAGCCCAAGGCCTCAGAAGTCCCTGAGCAATCTGAACATCCCACCCCCAAGAAGATGGTACTACTATCCTCAGACCAACTGTAGACAAAACTCATGGCCTCTCACACATCTGGAATGGCTCATAACACAGCCTGGAATTTCCTAAATGTACACACGACTATGCAGAAATCTCAGCTACCTTATTTTTGGTTGTCTGTCATGGGGTTTGAACTCTGGGCCTGTGCACAATCCCTCAGCTATTCAGCTGTAGGTGGGCCCTCTACCACTGGAGCCACAGTGCCACTTCTGGCTTTCTGGTGGTTCACTGGAGATAAAGTCTCACAGATTTTCCTTCCCAAGCTGGCTTTGAACCACGATCATCAATCAGATCTCAGCCTCCTGAGTATCTAGGATGACACAGTGTGAGCCACCACCGGCGCCTGGCTTCAGCCACCTTCTTAGACCCAGGGAAAACCCATCTGGTCAGGCCACAAACCACATGCAACCCTTCAGTTCAGACTTTGACACCAGCATCCAAAACCATTCTTCCATGGATGGAGAGCATATAATTGACCCTAATATCCCACCCCTGCTCCCATTCACCCACTCCCTGCCTGCCACAGGCCACGACCTATGGAGTTCTTGGTAAGGCACCACCCATCCTACTGTGGTTTCACTCTGGGGCAAACCTGGGGAGTTCTTAGAAATGTCTGTACAGTGAGGCCAGCACCTGGTCTCCCAACCACAGCAACCTCACTATTTCAACATCTTTTGCAAGCAAGGAAGGGGTGTCTTTCTTCCTTCCTTTCTTTGATTTTTGGTTGCAGGGTTTGAACTCAGGGCTTCGGTACTGTCCCTGAATTCTAATTTTCCTTAAGGCCAGTGCTCTACCACTTGAGCCACAGTACCACTGCCAGTTGCAGATTGGAGATGAGGCTCTCATGGGACTTTCCTGCCTGGGCTGGGAAATGAGATCCTCTGGATCTCAGCCTCCCGAGTGGCCAGCATGACAGGCGTGATATGACAGGTGTGAGCCACCTGCACACGGCTTAAGGTGTCTTGTCCTTCAGAATTTCCAGCTAGTCCTCCTCTAGATGCTACCACCTAGACACCCCTCTACCTCCCTCAGGGATAGCAAAGGGAGGCTCAGAATCTGGGTGGGGCCATGGGCATTAAAGGGCCCCATCCACATCACTAGCCCTGTCTAAGCTACCATTTGCCTCCTATCGATGGCCTGGTTGTCCAGGACAGATCAGACCCACTAGGAGTTCTGGTGCCTTCCCTGTATCCCCCTGCCCCAATCAACCAGTACCTGAGAATTTCTGGGGCCAGCTGTTGCATGTCCCAGTGGAAGATGTGGGGAGGGTTGCTGATAATGTGTCCCGGGGTGTCCAGGGCAGAAGGAGTGTCTAGCTCACTTCTGTCAAAGAAGGAAACACAAAGCATGCATGATCTATTAAGAGCTACAGGGCATAGCCATCCACCGGTCACCAAGGTCCCTTGGAGAGCTGTTTTATGTTGACAGCCCTTGGGCTTAGCCTTGGGGCCTGGGTGGTATCCTCAAGTTTCTTTGGCTCCAGGTGAGCACTTCCACCTGAGCCACGATGCCACTTCTGAGATTTTCTTTGTATGCAGGACCTAGGAATCGAACCCGAGGTTTCCTGCATGCTAGGCAAGCCCTCTATCTCTAAGACACAATCCCAGCCCTGCATAGCTATTCTTCTGTGACCCATCAGGCCTGTTTCCAGACAGTCTTGCACATCTCTACCGTGTTTCTCACCAACAGTCCTGGCTGGAAATGAACACGCTCTGCTATGTTGTCCATGATCTGCTGCAACTTTGCTCTCTGTGCTTCCTGTCAGCTCCTCCTTGTTAAGCAAGACCCCCTTTTCAAGTAATGCCTCTAAGAAGCCCATTCTGATCACCTTGGCAGAGCTGGAACCTCTCTGCTCTGCAGGCTTCTGGCCTTATCATACCCTGCCTTCTGTCCAGTGTGGGTTGAGAATGCACAAAGGGGAAGGGCTGGCTTCCACCACCGGATTTCTGAAGGCACTGATACACCACCCAGGGACAGGTGTAGTACCACACTCCGAGATAGGGCCCTCGAAGCTAAGGCAGTCTGTGGGCAACAAGATGGGGCCAATTTGTGTGGGGTTGAACTCAGGATCTGGGAGCTGTCTCTGAATTTCCATGCTCAAGGTTGGGGCTCTACCACTTGAGCCCCAGTTCCACTTCAGGCTTTTTGGTGGTTCCATGGAAAGTAGAGTCTCACAGGCTTTCTAGCTTATGGTTGGCTTCAAACTGTGATCCTCAGATCTCAGCCTCCCGAGTAGCTAGGATGACAGTGTGAGCCTTAGCCCCGGGTGACGGGCACCAAAGGCTTTTTTTTTTTGCTCCCATTTCAACTAGCAAGCCCAAGTTAAAATAATCAGTTTCAGGGGATCAAGATCCTCTCCCAGGTCAGTTAATCCAAGGAGATAAAGTGTCTTTGGAAAAGGCTAGTCTGAGTAGGCCTAGTGGTGTGTGTGGGTGTGTGGGTGTGGGTGTGTGGGAGTGTGTCAGGGATACCTACCCCCATCTCTCTGGTACCTCATCTTTCCAGCAGGGAGTGCATCCAGAATAGTCACCCCAAGGAAGACGAATGGGGGAGGGTACCTAAGGTCACATCCAGGGGGATGATCCGAATTATGCACTGCAACTGAACCTGGACAGATAAAGGAGAGAAAGAGAAGTTTTGGGGAACATCAAGGGAAGCCCCTTATCTTTGGCTACAGGTACCAGCGAGAAGACTGAATCCATCTGTCTTGGTCGTCAGATAAAAGGTATACACATTTCATTTATTTTATTATTATTTTGTGAGTCCTAGGGCTTGGATTCAGGTTATCTTTGAGCTTCTTTTGTTCAAGGCTGAGGCTCTACCACTTGAGCCACAACAGCAAATCTGGCTTTTTTGTGTGTGGGTTTTGAGGGGGAGGTTGTTCTTGGGAGATAAGAATCTCACGGACTCCCCTGCCCAGGCTGGCTCTGAGTCACGACCATCAGACCTCAGCTTCCCAAATAGCCAGGATCATGGGCAGGAGCCACCAGCTCCTGACCGCCACCATCCATTTATAATCCCTTAGGCCCAGGGCTGAGCCACCCACAGTGCACCCCATTGTTGGGAGTGGGAAGCAGACATGAGTGGGTTTGATACTTTAACAGCCTTCCTATCTTTGAGCATTGTTCTGGGTCAGTCTGATGGTGGCTTCCTCCTTATCCACAGCAATGACTTGGCTCTGTCACAAGAACAAACGTCTCCCGGGAGGTTTCAGGTCTAGGGATTTTTTTTTTCTACACTCCGCCCCCCTAACCGAAATGACACACCCTAGCAAAGGATAGTAGACACTGAGTGTTTTCATTGCCTTATAACCAGGGTCTGACCAGATAGGTGCGGGTGAGGGTCAGAGACCCAGGATAGTGCTGGGTAGGGGGACAATGCCTCCTCATCCAATTTCCTTCAATGGTCTAGCAGAGGGATTTGGGGAAGCACTCATGGGATGGACAATGCATAACCATCATGGTCCAGCCAGTGCACAGAGGGGCTTACCTCATGAAGCTGGTTCAACAGGGTGACCGACACAGCTCCTGAAACCACAGCCCACATCCAGAATGAGAGGTCCACTTTGGGTTCCAGCCAGATAGGGATGCTGGGCCACCTGCTCCAACACCCATGCAACCAGTTCCTGTGTGAGAGAGAGACAGAGAGAGAAATAAGGCCAAAATTACACTTATGCCCGGTGCCAGTGGCTCAGGCCTATAATCCTAACTACACAGGAGGCTGAGATATGAAGATCATGGTTCAGAGCTGGCCCAGGCAGGAATGTCTGTGAGACTATTATCCTCAAAGAACCACCAGAAAACCGGAAGTGATTCTGTGGCTCATGTGGTAGAGCACTAGCCTTGATCTGAGGAGCTTGGGTATAGTGCCCTGGCCCAGAGTTCAAGCCCCACGACTGACAAGCAGTGGACTTCCCACCATAAGAAGTGGACTGCATAGCACCTACTGTCCTAGGGAGCATGGCAGAGAAGTCAGGCCAAGCTTCCTGTGCGCTGGGGGTCATGAGTACATCACCTGGCTTCTCCATGCCTCATTTTCCCCAGCTGCAAAACTGAATAGAGTGAAGGATTTCCTTCATCATAGAAATTGGGTAATGATGAAAGAGAACCATGTTCTGTTTCATTATCCCACACCTATTGCATGATTAAGAGCAGACCCCATCTGCCACATTACCTCCCGCAGAATCTCCCTGAGAGATCATGCCAGGCAAAGCATAAGCTTCATGGAAGCATGACTGCAAAAGGGGGTGTTGGTTCAAGGCTTCCTATACACTTGGCTGCACCTTTATTGCCTCTACCTTTATTCTTACTGTATTCTTCTTGGCTGTGCATTTGCTGCCTTTATTCTGGTTTTGGCTATTTTTCTATTGATCCGCGAACAGAGCATGTTGTTTCTTTCCAGTCCAATAGAGACGGCTTCTCTAAATAATAAAGACTAGGACCAAAGATTAGATGTGGACAATTCCCCATTCAATATATCATCTGATGTGACGCTGCCTCCAGAAACTCCTGCAACTTCAAAAGCAGTTTTGCGGCTCCCTCATAGTAAATATAGAAATATAAAATTTCCAGATATGTTACAATAGGCAGAATTAATGAATTAAACTAAACCAGAAGGACTTATCCCAAAAGCACAGAGAGTTATAGAAAAAGGGACCTCTGATAATAAAAGGAAAAGAAAGATTGCCACAACAGTTTGACTAAGTTTGGTCCAGCTTACGTTATAGGGAATAGATGGTGGTTTCCCACCTCTTTCATTTGGAAATATGATGGCTGACTTATTAACTAGAGAAACCATCATGCTTTATTTGTAATTAATCACCTTAATACTAATGAACAAAAACTTACACTTATGCAAAAACATTGGAGCGAAATTGGATTTAAAGTTCAGCCAAAAGTTAAAAGGAAAGATTTGCTCACAGGCACCTGGAAAGGGCCTGATGTATTAATCACCTCGGGAAGAGGGTATACATGTGTGTTTCCACAGGATGCCGAGTCACCCATCTGGAATCTCAACCGACTCGTGTACCCCTACAAAGATAAGAGAAACCCAGCAAAAAACAAAAAAAAACAGAAGATGCAAATGAAGAAAACGATGCAGAAGCTCAAAAGTCTTCACCTTTCTCCTCAACAGGCAAAGACAACAAAAGAAGCTCAACCACCAACCTGGGAACAAATTAAGAAGCTCACCCATTCTGCGGAGGAGATTGTGGTTTCTACGGGAAAGACTATCACTGTTGAAAATATGTTTCTTCCTATGCTTGCCATTATTGCTATGCAGTCAGTGTCTGTTTCCGGAGAACAATACTGGGCATATGTTCCTAATCCTCCTCTTCTATATCCCGTGGGATGGGAGGGATGAAGATATAAGTAATGACAAATAATAGTGACCTGCTAGGGGGTTTGGAGGACTATTCTAATTCTCATATGACTTCTCAAACAATTAATTATGAAGGAATGACAGATACCACTCCAATTTGTATAACGCTATGAGGAGAAAATCTCCCTGGGTGTTTGCCTATAAAATATAGAACTTTTTTGACTGATGCCCTTGATCAATCCAATGATAAAAAGTTCAAAAAAGATTGATGTGGGAAATTGGCATGATGACATTAGACTTTCATACTTATAATGAATCCTTTTTCATTCCCAAGAGGAATATACATTTAGGTAACTGCCTACAAAAATATCATGACAAGGATCAGTTTGGGGATGCATTAATTACCTCACCAAAATGGTCGGAATATGGATTTCAAAAGGCTTCTTTTTTATAACCCTATTGGGCTCCAGATAGTATTTTTGATTTTTCCATTGCTAACCCTGATTATGATTATGCCTCCTACTTAAAACATAATTCATCAAAGTTTAATGGCTATGCTCCTGATATGCACGGGGAACCCCTGAAAAGATGGCTCAATCCAGGGTGGGTGGCTTCCATTTTGGTGAGTCACTCTCCCTTTCACAATAAAACGGGCATTCAGCTGGATTTGTTCAGACTTTTTGCAGCAAAAAAGATGATTTTACTGAAAAAGCCCAAGGAAACTAAGAGTACTGCAATTGGGGTAAGAGCATGTGTGGGTTATCCTATGGGAATTTTAGCTGGAAAACTAGATAATTTAATCATTATTAATCAAGGAAAATCTTATTATATTAGCTGTAAGGATTTTATTTTTACTAATTGTTTTACTTCTTCTCTGGGTAAAACATATTCTGTAATTTTTATTTTAAAAAGACCTTCGTATGTAATGTTACATGTAGATCTATAAAATGACCCTTGGTTTAAAAATTCTGCTTTACAAATGTTGAAAACTCTGGATATTATGTTGCAGCCAAAACTCTTTTTTGCGGCCTTGATTTTAGGAATAAGTGCTTTAATAACAATAATTAGCTCTTTAGGGATTTCTACAGCAGCCTTAGTAAATGAAGTAAACACTGCTCATTTTGTTACTGATTTAAGCAAAAATATTTCATTAGCCCTACTAAAACAATAAATTATAGATAAAAAGTTAGAAAGGAAAATAAATGCTCTGGAGGAAGTGGTTCTGTCTATAGGTCAGGAAGTTCAACATTTAAAAACACAACTCTCAGTTAAATGTCAGGCTAGTTTTAAATATATCTGTGTTACTGCTCTAAAATATAACTTTTCTTTTAATTGGAATGCCACCAAAAATCATTTGTTAGAGTTTGGATAGATAAAGATATCTCTAATGTTATGGAGGATCTACAGGACAAAATTACAGCAGTTAGTAAAGTTCATTCAGTTGTAAAAATTTTACAATCTTTGGCAGCGTTAAGCATAACGTGGGGGTCCTCAATCCTCTGGATTGGATTCATGTAATAATTATAATTGCCATTGTCAGATCAATTCACCCAATTCTTATTCTTATATTTCCAGTCATTTTCTGGATGATATTTACATTTGTCTCTTCTGTGCACCAAGACATTCATGAGCTTCAATTAAAAAATAAAAAAGAAAGAAATTCCATGACACCTCCTGCTGAATCTACGTGAGAGATCACGCCAGACAAAGCATAAGCTTCATGGAAGCATGCCTGCAAGAGGGGGGTGTTGGTTCAAGGCTTCCTATACACTTGGCTGCACCTTTATTGCCTCTACCTTTATTCTAACTATATTCTTCTTGGCTGTACATTTGTTGCCTTTTTCTCGTTTTGGCTATTTTTCTATTGATCCACGAACAGAGCTTGTGAAGCCACTTCCCCTCGTGCCTGTCCTCGCTACTCTCTGCTCTCTCTCTCTAACTCCACTTCTCTCGCAGGCTGCCTCACACCCTTTGCACATGCGCACCTGCCCCTGCGAGACCCTGGCCACTGCTGCCTCCACAGTGAGGCCCCTGAGCCCTGCCTCCTCCTCCCCTTGGCCCAGTCCCCTCTTCCCCTTGGCTCCGCCCCCTACCCTTGCCCACAAGAGCAGCCCTGACTGGGCCCTAAGGCTTCCAGGCCATGGGAATTACAGCCTCACCTCAGCTCAGCACTCCCCACCTACCCTAGCACTTGCTCAGGGGATCGAGTCTCCCCTCAGCCCCACGACAAGAGGAGACTCTCCTCAAAGCCTCTCCACTCCACATATCAAGCACATGCACAGTGACCCAGTGAGAGAGAGAGAGACAGAGACAGAGACAGAGACAGAGAGAGACTGAGAGACTGAAAGAGATTGTTGGGGAAAACTACCTCTCAAGGAATCAGAACATAGCACCCTTTTGGATGACTCAGCACACAGCATACTTCAAAAAACATCACAAAGCACCCTGAGTAAAAGACAGCACAATGTGCCCTTTGAAGGACTTAGCATATAATAGCCTTTGGGATGGCTCAGCACACAGCACCCTTTGAAGGAGGGAATCCATAGCATGCAGTGTATAGGACTCAGTGCATGGCACACTTTGAAAAACTCAGCACGTAGCACTCTTTCCCAGGACTCAGCATAGAGCATCCTGTGTTAAGTCTCCATACACACCACCCTTTGAAGGGCTGAGTATGTAGCACCCTGTGTAAAACACTCAGTGCAGAGCACCCTTTGAAAAACTCAGCACATAGCACAGTTTTGAAGGACTCAGCACATACCACCTTGTGGAAGAACTCAACATACACCGCTATTTGAAAGACAGTACAGATCACTGTCTACAGGACTCGGCACATAGCACTCACCTCATCCTCTCTTCTCAAGGATGCAGCACATTACACCCATTGAGATAACTCAGCACACAACCCTCTTTGAAGCACTCAGCAAAAGTACCCTGTGTAAAGGACTGGGCCCACAGCACCCATTGAAAAATTCACCTGTCCCTCCCTTCTCAAGGGGTCAGCACATAGCACCATTTGGGATGAATTAGCATACCACACTTTTGAAGGACTCAGAATAAAGTACATTGTGTAATGGACTCAGCACACAGCACCCTTTGAAAAATCCAGTACAGCCTACTCTTCTCAAGGACTCAGAACATAACACCCTTTGGGATGACTCAGCACACAGAATGGTATTTGAAGACTCAGAAAAAACACCCTATGTGGGAAGGACTCAGAAAACAGCACCCTGTGAAGGACTCAGCACATACCTGTATGTCACAAGTTCAGCTGTCATTAGAATTAGGGTGCTTTCTGCAGTATCATCATTCTTCAGAAACACTTCACAAATCCTACTAGTTCACATTTAGTTAATGTGTGTTTTATATGGAGGAAGGTCAGCTGGGGGTCTTGAACTCAAAGCTTGGGGCCTCTGTCCCTGAGCTCTTTGGTTCAATGCTAGAGCTCTACCACTTTGATTCACAGATCCAATTTTGGTTTGTTTTTTTTGGAGGGTTGTTCTTTGACAGGCCTTATGGTAATCAGGAAGGCCAAGTTGGGGTTTCCCTGGGCAAAGGCTCTTAGCTGGGCCTGGAGCTGACTTCTCACTTCCTTGTGCCCCTGGGAGCAGGGCCTCCTGGAGCTCTCTTGGCCTAGGGTGGAACAGATCTGCTCTGGAATCATCACTCAGGGTGAGCGAAAGTCAGGTTGGCCCTGGTCACTTCCCCAAATTGAACTCTAGAGGACGATAGTCCTCCATGATGGCAGAGGGACGCATGTTCCACCTCTAGCCACCAGGAGGCAGGATTTGTCCACCATAAGGATTGTATCAGTTGTATTTACTCTTGTTTCCCTGGGGCTCCCATCATGCTTTGAAGCCACCCTGGACAGGAAAGTCCTTGAGACTTACCTACAATTAACCATCGAAAGTGGGGCTGCGGCACAAGTGGCAGAGCACTAGCCTTGAGCAAGAAAACTCAGGGATAGAGCCTTGGCCCTGAGTTCACACACACACACACACACACACACACACACACACACACACACGCACGCACGCACGCGCGCACACCACATGCATGCAAAATCAAAGATTTCTACACTGAAATCTTTGGGTATTCTCTACCTTTTCCCCACTGAGTCTATTGGTGGCTATTGGCCTAGGTGTTTGATGCATCCAACACCACCTGGCATCTTTAATTTTGGGGAAGAGAATGGCTAGAAGGTCAGCCTTCGCCCACCCAGCTCCTTGACTGGGTCAAGGTCTATCCAGGCCCTTTAGGTCTCCTTTTACAGACTCGCCAAGATGCCTTCAAAAGGTATCAAATGCTGGGCACTGGTGGCTCATGCCTGTCATCCTAGCTAATCTGGAAGCTGAGATCTGGAGGATCACGGTTCAAAGCCAGCCTGGGCAGGAAAGTGTGTGAGACTCTTATCATCAATGAACCATCAGAAAACAAGAAGTGGCCCTGTGTCTCAAGTGGTAGAGTGCTAGCCATGAGAGAAAGAGCTCAGGGACAGTGACCAGGACCTGAGTTCAAGCTCCAGGACTGGAAAAACAAATCTTTATTGGAGGCTTGTTTTCCCTTTGAAAACAATTCCTTCTTTGTGATAAGCATAGAATGGGCTTCTTCCCTGGCCACCAATAGATGTCCCTTGAATATGGGCCACCTCCCAGCAGCCTTTGCCCTACCCAACCCACAGTTTACCCTTTCCATGACCCAGCAGATGGAGGCCTGAGAGAAGGCCACCTGGCCACCTACTTATGGTGGCTGCTGAGGCTTTGGAGAATCACCATGTCACATAGTCATCATCTACATCAGTCTACAGAAGAAAGGGAGGGACCGTTCCTCACCTGAGCCCATGAGCTGTGGGTGGCTCTGGATGTGGGGCAGTTGCGCCAGGATGTGCTTTGTGGGGGAGTCCTGATTGGGAATCTTGATCTCCCTTCTGCTAGTTTCCATACTGTGTTGAAGTGGCAATTCTTTAAAACCTTTCTGCTCCTCCCTCTTTTCACCAGCCCTGGAGCCTGGAGTCATCCAAAGCGGCGGCAGTGACAGGAGGCTCAGTCTGTGCTGGCATCTGGAGCCTGTTGTCCATGTCTTCCCCTGTGAGGAGTGACAACGGCTCCCACAGCTCTCTCCATTTCTCCATCTTCTCCTAGGACAGCTGGTACACACGCTCAGGTTTCTTCTGACACAGCTCAGCCAGAATGAACATCTGCTCTTTACATGCCACGAGGGATTCCTCAACAGTGCGATGTGTGCCGACAGCTGGCTGCATCTATGTTGAAGATCACCCGCTGGACTATGGAAGTCCATCTTATCAGGCAGGTAGTGGACAAAGTATATTTTCTTCTCGGACTCCCACGTGTTCTGTTTCCCATCCCCACACAGCTGTGGTGCCAGCACATGGATGGAGTGCCTGTGGCTCAATCTTTCTCTGGCACTGAACTGCCAGGTGAACCTGGTGCCTGCAGCAGGCCTGCCACTCCTGCTGCAGGAGTTTCCTCCTGTGGATTTCAGCCACTAAGAGTGCTCACAAATCCATGTCCCTCTCGGTTTGGGGAATGTCTCCATCCTCTGCAATGGTCATGTCGGGGGGAGTCGACTCCTCACCTTTTGCTTCTCCAGGGTTTTAGACTTCCTCTTTCCCAGGGAACGCCAGGAAGCTCAGCTGGGCCTGCAGCCGCTCCTCCTGTGGTCTGATTACTTTCAGGCACTTGAGAGTGTCTTGCCACTTTGAGGGCACCACCTGGTCTCCCCAGTTGGTCGGGCTGTGCACTTTCTTCAGCTGCTCCAGGAGTTGGGTCTGCCTCTCTATGTGCTGCTGCAGGGCCTCCTTCTTGGAGCTAAGCCACTAATTGGTGGTGATGTACTGCTCATAGATGGCTCTGAGCTCCTGCAGCGGGGCCAGGGACTGCTCCTGCTGGTCCTGAGATGCTTGGCTTTCTTTCTCTCTCAGCCACTTCTTTCCATTCCTCTCTCTTCTCCTCTGTGTGGACCAGCTGTTCCCGCAGGTGTTTCTTCACCCGCTGCTCTGTGTCCAGGATACTGGCGAGCTCCTCCTCCTCACCACTCACCCTGTGGAGAGCCTCCCACAGCAGGGCCAGCTGTTCCTCCAGCTGTCTGTCACACACATATGCACATCATGGGGTCTCGGGGATCTCCTGCCAATCCTTGACCTTCTCCAGTCTGCACAATTGCTCCTGCTGCTCTGCGTTCTGGAGATGGAGCCTCTGGTTTTCCTGGATCTGGATGTGAAGTTATTCCTCCAGGTTTTTCAACTCCATCTGGGTGCAGTAGGCCTGGGCCTGCAACCGCCACTCAGCCTGAGATGGGCCATGGTTCTTCCAGTATTCTCTAGGCCGAACACCTGCCTCGACCCTTGCTCCTTCTCCTTGGTCAGTTGGTTCACCTGCTGGGTCAGCTGCCGGGCCTCCTCCTTCCACGTGGTCCTCTCAATGCTCAGGTCTTCTGTGAAGTTGTCTATCTCTAGATTCGCTGTGCTTACCAGTCAGCTCACGTTGTCTAGTAGTCTCTTCAGTTCCTCATGCCCCACAAGTGCTTGTTGGAACTTGCAGATTCCTTTCTCCCTGTTGTCCAGAGCACGTCCAACTTCTCCTGTAACTTTGAGTTCACTTGCTCCAGGTCATCGAAGCTTCTCGCCTTCCTTTAGCAGAAGGGTCACCTCATGCAGCTGTTCAAAGAACATTTCAGTCTCATTCTGTGATCAGTAACCACAGAAGCCGACATCTCCAGCTCTGCCACGCACTGCTCTGTGGCCTGCAGGCAGCTGGTGAGAGCTTCGTGCTCCCTTTCTGTGTCATTGGCCACCTGCTGCATGCAGGCGGGTGCACATTGTAAATTGCTTTCTGCAGAAATCAACCTCTGTATGGGTGCCTTGTGGATCTCTAGCTCCATTTTAGGTGCTGCATGCACCTGGGCTATCTTCTCCCTCTCTTTCTTCCATTGATCCTGCAGGTCTGACTTTTCCTGCTTCAGTGGTTGGATCTTGGCATAGAGTGCCTGTTTTCTTCTTTTGCTGGGGTCCAGGGTGGGCACCACGTGTCGGTAGCACCTCTGCAGATCCTTGGTGGTATCAGGACCATTGACATTCTGGAACCTCGTGGCTGTGACTGTGTCCAAAGGCACGGGAGGCCCGTGGTGGGCATCACCTTTGGCCGGACCCTTCCCTTTTTCATGTTTTTTGTTTTCTTGAATGTTGCAGGTCTGTCAGGAGGATTCTTCTATCGGTGTTCTGGTGGCAGTTTCATCCCCACAGCTTTCTCATGGAGTCTTGTTGTTTCAGACATCTGACAGCTGGGATGGGAAAGATGGGCTGGCCACCATCCCAGGCTCTGGGAAATCCTCTCTTCTCCCATTCACTGATTAGGATGTCAATTTCGTACTGTACTCCAAAGTCGCCTGGAGTCTCTTGCTCACCACTTAGCCACCTCTACCTTCCTCACTGCTAGTAGTGGTGTCAACCAACAGAGGGAATCCTGGTGCTTCCAGGCAGCATGGAATTTGGGTGTGGCCACCATTCTTGTATCCCATTGTTCAGAAAGAACCATGAAAGAATGGGGGTGTGACCAGAATACTGTGATGCAGGCAGAATGGGCGGAGTCAAGATGAGAGCAGCTGCTTTCCAAGGAAACTGTCCAATCCTGCTGGGGACACGAAGGTGACCTGCTTTAGCTGGATGGCTGCACAGATTGTTCTGTATGTCTGTTTGTTGCCAGTCCTGGACCTTTAACTCTGGATCTGGGCACAGTCTGTGAGCTGCTTTTGCTCAAGGCTAGCCCTCAACCTCTGTAGCCACACGACTCTACTTCTGACTTTGTTGGCATTGAAGTTGGACAGGGGTGACTTTGACCATGATCCTCCTATCACAGACTTGTAAGTATTAAGGAGAACTACTGAGAGCCATGGGTGCCTGCCTAATCATTGGTATTGCTGTTGTTCTTGGACAGACTTGTGAGTTCCCTATCCTGAGGATTAAATGGTGGAAGCTGGAGCCCACAGTTTGAATCCTGTTCCTGCCACCTCCAAATGGCAGGAGATCCTAAGAAACTCATTCCTATCCATATGAATACCAATGGAATGTGATATATGTCATGATTGAATGGGAAGTTCTTGAACGATTCTAGGATAAAATAATACACAATTATATCCTAGAACTCTGATCAATTTTAAACTAACACTTTATGAAGCATTTAAACAATCATATTCATTAAATGGAGGCATAATGAAATATCTAAGAATTGGGTGTCACATTGTATGAATGTGCCATTTTTTTTGCCAGGACTGGGATTGGAACTCATGGTCTGGGTAACTCTGTTGCACTGTGTGGGAAGGGGAAGCTCACCTCTGTGAAGTCAAGAAATTCAAGTCTGTTTCTTAGACCTGAAATTGATCCCCAGCACTAGAAAACATCTTTTTCATGTATATTTTACATACATTATTTATGTTTACATACATGTGTTGACTCTTTATTGCATTCAGTGTAGTTATTCATTTTATTTTTTGTTTTATTCATGTATTGGCCATTTATTTTATTGAGTATTATGGCACATAGAACATTGATTACATAGGATATAGGTCTGCATATGTATTCCACTTCATACCTGACACCCAGGAATTTCACAGAAAAAGAAAATGTGTCACCATCAGCTTCTTACTCCATGATTCATTGTTTGGGAGTATTGGTGTCTGAACACAAAGCCTATAAGGCCAAATTCCTTAATGGGTGCATGTCAGCACGCCATCCTGGGGCAAATTGAGCTGACAGGCAGTTCCCAGGGTATGAGATCAAGTCCCTAGGGTTGACAAAATAAGAACAGATTGACATGTAGATGGTATTATGCTAATAAATATATATCTTTATAGAGTGCCAGAGATGTCAACACATTATTCAGTTATATAGACTACATTTCTACCAATTCTTGGCTATTTATTATGCCTCTATGTAATTAATGGTATTGTTTTCATCCTTAATAAACTATTAAGTAAATCAAGGTCCTGAAATTATTATATCCCTGTAAGAAATTATATTCTTTTAATGCTTCATATTAAATAAAATCAGTGTACTGAAATTATGATGTCTAATTTTATATGAGTAGCATTCACAATTAGCTCATTCAACTGTGACATTGATAACATTCCATCGTTATTCCTATGGATGGGAATGAGTCTCTTAAGATCTTCCACTATTTGGAAGTGGCATGACTGGGATTTGAACTCTAGACCTATGTTCCTGTGCGGGACTATGGCTTCCTCAATAGCCTGCTAGCCTTCAGCAATGCAAGATAAAGTACCCTTTGGAGCCCTGTCATTCAGATCCAGATCGTCATGGTGCAAAAGAAGAAAATGTAAAAATGCAATCATGCAACATTTTTTTCTTTGGTCGGTCATAGGGCTTGAACTCGGCCTGGGTACTGTCCCTGTGCTCTTCAGCTCAAGGCGAACACTCTACCGCTTGAGTCACAGTGTTACTTCCGGGTTTCTAGTGGTTTATTGGAGATAAGATTCTCACGGACTTTCTTTCTCAGGCTGGCTTTGAACTCCGATACTCAGATCTCAGCCTTTGTGTAGCTTGGAATTCAGTTGTGAGCCACCGGCACCCGGCTCTGCCACTTTTTTTCTGTGCATATTTTTTCCACTTGCAAGGCTTGGAGATCTAGGATCCCAGGATTGGCTGTGGCTCCAGTGGCTGCACCCCAGCTTAGGATGATGGAAGCTGAGGCAGAGTTGCCATGACCTGAGTTCAAGACCTTGCTTCGCAAAAAAAAAAAAAAAAAAAAAAAAAATTAGCTCCTTGGCTTGCAATTCACGCTGTTTTTTCTACCAGGCTTTGGATTTGAACTCAGAGTCTGGGTAACTCTGTAGCACTGTGGACGAAGGGGAAGCTCACCATGCTTGAAGATAATAAAGTTGGGCCTGGTCCCTAGGCCTGAATTCAAGCCTCAGCCCTGGAAAACATACTATTTATATTTATTGTAAAGATAGTATTTGTATTTACTATAGATGTTCAGTCCATATCCTGTTAGTTGTGGTTATTGATTGTATTTTTGTTTTATTCAATTATTTACCATTTATTGACTGTGATGATATGCATTCCATTTATTATACTGATGGCATCCCATCACATAGTATCTAAATTTGTAGACGTGTTCTTCATCATGTCTGACACCCAGGACTCTCAGAGAAAAGGAAAACAGGTGTCACACTTGACTTCTTATTCCACAATTCAATTGTTTGCAGTGCTGGGATCTGAACTCAGGGCCCAGCAGACCTAATTCAACACAGCAACCTCTAGCCAAGGAAGCTGCCAGACAGTTCCCAGTCCCTGAGATTGAGCCACAAGGGTGGACAAAATAGCCATACATGGATAGGCAGGTGGCAGTATACCAATAAATATATATTTGTATAGAATTCCAGAGACATCTACTTAGGATTCAATGACATCAACTACATTCCTACCAACTGTTATGTATTATTATGCTGCCATTGAAGGAGTAGTATTGTTTCATGCTTAATAAACCATTCATTAAGATCAATCAGCATCCTAGGATCATTACATCCCATTTTAGATTAGACCGATGCCCGCAGAAACTTATACATTCATGAGTTTGCAAACATTCTATCGTTATTCCCGTGCATAGGAACAATTCTCTTGGGAAATCTCCCCACTGGTAGGTGTCAGGACCAGGATTCAATATCAGGGACTTCGATGACATATGGGCCTGTGGCTTCCGCAATAGGCCGCTAGCCTTGGCCAATGCAAAGTGAAATAAACTTGTAGCTTTGTCATTCAGACCCAGGTTGGTCACCATGCAAAGGAATAAAATGTAAAAAATCCATCCCGCAGCTATTTTCCAGTGCGGTTTTTTTTTTCTTTCTCCTGCAAGGCTTCCGGGCCTAGGATCACAGGATCGGCTCTGCGCCTATGGCAGCCCACCAGCCTAAAGTGATCGAAGCTGAGGCAGAGTTGCCCTGAACTGAGTTCAAATTGCTTGGTTGGCAAAAAATAAAATAAAATAAAAAAAAAAATAATAAACCACCCTAGCTCAGAATTAGCACCATTTTTTCTGCCACAGCTGGGATTCCAACTCAGATCTGGGTAACACTATAGCACAGTGGGTGAAGGGGAAGCTCACCATCCTTGAAGCCTACAAGGTCAGGTCTGCTCCCAGGGGCTGAATTGAAGCCCAGGTCACCTTCACTCTGCAGACCGCCGAGTTCGGACCCAGCATGGTCAACATGCAAAGGAAAATGAACATAAAAGCGCCAGGTGGAACTTCCTGCCACTTTTTTTTTCCCCTTCGTGGCTTTTTTTCTCTGCAAGCCCTGGGATCCTAGGATGCGATGATGAGTTGTAGGTCCAGAGGCTGCAGCCCAGGATGATTGGAACTGAAGCAGAGTTGCCACGACTTGTGTTCAAGCTCTGAGTCTGTTAAAAAATTTTGAAGGAAGCACCCTAGCTCCAAATTCGCCCCATTTTACTGCCAGAGCTGGGATTTGAACTCAGGTCTGGGTAACTGTTACACTGTGGGGGAAGGAGAAGATCACCATCCTTGAAGACTACAAGTTCAGGCCTGCTCTCAGTGCCTGAATTGAAACCCCAACACTGGCAAAAATCATATGTCCACCTATTTTACACATAGGATCTATTTACATACATGTGTGAAATGCATCATGCTTTCAGTGTAGTTATTTATTTTATTGTGTGTCTTAGAGATGCATTTTGTATTTTATTGTGTATGATGACAGATATAAATGTGCTGACATGCATGACAACCTATTCCCTTGTCTATAGAGTTGCCTATGCCTTGTCCATCCTAGATGAGACCCAGGACTTTCACAGGGCCGGAAAGCAGGTGAACTGATGTACTGCTCACATCAGGATTCATGTTTTGGCAATGTTGTGATTTGAACTCAGAACCTAGCAGGCCCATTTGGCGAAAGGGTCAAGGTGAGGACACTGGCCTGTGAGCAACTGAGGAGCTAAACCGTTTCCAGGACCTGACATTGAGCACCAGGGAGGCCCCGGATAGGCATAAATTCATAATTTAAACATAGGACCTCTATTTATATACATGTTTGGACAGCATCTTGCGTTCGGTGCACTTCTCCTTAATTTGTGTCTAATTCATGGAGGTATTGTGTATTTTACTGAGTATGGTGACAGATATAACTGTGCTGACATTGATGGCAACCTGTTCCCATGTTTATAGAGTTGCCTATGCATTCATTCTCCATCCTAGCTGAGACCAAGGACTTCCACATGAGAGAAAAACAGGTGCAAAGACTGGCTTCTGACATCAGGATGAAACTTTGTCAGTGCTGCTATTTGAACTCAAATCTGGGTAACCCCATTGCACTGTGGGGAAAGGGGAAGCTCACCATCCTTGAAGACTAGGATGTCAGGCCTGGTCCAGGGCCTGATTTGAAGCCCCAGCACTGGACAAAATAATAAGCCCACCTCTTTTAAACATAGGATCTCTACTTCCATACTGGGGTGGTATGCATCTTGCCTTCAAGGTAGTTTTTTTAAAAATTTTGAGTCTTATTCATAGATGTGTTCTGTATTTTATTGAGTATGGTGACAGGTATATCTGTGCTGCCCTGGATGACAACTGATTCCCATGAGTAGAGAGTTGCCTATGCATTCTCCATCGTAGCTGAGACCCAGAACTTGCACAGCACAGAAGAACAGGTGCAACAACTGGTTTCTCACATCAGGGTGAATTTTTGGCAGGGCTGGGATTCAAACTTGGGGCCTAGGAGACCCAACTGACCAATAGATCCATGTGAGCAAACCAGCCTGTGAACCACTAAGGAGCTGGGCCTTTCCCAGGAACTGAGATCTAGCCCTAGGGAGCCCACAATAATCCTCAATGCATCATTGAAACATGGGATGTCTATTCACATCCATGTGTGGACTTCCTCCTGCATTGAGGTTAGTTATCCTCTCCATTTTGTGTGTTATTCATGGATGTATTGTGTATGTTCTTGAGTATATGATGACAGGTATAACTGGGCTGGCATGGATGACAACCTATTCCTATGGCCACAGGGTGGCCCATGCATTCTCCATCTTAGAGGAGACCCAGGACTCGCACAGGAAAGGAAAACAGGTGCAATGATTGGCTTCAGACATCAGGATGAATCTTTTGGCACTGCTGGAATCTGAACTTGGCGCCTAGCAGGCCCAATAGGCGAATGGGTCCACGTGAGCACACCAGCCTGTGAGCCACTAAGGATCTAGGCCATTCCCAGGACCTGAGATCGAGGCCCAGAGTGAGGTGGAGCACAATCGTTGTCCATTTATAAGCTGAAGGTAATATGCAAATAAGTACATATTTGAATAAAGTAGGAGACATGGCGACCTGTGATGGAATCCAATTTACCCTGTGACTACCAATTCTCAGATCTTCCCCAATGCCTCCATTTCTTGACTGTGATGATTATTGTCACACTTCATCAACCCTTCATAAAAAATAATGGATACCCCATGAGTCTTGCTTATCATTTCCTACTTGCATCCTGCAGGAACTACTCATTCAAGGATGAGATGATCATATTCCACACTTCCTAGGTCCGGAAACAAGTACTTCAGGATCTTCCACCATTCCCACAATGTAGGGGGGCTGACCCGGATTCCAACCCATGGCCTCCATTGCACGGTTGGCTGTAACTTCCCCGATAGCCAGCAGGCCTTCAGCCATGCCAGGTCACCTTCACTCTGTAGGCCACCGTGTTCAGACCAACATGGTCACTATGCAAAGGAAAATAAACGTACAAGCACGAGGTGGAAATTCCTGCTGCTTTTTTCCCCTTCTGGCCGTTTTTTGTTTTTTGTTTTCCTGCAAGCCCCGGGCTCCTAGGGTCCGAGGATGGGCGGTGGGTCCGGGGGCTACAGCCTAGGATGATTGCAGCCAAGGCAGTGTTACCTCGACTTGAGTTCAAGGCCTGGGTCTGGTGAAAAAAACATAAATAAATAAAAAATTATGAATGAAGCACCCTCGCTCAGAATTCACGCCATTTTATTGCCAGACCTGGGATTTAAATTCAGGTCTGGGTAACTTTGTTGCGCTGTGGGGGAAGGGGAAGATCACCATCCTTGAAGACTACACGGTCAGGCCTGCTCCCAGGGCCTGAACTGAAGCCCCAACACTGGCAAAAATCATATGCCCACTTATTTTACACATGGGATCTCTATTTACATATATGTGTGGAATGCTTCATGCTTTCAGCGTGTGTCTTAGTCAAGACTGCATTTTGTATTTTATTGAGTATGATGACAGATATAACTATACTGACATGGATGGCAACCGATTCCCATGTCCATGAAGTTACCTATGCTTTCTCCATCTTAGCTGAGACCTAGGACTTTCACAGGACAGGAAAGCAGGTGGATCTATGGGCTTCTAATATCAGCATTCATGTTTTGGTACTGTTGTGATTAGAACTCAGAACCCAGCAGGCCAATTGGCGAAAGGGTCAAGGAGAGGTCACTGGCCTGTGAGCAACTGAGGAGCTAGGCTGTTCCCAGGACCTGACATCGAGCCCCAGGGAGGGCCAGGATAGGCATAGATTCATGCTTGAAACATAGTATCGATCTATATTGACATATATGTGTGAACAGCACCTTGCATTCAGTGCACTCCTTTTCCTTATTTTGGGTCTTATTTATGGAGGTATTGTGCATTTTGCTGAGTATGGTGTCAGATATAACTGTGCTGACATGGATGATGACCTGTTCCCATGGTTATAGGGTTGCCTATGTATTCATTCTCTATCCTAGCTGAGACCCAGGACTTCCACATGAGAGGAAAACAGGTGCAATGACTGGCTTCTGACATCAGGATGAAACTTTTGTCAGTGCTGTCATTTGAACTCAGGTCTGGTTAACTCCATTACACTGTGGGGGAAGGGGAGCTCACCATCCTTGAAGACTAGAATGTCAGGCCTGGTCCAGGGCTTGATTTGAAGCCCCAGCACTGGACAAAATATAAAGCTCATCTCTTTTAAACATAAGATCTCTATTTACATACAGTTGTGGTATGCATCTTCCATTCAATGTAGTTTTTTTTTTTATTTTCAGTCTTATTCATGGATGTATTGTGTATTTTATTGAGTATGGTGACAGGTATATCTGTGCTGCCATGGATGCCAACCTATTCCCATGGCTATAGAATTGCCTATATAGCATTCTCCATCCTCGCTTAGGTGCAGGACTTTCACAGGTCAGGAAAACTGGTAGATTGATGGACTTCTCACATCAGGATGTATCTTTTGTCAGTACTGGTATTTGAACTCAGGGCCTAGCAGGCAAAATTGGTGAATGGGTCAAGGTGAGCACATCAGCCTGTGAGCCACTAAGGTGCTAGGGCGTTCCCATAACTTGAGCTTGAGCCCCAGGGTGGGGCTGGTGCACCATATTCATCCATTCTTATGCTGAAACTTGTGTGCTACTAAATACCTATTTGTGTACAGTAGGAGATGTGGCGAACTGTGTTGGATCCTATCTACCATGTGAGTACCGATTCTTGGATCTTTCCCAATGCCTTGATTTCCTGAACGTAAGTATTATTGTCACACTTCATGAAGTCTTAATTTAAAATAATCATTGTGCCAAAGGTCTTGTCTATCATTTCCTATGTGAATCATGCATTAACTTCTCAACTCTTCCCTAGACCTGAATTCAAGCACCAGCCCTAAAAACGTAACATTTATAGACATCTTAAATATATGATTTATACTTACATCTATATATTCAGTCTATATCGTGTTTGTTGGAGTGATTCATTATATTTTATTATTGATAGATTGATTTAGCATTTATTTTATGGGCTGTGAGTGCACCTATAACATTTATTACATTTATTCCAATCTATTCCATAGCATGTAGCTTTGCAGATATATTATGTACATCATACCTGACACCCAGTACTTGCACAGAAAAGGAAAACAGGTGTCACACATGGAATCTTACACCAGGAAGAAACTTTTGGCAATGATGGAAACTAGACTAAGGGCCAAGGAGGCCCAATTCATGAATGGGTGAGTGTCATCATGGCAGCCGCTAGCCCATTCAACTGCCAAGTGGATCCCAGTGTCTGGGATCAAGCCCCAGGTTTGGCCAAAATAGCAATAACTCTCTATGCAGATGATGGTATATAAATACATATAAATTTAGATATTTAGATACTGTTAGAAATGTCTATCTGGTATTCAATGATATATACTACATTCCGATGGATTCTCAGGTCTTCAGTGAGGATTCCATTTAATCAATGGTATTCTTTTAATGCAAAATAAACTATGAATTTTAATCAATCTGTGTCCTGTGATTATTGGGTCTAATTTTATGCTAGACTGATTCATGAACTACTCATCCAACCATGACATTGATCACATTCCTTTGGTGCTCCTAGGGACAGGCAATAATTTTGTAGGCTCTCCAGCCCTTTGTAAGTGTCATAATCGGGATTCAAACTCAGGGCCTAGGTGTCCAGGTTGGCCTATGGCTTCGCTGACAGCCCGACAGCCTTCAGCAATGCCAGGTGAACTACAGGTTGCAGCCATGTCACTTGGACACGGGAATGGTCACCATGAAAGGAAGGGAAACCCGAGAAACTACTGACCATCCGCAGTTCACAGTTTTTTTCAATGCCATTTTCATTTTGATTTCCTGTCAGCCCCCAAGGCCTAGGATCCTAGGATGGGCTGTGGGTCCAGAGGTTGCACCATCCCAGCCTAGGGTGATGTTAGCAGAGGCAGAGTTTCCACGACCTGAGTTCAAGCCCTGTGATTGGCAAATAAATAAATAAATAAATAAAACCTAAAAATATTAAAAGGACTAATGAAGCTCCCTGGCTTGGAATTTGTGCCTTTTTTTTTCCTGCTAGTCTTGAGGTTTGAACTCGGAGTCTGAGTTAATCTGGTGCACTGTGGGGAAAAGGGGAAGTTTACCTTCCTCGAAGATAAGAAATTCAGGACAGTTCCCTAGGCCTGAATTCTAGCCCCAATCCTGGAGAACATAACATTTATAGTAATTTTTAGTATATGATTTATACTAACATCCATATGTTCAGTCCATATCGTGTTTGCTGGAGTGTTTCATTATATTTTAGTATTTATTTATTTACCAATTATTTTATTGATCCTGAGTACACCTATAATATTTATTACATTTATTCCAATCTATTCCATAGCACGTAGCTTTGCAGACATACTAATACTATATACATCATACCTGACACCCAGCATTTGCACAGAAAAGGAAAACAGGTATCACACTTGGAATCTTACTGCAAGATGAAATTTTTGGCAATGCTGGGACCTGAACTGAGGGCCAAAGAGGCTCAATTCATGAATGGCTGAGTGTCAGCATGGCAGCCTCTAGCCCATTCAGCTGCCAAGTGAATCCCAGGACCTGGGATGGAGCCACAGGTTTGGCCAATAGAGCAATACCTTTCTATGCAGACAGTGGCATACAGATAAATATATATTTAGGTATTTACATACTGCCAGTGGTGTCTATCTTGTATTAAATGACATATTCTGTGTTCCTACGGATTCTCAGGTCTTTAGTGAGGACTCCATTTAATGAATAGTATTCTTTTAATGCATAATAAACTATGAATTAAAATCAATTTGTGTCCTGTGATTATTAGGTCTAATTTTATGCTAGACTGATTTATGAACTATTCAACCAATCATCCAAACATAACATTGATCACATTCCTCTGGTGTTCCTAGGGACAGACAAGAGTTTCTTAGGCTCTCCAGCCCTTTATACTGGCATGACCGGGATTCAAACTCAGGGCCTATGTGTCCAGGTTGGCCTATGACTTCGTTAACAGCCTGCCAGCCTTCAGCAATGCTAGGTGACATACAGGTTGCAGCCTTGTCATTTGGACCGAGGATGGTCACCATGCAAGTAAGGAAAACCAAGAAACCGCCATCCATCCACAGTTTGTGACTTTTTTTCACTGCAGTTTTCATTTTGTTTTCCTGTCAGCCCCCGAGGCCTGGGATCCCAAGATGGGCTATGGGTTCAGATATTGCACCATCCCAGCCTAGGGTGATATTAGTTGAGGCAGAGTTGCCACGACCTGAGTTCAATCCCTGTGCTTGGCAATAAATAATGAATGAATGAATGAATAAATACATGAAATAATTTTAAAATATTAAAAATAGTCAGGCACCAAAGGCTCACGCCTGTAATCTTAGCTACTCAGGAGGCTGAGATCTGAAAATTGCGGTTCAAAGCCAACCCGAGCAGGAAAGTCCTTGAGACTCTTATCTCCATTAAACCACTATAAAACCCGAAGTAGCGAAGTAGCGCTGTAGTTCAAGTGGTAGAGTGCTCGCCTTGAGCTGAAGAGCCCAAGGACATCTTCCAAGGCCAGAGTTCAAGTCCCATGAGATATATATATATATATATATATATATATATATATTACTAATGAAGCTCCCTGGCTTGGAATTCATGCCTTTTTTTTTTTCTGCCAGGCCTGGGAATTGAACTCGGAGACTGGGTAACTCTAATGCACTGTTGGGGACAGAGAAACTTACCCACTTTGAACACAAGCAATTCAGGCCTGTTCCCTAGGCCTGAATTCAATCCCCAGCCCTGTTAAAGTAATATTCATCCACATTTGAAATAATGATTAATATCTACATACTTATGCTTATTGCATATTGCTTTGAGTATATTTATTTTACTTTTTGTATTATTCATTCCTTCATTATTTTTGTTGACTATTATTATACTTATATGTTAAATTGATTACCTCTTCTGAGAACTATACAGATTTACATATGCATTATATATCTTAATTCAGACCCAGGACATTCACAGAAATTCTACAGTAGATCATCCCATGCATAGAAAAACAGAATGAATACATCAACCAAAGTCTAATTTATCCATAGGTACCCCAGTGGCTCACATCTGTAATCCCAGCTACTCAGAGGTGAGAAGTGGAAGACTAAGTTTCAAAGCCAATCCAAGCAGAAAAGCCTGAGAGATGTCATCTCCAATTAACTGGCCAAAAACCAGGCAACAGGGATGGCTGAATTGGTAGAAAATCAGCTATGAAAAACAAAGCCAAGAAAGAGCAAGTTGAGTTCAAGTGCAGGGAGAGGGGGTTTGGGGCATAAAGGGGAGAGAACTCCTCCAAAAACAGAGAACAAACAACAGTACACAAATCCCACCTAATTTAGGGTACCAAACAAAGGGAAAAAAAGATCAAGCTTGTGCAGTTGTATAACTTTACATGATCACATATGTTCTTAGGTACACTTCAAAGCTATGTTTCTACTAATATATATGTATATGTTAATAATGTATATATTGTGTATATATATTAATAATGTATATATATGTGAATAAACTAAGAAACCAGCCAATGAATAAATACTTCTGAATTAGTGCCTTAACCATGGCATTATAAATTATTTGTACTAAAAGTATATTCCAAGTTTCTTTCTTCAGAATCAATCTTTAAGACGTTTGTTCATGTGCCAGGCACATGAGGCCCATGCCTATGATCCTAGTTACTCAGGAGGCAGAGATCTGAAAATGGTGGTTCAAGGCCTGCTCTGGCAGGAAAGGCCGTGAAACTCTTATCTCCATTAAACCACTAGAAAACTGGAAGTGGTGCTGTAGCTCAATCAGTAGATTGCAAGCCTTTGGTCTGAAAAGCACAGGGATAAAGCCCAAGCCAAGAGTTCAAGCCCCACCACCGAAGAAAAAGTTTGTTCATAAAAAATTCTAATGTTCTAAGATTTAGGAAACTTTTCTTCCAGGGTCTTATGCTCCTTAGGCAACTACTCCACTGCTGGGCTACATCCCAGTCCCAATGTTTTTGCTTTTAATTTTAAAATCCAGTTTATTCCCAAAATGCTTAAAAGTTCCTACTCTCCTCACACAAGTGAGTTTTTAATCCACAAACCCAACCTTTTGTGGTATGAAGACACCCTAGTGTATTTTGTGGTAGGCACTGAGGAAAACTCACACAAATTGCAGACAGTTTATAATTACAAAAGTAACTCTGAATAGAAAAAACATCAGTTGCCAGGTGCCGATGACTCAAGCCTGTAATCCTACCTACTCAGGAGGCTAAGATCTGAGGGTCACAGTTAAAAGCCAGCCCAGGCAAGAAAGTCCATGAGACTCTTATCTCCAATAAACCACTAGAAAACCGGAAGTGGTGCTGAGGCTCAAGAGGTAGAGTGCTCGCCTTGATCTGAAGAGTGCAGGGACAGCGCCCAAGCCCAGAGTTCAAGCCCCAGGACCAACCAAAAAAAAAAAAAAAGAAATAACATCAACTCTCCCAACCTTCTAGGGAGAAATAATGTCCTCATTTTCATTCTCACCCTTCATGGCAGATGACCAAAATAGAAACACCAATGTGCTATGCTAAAATGTAAAAGTTTAAACCCCTTTTTGAAAAACTCTCATGTTTTAAAATCAAAATGTATCAAATAAAGGCAAAGTGAACTTTAAAAAAATATTAAAAATGCTAATGAAGCTCCCTGGCTTGGAATGTGTGACATTTTTTGTCTCCAAGGCCTGGGATTTGAGCTTGGCGTCCAGGTACCTCTGTTGCACTGTGGGGGAAGGGGAAGCTCACTGTGCTTGAAGACCAGAAAGTCAGGCCTGTTCCCTAGGCCTGAATTCAGGCCCTAGCCCTGTAAAACATACTCCTTATATATATTTTAAAGATAGGATTGATCTTCTATACAGATGTTCATTCTATATTATGTTTGGTGTGGTTATTCATTGTATTTTTTGTTTTATTCATTTATTTGACATTAATTTTATTGACTTTGATGATACCTAACCATGTATTATATAACTAACCATGTATACCTAACATCCTATCACATAGCATTTAGATTTGTAGACTTGTTATCCATCATGCCTGACACCCAGCACTCTCACAGAAACGAAAAACAGATGTCACACTTGGCTTATAACTCCAGGATGAAATTTTTGTCAGGAGGTGAGATCGAGCATCAGGGGTGACCAAAATAGCCATAGATGGATAGGCAGGTGGTAGTATATCAATAAATTTGTATTAGTACAGAGTGCCATAGCCATGTGTCTAGTATTCAACGACATCTACTACATTCCTACCAAGTCTTTGGTATTTGTTATGCCTCAATTGTAGGAATATTATTCTTTTTGTGCCTAATTAGCCATTAATTAAATTCAATATGCATCCTAGGATTATTGTGTCTAATTTGAGACTAGACCACTGCACGGACTACTCATTCAATCATGAGTTGGATACCACTCCATCTGAACTTCTATGAATGGGCAGGAGTCTCTTGGGATCTTCTGCCATTGGTAGGTGTCAGGACGGGGATTTGAACTCAGGCATTCTGTTGTGTGGTTGGCCTATGGCTTTTCTGACAGCCAGCCAGCCTTCAGCAATGACAGGTCACCTCTGTGTTGAAGGCATGTCATTCAGACCTATGATGGTCACCGTGCAAGGAACCAAAGTCAAGAAACCACCTACCATGTGCGGCTCGCGGCTTTTTTTCTTTTTGGTGCCATTTTCATTTTGTTTTCCTGTCAGACCTCGGGTCTTAGGATTCCAGGATCAGCTTTGGTTCCGGAGGGTAGTGTGATAGAAGCTTAGGCAGAGCTGCCACGATCTGAGTTCAAGCCACATGCATGGCCAAGAAAAAAAAAAAGAAAAGAAAAAGAAAAGGAAAAAGAAAAAAAAATAAGACAACTAAAAAAAGTAAAAAAAAAAAAAAATTACTTAACTCCCTGGTTTGCAATTCGTGGTATTTTTTTCTGCCAGGCCTGAAATTTGAACTCAAGGTCAGGGTAAATATGCAGCACTGTGGGGGAAGGAGATTCTCACCATGCTTGAAGAGAAAAAGTCAGGACTGTTCCCTAGGCCTGAATTCAAGCCTCAGTCCTCGAAAACATACTCTTTATATAGATTTTAAAGATAGGATTTATACTTCCATACAGATATTCAGTCCATATCATGTTTGATGTGGTTATTCATTTTATTTCTTGTTTTATTCATTTATTTACCATATATCTTATTGACTCTGATGACACCAATACCATTTATTACATTGTTTACATCCTATCACATAGCATCTAGATTGGCAGATGTGGTCTCCATTATGCCTGACACCCAGGACTCTCCCAGAAAAGGAAAACATGTATCATACTCAGCTTCTTACTCCAAGATTAAATTTTTGGCAGTGCTGGGATCTGAAGTCAGTGTCTAGCAGGCCCAATTCATGAATGGGTGAGTGTGAGCGCGGCAGCAGCTAGACAATGAAACTGTCAGGTGGTTCCCACATACTGAGATCGAGTCCCAGGTTTGGCCAAAACAGCAATATATGAATAGCCAGATGGTGGTATACAAATAAATATATATTGGTAAAGAGTGCCAGAGCTGTCTATCTATGACTGAATGACCTCTACTACATTCCGACCAACTCTTAGGTATTTATTATACTGCCATTGAAGGAATAAACTATTAATTAAGATCAATCAGGTGCTCGGAAGGTGGCTCAGTGGTAGAGCGCTCGTCTTGCATGCATGAGGCATGAATTTGATTCCTCAGCACCACATAAGCAGAAAAAAGAAAAACCTGGAAGTGGTGCTGTGGTTCAATGGGTAGAGTGCTAGCCTTGAGAGAAGAGCTGAAGGACATTGCCCAGGCCCAGTTTTCAGGCTCCATGACTGGACGCCCCCCCTCCCCCCAAAAAAGATCCATCAGCATGCTTGGATTATTGCATCCAATTTTAGACTTGAGTGATGCACAAACTACTCTCTCAATCGAGTCTCTTGTGATCTCCTGCCATTGGTAGTTGTCAGGACTGGGATTTGAAAATGAGGCCTATGTTGACAGGTCGGCCTGTAGCTTTCCTGATAGTCCACCAGCCTTCAGCTATGGCAGGTCAGGTCCACTTTGCAACTGAGTCACCGTGCAAAGAAAAAAAAAGCAAAACCTCCATTCCTCTGCAGCTTGTGACTTTTTGTGCTATCCCACTTTTTATTTCGTCCTGCAAGCCCTCTGGGCCTAGGATCCCAGGACTGGCTGTGGGTCTGGAAGCTGCACCCCAGCCTAGGGTGATTAAAGCTGAGACAGAGTTTCCACGCCCCGAGTTCAATCCCCATGGCTGGCAAAAGCAAAAAGAATAAATACAAAATTAATTAATTATTTAACTAAATAAAAAAAATCTCCCTGGTTTGAAATATCTGCTAATTTTCTTTCCTAGCCTGGGATTTGAACTCAGTGTTTTGGTATATCTGTAGCAATGTCAGGGAAGGTTCAGAATTGCCAATACTTGAGTTCAAACCCCATGCAAAGCCAAAAATAAAAAATTAAGTCACTGACCTTGGCATGGGGAGCAATTGTGGAGATTGGAGGGAAGGGATGGTAGGAGGAAAACAAAGGAGGAAGCAACAATGCTCAGTAGGAAATGTACTCATTACCTTGTTCATGTAACTGTAACTCTCAGTACAACATTTTTACAATTAAAAATGTTCAAAAAAACCCGAAAAAATATAATGCTCAGAGAAGCATTTGGGGTGTAAGGGAAAGATGTCTAAATAGCTGTACAAAATTCTACACTGCTTTGCTTTTAATGCTCAGTATGGAACTGAAACATAACTCCTTCCATTAAAAAAAATCAAGTCACTGTCTTGGAACTGGGCCAGTATTTCTGCCATTGCTGGGATTTGATTGCATTGCCCAGTAACTCTTTTGCAACAAGGGTGAAGGTGAAGCTCACTCTACTTGAGGAAAAGAAATTCAGGCTAGAGTTCCCAGGAACTAAATGAAGGCCCTGCAATGGAAAAAATATTTCCATGCATGTGTAATATATGATATATACTTACATATGTATATTTATTACATATTATTATTTTTATTATTGATTTTGTATTTATTTGATTCATTTATTGTTTATTGTATTTAGTGTTATTGTACACATATTTTACATGTTGTACATGTATTATAAAAATATACAAAATAAATTAGGACATTGACTCATTTTTCATTAATATTATATTACGTGTTGAAACAAAATACATAATTAAATGGAGGTATTTGTCACAGTCTTAAGATGTTTAGAATCTGTCCCCAGTATGATCCTTGTCTTACTTATCTATGGACATCTTCCTATAGGGATTTCTTTACATAATTTATACTCAGAAGCCTTTTCTTGAGGATAGGCAAATTGAGGGATAAAATTGCAAGGGTGGGGTTAAAATGTGGCTTAGTGGTAAAGAGCTCGCTCAGCATGCATGAATGCCAAGATTTGAATTCTCAGAGCCACATACTCAGAAAAAGCCAGAAGCTGTGGAGTGGCTCAAGTGGTACAGTCCTAGGCTTGAGAAAAAGAAGCTCAGAGACAGTACCCAGGCCCTAAGTTCAAGCCCCAGGACTGTCAAAAACAATAGGCTAGATGCCAGTGGCTCACTCCTGGAAACCTAGCTTCTCAGGAGGCTGAGATTTGAATACCACAGTTCAAAGACAGCCTACACAAGGAAAGCCTATTAGACTCTTATCTCGAATGAACCACCAAAAGGCTTCATATGGTGCTGTGGTTCAAGTGGTAGAGTGTTCACCTTGAACTGAAGGGCTCAGGGACACTGCCCAGGCTTGATACAAGACACACAACTGGAAAAAAAGTGAGGATTAATGAAAGTACTTTTTCTATTTGCTAATTATGAGAACATCCTGTGGAAAATGAACACAGATGTAACCAGAATTGGAGTTAGAGCTCAAGGTTCAAGTGAACACATCCATATACCCAGCTTCTCTGACTCTAGCATTATAACTTTGTGTCCTACAGGGTTCTGAAAGGTCCAATGTTGAAGAGATTAATATGATCCCCAAGCCCTTTGTGATAAGCAGTTGACTACTATTACAGTTCTGAAGCTAGCAGAGTACCAGTAGCTCAAGCCCATCACCCTAGCACATGAGGCTGAGGTCTCAGGCTGAAGCCAGCCAGGGCAGGAAAGTCTATGACACTCTGACTTCCACTTCTGAAAGGTCAGATGTTCAAGAGCTTCCTGTGTTTCGGTTGGTGATGAGAAGTTACTCGCACTCTAAATGTTCTTATGATGTGTCTTTCCTGCTTCTATAGCTCAAGAATTCTAAATGTTCTTAGAATTCTTGAGCTATAGAAGCAGGAAGGACACATCATTGACCCATCCTGGGTTCAAATGAAGTTCTCAGGATCCAAGTCTTAGCCCTGTTGGCAGGAAGAACTCCACTAAAATGCTATATTTGGAGGACAGTAAACAGTTTCAAAAGCCGGGCTAGGTGAAGAGACATAGGCCTGCAGGATTACAAGGCAGAATGTACACACTCAACAGTGAAGTGAGCTGCAAAACCACTTCATTCATTCCAGGCACAGCCAGATAGGGGGAAACCTGAAATATTTGTTAGACTTACACTAGGGTCAGGCTTTTCTCAGCCTCTTCAAACAATGACTAATTAACCTTCCTCCCTCAGGTGAACCGAGCTTCAAGCTATCATTAAGTTCATAATAGTGAGCCAGTTTAGTGGGGGAGAGGGCAGGAACAGAGTAGAAACACCATGCTCTCTGGTCTTAGGGAGTGGGTTTTTGACTCTCCATCTGTCAGATTTGAAGGCCCTCTTCTACCTCTTCCAGGCCATTCTCCTTCCTTCATTCTCCACATCATTAATGCAAATCCCCAGTCCAAGGAGAGGCAATGCCATTTCTCTTCTGCCTCCAAGCACCTGAGTTAGAATCTGGCTGTGCCCTCTTGGCTCTGGGGCCTTCGGATGCCTGAGAAGTGGGATAGAGATTGTCTTCTTGCTCTGTGATTGTGTGAAGGCGATGCTGGTGTCCTGGCACACTGTAAAAGGCCTTATGACAGGATTGTTCCTTTCTTTCCTTCTAACGACCAAGATCAGCTTCATTTATCATCTATCTATGTATCTCTGTAATTATGTATCTATGTATCTATCTATGTATCTATCTATGTATCTATCTATGTATCTATCTATGTATCTATGTATCTATGTATCTATCTATCTATCTATCTATCTATCTATCTATCTATCTATCTATCTATCTATCTATCTACCTATCTATCTATCTATCTATCTATCATCAATCTACCTACCTAGCCAGCTAGGTATCTTTTTGCCAGTTCTTGGGTTGAACTCAAGACCTGGGCACTGTCTATAGCACTCTACTACTTGAGCCACAGCATCAATTCTGGCTTTTTCTGTGTATGTGCTATTCAGAAATCAAACACAGGGCTTCTTGCATGTTAGGCACTCTCACTAATCCACATTCCCAGCCCCCTCATCTTTTCTTAATGGTAATTTTTACTTAAGCATGCTTTCATTTCACGTTTAATTTTACGTTTAATTTTCTGAATACCGTTTACTACTATGAAACCTGATCTTCTCTTTCCCTGCCTAATTTGTGGCATTGGCCTCTTAATAAAATGTAAATAAAGGCTGCTAAAAGCTTAAGTGTGCATCATATAAAGACAGAGGCCAGGAACCCTAGAAGAGAAAAGAGATGCGCCTTAAGTGAAGGGAATTATGTAGTATTCACAATGAATATATCTGAAGAATAAATCAGTAAATAAAAGCAGAAGCATTACATGTGCTCTGTTTACATTCAGGGAGGTAATTTACACACATAAGCAGGTAGGGCACTGATTCATAAACTTGGCCTCCCCTTTTTGAATTTTCTTTTTGGCCATCCCAGGGCTTAAACTCAGGGCCCGATGCGTTCCTGAGCTGTTTTGCTCAAGGCTGAGGCTCTACCACCACCACAGCTCCAGCCATCTGGTTGTTAATTGTACATAAGCACCTCCCAGGCTTTCCTGCCTGGTCTGAACTGAATCTCCCACTCAGCTTGTTCTCTTAAAGCTCGAGCTCTACCCTCTGGGCCACTGCTCCACTTCTGGTTTTCTGGTGGTTTATTGGAGATAAGAGTCTCACAGATTTTCCTGGTCGAGCTGGCTTTGGATGGCGATCTCCTGAGGAGGTTTCAAGCGGCTTTTCTCAGGGATTCGCCGAGGAGACTCTCCACACAAACCCTTAGTCTAAATCTCGGGAGGTACTAGAGAAAACAGAAACATGCAGTTGCTTCTAGTATTCTCCAGATACTTAAGGTTGGAGACACAAAACACTCATAATTATTAGATCATTTTATAGGCAAAAGGAGCAATGCAGACAGTATGAGGATCGCTCCAGCTTCGGTCCTCTCATCTTGAGACAGTAAATTCATTTCAGCTCAATACTAAGTGACAGAACTGGCATGTCCTGTGGAATATGCTCCCAAATCCTGTGACACTCATTTCTCACTTTTGGCTTCAAATCTGTGACCAGAGAAGATGAGGAGAGAAAATCCTTCTCAGAGAAAGCAGCTATAAAGAATATTGTGGTAGTTTACTTATAAATTCAAACTATTGGAATGATCCTGTTAAGAAGTCAGATTGTGAAGATTAAAAAAATGAAGAAGAAAAGTAAGGCAGGTGTCAGTGTAATCCCAGCTTCTTAAGAGGCTGAGATGTAGAGAATCTTAGTTTGAACCCAGCCAGCATAGGAAAGGACATGACATTTTTATTTCTAAGAGATCCCAGAAAAACCCAGAAGTGAGGCTGTGACTCAAGGTTAATGCACTACCCTTGAGTAAAAGGAATTCAGGTGCAACATCTAGGCTCAATGTTCAACCCCTGGACCTGCCCACCCCCAATAGAGCCTATACCTCCATGTCTTTGTGTATGTATGGATGTATTCCTATAGGCAAATCTCCAGAGTAGATATGATGAATGGCACCAAGCAAGGAATTTTTTTCAATACAATGATTTCATAACAGAGACTACTTTTATGACAATGTATGTTCCAGGGCTCCCTTCACTGTTCCCAGTGTAGCCTGAGGGTTTCTCTGCATCCCAGGCCTGCTGGAAGAAGTCTCCCTCATTGTCTGTACAGGCAGACAAAAGGCCTCAGTCCTGTACAGTTTGTAATAACAACTCCATCTAGGCCAATTAGATAGGATGAGTGTGGGTGGGCTCTGAAGGCCAGGAGAAAAAGGCCTCTTTGCACTACAAGCTATCTCTCTTCCCAGTGCTCTGTTTTTACAGGAAGTCTTCATTTGTGCCACCTCCCGTGGCAGTCCAAGTTCCCTGCACTTATCCTGCCTTTGTGAGACTATATTCTGGTGCTCAGATACAGTGCTCCATATAATATATAATGAAATATATAATGAAATATTACATTGCCGGCGATGATAGGCCTATGATACCTCTCCTTGGTTTTCTGGAAGCTTGAGAAATCTAAGCACATGTCTGATATAACAAAGCTTCCTGTCATCTAGGGCTGGTGAAGATCATCAGGTTCTGAAATTTTGACCTCTCCTAATTGGGCCTTGGGTGGGTAGGTTTGGGGGTTAAACACAGGGCCTGGGTGCTGACCATAAGTTCAGTGGAGAAGTCCAGTGCTTTACCATTTTGTGTCAGAGCTTCACTTCTGGTCTATGTGTATGTGTGTCTGTGTGTCTGTGTGTGTATGTCCATGTGTGTGCACACATACAGTCATGGAGCTTGAACTCAGCACTGTACCTAATTTCTCTTGTACAAGGATAGCCTTCTCTCACTTGAGCCACAGAACCACTTCATACTTTTTCTAGTGATGTGGTCCTGAATAATCAAGCCCAGGGTTTCATATATGCAAAGCACTCTACCCCTAAGGCACATTCCCAGCCTTGTATTTCAGGTTTGTTAGATTGTTTCTGGTTTTTTTTTTTTTTATGTTGTTGGTTGTAGGAGTTGAAGTCTGGGCCTGGGTGCTGTCCCTGAGCTCTTCAGTTCAAGTCTTGTGCTCTATCACTTGAGTCACAGCTCCACTTCAGGTTTTCTGGTGGTCCATTGGAGCTAAGTGTCTCAAGGACATTCCTGCCCTGGCTAGCTTTGAACCATGATCCTTAGTTCTTTTTTTTTCTCCTTATTTAGAGAATACTTTATTAGTTTCTGTAACCAAACCCATGTAGATAAGACCTTACATATTTAATACAGTGCATTTACCCCTGTACAAATGGAAAAAAATTAAGTTTAACATTTCTAGACCAATATGGCTATTAATTTCTGTACAATGCCAACTCAACACGGTAAACTGGGATACTTTTTCCAAAGTTGACAGCACAGGTAAAGTTTCCAAAAATTCAAATTATATATATAGACCAATAATAGCAGTATGTTATGCATCAATAGCAGCAACAGCTTTTCCAGCTTTGAACCATGATCCTTAGTTCTCATCCTCCTGAGAACCTAGGATGATAGTCATGAGCCACAAGCACCAAGCTTCCACTTGATGTTTCTTAGTGGTGAATTGGAGATAATAGTCTCATGGGACTTTTTGTGTCTGGGATAGTTTAGAACCCAGATCCTCAGATCTCAGCTTGCTGAGAAGGCAGGATGACAGACCTCAGCTATCGACCCCTTGGCCATGGCACTCTGCTGCAAAGGGATCCTTGGCTCCACGTGTGGAGTGCTAGCCTTGAGCCCAAGAGGTAAGGGTCAGAATCTAGGTCCTGAGATCAAGGTTCATGACTGAGAAAAAAAACAAAGCAAAACAATGGTCTGCAGGAGACAACTGACTAGTCTTCAGTAATACTTAATTTTGTCCCTTCCATGGGGATATATCTGAGCCTCAATATTCTTATCTGCGTAAGCATCTCAGTTATGGAGCTCTTATAAGAACCAGATGAACGAATGCACCTGTGAAGGACACAGCACATGACACTGTTTGAAGGACTCAGCACACAGCATCATGTGAAAGACTCAGCACCCAGAACCCAATGCAGGACTCAGCACACTGTAACCTGTGAAGGACTCAGCACATAGCACCCTGTGCATTACTCAGCACAGAGCACCCTATGAAGGACTCAGCACATAGCTCTATTCCACAAGCTGTCATTAAAATCAGCGTGCTTTCTTCAGTATCACCATTCTTTGAGGAACATTTCACAAACCACACAAGTTCACATCCAATAGTTTAGTGGGGTGTTTTTTTTTAGGGGGGGAGGTTACCCATGGGGCTTGAACTCAAATATAGGGATACTGTTCTAATAACATTTGCTCAAGGCTACAGCCCTACCACTTGGAACTACGTTTTGAAAAGTCTCACAGACTTCCTGCCAGGGCTGGGTTGTAAAGCCCATGAGCAGCTAGAATGACTGAGGTAGCCAGCAGCGTCTGGTTCGGTGGAGCTGGGTTGCAGCGATTTACATCTGGATAAGTCAGGTTAGGTGGAAGCTGTCAGCACCAGACTCCTACCTTGCTCTGTGATGAGGTATTTGATGTCTTGACCTTCTATAGTTGCAGTTAGAACAGTCTACCTTTTTTGGCGGCAGTCCTGGGCCTTTAGTAAGGGCTTAGACACTCTCCCCAAGCATTTGTGCTCCAGGCTAGTACACAATTGATTGAAAGAAAGCAGAACTTCCGGTTTTTCTTTGTTTGTGGTACTGAGGAATGGAAGCCAGAGCTTCCTGCTTACTAGGCCAGCACTCAATCACCCAGTCCCAGGAGTGCATGAGGTATAAATAGAAATTGCTGTATATAAATATTATATATACAAAAAGAGATATGTGGTCTGGGAAGGTGACTCAGTGATAGAGCGCTTGTCTTGCAAGCATGAGGCCCTGAGTTCGATTCCTCAGCACCACATAAGCAGAAAAAAAGCCGGAAGTGGTGCTGTGGCTCAAGTGGTAGAGTGCTAGCCTTGAGCTGAAGGGCTGAGGGACAGCGCCCAGGCCCAGACTTCAGGCCCACGACTGGACCCCCCCCAAAAAAATAAAGAGAGACAGAGGTATGCATATTATTAAATTATAGCTAATAGTACTACCAATTATTAGGTATTAAATGATGTCTCCATTTAATGATGGATCCCAGTTGAACAATTAATAAAACATTCATTATTACTCGATATACTGTTATTGTTTATCATATATGTACATACATCCATACATAGGATTACATATTTTATAGAATTAGACGTCTGTTTATAATTAATTTATGCATCATGTGTTACTACCAATTATTAGGTATTTAACTATGTCTCCATTTACTTTTCATTCTGTTAATGCTTAATAATATAGTAACCAAACTTAATCCACATCCTATAATTATTTTGTCTAATATTATCCCAGAATGATTCACTACTAATTCAATCTGTTTTTCATTTATTATAGTGACAATTCTTCCACCTATGACATTTTTACCTTTATGATACCCTATTACATAACATATTGATTTGCATATGAATTATACATTGTACCTGACACCGAGCAATTTCATAGAAAAGGAAAATATGTGTCACTCTCAGCTTCTTACACCAAGATTGCATTTTTGGCAGGGCTGGGATCTAAACTCAGGGCCTAGAAGGCTCAGTTCATGAATGTGTGACTGTCAGCCCAGCAGCCTCTAGCGAATTCAGCTGCCAGGCAGTTCCCATGCCATGAGACTGAGCCTCATATGTTGACCCATATTGCGCTTAGTGTAGTTATGCATTTTATTTGTTGTTTTATTCATTTATTTACCATTTATTTTATTGACTGGTATTACTCATAGAACATTTATTACATTTATTACATGGGATATAGATTTGCCTATGTAAGAAACTTCACACCGGACACCAGACACTCACAGAAAAGGAAAACATGTGTCACCAGTGCTTCTTACTCCACGATTCAATTTTTGTGAGTGCTGGCATCTGAACTCAAAGCCTACAAGGCCCAATTCAAGAATGGGTAAGTGTCAGTATGGCCAGCCTGGGCCATATGGAGCTGACAAGCAGTTCCCAGCACCTGAGATCCAGCCCCAGGGGTTGACAAAATAAGATAGATTGACATGCAGATGGTAGTACACAAATAAATATAGATCTTTGTAGAGTGCCAGAGATGTTTATACATTCTTCAGTTAAATAGACTACATTTTTAACAATCCTTCGGTATTTATTATGCCCTCATGTAATTAATATTATTGTGTTCATCCTTAATGAATTATTAATTTAGTTAACCACTATCACAAAACTATTGTGTCCATGTAATTAATAGTATTCTTTAATGTTTCAAAATATTCTTTAAAATCCATCGGCCTCCTAAAATCACTAATTTTATGGTAGTATCATTCAGGAACAATTGATTTAATCTTGACATTCATAATCTTCCATCAGTATTCCTATGAATAGGAATGAGACTCTTAGGATCTCCCACCATTGGTAGGGGTCGAGACCGGGTCTCGACCACAGGGCCTATGTTGCAGTGTTGACCTATGGCTTGCCTGGTAGCCCACCAGCCTTCAGCAATATCAGGTTAGAAAATTTTCAGCAATGTCATTCAGACCTAAGATGGTCACCTTGAAAAAAAAAAAATGTAAAACAGACAGCCATCTGCAAGTTGCCAGATTTTTATCTGTGTCATTTTATTTATATTTTTCCTGTAAATCTTTGGGGCCCAGGAACCCAGGTTCGGTTGTGGGTCCAGTGGTTGCACCCCAGCCTAGAGTGATCAAAGATGAGGCAGAGTTGCCACAACCTGAGTTCAAGCCCTGTGCTTGACAAACTAAAAATATATAAATAAATTCATTAAAAATATTTTAAAAATTATGAGGCTCCTTGGCTTGGAATTCACGCCATTTTTTCTGCCAGGCCTGGGATTTGAATTCAGAGTCTGAGTAAATCTGCAGGATTGTCAGGGAAGGGGAAGCTCACCGTGCTGGAAGACAAGAAAGTCAGGCCTGTTCCCAGGGCCTGAATTCAAGTCTTAGCCCTCAAAAAGTAATATTCATATACATTTTAAATACATGATTTATATTTGCATACACATGTTTACTTATATTGCAGTTAGTGTAGTTATTCGTTTTATTTTATTTTTATGTATTTCTTGTGTATTTTAGTGAGTATGATTACATATATAACATTTTTTACATCCTATTAATAGGACATAAATTTGCCTATGTATTATACATTATTCCTGAGCCCCAGGAATTTTGACACCCATAAGGAAAACTAGTGGGACAATTGACTTCTTCCACCAGGATTAAGTTTTTGGTAGTTCTGTGATTTGAACTCCGGCCCTAGAAGGCCAACTTCATGAATGGCTCAATGTTAGCACACCAGTCTGATGCAAATGAAGTTGTCGGGCAAATTTGAGGACCTGAGATCAAGCCCTAGGAGTGGCCAATATATAAAAAGATAGATATGTAGATTGCAGTGTGTGTATTTACATATGAATATGGATCTATAAATAATTGTATAAAGAGACAGACATTTATGTAGATTCTAGTGTATAACTCTATATAAAGTGATGTCTATATCTTATTTTTGTATATTCTATTACTACCAATTATATATTCTATTACTACCAATTAGTTGGTCTAAAATTATGCCTCCATAAATTAATCACGGTAGAAGACTTAATAAGTTATTAATTAAATTATTCAATGCCATATATTTATGCATACAATATTATACTAGAAAGTCTAGCTAAATAGTAATTCAATTTGTACATGTCAAACATACTATTAATGTTCCTATAGATAGGAACGAGTTTCCTAGGATCTTCAGTTGTGTGTAGGTGGCAGTCCGAGGATCGAACTCACAGTCTAGATATCTGGGTTGGGCTCAGGCTTCACGAACAATCCGTGAGCCTTCGGCCATGCAAGGTCACAAACAATTTTCAAGCCGAGACATTAAGACCCGTGGTGGTCACAGTGCAAAGGAAACAAAGGTAAAATGGTTGTGTAAAACTTGCTGGATTTTTCCTCCTCCATTTTTGTTGGTTTGATGTATTTTTGCCAGTGCTGGGAGTTGAACTGGGGTCCTAGGATGACTGGATCATCTGTGGGTGTAAATGCGGCAAACCAGCCTAGGGTAATCATGGGTTAAGACACAGTACGGTGCTTCCTTGAGAAAAAGAAATTCAGGGATAGTGTCTAGGGTCACAGTTCAAGCCTCAGGACCTGCTACAAGAATAGAGCCAGTAACTCCATGTGTCTGTGTATGTATGCATGTATTTCTAGCAGTGAATATCTAGAGTTGCTATGAAGAAAGGTATGAATGGAATGATTTCATAGCACAGAGAATGCTTTCAAGACAGTGCATGTTCCAGGGCTCCCCTCACTGTTCCCAGTGTACCCTGAGGGCTTCTGTGCACCCCAGACTGCTGGAGGAAGTCTGCCTCAATGTTGGAACAGGCAGACAAAAGGCCTCCCTCTTGAACATCTGTGTAACAAACAATTCATCTGTACCAATTAGTGAGGATGAGCAAAGAGTGAGGATGAGGGCAGACTCTGAAGACCAGGAGGAAAAGGCCTCTTTGTACCCCAAGCTATCTCTCCTCCCAGTGCTCTGTTTTGACAGGAAGACTTCATTTGTGCTGCCTCTCGGGGCAGTCCATGTTTCCTGCACTCACCCTGTCTTTGTTAGACTATGTTCCAGTGTTGAAAAAAACGGCTACAATTAATTCAAGGGTCCTTCTGGCAGAAAACAAGTGAGCTGAACCTAATGAAAAGATTCCTAATTGGCAAAGGTGCCTCCCTAGTTTTCCGGATGCTTGCTAAATCTAAGCACTTGTGGAAAATCACAATGCTTCCTGTCATCTAGTGCTGGTGAAACTCATCAGATTTTGAACCCTTTGCCTTCTCCTAGTTGGGCTCTGGGTGTTTATATTATGGGGTTTAACACAGGGCCAGGGTGCTGACCAAGAGCTCAGAGCAGAAGCTCTTTTCTTTACCATTTAGTGTCACAGCTTCACTTATGGTATCTGTGTGTGTGTGTGTGTGTGTGTGTGTGTGTGTGTGTGTGTGTGTGTGTGTATGTCTGTGTGTGTGTAGGTGTGTGTATGTGTCTGTATCTGTGTGTGTGTGTGCAAACACCAGTCCTGGAGCTTGAACTCAGTACCTCAGCTCTGTACCTGAGTTTCTCCTGTACAAGGATAGTGCATTACCACTTGAGCCATAAAACCACTTCAGGCTTTTTTTTTCTAGGGATGAAGTACTGAGGATTCAAACCCAGGGTTTCATACATGCAAAGCACTCTACCCCTAAGACACATTTCCAGCACTCCACTTCAGGTTTCTTTCTTTCTCTTCTTGTAGTTGGAGGAGTTGAAGTCTGGGACTGGGTGCTCAAGTCTAGCACTCTACCACTTGAGCTACAGCGCCCCTTCTGGCTTTCTGGTGGTTCACTGGAGATAAGCATCTCAACGAATCTCCTGCCCAGACTGGCTTTGGACTGTGATCCTCAGCTCTCAGGATCCTGAGTAGCTAGGATGACAGGCATGAGTCACCAGTGCCCAGCTTCCACTTCAAGTTTCTAAGTGGTGAATAGGAGATAATATCCTCATGGGACCTTTTGTGTCTGGGATAGTTTGGAACTCAGATCATCAGCTTCCTGAGAAGGCAGGAGGACAGACCTCAGCTAAAGACACACTTTGCTCCAAGGGGGTCCTTAGCTACGAGGTAGAGTGCTACCCATGAGCCCAAGAGGAAAGTCAATGCCTAGGCTCTAAGTTGAATGTTCATGATGGAGAAAACTAAACCAAAATAAATTATTTCTTCCTTTATTTAAGTATCATGGTTAAATACATAATAAAGTATTTATTGAAAATTAGTCAATGTACTATGATTATTGTGTATAATTTTAATATAATCATATACTAAATACTAATACAATTGTTACTTTTACAACATTCCATTCATATGAATGTCTATCGGAATATGTTTCTTAGGATCTCCTGCCATTTGTAGGTAGCAGTCCCGGGATCCGAACCCTGGACCTAGGTTGCTGGTTCAGGCTGTGGCTTCCCTGATAGCCCACCAAACTTCAACAATGCAAGGCCATGTACAGTTTTCGGGTCCTGTCATTTAGACACAGGATGGTCACAATGCAAAGGAAAAAAAAATGTAAATCTGCCTTCCAGAACTTCCCAGTTTTATACTTCTCCTTTTTTCCCCCATCTATTTTTTTTTTTTGTCTGTTGTGGGGCCAGAAATCTGGGTCTGGGCGCTGTACCTCAAATCTTCAGCTCAAGGCTATCGTTCTACCATTTGAGCCATAACACCACTTCCAGCTTGTTTCTGCTTATGTGGTGCGGAGGAATCGAACCCAGGGCCTTATGCATGCAAGGCAAGCACTCTACTATTGAGCCACGTTCCCAGCCCTTCACCTTTTTTTTTTTTTTTGCCAGCCCGAGATTTAAACTTGGGTCCTGGGATCTCAGGATGGACTGTGGGTCCAGAGGTTGCACCACAGCCTAGGATAATCAAAGCTGAGGCAGAGTTGATACAAGCTGAGTTCAAGCCCCGGGCCTGGCCAAAGAAAAATAAGTTGGAATTTGTACCATTTTTCTGTCAGGCCTGGGATTTGAACTCAGGGTCTGGGTAACTCTGTGGCTCTGTGGGGGAGAGGAAACTCACCATCATTGAAAACAAGAAATTCAGACCAATTTCCAGGGCCGAATTCAAGCCACGGCACTGGAAAAAATAATATTCATGTATGAGATCTTTTTACATACATGGATTTACCCCATATGACATTTATTACCCTTATTTATTTATTCTTTATTTTATTATTATTACATATATAATATTTATTAGATTTATTAAATCGTATCACATGGATATATTTGCACGTGGATTTTACATCATCCTGAGACCCAGGACTTTTACAGAAAAGGAAAAAAATGTGTCAAAAGAGGCTTCTTACTCCACCTATAAACTTTTGGCCATTCTGGGATATGAACTCACAGCTCACAATGCCCAATTCATGAAAGTGTCAGTTGTAGACAAAGCCTTTGGCAAATTGAGCTGCCAGCCAGTTCTGAGGACGTGTGATCAAGCCATAGTAGTGGCCTAGATATAGATTTAAATATAGATATTGATAGATAGATAGATAGATAGATAGATAGATAGATAGATAGATGTGTAGTTTGCTCTCTCTATATATATATGAGAGAGACAATATGAGGATATTGAATAACATATATTGTGAATTATTAGTTATTAAATTAAGCCTCCATTTAATGAAGTATCATGGTTGAATACTTATTAAAGCACTAATGTAAAAGTACTCAGTATTCTTTAATTAGGAGAATCATACCATGGTGCTAGAATTAAAGACATAATCCAACACTTTTTGGCATTCTTTAAGAGAATCATGAAAAATTGAGGATTTAATTGTTACTTTTATAACATTCCATTAAGCACTCCCATGAATAGGAATTATTTTCTCAAGATCTCCCTCCATTTGTAGGTGTCAGTCCTGGCATTTGAACTCCAGGCCTGGGTAGTTTACTTTGAAATGCAAACCATTAGTATGACACTGTGAAGATTTCAGATTGTCATGATAAAACATAGAACAACAAGAATAAAAGAAAGCCAAGTCTCAGAGGCTCATACTTGTAATCGTAGCTCTTCAGGAGGCTAAGAGTTAGAGAATGGCAGCTTGAATTCAGTCGGGACAGGAAAGTTCAGGACACTCTTATTTCTAAGGGATCACAGGAATATAAAAACCCATGAGTGGGACTGAAACTCAAGGGCTGAGCACCACCCTTGAACAAAAGGAGCTCTGGGAGAGTGCCTAGGCTCATAGTACAAGCCCTGGACCTGCCAAAAAAGAAAAAGCCAGTAAATCCATGTCTCCCCATGTATGTATGCATGTATTTCTATTGGTGAAGATCCAGAGTCGCTATGTTGAAAGGCACCCAGCTAGGAAATTTGCTTTGAATAGAATGATTTCATAGCACAGAGAGTGCTTTCAAGACAGTGCCTGTTCCGGGGCTTCCCTCACTGTTCCCAGTGTTGCCTGAGGGTTTCTGTGCACTCCAGGCTATTGGAGGAAGTCTGCCTCATGGTCTGGACAGACAGACAAAAAGGCCTCATTCCTGTACAGCTGTGTAACAAACGACTCCATCTGAGCCAATTAGTGAGGAAGAGTGTAGGCAGAATTTGAAGGCCAGGAGAAAAAGGCCTCTTTGTACTCTAAGCTATCTTTCTCCCCAGGAAGCTTTCATTTGTGCCACCTCCTGTGACAGGCCAAGTTCCCTGCACTTATCCTGTCTTTGTTAGATTATGTTCCAGTATTGAAATAACCTGCTACAATTAATTCATGGGTCCTTCTTGCAGATAATAAGGGAGCTGAACCTAATGAAAAGATTCCTAATTGGCAATGGTGCATCCCTAGGTTTCCAGAAGCTTGCTAATCTAAGCATTTGTGCAAAATCCCAAAGTTTCCTGTCATCTAGGGCTGGTGAAGTGCATCAGATTTTGAAACCTTTGACCTATCCTAATTGAGCCCTGGATGGCTAGGTTTCGGGGTTGAACACAGGGCCAGGGTGCTGACCATGAGCTCAGAAGAGAAGCTCAGTGCTTTACCACCATTTGGTGTCACAGCTTCACTTCTGTGTGTGTGTGTGTGTGTGTGTGTGTGTGTGTGTGTGTGCGCGCGCACGCACGCATACACTTGTCCTGGAACTTGACCTCAGGACCTGAGCATGGTTCCTGAGTTTCTCCTGTACAAAGATAGCACTCTACCACTTGAGCCACAGGGCCACTTCAGGCTTTTTTCTAGTGATGTGGTAGTGAGGATTCAAATCCAGGGATTCATACATGCAAAGCAGTCTAAACCCTCCTCTTTAGGTTTCTTTCTTTCTTTTCTTTTCTTGTAAGTTGGAAGAGTTGAAGTCTAGGCCTGGGTGCCATCTATCCTAGAGCTCTTCAGCTAAAACCAAGCACTCTACCAATTAAGCTACAGCACCCCTTCAGGTTTTTGGTGGGTCACTGGTGAGAATTGTCTATCTCAAGGAATTTCCTGCCCAGGCTGGCTTTGGACCATGATCCTCATCTCTCAGGCTCCTGAGTAATTTGGATGACAGGCATTAATCACTGGTGCCCAGCTTCCATTTCAAGTTTCTAAGTGGTAAATAGGAGATAATAGTCTCATGGGAACTTTTGTGTCTGGGATACTTTGGAACCCAGATCCTCACATCTCAGATTCTTGAGTAGGCAGGGTGACAGACCTCAGCTACAGACGTCTAGATCATAACTCTCTGTTGCAAGGAGCCACGGGGAATGCACTGAAAATTTGGGGGTACTGTTCTAAGATCTCTTGCTCAAGGCTAGATCTCTACTACTGTGAAACACAGCTCAGAGTTTCACAGATCAGCCCCCGAGTAGCTTGGATGACAGTGGTGAGTGAACCAGCAGCTTCTTGTTCCGTGGAGCTGGGTTGCAGTGGTTTATATCTGGCTAAGTCAGGTAAGATGGCAGCTGCAAGCACCAGACTCCATGCTTGTTCTGTGATGAGGTATTTGCAGTACTATCCTTATATTGTTACAGTCAGAACATTCTATTTTTTTTTTTTTTGGTGCCAATCCTGGGTCTTGAGAAAGGGTCTAGACACAGTCCCGAAGATTTTATGCTCAAAGCGAGTGCTCAACTGCTTAAGCAACAGCACGACTTCTAGATTTTTCGGTGCACAAGGTAGTGAGGAATCGAACCCAGGGCTTTGTACGTAGTAGGTGAGCAATCTACAAATGAGCCCCATGACTGACAAGTGTATGAACACATAAATATGTAGATTGGTAGATAGATAAATAGATGCATATGTATAAAACAAGAGAGAGATATCTGTATACTAGGAAATTTCATATAAAATTTTACTACCGATTATTGCTATTTAAATTGTTCCTTCCTTTTTAAGTAACATGATTGAATAACTAATAAAGTATTAATTGAAAATTAGTCAATGTAGTATAACTGTTGTGTATAATTTTATATAATCCAAAATTTAATTGTTCCTTTTTTCTTTTATTTTAAATTGTGAAAATACTGTACAGAGGGTTTGCAATTACATGGGCAAGATAATGGGTACATTTCTTATCAAGCATCGTAGCCTCTTCCTTTTTTGTTTCCCCTCCCTGTCCTTTCCCATTCTCTCCCCGCCCCCACCCCCCTACACAATCATCCCCCAATGCCCCCCACCCCCACCACAGTTGTAAAGATCGTATTTTGACATAACGACTTGTACATCTCATTGTTGCAATGGGTCCACCTGTATCCCTACTTAAATTATTTGATTTGATTTTTCCCTTCCCCTCCACAAAATACACCAACATCAAATACAGTGAAAGCAGGGGTTATACCATGGGGGAAAAACAAAGAAATAATCTTATAAATGCGTTAGAAACAATCACATGAAAGAAAAAAAAAACATTTGAATACATATCATAGGGTTCATTTTCCTAACATCAACTTGTCTGACCTTTTCTGCTTGACTCAGACATATGCTAGTTATTGCAAGTAAGGGAAACCATGGGACCTATGTTTCTTTGGGCATGGATTACTTCACTTAATATAATTTTTCCAAGTCTTTCCATTTCCTAACAAATGGGGCAATGTCATTCTTTCTGATAGAGGTATAGAATTCCATTGTGTATATATACCACATTTTGTTGATCCATTCATCTACTAAGGGGCATCTGGGCTGGTTCCATATCTTAGCTATGGTAAATAATGCTGCATAAACATAGTCGTGCAGGTAGCTTAGTGTGGTCTTGTTTATGAAAATTTGGGTGAATGCCCAAAAGTGGGATTGCTGGGTCATAGGGAGGCTCTATGTGGAGTCTTTTGAGGAAACTCCATACTGCTTTCCCAAGTGGTTGAACAAGTTTACATTCCCACCAACAATGCAGTGAGGTTCCCTTCTGTACACATCCCCTCCAGCACCTGTTGTTATTATTGTTCTTCATTATAGCCTTTCTAACTGGGGTGAGGTGGTATCTCAATGTTGTTTCGATTTGCATTTCTTTAATGGCTAGGGAGGTTGAGCATTTCTTCATGTGTCTATTGGCCATCCTTCTTTCCTCTTCAGAAAAGTTTCTCTTAAAGTCTTTAGCCCACTTATTTATTGGGCAGTTGTTTCTTTGAAGATTTGTTCTTGGAGGAGTCAATTTTTTGAGTTCCAGGTACATTTTAGATATGAGGCCCTTGTCCGTTGTATGGCTACTGAAGATTTTCTCCCAATCCGTGGACTTTTGATTGATCTTACTAGCTATGTCCTTTGCCATGCAGAAGCTCTGCAATTCCATGCAATCCCATTTGTCCAACCTTTCTTTGATTTGTTGCGTTTCTGGGTCTCTATTAAGAAAATTTTGGTCTGTCCCAAGGAGAACTAGGGTTTCTCCTATTATACCTTCTAATGTTTTCAGAGTGTCTGCTTTGACTCAGAGGTCTTTGATCTTTTTGGAGTTGATTCTGGTTCAGTGTGATATATAAGGATCTAGCTTTAGTTTTCTCCAAGTAGTTACCCAATTTTGCAAGCACAATTTACTGAAGAGGCTGTCTTTTTTCCATTCTATTTTTTAGCTCCCTCTTTGAAGATTAGATGGCAATAAATCTGTAAGTTCATTTCTGGGTTTTCAATTCTATTCCATTGGTTCTGAGGTCTGTTCTTGTGCCAGTACCAAGCTGTTTTGATTACTATGGCCTTGTAGTAGAGTTTGAAATTTGGTATTGATATTCCTCCAGCACTGTTCTTTCTGTTGAGGATCGTTTTTGCTATTTGGGTCATTTATTGTTCCATATAAATTTTTGGATTGCGTCTTCTATATCCTTGAAGAATGAGGTTGGAATATTGATGGGTATCGCATTGAATTTGTAGATAGCCTTGGGAAGTATTGCCATTTTCATGATATTGATCTTTCCAATCCAGGAGCATCAGAGTTTTTGCCACTTTCTAAATTCTGTTTTGATTTCCTTTTTCAGTTTTGCAAAGTTTTCATCATAGAGGTCCTTCACTTCTTTGGTTAATTCCTAGGTATTTTATTTTTTGTGGTGCTATTACGAATGGAGTTGCTTTTCTAATTTCAGCCACACTTTTCTCATTGTTGGCATACAGAAAAGCCAATGATTTTTGAGGGTTAATTTTATACCCTGCTACTTTGCCAAAGTTTTGAATCAGCTTGAGTAATCTGGGAGTGGAGTCTGTGGGATTTTTTAAATACAAGATCATGTCATCTGCAAAGAGGGAGAGTTTTACTTCTTCTTTTCCTATTTGGATTCCCTTATGTTTACATCTGGTCTTATTCCTGTAGCTAGGTATTCTAATACTAGATTCAAAAGAAGAGGAGAGAGTGGACCTCCTTGTCTCCTTCCTGAGTTAAGAGGAAATGGCGTTAGTTTTTCATCATTAAGTATAATGCTGGCTGTAGGTTTGTTATATACACCCTTTATTGTATTGAGGAATGTTCCATGGATTCCTAATTTTTCCAGAACCTTCATCATAAAGGGGTGTTAGATCTTGGCAAATGCTTTTTCTGCATCTATTGAGATAATCATGTGGTTCTTATCCTTGCTCCTTTTGATGTGAAGAATTATATTAATTGATTTGCATATATTGAACCAGCTGTGCATCCCTGAAATGAATCCTGTTTGATCGTGGTGTATGATTTTTTGGATGAATTGTTGAAGTCGATTGACCAAAATTTTGTAGAAATATGACATTTATTACCCTTACTTATTTAGCATTATTACACATATAACATTTCTTTTATTATATCATATCACATAGGATATATGTAAATATGGGTTATACATCATTCTGAGACCATGGACTTTCACAGAAAAGGAAAACAATGTGCTAATATTGGCTTCTTACTGCATGAATAAATTTTTAGCCATCCTGGGATTTCAACTCACAGCCTAGAATGCCCAAACCATAAATGGGGTCACAGTCTTAGCAGACCAGCCTCTGGCAAACTGAGCTGCCAGGAAGTTCTGAGGACCTGTGATCAAGCCACAGGAGTGCCTGATACTTAGATAGATAGATAAATAGATAGATAGGTTGATTGATAGATAGATATAGATAGAGATATGCGTACATGGATATATATATATATATATATATATATATACACACACAAAGAGAGGGACTGTGAGGAATTTAAATTATATATATTATTACCAATTATTAGTTATTAAATTATGCCTCCATTTAATGAAATATCACTGTTGAATACTTATAAAAATATTAATTAAAATTATTCAATATCCTTAATCATACCATGGTTCTAGAATGGAAGACATCAATCCACTATTTTTTGTGTGGCATTCTAAAATAAAATCATGAATCAATGGCACATTTATTACTTTTTTTGGGGGGGTCCAGTCGTGGGGCCTGAACTCTGGGCCTGGACCCTGTCCCTCAGCTCTTCAGCTCAAGGCTAGCGCTCTACCACTTGAGCCACAGCACCACTTCTGGCTTTTTTTTCTTTTTGCTTACGTGGTGCTTTGAACCCAGGGCCTCAGGCATGCAAGGCAAGGGCTCTACCACTGAGCCATCTTCCCAGCCCCACATTTATTACTTTTATAACATTCCATTAGCATTCACAGGAACAGGAATGAGTTTGTCAGGATCTCGCTCCATTTGTGGGTGGCAGTCCTAGCATTCGAACTCCAGGCCTGGGTAGTTTACTTTGAATGCAAACCATTGGAATGACCCATTGAAAATTTCAGACTGTTATGATTGAAAAAAGAACAACAAGAAGAAAGTAAGGTGCCAGTGGCTCCTGCCTATAACCCTAGCTCCTCAGGATACTGAGATGTAGAAAATGCCAATTTAAATTCAGCTGGGGTGGGAAAGTCTAGGACACTCTTCTTTCTAAGAGATCACCGGAAAAATAAACATGAATAGGGCTGTGACTCAAGGGCAGAGTGCTACCCTTGAGAAAAAAGAACTCAAGAACAGGGGCTAGGATCATAGTACAGCAGTGTACATGCCCTCCCCCCCAAAAGGCTGCAATAACTCCATGCATGGATCTCTGTATGGATGATGGGCATTCAGCAGGTTGCCCATGCCCAGCCGTCCCAACCTGGGCAAACTGGGACAAGCCTTCATAGAGTACTAAGTGTGAGCTGGCAGCTTGAAGAAAGCACCCTCTTCCATTTAATAACTGAAGCCCTGAAGGCTTTGCCTGGGCTAGTGTGTGGAACGCGTGCATAATGTTCTGGCTGAAGCATCCCATTGGGACACTTTGCAGCCAGCCACTGCTTCCAGAGAGTCCACAGTCCGTAAACTGTAGGAGTTGTCCAAGGTTCTCTCTCCATAGTCTCTATCCCTCTGCAGGATGTGAGCCTAGAGCTCTGGGGCCTGGTGGCTATCACTCATCTATCATTCCTCATTGCCAAGTCAAAGGCTAGTCCCAAATCTTGGCATAAACATGAAATAATCAGCGATTTCTTTGCCAAAAGGGGTAAGTCAATAAATCTCACCGTCATAACTCCTGTTAGAAGTGAACCTTGGTCTGCGAATGTGGCTTAGTGGTAGAATGCTTACATAGCATGCACGAAGCCCTGAGTTCCATTCCTTACTACCACAGAAACAGAAAAAGCCAAAAGTGGCACTATGGCTTAAGTGAGAGAGTGCTAGTCTTGAGCAAAAGAAGCTCAGGAACATACCCAGACCCTAAGTTTAAGCCCCAAGACTGGCAAAAAGAAAAAAAAAGTGAGTCTGGTGAGACATATTCTTCTGGGACACAGAGGAGGGCCGAGGTTATAGGTAAGAGGTAAGGTAGAAGGCAGGTGCTGCTGGCTCACCCCTGTAATCTTAGCTACTCAGGAAGTTGATATCTGAGGATCCCAATTACAAACAGAAAAGTCTATATGAGACATTTTTCTCCAATTAAACAGCCAAAAACCGAGAAGTAGAGCAGTGGTTCTAGTAGAAGAGTGCTAGCCTTGAGCACAAAAGCTTAGGGATAGGACAATGTCCAGGCCATAAATTCAAACATCAGGACTGGCACACACACACGCACATGCTCGCACCTGTGCACGTGTGTGTGCATGCACGCACACACACACACACACACACACACACACACACTCAACACACCAAGATAGAGCATTTGCCAGTCACCTGCACAAAGTTCCATCTATAGCAACTCAATAATAAAAAAAAAAAAAGAGGTAGAAGGGAAGGAACGACTTGCTCCAGGAGGTGATATAACCAATGCCAAAATTCCACAAGAGTTCTAAGGCATGGAATAGGACAGAGAGCCTCAGGCAGAAGGTCCATCATGGCTGGACAACGGTCCTTAGGTGTCGTATGGAGCAAGTGGTGTAGGTGGAATGAAGGTTCTGTGGCTTCAGACATTCTGGCAGAACATTCAAGGCTGGGTCAAGGTTTGTTGAGACACAGGTAGGGCAAATGGTGGGGTACCAGAATGGGGCCCGGGGGAAGATTAGCTTGGTTTTTCACCATGGACCCCAGCCATTTCCTGTGGCTGGAAGCTTATTTTTCACACCTCCTGACCCTCAGGCCTCCTTTGCATGGAGGATTCAAAGTAAACACAGGGAAGAATGCTTGCTTAAGAAAAGCTTCTAACACAATGCCAGAAGTGGCTCAACCCCTGTAAATCCTAGCTACTCAGAAGACTGAGATCAGAGATCATGGGTCAAGCCAGCTCAGGTGAGAAAAGTTAGTGAGACTCTTCTTGCCGATGAACTACCAAGAGCCAGAAATAGAGCTGTGGCTCAAATGGTAGAGTGCCAGCTTTGAGGGAAAATGTTAAGAGACCAGAGGCCAGACCCTGAGTTCAAGCCCAGCATTGACACCTAAAAAATAAAACTTTCGGGAGCTCCTGAAAGGTCAGATCAGCCAGGTGCTAGTGACTCACACCTCTCCTCCTAGCTTCGCAGGAAGCTGAGATATGAGGATCAGGGTTCAAAACCAACCCCAGGCAGGAATTCTGGGAGACTATGATCTAAAAGGAACGTCCTGAATACCGGAATTGGCCCTGTAACTCAAGTGGTAAGCTGAAGAGCTGGGGGACAGCACTCAGGACCAGCGTTCAAGCCCCATGACCAACACCTGGCCTTCTTGGACCTCACTCTGTGACTCTAGGCAGAGTATTTTCCAGTGGGCCCCTGAGGATCTCCCAATGTCTTGGTGTCTTACAAGTCTTGAGTGCAGCCTCTTCTGAAGCCTTTTCCTATAGAGCAGGCCACAGCATCAGGGAAGGATCGAGCCCTGGGATACGGAGGTCATCAGTCGGGTCATCAGAACGGCATCTGTCATGGGTGCAGTGTGCATCAGACCATGCAATTGACATCTCAGATCATAGTTCTGGGCCAGGAGGGGCAAGGGCTGCAAAATGGCACAACAGATAACATCCACTCACATGAGTATCATAACAGTGTGAATCATCAAGCACACCTTGAGCGGGTGTTAAGTTGGGCTCATGATAGACTTTTAGGCTCAGGAATCTAAAGCCAGCTGGCTGCTGCTTGTAGCAGTGGCTATCTCTGGAGTCCCAGGGCTCAGAGCCCTGCTTTCCTCACCAGTGCTTGGGGGTATATGAAGGTCTGCAATGGTGGGCCGACTACAAAGAGCATCCATAGTGTCCTTCCCTTGGTCCTGTGGCCCATGCATGGATTGAGGGGCAGGTTCCATGGCACTAACTGCCGTGGCCCAGAACCCTCAGCCCAAAAAGGATAGGGAGAAACTACTTGATTTGCCTTGAGAGTTTACTATGTCTATGCCTCAGGACTGCCCACAGTTCTAGCTCAGCTCATCATTACTACCTTCCTCTGTGTGTGTGTGTGTGTGTGTGTGTGTGCTTGTGCACACATCTTGGTACTAGGGCTTAAACTCAGGACCTGAGCTCTGTTCCATAGTTTTTTGTTCAAGGCTAGCACTCTACCACTTGAGCCACAGCTTTTCTTCCAGCTTTCAGGTGGTTATTTGCAAAATGGAGTCTCACAGACTTTTCTAGCTGGGCTGCCTCTGAATGGCAATCCTCACATCTCAGCCTCTTGAGGAGCTAGGAATATGAGAATATGAGCTATTAATATCTTGCCATGCTTTCCTTCTTGGCTAAAACACACTACCTTTCTCCCAGCCAAGCACCCATCTAAAGCTACCCCTCCTATCCCAGGCTTCAGATGAAACATACCCATCCTTGATCTAGGCCAGGGCAAGTAGACAGCTGTTATAACAGAAGAGAGGATGAAAAGACATCCTTGCAGCTGGGTGCCAGTGGCTCATGCCTATCATCCTAGCTATCCAAGGCTTACACCTGAGGATCAATCAAGATTCAAAGCTAGCCTGGGCAGACTCTTATCTCCAATAAATCATCAAAAAGGTGGGAAGCAGAGCTACTGTAGTTCAAGTGGTACAGCAACATCCTTGTGCAAACAAGCTAAAGGATACCCACCTACGTTCTGAGTTCAAGCCTCACTGAACACACACACACACACACACACACACACACACACACACACACACACACACACACACACACGCTGACATCCTTAGTAGGTGCCAAGTGGTCAAAAAAGCAATCCTAGCTACTCAAGAAACTATGCTCTTAGGATGGCAACTTGAAGCCAGCTTAGGCAGGAAAGTATGTGAGACTCTTCTCTCTACTAAACTACTAAAAAAGATGAAAGGTGAGCTGTGATTCAAGTGGTAGATTGTTAGCTTTGAGCAAAGGAAGCTCAGGGACAGTGCCTCAACCCTGAGTTCCAGCTCTAAGATTATTTTTAAGACACCCTTTGCCTCCACCCCACCCCCAATCAGGCCATAAATCCAGACTTCAGTCACCCTAGATCTCACTTCCATAGCACTGCCAGAAGTGGCTGGTGTGTGGCCAGCACTGGGTTAAGAAGTGAGCATACACAAGGGGAGCATAGCCAGGTCAAGGCTAATGCCCCAGAAAATTAAGGCATTGTCCATACCACTCTCTCATTCCCCAGTTCAATGGCCCTGGAATCTAAAGTCTATGCCTCTGTATTCTGGGCATCTGGAAATGTCTAGAAGGACCTGAGAGGCCCAGCTGGGGCCAGGAGATAGACTTGCCTGTGATAAGGTATGCTGACATTTCCTAGACACCTACGGATACACTTCCAAGCCACCTTGGCCTCACCTCCCATGTAGCACTGGATCCTATTTGCTTGGGTGGTCTTCAGTCAGCTATCAAGATTGAGTTGACTAGAGCCCCTGGCAATCCCCCTGCCTTCCCCCACTCCACTGCCAGCCTGCTGGGAGGGCTGCGCAGCCAAAAATCCAGCTAAGGAAAGGACAGGACAGCCCATGACTAAGCCCCACGCCAAGACCCAGGGATACCCTAATTCCAGCTGGCCTTCCTGACCCAGAATCTCCAGGAGGCGGCCAATGATTTGGACAGGCCAGACTTGGACCCCAATGAATATCTGGAATGCGGGTCTCTGGCAATTTAGGATTCATTGTAGACCCTGATAGGGCGCTAAAGGCAAGGTCGGCATGGAGGTGGGGCCCCATCAGAGGTCAGAAAGAGACAGACAGGCACCCAGAGAGGGGACAGAGAAAGACGAGGGAAAAATACACACACACAAACACACACACACGCACACACACACACACACACACACACACACACACACACACACACACACACCATGACACATACTGAACTAGACAGAACAGAGGCCCAGGAGCAAGATGGATGGGACACAATTAGAGGAGAACAGACAAAAAACATTCATTGATAGATGGATAGGCATTCAGACAGGGAGACAAAGACAAAGACAGCCAGAGCACTGAGAGAAAAAGCACTGGCCGACCAATCAGAAACAATCAGCTGGAGAGACAAACAGAGCAAGAGATGGCAGAGGTGCATGTCATGAAAGACTCAGAGAGCCCCAGAAAATTCAAGGAGGAGAGAGGGAAGTAAGGTGCCTTTTCTTGGTGACAGTGGGCCCAGTGGGCTCTGGGAAGACAACCAGGCAGAACCCCCAGAAGCCATGTGAAGGCCACTACCTCCTCTCTATGTCTCCCTAGGGTGGGGCTATGCTTCCCCCAGGTACACTGCCAGTCAGTGCCAACCTTGTTCGTGTAAGACCAAGCTCAGCTAGGAAGCTTAAGGAACCTGCAGCTAACACCTAAGGCTCATGTACATGAACAGTCAAAAAGACATGACTAAGGCTCATGTACCTGAACAGTCAAAAAGACATGACAGTCAACCAGAGTGACTACCATGATCAGCAGTCACACAGATGGGCAGACATGTTGGCTGAGAAGCTATATTGGGGATGTGGCTCACAAGGCGGAAATTCAAAAGCAAGCACCTTTAGGCCCCTGGCAGAAAAGTTCATCCTGCCCTAGTGGCTGGGCCTTTTTCCTTTTGGTCCCCCCAGAAGCCTTGCCTGGTACTCTAGAGCCCCACCCTGCCCTCTTGTGTTTCCTACATCAGGGCTTTCATTCCAAAGGCCTCCCTCTTCAGTATTCTTGCATTCACCAGATTGCTGGTGTGTAGTGCATGGTCCATGCCCTTTGAGCCAACCCTAAGCTCCTCTCAAGTGTTCTAAGAGGGCCTGTTCTCTATCTGTGCTGGGTGTCTAGATTAGAACATTCTCCCATGCACTCTAATAGGCTGCACATCTCATTTCAGCTTTCTGTCCCTGAACCGCATCTTTTCAGTGGGCCACCAGCTTCTCCCTTATAACATATGTACATGGCCTGGCACCGATGATTCGTGTCTGTAATACCCAGCTAGTGAGCAGGCTGAGATCTGAGCATCGTGGTTCAAATCCAGCCAGGGAATGAAGTTCACAAGTATTTCTTCTTCAATGAAGCACCAAGTATATATATATATATATATATATATATATATATATATATATATATATATATATATATATATATATATACACATATATATGCCAAAGGTGGAGGGAGGTATCGTTCAAGTGTTAGACTGCCAGCCTTGAGCAAAAGAGCTCAGGGACAGCATCCAGACCCTCAGTTCAAGTCCAAGTACTAGCACATGTGCACACGTGCACATGAACTCATGAAAACATATGTGTTCATATCCAGACTTCCTTGTTGGGTTTACTCAGCTTAAATTCCTTTCTTGGCTCAGAAACCATGAACCACCTCCTGGTCTCATGATGCCTCAGGTTTCTCCAGTTAAGGCTACTTGATATGGGATTGGTATATGCACTGGAGCAGTCGGAAAGCACGGCGTCGCCATGTGGAAGAGTTTGAGAGGCCAGTGAAGAACTATCCATGGGGGTCTGTGCAGAATGAGGTGCTAAGACACACACACCCTGCCCAGAAATTAGAGATATACCATTCCTGATTTCAGACATTCATGGCCTCTCAGAGATGTGTCAGGCTTGGCTTCATACAATCCCATTCCATCCTAACACTAGGGACTCTTAGAGAAAGAGAGAAGACCTCCAACATCTCTGGTGTGTAAACTCTCCCTTCCTTTCAAACAAGAACTGGTGCCTGGATCTCTCTATCATTTGCCTTTCCAGTTGGAGTGTTCCAACGGGCTGGTCTTTCTCTTCCAGAAGGAACTAAGCCCCTATCCTAGACTGTCTTCTAAGGGGTTTCTTCCAGAAGTGATTCAGTTGGCTTGCTAGCATGGAAGGAAACAGGTCTGTTTGGCTGAAGGAAGGACTCAAGGAGCAAGACCCTTTGTGTTAGCCCTTCTCAGTCCTGTTCTGGAGCCCATACTGGCCACAGGGCTCAGGTCACTGGAGGGGAAAGGCACATTCCTCATAGATCCCCCCCCCTGACCTTCTCCCTCCGGTGTAAAGGAATGCACCCACTTGACATGGCCACTGAAAGGGGCCAATGTGAGGGGTGAGGGGAAGGGGGAGCTCAAGCAAATCAGGTCTGAGTGCCTTCTCTCCTCTGAACTGGGATTAGTGGCTAGTGCAGGTGCAGGCAACCTCCTCAGAATGCCATCTGAATCCCTAATTATGGAACCAAGAGAAGATCTAGGTCCACAGTCATCTTGGACTCTCTCCCTGTCAATATTTAGATCTCAGGAGAAACCTGAGTCCCCTACAGAGTTTCTATGGGAGAAAAGCCCTACCCAAGTCGGGTCCTAGCTTACTAATGTTGGGCAACCTCACTTTTCTATCATTCATCGGAGACAAAATGCATGAATGTGTGTATGTATATATACTCGTGTGTATTTATAGTCTGCATGACCAAAGTCAAAAAAGTCCAGTACAGAAAAAGGGCATGTATAAATACATACACATATGGCAAATATATTGATGCGAATATACATAGAGAGAGGAGAGAGGTGCATAGTCCCAGGACCCAGGCCCTGGTGTCATGCACATTAGGGGAGTTCCAGCAGCAGAGTGGAGTTCAAAGAAGTGGTAGTATGGAAAGACATTTGAACCTGCTCAGGCCTGCTACCCAAACTGTTACTCAGGAAGCTGACATGGAGAGGAGTTTGAATCCAGTCGGGGCTTCAAAGTCCCTGTTCCATGAACCTTTCAAGTTTATATTGTTTTCTAATTTTCTGACAGAACTGCAGGGAGGCTCCACCACTTGGTTTGCCCACCAGTCCCCAGGCCTTTGGCAAGACCAACCGCGGACTCCCCGCATTCAGTCACAACCACCCCTGCTCCCTGCATTAGGTCACGACCCTCACTGGGGCTTGACCCTTGGGCAAGACCTGCACCACCCCTCCATTCGATGGCCAGTACTGGCGCCTTGGGTGGGACTAACACAGGAGCTCCGCCCCTCTGTTTGGCTGCAGGCAGAGGTGCTTTGGGTGACACCTTCATCGGGGCTCCGCCCCTTGGCTCAGCCCCCAGTACTGGCAACCTGGAGAGACGGCCAGTGGGCTCCGCCCCTTAATCAGTTGATGGTGGTGGTGCCTTGGGCGACATCAGCACTGGGGCTCTGCCCCTCAGACTGCCCACCAGCAGCGGCCCTTTTGACAACATCCACGCCTTGGCTCTGCCCATTTGTTCACATTCCTGCACTGCCCAGTAACCGAGATCTGCACAAGGGTTCCGCCCCTTAGTTCGCCTGCCAGCACCAGCACCAGCGCTTTAGAGGAGGTTCACACCTGGAATCTGCCCCTTCGGCTGCCTAGGGTGGGACCCGCAGTAGGGATCTGTCCCTTATGTAGCCCGCTGGCACTGGGGCTCTGTTCCTAATATTGCCTGCTTGCACCCCCTGCCTGGGGCAGGACCTGCACCCGGGCTCTGCCTCTCAATTCACTCACAAGCAGAGGTGTCTTAGGAGGGACCGGCAACTACACCTGGGCTCCACCCCCTAGTTCAGCCTCCAGAATCCCCTGCCTTGGAGGAGTCAGCATGGGGCTCCACCCCTTCGCTGGCACCTGCTGACACTTGGGCTCCACCTATCCATTCTTGCCTGCAGGCACCAGCATCATTTGACAAGACCAGCCCCAGGGCTCAGCCTCCTAGCTCACTTGCCAGCAGAGGTGCTTGGGGCAGTTTCTGCCATGGGACTCTCTCGCAGGAGTGCCTTGGGCAGCACCCTAACTAGGGCCCCATCCCATCGGTTTGCCCACCAGTACCCGCACCTTGGGCAGGACTCATCCTTTAGGTCTCCCGCCATCCCCTGGATTCAGAGCAGAACAGATGCAGGAGCCTGACCGGGCCCACCCACTTCCTCCTGCTCCCACCTGCATCACAGGACAGACTTGTGCCAGGGCCCTGCCCTTTCAGGCTTGCTGACATCTGTTTCCTGAGCTTGGTCCCACCCCATTTTTCCTGCTGCTGCTCGGATCTCAGTTAAGACCCACAAACCAGTGCCTTGTTCCCAGGAGGCCTTTTGCAGCCCTGGTACCCCAGGCAAGACCTCCAGGCTGAGGACCCAGCAACTCTTCCTCCTTCCCATGTCAGCCCATGAGAGTGGGACAGCTCCAGAAGTCATTTTCTGGAAAGCAGCATATGGCCCTGCACCACAGGAAGTCATGCTGGGAACAGGCTGGGAAGCTGGAAGGTAAGACATGGGTGATCCATGGTGCTACTGTCCTGCATGGCCTCTGAATCCCGTGGGCTTTCCTATCCAGACCCAGTGAGAACTGGTACAGAGCCCTTGACAGAGGAATGAGGAGCTGAGCCAGCCAAGTGTGCTTTTGCACCCTTGGGGAGTGGGGCCCTCAGTAGAGATTTGTGGGTTGGGAGTAGAAGGGGGAACGGGGGCCTGCACCTGGAAACTTTGCCCCAGGAAAGACTGCTTTGGAAGTAGCATGCCCGGAAGGGATGAGGTTGGAGCAAGCTCCAGGACTCTTGATGGCCCATGGAGCATTTGCCATTCTGAGAGGGCCGGGCTGCCCAGGAGGGTTGGGATAAGTGGAAGGGGCATGAAACTTAGGACAGGGGTAGGCCAGGAATGGAGGAGGTGGGGCCGATGGGGGAAATGTAGGAGCAAGGAGGGAGCAGATGGGGAGGGAGTCTTGGTGTTGTGCCTGCTGGGCCCCTAGGCCCCTATGGTTCGGAGAAGCAGGAGAGGGACTGGCGGGGCAGGAGAGGCAGGAGCAGTCAGTGAGAAAGGGCTGGCCAAGTGGGGAAGAGGAAGGCAGGAGTTCTGGGCTTTCTCAATGAGAACCAACCAGGGCTGCCAGTGAGGGGCAGCAAATGGGGAGCAGGCCAACCCAGCAGTGTGGAAGGGGGAACTCGGGGCTGCTGCCATCTGCCTGGGGGGGGGGTAGGCCTCCAGCAGGCTTTGCTACAGCACATCCGACCATACCAATGGGGCCACGGGGCACCAGCAGCATCAGTGGGTGAGGCCTACCTCCTCCCAGCAAAACATCCTGGGAAGGGGGAATGTAGGAGATAGGAAAGGCTGCCCTCAACCTGTGGGTCCCTTCTGACTCCTGAGGCCTCTCTAATTCAGACCCACTGTGACTGACATGGCCCAGGAGCCAACAGAGAGCCTTGGCTCTGTGTGTGGCTATGGCATTGAGAGGTCATTCCTGGGGAAATGGGCGAGCCTGGGGGAGTGAACTCAAGTCATATCTGGGAGCAGTGGAGGGGGGAGCCTCCCACGTGAATGCAGCCCAGCTTCTGGATTTCCCACACAGATCAGACTTGGTTGCATAGGGCTGGGCAGCCAAGAGGGAGCCAAGAAGGAGCTGGGGATGAGTGGGGGGGGGGGGTTGGGGAATCAGCTGGTGACCTCCCCATGTGGGGTGAGGAAAGGCATCTCCAGAGGAAAGGGGTTGGGGGAGGCAACGTGCACCTGCAGAGACCACAGCAGAAACAGGCCAGGAAGGAAGAGGGGGAAACGTGAGCCAGGTGCTTGGGCCTACCCATGCCCCACCAGGGAGTCCATCTCTCCTAGTGAGCTGTCTCCCTGGAGTGGAGGGAGGGGTGGGATTGTGCCTTTGGCTCCCTAGGTGGGGAGGGGGCAGGGACATGTCCCACAAGCCTTATCCAGCCATGGAGAGGTCCTTCCTGCACGGGGAAGGTGGAGAGGGCGAGCACAGTGCAGAATCAAGCCCAGAAAGGAGCAATGGAGGATGGATGCATGGTGTACAGGGAGCACCCTCTGGCTCAGCAGTGGAGCAGGGAAGAGCTGGCGGGGTGGGGGGGAGGGAGAGAGTTGTGAAAAGCCCCATCTGGTGCTGGGCACAGAAGTGTGGGAAGGCTCCAGTGGGCCTGTTATCTTAGGGGCAGGTACACTTATGGCCTGGACTGCTGGACGTGTAGGAACTGGGGCCTGGAGAAACAGGAAAGGGGGGAGCAGTTTGCATCCAAGCTCGGGGGCATGGGACAGGGGGTGGGAATGGCTGGAGAGCATGAGGCCATGGAAACAGAAGGCCAGGTGGACTCTAACTCCCACACGAGTCCTGGCACAAGGAGAGAAGGAGGGGTGGGTTGGCCCGGCTCTGGAGCCAGTTCCAGGCCCAGAGTGATGGCTGGGGCATGGCCCTACATGCTGGGATGGGAGGAGACCTCTGGGGACAGATATAAATGAACTTTCCTGTCCGTACCCAGAAGCCTTCAGGAGCCAGGGGCCAGGGACGGGATTAAATCATCTACTTGAAAAGCATTTTGTAATATCCTATAGAATATGAAATTACAAACAAAAAACATTATTTTAAATCTAAATTCTAATTTAGCCAGGTCTACTAAGTCCAACATTAGATGAACTTTGCTATTTCTCCTGGCTTAGGCTTTCATAATCCTTCATAATTTCTTTGGAATCCAACAGAATGATGCTTACTTTTTCAAATTTTTCGTTGGAAATCATGAGCCATTTTACATCTGGGATTGTTCTGTAATGAAAAGAGTATTTAAAACACAACTGAGGACTATATATGAGTTGCATGTCAATAGGAAACTTATCTCAAAACATAGTGACAAAATTAGCCCAAACTTCAAACTGTGTATTTCTTTCTTGTTGTTTGGTTTGTTTTATTGAGACAAAATTATGCTACCTGGTCCAGGGAAGGTATTGCTATGTAATTCCACTCTCTAATCTCCTGTCTTAGTCTCAGTGCTAGAATTTTTGTCTTGTATCACATTGTCCTACCATGGTTTGTTGGTTTATTTAATCTAGATACAGACTAGCAATTCTGAACTTCTCTGATGATATTATCCATGAGATTGACTGCTCAGACTGTTTATGTACAGTTTTGAAAGATGTTCTAACATTTGACACAAGATATGAACATTTTCAGATGCACCTGCAGGGGTCTCTGATTCATTCCTCCATGGATCTGATCCCATTAATAATGATTACTTGACTCTCTTACTATCTCTAGTCCCTACCTATGTAATAGTCTCAAACTTTTTTGAAGGAAGTTCACTTGAATACTTTCTAATATTAAAAATTATCACTTGATTCTAGTCTTACTCAGGAAATATTTTCTATTGTTTTCTAACTTTTCTACATATTCTGAGAGTTGTTTCATTTGTGCATTTGTTTGTGCACATATAAGTGCCTCTAAGTGTATGTGTATATGTATGTTTGTATGTATGTATGCAAAAGCCTCAATCTCTTATTCAGCCATCTTGCTCATGACTGGTATTCCATCTCGTGAGCGCTTCTTCCAATTCAGCTTTTGCCTGGATAATTATAGGTAGTGTCTCAAAGCCTGTTTTCTCAGGCTGGATATAAACTGAACTTCCCAGACTCCTTTATAGTCTTAGGTTTTATTTCTCCAGGAGTATCAACTTTTAAACGACAAACATTTTTGTGAGTATAAAGTCTGAGCTGTAGCCCAAATTTTTAACTCAAGAATACATATAAAGATAGATGAACATACACATTACATATCCTGAGTGTACACTGTTAAAAATGTGATCTTAAGCCCGTTGGCAGTGAGATCTGAGGATGGGGTTCAAAGCCAGCCCAGCTAGGAAAGGCCCAGAGACTCTTTTCTCCAATTAACTACCAGAATCCTGACATGGCACTGTGACTCAAGTGGTAGAGCACTAGCCTTGAGCTTAATAGCAGAGGGACAGTTCCCAAGCCCAGAGTTTAAGCCCCACTACCATAAAAAAGAGAGAGAAAGGAAAAGAAAGAAAAAAAGAAAAAGAAAAGTGATCTTAGCCACCAGTTCATTGCTAGTATCATTCCTGCTCTCTCAACATGGCCTTTTTGTTCCAGTTATGTCCATGCTCTTATATCTGACTTGCTAGGAACCGAAATTATACCTCCACTGTAATTTTCACTAGTTTACATGATTAGCTACCATGATGAAAGAGATGAAAGAGCCTCATAAGTCATGTTCCACTTAGTAGTAATGCTTTCTCTATATCACACTCATAGATTGACATGTTGGCCTTGGCCTTATTGTTTCAAAGTTGTCTTATTTGCAGAGTCTTCTATAGTGTTTGAACCATTATACTTAAACACAGAAATTCTCTTTCTCCTATTATTCCTATTGTTTCTCCTAATGTTAACCTATGTACCCTTGGGAAAGAATCAACAACACCCACACTCACAATAAAATGTTTCTGAGAACCTTCTTCCCAATTAATATTGGGCTTAATTTACAGAGCATTTAGGAAATTTATACTTAATGTACTCCAGGATAATGTTTTCTTTCATGTTTTTTATTGTGGGTTTGTTACATAAGTAAGCTAATGAATACATTATCTAACGAGCATTGTTAGCTCCTCTTTTATTTGCCCCCTGCCATCCCTTTTCTCTCCCCCTCCCCAACTCCTTCCTCCCCTCCCCAAGTTGTAAAGTTTGTTCTCTACATGGTGTCTTGTTCATCTTATTGTTACAATTGATTATACTTTATCCTTGTTTCAGCATTTTGATATTTCCCTTCCCATCCCCACATTAGGAAAATGTAAGTGCAAGAAGCAGATCACCAAACTCAAATACAGTGAAAAAATACCGTGGAGGATGAAAATAGAACAGAAACAAACAAACGACATAGTAGGGCTGGGAAGGTGGTTCAGTGGTATAGTGCTTGCCTTGCATGCATGAGGCCCTGGGTTCGATTCCTCAGAACCACAGAACCAAAAAGAAAAAAGCTGAAAGTGGTGCTGTGACTCAAGTGGTAGAGTGCTAGCCTTGAGCTGAAGAGCTGAGGGACAGCGCCCAGGCCCAGAGTTCAGGACCCACCATCGGAACCCCCTCCCAAAAAAAGACATAGTACATGTTAGATACATTAAAAAATTGCAAGAAAGCAAAAAAAAGTTGTGTCCCTATCTTGGGATTCATTTCACTTAGCATCATCTTCTATGGCGATATGTACATGGATAATTTTTATAAGCCATGTAAATGCCATATTTTCTCATTTCTAAGTTGTTTCTGAAACATGTGTTACCTCATGTCCAAAGATGTACTTGTGCTATTTCAATGAAGCTAGAAAATATTCATTTTTACTGGGAGCAGCATCATAGATTGTTATTGGAAGTAGATGGAAGGAACTGTTATGGGCAGTGGTAAATGATTCCAAGACAGGAATTGAACATAGAGAAATGACAAAGTTCAAGATAATTTGTGCTGTTCTTTTTACTGAACAAGAAAATAATCCAAGACTAGAAGGAAAATCTGTCCCTGACTTTTTCGAGTGTGTTCTTTACTCATATAAAACTTTTCTCTAAACTTCTAGTTGAGAGTATTACAAAAAGAAACAATATGCCATTCGCAGGCCAGCATAGAAAAAAAAACACGAAATAACTTTGTTTTAAGGTGTTCTACTGCAAAGAAAGAAAGACATGGAGGTTTTAAAATTTCTTATGCATGGATATTTCACTCCTGACATGATTGTCTTGTTGCAGAAGTCCTTTATCCATTCCTCTAATCTGGTCCTGAGTTTGCCATAGCAATAAAGATTCTAAAAAGAAGGATGCAGTGTGTATGATCAGCAAAAAGAGCCTCTTCTCAAACAGTGTTAAACGATGGTCCCAAAGAAATATGTGGCGTTATTTTTTTTGTTTAGTTTGTGCTAGTTCTGGGGCTTGAACTCAGAGGCTGGACCCTGTCCCTGAACAATTGTCTTTCCTGCCCACCTGACCCCAAAGCTAGTACACTATTTCTTCAACAAAAACTCCACTTCTGTTTTTTTTTTTGGTGTTTAATTAGAGATAAGAATTTGACAGACCTCTCTTGCCAGGGTTGGCTTTGAACTGTGATAGTAAGAAACCCAAGTGACATCAACTATATGGACTTCTCATTTGAGAAATATTAGATGAAGTTTATTATAAAGCTAATATTTGACAATTTTTAAAAGAAGAGAATATGTCCAACAAAGAAGCCATAACAAATAACAGCAAAAGTAGGTACACTGAATCATTTTGGAATTAGTTTTTCTGCTTGGGAAGATTACTATTGACTTTGTAGTTCTTTTTGGGGAAAGTTAATGTCATATTTGCACTTTTGTTTATTGGTCGTGAGGCTTGGACTCTGATTCTGGGCAATGTCCCTCAGCTCTTCAGCTCCAGTTGAGTGCTTTATCACTTTAGCTACAGCACCACTTCCGAGTTTCTGTTGGTTAATTGAATATAAGAATCTCGTGGACTTTGCTGACCAGGCTGGCTTTGATCTACAATCCTCTTGTCTCAACCTCCTGAGTAGTTAGGATTACAGGCGTGAACCACCAGCACCCGGCTCATATTTGCATTTATGTGCACTTAATGACACTATGTAGACAAAGAATGGAAATTTGAATCAAATGATGTAACATTGCAGGTTTTCGGAAAAATTGAGGTAGCAATAAATATGTCCTCCTTTTCCATGTTGTTACATTAATGACTCATGAGTTATGGGACTCTTACATTAGCATCCTCTGCTGTCTGTGAATGTGGACTTAGTATCAATAATTGTTAATAGAGAAATAGAGAAAGACAGATTTTTAGAAAGCAAAGAAGATCTGGTATGAAAAAACAACATAGAAATAGATACAACTTATCCCACAGAGATTAAGAACTAGCTTAAGAGATTAGAATGCTAAAGGCAATGAGGAATAAGCATAGTTGATAACTAGTTCTTCAATAACCAAAACTGGTTCCCTAGAACAGTTTCCGGTATAATTATTTTTTATTATCATTTATTTCTTCCATCTGGAGTTATTTCTTCACTTCTGTCAAAACTATTACTTATCCTGTGCTTTTTGGTGCCATAACTGAACAAAAAGTTTTCCAAATCTCACTTAGACTATCCTCATTGTTATTAGCAGTGACCACTCAGAAGCCTGGAATCTTTGAATTTCCAGGATTAATCCTCACCTGATATCTAAGCACATTCCTAACATTAATTGTCGTGACCTATTAGCAAACCTTTTTTTATTTTGTTTTCAACACAGTATTCTAATATAGGTAAAGTATATGAATTAAGGACGATTGTTAGACATAGTTGGGAAGAACATTTATATATTTCAAGTATACTTTCTTTATTTGTCATTTACTAGCTAAATGACTTTTTTTTGCCAGTCCTGGGGCTTGAACTCAGGACCATGGAACTGTCCCGGAGCTTTTCAGTTTTTTTGCTCAAGTCTAGCACTCTACAACTTGAGGCGCATTACCACTTCTTTTTCTGTTTATGTGGTACTGAGGAATTGAACCCAGGGCTTCATGCATGATAAGCAATCTCTGCCATGAAGCCACATTTTCATAGCCTTAAATGACTTTCTTAAGATGGCATTACTTTTTCATTCCATTATTTTAATTTAGACTGGATGGTAGAAAAGGAAGTGGAAACCAATACTAAGTCCAGTAAGGTTGACATTCCTATCACATCACTAAGGAAGTACAGTGTTAAGAACTGTAGGACTCATAAGGCTGTTTCATGTAACATTATTATGGGGGGGAAAAAAACATTTAACAGTCATCTCCGATATCCAAAACATACTGCTTCACTTTCAAGGTCAAGAGCCAAATGATTTGTTTTTCCTCTTCCCCTCCACAAATTATGCCGACATCAAATACAGTGAAAGCAGGGGTTATACTGTGGACGAGGGACATACAAAACAACAAAGAAATAATCTTATAAATGTGTTAGAAACAATGGCATGAAAGTAAAAAAAAACATTTGAATACATATCTTAGGGTTCATTTCCCTAACATCAACTTATCTGAACTTTTCTGCTTGACTCAGACAAATACTAGTTGTTGCATATAAGGGAAACCATGGGACCTGTTTCTTTGGGCCTGGCTTACTTCACTTAATATAATTTTTTTCCAATTCTTTCCATTTCCTAACAAGTGCCATTCTTTCTGATAGAGGCATAGAATTCCATTGTGCATATATACCACTTTTTCTTGATGTTAGGTGAATGAACCCCAAGATAAGTATTTAAATGTTTTTTTTCCTTTCACACAATTGTTTCTAACATATTTATAAGGTGATTTCTGTGTTGCTTTGTATGTCGCTCCCCCACAGCATAACCCCTGTTTTCACTGTATTTTATGTTGGTATAATTTGTGAAGGGGAAGGGCAAAATCAAATCGTTTATCTAGGGATACAGCTGTGCCCTTTGCAACAATGAGATGTACAAGTCGTTATGTGGAAAATGAACTTTACCACTTTGGTGTGGGGCGGTGGGAAGGATTGGGTGGGGGGCTGGGGGAGGATGGGAAGGGATGGGAAGGGGAAACAAAGAAGGAGGCTACAATGCTTGATAAGAAATATACTCATTATCTTGTCCATGTCATTGTAACCCCTCTGTGCAGTATTTTCACAATAAAAAAATAAAAAAGAGTCAAATATCTCAGCCTTTTATTGATTGAGTGTGATTCCAAGGAAGGAAGAAGGAGGATGTGGAAGTTGATGGTGGGAAAATATGTATATTGGCTCCCTGTCCACATTTTTTGCATTTTTAAAAAGTGCTACTGATGAATTCGCACATAAATATAGTTGGCTATGCTATCGGCACAAGATGCAGATAAATGAAGATATTTCTTCTGGTGGATAGTCACATATATTAACAAAATCCAGTTCTGGAAACAAAAGAGACTAGGTAAGAAAGTACAAAGTATTGTTCCTAGCAAAACAAAAATGTAATATTGAAATGATTACTCCAGATTTCTTTGATATTTTACGCTGTCTCAGTATCAAAATGTTCTCTAATTCTAGTAATATCCAAGCATGAAAGACATAATTTGAAGATATCAGTAGTTTTAGAAACAAAGGTACATAATACCTCCCTTCCTGCAAAGACATGTGATGGCAAGTATGATTGATTGTATTATAGTTCTCTTCTTTTTCTTCTTTATCTCAAGTGTTGAATACCTTGGCATATTATACTGTCCTGCATCAGCTTCTTGTAGGTGAGATTTACCTCTACTCTGCAATGTCAAGATGGGTCATGTGACATACTTAAGCTTACAAAAATGAACCAGAAGTGGTCAAAGGTTATTTCTAGGGGAAGATTTCTATCCCCTTGTCTCTGTCTAAGAACTAACTTCTTTTCGCTTAGCTATAAAAATAGCATATATACAGAGGAAATCTTCTTTCAACTTATATACTGGGAGAATATCGCATGTGAAATTGAGGCAAAACTCAAACACAGCAAGAATTAAGCTAATATTAGAATATGATATATAAGATATTAGTTTCTCACCATTCTTGTATACCTTTATGATAGTTGACTACAGCACACCAAAATTTAACAAATAATAAATAAGTACTAAACAAATAGATAACACTTTCTGTTTTATGCTATTACATTACATTTTTTAATAAATAAGCATTATCTATGTGATCACTTGTGGGGCTAACTTTTTTATAAATGTGTTTAATCACTTTAGACCATTGTATCTAATATCCACAATCATTATCCAGACCTTGTAATTGAGATGAGGAAGAACAAAATATTTAGATTTCACCTTCTCTTTTGCTCTTCTCCTTTTTCTAGTGTGAATTCTCATCCTATCTCCAAATTCTCCTATTAATAAAGGAAGAATGACACATTGTGGATATCAAGCAAAAGGCTTCAAAGCCAGAATTTCATTCTTTCAGAAATAGATGAAGTAAATCAGAGTGGCAAGAGGAAGAATAAAAACATGAATATTTTCCCTTTCTGGCTTCCATCATAGAGTCTGAACATGACTCTAAATAACTAATACACCATTTGCTTTGGCTAACTTTTTAAAAATACAGTTTTTTAAATAAATAGAATTTTAAAAATTAAAAAGAATATTTCTAAAATAAATAGTAATTTGTCGTTTGCTTTTAGGAGGTATGAAATAAGACTGCATTAACATTGTGTGAGTTGAGAGGCTAAATTTTATCAGAATCTAAACATAATGAAAAATAGATGATTTTAATATACATAGTTTTTAGATACATTTTTAACGTGACATACACACAGAGACATCTTTTTTCTTCTTTTCTTCTCCACATTGATTCAACTTCAACAAGCAGTTCATGTAATTCAAATAACTGTTTCTTTCAGAACTAGATTAGACCCAAAAATGTTAGAAGAAAAGAACCAGTATTGGGTGGTGCGTTCTTTAAAAATAGCAGTCAAATAAATATTAACCATAATCCCAAAATAATAACAATCAAATGCTCTTGAAAAGAGATTTTTAAGCAAAGTGTATAAAAAGTGATAGTTCCAGAACTGTTTCAAGGGCTGCTCTTTAGCGTTTAAGATTTCTTTTACATGGCAATGTTTTAATCAGGATTAAATGCTTTCAGGAACTAAATTTTTTCTAGTTATATTTCATTGAAGAAATATGTTGTTCAAAATTAATGAAAGGATAACATATGATAGTAGAAAGAATGCTTACACACTCATTTTGGTAGGCAGTAAAATACCTTCCCAAAATATACATAGTCCCCATACATCTAATCCCTCAAATGTAGATTTACATTTTATATATAATTTTGTAAAACAATCACCTTTCATTACCCAAGGAACACAAATTTGAATAATTATCCGATGGGGAAAGTATACTCAAACGGGTACTTAAAAGTCCCAGCTGCAGTTCAAAGGGACATGATTAGGTAAGAACCATCAGAAAGATGTAATGATGCTACATTAGAAGATAAAGCAAAACCACCCAGATTCTGAAGTTTGTGGAAAGCAGAACAGGAAGTAAATGACTTTTCCACTAGAATCATCTGAAAAATATTTTAGCTCTGTAGATGGCTTGATTTTAATCTAGTGAGACTTCTTTTAGATTTCTGTCCTTTAGAAGTGTAAAATGAAAATATTCATTATTCAAGCCAATTAACTTGTAGAAATTTTTTTGCAGGAGATTTGGTTTTGTAAACTAACTAAATTTCGGCCTTTTCCTGATGCAACTACAGGGACACCACATGTCCTAGTTTCTGAGAATAAGAAAAAGTTGCCACCGGCTTTGTACACGTGTATGATGTAAATTCTACTAAAGGCCTTCATTAATGAAGTCTGAAAATTCTAAATAATATCCAAATAAGAAGCTCCCTAACTTTATTTTCACGTTTTGGGATTACTAACTACTAAACTTATGTAGAAGGCTAGCGTAAGAATATTCAAATGAAATCTGTCTCCTAATATTATAAAGAAAATTTATGTCATTTTGAATTATAGTGTGTAAAGTAATACAAAATATGATGACAGAAACAAAAACTAAATTTCCTATTCTTCCTAACTTTCCAACAGAAATTAGAGAATCCAGTGAAGATATAGATTCCCAGGATGTCATAGGATGTCATAGGATCACTAGATGTTGAAAAAGAAGATAACAAAAATGGGTCCCCTGGAACAATGTGAAACAAAATCTACACCTACAGATTGTGATATAGCTAGAAAATAGTTTCCACTGTGCTAAGTCTTTGATATTTTATGTTTCTTTTCACAGCAACTTTCCACACTTAGGAAATGACTTTTTATTAATACTCAAGGGTTTGCAGTTATAACCCAGCAACTAATAAAACTTCTAAATGTAAACAAGCATGATTCTAAGAGTAACCAAAGCTACTTGTGTTGCTATAGCTGATAAATAAGAATGATCTTGGGGAATAGTCAAACAATCTTAACTTTTACGTATCTTTCCTCTTCTCCAACATGAGAAATCCTAGTCAAGATATGTAAAACATTAATAAAGGAATTTTATATTTTTTATCATTCACACTAAATCAAATACACTTTTCCTCTTTGCAAGCCTGACTTTGAAAGAGTCAGAACCTCACAATTATTTTATAGCAAAACGTTATTGCTTTGGCTTAGTTACTTTCCTGCTTTTGGGTGTTGCTCTCTATTATTTTGGCAACAACATAGAAAAACAATATAAATTCATTATGCTTATGTTGGATTGTTCAGTCAAGCTGTTTTCAAACAAAATTTTCTTTTCTCTTCTTCATTGCTAATTCAAGTTTAATTATTTCTCTTTGAATGATAATAAAAAGCATGAAACTTTAAGGCATATTCTCATTGAAACCGGTGAAAACAGGAGTGTATGCGATTGTTTTTCATTGTTTTCAAGTATTTTCCTTGGCTATTTTCATTATTGCCTTTGTTCCAGTCTTCTAATCAGGAACACAGGGTTACACAAAAAGATCTTCCTAAGATATAAGATGTTGGACAGAAAAAAAGATGTATAATTAAAGATTTTCATCTCTTAAGAGACGGAAAAGCTCAGAAGACATTTTGCTATTACTGGTATGGTTAAGATGATTTGAATGTTTTGGTTCTTAAACTAAGTGAAATGCATGTAAAATGTTACACTTGTTCCAAACAATGATTATGGCTTATACTTTTCTGATCTAATGAGATGAAACCTTTTACAAGGTTTGAAGACATATCGATTTTAGGGTAGATGGGTTAATGTTAGAAACCCTAGGGAGATTAATAAAACAGCACTGCCTATCGCTTATCAGTTAATTATACTTATGGCATATAAGTGTATAAACATACAAATATGAATTGACTGAGAAATGTGTGATTTACACAATTGATTCAATGACAACTAAAACCAGAAAACACAGCTCTACATTTATATAAACTATTATATCTAGTGAAGATTTAAATTTTTTAGAATATTTTTTTCTCTTTTTTTGTTATTTTAGTTTAATATTGTACAGAGGGGTTACAATCACATGGGCAAGATAGTGAGTAAATTTCTTATCCAGCATTGTAGCCTCCTCCTTTGTTTAACCTTCCCATCCCTTCCCATGCTCCCTCCCTCCCCACACAATCCTCCCCACCCCAAGTTGTAAAGTTCGTTTTCTACATGACATCTTTTACTTCTCATTGTTGCAACAGGTCCCCATGTATCCTTATTTAAACGACTTGTTTTTCCCCTTCCCCTCCACAAATTATACCGACATCAAATACAGTGAAAGCAGTGGTTATACTGTAAGGGAGGGACATACAAAGCAACAATGAAATAATCTTATAATTGCGTTAGAAACAAATGCATTAAAGAAAAAAAAAACATTTAAAATACATATCTTAGGGTTCATTTTCCTAACATCACCTTATCTGACCTTTTCTGCTTGACTCATACATATACTAGATATTGTAAATAAGGGAAATCATGGGACCTATGTTTCTTTGGGCTTGGCTTACTTCACTTAATATAATTTTTCAAAGTCTTTCCATTTCCTAACAAATGGGGCAATGTCATTCTTTCTGATGGAGGCATAGAATTTCATTGTGATATATACCACATTTTCTTGATCCATTCATCTACTGAAGGGCATCTGGGTTGGTTTCATATCTTAGCTATGGTAAATAATGCTGCAATAAACATAGTTGTGCTGGTAGCTTTAGTGTGGTCTTGTGTGTAAACATTTGGGTAAATGCCCAAAAGTGGGACTGCTGGGTCATAGGGGAGCTCTATGTGGAGTCTTTTGAGGAACCTACATAATACTTTCCAAAGAGTTTGGACAAGTTTAAACTCCCACCAACAATGCAGTAAGGTTCCCTTCTGTCCACATCATCTCCAGCATCTGTTGTTATTAGATTTCTTGATTTTTGCCATTCTAACTGGGGTGAGGTGGTATCTCAATGTTGTTTTGATTTGCATTTCTTTATGGGTAGGGAGGTTGAGCTTTTCTTCATTTGTCTATTAGCCATCCTTCTTTCTTCTTCAGAGAAGTTTCTCTTTAAGTAATTAGCCCACTTATTTATTGGGCAGTTGTTTCTTTGAGGATTTGTTCCTGGGGGATTTAATTTTTTTAGTTCCAAGTATATTCTAGATATGGGACCCTTGTCCACTGTATGACTAGTGAAGATCTTCTCCCAATGTGTGTGCTTTCTATTAATATTGCTAGCTATGTCCTTTGCCATGCAGAAGCTCTGCAACTTCATGCAATCCCATTTGTCCAACCTTTCTTTGATTTGTTGTGTTTCCGGGTCTCTTTTAAGAAGATTTCGACCTGAGCCAAGGAGACCTAGGGTTTCTCCTATTCCATCCTGTAATGTTTTTAGAGTGTCTGCTTTGACTCTGAGGTCTTTGATCCATTTGGAGTTGATTCTGGTACAGGGTGATATAGAAGGATCCAACTTTAGTTTTCTACAAGTAGTTAACCAATTTTGTCAGCCCCATTTCCTGAAGAGGCTGTCTTTCTTCCGTTCTATTTTTTTAGCTCCCTTATCAACTATTAGATGGCTATAGGTCTGTAGATTCATTTCTGGGTTTTTAATTCTATTCCATTGGTACCGAGGTCTGTTTTTGTGCCAGTACCAAGCTGTTTTGATTACTATGGCTTTATAGTAGAGTTTGAAATTTGGTATTGATATTCCTCCAGCAGTGTTCTTTCCATTGAGGAGCGTTTTTGCTATTCTGGGTCTTTTATTGTTCCATATGAATTTTTGGATTGTCTCTTCTATTTCCTTGAAGAATGAGGTTGGAATTTTGATAGGTATCGCATTGAATTTGTAGATAGCCTTGGGAAGTATTGCTATTTTCACGATGTTAATCTTTCCAATCCAGGAGCATGTCCACACTCTCCACTTCTCTTCAACCTACTATTAGAATGCCTAGCTACAACCATAAGACATGATGCAGACATAAAGGGTATCCAAATAGGGAAAGAAGAAATAAAACTCTCCCTCTTTGCAGATGACATGATCTTGTATTTAAAGTATCCCATAGACTCCACTCCCAAATTACTCAAGCTGATTCAAAACTTTGGCAAAGTAGCAGGGTATAAAATTATCCCTCAAAAATCACTGGCTTTTCTGTATGCCAACAATGAGAAAAGTGTGGCTGAAATTAGGAAAGTAACTCCATTTGTAATAGCTCTCAAAAACAAAATACCTTGGAATTAACTTAACCAAAGAAGTGAAGGACCTCTATGATGAAAACTTTAAAAACTTGAAAAAGGAAATTAAATTTTTTAGAATATATTTTAATATTTATGTCAAAATATGTTTATTTTTAACTTTTTTAGTTCATTTTCAGTCATGGGGCTTGAAATCTGGGCCTGGACACTGTCCCTCATCTCTTCAGCTCAAAACTAGTGCTCTCTGTCTTGAGCAACTGCCAGTTTTCTGGTGGCTCATTGGAGATAAGAGTCTCATGGACTTTCCTGTCTAGGCTGGCTTTGAACCATGATTCTCAGCTCTCAGCCTCCTTAGTAGCTAAGATTACATGCATGAGCGGCTAGCACCTAGCTACACAATTGGTTTTTACATATTTATGAAGTATTCAATGGTAATCCCATTCATGTATATGGTGTGTAACATTTCTTTTTAGTGAGAATGCTCAAAACCTTATCTTCTGGCTCTGATGAAATATCTACTCTTAACTATAATCATTTTACATCTTGTGGTATACAATAATTAGATTTACTTATAGTCATGGAAGTCTGCTAATTAAAGTTATATAAAACATGATTTGTAAAGTGAAAGAAATTAATGGTTCCATTACTTGTTTTAAGAACAAAATTATGCCTTTTGTTTCCAATTATATTTCTTTGGGAATGTGTAATATTCATTGATTTACCTTAAAATTGATAACAGTTATATTATATCAAATTGATTCAAACTCATATTTGAAAATTGCACACTTAACACAAATATGCTTCCACTTTCTTCTAACACATAATTAAAATAATGGTAAAGTAAAACTTGGTGTTTGCGGCTCATGTGTAGAATCCTAGAAACTCAGGAGGCTAAGACCTGTAGATTTGGGTTAAATGTCAGTCTAAATAGACAAGAAGCAGCAGGTGAAGATGTGGCTCAAGGAAAAGATTGTCATCAACCATGAACAAAAAAATACAAGGGATACAATAAACATTGAGTTCAAGCCCTATAAATGTCATACACACACAAGACAACTACAAAAAATATTATGAACATCAATAATGAAGACAAAATAGTAGAAAAGATCATGAGAAATGTTGTGCAAACATCTGGAAGACAGAAATCATTTGACAGAATTTTGATTCATGAGAGGGAAAAGTCACAGTCTCATTTGTACAATCTCATTGTAGTCATTTCAATTGAAATCTGGCTATTGGGTAATATTTGAAAGAGCAGACTGGATTACCTGACATAGCAAACATTGCCTGTGACTATGCACCATCCCACTCTAAAAATCTAAAATCGTTCTTGTTAATTTAAAAAGAATCTCATGTTAGAGACTGTTTTGTTCAAACGACTGGGGTCCTTATTTTGAAGCTTAAGACCAGTGCTTTTGTTTATAACCACTCCTGCTTTACACCTCTTCCATTGTGCAGCTTTACATTACTTTGCTGGCACCAAACCAAGTCTTTGAACTACACCCCCCCCCTCCCGCCTTAATCCCGCCCTTTCTCCAGCTACAACTCATTCTACATGTTATCTGAGTTTTAGCATTAGTTGTTTTCTTACTAATCCCCATCAGAAAACACTTGTATTCATGTAAAACCATAATAAATAACCTAGTTATAAAATGCAGTAAGGGTTTAGCATTGGCTGAGACTCTCATCTATAGGTTTGCTCCCTAATAAATCTGTGCTACACTATCACTTTTTTCTTCATGGCTTTTGAGTCTGACAAATGATTGATTTGGTTTGATGTAATCTCATTTATCCAGACTTACTTTCGAAGTTGTGACCTGTGCCAATGGGCCCTCGAGTTTCCTCTAACTCTTCCTGTAACATTCTCAAGGTATCTGGACTTACATTGAGGTCTGCGATCCATTTGGCATCAATTCTGGTGCAGGGGGATATATAAGGATCTAACTTCAGTTTTCTGAGTAAAGCCAATTCTACCAGCACAATTTTTTGAAGAGGCTGTCTTTCATCCATCCTGTGTTTCTGGCTCCCTTATTAAAGATTAAGTGCCTATAGGAGTGGATTCATTTCTGGGTTTTCAATTCTCTTGTATTGATGGAATTCTGTGCTTCCATTTGAAAGAATGGCATTACACTATACCTGAGGAAATGGAAAGACTGGAAAAAAATGATATTAAGTGAAATAAGCCAGGTCCAATTAAATATATGCTGCATGGTTTTCCTCATTTGTAATAATTGCACCATGTCCATAAATCTACAATTTAATACAACAGATAGTAAAAGACAAATAATTACACTTGGACATGATTAAATAACAGCCCTCTAAGCATTCGCATGGCAAGAAGAAGGGAAGCTATTCTTACGAGAGGATCATAATGGCTCAATACCAATGTGCATATGATGAGATAAATGTTGCTTATTGTAATGAACTCTAAGAATCAATCATACATGTGAATTACATATATATGTATATATTTTTAAAAGGTGTCATAAAAAACCGACTTCTCTGTAAACTCAGCAGCAAGATTCTATGTATAGAAGATAAAATTGAGGAAAGTTTTCAACACATGAACTAAAATATGTAGTGGAAAAGGTGGGAGAGAAAAGATAAGATGAAAAGTAGAATAGCTAACTATTGAAGAATTCATAAACAATTTCCAAAACTGTACGAGAGCTGGAATACTGCTCAGTTGTAGAACTAGACTAATATGTACAAAGCCATGGGTTCAATCTCCAAAACAATAAGTTAATAAATAGTATTAATACAATAATTATTTGAAATAAATGCTTTCATATTAGAGAGGCCTGAATCCTCAGACAGTAAACAAATACTCTTAATTCTTTACCTAATGACGACATGAAACTACAAGTATGAAGAGGAAATAGTTTCCTTTTCTATCCTTTCCTTTCTGTTTTCTTCTTTTCTTTGTTCCTTTGGCACTACTGGTGCTTGAAGTTTCTAAGGATCTAACCACTTTAGATTATTTTTCAGGCTAAATCTCCATGAGCGGTGATATCTACCTATGGCTTCCAAAAGTGTGAGATAACAGGGAATTTACACTATATCTAGCTTATTTTTTGGTAATTTTTCATGAATTTTGTCAAAACTGGCCCTGATATCAGTCTTCTAAATCTGTCTTATGATTAGCAAGGTATGATTCATCTGAAACTTGAACCTAGACTATTTTTCAATGTAAACATTCAATGTTGACTTCTGTTTTCTAGATATCATTAAAGTCTACTGAGGTTAATATGGATCTGTATGATGTTATGATAACACAGATAAATCCGTTGAATACTTTTTCTAACTTATTTATATATAGTATGACATCACAAGTATGACATTAATATTTCACAAATACTTCAGTTATTTTAATTACTTTGTGCACATATTAAGTCCAATATATTTTTATCAATTATATGAATATCCCATATCTACAGATACGTTACTTTACCAAAAATAAGTCTGTTTCATGCTTCCCATTAATGATTAAACCCACTACTTCTCTTTGTCCCATCCCAAACCTGTTTCATCCTGGCAACCGACTTCTATACCATGCAATAAATAAGCTTTTAAGATTACCTTCAAATCTATGGTAGATTATTCCCAGTTATTTTACGCCTTAATATTGTATTGTACTCACTCGAGTTGCCTTTGGGTTCTGTTATTAGAGAATGTAGCAAAATTCGTTTCCCATTTACCTGAAGAAAGCCTGAATTGATTTCCATTTCTTTGACTAGAGGAAATAATGCTGTTATTATCCTGTGACTAGAGGAAATAATGCTGTTATTATCCTATGTTTTGGCTTTTGGGTGAATGTTACATTTTGTTTCTATGAGACAAAGCCTGAAGAGCTCAATTCCTGTGCTATGGTGTGGGTGGTTGCATATTTCATATTCTAGGAACCTGTCAAAATGTTTTCAGAATTAGCTTTCCAATTTGACATTTCTACCAGCATTCAGTTTCTCTGTTTCTTGCTATCAGTATTAAGGTCATTATTGTTTTATGTTAAGTAATTCTCATACATGTTTTGTGATGTCATTTTATTTTAATGTGCATTTATTTGAGGATTGATGATGTTTTTCTTGTGTTTCTTTTACACAAGATGTATTTTGCTGGTTTTGAATTGATGTTCTTATTAGTTTTTGAGAGTTCTATGCACAGTCTAGATTTGAGGCATTCTTCAGTTATAAGATTTGCAAATATTTTATCCTTGACTATGAGTACCCTTCATCATCATTATCAACATCATCATCATCATCATCATCTTCCTCACTATTAGAATTACTACCATTACTTTTGTACATGTATGTACCGTCTTGGGGCTTGAACTCAGGGTCCCTGAGATTTGTTGCATTTTGTTAACAATTAACCCTTTGAGTCATACCTCACATCTGTGTTTTGCTGATTAATCAGAGTTAAGATTCTCAGGGACTTTATTTTGTGGTCTGGCTTCAAACAGCAATACTCAAATCACAGCGTCCCAAGTAGCTAGGACGAAATTGATGAGACCCTGCTCCCAAATTCTATTCACTAATTGTATATGAGCTTTCACAGACCAAATTATTTTACACTTTTATTGAGTTCGACTATATCAAGTTTTCCTTTCCTATAATTTTAATCTGTAAGTTAAGAATGCTTCATCTCCAAAATTGTCAAGACATCTTTCTTTGCTTTACGTTTACATCACTCCTTTTGTTTTATATTCATGTTTAAATCCTGCTTGAAGGTAATATTTCAATAAGTCAATTTTCACTCTTTAATTCTCCTCAATACTGTCTAACCTATCACCACTTATTAAAGAGAATTTCATTCCACAAATACTTAGTTTTACCCCTTATTAAATATTCCTTGATAATAATTATGTGGTTCTAATATGGTGCCTTACAGACACATTGAGCTGTGTAATCTTTCCTCTACAAACATAACATTTTACGCTAACAGGTTTAATATTCGACAGAGAAATATGTTCCAGTTTATTTTCCTTTGTCAATGAGTCAAAGAGTGCTGGTCAGGTGTTTTTAGAAATTGTCATAAACCTATAAATAAAACTGTGATGCTGGGTGCTGTTAGCTCATGCTTGTAATTCGAGCTGTATACAAGGCTGAGATCTGAGGATTGCAGAACAAGAATGTCTGAAAGACTCTTACGTCCAATTAACCGCCAGAAAGCCAGAAGTGGCACAGTTGCACAATAGGTAGAGCCCTCACTTTGAGCTGAAGAGCTGAGGGACAGCACCTAGGCCCAGATTTCAAGCCCCATGAATGATCAAAAATTAGGGAGGCAATTTATATCTTTGTTCAATTGTATCCTCCAATCCACAAAAATGATATATCCCCATTTATTCAGATTTTTATTTAGATTTTTTAATTTTGCTTTTATATTCAGCATTGTATAATTTTCAATGACGGTGGGTGAATATCACTTTAATACATTTTGACAGTGTGTAGAGTTAGCACAAAGAAATTCACAGTAAACAGTTGAGAAGTAAGGGACAATGGGAATGGAGAAAGACAGAAACAGGTTAATCAGGCCCTTGATCAATATGTGAGTGTGTAAAATATTTCAATAAGATTTCTTTGTACAATTAATATACGCCAATTAATAAATATCTTCCAAAGGCATTGGTATTCAATATGACATAAAGGATAAATATAGTTTCTGTGGTGAAATGAAAGAAAGATACAGATAAGATACAGACAAATGAAAATAATAATACACATATGTCTATATACATGTACATACACATCTGTATATTCATATATATGTATGCATATCTATAGGTATTTGTATATATACACATATTAAGTATGAATATATGTATATGTACACATAATGTGTATACATATACATTTATTTAAAGAGACGAATCAGAAATATGTTAAGAGCATATTAATGACAATGAAAAACTTTAGCCATCCTGAATAAGTTATCAAAAAGTCCAAATACTTATAGTAATTGTGTAAACAAACTAAAACATTTGGTCAACATTCTGAGGGCTCATGGCTCATCAGACTAGAAGTCTGTTGGTATCTAAGATAATAATAAAATGTTAAACTTGAGCCTATCTTTAAGACTGCTTAATTCTATTGTTTCTTAGAGTCAGTATTCTCTTTGTTGTTGTTGTTGGTGGTGGTGGTGTTGTTGTTGTTGGTGGTGGTGGTCTTGGTCGTGGGCCTTGAAATCTGAGCCTGGGTGCTGTCCCTCAGCTATTCTCCTCAAGGCTAGAGCTCTACCACTTGAGCCATAGAGCCACATCTGGTTTTCTGATTGTTTATTGGAGATAAGAGTCTCATGGACTTTTCCTGCCCAGGCTGGCTTTGAACCGTGATCCTCACATCTCAGCCTCCTGAGTAGCTTGGATTAAAGGTGTGAGCGATCAGCACTGGGCTTGAGACAGTATTCTTAGTATAAGTTAAAAATAGAAGTGGTTTGGAACCAAGCTATAGAAGACTGTCTTTTTGGTTTCAGAAGAGAGCTGTCAGGTACCTTATGAGTAAATAGATTTAGCAAAAATTGAACATATAAGTCCACATGGAATGCTAAAAAACATTTTTGCGAATTCCAAAAATGTTAAGGACATGACTGTAATAATTACCTTGTTAGTAAAGAACATGTTTGAGCGTTCTGTCTTTATTGTTACTGTTGTAATGTACAACGTCATTTTATTCATTTTTGTTGTTTCCTTTGTATGTTCTTTCCCCTATGGCATATCCCCTGTTGCCACTATACTCGATTTTGATACTGTGCATCTTGTATACGCACACACACACACACACATACACACACACACACACACACATATAAAATCTGGGGAGAGGAAGGTGAATTCCAAAATGCTGAAACAAGGACACAGGATGACCCACTGCAACAAAAATACCCACAAAGACAGTATATTGGAAACGAACTCACCACTTCATGCTGCGAGTGGTGGGATGATAAGAATGTAGGAGCTGGGGGAAGGAAGGAATAGTGGGACAACAACAAGGAAAGGAAGGGGTAACAATGGTCAACAAGTAATGTACTCATTGCCTTACTCATGTAACTGTAACCCTTCTGTACAACATCTTAACCATAAAATAAAATAAAGTAAAATCAATAAAGGATATGTTTGGCAAATAAAATTAAATGATAACTTACAGACAAATGAAAATAATAATATACATATGTCTATATACATGTACATACACATCTGTATATTCATATATATGTATACATATCTATAGGTATTTGTATATATACACATATTAAGTATGAATATATGTATATGTACACATAATATGTATACATATACATTTATTTAAAGAGACGAATCAGAAATATATTAAGAGCATATTAATGACAATGAAAAACTTTAGCCATCCTGAATAAGTTATCAAAAAGTCCAAAGACATATCTCTATAGTAATATAACAACAACAAAGGGAGACATGGAAAGATCATAACATACCTAGACATTGCATACATATAGAGATTAGGGGAATTAGAAACAACAATAAGATAGCCCTGCACAACCATTATTTAGAAATTGGAATCCTTATACATTGGTGCTTGACACTTAAAATGATACAGTCAGTTTCTTAAACATACTGGTGATCTTTAAGATATTACACATAGAGTACACATAGAGTTACCTCTATGATCCAGGATGTTGAATCATAATTTTATATACAAAATATGTTTCAACATAAGTCCAATGAGACACATGTACAAGAATATACATAGCAAAACTTTTTACAATACCATATAATAAAATATTGAAATCCCCATTGAAGATGTTATACCAATATACACATGCATATAAAACAATATGCTCTATCCATGAGAAAAATTTGCATGGACTTACTTTGGAAACAGTAATATTACATGGGCTAAATGGATAAAATAGATTATATTTTCTGATCACATGAGCTTTTTAATGTTGGCACATCTGTAGATGTAGAATATGAAATAATAGCTGCTCAAGGGGAGGGTAGGTTGAAATGACAGGAAGTAATTACTGATAAATATTGCAGTACTTTGACAGAGTAGTGATGATAAAATGTTCTAGAACTGAGGGTGATGTTCTTACACCAACTCTTTAACATTCTAAGAATCATTGTATTTTATCGAAGAATTACAGAGTATATTTGCATTAACCTTAGGAAAAATTTTAGAATAGTAGTCAGTGAATCTGTGTGATAATTTAGAATTTAAAAGCACAGAATTCTGTAATGTATAAGTTTAGTATGTTGATGAATGAGACTATCAAGAAAATGTGATCTGTGATATATTCTCTGAGTGACTATACATGATATTGTGAGTGAGTGAATATTCTAAAAAATTATGTAAATATAGGGATGAGAGAGAATTGAAAGGGATGAGGGATAATGATCATCAAGATGCATTGTACTGGCCATGGAATGTAGCTTAGTGGTAGACTGCTTGCCTTGCATGTGTGAAGCCCTGGGTTTGATTCCTCAGTACTACTTAAACAAAAAAAAAAAGAGATGGAATTGGCACTATGACACAAGTTGTAGAGTGTTAGCATGAGGAAAAGAAGCACAAGGACATTGCCAAGGCCCTGAGTTCAAACCCCAGGGCTAGCCTAAAAATAAAAAAAGATGCATTGTATTAAGCCAGGCACTAGCAGCTCACACCTGCTGTCCTAGATACTCAGGAGGCTGAGGATTGAGGTTTGAAGCCACCCCAGCCAGGAAAGTCTGTGAGATTCTTATCTCCAATTAAATCTCAGAAAAATCTGAAAGTGCTGCTGTGCCTCAAGTGGTAGAGTTCTAGCGTTCATTCAGAGGAGCTCAGGGACATCGCCCAGACCCAAAGTTCAAACCTCAGGAGAGAAAAAAATTAAAAAAAACCTCAATAAACACTATTCATAAACTGCTTTGTCAAACAGCAATTTCCATAAAACCACTTCAAGTTAATTAAAAAATGTGATTAGAATAAAATACAAGTCATTTTGGGAACAAGACATAGAATTAAAAGGTTGTTTACAGGGGACAAAGTAAATTTTATATCATGCAGTTTGGGTTGAAATGTTCTTCAGTCTTCTTACATCATTTATTAAATTGACAATACTGCCAATAATAGGTCAATTTCCTTGAGGAACAGGGTGAATTCTGCTGTCTTTTCATAGCAAACAATAGTGTTGAATTGTTTGCCTCTTATTGAAGTATATCTAATATTTTAAAGTAGATTTGTCCTAATATAATATTAATTTAATCAATCATTCCATTAGGGGGATGTTGGTCAGATTTTTTTCCAGGAAATTTTATCCCTTATAATAAATGAAAGCATGCTGTGTCAATCTCCTAATAATATAAACAAAATACTTTACATAATTAACATAAAAGAAGGAAAGATTAATCTTGACTTCTGCTTTTATACATTTCAGTTTATGTTTCTTATCATCATTGCTTTGGTTTGGTGGTGGCACATTACCCAATGTCAGGAACATGTGATGGAGTATGTGTATTCACGGAAACCAGGAAGTAACGAAGAGGAGGAATTGAAGTCAGGAAAGGGAGAAAGTGGAGGAGGGGAAGAGGGAAAGGTAGAAGGAGACAGGGAAGTAAAAGAAGGAAGAGGAAGAAAGAATTTTGATCTTAGCATCCTTTTTGATCACTCTTTCTCAGTGACCAAATCTCCACGACTATGCCCACTTGAAAGGGTTCACCTCTTTATGGCAACATAGTGAAAGCTAATTATTAATCCCAATCCTTTATGATTTCAGATTTAATTTCTAGAGTGGTGCATAATATTTCTATACAATTGTGATAACTACAACAGAATATTTAGGGACACCTAAATATTTACTTGAATTAAGCAGAGAAGCTATTTGGCATAGAGGTCGTTTGGTTTTATCATTGCTGGAGAGATGAATGAAATATTTTGAGTGCAAATACCTTTTATTTAACAGATAAAGAAGCTTCAAGAGATTTCATTTTTAACCTTCAAAAATGACTATTTCATCTAACTCATAATGACTTGAATTTTTCATAATTTTATGGCATTTCCAATCAAGTATTTGTCCTCTATAGTGAGGTTCTTTCTTGCCAGTTGAAACAAAAGTGAATATTATCACGATCATTTATTTCTTAGTTATTTTATAGAGAGCAGGCATATTATGAATTTCCTGCCATTCAAAAATAAGTTATATTCAAGTCTATTGGAATTATTGGATAAGTGATGGATTATTTTGCTTTAGTTATCTCATATTGAGATTAATTCAATTTATAAAAATAACTGTTGACATAAAATACACAAAATTCAGTGTTTCTCTGAAATTACTTGTTACTCAAACCTCAGAAATACATGACCAATAACTGAGATTTTTATATACTCAAAAATTTTATGAATCTACATTTTTATGTCAAATATAGTTTAGGTTTAAAGGAAGAGAAAATCATGTGACCACAGTAGATAATATTTAATTCAATGTAAAATTGCTTCATTCAGCATGACAGAGCCTATTGCTTTTAGCTGACATGAAAAATTTGATTAACTATCCCTTTTTTGCTTTTAAATAATAGAATATTTCAATTTGTCCAAAGATTCTGTCATTTCAACTTTTGAGTGTATGTTTTTAAAAAAAAAATGAAAACTATTTTTCAAATTGCAGGTTCAGGTTAAAAACAATAAATATCTAAATGTTAATTTGTTAATTTGAGCCCTTAGAACTCAAATAATATGAAATTTAATTTAGTCTTGGATATATTAAATCTGTGCTGAATATGGGTGTCTCAAGCTTATAATCCTCGCTACTCAGTACGCTGGGGTTCAAAGCCCACACACATCACAACACACATACATATATCACACACAAATCACACATGCATCACAACACACAAACACACACACACACATATACACACACACATTCACAAAGCCAAAAATGGAACTGTGACACAAATGATAGAGCAATATCTTTGTGGGGGAAAAAAAAAACCTAAGGGATACGTCTTGAGTTCAAATCACAAGAAACACACACAAAATATTATACCAAAATTTTTATTTTAGTTTGAAGAAATAAACAATATCATGAAAAGTAATATTTGTCATATATCTTGCAATGTTTGTGAAGTTGTTTTAGTATAATTTGTCTTAAGATAAACATAGGTTATTAAAATTAATATTAAACTAGTTAATATATATAATTACTCATAACACCTTGGAGTACAACAGTAGGTATTTTTTCCATAGCCATAAGAAATATTCTGAGTAAAAGAAAGAAGGGAAGATTGGAAGAAAGAAAGAAAGAAAAAAAGAAAGGAAGGAAGGAAGAAAGAAAGAACGAAAGGAGAGAAAGAGAGAGAGGTAGGGATGGAGGGAAGGAGGGCGGAAACAAAGAAGGAAGGAAGGAAAAAAGGAAGGAAGGAAAGAAGGAGGGAATGAAAGAACGAAGGAACGAAGGAAGGGAGGGAGAAAGGAAGGGACAAAACAATTTAATTTATAAAATCTGTTATTAGTCCAACATAAACTTCATGTAAGTAACTCTTTAGTAAATTTAAGTTTGCAATTTTCAATTCTTCTCTTGTTCTCCATGCATGAATGAAACCAACAAATGAAGCATCATAAATATCCTGGTGAATCTGTTTGCATCTGTAGTAATATGCATGCGAATCTTTTTCTCATTTTCTATACATTGCAAGCAATTTACACTTAGTTATAAATATTCTAAAAATTGATGTAACCAAAGGATGTTAATATATTATATAATGTGAATACTGTATTTATAATGCTATTAATATTACACTCTTCATATTATATTAATTATAAAAATTTTATTATGTATTTTATCAGAGAAATTAGAATCCTCTGATTTTGGTGTCTGTGGGAGGCCTAATAGTAGAAAGTAATTACAATCAAAGGAGGTCTGTATTTGTTGGTTCAAATGAATATTTCTGAAAGCAATTAACTCATCGGAGATTGTTCAAATACATCAGAAGGACCTTAGAAAGGCTGTACATGGCATAACATGGCTACATATAATGTGGTTCAAGAGCCACTAAATTATCATACTTCACCTTGCCATCACGATAATTATTCCCATTGTAAGAAGAATCATTCACTAAGTCACATGATATAAGCTTGTCCTTAAGTTATTATCTTCTATGAAAAAATATCCAAATGATACACTACACTGAGTTAAAGCAAAAGTTGCAAAGTGTATTGGACTATGTAATTCCTTTCAGTTACACATGTTGAAATTCTATTTCCCTTTCTGGTGACATTAGAATCAGCCTTTCATAGATGACACCACAATAATCATCCTGATAAAAGGAGCCCAATATAATTACTCTGCCATGTGGATGTCCAGCAAATAGATTAAGATGAACCAGAAAGTAGAACCCCATAAGACAAGGAATGGCTTTGAACAACCATTTTTATAATCAATGTTCAAGCTTCTAGAATATAGGTAATATATTTCTGATGGTTTTATGCCACAAACCTTGAAGAATTCACTTATAAAACCCCAATGGTTGACAGAAAGCACAGTAGTTTGAGTTAAATATCAAAAATTCTGATAAAAAAGGATTCATAATATTTTATTATTTGAAATTTATGGATACAGTGCATCTTGATCAATGTCATCACTTTAAACATTCTCATCCACCCCTCCCAATCAACAAAAGTCCTTATATATCTCAATATTATGTTATCGAATTACTTGCCATTTAGCAAAGCAGTTTATGTGTACAAGCACCTGGAATTGTGTTATCAATTCAACATCTTCACTCTCATTTAACACTATGCCTTCCTTTGTATATTTCTATTCTGGGAAGTAAACAATGGATTCTTGCCTGTATTCTATTCTTTTCACCTTCAATTTCCTACCCCTCTCAAATTGCCCCCCCCCCCCCGTCCTCTCTTGCAGTACACATTTACTGGAAATTATTTTGTTGGGTTTTGATTAGTCTTTTAAGAAACTTAGGGTATTTTCACTCTCCATGAACTCTGACACTTCAGATAATTCATTTGTACCTCCTTGCATACCATTCAGTGTGTTTACTTTTACATTAATAGGCACGTTGTACCTACCACAAATGAGGAAAATCATGCAACCTAAGTTTTTCTGGGTCTGCTTTATTTCACTGAATATGATTATTTCTAAGTGTTTCATTTTCCTTACGAATGGTGCTATATTATTCTTTCTTATGGATGAACAGAACTCCATTATGTATGTATATATGTATGCATTTATGTGTATATATGCATATGTATATATGTATGTATGTATGTATACATATATATGTATATACATACATACTTGTGATTAGGGATCAATAAAATTATATATATATATAACTTATATGTATATATAATACATATATGCATATGTAATTCTTGATCTCTTTTTACAATGAGAGTCATCTGAGCTGATTCCATATGTTGGCTACAGAAAATAATGTAACATAAACATGTTTGTTCTGATAGCTTCAGTGCGGCCTTGTTTCTGCTCTATTGGATAAATGCTCTTAAGTGGAATTGCTGGATCTTAGTTAGCTCTCTATTCGGTTCTGTTGGCAACTTCCAGTGTTTTCCAAAGTGGGTGAACAAGACCACATTCCCACAAACAGTGTAATAGAGTTTCCTTTGGGCCACAACCCTATCAGTATCTGTGATTGTTCATTTTTTCATGACATTGTAACAGGGGTGAGATGAATCTCAGTTGTGTTTGGATTTGCATTTCTTTTATGGAGAGAGATGTGTATATTTGTCATTCTTACTACTTCTAAGAAGTTATCTTTAAATCTTTATCCCATATATTAATTGTGTTCTTGTTTGTTTGAGGGTTTATTTTTGTTGGGTTTAACTTATTGATCTCTAACTATGGGTTAGTTATGAAAACCCTTGTCTGATGCTTAGCTAGTAAAAATATTCTTCCATTCTGTTCTCTTTATATCCTGCTAACTTTTCTTTTGCTATGAAGAAACAACTTCAGTATGAAGCAATTCCATTTATCCAGAAAAAATAATATTACACCAATCATAAGGAAATGGAAAGACTTGGAACAAACTTATAGAAAGAAAATTTAGAAAACAAAACTTATAGAAAGACTCAAATATATATAGGTTGTCTGATTTCCCTCATTTGTTGTATTAGAATGTGCCTATAATTCTACAAGTAAACACAGTTGGATGGTAAAAGAAAGAACATTACATTTAGACATCATAAATTACAAAAGATTCTAAACATTTATACAGTGAGCTCAAAGGAGGATGCTCTTTGGAGAGGATCACAAATTCTCAATAGTTATATGACTATTATCATATAAAATAATGTTCATCAAAATGACTTTCAAGAAATGATAATGAGAGTTCTTTTATTGTTTTGATTTTTCCTTCTGTCTTCTGAAGCTGGTTGTTTTTTTGCACCTTTGGTCTTATATGTAAGTTTGAAAAGTGCAAGGGGGAACAGAAATGATGGGACAAAGGGTGAACAAATGCAGCAGTGCTACTCAATAGACACTACATTAAAATTGAACTATACAACTTGGGGGCAGGGAGGTTGAAAGGGAAAAACTGGGAGAAGATGAGGGAAGAGGTGACACTGTTCAAAAAGAAATGTGCTCATTATCTGACTTATGTAATTGTATCCCTTCGGTACATCATTTTTACAAATTAAAAATGGACCTCATAAACAGGCCAGAGTAGCTATACTAATATTAGATAAAATAAGCTTTAAATTAAAAGTGCTATGAAAGTAAAAAGAGGCAAAGAGGGACCTTAAATATTGATAAAGAAAAGTCTCCATCAGGGGGATATAAGAATTCTGGGCTGGGAATGTGGCTCAGAGGTATAGGACTTGCCTTGCATGCATGAGGCCCTGGGTTTGATTCCTCAGCACCACATAAGCAGAAAAAAGCCGGAAGTGGCGCTGTGGCTCAAGTGGTAGAGCACTCACTTTGAGATGAAGAGCTTAGGGATAGTGCCAGGCCCAGAGTTCAGGACCCATGACCGGACCCAAAAAACAACAACAAAAGAAGAATTCTAAATATCAATGCCCTGAATCCTAGAGCTTCTAAATTTTTGTACCAATACCACTTACCCTAAAATCATGCATACATCCAAACAGATTGTTGGTTGATTGAACACATCATTTTACTTCTAGACAGGCCATCCAGGTAAAAACTTAGCAAAAAAACTTTAGAGATAAATAACTGCATTGACAAGCTATAACTAACAGATATCTACAGATTATTTAACCTAGCAGCATCACAATATATATTCCTCTCAGCAACCCATGGAATGTTCTCCACAACCCATGGTATGTTCTCCAAAATAGATCATATCTTAGATCACAAGGAAAATCTGTGAAATTCAAAAATAAAAATGAAATTCTCCTTGAATACTGACAGACCACAATGGGACCAAATTAGATATCAACGTCAAAAGGCATCACAGAAAATTCTGAAACTCACAGAGACTAAATAACACATTGTTAAATCATCAGTGAGTCACTGATGGGATATGGAGGGCAGTTCTAACGTTCATGGAATTCAGTGAAAGTGAACACACAAAATACTGCCTCCTCTGGGACACAACAACTCAGGCAATACTCAGAGGAAAATTTATAGCTTTGAGTATGTGTCGCAACAAACTAGAACAATCTTGAATCAACACTAATGATGCACTACTAGGTCCTTGAAAAACAGGAACAAACCAAACCAAAAACGGTAGACAGAAATAATACAAATTAGATTAAAGAAATACATGAATCAGAGTCTCAAAAAACATACAAATAATCATAATTGACTTTTATCTACTAGTAGCTCACAAATTTGCCCAATGAATGTCAGTGTAGCTATTTTCAGAGATAGACTCAACCGCTCAAACCAGTGAACAAAACAAACTACTAGGATTCTAAGAAACAAAGATTTGTTTGCCTTTAAATAGATTTATTCTGTTTTTATTATTAAGGTGATTTAAGAGTGATTATAATTATATGAGTCAGGTAATGAGTACATTTCCTTTTATGGAATGTCTTCAGTTCCTTTACTTGTTCCCAGTCCTACGCTACTGTCCTCACCCATGTGTTAGATCGTTCACTTTCATCAATGTTCAATGAACTCCACTGGTGCCATTTGTCACCGATTTCCCTAAAGCTCTGTGCCCACCCTCCACCTTCTTGAAGACGTAAAATGAATATACCAGACATAAGGTAAAGAAGACAGAATCATCACAAACTATAAACAACAACAACAGACACAAAACAAAAAAGGAGTCTTCTGTTTCCATATCTCATAGTTTGTTTTAGTTATGTAAATCATGTTATATAAATATAATTATTGTTTATTGTAAAGTCAATTCAGGGATTGAAGTGTGATAACTTATAAATTTACTTTCTATTTAAGTAATGCTTTTTATTTTAACATTAAATGTGTAACACAATTCAAGTCCTAGTGTAATCTGAAGGTTTAGATTTAAAGTTAAATTTTCAAAATGTCTAATAGTTCTATTTTGGCAGCCAAAATGAAAAACAGGAAAGTTTTATCCTCAAGAATTAAATAACTTCATGTACAAAAAGGTAAAATAAATGTAATATTAATTTTGTGGAAGTAATAAATCAAATACAATTGCAATGCATCAATTCCATAGGTTATGAGAACTATTGGTAAAATTAATAAAACTTGTTTTAACGAGATTACTTAACACATGAAACAATTGATAATTTTCTTTTCTAGGTGAAGTGGATAAAGAAATTAAAGCCCAAAGATTCCAGTGTCCTGTGTGCTTAATACGTGTCAATTTACACATATGCTTTGCTCATCTCAACGTTAATTGAAGATAACCGAGAACAGGACTAGAATGGAAAGAATCACTCAAATATTTACTTTTATTTTGTGACTAAATATGTTTTTTTATATCTCTTTATTTTATTTCAAAAATATGGTAAATTTATTTAAGTCACATCAATAATAATGAGAAATAATCAGCCCCTAGCTCTTTAAAAGACAATCAATAAGAAAGGAAACAACAAACATAAAAATTGAACCTCATTTTGAAATGGTCTTTGTATATTGTGGTTCTTTGTAATTGTGGATTATGTGACTATCCCATGAATCTCGGCTAAAATCACTACGGCTACTGGAAGGAAATTTCAAAATATAGTGCAGCTAACACAGCTGTGCAGTTGCTTGTTGGTTTCATTACAGTAGCAGCAGGGCATAAAATGTGCAAAGGAAATAATTCTACTACTTTGCAGGCAAGAATGTGATGAAAAGCATACTGTTCTCTTCTTAGATGAAATATGAAGACCACACTTTAAAAGCTTACTAAACGATCAGCCCTTTAAACAACAGTGCCATTTTTAAGGCACTCTAGACAATTCAAGTCCTTCATCTCCCCACAACCATTACTGCCATTCACAAATCATTGCCAAGGTGAATTTGCAGTTCTTTTAGATATTTCAAATGGCTTATGAGTAACATAAACAATAATTCCAGTTTTTGAGAAAATTTAATTTACAATCAGCAAACAAATCAGATTCAACTCCATAGCATAACCTTTAGGAAAAATGAATTAAGGAATATGGCATGTACTTTGTAATTTAATATTAGACATTAGAGCAAAATGCCAGAAAAAGAATCTGCAAGAAATAAACAGAAGTCTTTGATAAGATATTAAAGATTATCTAGGGACAAGTAATTTTACCTACATTTCTTATTATATGATAGCATATTTTTATCTGCTAATCAGAGAGACTCAAAAAGATTTTTAAATATGATATGAAAAATGCATCGTCATGAATGAATGAAATCAGGAAGTAGATGGCTCAGGAGCTGGGTGGTTTGTTAAATATTCTCATTATTTTGAATGATCTGGTGTTTTTTGTATGTGTGGAATTATGAATGTATTTTATGTCTGGGCAGGAAAGTTTGATTATTAGAACATTGTCTGATATCCAATGTAAGGAACCTAATCAGAGTGATAAATATGTGTGTGTTTGTGTGTTTGTGTGTGTGTGTATCTGTGTGTCTGTGTGTGTGCCTGCAAGTCTGTGTTTAGAAGGAAGAATCTTATTATGCTCAGGGTATATATTAAATTCTATTAGGTATACTACATTAATGACAGCAGATAAAAGTAATTAACATTTTGTGCCATATGTTTGTGTTCATATGATTGCATGAAAAAACTAAAAAGTTATGTTTGGGGTATGAGTTTTGTGAAAGGTAAGCTGAAATTATAAACATTTGGAATCATCAGAAAGATATCAATGGCAATCTTTTCATTGTAGATCAATTTTAGACAACACTTGCAAGAATATGTAATCTTATATGGAAATGCAATATTTATTGATTTTTTTCCATAGCTACAGTATTCTATAAATTTGTAGGAAACCAGTTAAATTATGGAAACATAAAAGTAATGCGATTACAGTATTACACTTTAGTTTCATTGTCAAAATACCTTTATTTCAACTGTATAGGAAGGAAAACCCTAAATATTACAGTTCGTGCCATATTTCATTGGGAAGCTTTGTCTGTATCAATAAGTTTATTTCTTTTGGTTCTGCTTTCCTATTCATAACTCTGTTTCTCATACTATTCTTCTAAGGACTTTTTCTTTCTTCCCTTTTAGGCTTCAACATACCTCATGCTCTGTTTGTTTGCTAACAGTAGTCAGTCTACCTTTGAACCATGTCTCCCGCCCAGAAATTTTTGTAGTTAATTGGCGATAGAACCTTATGAACTTTACTACCAGCCTGAAAACCATTATCCTCCAAGTCTCATCCTTCTTAATCGCTAGGATTATAGAGATGAGTCATGGACCCCAAGAAGCAATGACTTTTCATGTCTTATAGATTCCACATGTTTGCTAGTAATTGTAATAATAAACTACTATAGATTGGGTAGAGTTAACACTGTAAATACATTGCCTCTGAGTTTGTGGAACTAGAACTCCAACGTCAGAGTTGGCTTCTTCTGAGTCCTCTTTCCTTGGCATATTCAAGGCCTTCTGCTTCTCTTGGAGGACACTTCAACTTAAATGCTACCTTTGAGATTCTTTTTCCAAATGCAGTCACTTTCTGAGGCAATGGGTTTTTGATCTTTAGTATGATGTCAGTGGGACAGTATCCAACACATAACAAATTACTTAATGGATAGAAGAAAATCTCTAATAAGAAATTATTTGGTTTGGACACAGAAGTTATGTTTGTACTTTTAAAACAATTAGCAGGAGAGGTAAATGTTTTATTAGAGCTTGTCAAACCAGTATGAAGTCTTGACCTTAGACATGCCAAATTCTTACCCTGGCACACACTTAAATTTCTAGCGGTACTGGGGGATTGAACCCAAAACCCTGTACTTGTGAAACAGCATTTCTACTACTGCCATACTTGCAGATTGTAATTGGATTGCTTATTTTGAGGTAGTATCACTATGCCTGGGCCTGACTGGACTGTGGTAATCTTAACACAAGTAAAAAAGATTGCACCCAGCAAATGGTTAGAGTTTCTGAAACTTCTTTTTGTGCTAGGCTTGCCTGGAACTGGAATCTCTAATCTGTTTCCCAAGTAGATAAGATTACAGATTTGAGCCACTTTATCCAGTAAAAGTATATTATTTGAAAATATCGTGATATTGCCTATATTTGTGATTAACATACGTAACTAACCTTAAATTTCTCCCTCTTTTGTTTAATACTCTGAGTTGAAAACATTGGTTTACTTGATATACATGGCTTTGTTTTGGATGGAATTCCATAAGAATCCAAAAAAAATCTCCCAAAAGTTTATGTCAAAAATCATGGAAAAAAGGCTGCAGGTTGGAAAAAAATTGATCCTTAAGTTATAAATGCAATATATTTATAGTGTTAGTCAATGCTTTCTTAAGTATGAGAAGAGAAGAAAGGCAGAAATGGAAGGATGTCAGATATAATTTTGATAACCTACTAAGTCTCTGTAGAAATTCTGTAGTTGTCACTTCATGTTAACTTCCTTTCTTAAAGCTTGCTTTATTACAACCCTGTGGGTTGGACTGATTGGTTACCCTCTCCAGGAAATGAGGCTGATTTTAGAAGGCTGATGGTGTGGTAATAAGGAATGATGAGAATGAGCACAGATATTTTCACAGAATGAGCCAACCAGGTTCAACTGCTGAACAGCAAAACAAAGCTAAGTATCAAATCTGATGATCCACATTGGAAGATATATAGATAGATACGTATACATATACATTTATTTGCATGCATGAAATAGTAAATCTCCATTTGAATATAGAGAAACTTGACCTGACAATTATTAAATTATATTACACTGGTAGCAGGAAAGGTACAGAAAAATATCAAGAGTTAGCACAGATTTTGCATAGATTTTTTTAAAGGATGAAAATTCTTTCTTCATAATATACTTTACACATACCCTTAGTATGTTTTAAGTATTTTTACATTGTGGTAGGAACATCTCTACAATGCTGAGAATTGGAATTACACACAATATGCAACATGGGTAGGCACTGGTCGTTCCAGGATTTAATCTTAACTAGTTAAGAGATTGAGATCTGAAGATTACAATTTGAAGCCAGCAAGAGTAGGAAAGTTCTTCTGACTCTTATCTCCAATTAACCATAGAGGCAAATGGAGTTCCAGTTCAAATTGTATGTCGATCATTGGCCTTGACCACAAAAGCACCATTCAGACCCTGAGTTTAAGCCCTAGGATCAAAAGAAACAAAAACACATAATACAACATGCAGTTAGATATTTTATAATGAGGCACATTTTTATGTACTCTACATTGTTAGAAAGACTAGACTTCTCTGTTAGCTTTATAACCTACCATAATAAGTGATATTGTCCACGTATTAAGCAGAAAGGCTTACTCAGATTTACAAGTTTGAAGATTTCAGTGTATGTTCAGTTGGTTTTATTGCTTTGGTGGCCTGTGCCAAGACTATGTCAAGGTGGGGAGTATGTCAAAGAGAAATGTTTGTGACCTAGAATGATTAAAATATAAAAGAAGAAAGTAGATGAGAGACTATGTTTTCATGGGTTTCACTCTGAAGAACTCAATCTCCAGAATAACTATTCAGGTATTCTCCACAGTCTGGGAGGGAATGGAAAGCCATTTTTCTTTCACACATAGGTCTTTCTGGGGCATACTAAAATCAAATGGCAACATCTTCACCAATAACAGAATATTAGTCCATTGTGATTTACAGAATAAGTTTCCTGGCATATATTTTCTTTTGTACTTCTTTTTGTGGTGGTGATATAAATATTTTTTTCCAGAAAAGCAACCTGGTTTTAATCATTATCCACCAAGTTTATGCTGTCATATAATCAGAGAGTTTTTTTGAATAAATTAACACAATAGTAGGCTCATTTTATGCCAACACAAAATATAAACACTAATTACATTTTCACTGAACAACCACTCATAAAAAATCATGAAATAATAAAGTCCAAGTCCATGTCAATTTTTTTTTGTCAGTTGTGGGGCTTGAATTCTGGGCCTGGTCACTGTCCTCAGCTCTTCAGTTCAAGGCTACCACTGCACCACTTAAGCCACAATGCTGTTTCTGGTTTTTAGGTGGTTTATTGGAGACAATTGTCTCACAGACTTTTCTGCCCACGCTGGCTTTGAACCACTATACTCAGATGTCAGATTCCTGAGTATCTAGGATTACAGGCATGAGCCACCAAATCTCAGATCCAAGTCAATTTTAAACAGCAATCTTAGTGAAACTTCTGGCTTTTTTCCAATAAAAATCGATTTTTTCAACATTAGTTTATAACTATGAGTTATTTTTAGATGTAACTGGGAATTTTTTAATAGAAACAAATACAATTTTTACTATTACTAAGTATCTCACAAAAATCCAGTGTAATTGATTTTCTCCAAAGTCAATTATTTCATACTATCTCACATTATTATTATTATATTCTATATTGCATATCATGTGAAGCGAAAATAGAAAATAGTTTGAATAATTTCATATAAATTAGTAGATGCTATTTTAGCATTATAAAGTCACATCTGTGGTTTTAAATGAAGGAAAGAAGATTTTAGAGTTAAAATCCAATAAAAATGTGAAGTGTGTCCCAAATAAACCAAAAATTCTGAGTTCATACAGACAAAATTATTACCATTGGAATAATGAGGCAAGAGGAGGCAGAATTCAAATCACGTCAAACATTATCTGTTATTCTCCCTCATCTTCCACTAACAAGACCTCCCTGGTCCCAGTTGTCACAGAACTTCAAGTGTCTCTCTTAGAATTCTATGTGGAAAAGTTCTAAGTCACTGATTCTTTTTCTACTTTGTGTTATATGAGACAAAATTTAGACACAAAACAATTGAAATAAAATGCACACATATGTTGAAGTCACCACAGCTGGAGATTGGAATTCCAAGAGATTGGAATTCCCCCAGGAACAAAAACATGTTATACCCAGTTTTTTAAAGTACTAAAACCTCAAATACATGTTAATTTGAGTAGAGTATAAGGATAACTATCTCTCAGAAATAAGGTTGTGTTAATTTATAATTAAATTCATCTAGATGAACGTAATATGTCAAATCCCTTGAATGGATCAAATTGTTTAAAACAAAAGTAACTATGTGAAGTAAGATCTGCACATATTTAAAAGGAAAAAATGCTACAGTATCAAATCACAAACAGCATGACTTACTTGAAAAGTTCAGAAATGCAATGAATAAGTCCAATAGTATCCATATTGAGAACTATCTACTGATGTAACAAGAACAAAATGAGCAAATGATAGAATCTGAGGAGCATACATGAGTGTACATAATTTAAAACTACTCTAAATTACAGTGTAGAAGACTGAATGTGGGTTACCTAAAGGAAACCATAAACACATGATATAAATGAAATAAAAAATCTAATGAAAACAGACAATAGAAGTAATTTCTGGAAAAATATTATTTTAATAAATGGTGGTCAAAATCTTTCTAGCACTGACAAAATTGCACACCTAATTGGTTATATCCAAAAAAGACCCAAGTTACTCGAGCTGATTTGAAACTTTGGCAAAGTAGCAGGATACAATTGTAACATTATTACGGATTTGACTCGGGCATGGAATTCATTTCCTCTTTGATCTGACAAATGAAGATATGAAAGAACATAACTTCTCCAACTACATATCAAGACCTACTAAACATATAATCAGAAAACTTATCATGCAAGCTGTATTGCAAACTGGCGTATAAGAAAAATCAATCATACTAATTCAGTATTTATTTTAAATAATTTTTTCCATAAATTATTTCCTTTAGCTTGCATTTTTAAAACATTGTGTTAAATGGTGTATAAGTTGGTAACTAATTTTGGATGCTTCCTTAAATTTTGTTCTGAGTATAATGTCTCACTTCAGTTCCTACCCATGAAATGATGTTGATTACAAAACAAATGCTTATAACCACTGTTTATAATACACAGAATCTCATAAGCATGATTTCAGTAAGCATAGGTTAACATTTTGATATCACGGTCTCATGACTGATGAGGCAGATCTGCATGAGTATAGTTGTACATAGGTTCCTCAGCCTAAATTTAATCACTGTTAAAAAATGTTTATATCTTTGTCACTCATCAGAGATTTAACCTGAGTATAAAGCCTAAGGAAAATGATAAGGTAAGAATTTAGCTTTTCTGAATATAAAGTAAAGAAAAATCCAGCACAGAGTAACTCATTGGTTTAAAGCCAACCTATTTCCCCAAAACATTCTTATCATTTCCTCACAATGTGTATTATTCTCAATACGGGAAATGGGAATGTGAGAAGAAGACTAACCAAGTATTGTCTTTGAATACAAATAATTTGGATGTACCTCTTTATTTCATTATAGGCTTTTTGGATAAAAACTGTTTGATTAATTGATTTCCATGTCAGGTATAACATATCCTAGTTGCATATACCAAACTACATTCAGAAAATGGTATGTAGCGATTAAGTAATGAAAACATATTCAATAGCAAAAAGTATATACTTATAGCGATAATATTTTGAAGAGTGTATTGAAAATATTCTAATATAATAATTAATTGGATTGACCAATTTCACATTGACAACAACTAACTAGAATATTTTAATGCTAAATCGACAAGATTATCTTTCTAAAGGAGCAAAACCAATTTCTCCTTTCACTTTATCAGGGAAAAAACTGAACAAAAATTGGAAATTAACATATAAATCTATAACAACTGGAATGAATTTTTGTCTTTTTATTAGCAAATATTAATTTCAAAAAGTATTTTATTATGTTATACACATAGGTTCATATAATGTAGCTTGATAAATTTTATTCATTTTATTAATTTCATAATCCTATTTTTATACTTTTATTATGCCATCATACTAACATAAACTATTTGAAAATATATATACTCCACAATATTTCTCTTTATCTCCTCTCTTACTTTTTTTCTAAATTTAATCAGTTCCATCCTTTTTATCTTAGTCATTCATTTTATTTTCTAGGTCTAGAGTCTGCATATGAGAAATCTAGTATTTGTTTTTCACAGTATGGCTTATTGCTTCAATATGAAGGTTTCCAGTTTTATCTATTTTCTTTAAGATGCTATAATTTCATTATTATGTCTGGCTAACTAATATATCTTATGTATATATGCATATACATTACAATTTCTTTATTCAATTAATGATTAAGGAACATGTAGCTTAATTCTGTAGTTATTTATGTTTTTTACATGGGAGAAGGAAGAAAGGAAATAATGAGGTTTGGACTGAGAAACATGCTCTTTAGGCAGGCACTCTAGTATTTGAAACATCATCTCAGCTGATTTTTTATAACTATTTCAATAATGTATTATATCTAAAAAATAAAATGTAATTACATTTGAAAAGGTGTTCTTTTTCAGTATCTATATTATTACCTATTACAGTGATACATTTAGCGTGTCATGTAAGTGTGGGGATGTATGTGAGCATGAAAATGCATGCATGTTTTTATATGTAGCTGACTCTAAGGAATCTGAATTTATGTGAGATACAGGATTCAAATAAAGTTTTCAGACCTGTAAGTTGCTAAATTGATGTATATGTCCAGTATGTGGAGTGTGATTTCAAGATCACATTTTTGTAGGTTTCATATCAAGTAAGTAGATGTTTCTAATCCAAAATCATAAGGAATAAAAGAGCTACTCTGTTTCATAATCATCCAATCTTAGTACTCCAGACATTGTAATAAGTGGAAAAATTGCTTGAAAGTATGATGCGTCAGTAGTAAGCCTTTAGAAACTCTACATTTTCCCCAAAATCTTCAGATGTACTCTTTGGATATTAATTACAAATCTATTTATAAACATATAAATATAATATGATCTTATATATGTAAATTATTTATATAAGGGAATATACATTAATTATATTTAAATGTGTACCATAAATATTCATTTATATTTAAATGTAATTCATCGCATCATATATGTGTGTATATATATTTTTTTTCTCTTCTTTGGTCAGTCATGGGGAGTCAACGTCTAGTGCGTTGGGGTCCCTGGGTAAGGGTCACGAAATCACCAAAACACAGGGGATGCAGAGTACAAACAGCAATTGCCACTGCATGCTGTGCTTTATTGTTAGTGGGTATTTAAAGACAAGTAAGCAGGATCTTTGCCAAGATTTAGTCACAAGACATTCACACAAAAATTTCAACAGATACATTTTTACTTAAACTATGAGACAATATCTTGGTATATTATTATCTAAACTATATTAGAGCAAGCTCAAACCACTTTTCCAATATCAGGAACATGTTTGACCAGCTGTTCATCTGTGTTTAAGCAAGCAGAAGAGCTACTTCCTCAGCTCCCAGGAGTCTGTGACATGTGTTTTGAGATAGGGAGAGAGAACATTTTCCCTCTCTAGCCTGGCATGCCAAGAGCTTTCCTAATACTCAAACACAGTCCTCAGATAATCCTGAGGCTGGAGCCTGCATCATTCTGCCTCTTCAACATAAACGCTGATTCTTCACAGTTTCTTTTTTTCTTTTGTTTTAAAAGTAAAGGTTTTCACAGGGTTATCATAGAAGCTTGCATTGGATTCATAAAAATGAAATATAACAGTACAAGTGTAACAAAATAATAACAATCATAATTCCCATGCCACTAGTAGTATATGAAATAGTTTATAGTATTCCTTTCAGATCCAACCCTTCCAAATGTTTAAGAAATGCATCATCAGTGATAGTAGAAGCGTCATCATTTGCAAATTGTTTACAAAAAATATCATGTATATTAAATTGTAACTAAGCAATCAATGGAGCAGCAGTAGAATTTCCAGACAAATACTGCTGTATTACATTCCAATCTTGAATAGATTCATTATATTTTACTTTAGTAATGCAAAAGGTAGTAGAATTTCAATCACATTTTAACAATAACTGTTTTTCCACAACCAATAACTTTTTTCCTAACCATCCCACTGTCTGTTTAAGAATATTAATCTGTGTTTGTAGTCGAGCATCAATTTCTACCTGTGAGACCCACAATTCATGTGACTCCCGGTGCCATTCTTCCACAAAGTGTTTAATTTGTAAGGAAGTGTGTAGGGCAATTCCAGACACCGCAGCAACAATGGTAATAGCAATTAAGCTTAAAATCATCTCTACAATGGCTCCAATCATATGCTTTGTACGTTTTAGTAGTTTGGTAAAAAGTTCAATAACAACATTATCCAAAGGATTTTGGGACCATTCTCTTCCTAATTTAACAGGTAGCCAAATATGAGTTCTTTGTTGTAAAATCATAATACTATCACTGTCATTAAAATTAAGAGAGGAATTAACACAAGAATACAGGCGACAATTAAAACAAGAAATAGTAGGAGATAATGTAAAATTTCCCACTAAAAATACATAAGGCAGAGGTACACAAGCAGTTACATCATAACATTTGTACAAAATAAAATTATAAGTGGACCCAGAATTAGCTGTCCCCGAAAACAATCCATTTGATAGCATCATGGGTTTCCGCTCTGCTGCGACCTTCCAAAGATGAATCTGAACAGCAGTGGATGCAGCCATGAAAGTCCATCGAGCATCTGCAATGCCTCCTTCTCCCCAGGCCATCAATCGAGCTCCAGTAAGCGATCCATTAACGGCATCTGACATCCTAGTAACATTAGATAAATCACATCTAGTAATATTCCATTTTGAACATGGGTTAATAAACTGTCCAAAAGGTCCCCAATTAGTAAAATTATTGAACGTTTTTCCAAATGTTCCTCTACACTGTTGCCACACAAAAGGCTGATATTTTAAATCAATATAAGTAAAATCAGGGCACATAGGTAAGGATAACTCGCCATCAAATTGACACTTTCCCAGCTACTATTAATGGACCAAGTAGTTAATCACTGCAGCTGTGTTCTAGAATTGGAAGTGAGTTTCCCAGGTAAAACCAAATGTTGCCAATTTATAACTAAACATGGAAGAGGCCCCAGACAAACAGGCAAGGAATGAGTATAGTAAGTAAAATTAAAAAAGCTACCATCATCCTTACTGTAAAATGTCAAATTATTCCAAGGAGGAGATAAAACAGCAGAAACAGTATAGACAGTTATATCCATGTCTCCACAAACAACAGGTTCCAATGAAGGAGGGTAAGGAACAAAGGCCCAATAACTTACCCTAGCATTAGTATGGACAGAGTTTACAGTAAACAGGGCACACATGGCCAGGAACAAGTTCTCGGCCATGACAGGTTTACCAGTGTGTTGTAACATCTTTTGTTCCTTCTCCAGTCAACTTTTTTACCTGTCCCCAGGTGGGCAGTGGGGATTTCTTCTTCCTCAACTGGCGGCCGATTCCTTACAGGATACAGATCTGTCCTCACTGGCTGCATCTTTATCCATCGGGCAGGAAGCCAGTATTGTTTGCCATCCTGTGTAGACACAAAACCATATCATCGCCCATTATGTAATAATGTTCCTAGTTGCCATTCTGTGTCCAATGTAATATTAATCCATACAGGAATATTTAAATAAGGTTTTTCTGATATTTGTTCAAAATGGCGCTCAGCTCTAGTTAAAAATATCTCCTTGTGCTAAGTTTAAAAAAATTAAGAACAAAAAGAGCTTGATGTAAAATTATTTTAGTATTTTGCATGCGAAACCACAACATATCCATACCTTCATCCAACCTTTTCCTCCTTTTTCATTTTTTAATTTGTTGTTTTAGTGTGCCATGAACATGTTCAATAATGGCTTGTCCTTGGGGGTTATATTCTGTTCCAAATGTATGTACCAAATCATAAAGTTCACAAAATCATTTAAATTTGATACTTTTATAGGCTGATCCATTATCAGTCTTTATTTGGCAGTCACTCCCATAATGGCAAAAACTTCCAATAAGGGTTCTATTACATGGTTAATAGTTTCTCCCGTAAGGGCAGAAGCCCAAACAAATTTGGAATAAGTATCTATTGTAACATGTACAAAGGAAAAACAGCCAAAGGCTTGTATATGGGTTATATCCATTTGCCAGAGCTCATTAGGTTGTAATCCTCGAAGATTTACTCCAGCAGGTACAACTCTCAAATGTATTGGTCTGCAGATAGGACACCTTTTTATAATTTGTTTAGTTTGAGAATAAGGTATTTTATGATGAATATGTAAAAGGCCAGCATTTGTATGTAAATGGGCATGATCCTGTTCAGCAGAAGCAAAACTAACTAATTTATCAACCTGATTATTGCCATATACAAGGTACCCAGGTAACCAGGAATGAGCCCTAATGTGATGTACAAATATTTTGGCATTAAGTTGTTGCAGTAATGCTTGTAATTGTTTAAATAATTAATTTAGCTGGGGTTTAGATGAGTATGTAACAGCAGTGACTACATTAGTCACAGTGACTACATTAGTCACAATTCCTACAGCACAGGCAAAATCAGTAACAATATTAATATCTCCCACAAAATCTTGCAACACCTTAATAACAGCAAAAAGTTCATTTTGTTGAACTGATGCTAAAGTAGTTGTCTGTACTCAATATTTATTTGTTGTCCAGGAAGCACTTTTTGTTTTGGAGCCATATGTAAAAATGGTAAGAACAGTGGGAATAGGGGTCTTGGTAATTATATCATTAATGACAAATTGTTGTTTACGCCAGCAATCCCACAATCTACCTTTGAGAAAATGGTAGCAAAATTGCCCAGTAAAATTTACTAATGCTATTTATAGCATTTCAGAAATGTTTAACAAATATTCTACTTGGTCTTTTGGCAAAGGGAAAATAATTTCAAATAAATCATACCCCGATAGGGTCAATACCCATTGCTAGGCCTGTTGAATAATAATTGCCAACTGTTGTTCATAAGGCATAATATTTTTTGTAAATCCATGCCTTGTATAAATCCATTCTAATGGTAGCTCATTTTGTCCTATAATTCCTGTTGGGTATTTTTATGTATCCAAAATATATAAATTTATGGGATGATTCAGTGTTACTCGATGTAAAAACATTACTTTTATTTTACAAATTATAATTCTCTTTCAGCTTCCTTAAAGTTCTTTTGCTATGAAAATCAGGCTCCCCTTGTAACAATGAAAACAAATTATGTAATTTATAAGTAGGAATTCCTAAGGCCATTCGCTTCCAATTAATATCTCCTAATAGATTTTGAAAATCATTTAACATATGTAATTGATCACGTCGTAAAGAAATTTTTTGAGGTGTCACTGTTTGTCTAGAAACAACATATTCTAAATATTTTACCACCGTATCTTTTTGTATTTTTTCAGGTGCTATTATTAATCCAAAATCTTTAAATATAGAGGGTAAGCACTGTAACAGCAATTCTAATTCTGTCATATTTGGTACTGCAAATAAATTATCATCCATATAATGAGAAATATAAATGTGAGGCCATTTTTGTCTAACAGGTTTTAAGGCCTTATCAACATATATCTGACATATAGTTGGGGAATTCATCATTCCTTGGGGCAACACCTTCCATTGGAAGCACTGATGAGGGACTTGTTGATTTATTTGTGGTAAAGAAAAGGTAAATCTTTTACAATCTTTTACATGTACAGGAATAGACAAAAGTTCTGAATAGACATGTTTTCCAATAGCCTGAAAATCGCCAGTGGCTTTATAAAGTTATGTTTAATACCACTTCTATTCTGGCTTAATGTTTTCTGAACAGAAGTCCTTAGAGAAATGCAATTCAAAATTAATATGATACTACTTCATAACTATTATACTCATTAAAAAATCAGAGGAACCTGGTGTGGTGGTAAAGGCTTGTAATTCCAAGTATTTGAGAGGTTGGAGTAAGGGGATTTGAGTCTAAGGCCAGTCTAGGGTACTACACATAGTAAAAACATGCCCTTTCAAAAAACTAAGAAGGTAATAATGTTGGTGAGAGTGTAGAAAAAAAGAAAATTTTCTACACTCTTGGTCAAAATACAGGTTAGTATTCTCATTATAGAAAGTAGTATGTAGTTTTCTAAGAAATGCAAACTTGAAATATCATCTGATCCACTGATAATGTGATTATTTCTCTATGGGTAACTGATAAATGTATCTGTAGTTCATTATTATTCACATTATTCACAACAACAGCCAAGATAAAAATCGAAGTTAAGTGTTCAAGTACAGAATAATAAAGCAACTGTGGTGCATGCACAAATACATTTTTCTGTTTCATACTTAGAATAGCAAGAGACTTCTCCCATTAGCCACAACTTACAATAACCTAAAAAATGTATTCATATCAAGAAAAATATTGTCTTCGTTATCTTTGTAAAACAACACACACACACACACACACACACACACACACACACACCAACCTCAAACATTTAGAGAGAATTTTTTAAAAAGTAAAGCAAAGTGGAATTGCTGGGGCATTTAGGTCACAATGTAGAAGATAGTAGATATACAGGATGACCAAGAAGAGAGTTGTAATATACAACATGAGGATACATACAGGGGACAACACTGGCCTTACATAGGAATGAAGATAAGTAAGTAGGAGTTGTTCTTCCTCATAGGGGTTGCTCTTTCAGTTGTTCTTCCTTCAGTAATGGATAAGATGAACATAAGCCTTTAAGTATAACTGCCTGTTGCCCCATTTGTCAGGAAATTAAAAGACTTGAAAAAAATTATATTAAGGGCTGGGAAGGTGGCTCAGCGGTAGAGCGCCTGCCTTGCATGCTTGAGGCACTGGGTTCGATTCCTCAGCACCACATAAGGAAAAAGAAAAAAGCCAGAAGCGGCACTGTGGCTCAAGTGGTAGAGCGCTAGCCTTGAGCTGAAGAGCTAAGGGACAGGCCTAGAGTTCAGGCCCCACGACTGGACCAAAAAAAAAAAAAAAAGATATTTAAGCCGGGCACTGTTGGCTCACGCCTGTAATCCTAGCTACTCAGGAGGCTGAGATCTGAGGATCGCGGTTCAAAGCCAGCCCGGGCAGGAGAGACTGTGAGACTCTTATCTCCAATAAACCACCAGAAAACCGGAAGTGGCGCTGTAGCTCAGGTGGTAGAGTGCTCGCCTTAAGCTGAAGAGCTGAGGGACAGCACCCAGGCCCAGAGTTCAAGCCCCATGACCGACAAAAAAAACAAAATTATATTAAGTGAAATAACCTAGGTACAAAGAAACGTAGGTCCCATGGTTTCCCTTATTTTTAATAACTAGTATATATCTGAGACAAACAGAAATTGTCAGATAAGTTGATGTTAGGTGAAAAGTACATCAAGATAAGAACTCTTTTGTTTTTTTTATCTTTCTTGCTATTGTTTCTAACATATTTATAAGGTATTTCTGTGCTGCTTTGTATGTCCCTCCCCCACGGTATAACCCCTGGTTTGCACTGTATTTGATGTAGGTATAATTTGTGGAGGGGAAGGAAAAAATTGTTTAAATAGGGATACAGGTGGACCCATTTCAACAGTGAGATGTACAAGATGTTATGTCAAAAAACTGACTTTACAGCTTTGGCACAGGACAGGGGGAGTGATAGGAAGGGATGGCAAGGGGAAACAAAGGAGGAATCAACAGTGCTTGATAAGAAATGCACTCATTACCTTGCCCATGTAATTGTAACCCCTCTGTACGGTATTTTCACAATAAAAAATATTAAGAAGATATATTATATTACACCTGATACAGTGGCTACATACTTCACTTTATTAGTTAAATAAATGTTAGGCCTCCTCAAAAAAGGAAATAATAACAAACAATATAGCAATAATGTATGCTCAACATAGAACAAAATGTCAAATTAAAATAAAGGAAATTTTCCTTGAAGTAAACTAATTATTACAAATAAGGGAAACCTTGAGACCTATGTTCCTTTAAGTCTGGCTTACTTCAGTTAATATGATTTGTTCCAAGATCTTCCATTTCCTTACAGATAAGGTAGTATCATTGTTTCTGATGGAAGCATAGTATTCCATATATGTGTATGTGTGTATGTGTGTGTCACATTTTCTTGATCCATTTTTCTACTGAAGGGCATCTGGGTTGATTCCATATCTTAGCTATGGTAAATAATACTGTGATAAACATAATTGTGCTGGTAGCTTCAGTGTGGTCTTGTTTGTAGTCACATGGTTAAATGCCCAGAAGTAGGATTATTGGGTAAAAAGGGGAGCATTATTGTGCACATAAGGATAATCTTATTAGATGAGCAGAATAACTCAATAGCTATGTTCATATGACTGTATAAGGTGAAATGAACTCCAAGACATGTTCTTTGTTATTGTTGTTCTTAATGTACTACGTGATTTCTTTTCATCCTTTTGTGTTTTCCCCAGCAATGGTTTATCCCCTGTAGTCATTGTATTTGATTTTGATACCCTGGGTATTAAAACTAGGGAACTAGGGAAATAGGGAAAGGAAAGGGAAAAAATAAAATGGTGAGACAAAGGACAAAGGGGGAACCTATGCAACAATGTACTCACAAGACAATATGTTGGAAATGATCTTGGGGGGGTTGTTGGCAGTGAAGAGGGAGAGACATTGGAGAAGGGGTAAAAAAGTTAGAAAAGAAATGAATTGATTACTTTACTTATGTAACTATAACCCCTCTGTACATTACCTTGACAATCAAATTTAAATAAAAATAAAATATATGAGAGCAGCAATACAGGAAATGGGAGTGGGAGAAGTACTGTAGTATAGTAGAGTAGAACAGCTGTGGAGAGCAATAATTTGACTTTACCATAGGAAGTAATAAACTAGCATACAGATTTTCAGCCTAATGTCAGTCACTGAAAAGGGAAAATAAAATGCACAATCAGCAAACCAATAGAGATAAAATAGAAAACTAAAAAATTAAGGTGAAGAGATGACTTGGACTAACAATAACAAATGACAAATGTTGTTTACATCACAATTTGTTAGAAATATAATTCAAATCACAGTTTAATAGTATATCATTTTAATAGTAGGTTACTTATTATTGATTTCTTAATATTCAATGTTAAATATATAATTTTAATTTCAGCACCTACAGAAAAGAAGAAAATGAAATTAATTTTAACAATATATTTTATGAATTGTAAAATTGAGAAGCATTAGAATTTTAACACACAATATGTCATTATTGTTTCATTTCTGTGAATTAATGTAATAATTCAAAGTGTATTCTGCACTTAGAAATCATCTTAACATCAAATAATAAATTATTGCTCATGACTCTTGGTATTAGGTGGAACGGTTCAGAATTGTGGCAAAAATTCACCACACATTACATGAGGGTATGAATCCTCTCATCTAGCTTATATTCTAGAAACTTGATTTCTACATGCATGTTAAATTCTTGTCTAGGTGAGAGCTATACAATTATATGCAATTATAGACACGAGGAGTATTTCAGATGATACTTAAAAGTCATATTCATTAATTAAATTTTTATTGTTTTGTACCAAATAAATATTTATAGAGAGACTGAATTTCTGAGTAGATGATGGTGTATGTGTGCCAGATTATACGTATTAAGGCTTATTTTATATTTCTGACATTGTTTCTACAGTTGGATTTAATTTTGTATAAGAGGATAAGTGTATTATATTGGATATATGAAAATAAACTCAATGTTTATTCCATTCATCCTTTGCCACTTTTCTAATCTCAATATAAATTATCCATGTGTTTTTAGTAATGAAAATAACAACAGATATAAGCCAGATAAATCTGTCTGTAATAGACAAGTATTTTCACCTTTATTTTGATAGTTAATCCTCTTTTACATTACAGAATATTCTTGGGAAAATGTGCTCCAGGCTGGCCACAACTGCAGAATATTATGGTTTGATCTATCATAAGAGAAGGAAGGAAGGGGAACCTTCTTTCCAAAATTTTGTTCCCAGGGATGTGATCTGTTTTATGGTGGTGAGTTGGAAATGAACATTTTTTACAGTCAACATTGAAAAGCCATCTTGATAGACCATTTCTGTAAGTGGTACAATGGATTATTCCTGGATTTCCAAGGATGCCAGATTGCCTCATTTTGAGACAATTAAAACAGGAATTTAGTCGGCTGTATTTGTATGTTTAGGAGAAAAACCCATTGACTCTAGGCCAGCGGATCACTGGGGCCCAGAGAAGCTAATACATCAAAGAGTAATCCTAGACCTCTAAAAATAAAACAAACAAACAAATAACTCCAGTAAGCACTGTCAGTCAAATCTGCTATCACAGCCTATATGAAGTCAGGCAAAAAACAGAAGCTGAGAGTAATTTAGTTGATAAATAAGATATTTTTGATGAGGCAGACTGAAATGAGACTCCAGAGAGAGGGTCAGAAAGATTGATCAGAGAGATTAAAATTGGTCACACAAAGATTGGAAAATAGTATTCCTTGTAGGACAAATAAATCATAGAAGTCCTGTACATGTAAGAAGACGACAGCAGACCACATTCCAGATATGCACATTTTCTTAGACATCAGCTTAATGGAAATCTTTGAATTCTTAAATATTTGACCACATTTGGGAGAAGGCCAATTGCTGAAGAAAAAGAAAATATCATCACTCTGTTAGGAGTTCCAATATCACATTAGGAAGTAATAAAGCACAGATTTGTAATAAAAAGAGAAAACAATTATTCCAAATGAGGGTTTCATTTGTTTTGATGTAAATGTTCTTGATTTAGGTGCTAGCAATTACCATACAATTGATCCAGTCCCACAGCTGAGTTGATATTGACTGCAGTATTCCAACATGAAGGAAAAGAGAAAATTTACAAATGTCTGATGAAATGAGTCAACGATGAAGTGTTCTAATAGTGATATCTGAGGTTTAGACACAGGTGAAGTGGTAGATTTTCTTTTATAAAAGTCTCCCATTTTTAGCCTGCTGCCAGTGGCTCACAGCTGTAATCCTAGCTACTAAGGAAGCTGAGATCTGAGGACTGTAGTTCAAAGCCCCCATGGGCAGGAAAGTCTCAGAGATTCATTTCCATTTAACCACCAGAAAAACAGAAATGGCACTGTGGCTCAAAAGGTAGAGCCCTTACCTTGAGTTGAAGAGCTCAGGGACAGTGCCTAAGCCCAGATTTCAAGCCCCTATAACAACAACAACAACAAATCTCCCTTTTCTTGGACTGCTTACATCTTTTCCTAACATTCAATAAAGAAGCCATTTTATCACCCAGTACATTTAAGTCCTATCCTAGCTGCTACAAATAGAATGATTTGGTATCTTATGTCAAAAGATTCATATTTAGGGCTGGGAAGGTGGTTCAGTGGTAGAGGGCTTGCCTTATATGCATGAGGCCCTGGGTTGGATTACTCAGCACCACATAAGCAAAAAGAAAAAAAGCTGGAAGTGGCGCTGTGGCTCAAGTAGTAGAGCGCTAGCCTTAAGCTGAAGAGTTGAGGGACAGCACTCAGGCCCAAAGTTCAGGACCCATGACCAGACCCCCCCTCCCCCCAAAAAAGGTTCCTATTTCGGGAAAAAATGCCAGCAGTGGTAACTTGTTTTCCAGTCTTTGAACTCTGGGTCGGGGCCCAGGACATAGTTATGCTGGTAGCTTTCATGTGAGCTTGCTTGTTATTTATTGCATTACTGCCCAAGACAGGAATTACTGGGTCTTAAGGGCGATCTATGTTTAGTCTTTTGAGGAACGTCTGTACTACATTCCTGAGTGGTTGAACAAGTTTAATTTCCCACCTTTTGTAATAAGTTCCCATTTGGTTACATCCCTGTCAGCATTCGCTATTGTCAGTTTTCTTGAAAATGGCCATTCTATCTGGGACGATGTAGAATCTGTCTTGTACTTGTAGATTTGTAGGCACCTTCTAGCTACCATAAATGAATGAATCTATGAAAACTATATTGCTCTGAGTATGCATTCCTTTCTTTTAGTATAATTTTCCCAAGACTTTCATTTTCCTTAAGACTGGTGAAAAGTCATCCTTTCTGTTGGGTGAATAGAATTCCATTGTGTGTGTGTGTGTGTGTAAATTGGCCCATGATTTCATTTCTAAGCATTTGGTTTCATCTGTAATTTTGTAATTTCTTATTACAGTCAGATTGCTTTCTCTACTGCATTGAAGAATATTGTTGGGATTTTGATGGGTATTGCATTGTCAATTGTTTGGGGGCAGTATTGCAGTTTTCACGATGTTAATTCTTCCAACCAGGAGCATTGAAAGAATTTCCATTTCCTTGAATCTCCTTAAATTTCCTATTTTAGTGTTGTAAAGTTTTCAGAGCAGAGGTCTTTCAAATTTTTAGTTAAATTTATTAATTCCTAGTTTTGTTGTTTTGTTTTGTATAGATTTGATTTTATTTTGAGGTTAATACATATGAGGTTGTTTTTTTGATTTCATCATGGATCTTCCCATTGTTGGTAACAAAGAAAAACTACTGATTGTTGTGGGTTTTATACCCTGTTACATTGCTGAAGGTTAGCATCACCTTTACTAACGTGGGGGAGGAAGCTATAGTGTCCTTTAAATACAGGATCATTTCATCTGAAAAAAGGGATAGTTTTACTTCTTCCCTATTTGGATCCCCTTTATGTATTTCTCTTGCCTATTGCTCTTGCTAGAAAGTCCACTACTATATTGAAGAATAGTAGATAGAGTGGACATCCTTTTCTCATTCCTGGTTTTCATGTCTTCATGCTTCCACCATTAAGAACATGCTTATTATCTCTAATCATACATATACTCTATTATATTTAAGAAACTTCCATGCATTCCTAGCTTCTCAGACCTTTAATCATAAAGGGGTATTGGAGCTTGTTAAAAGCTATTTCTACACCCATATAGATGATCATGAGGTTCTTTTCCCTGCTTCTACTGATGATGTGTGTTATGTTTATTGACAAGCATATTGAATCCAATTGTATCCTAGGATGAATACTGTTTGATCATAGCATATGATTTTTTTGTTAGTTGCTGAAATTGGTTGGTGAGAAATTTATTGAGAAGTTTGCATCAATGCTTATCAAGAAGTTGGGTTCATAGTTCTCTTTCTTTGATGAGTCCCTACCGATTTGGGAAAGAGTCTAATTCTAGCTTCATAGAATAGGTTTAATAATTCCATTTCCCTTTCTATTCCATTGAAGAGTTAAATCTGAGTATTGTAAGTTTTTTTCAGCCCTTAATTTCATGATAAATCCATTGAGTACTAGATTTTTCTGGTATGGGAAATTTTTTATTGAAATTTAATTTTCATTACTTCTTGTGTATCACTTCTTGGCTCAGCTCGAGAATAGGAAAGCATCAATTTCTCCAGGATTCTCCAGGTGATTGGCATACAGTTTTCAAAGTATTTTCTTATAATATTCTCAATTTTCCTTATTTATGTTGTGATGCCTCATTTTTTCTCTAGTTTTCTATATTTGGTTGAGTTCTCTTATTGGTTGTTCGGTGTTTTTTGTTATGAAGGTGATATTCAGAGAAGTGCATTACAGTTACATAAGTAATGAGTACATTTTTTGTTACTGCTTCCTCATTTTTTTCCTGCTTCCACCAACCCTGACATCCCATTCCCCCAAAGTTGTAAACTTCATTTCTAACATAGTGTCTAGTGTATATCACTGTTGCTTTGTTTAATCTTTGTCCCACCATTTCTGTGATTTCCCTTCCCTTCCCCAAATCAGATTAACTTATATATAAGACAAAGGGTACAGAAATCAAAAATAGTGACTTAAGGGAATAAACCAAAGGGGAAAAAGTAAATAGAAAAAAATTACTAAAAACAGTTCACTATAAGGGTCTCATATCTAAAATATACTTGGAACTCAAAAATATAAATCCCCCAACAACAAATTCTCAAAGAAACAACAGCCCAATAAATAAGTGGGCTAAAGACTTGAAGAGAAACTTCTCTGAAGAAGAAAAAGGATGACCAACAGACACATGAAGAAATGCTCAACATCCCTAGCCATAAAAGAAATGCAAATTAAAACAACATTGAGATATCACCTCACTCCAGTTAGAATGGGAAAAATCAAGAACTCTAACAACAACAGATGCTGGAGGGGATGTGGACAGAAGGGAACCTTACTGCATTGTTGGTGGGAGTGTAAACTTGTTTAACCACTTTGGAAAGCAGTGTGAAGGTTCCTCAAAAGACTTCACGTAGAACTCCCCTATGACCCAGCAATCCCACTTTTGGGCATTTACCCAAATGTTTACAAACAAGACCACACTAAAGCTACCAGCACAACTATGTTTATTGCAGCATTATTTACCATAGCTAAGATATGGAACCAACTCAGATGCCCCTCAGTAGATGAATGGATCAAGAAAATGTGGTATATATACACAATGGAATTCTATGCCTCCATCAGAAAGAATGACATTGCCCCATTTGTTAGGAAATGGAAAAACTTGGAAAAAATTATATTAAGTGAAGTAATCCAGGCCCAAAGAAACATAGCTCCCATGGTTTCCCTTATTTTCAATATCTAGTATATGTATGAGTCAAGCAGAAAAGGTCAGATAATGTGATGTTAGGAAAATGAACCCTTAGGTATGTATTTTAATGTTTTTTTTCTTTCATGCATTTGTTTCTAAGGCAATTATAAGATTATCTCTTTGGTGCTTTGTATGTCCCTCGCCCACAGTATAACTCCTGCTTTCACTATATTTGATGTCAGTATAACTTGTGGAGGGGATGGAGAAAAACAAGTCGTTTAAGGATACAAGTGGACCTGTTGCAATAATGAGAAGCACAAGTTGTCATGTCAAAAATGAGCTTTATTAGTTGAGAGGTTGGGGGCGGGGAAGCTGGGAAGGGATGTGAAGGGTAAACAAAGGAGGAGGCTGCAATGCTTGATAAGAAATGTATGCATTATCCTGCCCATGTAATTGTAACCCCTCTGTACAGTATGTTCACAAAAAAATAAAATAAAAAGAAATTAGAACAAAAAATTATCTTGTATTCATTTCTTGGAGCTCATTTCAATAAGCATCATTTTTTATGGTGATATACATATAGCTATTAAGATATTGTGATCTTTTCTAAGAATATCCTAGGCATATTCTAGTTTTTCCAAATGAATGAAAACATGTAGCCTATGATTCTTTAGGTCTGGCTTGTTTGACTTATTATGTTTTCCAAGTGATTCCATTTCCTTACTAATGGGGCAATGTCATTCTTTCTGACGGAAGCATAGAATTTTTATTGTGAATATATATGACATTTTCTTGATCGATTCATCTACACAGGGGCATCTGTGTTGGTTCCATTTCTTAGCTATGGTAAATAATGCTACAATGGACATAGTTGGATTGTAGCTTTAGTGTGTCCTTGTTTGTGGTCATTTGGGTAAATGCCCAGGAGTGGGTTTGCTGAGTTATAGGGAAACTCTTTGGAGGAATCTCTATAATTCTTTCTGGAGTTTTTGAACAAGTTTACATTTCCACCAATAGTGTAGTAATGTTCCTTTTTGGCTACATCCCCACCAGCCCAGCATCTGTTGTTATTAATTTTCTTCATAATTGTCATTCTAACTGGGGTGTGGTGGAATCACAATGTTGCTTTGATTTGCATTTCTATGGCCAGAAATGTTGCATATTTCTTCATGTGTCTATTGGCCATTCATATTTCTGCTTCAGAGAGGTCTCTCTTTAAATCTTTAGTCCACTTATTCAGAGGGTTGTTGTTTCTTTTTTTTGGGGGGGGTGCCCGGTCGTGGGGCCTGATCTGTGGGCCTGGTCGCTGCCCCTCAGTTCTTCAGCTCAAGGCTAGTGCTCTACCACTTGAGCCACAGCGCCACTTCTGGCTTTTTTCTTTTTGCCTATGTGGTGCTGAGCAATCCAACCCAGGGCCTCAGGCATTCAAGGCAAGCGCTCTACCACTGAGCCATCTTCCCAGCCCAAGGTTGTTGTTTTTTGAGGATTTGTTTTTTTGGGGGGGTTAACTTTTGGGGATCTAAATATATTTTATATATGAGGCCATTGCCTGTTGCAGAGCAAGTAACAATCTTCTCCCAATATGTGGACTTTCTATTTATCTTTCTATATATAAGAGTTCTCTTCTTAGTCAGATTTGTCAAGGGTCTGTCAAGTATGTTAATTTATTGAAAGAACCAACTCTATTTTGTTGATCTTTTTATGCTTTATTTTGTCTTTATTTAGTTATTTCTGATTTAATTTTTTTGTTTGTTTCTGTCTACTGCTATGAATTTGGGCTTATTCCTGTTTTCAAGAAATTTGAGGTATATAATTAATATACAGGCTTGAGATTTCCCCAATTGCTTGATGTAGGCACTCAGAGCTATAAATTTTCCTCGAAGTACTGCATTTCTGTGTCCCAGAGGGCTTGGTATTTTGTGTGTTCAATTTGTTAAATTTCAGAAACTTTCAGATTTTCATGCTAATGTATTCAGTGCCCCATTGGTCATTCAGCAATGTGTTGTTCAGTCTTCATGGGTTTGAGAATTTTTTTTTTTACTTTAGCTGTTTAATTCTGTTTATTCTGTTGTGTTCTGACAAGATTTGGGAATTTGATTAATTTTTTTTCAATTTAGATAAAATTTCTTTTTTTTGTGGTGGGGTCCGGTTGTGGGGCTTGAACTCTGGGCCTGGGCGTTGTCCTTCAGCTCTTCAGCTCAAGGCTAGTGCTCTACCACTTGAGCCACAGCACCATTTCAGGCTTTTTTCTTTTGTTTATGTGGTGCTGAGGAATCGAACCCAGGGCCTCATGAATGCAAAGCAAGCACTCTACCACTGGATATGTTCTATTTTGGAGACTCTTCCATGAGCTGCTGCGAAGAATTTATATTCTGACACTGAATGTATATTCTGTAGATATCTGTTAGGGCTAGGTGGTCAATGTAGTTATTTAGGTCTTCAGTTTCTTGGTTGAGTTTTGCTTAGATGACCTATCCATTGATAACAATGATGTGTTGAGATGTGTTTTTAGGTTAAGTAGTATTTGGTTGATGAAGTGGGGGTGCTCCAGGATTCAGGACATTGATATTTAGACTTGTTATATCCTCCTAATGGAGAGTTGCTTTTATCAATATATAATGTCTCTTCCTACTAATTTTAATTTGAATTCTATTTTATCTTATGTTAGTAATTCTGTGACCTTTTTATGGTGTCCATTTGCTTGAAAATTTTCCTTACAGCCTTTCAGTTTAAGTATGTGTTTGTTTTTGTCAATAAAATGTGTCTCTTGTAGATACTAGATAGAATGCATCTTTTTTGATACTAATATTTAATCTATGTTTTCTAATTGGAAAATTATGTCCATTTATATTAAAGGTTAAGACTGTGAAATATCTGATAAGTCCTGCTATGTTATGCACCTGCTGTTAGGGGCTGTGCCTCATCTACTCTTAATATATTTACCTTGTTCTCGGGTAGGGAACATTTTATATAACCAGTTCCTGTTCTTCTTGATCTTCTCTATGTAGGATATATTTGAATAACTTCTATCCTGATGATTGGTAGAGATACATTGTTTCAAGTTTTCTTTGTCATGAAATATTTTTACATATCCTTTTAATGTAAAGGAGAGTTTGGCTTGGGACCATAATCATGGTTGGTAGTTGCTTGCTTTTAATGTTTGTCATATATCATGCCAGGCTCTCCTTTTGACCATATCAGCTAAGAAACCTGTATTTATTCTGACTGTATATCCTTTATAAATAATCCGTCTTTTCTCCTGATAGATTTAAGAATCCTTTCTTTGGTCTCTAATGATCCTCTAATAGATTATGACGTGGTGGTGGTTTGTTCTGTTCTGGTATTCTCTGTTTGGTGTTCTAAAGGCTTCTCTTCTCTGAATGAGCCTATCTCTTTGGATATTTGGAATGATCTTTGCTAGAATTCTGTAATATGTTTCCCATCCATTTAGTTTCCTGCTCTTCATCTTCTTGATACTTATCTCCCCCAATTTGATCTTCTGAGTCTTGAACTTCCAGCAAGATCATTTCTTATTTCTTGGATTTGTTCTAAATGATTATTTCCTCTTTCCTATTAGACCTATTCTGTCTGTGATCCCTGAGATTATCTTCTATATCATCTATTTCTGTGGAGACATTCTATTTTGATTTTTATTTCCTTTTTTATAATTGGTTATTTTTTAGGGCTTCTATCTCTTTAGTAAAGCTTTTTTTAGATCTTGTATGGACTTTTTTAAACTATTCTTTGGGTGGGGGGCTGGGGGATATGGGTTTTAGCTGTGACTTCTCTCATATCGTTTAACTAGGTATCTATTTTTTTCCTTGGACACTCTTGCTTTCTCAGAATTTATTTTTCTTTCTGTTTGGAGTCTCCATGAATTATTTTGCTAATCTTTGGTAGGGCTCATCTTGTCCACAAGTTTCCTTGTAGAGGTTTTGTATCTTTTCATTAACTATATTTTTCAGCAGTATTTGTAATGTATTTTGAAAACTATCTTCTAGGTCCTTGATTGTCTGTTCTAATGCCTTTTTATTTACTGTCTGAATTATATTACCTTGGCATCACTTTCCTCATATTTTTCTGATTTGTTCTGTCCATTTGGAAGATTTCTTGGCTTTCATTTGTGGGATCTATGATCTTAACAGGTGACTATCTATGTTCTTGGTTGAATTGCCAGGTGTTGCTTTGGTCTTCTGTTGTGATTTTTTTTTTCTGGAATTAGGTTTTTGTCTAGACCATTAAGTGCAGGAGAAGAGATCAGTTGTGATGAGATGTTGTGATGTTAATACTTGTGGTTCCAATGACAGTTCTGACTGTCCAGTGATAAGGTGAATTGTGTCTGTGTTTAAATATGACTGACTCTGTTCGTGATGTTTTCCCACGTGGACCTTTTATTTCCACACTGCATTTGTGCTTTTGAGTATGTTGGCCAACACAGTCACAGCAGTCACTTTCCTGGCTGGGTAACTTTTCCTAGATTTTTGTGTGCTTGTGAAGACAGTATAATATCTTCTTTTGGATTCTATATCTACATATAATTATAGCTGACTTGGTGTGATCCTCTAGAATTGGAGTACCTGCTAGGACTCTAAATCTCTGTTTCATTAGAGAGAGCTAGCGTAATTTTCTGTTGTTATTCTGCCATTGTTTTTCCTCTTCCTCAGGTTTATTTTTTATATTGTGAATTTTTTCACATAATTTAGGATTTGTGATGGTTTTATCAGGGTATTTTTGTTTTTCTGTTTGTGTTACTTTGAAATAGTGATTTCAGGCATGTATGAAGAGACAGTAATAATATGAAATCTGAAGAGCCTAAGGCTTAAAGAGGCACAAGGAAGGCCTAGTAACTCCATTACACACCAGCAACCATCTTGTGAAGTATGAATTATAAAAATAACCATGGGCTTGACCCAGAAATGACACAAAAAGAAAAACAATTCCCAGACAACTGAGACATAAGCTATCCTTTGGAAAGCCACAGGAATTTTCTCCAGATGCGTTGACCCAACACCGGGTGGCCATGCAGGACACAATGACCCAGTGGCCAGAGAAATCCTGTCAATAACATGTCAATAATAATATTAGCCAATCACATATGCATAGCTGAGTTTGCTTAAAATTTTAGCCAATCATGTAAATTCTCATGTAAAACTTCTTTAAAGTTGTTTGTTCAATACTACAAAAACTGTGCTGATTCTATGCTTGGATCCTCTTAGCCTCACCAGTTACTGAGTGTGTGGAGGACCAAGCTCGAGCTTGCAAATAAACGACTCCTTTGTCATTTGAATTGGTTGTGGTCTCTGGTAGTCTTCGGTGGGTCTTGAATCCAGGTACAACAGATAGGTGCGCATCCGGGATCTCCCTCATAAGCCCACCCTGACACCTGATCAGGGAATAGCAAAGAACGGTTGGTAAGTTAAGGCATTGCCCCTTTGTAACTATCCGGTATTTTTTTTGGGAGGTGGGTCCAGTCGTGGGGCCTGAACTCTGGGCTTGGGCACTGTCCCTCCCCTCTTCAGCTCAAGGCTAGCACTCTTCCACTTGAGCCACAGCGCCACTTCCAGCTCTTTCCTTTTTGCTTATGTGGTGCTGAGGAATCAAACCCAGGGCCTCATGCATGCAAGGCAAGTGCTCTACCACTGAGTCACCTTCCCAGCCCCATGTATGGTATTTTTTAGTAGCTTGCAGTTTGGGTATTGGAGTTGGCAAGAAATCTTGGTGGATGCACTATAAAGCAGCCAACAGAACCAGTGGGAGACATCTTCTGGATGCCCTGGAGAGGTAAACTATCCACTAGTGCGGGCATTTGGGCCTGCCTGTAGCCTGCCAATTTCTGTTTGATAGCTTACAAGGTAGACTGTCCACTAGTGCGGACATTTGGGAGTTTTCCTGTCTGTAATCCATCACTTTCTGTCTGACAGACTACCATGCACATGCTGTTAATGTGTCTTGTCTTAATATCTGTGTGTCTGTCTGTATTGTGGCTTTCGTGGAACATTTCCTCTTTCACATTCATTCTGACGTGGATGTCTGGAAACTCTATTCGCCTCCATTTAAAATTGTTACTCTTTGTTCTGTTCCTTGTCCAACAATAATTACTTTCTCTTTCAGACGCTCTTGTCTTCCTCCTCGAAGGGTGAAATTTGTCTTAGAAAGTTGGCCTACTTGAAGCAAAGAGGGAGTAGGGTAGTCTTTTACCAGATGACACTGCTGAAACATCAAGTATCTCCCTCTACCCCTTTGGGATTGGAGACAGGCCAACCAATCCACACTTTTCTCCTTGGGACACTCTGAGTTGTGGTTATATCCTAAATCCCCGAAAGCACAAGTTGTTTCATTTTGTGACATTTGTAATTGCCTTCCTCCTTTTTTCTGGTCTTGTGTTTGGATTGATGTATGTTGAAATGGGTCAGAACCAAAGTATACCTCTTACCTTTCTGACAGCTAATTTTAAAGATGATAAGGAAAGAGTTAACAATTTAGATGTTGAAGTTAAAAAAGAAAAATTACTTACTTTGTATAAGTCAGAGTGGCCTACTTTTGAGGTTGGATGCCCCCCCCACCAAGGAACTTTTGGTCTAAATACTATTTGGAAGGTTAAACGAAGGGTTTTTTTTTTAACAGATAGCACAGGGAACCCCGATCAGATTCCCTATACTTTAGTATGCAGAATTTGGTCTAGGAACCCCCCAAAGTGTCTGTCTCCCTTTCTACCCCTTTCTGTGGATAAAAACAAGATTTTAGCACCAATAAAAGATACGTCAACTACCCCCTCAGTCCCCAAATACCCCATTTTACAAGAAGGGAGTGAGGATCTTCTTCTCTCATTAGACTCCGATCTCCCCCCATACCCTTCACTGCTGCCTCCTCCACCCCCCATGGAGCAAGAGGAGGCAGCAGGAGGCAAGGATCAAGGAGCCAGCAGCAACTTGGATGGGCCAGCAGTAAGAACTTGTGGTCACATTCAGAGAGCTGCCAGCCTGAGACTCCCTGACACCACAGTGATTCTGCCGCTCAGAGAAATTGGACGACTGGATGAAACTGGAGACCCCCGTCTTCACTATTGGCCCTTCTCAATGAGTGACTTATATAATTGGAAAACACAAAATGCAGAATTTTGAAATAATCCCAAAGATTTGATTTCTCTCCTACATAGTGTAATGTTCATGCACCTGCCGACCAGGGATGATTGCCAGCAGTTATGTTGGGTCTTGCTCATCTCGAAAGAAAGAGAAATGATTCAAACCGAGGCCAAGAAACTAGTTCCTGGTGATGATGGGCAGCCTACTGCTAATCCTAATTTAATCAATGCATCTTTTCCATTAACCAGGCTCCAAGCAACAGTTGGGACTAAAACACGGCAGAAGTTAGGGGGAGATAATGGGTCTATCGCAAGATTCTAATGGCGTGTCTCAGGGCAGCAGCCTGCAATCATACCATTTTGGCTAAATTATACATGGTCTTGCAAGGAAGGAAACCCTACAAGGCCCAAATAGTCGAGGACTATGCAGAGATCAGTGCACTTACTGCCAAGAAATAGGCATTAGGCCAAAGAATGTCCTAAGAAAAGGGAACTTTGAACAAAGCAGTGCCAGCTGCATAGAACCTGGACACTAATGGTTAACAGTCTTGCTAATAATGAATAGGGACCTCAGGGTTCAGTTACCCTCCTTCAACCCAGGGTAACGCTAAAAGTGGAGGGGACTCCAGTAAAATTTTTAATGGATAGCCAGGCTTAATACTCGGCTTTAATAAAGCCTCAATGAAAAATCTCAAATAAAACCTTTTGGGTGCAAGCAGTCATGGGGATTAAACAATACTCATGGACCACCAAAAGAAGAGTGAACCTGGGGATGGGACCAGTGTCCCATTCATTCTTGGTTATTCCAGAAAGCCCTTATCCCTTTTTAGGAAGAGACTTATTAATCAAGGTGGAGGCACAGATTCACTTCTATCCAGAAGGCCCCCAGGTGGAGGATGCTCAAGGAAGACCAATACAAGTATTGACTCTGGACCTGGAAGATGAGTACCGGTTGCTCCACCCCAGCCTCCTGAACAAGAAATCACCTATTGGCTGGAAAGGTATCTGGAAGGTTGGGCAGAGACTGGCGGAGTGGGACTAGCGAAACATAGACCAGCTTTCTTCATCGAGGTAAAACCAGGGGCAGACCCAGTTAGGGTTCAGTACCCTATGTCCATGTGGCATGGATGGAATAACACCCCACATTAGGTGTTTGCTAGAACTGGGTATATTGTGACCCTGCCAGTTGGTGTGGAACACTCCCCTGCTACCGATCTGCAAGCCCAAGTGTAATGAATATAGGCCAGTACAGGACTTAAGGGAAGTCAATAAAAGGGTAAAGGAAATTCACCTTACTGTACCCAAACCCTACACTCTCCTGAGCACCCTGCCTCCAAATAAGCAGTAGTATACGATATTAGATTTAAAAGATGCCTTTTTCAGCCTACCCTTGGCACCCAAAATTCAAGATCTCTTTGCCTTTGAGTGGACAGATGTCAAAGGAGGTATCAACAGACAACTGACCTGGACAGGCTCGTTCAAGGATTCAAAAACTCACCAGCACTCTTTAATGAAGCTCTGCATGAGGTCTTGGGTGAGTTTAGGGGAAGCCAACCTGGTCTGACTTTGTTGCAACATGTGGATGACTTATTAATTGCCACTGAAACCGATGAAGAATGCATGCAAGGAACAGAAATTTACTCCAGACTTTGGGAAACCTTGGTTAACGAGCATCGGCCAAGAAAGCTCAAACCTGCAAATCAGAGGTAACTTACTGGGGTTATTTATTGAAAGGAGGCAGTCGTGGCTCATGAAAGCCAGAAAAGAAACTGTCCTTAAATTTCCAACACCCTGGTCACAGCACCAATTAAGGGAGTTTTTGGGATCAGCCAGCTTTTGCCGTCTGTGGATTCTCGGGTTTATGGAGCTGGCTAAACCTCTTTACGAGGCTACCAAGGAGAAGCAACTGTCTCAATGGACAGAAGAACCTGAACGAGCCTTTGAACAGATAAAAACTGCCTTATTATCAGCTCCAGTGTTGGGACTCCCTGATGCCACTAAATCCTTTAACTTATATGTGAATGAACATAATGGGATAGCAAAAGGAGTCCTAACCCAATATTTGGGCTATGGAGGAGACCAGTAGCTTACTTGTCAAACAAATTAGACTCACTAACAGCAGGATGGCCATAATGTCTGTGAATGATAGCGGCTACTGCTCTGATGGAAAAAGACACAGATAAGCTAACCATGGGAAAGTAACTCTATGTGACCACCCCCCCCACACACACACACTATTGAGGGTTTGTTAAAGCAACCACCAGATCGGTGGCTCAGCAATGCCTGATTAACCCATTACCAAGGACTGCTAATCAACCCTCTCAGAATCAATTTACAGGCTCCCTCGGCTCTCAACCCGGCGACTCTGCTACCAGATCCGGACCTAAACATGCTGCTACATAACTGTCAGAGATCCTGGCCCAAGGCCATAATATCCAAGAGGACTTAAGGAACCAGCTGTTGCCAGACACTGAACTCATGTGGTTTACAGATGAAAGCAGCTTTGTTCATCAGAGACAGAGTTATGCGGGAGCGGTAGTAGTGACTGAGACTGATGTGGTCTGGGCTGAACCTCTACAAGTAGGCACATCAACCTTGAGAGCCAAGTTAATAGCCCTGACCCAACCTCTAACACTGGGAAAGGACAAAAGACTAACTGTGTACACTGACAGTCGGTATGCATTTGCAATGTCTCATGTACACAGAGTTATTTACAAAGAAAGAGGATTACTGACAGCTGAAGGAAAAGTCATCAAAAATAAAGATGAAATCTTGCCTTTAATTACTGCTGTTTGGCTGCCTAAGTTAGCCATTGTTCATTGCCCTGGACATAAAATACCTAAAGATGCTGTGTGTAAAGGCAATAACCTGGCCGACAGAACAGCCTGGAAGTTGGCAATACAAAGGTAATCTATAATGATGATTAACCTCCCAGACTCTGGTACAAGAACTCTTCTGGACACTCCAATATACACCACTGAGGACATGAAATGGATTGATCAACTGCTGATGGCACAATGCCTAAATGGTTGGTGGAGAGATTCTAGGAGCATCATTATCTTATCAAGTAGTTAGGGAGGAAAGTACTGCTTAAGTTGCATCAAAGCACCCACGTGGGTGCTAGGAAGATGCAAGATCTGGTGAGAAATGCTGGACTTAGGATCAAAAATAGTCATGCTAAAATAGAACAGATTGTCAGGGACCGTAAGGCATGTCAACTGACAAATGAAAGGAAGAACCAGAGAGGAACAGGCAGTCAAATAAGAGGAGATAGACCCAGAACTTACTGGAAAGTGGAATTCACGGAAATTAAACTTGGCAAGTATGGATATAAACATGTTAGTTTTCATAGATACCTTTTCTGTATGGGTAGAAGCCTTTCCTACAAAGCATGAAACGTTACAAGTGGTGGCTAAGAAGTTACTAGAAGAGATCTTACCCAGGTTTGGCTTCCCTATTATGATAGGATCAGATAATGGACCAGCTTTCTTGTCCAAGGTAAGTCGGGGACTTGCAAGTACTCTTGGGGGAGATTGGAAATTGCATTGTACTTGTAGACCCCAAAGTTCAGTAAAGATGGAAAGGATGCATAGAACTCTAACAGAGACCCTGAACAAATTGACCATGGAGACTGGCGGTGACTGGGTAACTCTCCTTCCCTTTGCCTTATACAGTGTATGCAATTCCTTATGAGATTGTATTCGGAGTGCCCCTTTCCCAAAATTCTTAATTTGTTAGAACAGTTGCTTAGAGAAGATGATTACTCAGAAATTTTGTTCTCCTTACAGATGGACTGAAGGTGCTGTACAAGTTGGGCCCTCCACCAATCCCACATCACTTCCACCCTGGAGACTGGGTCCTGGTGAAAAGACACCAACAGGAAAACCTGGAGCCAAGGTGGAAAGGAACTTATGTGATCGTCTTGATGACTCCAACGGCCCTCAGAGTCGATGGCATCACTACCTGGATCCACCATTCTCATGCAAAGCCTGCAGATACTATAGCAGATCTCGTTGAGGACCCAGTGTGCCAAGTCTTGTGCTCCAAAGAAAATCCTTTAAAGCTCAAATTGAACCGTAAAAGGACTTAGTCATGAATTGGTTATTGGTGTATATCTTAAGTGGAAATTGTATTAGCATAGTAGTAAGTGCCGGCAATCCCCACTGCCCATATAATTGGACTTAGACTGTTAGTAATCAGGTAATGGGTAAACGTTTACCTTTGGCCATGAAAGAGGGACTGTCCCTATGGTTCCCCGACAAGCTTACATTTAACTTGTGTCAGCTTGCTGATGGTGTATGGGAAGGACATAAGTTTATGAAATGTAGATGGAGGCAATGGTATGTATGCCCAGGGCAAGGAAGGACTAGTAATTGTGGGAGGACCAGAGGACTTTTACTGTAAGAGCTGGGGCTGTAAAACAAGTACCTCAGGAAAATGGAAAGGAAAAGGAGGAGACCTTGTTATGTTTAACAAACCAGGACCAATGGCCATCCATTTTAATGGGATGTCTGTACGTAAACAAATTAGGGTCTCCCAGGAGTATGATGCCAGAGTGCAAGTTCAGTTCACAGACAAGGGTAAACAAGCCCTAGGATGGGAATTTGGAAAGACTTGGGGACTAAGATTGTACAGATGGGGAGAGACACATGATGGCATTCTCATAACCCTACAAGCAATTGCCACAGCCAGTTATTCCCCTTCAGCAATGGGACCAAAACCAGTCTCTGCCGTAAGCCCAAAGTAGACAACAAGAAAGAGCCCTGGGCTGTAGTGACCCCATCTCCTTCGAAAAAGAGAGACTAGACGTGGGGAGTGCATCCCCTGGGCAGAGGATTCCCTATGGCAGCTGTTGGTTCAAACTTACAATGTGATCAATCAGACCTGTTCTGATATTACAAGCTCTGGTTGGATGTGTTCTGAATGAGACCTCCATTTTATGAGAGTATTGCCTTGATATAGAATGTGACTAATGTTAAAACAAGTAAATCATGCAGGTGGGAACAAAAGGAAGCAAAACTTATTCTACAGACAGTTATAGGACAAGAGTTATGTGTGGAACGATTACCAACTAACTTTACTCACTTAAGTAATCAGACTCAAGAATGGATTCCAGAGGAGGGATACCTATTACCTCCTCAAGATGCTTGGTGGGCATGTTCAACTAGCCTAACCCCCTGCGTCCATTTAGAAGTTTGAAATAGGACTAACAGTTTTTGTGTCATAGTACAACTTATCCCACAACTGCTCTACCATTCTCAGGAAGACATGATTAAAAAGATGTCTGCAGCAAGCTATTGGCCACGAAAAGCTAAAAAAGAAATAGGAACAGCAGTAACAGTTGAGATTCTAGTGGGCTTAGCTGGACTAGGAACTTGGGTGGCATCCCTAATTACTCAGAGAACATTTTACGTTAGCCTTCTTGCCACTATAGTTGAGGATATCAAAAACCTGGAAAACACTATAGCCTACCTTCAAAAATCACATGACTCCTTAGCTGTGGTAGTGTTACAGAACAGATGGGAGCTGGACTTAATTTTCTTACAACAAGGAGGTCTATGTGCTGCCCTCGGGGAAGAGTGATGCTTCTACGCCAATCATTCCAGAATTGTAAAAGAATCTTTAGCTAAAGTAAGAGATGGACTAGCAAAATGAAAAAGAGATAGAGAAAAACAAGAAGGATGGTTTGAATCATGGTTTAATTATTCCCCTTGGATAACCATCTTAATATCCAATCTGATGGCCCCATTATCATTCTGGTACTTGTGTTCACAGTAAGGCTTTGCGTTGTCAATCTACTAGTGATGTTTGTTAAGGAATGCGTTAATAACATGCAGCTGATGGTATTGAGAACACAATATCAACTGATTCCTGACAAAAGATATAGTGCAGCCCCGTAAGGACCATGATTGGCCCTTAAGGTGCATATTAGAAAGGGGAGAAATGAAGAGCCTAAAGCATAAAGAGGCACAATGAAGGCCTAAGTAACTCCATTACACACTAGCAACCATCTTGTGAGGTATGAATTATAAAAATAACCATGGGTTTTACCCAGAAATGACACAAAAAAACAATTCCCAGACAACTGAGACATAAACTATACTTGGGAAAGCCACAGGAATTTTCTCCAGATGCGTTGACCAAACACTGGGTGTTCTTGCAGGACACAGTGACCCAGTGGCCAGACAATTCCCATTAATAACATCAATAATAATATTACCAATCACATATGCATAGCTTAGTTTGCTTAAAATTTTAGCCAATCGTGTAATTTCTCATGTAAAACTTCTTTAAAGTTGTTTGTTCAATACTATAAAAACTGTGCTGATTCTATGCTGGGGGCCTCTTAGCTTCACTGGTTACTGAGTGCGTGGAGGACCAACCTCGAATTTGCAAATAAACGACTCCTTTGTTATTTGTATTGGTCGTGGTCTCTGGTGGTCTTCAGGGTGGGGGTGACTCGAGTACAGGTACAAAAATGTACGTTATTACATTGAAAGAAAGCGAGCAGATATTTTAACGTATTTGCTACAAGTAAGTTAATATTAAGCAAAGCTAATTAAAATAATTACTTATTTACTCCAGAGAATGAGTATAGTACTCTTGGATATCTTGGAGGAAAAGACTTTAGACCCATTACAATTGATGCCTTACATTGAAATTACTGGCTAAATTTTCTTCTTCAGAAAGGCAAAACCTCCATTTCTTTCATATTAGTATTATAAAATCATAATATCTGCATGTTGAATTGTTTTCCTCTGTTGTTTTCAATACCATTCTTCATCCATTAGGAATCTAAGGCTTTGAATGACCAATTCCTTAAAATACCTATATTGCTTATATGTGATTGAAATCTCAATAATATTAATATGAATTTATCTCTGATTCTCATCTTGAGCTACATTCATATGAAATTTATACATTCTCAAGCAAGAAACCTGACTATTTTACTCTTTTCTATATTTTAATCAATAAATCTATTCTCTTTAGAAATATATTCTCATCTTTTAAATTGCTCTAGTAAACATCATGTATTTCTAGTACTTTTACTGAAATAAATATAAAGTATGGAACATGAAGACAACCCCCTTTATCACTTTAAAGTAAATCCTTGGGGACTATTTTATATATAAAAATAAAAAAGTGCAATGCACATGTTTATTCATGAATAATCTAATGGTTAAGTCAATTAGACACAAGAACTACCATACCACATCAAGTCTCAATTTACTTAAAGGCACCAAAATATAAGTGTTCATGAATATCACTCATTTTTAGAACATGACTAGTCACAACAATGTTTATATAATATTTCAAATTTTAAAAATGAAAATTACACCCAGATTAGATGTGAATATCCTGTTTCCAGGAATACATTTATTCAGCAAACAGGGAAACAAAAAAATAAGGGTTTGTCATATAGAATGAAAGATGTAAAAGCAGACTGTCTTTCCTTAAGATGATAAGTACATGCAAATTGTGTGATTTATTCAAAGATACTATAAAAATTCATGAGAGGATTTGTGATCAGAAGTGATAGGTAAGCAAAGTAACTGGAAAACTGTATGTAAATTGTGCATTCAATATAGGATGACAAGTTTTCAATAAATGAGCCTATAGATGATAATTTTGTATCTGTAAGACACAACCAGTATTCTACATTTTAGACATACTCCAATTCCCTTACCTCAGTTCTTGCTCTATATTCCTCTACTTTCATGACGTTAATTGCTACTAAAGTAACAAGGTGGGTGTTTTCTTGGTTTCTAGATCGAATAAATTTTAGTATTTTGAAACAGTAGTATAAATTCATGGAGTTTGTCTTGAATGTCAAGTTTGAGGATACTGTATTCAGGGTATTGTTAATTGGCCTGAAGCAGCGAGGAACATATTATGAATACACAGATACACAGTATACTAAGAACTAGAGACTTGATTTCAGGGAAAGATAAAGGTCCAGGCAAGACCTTGTAGTCGAGATAAAGAAATGGAGCAAACATCAATCAACTATCATAATAAAGGAATGGAACTGATCTCTGATGTGTCTGGGTGACAACTGTGTGTGTGTTTGTATGTGTGTGTGTGTGTGTGTGTGAGAGAGAGAGAGAGAGAGAGAGAGAGAGAGACAGAGAGACAGAGAGACAGAGAGACAGAGAGACAGAGAGACAGAGACAGAGAGACAGAGAGAGAGAGACAGAGAGAGTAGAGAATTTTAGTGTGGCTTCCATATTTACAGCCCATAGAGCATTACTTGTTAGGGACAACGTGCTCATACCAGAGCTTTGATGCCACTGTCATCACTTTTTGCTTCAAAAAGCACTTGCTTAATCCCTAAAAAGGGAAATATATACAAATATCATACATGATTATTTTGAAAATTAATTGGCATATTGAATGCCAAAGGGAGGAATTGGAGAGTGATATAATCTCTCTTCTGATTATTACACCACAATAGCTGTGATTTTCAGGAGTCTTCTGTAATGTACTTACAGCTGAATTACTACTATGCTTGATAATATGAAACATATGATAGAAAAATAGATCAGCCAACAAGCACAAAGAACTAGTGATAAGATGGAGCTTTTGAGCAGGGTTGCCACATCTTTTAGGAATGTAATTCCTTCATATGAACTTCAAATTTTATGGCTTTCCCTGTGTGATTAATAGGTAAGAAAGTACTGTAGAAACAAGAATTCCTGTTCAGCCAAGTAGAAAGTGCTCCTGTTCCCATCCTCATATTGCAAATTTCGATTTTATAAAGACTCTTTGTTAGAGTGCTTTCATTTAATATACTTCAGCACATCATCTTTCCCTGTTGGAGACAGGAAAAAAGATAATTTTGTTTGAATATTATCTTATGTAAGTTAGTGTGTACAGACATGATTTGCATAATTACAAAATTTTGTAATAAATATAAGTAGAGATCATGTCACAACTAAAAAATGTAATTAAAATCATATAACAAGACTAGAAATCACAGCATTTTGTGCATGAAAACATACATTAGATTAGTTGCAGAATTTCTATTTTGAGATAAACTTTATATTGAAGTTTATATATAAACTTTATATATATATTTATATTTGAGATAAACTTTATAAACCCTTTTGCTAAAGGGTTGAAACATTTTATTGAAAGATATATTTCTTAGAGATATTTTTGCTTCATAATTTTAAGAAGAAAAATGGTCCCAAAGTAATTACTTTTTAAATTATTTTCCTGTTTCCATGTGATTAACCTTCAAATTAGAAACCCAGATATATAATTTAATTTACTTTAACCAAACATATATATTGAGTATAAGAACCTTCTACTCTCTACATTCTTCACACTAAGTTTACCAAATCTGATGAGTCTGAAATACTTTGTGATGTGTGTTGATATTATTTACTATGTAAGTGAAATGATTAAAAAGTAGTATTTATTTTAGCTTAATTGCTCTGAAGAGACAATAAGTGATATAATCAAAGGTTAAAATGATTAAATTTAAAATTTAGAACTCAGGAAATGTTTTTGACCACACTGGTTACTGGAGTCTTCACAACAACCTCATGAGATAATTTATATTGATGAAGCAAAAATCCCAGAGGTTAGACATTTACAAATAAAAAAATCGTGTCATTCTGAATATGTATAGCTTCATATCAAACATAGAAAATTTAGCTTTTAAACACCTGACTATACTAATACATTTCATTGCAGGGAAAATACTTGTTCTGAAAGGAGATAAAATTGCATTTATTTTGATAACTAAACCTAATAAAAGACAATGTTTAAAATATCACTCATTCAAGAAACAAGATGTACAGTTAGTTGATTTTCATGTCAGTTATGTTCTCTAAACTTACTAGAAGTACTAGATTAGTAAACCTAAATCATTGCTTTGTAAGGAAATAGAAATTTAGTTTCCTAAAACTCATGATTATAACTTTCTCAAACAATTACTAAGTAATTGTTTAATATTTTTTGTCATGGAATCTTATTGTGTTGATTAAGTTAAATAATTGGCCAATAATAATATAAAATATGCAAGAACAAAGTTTACCTAACACAGTATTTTATTCACAAGACATATCATGGCTCTCTTAAAGAACGCTAGAATCCAGTGTGTTTTTTATTAAATTTTAGTTATTTTGTTAATGGTTATTAATTGTCAGAAGTGGCAATTCCATAATATATTTAAAGCATTTGATTTTACTCCCTCTATTTCCTTTTCATTACTCCTACTCCCAAAAATCTTCTGTGTTTTACATAAAATTACATCTTTATATAAGCACATATAATCTAATTTGGGGGAAAAAAAGATTTAAGCTAAACTGCAACTTCATTCAAGAAGGACAGTGGATTAACAGGATGAATAAAAACTTGAATATTTTTTGTTAACTTCTGAATTGAGCTATCATTATTATTATAGTTAGGGTTAGGATCACAGACAGAATTAGAATTAGGGTTAGATAAATAGAAAATTTAACTTCAACATAGGATGACACATTGCAACAATGATAGTCACAAGACAATATGTTAAAAATGAACTTTACACCATGGGGAGGGAGGAGTAAGAGAAGTAGGGGAGTAGGAGAACAAAAAAGAAGGGGCTAATAATGCTCAACAAGAAACGTACTCATTACCTTACACATGTAACTAATCCCTCTTTAAAGCATCTTTACAATAAAATAAAATTTAAAAAAAATGAAGACAAGAGCCGGGGGCTCACGCCTGTAATCCTAGCTAATAAAGAGGCTGATATCTGAGAATCATGGTTCAAAGCCAGCCCAGCAGTAAAGTCCCTGAGACTCATCTCCAATAAACCACTAGAAAACCAGAAATGGCGCTGTGGCTCAAGCAGTTGAACGCTCACCTTGAGCTGAAGAGCACAGGGACAGGGCCCAATGCCAGAGTTCAGGCCCCACGGCTGACCAAAAAACAAAAACAAAAACAAAAAAACAAAAAAAAAGAAAAAAAAAACAAAGAAAACCTGACAGGACATAGAAAAACACTTAAAAATTTATGCTCAAAATGCAAGTAAAATTTAGACCTATATATATGCTGAGCAAGAGAATAAATGTGCAATAGAGGTGTGCTATTAACAATATGATTCAGTTATATGTAGGCTTAGGCTTAGGAAAGGTGTTCCAGTTAGAGCTGGGGTTAGAATAAGAAAAAGATGTAAGTTATAAAAATGTGTATATAAGTAAGGTGTAAATAAGATTTAAGATATAAAAAGGTGTAAAACTGCAACATATTTTAAGAATAATGAATGGCATCAGGTTAGAATGAATGAACACCATTGTCTGTAACATTAAACATTCAGATATAATTTGGCTTAAAGTGTGAGTTACTTTTTTGTTCTGGTTAGGGTTAGGGAAGAATAAGCTTTACGGTAAAATTTAGTTTTCCAATAAGAAGTAGAAGCAAAAATAAAGTGTGATTGAATAAAATCTAGACAATTTTCTTACATTAACCATTTGGTGTTACATCAAATTATGATTAGGATTAGATTTCTGGCTAAAGGGGGTTGAGAATAGGATAAAGAAATTGGTTAAATGGGCTGAGAAGGTGGTTCAGTAGTAGAGCGCTTGCCTTGCATGCCTGAGGCCCTGGGTTCTATTCCTCAGCACCACATAAACAAAAAGAAAAAAGCTGGAAGTGGCATTGTGGCTCAGGTGGTAGAGCGCTAGGCTTGAGCTGAAGAGTTGAGGGACAGCGCCCAGTCCCAGAGTTCAGGCCCCACGACTGGACCTAAAAAAAAAAAAATTGGTTAAACTAGCGGCTCGCGCCTATTATCTTAGCTACCCAGGAAGCTGATTTCTGAGGAACCCAGTTCAAAGCCATCGGAGGCAGGAAAGTCCATGAGTCTTTTATGTCCAATTAACCACCAGAAAACAAAAAAGTGGTGCTGTGCCTCAAGTGGTAAAGCAAACACTTTGAGCTAAGAACTCAGGGATCGTATCCATTCCTAGAGATCAGGGATAGTGCCCTGGCCCAAAGTTCAAGCCCCACGCCCAACAAAAAGAAAAAAAAAATGTGTTAAATGTTAAGTAAAACTGAACTTATTTTACTTTCTAGGAATGCAGGAAAAGCTGGGATAATGGAAGTACAATGTATTTCATAATATCAGGATTTGAGATCAATAGATATAATGATGCCTGTTATGGAACAAGATAGATTCAGAGTTAAGAGTGAGAAAATCTGTAGGGCTTAGGAAAACCTGCAATTTATTTCAAGAATTACAAGTGGAATTTCAGTTAGGATGACACAAAATGAGCATTTCTCATAAATTTTAGAACTGGGATACTATTAGTGTCAAGGATATGGTTAGGATTCTAGCCATAGTTAGAGTTAGAGGAAGGGAGAAAAAAAAATGAGAGTCAAATTGAAGGTAAATTTTAGAATAAGTCTGGTAGGAATTAGAATGAATATGAACTAGAGTATTGCTACTAATATTAGTATCTACTTACAATTAGCCTTATGGTTATTCTCAATGTTCCAGTTTAGATTAAGTTTAGGGTTAGAAAATGACTAAGATATTGGAAAAAAAATTGAAACCTGGGATGGGAAGGTGGCTCAGTGGTAGAGCACTTGCCTTGTATGTATAAGGCCGTTTTCAATTCCTCAGCAACACATAAGCAAAAAGAAAAAAAGCCAGAAGTGGCGCTTTGGCTCAAGTGGTAGAGCACTAGCTTTGAGCTAAAGAGCTGAGGGACAGGGCCCAGGCCCAGAGTCCAGGCCCCACAACCGGACCCCCCCCCCAAAAAAAAAAATTGAAACCTATTTTTTGAAGGCTTATTTGAATCAAGTTAGGATGAGTGAAAACTAGTGTACTTGTGTTTGTGTTAGTATTGACATATAATTTGGATTAAGATTAGGGTCAGTATTATGTTCTGATTATTATTAGTTTTATAAATAGGAAAACTTTTAGTATAAAATTCAGTTTTCACTAACAAGTAGAGGGAAAAATGATAATGAATAGTAACTAGAGTATTATCATTATATTTATTTCCCAGTGATCATTCTTGCAATGATTAATGAGAGTTTTCCAGCCAGGTTTAGGTTGAGAGTTAGCGTTAAGTAATGGACTAGATGATAAGTAATCTGAAATTGATTTAGGGTACAGAGGTCCAGGAAAAGGTAGTATCAATCGATGGAAACTACAGTATTTTTCCTGATAAGAGAACTGGAAGACAAATAATATAATGGTTCATGTTAGGGAAGAAGATAACTTCAGAGGCAGAGGCAGAAAATTGTGGGAATTAGGTAAAACTGAAACCCATTTCCAGAGTGCAAACTGGAGTGTTCATTAGAATGAATAAGAACGAGAGTATTATTCTTAAATATTAGAATTGGACTATCATTAGCGTGAAAGTTAGGTTTCAGTTCCAGCTGGAGTTAGTTTTAGAGTTAGGGAAAGGGAAAATTTAGGGTCAAACTGATACTAAATCTTTTAATAACAAATCGAATTAGAATTAGGATGAATGTGAAATAGGAAAATGCTGACAATATTCAGATTAGTGTGAGTGTTAGTCTCAATATTATGATTAATATGATTAGTGTGATTATTATTAGTATGATTAGTGTGAGGGTTAGTCTCAATATTCCAGTTAGGTTTAGGGTTAAAAAAATGGCAAGATATTGAGTAAAACTATGAACAATTTTTTTTTGAAGATGAATTGAATCAAAGTTAGAATGAGTAAAAACTAATGTCTTTGTATGGCTTTTAGAATCCAAACGCTATTTAGGTCTATGGTTATGGTTACATTTCTAGTTCAGGTTAGACTTAGGCTTAGGAAAGGGTAAGCTTTAAGGGAAAACAGTTTTCTGCTAACCTAAGTTTGAAATTTAACAAAAACTACAGAGTTTTCCTGTTTCCTATACAGGGTTCAATAGGGTTAAATTTAGAGTTAGGTTTCTAGTAAGGTTTAGATATATAGTTAGGGTTAGGAACTAGAGTAGATTTTAAGCAAATCTGCAACTTCTTTTTGGAGATCTAGGAGTTCAGTAAAAGTTAAGATCAGTGGAAATTATGGTACTTTTCATGATATGAAGATTTGAGGCTAATGATTCATAATAGGGAACGATTTCAGAGTCCAACTCAGGGAATCTATAAGAATTGGAGCAAACTGCAAATCATTTCAAAGACAATGAGCATCTGTTAGGATGTGTCTAAACTTGAGTATTTTCCATTAATTTTAGGATTGGGTTACTATTAGCATTAAGGTTACTCTTAAGGTTCTGACCAGGATTAGAGTTAGGATTAGAGCAATGGAAGGTTGAGAACTTGAATGCCTTATTTCCTTTGTGTATGTATATGCACTATCTAAGGCTTGGATCCAAGGCTTGGGTTCTGTCCCTGAGCTTTTTGCTGTAGGCTAACATTCTACACTTGAGCCACGAGTCCACTTCCAGCTTTCTTTAGCAGTGAATTGGAGATGAGAGTCTCACAGACATTCCTATCCGAGCTGACACTGAACTGAGATCCCCAGATCTCTTCCTTCTGATTAAAGGTAGGATTAAAGGCATGAGCTACCAGAGCTCAGGAAAGTGCCTGACTTACTAATTGCTTTTACTTTTGGTCGAGATCGAGACATAAATTCAATATCTGACCGCTTTGCTCACTAGGTAGCACTGCCACTGGAGTCATATCTCCAAAAATGATTATTTTAAATAGCTGGAAATGATTAAATTTTCTTCAGATGATATGTATCATTAGTGTTGTTCTAAAACTTATCCTAACTAAAAAAAGATTTATAGACCCTAGAGATGATCTGAGGAGATTCTCATGTTTTGCTTCTAATTGCAGAACATTTTAGGGACATGATTTTTAATTATTAGTTTAAGTAGCAAAGGAGTTCTCATTAAACAATGCCATTTATGCGTACAATATACCTTGGTCAATGCCAACACTTCAACATTCTCATCCATCCCTCCCCTATGCACCTCTTCCTTCACTCTGCTTAATTTTATAACATATTTACTGGATTCCTCTGCATTCCTCCCCCCTTTTTCCTGTTCATTCTTCTACCATTTCTAACTTCACCCCTCTTTTACTACCCACTTCCATATGATCCAGCAACTCTACTCCTGAGCATTTACCTGAAAGATTACAAACCAGGATATAGTAAAGGTTTCAGCAAAACCATGCTTACTGAATCAGCCCAGATAGCCTTCAAGAGAGAAATGAATCAAGTATATGTAACACACACACACGAAATTCTACTTATTGATCAGAAAGAATATTTTACCATTTGTATTTCTCATTTCTCATTTCATCTACCTGGTATCCCATTGTCATCATACTGTCCCTGTACTGCAGTAACCAACATAGGCAAACTGATGGAAAAGATTTTCAAGGTTATCGGCTAGCCATACATTCCTGAATATGAGTTTTCTGCTCATGCTCTTTGTCTATTCATGCCTTTGAGTAGTTATTGTACAGATTCATTTGTACCATTTGCTACACAGAAAAGAGATGAACCACTTGTATGTTTATATATGTATATAAACATACATACATGGATATATGCACACATATGGATATATATTAAATACTTGAGTACATTTTATGTTTTCAAAATTATGGAGCTAACAAAAATCACATGCATTTTTCTTCCTTTTCATTTTTTCAAAACCTAAATAACTTTGTCTCTTTTGAATACCTAATTTTAAAGAAGAGAATGTCATCATCTCTGATCTGTCAGTGGCCTTGAAATTAGATGTTCAAATAGGACAAAGTTGTTTAGGCTTTTTGGTAGAAGAGAGAAGTATTACTAGTATTCAGGGGTTCTCTGCTTGCTAGATAGGATTTGCTTGTATCGCACTTAGCAGCTCAACTACTTTTGCTATACTTCTAATCCGTTTGATTTACTTGAGGTCCTGAACTTTTTGCCAGGGTCTGATCTTAGATTGACTGAGACTTGATAACTATGCCTCCCACATAATTAGCTAGGATTACAGATGTGAACTACTATGGCAAGCTCATTTGTTGAGATGGCTGTCATGGCAGTTTTTTATCTGGCCTGGCCTCAGACCATGATCATTTTCATTTCTGCTTCCCAATCAGCTGGGATTACAGATGTGGGCTACAATATTTGGTGTACATAACACCTTCTTTTTTAAAAAAGAGGTTTTTATTGTAAAAATACTTTATAGAGGTGTTATATATACCTCCTACTTTGTTTTTCCCCTACCCTCCCTTCCCTCCCACCTCCACAACTACACTCCCCCTCTCCTCCCATCCCTGCTTCCCCGCCTATATTGTAAAGTTCCTTTCTCAACATAGTGTCTTGTGCATCTCATTGTTACAATGGGTCAGCCTGTACCCTATTTAAACATTTTTTTCCCTTCCTCTCCCCAAGCTAGAGAAGGGTGTATACAAGATGCAGGGCACCAACCTTAAATACAGTGAAAACAGGCGTTATATCATGGGGGACGATCATACAAAGAAACAAACAAATCACATGGTAGATTATAAACCCTATCTTAGGGTTCATTTCACTTAACATCATCTTATCTGGTCATATGTACATAGCTTTTGAACTTTTATGCTTGTCCAGCCATATACTAGTTGTTGCAAATAAGGGAAACAATAGGACCTATGTTTCTTTGTGTGTGGATTTTAATATAATTTTTTCCAAGACTCCACGTAGAGCTCCCCTATGACCCAGCAATCCCACTTTTGGGCATTTACCAAATGACCATACACAAGACCATACTAAGCTACCAGCACAACTACGTTTATTGCAGCATTATTTACCATAGCTAAGATATGGAACCAACCCAGCTGCCCCTCAGTAGATGAATTGATCAAGAAAATATGATATTATATATATATATATATATATATATATATATATATATATATATATATATATATATATCTTTATATATACACACACACACAATGGAATTCTATGCCTCCATCAGAGAGATTGACATCGCCTCATTTGCTAGGAAATAGAAAGATGCAGAAACAATTATATTAAGTGAAATAAGCCAGGCTCAAACAACCACAGGTCCCATGGTTAACCTTACTTGCAGTAATTAGTACATGGTACCATATAACCATATAAGAGGATGTTATGACACAAATGAGTTTTTATTCCATGAGATTCTTATCTCTATATAATCCCCCAAATTGGCAGGAGAGCTGTGGATCAAATACAGAGCACAACCTTTGAGGGAACAAGCTTAATTAAGAAGGTAAAGTCCTTAGTTTAAACCATAACATAAGCACTCAAAAAAGTTGATATTTTCTTGAGGTTTTTATTAATTGCTCAGATAATAATCAACATTGTATTTATGGTTAGCATTACTATTAAAATCATGTTATATTTCCTGATGTTATTCTTTATTTTCGTACATTTTATTTACACATTAATATCCAGTAATGGTAAGAGATTATTACTGTTTCACAAGTTTTTTATGGCAGTTGAATATATGGATGAGCGGTGCATACAAGGTGTTTGGACTGAAAATAGATATTTGCAAGCTCTTCACATAAATCAATGATAGTTGAAGAAGCTGTTGGCATGTATGAAATAAACTAAAGGAACCAGCAAGGAAAGAGAAGGTTTGATTCTGGAAAGCACACAATTTTGGAAGAAAAACACAACAAGGAAAATATGTATCTTTTGGTAACTCTTTTTAACCCACCTACACATTTGATTCCTTATTTCTAGTGGAAGGCATTTCAGTTAACTTTATTTAACAAAGTTAAACATGATTGACATTTAATACTAACTGGCTTATGTCTCAGGGAAACAATTATTCTACCCAGGTGCCAGGCCCTTATGCCTATAATCCTAGCTACTCAGAGGGCTGAGATCTCTAGATCCTAGTTCAAAGCCAGGTTGGAGAGGAAATTTGGTGAGATTTTCTGTTCAATTAACCACGAGAAAATTGGAAGTGGCACTCTATGGCTCAAAGTAGCAGAGATAGTCTTGAGTAATAAATCTCAGACACAGAACCCAGGCCCTGAGTTCAAGCTCTCTGACATTATTCTTAAAATACTTGTTCCCACTGTTCAATGTGTCTAGAAGAATGTTTTAAACTTAGGGATTTTTTATTTCATGTTGTCAGCATTGATTTTTTTTTTTTTTTTTTTTTTTTTTTTTTTTTTTTTGGGTCCGGTCGTGGGGCCTGAACTCTGGGCCTGGGCGCTGTCCCTCAGCTCTTCAGCTCAAGGCTAGCTCTCTACCACTTGAGCCACAGCACCACTTCCGGCTTTTTTCTTTTTGCTTATGTGGTGCTGAGGAATCGAACCCAGGGCCTCGAGCATGCAAGGCAAGCGCTCTACCACTGAGCCACCTTCCCAGCCCCCAGCATTGATTTTTAAGATGTGCAAAGAAAAATTATAGTCAGAACTGGTTTGTATTGCTTTGTATTATCCATTGCCTCTACACTCAGAGATCAGCTGGAAAGCAGATAGCCAAATCTTAGCTCTTGGCAATGAAGATGGATATGTGTTACTTTTAGGAAAGTAACAAACTTATGAAATGGTAGCCTTTATATATAACACCTTAATAGTAACAATAAAATTAATATTATTGCTATGTTTTTTGTCTCTTGTGGAGCTTGAACTCTGGGTCTGGGTATTGTCCCTCAGCTCTTCAGCTCAAGGCTAGCACTCTACCACTTGAGCCACAGTGCCACTTCACATTTTCTGAACCTTTAGTTGGAGATCTGGGTCTCACAGACTTTCCTGCCCTGGCTGGCTTTGAACAGAGACCCTCACTTATCAGCCTCCTTAGTAGCTAGGATTACAGGTGTTGAGCCACTGGGGCCTGGCAGTAAAATTATTTTGAAAAAGAAAAAAACCCACGATTGTATACTTAAAAAAATCACAATTTGGCAATTGTATCTCTAACGTTGTTGTATCAAAGTAACCATAGGCAGCAATCATTTTTAGATCTCACTATGTTCTGTCCAATGCCAGATAATATTTCATCAATTAATTTTAATTTTAATTTTTCCTAACAAAGTTCATTATGAATGCTCAACAGCACAATTTTCTTCAACATATTTATTTCAACAAACTGCATTTTGCACTTGGTTGGTTTTTTTTTTTTAAATTTTGCCAGAGGTGGAGCTTGAAATCAGGACCTGGGCACTCTCTCTTAACTTCTTTTACTCAAGCCTAGCACACTACCAATTGAGCCACAGCACCACTTCCAGTTTTTCTGCTTACATAATACTGATGAATCAAATCAAGTGCTTCATGCATGCGAGGCCAGCACTCTACCACTAACCACATTCCCAGTCACTGGGCCTTTTGTTGTTGTTGTTTTAAGGTTGCATTTTACTATATGTCCTTCAGTTGGCCTAAAACTTAGGCTGGTCTCAAGCTAACTTCTAAATTAGCCTCCCAAGTTCAGAGATTACAAACAATGGTTACCATATTCAGCTCAGGATTCTTTGCGAGAGAATACAATTTTCACATATACAAAGAGTTATTCTGCATATAAGGGAAACCATGGGATCTATATTTCTTTGAGCCTGGCTTACTTCACTTAATAAAATAACTAGTATATGTCTGAGACAAACAGAAATTGTCAGACAAGTTGATGTTAGGTGAAATGAACCCCAAGATCAGGTTTCAAATGTTTTTCTTTTTCCTTTCTTGCAATTGTTTCCAATATATTTATAAGATGATTTCTTTGTTGCTTTGTATGTACCTCCCCCATGATATAAGCCCTGCTTTCACTCTATTTGATGTTGATATAATTTGTGGAGTGGAAGGGAAAAAACAAACCATTTGAATAGGGTTACAGGTGAACCCATTACAACAATGAGATGTACAAGATGTCAAAAAAGAAGATTACAACTTTGGCAGAGGTTGCGGGGTAGTGATGGTGGTGGTGGTGTGGGGGTAGGGGGGTGAAGAGGGGAAGGGATGGAAAGGGGAAACAAAGGAGGAGGCAACAATGCTTGATAAGAAATGTACTCACTGTCTTGCTCATGTAATTGTAACCCATCTGTATGAAATTTATCACAACTAAAAAAAAAAGACTTGAATTTAAAAAAAATGAAAGGAGCTATTCTGTCTTCCTTGGACTGGATGTTTTTTGCATTCAGCACTGTTAATCACATTTCTTGTCCTGGTATGTTTCCCCTTCTAGATCAATAGAAATATTTCAGGTTCTGAACTTGAAGCTGATCCTTGGCATCCAACAACATCAGATTCTTGTGAATAGCACTAGCTGGCCTCAAAAGCATAGCAGCCAGATTGAGTTCAGCTATCTGATGGCATTGGGCTCCAACAATGGAATCATTTCTGTGCACAGACTGAATACTGTCATAGGTAATTTTGATTTATTCCACTCTATTCTCAACTACTTGCCATTCTCAGCTTTGTATGTCTTAAATTCTGTTAAACATTAATTACTATTTCCTGCCATTCTCAAAAGTAACATATATGTCTTACTTTAAAATTCATTCAAACATGCAAAAATGTTAACATAGTTGCTGTCCACCAGTGGCTCATGTTTTAAAACCTAGCTATTTAGGAGATCAAAAACTGAGGATTCAGGTTTAAATCAGCCTATGCAAAAAATCTGAGATATTTCTCCAATTAAGAAAGCAAAATTCAGAAGTGGAGATGTGGCTCAAGTGGTAGAGTGTTAGCTTTGAGCAAAAAGACAAAGCAAGAATAATAGGTCTAATTCTAACTCCATTATTTACTCATAGAAAACAAACACACACACACACACACACACACACACACACACACACACACACACACACACACAATTTACATTCTCCTGAACTCCCCTTCTTGAACAGTATTCAATCCCATTAACTTAATGCATATTTTCACCAAATTATTATGGTAGGGATTAAACTACATTTGTATTTATGATAATGTACATTTTTGTACATTTTGTTTTGCAATTTTGTGAACTTATGTGACAGAACAGTGTTTTGTAAAGACTAAACAGAAACCAATGTGTCAGTAAATATGTATGTGACATGTAGACTGAAAGATGCAGATAATACCACTTGAAATTTTATTTCTCCAAGTTTAAATATATATGCATATGTATGTATTTAAAATTTCTGCCAAGATTTTACTTCCATTAACAATGATCTATTTGTTCCATTATATAAATTTAAGATATTGTATGTTTCATAGTAGATTACTATTTAAGAATTCCTCAACTCCTTATTCTGCTGTGTCAGGTTCTTGAGTATTGGCTGGCATTACCATATAGTAGGATAGTACCATGTCTAGCTATCTTATTTAAATTTTGTTCAGTAGAATTGTTATGCCAAGGTCGTAGGACCCCCACCAAGAAGACCACTGAGAGTCAGACTGTTTTATTTAAATGGGCTGCAGCTCGGCCTCGTCCTACATTCAGACACAGTAGAGCCCAAGAATAGATCCCCAAGCTAAGGATTTGCAGGTCTTATAAAGGCACACCGTCAGGTGGTTTAGCACCACGTGTTGCTTTGCTCTGAAACAAGCAACAAATGGTCACTGCTTCAAGTACTTTAACCCTTCATTCCCCCCCTTGATTTATGGTCCTGAGAAACAATCTTGTGGCTCTGGCCCAAAACTTATGAAGGGTTAAAGTTTTGAGGCAGTGACCACTTGTTGCTTGTTTCTAGCCAAGCAACACAAGGTGGTAATCCAAACACCTGGTTGGTTGTGTGCTTTATAACCCCCGCCAATCTTTAGCTGGGGGCTCTCCTCCTAGGCTCTGCTGTTTCAGAGTGTAGGACGAGGCAAGAACTGCAGCCCATTTAAATAAAACCTCAAAACAGCTGTAAAGTCTGACTCTCAATGGTCTTCTTAGTGGGTGTCCTGCGAGCTTGGAACAACATATTAGTTGGGGCTCATCCGGGATCCCCCAAAGGCCCCCAAGACCTCAGACTCCAAAGGTAAAACAGCACTGTCTTTGTTAATTTGTCTTGACCTGTCATTTGTCTGTTTTACTTTCGTTTTCCCTTGTGAGGATGGCCCTCAGATTCATAAAGGGTTGTGGAAGCGTACTTGCTTGCACGACAACCTTGGAGGAACTGGGAGACATCCCAGATCCTATTGTGGTGCGGGAGTAACCCTGCCATGTGGAGCGGGATTACTTGGAAGCCCACCATGTGGGGTGGGGGTCCTTGGAACCCCGCCGTGTGAATTATGGAGAGGGGGTGGGTTCTGTGTTGGGCCAGAATTGACCAAGATGGCCTCCTAACTGAGGTCCAACTCACCACTGTGGGTCTGTTCCTTCTGTTGTGGGGTGTAGGTGTGGAACCCCGACGTGACAGGAGTCAGTGGACCAATTCAGGAGATCTCCACTTTGTAAGTTTTTTTGTTTTTTTTTTTCGTAACCGTCAGGCCTGCATGTTTTTTGTTTCTACTGTTTATTGTTTTTTGGACTGTACTGGAAACCATTGGCAACACTCCATCTAGCCCCCTAGACTTACAAAAAGAAACTAAGAAAGAGGAAAAGAAATTGTTCCCCCCTGATTTTTCAGGGAGATAACTTGGAAGAAGAAATGTTTCCTTCCCCCATACTCCCGTTCCCAGGTTCCTTCTGCAGAGCCGGAGAATGATCAAGAGAAGGAGGGAGCTGTAGAATGAGCAGCCGAACCCTCGGCACCCGCCCTTAAAGTTTCTGAGGTGCCAGTCACTCGACGATGCCATGGGATCAGCTCACCTTCTAGTGCAGCTGTTTTTCCCTTAGGCGCTGTAGGTCTTGTGGATGTGGATGGTCAACAGCAACGCCAACATTGGCCATTTTCTACCAGTGATCTATACAATTCGTGCACCCAAAATGCCCCCTTTTCTGAGAAACCCCAGGATTTAATTTGTTTGCTTGAAACTATGCTCTTTACTTATTAGCCTACTTGGGATAATTGTAGTCAACTTTTACAGGTCCTTTTTACAACGGAAGAGAGAGACGGTATCTGAGAGGCAGCCCAGAAACATATCACTGGCCCCACAGGAGCGCCCATAATGGATCCTGTCCTGATCGCTGCCATTTTTCCTGAGATCCAACCAACATGGGTCTACAATAAGGTTGAAGGTAGGGAGCGACTCCTCATCTACCGCCAGGCTCTGTTGGCAGTTCTCCAGGCCGCAGCTCGCAGACCTACAAATATGGCCAAAGTTTATGATGTTAGACAGGGAGGAAGGGAAAGTCCAGCAGCATATCTTGAGTGGCTCATTGAAGCTTTTAGTCAATATACCCCATATGATCTTGAGGCCCAGGAGTTGGCTCAGATGGTTATGTTTGTCTATATAAATCAGGCTGCACCAGATATACAGCGAAAGTTGCAGGCTCTAGACAGACTTGGTAAAAAGTGTATTAGGGATCTAGTAGCAGCGGTGGAAAAGGTTTACAATAAGAGAGACAGAGGAGCAAAGACAGGAAAGGAAAGACAGAGAACATGAAATTGAACGTGAAAAGAGAGACCGGGCCAAGAAAAGAGGCCAGACTTGTTGGACATGCCACCATCGTATGTCGAGCTTACTTGGTTCACAGACAGCAGCAGTTTCATTTGAGATGGAGAAGGGTACAAGGGTACAGCAGTCACCACGGACACTGAGATAGTGTGGGCAGAAATACTCCCTCAGGGAACGTCTGCACAAAGAGCAGAACTAGTGGAACTAACAAAAGCCCTACAAGTGGGAAAAGGGAAGAGACTAAACATTTACACAGACAGTCAGTATGCTTTTGCCACCGTGCATGTCAATGGAGCCATTTACCAAGAGAGCGGGCTACTGATAGCTAAGGGAAGACTATTAGAACCAAACAAGAAATTTTAAGCCTCATCCAGGCCATATGGGAACCAGCAAATATTGCCATTATGCACTGCCCTGGCCATCAAAAGGGAACTGATTCTATAACCAAAGGAAATAACTTGACCGATCAGGCAGCTAGGGAGGCGGCCCTCCAGCCCAGAGCAGAAGTATTGATTCTAGAAGACCCAGGGCCATGAGCTTTGCCTTCTGAGCCTCAGTACTCCCAAGAAGACTTGGCGGGATAAAGAAAATTCTCATGGCCTATAAACCCCTGGAGAGAGAAGGAAACAAAGACTGGTGGAAAACTCATGAGGGGAAACTTATCTTGCCACAAAGATGGGGCAAGGTGATTCTTAAGAGAATCCATCGGGTCTCTCACATGGGAACCCGAAGAATGCAGGACTTGCTCCGGCACTCAGAAGTAAAAATTAAGCAAGGAAATCAACTCATTGAAGACATAGTTAAAAATTGTAAAGCCTGTCAGCTTACCAATGCCCCTAATCAACCAGCTGCAAAAGGAGCTCTACTCCGTGGAGATAGGCTAGGTGTATATTGGGAAGTAGACTTCCCAGAAATTAAAACTGGAAAATTTGGATATAAATATTTGCTAGTTTTCGTAGATGCCTTTTCAGGATGGGTTGAAGCCTACCCAAAAAAGCATGAGACCCTGAATGCCATGGCTAAGAAGATCCTGGAAGAAATCCTACCCAGGTTTATGGCTTCCCATCCACCATCAGGTCAGACTGGCCTTCGTCTCAAAAGTAAGTCAGGGAATAACTGCAGCACTGGGGATGAATTGGAAATTGCACTGTGCTCATAGACCTCAGAGTTTAGGGCAGGTAGAAAAAATGAATCGGTCTCTAAAAGATACCTTAACTAAATTGGCCTTGGAGACTGGCACAGACTGGGTATCTCCCCTTCCTTTTGCCCTGTTTAGAGTAAGAAATTCACCCTATCAGCTTGGCTTTACTCCACCTATTATCCCTATCCTTCAGACTGAATTGCTTGCTGATTTGGATGATACTGAATTTCTGTGTAAGCTTGACTATTTACAGCTGGTGCATAAGAGTATGTGGCCCCAGCTTAGAGCATTATATGATTATCTTTCTCTCTCTTTAACTGTTTGCACTCCCTTTCATAAGCTAGGGAAAGCACAAGTGATGAGAAGATTCATTTTGGAAGGGGAAATTGGTAATGGGGTTTGACGTTGGTATCACATACATATTAGTCTGACCTCCCATTTGAGTTATGCCTCTCGCACTATTTTTTTTTCGTTTGTATTATTATCCTAAAAGTAAATTACACAGATGATACAGTAATATAAATCAGGTATGGATATATTTCTTTTTTTTTGAAAGGTCACCCCTTCCTTTGCTCTCTCAATTTTTCTCTCTCATTGGTTTGGTTTTATTAACTTTCTTCTTCTTCTTCTTCTTCTTCTTCTTCTTCTTCTTCTTCTTCTTCTTCTTCTTCTTCTTCTTCTTCTTCTTCTTCTTCTTCTTCTTCTTCTTCTTCTTCTTCTTCTTCTTCTTCTTCTTCTTCTTCTTCTTCTTCTTCTTCTTCTGCTTCTTCTTTCTTCTTCTTCTTCTTCTTCTTCTTCTTCTTCTTCTTCTTCTTCTTCTTCTTCTTCTTCTTCTTCTTCTTCTTCTTCTTCTTCTTCTTCTTCTTCTTCTTCTTCTTCTTCTTCTTCTTCTTCTTCTTCTTCTGTTACTATTATCGTTGTTGTTGCTGTTGTTGTTGTGCTGTGGAGGTTTTAGTTACATTCATGTGGTAGTGATTACATTTCTTTTGTCTTTGTTTTTGTTTTAGTCAGTAATGAGGCTTGAACCCAGGGCCTGGACACTGTCTTTGAGCTCTTTTGCTGATGAATGGCACTCATATTGAGCCACAGCTCTACTTCCCTGAGGATATTTCTTTTTGGACAATGTCATCCTTTCTCTCATCTCTTCCAGTTTTCCCATCCTTCCACACAAACAAGTTGCATAGATCATTTTCAAAATAGTACCAATTCAATACCGCTATTTCACATGATTATCCTTTAACTTCTCAAAGAGAGATAAATTTTTTAAAAATGACAAAAAAATGAAAAGTGTAAGAAAAATACCATCTTGTGTCTGATTCCTGGTCACTGGTTATTTTTGAGATAGGGTCTGTGAGTGTGTGTGTGTGTGTGTATGTGTGTGTGTGTGTGTGTGTGTGTGTGAATACTGGGGCTTGAACTCAAGGAGCTGACCTTTAGCTTTCTTACTCAAGGGTAAAAGAATACAACTTGAACCAAACTTCCACTTCTTGATTTTGAATGGTTAATTGGAGATCAAGTATCACAGGTTTTTCCTACCTAGTCTAGCTTCAATTCACTTTCCTCAAATCTCAGATTTCTAAATAGCTAGACTTACAGGTGTGAGCCACTGGTGGTGCTTGGCCTACCTTCTTTTCGTTAAGTAGTTGAAATATAAAAGACAATTGCAATCATAGTAAAAATGAAATCAAATTAACTTTCCAAGCTTCAATAACTTTAAATATTTTGTCACATTTGATTTGTACAGAAAAACATTTTTTTGTAAATGCTCCTGCAATTTGGTTTTCATCTGGATTCTTTTCCTCATGATGAACTTGAATTTATATAGCTTTTTACCTACTAAATATTGATGAAAATAATGCCCTCTGGGCATTAATGACCTTCTTTTGGCTTTCATAAGGAAATGGTGGAAGCTAACACTTGTGATAAATTCATGTGCAGGACCCCACATTCTTAGCCAGAAGACAGTAGTGCCTGTTACAAATCATATATATCTGACAAAACTCTGACTCAGGCCATGTTACCACCTTCCTCTATGTCCTCTTCGAGTGCAATCCTGACTCTCCAGTGGCCATGACAAAGCCCTGCTGGGAGTTCTCAGTACACAGCCAAGGTCACCAGTCAGGTGTGGCAGCTACAGTATGATGGGAGACTGGTGACTGCTTCCTATGATGGAACAACACAGGGAATGTTAGGTCCTTAAGCTGTCATCAGTTCTGAATGCTCCTCATTGAGCATTCGATCCTAAGAGTTAAGGAGACATCACTCTCTCTTCCTTGTGCCAGTTGTGGACCTGTATTTCTTCTGCTGCTGTCATCTTCTGTGGAAAGAAATGATCTGAGCTCTATAAGTCATTTTGCTTATTCTAGGCCATTAGTTTAAGGCTGGCTTTTATACTTAGACAAAAAGAAATACAGTGATAAAAAAATAGCAAATAACATTTTTTCTAGTCTATTTATTACCAAAATATGTTTTCAAATTCTACCAATAATTCTTAATCATAAGAGCCACTTAATTAGCAGTCACAGTCTCAAACTTCTAAATTCCTCAGTGAGCTGTGGGAGAGAAACCACAGTGAGTGTTAGGGGTCCTCCAGTCTAACTTCTTCGCCAGGGAGGAGTGCTTCTATGCTAGGCCTCCAAATTGAACAATGAATACTTCTTATACCTCAGATTACATGTCCAAGCTATACATACCAAAGAAAGCGAAGAACAAGACATTAGTCTGACTTGGGAACAACACAGATCACAAACATAAATTATAAGGAAACAGAAATGAAATTTTCCTTACTCATATAATACAATAAAAAGAGCTACTTTTCTTATTATGACTTAATTGTGGTTATATGTACTTAGTACTAGCTTCTTAAAAGGCCCCAAACACTCTTTGACATGAACTCAGTAGTTCCATTGGTATCAGATTGAGATTTTATGGGAAAAACACTTTTTTAATTTTTATATTTCTAAAAATATATTTTATAATAGAGATGCTGTACAGAGGGGTTACATTTACATGAGTTAGTTACATTTCTCATTGAACATTGTTACCCACTTCAGTTTTTTTCTCCCTTTGTCCCTTCCACCCACTGCCCCTCTCCCACCATTACATTGTAAAGTTAATTTCCACCATAGTGTCCTGTGAGTATCATTGTTGCAATGGTTCACCTTTTGTACTTCTTTCAGCAATTTGGTATTTCCCTTCCCTTTCCCCAATCAAATAAATGCACATACTGGATGCAGGGTACCAGAATCAAAGACAGGAATTGCCATGGATAAAACATAGGAAAAGAAAAATGACATAAAGTAAGAAGAAAGAACTAGCTGCGGTACATTGGCTACATCAAGCTTGACAATTAAACAAAAGAAGACCTGCTGTTTCTATGTCTTGGTGTTCATTTCAATTAGCATCATTTTGTATGGTCATATATATGTTCATGACTCCTGAGCTATTATAATCCCCTTTCAGGAGTAACAGGCCAGTGCTAATCATTGCAAATGAGGGAAATCATAGAGCTCATGTTGCTTTTGGCCTGGCTTGCTTCACTTAATATGATTTTTTTCCAAGTCTTTCCATTTTCTTACAAAAAGGACTCTCTCATTCTTTCTGATAGAAGCATAAAATTCCATTGTGTAAATATACCACATTTTCTTGATTCATTCATCTATTGAGTCAATTGTGTTGGATCTGTATCTTAGCTATGGTAAACAATGATGAAATGAACATAGTTGTGCTGGTAGCTTATTGTGCCTTAGTTTGAGATCATTTGGATAAATGCTGAGGAGTAGGATTGTTGGATCTGTAGTAGGAAGATCCCTACTCAGGCAGGCCAGACCACCTATTCGTCCAGAGTGACAGAGCCCACTGCAACAAAGTTGTTAACAAAGAAGCGACTTTATTAATAAGGCGCCTACACTGACTGGTCAGGGCCGCAGCACAGGCTTGGGAGCTGATACTGTGACCCCTAGGGGCCCATGTACTTTGGTTTTTAAAGGCAAAATTCAGGAGGCCAAACCTGGTCATGCAGGTAACCAATGAGATTGACACACATACAAAAGATTGCACAATTATACTAGACCACATGGAGGTGGCCAAGGAGGTTAGTTTGTCACGTAACGGCTGTTTAAACGCGCCTATAACTTTTGGCTTAAATGACTCACTAATTCAGTGGGTAAGGTGAAGTACGCGCAAAAAGCAGAGTTTACGGTAAGAATACACAAAGGAGGAGTTTAGTGGAGTTTACCATAAGCACTTGAAAAATGTGCAGTTTACGGTAAGCTCGGTAAGCTCGAGATGTTGCCAGTAGGAGCCAGTTTACAATCTATCTGTTTTATTGGTCAGTCTGTAACAGAACAATCAAGGTGACTTAGGTTGTTAAGGGGAGGGGACATAGGGCAATTCTGTCCATTCCAGGAACTGGGCTGGTTGGAACCAAGTTCTAGTAAACCTTGATTAAAAGTTTTTCTTCTTCTAAAATCCCTAAAACAAAGGCGAAGCCATGAAAGAAACTGTACCAGCTCAAGTCTCCTCTCAGGACCTACTTCAGATCTTAGGGGAGTTCTATGTTTAGCCTTTGGAGGAACCTCCATTCTGCCTTCCAGAGTGGTTGAACCAGCTTACATTCCTACCATCAGTTTAGTGTGTTTCCATTTAGCCACATCCACCCTCACATCTGTTATTATTTGCTCTCTTGATAATGGCCATTCTAACTGGGGTAAGAGGCATCAAAATGTGGTTTTGGTTTTGATTTGCATTTCTTTTATGACCAGTGATGCTGAGCATCCCCCTTCTCTTTCTGAGAGGCCACACTATGACAGGTTTGTAGTGTCTCAACAGAGGCATAGAAAATTATAATATTGTATGCTTTTTGTTGTACATTCACTTCACTTGGCGCTTCCAATGACTCTTAAACTTATAGTAAAGGTTTATACTATTTCCCTTACTGAAAAAAAACAACACTGATTTTCAAAAAACATAGGAAAAAATCCCTTTGTCAGTGGTTCCAGTGAATACTAAGGAAGATTCTTTACTGGGAAATTTTATTTGGTTGCTTGTTTGTTACATCACTTAAACACATGTTGAATTTGGGGTTTTCCCACCAAATCTTCAACAAACCAGAAACTATGTTGTGTCATTGGATTTTGCTACAAAAGTTACAAAATATTTTGACATATATTTGATTTGGTGTTTTGGGTTTTTTTTTTAATTTTGGAGGACCATTGGGCCAGTACTCAAGCTTGAACTGAGGGTCTAGAGCTCTTGCTTAGGTTATTTTACTCAATGCTGTCACTGTGTCACTCGAACCACATCTGCACTTCTGGTTTTTTGCTACTTAATTGAATATAAGAATCTTGAGGATGCCGGGTGCTGGTGGCTCACGCCTGTAATCTTAGATGCTCAGGAGGGTAGGATCTGAGGATCACAGTTTGATGCCAACACAAGCTAATAAATCCTCAAGATTCTTTTTTTTTTTTTTGTCGGTAGTGGGGCTTGAACTCTGGGCCTGGGCGCTGTCCCTCAGCTCTTCAGCTCAAGGCGAGCGCTCTACCACTTGTGCTACAGCGCCACTTCTGGTTTTTTGGTGGTTTATTGGAGATAGGAGTCTCACAGTCTTTCCTGCCCGGGCTGGCTTTGAACCACGATCCTCAGATCTCAGCCTCCTGAGCTGTGTATGAGAGCCAGTACTGTCTCTTGAATTTAGGACCTAGACACTGTCCCTTAGCATTTCATGTGATTCTAGTTCTCTACCATTTGAAGCACAGCTCAGCTTTCTTCATTTACTGTTTAATTGGAGATAGAAGTCTTTTTTGCTCAGTTGTCTTTGAACTGTTTCTCATATCTCAGGGTCCTGAGTAGCTAGTTTTACAGGCCTGAGCTTCCAGTGTTTAGCTTTTCATTATTACTTTCACAAGCTACATGCTCAAACACATTCCTTGCACTCAAAAATTTCACAGTTCAGGCTGACTGACAGGTTGTGAGGAAACATGGTGGAGTGGATAAGTTACCAAATGGGCCTCTAGCCCCATTAACACCATTCTTGTCAGTAACTTTCCTTTAAGTGAGTGAGTAAGTACATATTTCCACTTTAACTCTGACATTTTAACTGGAACTCATGAAATGTTTTTGATATATCTTTTAAATGTTATCTCCCGAACAGGAGATATTATTTGAATGTTTTGATAATACTTAAGATGGGGGTGGTCTTGTGTGTCTGGATGTCTGTGGACAGAGGCCATCCAGCTGGGCTTCAGGCACAGAGCTGATGATTCCTGTCTACTGGTGGCAGAGAGGAAGGTTTTCTTCCTGGGCAGGCGTTGAATTGAGATCCTTTCTTCTTAAACTTCAAAGTAGCTAGGATAACAAGCATGAACCACCATCAACTGGCTTGTTTTAGAAGCATTAATTGTTTTTCATTCATTGCTTTTTTCCTGGAAGGTTGATCTAGACAGGCTGTTTGTACCTCATGATAAGGTGATTTGAATAATACTCTTTGCCTCTGGCATTTCTGAAACCCATTTCCTCAGTCAAATGAATTTGTTGTAAAGCCAATAGCATTTTCCTTCTTAGATGTTAGGTAGCTTATTTAAATCTCTTATACTTTCATTTGGCAAAGCAATCAGGACGTTTCTGTAAAACCCTACTTCTTGAGAGTATTATAGTAAGAAGGTATAATGTGCACACTTTCATATAGTCTCGCCTTTTATAAAGATATGTTACAAGATTGGGTGGAAGAATGAATATTGAATTAACTTGATAACCACTGTAGAATTTTTAAGCCTTAATGCTTATTAACTCAAAGGAGGATTGAAAATATTCAGAATAGTAGAATGTGGCTATTACTCATTTGATGTATGTGGAAAGATGATCAGAATTCTGATTAATAAAATATATCTTCAAATTTCCAGTGGTAGAATGCTATGCTAACTAGGAGGAGACAGTGGTGATGCCAGGGCTTTGAAAGCTGGTAATGCAGCAAAATATCAGGGGCGAACATTTGCTAAGGATACAATTTCCAAGGCTCATACCAAATATATTGAATTAGAATCCTAAGTGATGAATGACAGCACCAAATTTTATTTGTTGGCTTCTTTGTTTTGGAAGTCCTGGGATTTGACCTAGGGCCTGGGTGCTGTCCTTTCGTTTTTTCCTAAAGGCTAGTGCTCTACCAGTTGAACCACAGCTTCATGTCCATATTTCTTGTAGTTAATTGGAAATCAGTCTTACCAAATTTCCTCCTTGGACTTGCTTCAAACCTGATCCTCAGATATCAGCCAACTGAGTAACTAGGATTCCAGTTGTGAGCCACCAGAGCCCAGGTAGAATCACATTTTAAAAGTATTCTTTACTGAATCAGATGTGTCTGACTACTATTGTAGCACTTTGGTTAGAGTGGGTTGTTAGATTTAAACTAAAATCAGAACTTTTCTTCTTGTAACCGGCAGCATCCAAAATCTATCTAATTTATACCTATCTTCATTTTGGATCTTTTTCTTCTTTGTACCTTTCCATTCTTTCTTCACAAGCAAGCATGTCAGTGCTGTTTTCCTTTTCTGAACCAAATCAGCTCCATTCCCATCAATGGGCGATGTATTTGCTGTCCTTACTGTCTGGAGTAACTGCTCCTAGATAATTGCCTGGATGTTGGCTCTCATATCAACATCCCCAATATGAAGTTGTTGCCACAAAATCACCAATTTCATGTCTCTGATATATAGAAATTATCATTATGATTTCTGGTTTTCTTTACCTCATGAAATTGCTGAGGAGAGAGCCACATTCTGTTTCTCCAACACCTGTAATAGTGCCTAGTCCTTAGTGCTCAGGGGCCTTACATGGAGATCAGCCTTCCCCAGCTCAATTTATCCTAGATTCTGGTCAGGACAGCTGTTCAAGCTGAAGTTTAGTGGCTAGTATTCATTCCCTCTCATTCTTTGTGCCTTTTGCTGTTGTTGAGCCCACTTTAGGGCAAAATCAGTGCCTGAGACCTATTTGCTGCTATGGCAAAGATGGCTATGACAACATAGAAGTTTTGGCCATTGTATTGTGAAGCTGTGTGAGGACACCAACCCCCAAACAATTTCCCCAAGATATGTGTCTCCTTTGCCCAGGAGTGCATTCAACAATTCAACAACCAAATTATCACCCAGTTCCTGATAAACTCAGAGTATGTTTCCATTTCCTTTAAAAAAATTCAAGACATGCCTTTGATGATTTGTCAATGAATTACTGAAACAGAGTAGATAATTTTATGTATTTGTAAGTCTTTGACCATCTCTCTTGAGCCCTTGCCATATTTCTATGTGTTTGCATCTTGGGAAGGGAAATAAAGTTTAATTCAGTATGCTCAGAGACTACAGTTTGGAACCTTTTGAAGGGAATGCCAACTTTCCATCTGATGTTCTACAAATTGCCATATTGGTACAGGAACTGAGTAGACTGTCATAAGATAAGAGGCTTGTCCTGATTTCTACTGACTTTCCTCTGGGGTCAGGGTGTGTGATCCCACTGCCTATGTGTTTATTTGCTACACTGGAGGGACCAGACCTCCTCTGAAAATCTACGACTTGGTTGTAAGAGATACTAAATCTCAGAACCCAGCTTCCCACATCACTAAGATTACAGGACTGAGTCTCATGGACTCAACTTTTTTATACATACTATAGTCAGTTTCATTACATTCACTTTCATTTTATTCACATCATAGACAGATATATACAAATATATGTATATGTTTATTCATCTATTTATAATCAGTGTTATATCTAGAAACACACAAATATATTCTTATAATTATAATCAAATTATATCACTACTTTCCCCAATAATATTTACACTAATATTTTGTGCAAAAAACTCAAGTCTAAAATTTAAATGCCATTGTAGTTGGAAAAATCATATTCAGTCTTATATATTATGTAATATACTATATATAACATCAAGAATATAACATATATTTACATATAACTGATTTAAATGTGGAGTATTTTTTCTTCCTGATTTTGTATTTGTTCATCTATGTAAACCTTCTTTTTCCTATTATGGCTTTTGCTTTCCAGTATACATATTTTGATATATTTTGTCAAATATTTTCAGCCCCAAGTAGACATTTTATAATATTGGAGCCAAATTTTTCTTCCATATTTGTCCAAAGCACAATGAAGTTGTATTCAAATTCGAACTCACTGTTGGCAGAGAGCCCACATACCACTATAAATATTGTGGCATTTGCCCCATTTGACAGGATAGCCTTCTAGGACATCTGATCTTCTATGTACTAGACCTTTAGTAGCCACCTTATGACCCCATGCAGGCATGGCTTGGCTTCCTTGCCACTACCTGTGCATTTAACATTTCCCATTATATCCAGTAGGCTCTCTAATACAGCCCCCTGTCTCTCTGTGTTCCCCCCCAGAATACATATGCACAATGTTTCAGATTGTAGGATTAAAAAGAAATATATTTAGAATTCATGAATTTTAGAATATGTCAAAAATATTATTTTAATAAAGTTAAAAAATAAATAGGGTGAACCTTTTACATCAGGACATAAAGAAAAATAAGGATTGTCTCAGGAAAAGGAGAAGGAATCAGAAATTCTCCCTCAGAGTCCTCAAAGAGGTCTACTTCCTCATTAAAGACAGGATTTTCTTCCTGAGTCCAGGTAGGGACAGATTCTAATTTCTTAATTGGAAATTGAATCCCCTGCAAGAGGTCAGATTGGTCTGGGTATTGTGAGGAAAGATTCCCTTTCCTCAACTGAATCTAGATTTTGGACCTCACTCATTGGTTTTCCTGAACATAGACTGGGGTCATTTTCCATTAGCACACATTTACCCTGCACACCAAGACGTGTTTTTTTTTACTGGCTTGGTGGCGATCTACTTGGATTGTGAACATCAATGGAAGACATTCTGAATTGTCTTCGTCCTTGGTGTTATGTGCAGGTACGCCTGCATCACATGTGGGGTTCAGAACCAGTGGGATGTCCACAGGACTGAAAACCTACTTGGGCCTTTCTACAAATTGAAAAAAAAAACCTCTATGTTCACATGCTTTCTGGAGATCTTCCAATCTCAGTCAGTCACCATAGACGACATCACTGATGGGTTCTTTATCTGGAGTTCTGCAGGAGCTGCTTTACGGTGATGCAAACCTGAGAATGGAAATAGGTACAGAAATCTTAGAGTAGACCCTAGAAGTTAAGGTGTGACTAAACTTCTGAGGATCTAATGGGAGAAGCTGTAGAATTTGAGGTTGTACTGAACACTGATTAGAATGTAGGGTGTTTCTAATGAGTGGCTACTTCCAAGTTCTTTCAAAAGGAGAACAGATTATACCTGGCATAGAATATCCATAAAAGGACATTTTGCCAAACTGAGGAGTACTAAGGTCTCGTGACCAATTGGGCCCATCCCTAGAGACCCAGCTTCCATCCTTCCTCACGAGCCCTGAAGCATCTAAACAAGTTCTTCCTCTTTTTCTTGGTCTCACAGGTCATGGGTTCCTCCAGCTGGTCCAGAAGAATATGTCTGAAGAGACCATGTTGATCTTGACATTCTGTGTAAGTTCTTTCAGGGTGTCATGGTTCTTAGGCACATAGAAATAATCAAGGTAGAAGTCCATCCACATAGGGAAGATAGAACAAACAATGCTGTGGGAAGATTAGTGACAAGGAAAATGAGAGCCCACCCTCTCCATCCTGAACCTTGTACTATAGCCTCTCTCTGGCAGGACTTGCATGTTGGGAAGTGGGAAGAGACTCCTGCAAGCAGGATGCTCCTAACAACCCACTTCTAGAAATTTCTCAAATATAATCTTAAAAATTTCTCCCTGTGATAGGAAGAGAAAGTTGTTTCCCCAATGGATCTGACTTGTTATATACAGCCCTCTCTGGCATCCATGAAAGTCCAAAACCACAACCACATCCACAACTGTGTAATCTGCTATCCACTGTTGTGCCAAACCTCAACCCTCTGATGAAAATAACAACTGGTGTGCAAAGAAGAAAATTGACTTTGATTCAGAAACGTCAAAGATACCAAGTTTCAAAGGACAAAATTTCTCTTTGTGCCAATGTCCACTTATTTTTTCACTTGTTCATCTTCCTTCTAGTTACGGTAGAAGGATCTGTACCAATGGGAGAAGGAAGTTAACTCTTTGTTTCTCCTGTTCTGAACAGGACACACATGGGACTGTCTAAGTCACAAATGGTAATGTAAACATGACAGACAAAAAGTGAAGATATGTCTATACAATTTCATGGAAATACTGTGAGTATGCTTATCTGTGAGTATACATCTTTCCAAATAACTGCAGAATGGTTCATGCCTCTAACCCTAGTAATCAGGAGGGTGAGATCTGAGGATCAGATTGAACTCAGTTTGAACCCAGTCTAGTTTGTAAAATCTAAAGACACTTATCTTCATTTAACCAGCCAAAGGCCGGAACTGGACTTGGGGCTCAATTGGTAGAGTGCTACGAATGTTACAGAACTCAGGCCCCAAATTCAAGTTCAAGTTTCATCCTTTCTTCTGTCTATATTCCTTCAAAGGCCTCCAAGATAGTGATTTCCTAGGTGAGAGTGGATGTTGGATGAAACTGGCTCATTCCTTTAATCCTATTCTTTCAGCAAGAAAATCATTAAGGCTCCACTAGCTTATGAGGCAAATGAAATGTTCTGGCAGCCCAGTCCTAAGGAATTAGTCGAAGACTGCCCTTCTTTGTCTCAAGCCAAGCTCCTTTGATAAGACCCCAGTGAAACAGTCTCAGAGAGGTACCAATTATTCCAATATTCTGGAGGGGGTCTCATCAGTCTTGGGTTTGAAGGAGGAAATCTCACTTTTTTTTTTAGTCGTGGGACTTGAACTCTGGGTTTGGATGTTATCCCTCAGCCTTCAACTCAATGTGAGCACTCTACCAGTTGAGCCACAGCATCACTTCCGGTTTTCTAGTGGTTTATTGGAGATGAGTCTCATGGACTTTCCTGTCCGGGCTGGATTTGAACCTTGATCCTCAGATCTCAGCATCCTGAGTAGCTAGGATTACAGGTGTGGGCCACCGGCACCCGGCTTAGGAACACTCACTTTTTAAACAGAATATCCAACAAACTGCTCTATTGTCCCCGCTTTCTATAGTGGTGGAGGAAGTTTCCAACATAGAAGAGATCACCTTTCTGGTAGGCAGGGACCAGGTCCATTACTAGAATTTCCAGCAAACCTGAGTCCAGGCACCATATATTATAAGACATATTCAGGGTTTGGGCTGACTCATTGTCACATTGAGGTGGTAAAAAAAGAATGGATCTTTGAAACATGGAAATGGGAGTACACTTAAATTGAGTAATTATAATAGAGTGGATTGAAAACTATACAGTAAATATTTTCTCAGTCTACTCATATAAAAGCACACAAGAAGAAGGTTCTAGTGTGGGCTAGGATGAGATTAAATAGGTTTCCTTCATAGTTTTACCTTGCCGGAGTTGCCTGGTGTTTCCCTTGGTTTCTTCTTATAACAAGGCCTGAGACATTGGTTTCGTGGTTTAGCACTGATCCAATGTCTGCAGCATCGAGTGAGGCACTCACACAACTCATGCCTGAGACCTGAATCTCTTGAACTTTGAAAACAACACAGGAGCATCTTTCTTGTTCCTGAGCCACAGGCCAAGTGAACTGGCTTGAGTTGACTTTTAGTTACAGTTGCTTGGCTCTCAGAGTTCCATATTCTATTCCATTATGAGGGAGGTAGTGTCATAAGTTCCATATTCTATTCCATTATGAGGGAGGTAGTGTCATATCTCAGAGCCTAATCATCTAAGCTGCTTGCTCACATAAGACCATCCCAAAGACAAACTGTAGGCTAAAATCTCCCTTCCCACATCACTCTATACACATGTGGATATTGTCAAATCCCAACATCCTCAGCTAGGCCTAGATAAAGTCATGGTCTCAGCCTCAAAGAGCCCTTCCTAGCTCAGATCCAGGCCTTATTTGTCATTATTCTTCTCATCCTTCACAAATCATTTTGCCTCTCAGGGCCCTCTCAGCCTGCCATGTGCTTCTTGCATGTATTTTTACATCCACTTCCTAGGACATTGTTAGGTTTTTTGTTTCCTAATCTTCTGTTTGCTCTTAAAGGCTCTGTGTGCTGTCACCTGGAAAAAAGCTAAGTACCTAGAGGTGGGAAAATCAAAAAAGTATTGAAAAACAAACATTATACATGTAGTCAAACATTTTGTAAGACAGAAGAGCATTTTTGAAACTTTTATTATATTTTATGAACGAGGGGAAGGGGAGAAGGGAAGAGGTGCTGCATTGTCTTCTCATAATTCAATGGTTACTATTTTAAAATGCTATATTTGAAGGAATGTAATATTTAAAGATAAAAACTGTACTCCTGTTCTTTTTATAAGCTAGTCATTTATAAAGCATTCCTCACTAAAGTCTTGTCGTTTGTGTCCCATGAACTATCCTCCTCCTTCAAAATGATCAAGGAAAACCCTTCACAAATAAGTCTGATGTTGTCCAATATCTGGATAAGAATTTAAGAGACAACAAACATTGCCTGCCATTTTGTGCGTGTACATGTGTGTGTATGTGTGTGTGTGTGTGTGTATGTTGGTGAACGTGTGTCTGTGCATAAAGGTGTTTTAGGATTTGAGCAAGGACTATATGACAATCCCAAGGATCTTGCCCTTCACTGTAGTGCTCTACCAATTGTGCCAAAGTTCCACTGCAAGTTTTTGTAGTGAACTGTAGAGGAGAGAGCCTCCAAAACCTGGTGATAAAACATTGTTACTGGAGGTAGTGGGGTTGCATGTTTCAGTCCAGCTTCACAACACTCAATATCATAAAACAACAACAGCAAAACCCAATATCAAAATACAATAATAAGATGTAATTAGAATAAAATTTAGTGATATAGTCTGCTAGCATAACTTTCATGAAACCTTGGTTGTAATGATTTAACAACACAAAACCAAATAAATTAGATAATTTCAGTAGATTCTAAAATTTTTTAATTCCATCTTAATAAGAGGGAACAAGAAAACATTCATACTCATAAGGAGAATGTAAAAATGATAAAAGATGGCAGATTATGAAATAGGAACTTCTACACTGCAGGAAAATTATTGTCATGGTTAATATATGGTGGTATTATTATGGTGAATATATGATAATGTTCTTCAAAACAGCAATACATAAATATATATTTACTGCACATAGTTTAACTTGTCTATCTCTATCAACTTCCAGTCTTCAAGTGCACATTATCAATGCATTCATGTTTATGGTATATTCCAAAAAATAACTATCAGAGGCAGGAGTTACCAAAATATATTAGCTTCAAAGTGTTAGGAGATAAACTTGCTAATTATATTGACTATTTTATATATTAAACATGTAGTCTGTTATCATTGTATCTCTAAGTATGTACAAACACTACTTCAAAGTGAAACGAAATACAACAAGGTTTTGAAGACATATGCCTGTAAAGCTAGCTATTTAGGACATCACTTCAAGACCAGTGTAGTTTTACCTGCAATGCTTCACAACCCCTGGCTCTGTGTGATGGAATACGTCTATCATCCCAGGTCCATTGGCAGCTTAGAGCAGGAGAATTTCAATTCCATGCTATACTAGGCAAGAACTTCCACATGGCTCCATCTCAACCAAAGAAGGTTCAACACTCCCCCACCTAAGTGAAAATAAAAATAAGAGCATTGTAGTATAAGAAACAAACAATATTAAAACATGCCAATACAAACCATCATGAACAACACGCACCTAGTGTTTGTTTCTCATACCTGTAATCCTAACTATAGCTAGGATTATATATGTGAGCCAGAGGCACTAGGCAGTTCATTATTTTAAAAATTACTATTTGAGTGTCTGCTTTGACTCCGAGGTCTTTGATCGATTTGGAGTTGATTCTGGTGCAGGGATCTAGCTTTAGTCTTCTACAAGTAGATAACCAATTTTGCCAGCACCATTTATTGAAAAGGCTGTCTTTCTTCCATTCTATTTTTCTAGCTCCATTACAGAAGATTAGATGGCTATAGGTCTGTAGGTTCATTTCTGGGATATCAATTCTATTCCATTAGAACTGAGGTCTGTTCTTGTGCCAGAACAAAGCTGTTTTGATTACTATGGCTTTGTAGTAGAGTTTGAAATTTGGTATTGATATTCCTCTAGCACTGTTCATTCTATTAAGGATCATTTTTGCTATTCGGTGTCTTTTACTGTTCCATATGAATTTTTGGACTGCTTCTTCTATTCCCTTGAAGAATGAGTTTGGAGTATTGATAGTTATCGCATTGAATTTGTAGATAGCCTTGGGAAGTATTGACATTTTCACGATGTTGATCCTTCTAATCCAGGAGAATGGGAAGTTTTGCCACTTTCTAAGTTCTGTTTTGATTTCCTTTTTCAGGTTTTTAAAGTTTTCATCATAGAGGTCCTTAGAGGGTAATGAGAAAATATGAAGCTAGAGATCCTTTCAGATTATCCCACCCACTCTTATATTACTTTAAGCAAAAAACAAAACAAAGGAAAGCAAACAAAATAGACTTTATGGTTAATTAAGCTGCTATTAAAGATTCCAGGCAGAATTATACTGTTAAACGATGAGTTAGTACAAAATAGAATTTATGGTTAATTAAGCTGCTATTGAAGATTCCAGGCAGAATTATACTGTTAAACGAGGAGTTAGTACATATATTTTGTCGATACTGATCTTACATATGTCACAAAAATATCCATGGATTTATAACTAGAAATTCTGTAGTGTTAAGTATATTAATTAGGTGAGTTTCATAAGATAGCCAATGAATGGAACACCACACGGAATTCAGTCTGGTAAAGTAGTTTATTTACTGAACTGCTGCCCATGCCATACATGGTTGAAAGGCATGTACAAAAAATAGGGTGGGAGTTCTGGGAAGATGGAGGAGGAGAAGCTGGCTAAACAAGCTCTCACATAGAAAACAGTTTTAGTGTTCCAGGAAACAGTCCTAAGCCAGAGAATCACACCAAGTGTGCCATCACAGGACAGAGAGTTAGGCCAGAGAGGGAAAATCCAGGCAAGGAGACAAATCTGACCATTTGCCAGCAGCCGCGGCTGTAGCCTCAGTAGCAGCGGCTGTTGCCACCATAACGGTAACACAGAGAGTCCGGGACAAAGGCACAAAATGTGGCAGGCAAGCAGATTTTACACAACACCAGCAAGAACTGACAAGGAGCAGACATCTTCATTCTGAAATTTGTAGACAGAGAGGACCCAGGAACTAAGACTCCGGCGTTAGTAGAAGCCTGACATCCTCACCCATTCTGAGGGAGCAGAGGAGGGAAGGCCACCCTTCCAGATCCCCACTATAAGAGATCTCCATATTTGATACTGACAAAGGTCTGGATGAGTAGCTAGCTCCATCTCAGGCCTTGGAAGAAAACAAGAGTCATTTAGCAGGTCACAGAAACCTAACCTGAGCTGCCAGTCTTAGCTCTACCCAGGGAAAAGTCACCCAGCCTGGCTGAGCAAGCTCCACCAGCCCAGGAGTGGATTTCTTCACTGGGTAAACAGAGCCAGAGGCTGCCCCTCCCTACAGCATCCTTGACAACCAATTGAAATTCAGTAAACATAAACCCTGAGAATGGCTCCAGGCTGGGCTCTGTGAGTATCTCAGGAGCTAACTCCTCAGGGAAAAGTTGCTGTTTGCTGAAAGGACTCAACTCTACCCAGAACCTAGCCTCAACACAGCATCTTCAAACTAGAGGAAACAGCCATCACCCTCTTTTGAGATACTCAAAGGAGATCTCCCTCCCATTGAACAAACTTGGGAGGGGATCACAAAATCCCGGGTAAAGCAGAGAATTTTCTGCCTGCTCGAACAAACTGACTTAAGAAACCATCTAAGCCACAGGAAAATCAAACACCACAAGCATACCAGAGACTCCAACAAGAGACTAGTTACATACACAAGGGAGATACAGGATATTCCCATCCCCCCCCAAAAAAAATCAAAGAGCATTTTTTGTACCGTTTATAAAAAAAATTCTAATTTTTTTTAAAATTTTAATTTTTAACATTAAAAAATTTTGTTTTCTATTAACTTTTTTTTCTTCCTCCTATAACATTTGTTTTAGGGGTATATGTGTGTGTACTTTTTTTTCTTTATGAAAATTTGTTTTTGTTTAGCTCTACTGACCTTTTGACCCTTTTTTTCTTTCCTTCTCATTCTTTTCACTTTTTCTTCTCTTTCATTCTTCTTTGCATGACTTAATTGCTGTTCTGCTCATCTTCAGATAAACCCATAGCAGATTATTAGACTTTAACTCCCTGTTGTATATACATTTAATCCAGAAATTTATTACTCAATTTAAAACCTCTTAGACTTAAATTCCTTAATAGAAGTACTACCTCTTTATACCTATATAATATTTCAAACATTTTTATTTTTGAGTTTTACATGTCCCCTTTCTATCCCTCCCCTTCTCTTATCCTATCCACAGTCTTCTCTGAATATTACATATTCATTTTGCATAATTTGTAAATGTTGCACTTTTTAATTTTTGTTTTTCTATTTTTTCTTGTCTTTTTTCTTTCTCTTTCTTCTTTTCCTCTCTCTCTCTTTATTATCATTCTATCCAACCTATTTCCCGCTTTGAGATTAGGACTTAGTTAAGTAAACTCTCCCTCGGACTTTCCACATCCCTCTATTCTTATTTTTAACCACATTTCTCCCTAAACCTAATAATTTCTGTTTGCCAAATTCTTCTTTGCTGTTCGTAGCCCATTAATACATAGTTGATTGATGTTGAACAGCTATATCTGTTTAGCTAGATTGTATCTGCAGACTTTTGACTGTGCAACTACAGGCTTTGGTTGATTCTTGCCTTAAAATAGTGTGCTAGCACAAAACTGGTTTTACTTTCATCCTAAATGGGCAGAGTAAGCCGGAAAAAAAAACAAGAAAAATGGCAAGTCCGGTTATCTCAACTCCCACTCATAATAATCACGGGACAGAACAGATAGTGAATAATCCATTGGAGAGTTCCAAAAAAGCTCAACAAACACTACTGATAAACATGATAAATGAAAAGATTGAAAACCTGCAAAGGACTCTGTATGAGCGTGATAGGGAGAGAGGAGGTCAAAGGTCAATACAGGAATATCAGCATGAGGAAGCTACTCAAAGATTGATAAAGTAATGGCGTGAGCAGGCTGAGCACATTCAAAGAGAAAGTCAAGAATGGCGTGAGTAGGCTGAGAATACTCAAAGAGAACTACAGGAATTGCATGAACATGAGGAGGCTAATCAAAGAGTAATGCAGGAATTGAGAGAGCAGGATGAGAATACAGAAAGATCACTAAAGGCATTCATGGAATCCATAAACTGAGAGCTGAAAGAAGTCAGGGAGACCACAAAGGGAACGCTGAATGGAACCAAACAGAAGGAATGGGAGTTCAAAGAAACCATAACCAATCAACTAAGTGATTTGTGAAAAAACACTGAACACCAAATTAAGGAAGTAAAGAAGTTCATACAAGATCTAAAACAAAGCTCCAACAAAAAATTTGAAGCCATCAAAGCTGAACAACTCGAAGGAAAAGAAAAAACAAAGTAGAAAGTCTTGATAATAGGGTTAGACTATTCAGAAGACCAAATTTCGGGGATTGAACACAGCCTAGATATTGTAGAGAAAGAACATACACCAATCCAAGAAATATGATAGATCTGTTTAACACTTGGAAGACACCATCAGAAGGCCTAATCTGAGGATAATGGATATAAAGGCAGAAATTAATGATCTAGCAAATTTGTTTCACAAGATCCTAGCAGAGAACTTCCCAAACATGCAAAAAGATAAGCCTATTCATATACAAGAAGCTTTTAGAACTCCAAATAGACCAGACGAGAATAGCACATCCCACCATCACATTATAATCCACACAGGATCAATTCAGACCAAGGAAAACATCCTTAAAGCTGTCAAGAAGAAAAGATCAATAGCCTATAAAGCGAAACCAATTAGAATCACCTCAGATGTCTGAGCGGTGACAATCAAAACCACAAGAGCCTGGAATGAGGTATGCAGGCCCTAAAGACAAACACCTATCAAACAAGAATTCTGTACCCTACTAAACTCTCCTTCATAACAAAGGTGAAATAAAAAAACTTCCATAGCAAAGAAAAATTGAAACATATCTCCACCAAACCAACCCTACAAAAATTCTTAAATGAATTAAAATTTAAAAAAAAAACATAGAAAGTATCAACAAAACAAAGAATTGGTTTTTCGAATAAATTAACAAAATTGGCATACCCTTAACAAATCCTTATTAGAAAACAGGAGAACACACCCAAATAAATAAACTCAGAGATGAGAATGGAAACATCACCAGAGAAACAACCTAGATGCAGAACATTATAAGGGAATACTTCTCAAAACTTTATGTTAATAATTTTGAGAACTTGACAGAAATGGACCTTTTCTTAGCAAATATCGAAATGCCAAAACTAAACCAAGATGAGTTAAACCATTTTAACAGGCCCATATCAAGAATTGCCGGTGTGGGGGGGGAGGGGGGTATGATTGGGTGGGGGGGAGGGGGGAGGCTGGGAAGGGAGGTGAAGGGTAAACAAAGGAGGAGGCTGCAATGCTTGGTAAGAAATGTATGCATTATCCTGCCCATGTAATTGTAACCCCTCTGTACAGTATGTTCTCAAATAAAATAAAATTAAATTAAAAAAAAAAAAAGAATTGAAATAGAAACAGCAATAAGAGACCTCCCACCTAAGAAAAGCCCAGGAGCAGATGGTTTTACAGTGGAATTCTACAAGGCCTTCAAAGCAGAGGTCACACCCATACTCCTCCAACTTTTCAATGAAATTAAAAGAGAAAGTTCACTACTGAACTCATTCTATGAAGGCATCATAACCCTCATCCCAAAACCAGGCAGGGACTCATCAAAGAAAGAGAATTGTAGACCCATTTTTTTTTGTTGAACATTGATGCAAAACTTCTCAACAAATTTTTGGCCAATCGACTTCAACAATTCATCCAAAGGTCAAACTCGATTCATTTCAGGGATGCAAAGCTGGTTCAATATATGCAAATGAATTAATATAATTCATCGCATCAACAGGAGCAAGGATAAGAACCACATGGTTATCTCAATAAATGCAGAAAAAGCACTTGACAAGATCCAACACTCCTTTATGATGAAGGTTCTGGAAAAATTAGTAATCCATGGGACATTCCTCAATACACTAAAGGCTATATATGACAAACCTACAGCCAGCATTATACTTAATTGTGAAAAACTAAAGCCATTTCCTCTTAACACAGGAAGGAGACAAGGATATCCACTCTCTCCTCTTCTCTTCAATCTACTATTGGAATGCCTATCTACAGCAATAAGACAAGATGCAAACATAAAGGGGATCCGAGTAGGGAAAGAAGAATTAAAACTCTCCCACTTTGCAGATGACAGGATCTTCTATTTAAAGAATCCCATAGACTCCACTCCCAATTACTCAAGCTGATTCAAACTTTGGCAAAGTAGTAGGGTATAAAATTAACCCGCAAAAACCAATGGCTTCTCTACATGCCAAAAATGAGAAAAGTGTAGCTGAAATTAGGAAAGCAACTCCATTCAGAATAGCCCCACAAAAAATAAAGTATCTAGGAAGTAACTTAACCATAGAAGTGAAGGACCTCTATGATGAAAAGTTTAAAAACTTGAGAAAAGAAATCAAAACAGAACTTAGAAAGTTGCAAAAACTCCCATGCTCCTGGATTGAAAGGATCAGTATGGTGAAAATGGCAAAAGTGCCAAAGGCTATCTACAAATTCAATGCGATACCTATCAATATTCCAACATTATTCTTCAAGGAAATAGAACAGTCAATCCAAAAATCCATATGGAATAATAAAAGACCCTGAATAGCAAAAATGATCATAAACAGAAATAACAGTGCTGGAAGAATAGCAATACCAAATTTCAAACTCTACTATAAAGCCATAATAATCAAAACAACTTGGTATTGGTACAGGAACAGACCTCAGAACCAATGGAATAGTAAGGCAAGCAAATCCAAAATTATTCATTGAAGAGATGAGTTGAAATTCAACATTTTACACACTAATACTCTTTCCTCAACAAAACCAGAGGATTTAAAATAACTAATATTTTTTATGTTAATGGGCACAAATGTGCACGAATTTTCTAGAAATAAAATGATCACTCATGAAACCTTACTGGTACTTCAAAAAATGCTTTCCAATTAGAGGAATAATCTTCACACTTTTTCACACAATGTGAATCTGCCTGGTAACAGAACCACAAGCGAGACTAAGGCAGCTAATAGCTATCTAAATTTTGTTGTCTTTTTGCAATACTGCTTTCTTATCATATTGATTAGTATAAATTCTATGATCAGTATAAAATCACATTTGTTATAAAAGTTACTAGGTGGGACATTCATGGATGAGGTGGTGTGGTGTTTCTGATAGAGCCCTGTCTGGTTCAAAGGTGGAGTTGGTACTGGCAGAGCATCTGTGGTGGAGTAGGGCAAGGCTTTGAGGGTGAAAGCATCTGTGTAGGGATTTGAGACAGCAGGGAGGGGACAGGAAGGACTAGATTGTTAGCGGCAGGGTCTCTTGTGGAGTAGGTGCGACTTTAGGATGGAGGCTGGCAGGTGGATGGGTTTTCTGTGGAAGAAAGTGGGGTCATTGGGGAGGAGGCTCTTTGGGGCAAAGCTTTGAGAAGGAAGAACAAGGCTACAAGGGAGGAGGTTACTTAGAGGAGGGTTTCTGGTGGAGTACTGTGAGCCCTTTTGGGATATGTAGGGTAGGGTTTCCCATAAGGCAGGGAAGGGTATGGAGACAAGAGGCTGACAAAAGGTGGGGTTTCTGGTGCCAGAATGTGGAGCTATGAGGGAGAGGCTTTTCAGGGTCTGGTTTGAGAGGGCAGAGCGGTGCTAGGAAGAAGTAAGCTAGTAAGGGGAGGGGATTCTTGTGGAAAATGGCAGGCCTTTGGGAAGTGTGTGAGGGTGGAAGTAGGGTTTCTGGCCGAACAGGATGTAGTCATAATGTATGGAGGAGTTTTTCAGGACCAGGGCTTTGTGAGAGCAGGGATAGGATCCAGTGGACTAGACTAGTTAGGATAGGCTTTCTGGTGTAGCCAGTCACCACTTTGAAAAGAGGAGTAAGTTTGGGTGGGGATTTCAGTGTTGCAAGGCAGGAAAAGGATTTTGGACAGGGTTTCCAGTAGGGCAAGACAACCTTCAAAAAGGGACTTCAGTGGGACAGGGATTAACAGTTGAGCTTGGTGAGGCTTCCAGATGGAGGCCAACTGTTGCATTGGTTTACAGTGGAGCAATGTGGGTGTTGAGAGATGAGATAGTGTGACGGGCATTTTCTAGTGAGGGTTTTCTAGAGCAGGTCAGGACTTGGAGCCATGGGGCTAATTGGAGGACGGCTTTGAGAAGGAGTGGAAGGTCTACAAAGGTGTAGGATAATTATGGGGAGGGTATCTGGTGGAGTACGGTGTGGATCTGAGGGAGGATGCAATAGGGGGCGGGATTATCTGGGGAGCAATACAGGGCATTGAGAGAGTAGATATGGAAGGTGGAGAGGTTTGTGGTGAAGCAGGGCTGGTTTTCCTGGTAGGAGATGGGCTGTGTGAGAAGCTTCTAGCCAAACAAGAGGGGGGGGGCTTTAAGAACAGTTATAGTGAGGTGGAGGGTTTTTGGTGTAGCATGATGGGCTTTGTGGGAAGAGGTAGTTTCAAGGCCGAGTTTGAGAGGTTAGGCCACTTAGAAGTAGCCTACTTATGGGCAGAGTTTCTGATGAAACCAGGAGGGGCTCGAGGGAGAACTCTGGTTGGGGGTAGGGTAGGGAAGGGAGGAGCTTGGAGGTACTAGGATATGGGAGTAATGGGACTATGAGTGACTAGAGTAGTTAGGAGTGGGGTATCTGGTGGATGAAGTGAGGATTTGAGGGATGAGCCTGATGTAGGTGGGGTGCTTGGTGCAGCAATTCGGGACATAGGAGGAGATATGGATGTGGCCTGGTTTCTGGTGGTGCAGAGCAGGGATTCCAGGAAGGGGCGTAGAAGAAAGCTTTCCCTATAGCAGAGGAGGGCTTTCAGGAAGGAGTCTGGCTGCAATCAGGCCTTTGAAAGTTTATAGCAGGACTACTAGGGGATAGGTTAGTTAAGGATGGGATTTTAAGGAAGAGGCTGACTGGAAGTGGGTTTCCAGAGGATCCAGTCAATTTCTATGGGAAGGGGGAATAGGAAAGGGGCAAGAGAGTGAAGAGTGAGGCTACAAAAAATAAACAGTTACTCTTAATAGGATCACCATTTTCTGTCAGTGTAGAATTATATTCCTTTTATGTATGCGAGAGATATTGGAGAAAGTAACCAGGCAATAATTCCTTCCTAGTGAAATTTTTTTATTCCAGTTCAGTGAAAATAAAATCACATCAGGTTCAGAGGCACAAAGTAGACTAAGACACAGGAAGCACTGGACTTGGTTCCCAAGCACAACCTTTAAGGACCACAAATAAAAATTTTAAAATGACTCACTTGGTCATAATGGACACTCTATTGTCTTAAAACTGTGAATGAATAGAACTTTTACTCTGATCATTTTAGAAATCCTAATACTAAGTAAGAAGTAATGTTTTAACTTTATATAATATTGGCAAGTATACTAAAAATAATTAGGAAAATATAAATTTGTATGCAGAATGTTTGTTCTCCATAATCAATTTTAATGTAAAAGAATTTAAAACTAGAAAATTATCATATAGTGAGATTGCAGCATGGTTTCCTTTCCATCATCAAAATGGTGACTTAAGCAATGTGTCTTTATCATTGGATACATCGATGTTAAAACATATCTAAGAATGTGAAGCACTACTATACAGACCCTGAAGAAACTCAGAAGGATCTATGAAATGATGTTGTAATGAAATTAATGACTAATTACAGTAGGAATTGATCTTCACTAGGCCCATAAATATTTTCCAGAAGAAAAGTCTACATTGAAAAATAAACAAAACAATGAAAAGGAATCAGGTAGGCAAACCTTGAGGTAAAATTATCCAATGAACAACATCTATTGAGGCATGATCATAAGCTTCTTTTACCTGTTACAGTTACTGATGTATGTTCTTCCCTAATGCCAAATAACAAAGACATGAAAATGCAGTAATCATTTTCAAGGCATTAGAGCTTACAGGAAGAATTCAATGAATGTATTGCTAGAAAGTAAAGATAGATGTCTGAGATAAAGATTGAAGAAAATATCCCCAGTTTCTGGCCCTTCGAGTTGAGAGGGGTACAAGTCAAAGCACAAGGAGAATAGACAGAAGTACATTAGTGCATTCCAGTAGTTCCCAAGATGCAATGATGAATGAAACAGCGGAGAAAATCAACATGACCATCACTGGACTTAGCACTGGAGAGAAGAGAGAATAACAGTGAAAATCCAAGGAGAATTACAAAGGATGCCCTAGCATATTTGGCAGTAGAGTGCATGGCATTGTGGTCTAAAATATGTGGAGATATTATGGGAAACTACTTGTGCTCAAATGGTGCCATGAGAAGTGATAAACTTATGATTTACAGGACACTGAATAACCATAAAGGTCTTGCTTCAGTAGTGCAGAGTTAAACCTTGATAAATTCTATTTTGAAACACCTAACACACTACAAAACAAAGACAATTTAAATTATATATAAATGACTTGACTGCAAGAATAGAGTTCAAAATAATCAAATCATATAATGTGGATGCAAAAGGGAAACATTATTAAAGCAATCTGTAAACAACACACATTTTAGGTGAATAGTCCTGATTATAAAAGATTTGTTTTCCTTACAGATTTTGGATGCACAAAAACAACAACAACAACAACAAAAACAATACAAAGCAAATGACACTTGGCAATAGAGGTGGATGCCAGTATCTCATCTCATGAGGCTGATATTGGAAGATCATGATTCACAGATAGCTGGGGTAGCAATCCACGAAACATTTATGTTCAATTGTTCAAGCAAACAGAGTGAAAGCTTGGTTCAAATATTACAGACTCAGTCAGTCACACACACACACACACACACACACACACACACACACACATGAAATGGGAGAGGAAGAGGGAGAGAAAAAAAGGAATATTATGTGCTTAAAAAGTGAACCTATATGCAGGACTATCCTAAGCATATTTTAATTAATAAAAAATGAGGGAAACCATAGAGCCTATGTTTCTTAGAGTCTGGCTTCCTTCACATAATATGATTTTTTTCAAGACTTTCCATTTTCTTAAGAAAGGGGCTGTGTCATTCTTTCTGATTGAAGCATGAAATTTCATTGTGGATATATATCACATTTTCTTTTGTTTTTTGAGGGTGGAGGATCCGGTCGTGGGGCGTGAACTTTGGGCCAGGGTGCTGTCCCTCAGCTCTTCAGCTCAAGGGCTAGCGCTCTATCACTTGAGCCACAGTACAACTTCCGGCTTTTTTCTTTTTCCTTATGTGCTGCTGAGGAATCGAACCCAGGGCGTCATGCATGCAAGGCAAGCACTCTACCACTGAGACACCTTCCCAGCCCCATATTTTCTTGATACATTCATCTATTGAGGGGCATCTGGATTGGTTCCATATCTTAGCTATGGTTGTAATGCTGCAAAAAACATAGTTGTGCTTGTAGTTTTAGTGTGTTTTAGCTCGAGATCATTTAGACAAATGCCCAGGAGTGGGATTGCTGGCTCCAGGGTTAGGTACATTTGACCATACAAAATGATGCTAATTGAAATGAACTCCAAGACATGGAATCAACAAGTCTTTTTTTTCAGATGTCAACCTTGATGTCGCTAAAGTAGTGTATCTAGATCTTATTTTATTTTATTTGTCTTTTGCCATTGGCTTATCCCTGGCAATTTCTGTCTTGATTCTGGTACCTTCCATCTTGTATATACATTATCTGATTTTGAGAAGGAAAGGGAAATAACATAATAATAAAAGAAGTACCAAGAGTGACCCATTGTAACAATGATATTCACAAGACTCTATACTGGCCATGAATTAACAACTTTGGGGTCAGAGGAGGTGGGGTGGTCAAAGAGATAGGAGGACAACAATAGAGTGGGTAACTATTCAACAAGTATATACCTTACTCATGTAACTGTAACCACTCTGTACATTACCTTTAAATAAAATAAAAATTTTAAAAGTGAGTCTACCCTAGAAAAAATATCCTTTTCAAAATAATACATCTGTAACTGTACTTGTGAGGGATTCTAGAGTCAAGCTGTTAGAGCCTGGAAAGGGATAGATTGAGAAGCCATCTCAAACAGCAATCAAAAGGCTGAGAGCTGTGCTCTGGAAAGGTCAAACAGTCAAGGGAAGACATGGGTATGATTTATTACCTCAAGAGTATTTAAGTTAGATCTGTTGGACACTAAAAGTTTAAGAATTTGGAGACAAGATGGATGTCTGTGCTATGGTTGTAATGACTATTGCTCCCTTCTGCTCCCTAACAATAACGGATTCAATGATCAATATGTATACAAACAATAACACATGTTAAAAGTTATAATCACAAGTAGGGGCTGGGAACGTGGCTCAGTGATAGAGCGCTTGCCTTGCATGCCTGAGGCCCTGGGTTCGATTCTTCAGCACCACATAAGCAGATAAAAGAAAAAAGCCAGAAGTGGCGCTGTGGCTCAAGTGGTAGAGTGCTAGCCTTGAGCTGAAGAGCTGAGGGACAGTGCCCAGGCCCAGAGTTCAGGCCCCACGACTGGACCCCCCCAAAAAAAGTTATAACCACAAGCTAGATTGATGCCTCAGTTTGTGGACATACCTGTAGCCTCTCACCTTCCACCACTCTAGTAGAATGAATGTAAAACATGTTAAGCAGGATTTTGGGATCCAGAATCTAGCAATGAGGCTTTGGATCCTCTGGTGTCTTCTTTCTTATCACTTCCTGTGATTTCTCAGTTCTTTGGCCAGGTATCCCACCATCTTTGCTGTTCCATGGTTGAGGTTAGTGACAGTACAGATATTCTGAACACTTCAAAACAAACTATGGAAAAACACTTCCTCAGAGAAGAATCACAAACTTATGGGAGCACCTAGAAAGATACCATACATCAGCAGTCATCCTGTGATCCTCTAGCAATAAAGTATAATTCAGGAGTATTTTTACTTCTAATAATATAAGAGATGGACAATTGTCCCTTTTGTACATTTGTTATTTGGTATTGCATAAATTTTCAGGATTCATATACATTGTGAAATAATGTTATTTATTTTATAGGTCACAAACTTCGTCACTGGAATGATGACCCTGTCTTATCTCAGTTGCTTGATTCAGACTTAGATGAGTGTGAATTGCCTAATTATGAACATTTCTTCATGAAACTCAACAGCACAGAATGAAGTGTGAGGGTCAGGCCTTTCCATACTTCTAAGGATTTCACATATATTAGAGTACTATATACCTACACTGCTCAGCACTCATGGGACATTGGTGTGTTATAATTGTCTTCAGATCAGAAATATGCTAGAGCTTAATCTAAAATGATGAGCTGTACATTTTCAATGCAAGTGTGATGATCACTCCCTGCAATTATTCTCAGTGGAGAATCTTTCCTATACATTTTACTGACTTAGCTTCTACTCTGTGTTTTACCATTATCAGGGACAGTCACACTCTACCTAGCTACAATACTGCAGCAACCTTAGCTGTCCTTGAATTTTACCTCCAATGTTGATACCAAGGTCAACTCCGCAACTCTAATCATATAGTGGACACCTAAAATTTTCAAGCCTGGTTAAAAATTCAGCTATCATTGCTCATTGCCAGAGTTAAAGATCTTACTCCTTTAGACTTATTGTGTATATTCTTGTATTTCCAACACTGCCTTAGATGTTGGTTTTTGAAGTAGAACTTTTAGTTTGCATTTGATTTATGGAGGTGTTAGTGATGCCAGTTGAACTGCATCTAATATAAATAATTTTGACATATGAATTTAATTTTGACAATTGAAGAAGTGAATACACATCACTCACAAAAGTTTCTTTATATGTACTGGTATTGCTTTATTGTGAACTTCCTAAAAGTCTGTCATGGGAGCACATATCCCAAATCCCATCACATCTGTCACTGAGACAAGGCTTGAAACGTTCAGACCACTTGACACTTCATAGTGAAAACCTTTCTCCAAGAAGGGTGAGAGCATAGCAAAAAGAGCAAATGAATCTTCCAACTGTTTTGTTACATGTTCTTTATACTTAGCCATTAAAAACACCATAATAGTAATTTTTATGACTTCTTACCTACTCTTTTCCTCTTCTGAACTGTTTTATTTATGGATCTCTAAGAAATCACATAAAAATCATATAAAAATCTATATAAATCATATAAGAAAGCATAAACAATATTTGTTAGGGATATATAACCTAAAATGAATAATTTTAGGGAATTATTCAGCACATAAAATGTAATGCATACCTAAAATTTTCTCTTTATTGAAAACTTCAGCACTTGTAGTTTATTTATTCTGATAACAAAGATTATAAACTAAGTTACAATAGTATTCCAAATGGAACACAGAATTAGAAACATGAAGAGTAGCACTAAAGAATGCTACTGCTACTACTAATAGAGTAAGAATGAAATTTAGATAAAACTACTCCAGAGTAAAAGCCACAGAATAGCTCCAATATTACTGACTTTTTTTAGTAAAGGCAAATTTTCACAGTTATTAACATCAATTGGCTATATATTTCTTAAGGCCTTCAGGAAGGATGCTGTGACCATGTTGATAGAAGCTGACTTCTCTGGGACCTACTACACTATGTGCAGACACCATTCCAAACATTGCACCTGCATTAGGGTAACTTTAGTGCCCTTGACAGTTCTTCAAGTTAGGAAATTAATTAAGTAATTTATTAAAAACAGAAGTAGGCAACAAGACCAAACAAATTTCCCAAGTACCTAATACTGATCAGTTGTAGACCCATAATTCAAATCCAGGTTTCCACCAGACATATCTGAGGATATTCTGTAAGTGTCACATTCATTATCTTTCAAGACCTATGGAGCAGATGAGCCCACATTATCTTCCTAATTATGGTTATAACGGCAATAACATTGCTACAGAATATATATATATATATATATATATTTAAAATGAAAAGTGTGTGGGTAATGACATTGTATGTGATCTTTATACCAAATAAAGATCAGTTTAACGTCTAAAGAAATACCTGAATGAACATCATTCAGCTTCCACTGTTTAGCATTCCTGGAGTGATTACTTAAGGAGAACAAATTCATGTAAAAGACACCTGTGCTGATGAGCACAGGCTTTTTATTATTAAGTACCTTGAATACACAGGGTATAGTTTGTTATGGATATATAATCCAAAAGGAATAATTTTTGTGAGTAATTACTTTCTTGTTGTACCAAAGAAAATCTATTTCCTATTCTAAAACATATATAAATTTAATGGATATTAGTGCTATCAGTATAAATTATGCATGAATAATATATGTAATGTACTATATTATATAACATATAAATGATATATTTATAATATATGTATAATTACTGATATTCTATAACAACTATAAATAATATATGTATAAAACTGATTTTAGTATTATACTGTGAAGGATACAAAGAATGACAACTTTATTTAAATAAATATATTTGTATGCTTTAGTCACATTTTTTGTGTGCCAATACTGAGGCTTGAACTATGGTATGCGTGTTTTCCCTGAGCCATTTCACTCAGACTGGCTTCACATAGCTATCTTCAGATTTCAGCCCCTAAGTAGCTGGGATTCCAGACATGAGTCATATTATTTTTTTTTTAATTCCATCCTTGGCATGTTCTTATGTAATTATTTTTGAATGTTAAATTATATTATGATATGATATTTCATTTCTAAACCAATTCAGAATAAATAACTACTTATTGGGTAAAACTATATATTGCAATAAAAATTGTAAGGACCCTACTTTACTATCAATTTTCAAAGATATTGCTAGTTTAATTCCTGGACAGACAAGTAGAAAATTTAAATTAAGTGTTCATAATATATTACATAACATGTAAATGATACATTTATAATATATGCATAATTAGTGATATTCTATAATTACTATAAATAATATATGTATAAAACTGGTTTTAATATTATACTGTGAAGTATAGATGGAATGACAATATTCCTATCTTAACTTTCTCATTTTCAACGGTAGACAAACTATGCTATAAAAATATATCTTCAAGTAAGCACATGTACAATCTTCATCGCTATAAACATCTTCTAAGATTGGCTACACTTATCCACTAGAGTCAGCTTACCACTGCAAACACTTTGTGGTACTTTCTGGATAAAGTTGCTTGTCCTCATCCTCATCAACCTTTCAGCAACTTCAATGCAGGGCATTTTCTCCTGCTTAGCCTGTAGATGGTATCATCCTTTGTTATTTCCCAGCAAAGAAATTGTGGCTAGCAGGCTTGAACATTGGTACATTCAGAAGTTCTTTGGTTGTGAAATTTTGCTTTCCTTTCTTGGCAAGTGAGCTGGAATAATGAAAAACATTTAAGGCAATATGTTTTACGGTAAATGAAAACATACTGATATGAAAATACTACAAATATTCATTCTTTGATTTTTTTAATTCAAATATAATAGGGGTGGTTTTAGTAGAGCTATTTAAATCCAGCTATTTAGATGGCTGAAAACAGAGGATCATAGTTTCAAGCTAGAACAGGTAAATAGACCATGAGTCACTTATCTTCAACTAAGAACCAAAAAGGTAAAAGTGGAGCTGTGGTTCAAATGGAAAACTGCCAGCCTGAGCAGAAAAGAAAAATAAAAGAATCTAGGCCCCAAATTTAAGTCATAGTACTAGCACACATATACCATATATATATATGGTTCCTAAAGTATTCGAAACCTGGTCATAGTTTAAATATGAGGTGTGCAAAAGTATGTAAGTCTGAAATGACTCCGAGGTATTTTGATAATCAAATAGTAATGAAGGATTGGTTTGTAGATAAAGATCAAAGCTCATTTGGGGATCTTCATAGTTTGTTTAAATCAGTAGCTAGGAGTTTTCAGTAGACAGGATGCTATTAAGGACTTGAATTAAAGAAAGAACAGAGCTGGAGAAAAAATAAATTATTACATATACTCAGTGGTAACAGCCATGAGAAGGAATATTATGGACCTAAACCCTGGGATACAAATATGTAAAACATGACAAATGAAGAAAAACAGTAATAAGTACGTAATGCAGACTTATATGGATAGGTATTTTTAATGTTTATGGCCTATGAAGTGATTGTGTGATGACCTAAAATTTAAGAAATTGGTAAGGTCAACTAAACCTTGGGCCAACCATAGCTGATAATTAAAGTAAAACGGGGCCACAATAGTGTGTCTTGATTTACCAAAGTGAAAACAGGCCAATATTTGGAAAGCCAATTTTTGGACATGTGGTTGGAGTGACAATTACTGCAGTTTGTTCAAGTGTCAATAGAAGGGTACAGTTTTAGTACAATGATAGAAATCTTTCAGGGATCTGATAGATTTTCAATCTGTCTTCAATTTTCCTTTTTTTATTCTGAGAACCAAAATTTCATTACTGGAAGCCATGCCCAAATTTTGCTTTTGGCAAGTTATCAGATATTCAGTCTATTACATGCCCAAATAATAGAGAATGGGAACAGGTCTACATTGAGCACTCACAGTAGACAGGTCTCTGGAATTTCTCAGGAAGATTCTTCTGCCATTGTGGGATGGATAAGGCTGGATAATATACAAAATAGACATCATAGATTGAAAGTAATCTGCTAAGTTGACACTTGAGATATTGGATGTTTTAACTGCATTGTATCAATTTTTATGAATCAGTTAATCAGATTCTTTATACCATATGATGTTACTAGACTATGAAATGCATGCTTATTGCATTTACTTTGTATGTTTTGAAATTTGGAATAAAATGTTTGTCTTTTTTTTTTTTTTAATATGGATTAATCCTAGTTCTCAAGAGTGGGGAAATGCCCTGGAATTTTGTAACTTGAAGTCATATGTGGCCATGTGTCATATCCTATTTTCCTTGTACAGACTTGGTAATAAATTATATGTAATTTATTTTTTTATTTTTATTTATATTCTATTGCAGCACCTGGCTATGTGTAATTAAAGTGTAGTTTTCTTCAAGTATTTTATTCTACAGTGAAGTTTTTTTCTTACAAGATTTCTAATAAATATGTTATCTACTCAATTTTGAAAAGTACTGCTGTACCTCCCACTTATTTGTGGCATTTCTGAAATCTAAGTTCCTCTGTGTGCCAAGGTGGATACTTTTGTCTGTAGCAAGTATTGTTGAATACATAACATCTGGCTACTTAGAGAACAAAGGATGTGAAGGGACACTAGCCAGATAAAGAACTTCCAGAACAATTCAAGGGCACCTCATGTACTCTCTGTGTAGGTGGATAGGGAGCATAGAAATTCTTACACTTGAAAGTGATTGAGTGTGTGTGCACATAGGTGTTCACTTATTTATCTGTTGCTATAGTTTTACACATTCACTATTATAAAACAATACTTAATATATGTACACACACACACAAACACACACACACACACACACACACACACACACACACACACACATATATATATATATTGATCACAGTTTCCAAAATGCAGAGAATCACATCCATGCGCATCTGCCCATCGCTTTCCGATGTTGCTCTTTGGGTAATAAGAATGAAACCTGGTATTGTCCTGTGGTAGAGAAATTACTCAGAGATTCAAGTATTTTTCTTTCAATATGTTGCTTGTTCCTAACTCTAAATTTAGGAAGTCTGTTAATACATCATATATATTATATTATAATATATTTAATATATAATATATTGTATATTATATTATATATAATAGCTGACAGAATTATATATTCATAAGGAAAAATACAGCAAACGTATCAATGTCCATACTTTCCTAACCATGATTAGGTTCAGTAGAGTTAGGTGCATTACATCTCAACAGGAAAATCTACTGAAGTTCTGATGACCTTGAGCTACATAAAGAGAATTCCTATAAAAGGAGGCTCTCCTCAATTATAAGAAAAGATGTTTGGAAGCTTTTTTGTTTGTTTGTTTGTTTTTATTTTGGCCAGTCAAAGGGCCTGAACTCTGGGCCTAGGCAATGTCCTTCAAGACTTCTTTTTTTTTAAATTTTATTTTATTTTATTTGTGAACATAATGTACAGAGGGGTTACAATTAAGTGGGCAGGATAATGCATACATTTCTTACCAAGCATTGCAGCCTCCTCCTTTGTTTACCCTTCACACCCCATCCCAGCTTTCCCCCTCCCCCCACAATCCCAATCCTGCTCCTTCTCCCCCTTTCCCACCCCCCCCCCCGAACCGATGTTGTAAAGCTCATTGTGGACATGACAACTTTTACTTCTCATTGTTGCAACAGGTCCACCTGTATCCTTAAACAACTGCTTTTCCCCCATCTTCTCCACAAGTTATACTGACATCAAATATAGTGAAAGCAGGGATTATACTGTGGGGGAGGGACATACAAAGCAACAAAGAGATAATCTTATAAATGCGTTAGAAACACATGCATGAAAGAAAAAAACATTAAAATACATATCTAAGGGTTCATTATCCTGACATCACATTATCTGACCTTTTCCGCTTGACTCATACATATACTAGATATTGCAAATAAGGGAAACCATGGGACCTATGTTTCTTTGGGCCTGGCTTACTTCATTTAATACAACTTTTTCCAAGTTTTTCCATTTCCTAACAAATGGGGAAATGTCATCCATTCTGATGGAGGCATAGAATTCCATTGTGTATATATACCACATTTTCTTGATCCATTCATCTACTGAGGGGCATCAGGGTTGGTTCCATATATTAGCTATGGTAAATAATGCTGCAATAAACATAGTTGTGCTGGTAGCTTTAGTGTGGTCTTGTTTGTAAACATTTGGGTAAATGCCCAAAAGTGGGATTGCTGGGTCATAGGGGAGTTCTATGTGAAGTCATTTGAGGAACCTCCATACTGCTTTCCAAAGTGGTTGAACAAGTTTACATTCCCACCAACAATGAAGTAAGGTTCCTTTCTGTCCACATCCCCTCCAGCATCTGCTGTCGTTAGAGTTCTTGATTTTTGCCGTTCTAAGTGGAGTGAGGTGATAGCTCAATGTTGTTTTGATTTGCATTTCTTATATGGCTAGGGATGTTGAAGATTTCTTCATGTGACTATTGGCCATGCTTCTTTCTTCTTCAGAGAAGTTTCTCTTTAAGTCTTTCGCCCACTTATTTATTGGGCAGTTGTTTCTTTGAGGATTTGTTGTTGGGGGGTTTAATTTTTTTAGTTCCAAGTATATTTTAGATATGAGACGCTTGTCCGTTGTATGGCTAGTAAAGATCTTCTCCCAATCCGTGGGCTTTCTATTGATCTTGCTAGCTATGTCATTTGCCCTGCAGAAGCTCTGCAACTTTATGCAATCCCATTTGTCCAACCTTTCCTTGATTTGTTGTGTTTCCGGGTCTCTATTCAGAAAATTTCGGCCTGAGCCAAGGAGACCTAGGGTTTCTCCGATTCCATCCTGTAATGTTTTCAGAGTGTCTGCTTTGAGTTCAAGGTCTTTGATCCATTTGGTGTTGATTCTGGTGCAGGGTGATATATAAGGAACTAGCTTTTGTTTTCTACAAGTAGTTAACCAATTTTGTTAATCTATCCAATCCAGGAGCATGGGGGGTTTTGCCATTTTTTATGTTCTGTGTTGATTTCCTTTTTCAAGATTTTAACGTTTTCATCACATAGGTCCTTCACTTCTTTGTTAATTCACTTCTAAGTTAATTCTTAGGTATTTTATTTTTTGTGGGGCTATTACAAATGGAGTTGCTTTCCTTATTACAGCCACACTTTTCTCAGAAAAGCCATTGATTTTGGGGGGTTAATTTTATAACCTGCTACTTTGCCAAAGTTTTGAATCAGCTTGAGTAATTTGGGAGTGGAGTCTATGGGATTCTTTAAATACAAGATCATGTCATCTGCAAGGAGGGAGAGTTTTATTTCTTCTCTCCCTATTTGGATCCCCTTTATGTCTGCATCTTGTTTTATTGCTCTAGCTAGGCATTCTAATACTAGATTGAAGAGAAGTGGAGAGAGTGGGCATCCTTGTCTTGTTCCTGAGTTAAGAGGAAATGGCTTGGGTTTTTCACCATTGAGTATAATGCTGGCTGTAGGTTTATCATATACAGCCTTTATTGTATTGAGGAATGTTCCATGGATTCCTAATTTTTCCAAAACCTTCATCATAAAGGGGTGTTGGATCTTGTCGAATGCTTTTTCTGCATCTATTGAGATAACCATGTGGTTCTTATTCTTGCTCCTGTTGATGTGATGAATAATATTAATTGATTTGCGTGTATTGAACCAGCTTTGCATCCCTGAAATGAATCCTGTTTGATCGTGGTGTATGATTTTTTGGATGAATTGTTGAAGTCGATTGGCCAAAATTTGGTTCAGAAGTTTTGCATCAATGTTCATCAAAGAAATGGGTCTATAGTTCTCTTTCTTTGAAGAGTCCCTGCCTGGTTTTGGGATGAGGGTTATGATGGCTTCATAGAATGTGTCCGGTAGTGAACTTTCTCTTTCAATTTCATTGAAGAGTTGGAGGAGTATTGTTGTGAACTCTGCTTTGAAGGCCTTGTAAAATTCCGCTGTAAAACCATCTGGTCCTGGACTTTTCTTAGCTGGGAGGTCTCTTATTGCTGTTTCTATTTCAATGCTTGATATGGGCCTGTTAAGATAGTTTAACTCATCTTGGTTTAGTTTTGGCATATCAGTATTTGCTAGGAAAAGGTCCATTTCTGTCAAGTTCTCAAACTTATTAGCATAAAGTTTTGAGAAGTATTCCCTTATAATGTTCTGAATCTTGGTTGTTTCCGTGGTGATGTTTCCATTCTCATCTCTGAGTTTATTAATTTGGGTGTGTTCTCTTCTTTTTCTGATAAGATTTGCTAAGGGTCTGGAAATTTTGTTAATTTTTTCGAAGAACCAACTCTTTGTTTTGTTGATTCTTTCTATAGTTTTTTTGGATTCTAATTCATTTAATTCTGATATAATTTTGATTATTTCTTTCCGTCTACTGGATTGGGGTTTATCTTGCTGCTCTTTTTCAAGGAGGTTTAGATGTGTCATTAAATTGCTAGTTTCAGATCTCTCCAATTTGTTGATGTAGGAGCTCAGAGCTATAAACTTGCCTCTGAGTACTGCCTTTGCTGTGTCCCAGAGGAGCTGGTAATTTGTGTGTTCATTTTTGTTGAATAGCATGAACATTTGAATTTCCTTTCTAATCTCTTCCATGACCCACTCATGATTCAGCAGTGTGTTGTTCAGCCTCCATATGATACCGGACTTTCTTTGGTGGCTTTTGGTGTTGAGTTCTAATTTTATTCCCTTGTGGTCAGAGAGAATGCAAGGTATAAATTCAATGTTTCTGAATTTAGACAAGTTTGCCTAAATTTAGACAAGTTTGGCCTAAAATGTGGTCTATTTTAGAAAATGTTCCATGTGCTGCTGAGAAAAACGTGTATTCTGATGATGCTGGGTGAAATGTTCGATAGTCTAGTTGATCTATGCAGCTGTTTAGATCTGCGGTTTCTCTGTTGAGTTTTTGCCGTGTTGATCTATCTAGTGGGGAGAGTGGTGTGTTAAAATCCCCAACAATTAATGTCTTTGAATCTATACTGGATTTGAGGGAAAGTAGTGTTTCTTTGATAAATTTGGGTGCTCCATTTTTTGGCGAATAGATATTTAGAATTTTAATATCCTCCTGAAGCAGAGATCCTTAAATTAGTATGTAGCGACCTTCCTTATCTCTTCTCACGAATTTTAATTTGAAGTCTATTTTATCTGATATTAGGATTGCAACTCTCACCTGTTTATGGGGGCCGTTTGCTTGGTAGATTTTGTTCCAGCCTTTAACATTGAAAATGTGTTTGTTTTTACGGGCAAGATGTGACTCCTGCAGGGAGCAGATAGAAGGTTATTGTTTTTTAATCCAACTAGACAGTCTATGTCTCTTAATTGGAGAGTTCAGTCCATTAACCTTAAGAGATAGGACTGAGAGGTATTTGGGAGTTCCTGCCATGTAATCCACCTGCTTGGGGGCTGCGAAAACTGGGTTCTTCCTATGGTTCTTGGATTCTCAGTTTGGGTGCAGTTTCTTGGCCTTTATTGTGGTCTTGTTGGTTTTCAATGTGTAGGACATCTTTAAGAATCTTTTGTAGGGCTGGTTTGGTTGAGATGTATTGTTTCAATTTTTCTTTGCTATGGAAGGTTTTTATTTGGCCTTCAGTTATGAAGGAGAGTTTAGCTGGGTACAGTATTCCTGGTTGATAGTTGTTTGTTTTTAGGGCATGGCATACATCATTCTAAGCTCTTCTTGCTTTGATTGTCTCTGCTGAGAAATCTGAGATGATTTTAATTGGTTTACCTTTATAGGTGAATAGTCTTTTCTCCTTGACAGCTTTAAGGATCTTTTCCTTGGTCTGAGTTGATCCTGTGTGGATTATAATGTGACGGTGGGATGTCCTATTCTGGTCTGGTCTATTTGGGGTTCGAAATCTTCGTGTATCTGAATAGGCCTATCTTTTTGCATGTTTGGGAAGTTCTCTGCTAGGATCCTGTTAAACAAATTTCCTAGACCATTAACTTCTGTTTCTAGGTGCTCCTCTACACCCATTATCCTTAGATTAGGCCTTCTGATTGTGTCTCCCAGGGGTTGGATTGATCTATCATATTTTTTGGACTTGTCTTGGATGGTTGTATGTTCTTTCTCTATAATATCTAGGCTGTCTTCAATCCCTGAGATTCGATCTTCTGCATGGTCTAACCAGCTGTCAAGACTCTCTACTTTGTTTTTTATCTCTTTTCCTTCTAATTGGTCAGCTTTGATGGCTTCAAATTCTTTGTTGAAGCTCTGTTTTAGGTCTTGTATGAATTTCTTTACTTCTGTAATTTGGTGTTCAGTGTTTGTTCTCAAACCACTTAGTTGATTGATCATGGTTTCTTTGGACTCCCATTCCTTCTGTTGGGTTCTATTCAGCATTCCCTTTGTGGTCTCCCTGACTTCCTTCAGCTCTTTGTTAATGGATTCCATGAATGCATTTAGTGATCTTTGTGTATTCTCTACCTGGTCTCTCAATTCCTGTATTACTCTTTGATTAGCTTCCTCCCGTTCGTGGGATTCCTGTAGTTCTCTTTGAGTGTTCTCAGCCTGCTCACACCATTACTCTTTGAGTATTCTCAAGTTGCTCACGCAAATCCTGTAACAGTTTTTGAGTAGCTTCCTCATGCTTATGATATTCCTGTTTAAACTTTTGGGATGCCTCCTCTCTCTCCCTGTCACGCTCATACAGAGTCCTTTGTAAGTTGTCAAACTTCTCATTTATCATGTTTGCCAGCAGTGTTTGTAGAGCTATTTGAGAACTCTCCTCTGGATTATTCATTATTTGTTCTGACCCCTGATTATCAAGATTGGGAATTGAGATACCCGGATTTGCCATTTTTCTTGTGTTTTTCCGGCTTACACTGCCCATTTGAGATGAAAATAGCACCAGTTTTGTGCTAGGACACTATCTTAAGGCAACCATCAACCAAAGTTTGCATTTGTACAGTCAATAGTCTACAGATACAATCTAGTTCAACAGATACATCTATTCAACATCAAACAACTATATGTTAATGGGCTTCGAACCGCAGAGAAGAATTTGGAAAACCAGAAATTTTTAGGGTTAGGGAGAGATGTGGGTAAAAAATAGGAATAGATTGGTGTGGGGAGGCGCAGGGAGAGTTAAGTATGTCCTAATCTCAATGCAGGAAATAGGTTGGGTAGGATGCAAGTAGAGAGGGAGAGAAAAAGAAGAAAGGGAAAGGGAAATGAAAAGAGACCAGAAAAAAATAGAAACATAAAAATTAATATTATTATGGAGATTAAAGTCAATCTATTTAGAAAGGAATGTGAATATATTGAGAGAAGGGTAGGGACATAGAGAAGATGTGAAAAACTTAAAAAAATGCTTAAAATATTATATAGGTGAGGTGTTCCGGGAAGATGGCGGAGGAGAAGCTGGAATCTGAACAAGCTCTTGCATAGAAAGCAGTTTTAGAGTTCCAGTGAACAGTCCTAAGCCAGAGAATCACACCAAGTGTGCCATCACAGGACAGACAGTTAGACAAGAGAGGGGAAACCAAGACAAGGAGACACATCTGAGCGCCTGCCAGCAGCCGCCGCGGTGGCGGCAGGGTCGCAGCGGCGACCACAGCCGCGGCCATACCTGAGCGCTCACACAGAGAGTCCGGGACGAAGGAGCCAGACGCAGGAGGCGAGAGGATTCTACTCAACACCAGCAAGAACCGACAAGGAGCGGACATCTTCAGCCTGCACTTTGCAGACCGGAGACGACCCAGGATCCAAGACTCGGCATAAGTAGAAGCCCGACATCCTCACTCCTTCTCAGGGAGCAGAGGAGGGAAGGCCACCCCTCCCCCCCCAGCACCGGTGATCTCCATCTTGGATACCGACAAAGCTCGGAGGAACTGCTAGCTCCAACTCAGGCCTTGGAATAAAACGAGTCATTTAACAGGTCACAAGAACTTAACGTCAAAGTGACCTGCCAGACTCAGCTCCATCCAGGGAAAAGTCACCCAGCTCAGGCACCAGCCATTGGAGTGGCTTTCCTCACTGGGTAACCAGAGCCAGAGGCTGCCCCTCCCTCTAGCAGCCTCCACAATCAAATGAAAAACAGAAACCCTGAGAATGGCTCCAGGGTGGGCTCTGTGAATTTTTCACAAAATAGCCCCAGGGAAAAGCTACTGTTTGTTAAAAGGCCTCAACTCTACCAGAACCTAGCCTCATCACCCCTCTTTTGTGATTCTCAAAGCAGATCACCCTCCCATTAAACTAACCTGGGAGGGGGATCTCAAAATCTTGGGTAAAGCAGAGCATTTTTCTGCCTGTTCGAAGAAACTGACTTAAGAAACCAATCAAGCCACAGGACCTCAAGCTGACCAGAGACTCCAACAAGAGGCTGGTTACAGACAAAAGGGAGATACAGGATTCTTCCCACCCCTCCCAAAAAAAATCAAAAAAAAAAAATCAAAGAACTTTTTTTTCTTCTCTTCTTTTTTCTTTTTTTTTTTTTTTTTGGTACCTTATATATATAAAAATTTTTTTTTCCTTTTCTAAAACTTTTATTAATCTTTAATCTTTGCCTTTTTTGAAAAAATAATTGTTTTCCAGTAACATTTTTTTCCCTCTTATAATTTTTATTTTAGGAATACGTGAATGTACGTTTTCCTTTCTTTTCTTGTCTTCTCTCTCTTTTTCTTTCTTTCTTAATTATCTTTTTGTTTTTTGTCTAGCTCTACTGAACTTCTGATCTTTTTTTTTCTCCCTTTCTTATCCTTTTCACCTTTTCCTTTCTTTTGTTCTTCTGTATGTGACTTAACTCTTGTCCTGCACATCCTGATAAACCTATAGTTAACTAGTAGACCCTATCCCCCATTGTGTACACACTTAATCCACAAATTTATTACTCAATCCAAAAGCTCTGAGACTTAAATTCATTAATAGCAGTACTACCTCTTTATACCTATATAATATTTTAAGCATTTTTTAAGTTTTTTCACATCTCCTCTATCTCCCTCCTGTTTTCTCATTATATTCACATTCCTCTCTAAATAGATGGTCTTTCAATCTCCATAACTATATTAATTTTTACGTTTCTAATTTTTTTTTCTGGTCTCTTTTCATTTCCCTTTCCCTTTCTTCTTTTTCTCTCCCTCTCTACTTGCATCCTACAAAACCTATTTCCTGCATTGAGATTAGGACATAGTTAACTCTCCCTTTGCCTCTCCATACCAATCTATTCCTAATTTTTACCCACATCTCTCCCTAACCCTAAAAATTTCTGGTTTTCCAAATTATTCTCTGTGGTTCCAAGCCCATTAACATAGAGTTGTGTGATGTTGAATAGATGTATCTGTTGAACTAGATTGTATCTGTAGACTATTGACTGTATAAATGCAAACGTTGGTTGATGGTTGCCTTAAGAGAGTGTTCTAGCACAAAACTGGTGTTATTTTCATCTCAAATGGGCAGAGTAAGCCGAAAAAACACAAGAAAAATGGCAAATCCGGGTATCTCAATTCCCAATCTAGATAATCAGGGGTCAGATCAGATAATGAACAATCCAGAGGAGAGTTCCCAAATAGCTCTACAAACACTGGTGGCAAACATGATAAATGAGAAGTTTGACAACTTACAAAGGACTCTGTATGAGCGTGATAGGGAGAGAGAGGAGGCATCCCAAAAGTTTAAACAGGAATATCATAAGCGTGAGGAAGCTACTCAAAAACTGATACAGGATTTGCATGAACAACTTGAGAATACTCGGAGAGAAAGGGAGGAATGGCGTGAGCAGGCTGAGAACACTCAAAGAGAACTGCAGGAATCCCACGAACTGGAGGAAAGAGAACTGCAAGAATCCCACAAACGGGAGGAAACTAATCAAAGAGTAATTCAGGAATTGAGAGACCAGGTAGAGAACACACAAAGATCACTAAAGGCATGCATGGAATCCATTAACAAAGAGCTGAAGGAAGTCAGGGAGACCACAAAGGGAATGCTGAATGGAACCCAACAGAAGAAATGGGAGTCCTAAGAAACCATAACCAATCAACTAAGTGATTTGAGAACAAACACTGAACACCAAATTACAGAAGTAAAGAAATTCATACAAGACCTAAAACAGAGCTTCAACAAAGAACTTGAAGCCATCAAAGCTGACCAATTAGAAGCAAAAGAGATAAAAAACAAAGTAGAGAGTCTTGACAGCAGGTTAGACCATGCAGAAGATCGAATCTCAGGGATTGAAGACAGCCTAGATATTATAGAGAGGGAACATACAACCATCCAAGACAAGTCCAAGAAGTATGATAGATCTATCCACCACCTGGAAGACACCATCAGAAGGCCTAATCTAAGGATAATGGGTGTAGAGGAGCACCTAGAAACAGAAGTTAATGGTCTAGGAAATTTGTTTAACAGGATCCTAGCAGAGAACTTCCCAAACATACAAAAAGATAGGCCTATTCAGATACAAGAAGCTTTTAGAACCCCAAATAGACCAGACCAGAATAGGACATCCCACCGTCACATTATAATCCACACAGGATCAACTCAGACCAAGGAAAAGATCCTTGAAGCTGTCAAGGAGAAAAGGTTAATCACGTATAAAGGGAAACCAATTAGAATCACCTCAGATTTCTCAGCAGAGATAATCAAAGCAAGAAGAGCCTGGAATGATTTATGCCATGCCCTACAAACAAACAACTATCAACCAAGAATACTGTACCCAGCTAAACTCTCCTTCTTAACTGAAGGCCAAATAAAAACCTTCCATAGCAAAGAAAAATTGAAACAATACATCTTCACCAAACCAGCCCTACAAAAGATTCTTAAAGATGTCCTACACATAGAAAACAAACAAGACCCCAACAAAGGCCAAGAAACTGCACCCAAACTGAGAATCCAAGAACCATAGGAAGAACCCACTTTAAGCAGCCCCCACGAGGGTGGATAACATGGCAGGAACTCCCAAATACCTCTCAGTCCTATCTCTTAACGTTAACGGACTGAACTCTCCCATTAAGCGACATAGACTGTCTAGTTGGATTAAAAAACAATACCCTTCTATCTGTTGCCTGCAGGAGTCACATCTTGCCCGTAAAAACAAATACATTTTCAATGATAAAGGCTGGAACAAAATCTACCAAGCAAACGGCCCCCATAAACAGGCGGGAGTTGCAATCTTAATATCAGATAAAATAGACTTCAAATTAAAATTCGTGAGAAGAGATAAAGAAGGTCGCTACATACTAATTAAAGGATCTCTCCTTCAGGAGGATATTACAATTCTAAATATCTATTCGCCAAACAATGGAGCACCCAAATTTATCAAAGAAACACTACTTTCCCTCAAATCCCATATAGATCCAAAGACATTAATTGTCGGGGATTTTAACACACCACTCTCCCCACTAGATAGATCAACTCGGCAAAAACTCAACAGAGAAACCGCAGATCTAAACAGCTGCATAGATCAACTAGACTTAACAGACGTCTACCGAACATTTCACCCAGCAGCATCAGAATACACGTTTTTCTCAGCAGCACATGGAACATTTTCTAAAATAGACCACATTTTAGGCCACAAAGCAAACTTGTCTAAATTCAGAAATATTGAAGTTATACCTTGCATTCTCTCTGACCACAAGGGAATAAAATTAGAACTCAACACAAAAAGCCACCAAAGAAAGTCCGGTATCACATGGAGGCTGAACAACACACTGCTGAATCATGAATGGGTCATGGAAGAGATTAGAAAGGAAATTCAAATGTTCATGCAATTCAACAAAAATGAACACACAAATTACCAGCTCCTCTGGGACACAGCAAAGGCAGTACTCAGAGGCAAGTTTATAGCTCTGAGCTCCTACATCAACAAATTGGAGAGATCTGAAACTAGCAATTTAATGACACATCTAAACCTCCTTGAAAAAGAGCAGCAAGATAAACCCCAATCCAGTAGACGGAAAGAAATAATCAAAATTATATCAGAATTAAATGAATTAGAATCCAAAAAAACTATAGAAAGAATCAACAAAACAAAGAGTTGGTTCTTCGAAAAAATTAACAAAATTTCCAGACCCTTAGAAAATCTTATCAGAAAAAGAAGAGAACACACCCAAATAAATAAACTCAGAGATGAGAATGGAAACATCACCACGGAAACAACCAAGATTCAGAACATTATAAGGGAATACTTCTCAAAACTTTATGCTAATAAGTTTGAGAACTTGACAGAAATGGACCTTTTCCTAGCAAATATTGACATGCCAAAACTAAACCAAGATGAGTTAAACCAGCTTAACAGGCCCATATCAAGCATTAAAATAGAAACAGCAATAAGAGACCTCCCAGCTAAGAAAAGTCCAGGACCAGATGGTTTTACAGCGGAATTTTACAAGGCCTTCAAAGCAGAGCTCACACCAATACTCCTCCAACTCTTCAATGAAATTGAAAGAGAAAGCTCACTACCGAACAAATTCTATGAAGCCATCATAACCCTCATCCCAAAACCAGGCAGGGACTCTTCAAAGAAAGAGAACTATAGACCCATTTCTTTGATGAACATTGATGCAAAACTTCTCAACAAAATTTTGGCCAATCGACTTCAACAATTCATCCAAAAAATCATACACCACGATCAAACAGGATTCATTTCAGGGATGCAAAGCTGGTTCAATATACGCAAATCAATTAATATTATTCATCACATCAACAGGAGCAAGAATAAGAACCACATGGTTATCTCAATAGATGCAGAAAAAGCATTCGACAAGATCCAACACCCCTTTATGATGAAGGTTTTGGAAAAATTAGGAATCCATTGAACATTCCTCAATACATTAAAGGCTGTATATGACAAACCTACAGCCAGCATTATACACAATGTTGAAAAACTAAAGCCATTTCCTCTTAACTCAGGAACAAGACAAGGATGCCCACTCTCTCCACTTCTTTTCAATCTAGTATTAGAATGCCTAGCTACAGCAATAAGACAAGATGCAGACATAAAGGGGATCCAAATAGGGAAAGAAGAAATAAAACTCTCCCTCTTTGCAGATGACATGATCTTGTATTTAAAGAATCCCACAGACTCCACTCCCAAATTTCTCAAGCTGATTCAAAACTTTGGCAAAGTAGCAGGTTATAAAATTAACCCCCAAAAATCAATGGCTTTTCTGTATGCCAACAATGAGAAAAGTGTGGCTGAAATTAGGAAAACAACTCCATTTGTAATAGCCCCACAAAAAATAAAATACCTAGGAATTAACTTAACTAAGGAAGTGAAGGACCTCTATGATGAAAACTTTAAAATCTTGAAAAAGGAAATCAACACAGAACTTAAAAAATGGCAAAACCTCCCATGCTCCTGGATTGGAAAGATTAACATCGTGAAAATGGCAATACTTCCCAAGGCTATCTACAAATTCAACGCAATACCTATCAAAATTCCAACCTCATTCTTCAAGGAAATAAAAGAGGCAATCCAAAAATTCATATGGAACAATAAAAGACCCCGAATAGCAAAAACGCTCCTCAACGGAAAGAACACTGCTGGAGGAATATCAATACCAAATTTCAAACTCTACTATAAAGCCATAGTAATCAAAACAGCTTGGTATTGGCATAAGAAGAGACCTCAGGACCAATGGAATAGAATTGAAAACCCGGAAATGAACCTACAGACCTATAGCCATCTAATCTTCGATAAGGGAGCTAAAACAATAGAATGGAAGACAGACAGCCTCTTCAGTAAATGGTGCTGGCAAAACTGGTTAACTACATGTAGAAAACTAAAGCTAGATCCTTATATATCACCCTGCACCAGAATCAACTGCAAATGGATCAAAGACCTTGAACTCAAAGCAGACACTCTGAAAACATTATAGGATGGAATAGGAGAAACCCTGGGTCTCCATGGCTCAGGCCGAAATTTTCTGAATAGAGACCCGGAAACACAACAAATCAAAGAAAGGCTGGACAAATGGGATTGTATAAGGTTGCAGAGCTTCTGCAGGGCAAATGACATAGCTAGCAAGATCAATAGAAAGCCCACGGACTGGGAGAAGATCTTTACTAGCCATACAACGGACAAGGGTCTCATATCTAAAATATACTTGGAACTCAAAAAATTAAACCACCCAACAACAAATCCTCAAAGAAACAACTGCCCAATAAGTAAGTGGGTGAAAGACTTAAAGAGAAGCTTCTCTGAAGAAGAAAGAAGGATGGCCAATAGACACATGAAGAAATGTTCAACATCCCTAGCCATAAAAGAAATGCAAATCAAAACAACATTGAGATATCACCTCACTCCAGTTAGAACGGCAAAAATCAAGAACTCTAACAACAACAGATGCTGGAGGGGATGTGGACAGAAAGGAACCTTACTTCATTGTTGGTGGGAATGTAAACTTGTTCAACCACTTTGGAAAGCAGTATGGAGGTTCCTCAAAAGACTCCACATAGAGCTCCCCAATGACCCAGCAATCCCACTTTTGGGCATTTACCCAAATGATCACAAACAAGGCCACACTAAAGCTACCAGCACAACTATGTTTATTGCAGCATTATTTACCATAGCTAAGATATGGAACCAACCCAGATGCCCCTCAGTAGATGAATGGATCAAGAAGATGTGGTATATATACACAATGGAATTCTATGCCTCCATCAGAAAGAATGACATTTCCCCATTTGTTAGGAAATGGAAAGGCTTGGAAAAAATTATATTAAGTGAAGTAAGCCAGGCCCAAAGAAACATAGGTCCCATGGTTTCCCTTATTTGCAATATCTAGTATAGGTATGAGTCAAGCGGAAAAAGTCAGATAATGTGATGTTAGGAAAACGAAACCTCAAATATGTAGTTTAATGTTTTTGTTTCTTTCATGCATGTGTTTCTAACGCATTTATAAGATTATTTCTTTGTTGCTTTGTATGTCCCTCCTCCACAGTGTAATCCCCGCTTTCACTATATTTGATGTCAGTATAACATGTGGAGGAGATGGGGACAAACAAGTCGTTTAAGGATTCAGGTGAACCTGTTGCAACAATGAGAAGTACAAAATGTCATGTCAAAACCAGCTTTACAATGTCGGTGGGGGGGGGGTGGGGGGGTATGATTGGGTGGGAGGGAGGGGGGAGGCTGGGAAGGGAGGTGAAGGGTAAACAAAGGAGGAGGCTGCAATGCTTGGTAAGAAATGTATGCATTATCCTGCCCATGTAATTGTAACCCCTCTGTACAGTATGTTCTCAAATAAAATAAAATAAAATTAAAAAAAAAATTATAAGAGGGAAAAAAAAGTTACTGGAAAACAATTTATTTTCAAAAAAGGTAAAATTTAAAGATTAATAAAAGTTTTAGAAAAGAAAAAAAATTTATATATATAAGGTACCAAAAAAAAAAAAACAAAAAGAAGAAGAAGAACAACAAAAAAAAGTTCTTTGATTTTTTTTTTTTTATTTTTTTGGGAGGGGTAGGAAGAATCCTGTATCTCCCTTGTGTCTGTAACCAGCCTCTTGTTGGAGTCTCTGGTCAGCTTGAGGTCCTGTGGCTTGATTGGTTTCTTAAGTCAGTTTGTTGGAACAGGCAGAAAAATGCTCTGCTTTACCCAAGATTTTGAGATCCCCCTCCCAGGTTAGTTTAATGGGAGGGTGATCTGCTTTGAGAATCACAAAAGAAGGGGATGCAGTGATGAGGCTAGGTTTGGGTGGAGTTGAGACCTTTCAACAAACAGTAGCTTTTCCCTGGGGCTATTTTGTGAAAAACTCACAGAGCCCAGCCTGGAGCCATTCTCAGGGTTTGTTTTTCAATTGATTGTGGAGGCTGCTAGAGGGAGGGGCAGCCTCTGGCTCTGGTTACACAATGAGGAAAGCCACTCCAATGGCTGGTGCCTGAGCTGGGTGACTTTTCCCTGGATGGAGCTGAATCTGGCAGGTCACTTCGCCATTAAGTTCTTGTGACCTGCTAAATGACTCGTTTTATTCCAAGGCCTGAGTTGGAGCTAGCAGCTCCTAAGAGCTTTGTCGGTATCCAAGATGGAGATCACCGGTGCTGGGGGGAGAGGGGTGGCCTTCCTTCCTCTGCTCCCTGAGGAGTGAGGATGTCAGGCTTCTACTCACGCTGAGTCTTGGTTCCTGGGTCGTCTCTGGTCTGCAAACTGCAGGATGAAATGTCCGCTCCTTGTTGGTTCTTGCTGGTGTTGAGTAGAATGCACTCGCCTGCTGCGTCTGGCTTCTTCGTCCCAGACTCTCTGTGGCTCAGGTTTGGGTGCCCTATGGTCGCCACCGCGACCCTGCCGCCGCGGCGGCAGCTGCTGGCAAGCACTCAGATGTGTCTCCTTGCCTTGGCTTCCCCTCTCTTGCCTAACTCTCTGTCCTGTGATGGCACACTTGGTGTGATTCTCTGGCTTAGGACTGTTCACTGGAACTCTAAAATTTTTTCTATGTGAAACTTGTTCAGATGCCAGCTTCTCCTCTGCCATCTCCCAGAACTCTGTCCTTCACCACTTCTGCTCAAGGCTAGTGCTCTACAAAATGAGCCATAACAACATTTCTGGCTTTTCTGCTTATGTGGTGCTGAAGATTCAAAACCAGGGCCTCATACATTCAAGGCAAGCACTCTACCACTGAGCCACCTTCCCAGCCCAAGTTTGGAAGTTTTTGAGAAGAGGAATTTGGAATTTGCTTTGCATCCTTGTTTAGTAATGAATAAGCACCATTTTACTCCGAATTTTGTCTTCTTTTATGTTCCCTAAACAGTTACACATGATCATCATTCCATGTCATATCTTTAAGTCCTTCTTTTATTCTTTTATCATTATTATTTTGTTGTTGTTGTTTTGCTGATGCTGAAGCTTGAACTCAGGTCCTAAGCAGTGTCCCTGAGCTCAAGGCTAGTACTCTGACACTTGCACCACAGCACTACTTTTGGGTTTTTCTGCCTTGGCTTGCTTTGAAGCATAATACTCAGATCTCAGCCTCCTGGGTGGCTAGGATTACAGGTGTGAGCCACCAGTGACTAGCAAGTCCCTCTCTTTTAGATATTATTCTAAAAGCCTCCTATCCAAGGTCGCTCTTAAGGTAGTAAATGCACCTATGCGTATAGTTCCAATAGTTCCTTCAAACTCTCAACTTCTGTTATAGATATGGTATGTCTTTTCCATTGTATCCTGAACCAACTTCACTGTTCTCTTCGTAATCCATGAATCTAGATGTGTTACTAATAATTACTTAAATTTTGTGGCTATAAACCCTAAATCACTCAACTATTAATTTCATTTAATTTTTTTTTTCAATTTGATTGTTCTTCAGTACATATCTGAGCTTATACTCACCTCTTGCTTCTACCTCTTGGCATGAGCAGAGCCTGGGACTATTCAATCTCAAATGCAAGAGGTTAGCAAGAGAATAGCCTATAGTATTCCTGCCTAAGAGTCAGGACATGTAGTTAAGTGCCTGAAAGAAGCAATGCATTCCTGGCAAGGGAAGGGGTGATAGAGACAACAGCCTAGAGAGCAAACTGACAGTCACAACATTTAATAACTTCTCCTTTGGAGAAACTGACCTCCTGCAAAGTGGCAGTGAAATAACTCACTTAGTGAGTTTTTATATATGAAGGAAGTTGTCATGTTTCACTACACAACTTAATTGTAGTCAAAGAGAGGGTAATTCTTTTGTGTCCTCCTTGGGCCCAGTCTCACTTAATCTCCATCTTAATCTTTGCTCATAGTCTATTCCTACCAGAAGGTCCCTGATGAGGAAGAAAGTGTGAAAGTATGATCTCTTGGCTTATGATTGGCCCTGTGGGAACTGAGACCACTTTTAGTTTTGAACCTGTTCCTTCTGACATTGGGAAAGCTCATTCTCTGAATTGTGCCCTAGTACCAAATCTTTTCAGAGAAAGTCAAGGAATGACAGATTCTGCCCGAGGGAGTGAGTTTCTCCTATTCCAAAGAGGTCAATTAACATCTGATTCCAAGGTCCAGGTGGAAGTTTTTCACCAGATCCTCAAAGCTGGAGTGGATGTTAGCTCAGACTCCAGGCCATCCTCATATTTCTCCAGCTCTTTCTCATGAACCAAAAGTTTACAGGAGTTGAGCTCAGAAACAAGGAGAAATGAGAGTAGCAGAAGAATCATTGGCAGGGGGATGAATTAGAAACGGTGGGGGAAAGAAGGGCTCAGAAAATCTAGGATCACTCACATCATTTGGGAATTACATCATAAGATTAGGGAATAAAAGTACATCATAAGATTAGGGAATAAAAGTAATAAATTACTACCTAAATTAGTAACTCGACTACTCTACATTACAACTGTTGAGTCAAAACGTAGCTGTCCTAATTCTATTTTGATGAGAAAAACGGAGCACATTCTCCTCACAAAGTTCTACAGAGTATCTTCATCCATACCCCAGGTTGTACTTACTCTCTATATCTGTTACTTTCCTTTGCTGGATTCAGTCAATGACACTTGTCATCTTCAGACATGTAATTACATTTTCTTCTAATACATTTGTTATCAAATAAAACAAATTATGTACAAATATATGTCTATGGTAAATTTTCTTCCATGGCATATTTATTTGATGATATTAAGTATTATTTTAATAGTTTCATTTTTAAAACTTGAGGAAAATATTTTGTTACTATTAGCACTAATTATTTGCACATTTCTTTTGTATTTTTCCTTGTCTGTGTATTTGTTATTAAGCTTCTAACATTGTCTTTTCCCCCAAGTGTTGCCTTCTTAAAATTGCAACTTATAAACTATATATCATTGTCCTGTATGTGTGAATTGATATACTTAATTTTTGATCTAATATCCACATATTATACGATATCTTCAACCTATTGTAACTGCTCTGAAAATAAATAGGGAGGTCCCTCATTAAAGCAAAAACACAATGCCAAAAAAATGCCAGTGAAATTAGGATTAGGTATATATCCATAAATATTTACCAATGATACAGTAGAAACATTCACTTCTCTTATATACCAGAACATATTTAAGCTACGAATAGCACATTTTCTTTATTCCTTCTTTCTGGTACATGTAGGTTGGTTACACAGCTAGGTTGGTATGAATATTGCTGCCATGGGTATGAATGTTCATGTTAATTTATATTACTTCAATATGTATCTAGTTGCGGTAAAGGTCATCAACATAAGTGTCTTTTTGGTATTGTGTAAACTTCCATTATGATTTCCCTATGGGTTGCACTCGTTTACAATGCCACAAAACCAAATACAGTTCCTGATTTATTTCAACCTCTCCAGAAGTTTATTTATCTGAGTGGTGATGGATATTCTGGTGTGTAAGATGGGATCTCAATGACTTTCCTCTTTATTTTTCTATGTATTTCCTATGTGGATACGACTCTCAAACATTTCATTTATTCACTAAACACTTACATTTGTACTTCATTCCTGATAAGTGTCTTTCCTTTTGTTTTGGTATTTGATCAATTTTTATGTTTTATAATATTTGATTTTTTCCCATTTCAAATACTTTAGTAAAAAGATTTTTTTCATTACAATGGTGCACAATTAACTAAAAATAACTGAATGTACATTTATACCACTGGACGTTTTTGTTTGTATTTACAGCCAGGAAATTATTCCAGTAAAGATGCTGAACTTCTTTCACTAGATATACTGAAAGGATAGTATCTCATATTGGCCTAAACTAATTTCAGAATTAACAGTCACAGCCTGGGCCACAACAGTCTGAGCTAAGTAAAACCACTAACACAGCACAAACTGCACTTAAAGAGAGCAAAAGGCTTTATACAAGTTAGAAGAAATGCAACACGTTCATGAAGCAAATGTTGAAGTTCATAAGCAGACCTTAGGAATCTGAATATCAAGAAGATCAACGGATAAAAGTATTTAGAAAGACTTTAGAACTCAAAATTGGGGAGGGGGGAAAACCACTAGATACCAAAACTCAATGCTGAAGAGAAGGAGTGTGTTTTACCGCAAACCTCAGCTGTGTCTGACTCTCTCACGCCAAACACACACAGACACACACACACACACACACACACACACCCCTAGTGAGAGGCCTTAGCCAAAGTACAGGCATTCTGGACTTAGACTCCATTTTGAAAGCCTTTACCGAAAGTATCCATTGTGAAGGCCTTTAATGAAAGTACCCATTGTAAATAATGACTTTTACTGAAAGATAGAACTCAGGTTCTTGGAAAAACTGTGAAATGTCACAATAATGTTCTGCCCATAACTTCCCTAGCAATAGCCATCAGTGGATGACAGGAAGGTACATAAAGCTACAGATGATTCTTAAGATAGTTTACAGTTTGCTGCTTACTGCTTCGCCTGTGCACACTAGCCAATACGATTGTTACAAGTTTCAGTCACTAAATGTCAACTAATCATGTAACTGCCAAGGTAGGAACCCTATTACCTCAACCCTATACTGTATAAAAACCCTGTTAACTGAAGGGTTGGGGCTTTCAGCTCTGACCCACTGCGATGGTGATGGTTGTGAGTCCAGGCTCGAGCTTTCAATAAATGATGCTTGTGTGCTTACATCGGAACTGGCTCCTAGGTGGACTTTGGAGATCCTTATCTCAGCACAAGACTAGTGTACACAAAGAACCCCAAGGGCAGCTATATCTGTGACAATGACATATTTTTCCTCTTCCTTTTAGATAATCAAATGTGATGTTGCAGTTGGCTCCACAGCTGCCCCACATCATAGCAGGAGGAAGGAAAAGATGCCTTAGCCTGCAGGATGGCCTTGTGTACCCCTGGCTTTCTATGTAAGAATGCAGTTCATGGTCCCCTAAGCAGGGGTGGCCAAGCTGAAATGGGGGTAAGCTTTGGCTGGAGGATGGCACCCTGTGAGCCCTGCATGCGTGGTGAAGCAGCATGGAAAGCCCTGTGAGCATCTTCCGGAAGGCCTCTCAGTTGCTTGGAGAATTTGACTCCTGTAGTTGGACATGGCAGGAGGAGAGCAGGAATCCAGAAGATGGGGGAGGCAGAGGAACAAATGCGCCTCTCCATTGAGACTCCTCAGCCATGCTGAGGAAGTTCACAACCCGCACGTGGTGGGCACTCTGCAGGTCTCCAGAGGCTCTACCTGTCTGGGGAGCAGTGCCTGATCCTGATCCAGAGCTGAACTTCCCCACTGGCCCTGGGCCTGGCTGGGATGGAGCAGCCCCTACCAGACATGCTTTTCTGCCCTCCTGGTCATAGCCTCCAAGCAGCTGCCCAGTCTGCAGCACCCAAAGCTCCATGGAGCAGGCTAAGGCTGTGCTGGCAATTCCTGGTGCCTGCTTCAAGGCGAGAGAGAGGCCTAGCCCACAGTGGAGCTGGTCCTCACTCACTTCCAAGGGCGTCCACAGAGGTATGACAACCACAGCCCCAGCGCTGCTGCCCTCCCTGCACCCAGAGTTTACCTATAAGTCCCTGCCTTTGTTCTTGAAATTCTTTAGGCACTGGTGTCTCATTTCTCATTGTCTGTTTGGGTGGCACTTGAGACTCCTTCCTCTCCTCACCAAGCTAACAGGCCCCAGCGGATTCACCCCAAATTCTGCACCTCACAGACACTCCCCAGAACCCAGTTCCCTTTAGGGATGATGCTGCCTGAGCTGCTGGCCTACTGCCTCCTTCCTCCCTTCACAGCCTCTGCCAGAGCCTCCCATACTTTCTCCACTGCCTCCAGCCCCAACCCCCTCTTGGCCTCCTCCCCACACAGCCCCCATCCCCAACCCCAGCAGGGCCACTGCTCTGGGGAAAGACAACTGTAGGCCTGGCCCAGAAGAATCAAAGGTGCAGTGTGCAGCCGGCTGATTGGAGGCAGCATAGGTCTCTGATCACTGTCTTTCACTTCACTTACACGTATATTAATTGTATTAATTTGGTATGTAAGATTGGATCTCGCAAATTCTTATTAAGCCTTTGCAGAATAGCTGGTAGAAATATAGTCCCAAAATGCAGATTGAAACTTTTATAATTCTTTTGAGATTCAAAGATGTTATAAGTAGTTATTGTAAGGTATATTAAATAGGTAGATTTCATTAGGTAGCCGATAAAGAGAACACCACATGCTATTCAGGCAGGAAAAGTCTATTTACCGAACTGCTGTCCCCACCATGCATGGTGAGAAGCATGGCTGAAAAAGGAAGGGATGGCAGGAAAGGAAGAGGTGTGACCCACCTCTGGGCCAGGATAATCAAGGCCAGGGACAGAAAAAGTTGTGGCAAGGTGGGGGAAAGGTGTGGCCACACTGGATCTGGATGAGACCTAGCAGAAGGAGAAGGTGACTGCTTCCAGGCCTGCCAGTTACCTAGGTAACAGATACTGGGCAGAAGCAGCCAAAAGAGAGGGAGGTGTCCCTGTGCAGACCTTACAGTTATAACCATCATAAACTCTCATTTCCATAGCAGAGTGTTATTCCAAAAATATTTGCTTATGCATCTGTTATCAATAATTTACAAGACTTGAAACATTTAAAGTATCAAATATTACAAGAAGATCTTTGATTCATGTTGAATGGATGTGAGTACGTTGAGCTGTTGCATACATTCGTGTGTGTGTGTGGGGGGGCATTATGTGTATCATTGAAATCAATCCTTTTGCTGAGATATACATTATGGTGTTTCTTTGTTGGTGGTAGATTCTGATTGCTTGCCTTTGCCTGATGTGCTCATTCCAGCTCAATTTTGCAATTAAAGCTTCTTATTTATTATTGAACATATAGGGCTCTGATATTGCTTTGTCGTTACTCTGCCATCTAGGATCTCCTTTTCCTCTTAAAATATTAACATTCAATATAAATTTTCCCTCCTGACTGATTTTCCTCTTTAGTTTGCATTTTGAAATAAGTATTATAAGACTTTTGATTTCTGTATTCATGAAGAAAAACCATTTTGAATTTTCTGTTTAATGTAATAATACCTGGACACATTTGTTAGCAACAAGATCTTAAAATTTCTTGTGTAGTTTTAGTTTAAAATACTCTCCTGCATGTTTTTAGTATGGAGAGACAAACACTTCCTAGTATCAATGATAACAGTTTTACTCATTAAAATATCAGATAATTCATAATTTTGAACATGTGTAGTGGCAAATGAATACATTTGCCCAGTGATTTCCTTGATAGACCCGTGCACAAAAATACCACTCATAGGGGCTGAGAATGTGGATCAGTGGTAGACAGCTTATCTTGAATGCACAAGACCCTGGGTTTGATTCCTAAGCACCACCTAAGCAGAAAAAGCTAGAAGTGGTACTGTGGCTCAACTGGTAGAGCACTAGTCTTGAGCTGAAGAGCTGAGGTATGGCAGTCAGGCCCAGAGTTCACCACCTCCGACAAACTAAATCAATAATTAAAACTCATACTGAAGAACATTAATTTCGTAGGCTGATTACCATTTTAGTTAGGGGCAGGGTGCCAAGATATAGCAGACCTTTGTCGCAAAGCTTTAAGAAGGATGTCAACACCTAACATATACTAAAAACAAAAAGTAAAAAATTAGCTCTGACAACAACATATAGAATCGCCATTGAAAGAGAAACAAGTACTAAGAATGAAATACTTTTTATAACATTTCTTAAGAGATTCTGGCTCTACATTAATTATCATATAATGTGACTTTCAAAATTTCCATAGGTGGGCCTGAGTTTTAAGGGCCCCTACAAAAACTGGAGGAGAGGTTCATTAACCCAGATATTTTAAATTGTTATTGTTAAGATAGTGTACAGACAGATCACCATTTTATAAGTCCATAATGAGTTCGTTTCTTGTTTCACAATCTCATCACTTCCTTTGCTCCCTCTAATTTTCCCTCCAGTCCCTGTCCACAAGGGGTATAGCTCATTGTGAGCATATTATCTACAGAGTACAACTGCTGCATTTGTTTCCCTGTTCTCCTTGAATTTCTGTGGCTCCCTCAATGCCCATAAATGGATAAAGAACAGAAAAATCCATCTTGTTTCCAATTCCTGGAATTCATTTCAATATAAACATCAGTAGTTTTATGAGAGTGTCAGACTCTGTCCACACATCCTGAACACTTATACTTCCTGCACCCAGTCATAACTCCCACCAGATTCTAAGGTCCACAAAGTAATTCTTTTCACTTTCCACACAGGAAGAAGCTGAGAGTCAGAAAGATTAAGTATTTTACTGGAAATACTGGGCTGAGAATAATGGCTCATATCTGAACATAATAGTTTGAAACCAACCCAGGTTGATGTATCCATTATGCTTTTATCTCCAGTTAACCAGAAGAAAGCAAGAATTGAGTGTTTCCAGTGGTAGAGCTAAAATGCCACCAGACTTGAATGGGAAAACTAAAGGATAGTTTCAATATGATGATTTTTAAATACCAATTCTGTCCCATACATAATCCAGACAGCACACACACTCTCTCTCTCTATCTCTCTCTCTCTCCTTAAAAAAGATGTTACTACGGAAATCCAAATAGTTTTTTTGTAAGTTTTATTTTTAGCCTTAGTGAGGTTTGACTTGATAGTTTCTATCTTGATGAGCCACAACTTAGAACTTGGTATAATTATACCCATGTCTGTATTCAGAGAAACATTCTCCTAGTTAAGTCCTCCTTTTCCAGCAATGATAAGTTTTCTCTTCTTGGCCCAGTTTCTTCTTTTGGGACTCAATATCTTAGACTTTACTATCTTGCATGGTCTATAAGTTCTTTGATCCAGTAGATCTCAGCCATCCTAATAAGAAGGAGTATAGGTGGTAACTACTGTACTGGACAGAACCTGGTTTCGGAAAATGTTCTAGGTTCACCATTCAGGGGCAGTTTTTAGTACTCATCCATAATCTCTTTGTCTTCAGAATTGGAAACTTGTTAGGTCCAGGAATTCAGGGGAAGCACACACTGTGTGCTATTTCATACTTTTTTTAATTTAATGACAGCTTCCACCTATTGTGTACATTAAGCATTGTGTAAAAAGAAAGATTGCCCCAAGAGACAGAAGCACTTTAATAAATTCTGCTCTCAAAACACAGGAGGAGGAAAAGAAGCTCTGAAGGAGACATATAGCCTAGAAGCCTAGAAGCCTTGAGTTCTTAGAAACTCAAGCTGCCTTTTATCTTACCTTCAACAAAGAAAGTCAGAGACTGCAGTGGCTTGTAAGCTCCATTTATATTCCTGAGCATGGGGCTCCCTTCCCCTTTGCCCTTCTAATCCTTTACATCCGGGCAGGTGGGAAGATGTAACAAGAATGCTTAGAGTTTGAGCCTGGGATTAAAAACTTCATTTTGTGATCGTAAACATTCCACAACTTCTTGAATTGAACCTGAGGGGCAGACGGAAGTTAGGTAAGGAATTCAGAAACTTATAATTACTTCTTAGCTATCTAACTCATCCCTTCCCAACCCTCAGAATCATATTTCCCAACTTACACTCTGTTCTCCTGGAGTTTGAGTATGGGGAATCATCTGCTTCTTATGTGTACTGGTTTACAAATAGAGAATTTTTTCCAAGACTCAAAATGATTTCATTGATGGGGACACTGTACAATAGTCTAAACAGGGTTTCTTCATGTGTTCATACACTAGGTAGGGCTACTAAGGGCTAAATAGTAATCAAGGCTCACTTGCTGTCAGTGGTATTGCTCTGAGGAATTACTGTCAATGTTGCCCACAGTACCTAGACCAAGGCCTTTTAGAAAGGCTCCAGACCCAAACTGCTTGAGTATCTGTGTGAGATAATCATCATTGAGCAAATATATTCCATGGTTTGTGAGACATTCACTTCTGTGAGCATATGCATATGAGGGCTCAAGAAGAGAGTTACTTGGAAGAAAGGTCCTAGGATGCAAAATGTCCACTAGAACAATGGAAACCCATAGTTTGGCATGCTTAATGTTTTAACCTGTGCACTGAACTAACAGGAAAAAAAGACACACTAAGAAATCTGCCACTTATACCAAATAAAGAGATATGGTGAAAGTCAGAGAAACGACATTGATTTCATGGTAGTCATGACAAACAACACCTTAGCACACCCTCAGAATACTAATCTATACTTTTCTATTCACCCATGTTACTAGGTGTGAGTTGTATTTAGAAGTCCTCAGGGACTTCAGAACTGGAAGATCTAGGGGAGAGCCTAAGATTGGTCTGCTATTTGGGACATAAAATAACTAGTTTGATGATAGCCCTTAGTAGTGTCCTACAAATATGTGCATTTTCCTAGTATATTTGATAAGTATCCCCTCACTGAATTATCTTTGGTTGGCTCACTTGCTGACATAGCAGCTGTCCGGTAGCTCCACTGTGACATCACTTTATTCTGCTGAACCAGAAATGGGAAAGGAGAGACTGACCACAACAGATTTACATCTTTCTCAATGAGCAGTGAATGGCAGGGGAGTATTTAAGATGCTTCCCGTGTTCTCAGTTAGCTAGTACCACCTTGGATTCCAGCTCACATCTTGATAAGCAGATAAAGAACTTACATGAGATTGTTGTGCCAGATTCACAGCTAGAGATGTAGATGAGAATGTGGAAGGGTTTGGTGTGAAAGCCACAGGTTGATATGAAGCACAATTCAAAGGATGTAGAGATGAAGCAAGCTACCTGGAGGGAAAAGGAGAGGCAGCTGAAGCTGATGAGCATCTAGAGAGAGAAGACAGAGCAAGTTTGAGGCCAACTGGATATCAAAGTAACCCGTCTGAATTACAAGAGTCTGACTATCCAGAGCCACAGAGAGAGGTCGGAAGACAAGCAAGTGATTTTGACCATTTCTAGGGAGCTCCCAGAATGCCAGGGTAAGAATTGGTAGCTTCCCACTGCTGCTGAGCACATCTCAGATGCCTTGTTACCATGATAATTGACACTGGAAAGGAGCAGCGAGAGTTGTATGAGGTGATTGCAGCTCACTATATGGAGCCAGTTCTGCAGCATTATGGAGTGTGGTCTCTCAGGATGCTTAGGGCAAAGATCCTGTAGCTGATATCAAAGAATGCAATCTACTTGGAGTAGACATTTATACATGGTACGTGCCTAAACACAACAAGCTGATAATGAGCTGCTAGAGGTAGTTCCCTAAAGATCTAACAGCCAAAACGAGAGGCAAACGCGGAGCTCTGCACTACATCACTCCACCATGCCAATTGCTTCTACCCTAGTATTGGGTACCAAGTTTGCACACCCATGACCTTGTTACCCTGATTGTGTCCTAAAATCTTCACAAGTTTTATCTTTCAGTTTATCTATGCTTCCTTGTCCCTGCTAAACTGTTCTGGAAGCAAACGTCCCCCATAAACAGGCTGGAGATGCAATCATAATATCAGATGAAATAGACTTCAAAGTAAAATTAGTGAGTAGAGATAAGGAAGGTCACTATATACTAATTAAGGGATTTCTCCCTCAGGAGGATTTTACAATTCTAAATATCAATTCACCAAACAAAGGAGCACCAAAATTTATCCAAGAAAAACTACTTTCCCTCAAATGGCACTTAGATGCAAAGACATTAATGGTTGGGAATTTTAACCCACCACTTTCCAAACTAGATAGATCAACTTGGCAAAATCTCAACAGAGAAACCGCAGATCTAAACAACTGCATAGACCAATTAGATTTAACACACATCTACTGCATATTTCACCCAGCAGCATCAGAATATACATTTTCTCAGCAACACATGGAACATTTCCCAAAATAGACCATATTTTAGGCCACAAAGCAAACTTGTCCAAATTCAGAAACATTGAAGTTATACCTTGCATTCTCTCAGACCACAAGGGAGTAAAATTAGAACTGAACACTAAAAGCCAGCAAATAAAGTCCTATAACACATGGAGGCTGAATACCACACTGCTGAATCACAAGTGGGTCATGGAAGAGATTAGAAAGGAAATTCAAATGCTCATTATATTCAACAAAAATCAAGACAAAAATTACCAGCTCCTCTGGGACACAGCAAAGGCAATACTCAGGGGAAAGTTTATAGCTTTGAGTTCCTACATCAACATATTGGAAAGATCTGAAACCAACAATTTAATGAGACATCTGAGCCTCCTTGAAAAAGAGCAGCAAGATACACCCCAATACAGTAGACAAAAAGAAATAGTTAAAATTAACTCAGAATTTAATGAATTAGAATCCAAAAAAAACCCAAAAAATCAACAAAACAGAGTTGCTTCTTCGAAAAACTTAACAAAATGGACAGACCTTTAGCAAATCTTATGAGAAAAAGAAGAGAACACACCAAAATAAATAAACTCAGAGATGAGAATTGAAATATCAGCAGAGAAACAACCAAGATTCAGAATATTATAAGGTAATACTTCTCAAAACTATATGCTAATAAGTTTGAGAACTTGGCAGAAATATTTACATGCCGAAACTAAAACAAGATGAGTTAAACCATCTTAACAGGCCCATATCAAGCATTGAAATACAGCAATAAGACACCTCCCATCTAAGAAAAGCCCAGGACCAGATTGTTTTACAGCAGAATTCTACAAGGCATTCAAAGCAGAGCTCACAACAATACTCCTCCAACTCTTCAATGAAATTGAAATAGAAGGTTCACTACCAAACTCATTCTATAAAGCCATCATAACCCTCATCCCCAAAACAGGCAGGGACTCATCAAAGAAAAAGAACTATAGACCCATTTCGTTGATGAACATTGAGGCAAAACTTCTTAACAAAATTTTGTCCAATTGACTTCAACAATTCATCCAAAAAATCATACACCACGATCAAACAGGATTCATTTCAGGGATGCAAAGCTGGTTCAATATACGCAAATCAATTAATATGATTCATCACATCAACAGGAGCAAGGATAAGAACCCCATGGTTATCTCAATAGATGCAGGAAAAGCATTTGACAAGATCCAACAGCCCATTATGATGAAGGTTCTGGAAAAATTAGAAATCTATGGAACATTCCTCAATACAATAAAGGCTGTAAATAACAAACTTACAGCCAGCATTATACTTAATGGTGAAAAACTAAAGCCATTTCCTTTTAAGTCAGAACCAAGACAAGGAATGTCCACTCTCTCCAATTCTCTTCAATCTAGTATTTGAATGCCTAGATTCAGTGAGAGACAAAAGCAAACATAAAGGGGATCCAACTAGGGAAAGAAGAAGTAAAACTCTCCCTCTTTGCAGATGACATTGTCTTATAGTTAAAGAATCCCAGAGACTCCACTCCTAAATTACTCAAGTTGATTCAAAACATTGGCAATTCAGCAGGGTATAAAATTAACCCTCAAAAATCCATGGCTTTTCTGTATGCCAACAATGAGAAAAGTTTGGCTGAAATTAGGAAAGAAACACCATTCGTAATAACTCCACAAATCATATAGTACCTAGGAATTAACTTACCCAAAGAAGTGAAGGACCTCTATGCTGAAAACTTTAAAACCTTGAAATAGGAAATCAAAACAGAATTTAGAACGTGGCAAAATCTCCCATGCTCCTGGACTGGAAAGATCAACATCACGAAAATGGAAATAATTCTCAAGGATATCTACAAATTCAATGTGATACCTATCAATATTTCATCCTCATTCTTCAAAGAAATTGAAGTGGCAATCCAAAAATCCATAAGGAACAATAAAAGACACCAAATAGCAAAAACGATGCTGAACAGAAAGTACAATGCTGGAGGAATATCAATACCTAATTTCAAACTCAACTACAAAGCCATTATGATCAAAACAGCTTGGTACTGGCACAAGAATAGACCTCAGGACCACTGGAATAGAATTGGAAACCCCGAAATGAACCTACAGACCAATAGTCATCTAATCTTTGATAAGGGAGCTAAAAAAAATAGAATGGAAGAAAGGCAGCCTCTTCGGTAAATGGCGCAGGCAAAATTGGTTAAGTACTTGTAGAAAACTAAAGTTAGATCCTGATATATATCACCCTGAACCAGAATCAACTCCAAATGGATCAAAGACTTCGGAATCAAAGCAGACACTCTGAAAACAGTACATGATGGAATAGAAGAAACCATAGGTCTCCTTGGCACAGGCCGAAATTTTCTTAATAGAGACCCAGAAACACAACAAATCAAAGAAAGGTTGGATAAATGGGACTGCATGAAATTGCAGAGCTTCTGCATGGCAAAGGACATAGCTAGCAAGATCAATAGAAAGCCCACACATTGGGAGTAGATCTTCACTAGCCATACAACGAACAAAGGGCTCATATCTAAATTATACCTGGAACTCAAAAAATTAAGTGCCCTAACAACAAATCTTCAAAGAAACAACTGCCCAATAAATAAGTGAGCTAGAAACTTGAAGAGAAACTTCTCTGAAGAGGAAAGAAGGATGGCCAATAGACACATGAAGAAATGCTCATCCTCACTCGCCATAAAAGATATGCAAATCAAAACACCAATGAGATACCACCTCACTCCAGTTAGAATGGCAAAAATCAAGAACTGCAATAACATCAAATATAGTGAAAGCAGGGGTTATACTGTGGGGGAGGGACATTCAAAGCAACAAAGAGATAATCTTATAAAAGCGTTAGAAACACATGCATGAAAGAAAAAAACATTAAAATACATATCTAAGGGTTCATTTTCCTGACATCACATTATCTGACCTATTCCGCTTGACTCATACATATACTAGATATTGCAAATAAGGGAAACCATGGGACCTATGTTTCTTTGGGCCTGGCTTACTTCACTTAATATAATTTTTTCCTGCTGAATGGGATGTGGACAGAAGGGAACCTTACTGCATTGTTGGTGGGAGTGTAAACTTGTTCAACCACTTTGGAAAGCAGTATGGAGGTTCCTCAAAAGACTCCACATAGAGCTCCCCTATGACCCAGCAATCCCACTTTTGGGCATTTACCCAAATGTTTACAAACAAGACCACACTAAAGCTAACAGCATGACTATGCTTATTGCAACATTGTTTACTATAGCTAAGATATGGAACCAACCCAGATGCCCCTCCGTAGATGAATGGATCAAGAAAATGTGGTATACATACACAATGGAATTCTATGACTCCATCAGAAAGAATGACATTGCCTCATTTGTTAGGAAATGTAAAGTCTTGGAAAAAATTTTATTAATTGAAGTAAGCCAAGCCCAAAAAAGAAAGGTCCCATGGTTTCCCTTATTTGCAGTATCTAGTATATGTGTGAGTGAAGCAGAAAAAGTCAGAGAAGTTGATGTTAGGGAAATGAGCCCTAGGATATGTATTCAAATGTTGTTTTTGTTTTTCTTTCATGTGATTGTTTCTAACACATTGATAAGATCATTTCTTTGTTACTATGTATGTCTCTCCCCCAAAGTATAACCCCTGCTTTCACTGTATTTGATGTCGGTATAATTTGTGGAGGAGAAAGGGAAAAACAAATTGTTTAAATATGGATACAGGTGGACCCATTGCAACAATGAGATGTACAAGTCGTTATGTCGAAAACGAACTTTACAACTTTGTTGTGGCAAGGGGGCGGCGGGAGGGGGAGCTGGGAGTATTGGGTGGGGGGGGCAAGTGGAGGATGGGAAGGGATGGGCAGGGGAAATAAAGGAGGAGGCTACAAAGCTTGATAGAAATGTAATCATTATTTTGCCCATGTAATTGTAACCCCTCTGTACAGTATTTTCACAATAAAAAAATAAAAAATATATATCACATTAAAAAAAAGAAATGTACTCATTGGTGCTGGGAAGGTGGCTCAGTGGTAGAGCACTTGCCTTGCATGCATGAGGCCCTGGGTTCAATTCCTCAGCACCACTTAAGCAAAAAGAAAAAAAGCTGGAAGTGGGGCTGGGGCTCAAGTGGTAGAGCAGTAGCCTTGAGCTGAAGAGCTGAGGGACAGCGTCCAAGCCCAGAGTTCAGGCCCCACGACCAGACACCCTCCCCCGCAAAAAGCTATGTACTCATTATCTTGGCCATGTAATTGTAACCTTTTTGTACAGTATTTTCACACACAAAGAAGATGTAACTTATTCAGTTTGGAATATATTGAATGAGGAGATGAAGAGAAATAGTTTGGAGTAAATGTGTTCAAATACTTTATAACTTAGTATGATCACATAATAAAATTTAAGTATAAAAATAGGATGATGAAATTAATAACAGGAATAAAATTTAACAAGCTACACTAAGTGGACATATGTGTATAACACAATTAAAAATGCTTTGTGAAATTAAAATTTCTAATAAAAAGACAAAAATTCATTCCAGTTGTTATAGATTCATATGTTAATTTCTTTTTTTTAAGTTAATTCCTTGACAAAGTAAAAGGAGAAATATATTTTGCTCATTTAGAAAGACAATCTTGTCCAATTAGCATTAAAGTATTCTAGTTAATTACTGTCAATGTGAAGTTGTTCCATCAACTTAATTATTATATTAGAATATTTTCAATGCATTCTTCAAAATATTATCTCTATAGGTATATACTTTTGCTATTTATTGAATATGTTTTCTTACTTAATTGCTATATGCCATTTTCTGACTGTAGTTTGCTGTATTTAACTAGGATATATTATACCTGATCTCGAAATCAATTATTCAAACAGGTTTTCCAAATAAAAAATGCTTATAGTGAAATAAAGAGGTAAATCCAAATTATGTATATTTGAAGACAATGCTTGGTTAGTCCTCTTCTCACATTACCCATTCCCTTCTTGAGAATAATACGCATTGTAAGGAAATGTTTAGAATGTTTTGGAGAAATAGTTTGACTTTAAACCAGTGATTTACTTTATGCTTCATTTTGTTTACTTTATATCCAGAAAAGCTAAATTCTTTTTTTATATTATTTTTTATTGTGAAAATACTGTTCAGAGGGGTTACAATTTCATGGGCAAGATAATGAGTACATTTCTTATCAAGCATCGAGCCGCACCTTTGTTTCCCCTTCCCATCCCTTCTCATCCTCCCCCCACCCCCCTGCACAATCCTCCCCGCTCCCCCCCCCCCCCGCCCACCTGCACCAAAGTTGTAAAGTTCATTTTCTACATAACGACTTGTACATATCATTGTTGCAATGGGTCCACCTGTATCCATATTTAAACGATTTGTTTTTTCCCTTCCCATCCACAAATTATACCGACATCAAATACAGTGAACGCAGAAATGCTAAATTCTTACCTTATCATTTTCCTTAGGCTTTATACTAAGGTTTAATCGCTGATAGGTGACAGATAAAGGTGACACTTTTTAAAAGTGGCTAAATTTAGGCTGAGGAATCTAGGTACAAGTATGCTCATGCAGATAGGCTTCATCAGTCATGAGACCATGATATCAAAATGTTAACCTCTGCTTACTGGTGTCATGCTTATGAGATTCTGTGAATTATAAACAGTGATTATGAGCATTTGTTTTGTAAACAACATTATTTCATGTGTTAGTAACTGAAGTGAGACATTATACTCAGAAATAAATTGAAGGAGAAATCCAAAATTAGTTAACCATACACACTTAACAAAATTTTTTAAAAATGCAAGCTAAAGGAAATCATTTATGAAAGAAATCAACATTTACAATAAATACAGAATCAGTATGACTGATTTTTTTTATCCAGGTTGCAATAAGGCTTGCATGATGACTTTTCTGATTATATGTTTAGTTAGGTCCTGATATTTAGTTGGAGAAGTTCTGTTCTCTCATATATTCGTTTGTCAGATCAAAGAGTAAATGAATTCCATGCCAGAGCCAACATCCATAATAATGTTATAGTTGTACCCTGCTACTTTGCCAACCTTTCAAATCAGTTCGAGTATCTTGGGTCTTTTCTCGAACTCACTAAATAGGTATGCAATTTTGTCAGCACTAGAAATATTTTGACCACCATTTATTAAAATTGTATTTTCCAGAAGCTACTATTCTCTCTTTTCATGAGATTTTTTTTACTTTCATTTATATAATGTGCTTATGTTTGCCTTTAGATAACCTATGTTCAGTCTTCTACAAACAGTGTAATTTAGAGTAGGTTTATATTAGGTACACTCATGTAAACTGCTCAGATTCTATTACTTGCATATTTTGTGCTTGTTAAATCAATTATATATATATATATATATATATATATAATATAATATATATAATTGTTAAATCAATTATATATATATTAGTTGTCAATATGGATACTATTGGACTTATTCATTGCATTTATGAATATGCTAAGTATGTCATGATTTTTGTGATTTAATACTGTAGCATTTTTTTTAAATATGTGCAGATCTTACTTCATATACAGTTACATTTGTTTTAAACAATTTGATCCTTTCAAGGGATTTGCTATATTAGGATCACCCAGATGAACTTAATTACAAATTAAAACAAACTTATTTCTGAGAGACAGTTATCCATATAGCTCTAAACAAATTAACATATATTTGAGGTTTTTGTATTTTTAAAAAACTGTACATAACATGTTTTTGTTCCTGGGGAAGTTCCACTTTCTTGGTTGTTTTTCCAGCTGTGGTGACTTCAACATATGTGGGTATTTTATTTCAATTGTTTTGTGTTTATATTTTGTTTCATATAAGAGAAAGTACAAATAGAATCAGTGATTTAGAAGTTTTTCAAATAGAATTCTAAGAGAGACACTTGAATTTTTATGACAACTGTGAATGGGCAGGTCTTAGTGGAGGAGTAGCAAAATAACAGAGACATTGATGGATGTGAGTTGAATTCTTCCTCCATTTGCCTCACTATTTCCAATGATATTACTTCAAAGTCTTTAGTGAAAAGAACATAATTTTGTCTGTATGTACTCAGAATTTTTGGTTTAGTAAAAGGCAGAAGATTTGTACGATCTGAAGAAAAACCAGAGTATTTTTTGGGTGGACAAACTACACATTCATATTAGATTTTAACACTAAAATCTTTTTTCCGTAGTTTAAAAACACAGTTGTGAATTTATAATGTTAAAATAGCACCTAATTATTTATATGAAATTGTCCAAACTATTTTCACTTCACACTATATGCATTATAGAGTGTAATAATACTGTGTAAGATAGTATGTAATAATTGACTTTGTGCAAAGTTAATGATAGTGGATATTTGTGAGATACTGAGTAATAGTAAAAATTATATTTGAATCTATTAAAAATCCCAGTTACATCTAAAAATAACTCATAGTTATAAATTAATGCTGAAAAAATAAGTTTGTTTATTAGAAAAAGCCAGAAGTTTCAATAAGCTTGCTTTTTTAAAATTGACTTGGATCTGGGCTTTGGTGCCTCATGCTTGTAATCCTATCTACTCATGACTCTGAGATCTGAGGATAGTGGTTGAAATCTATATGGACAAAAAATCTGTGAGACTCTTATCTCCAATAAACGTCCTAAAAACCAGAAATGGCACTGTGGCTCAAGTGGTACAGTGCTAGCCTTGAGCAGAAGAGCTGAGCGACAGTGCCCAGGCCCAGAGTTCAAACCCCACGACTGACAAAAAAAATTGGCATGGAGTTTTACTTTATAATTTCATGATTTTTAATGAATGTTTGTTCAGTGAAAATGTCATTGGTTTTTATATTTTGTGTTGGCATAAAATGAGCCTACTATAGCCTTAAAGTAATCAGAAAAACTCTCTGATTCTATGACAGCATAAATTTTGTGGGTAATGGTTAAGACCAAATTGCTTTTTTGAAAAAAAAAATTATGTCACACCCCAGAAAAGAGGAACAAATGAAAATATAAGCCAAAAACTTTATCTGTAAATCTTGATGGACTAATAGTCTGTCAGTTTGTTTTAACTATTAATCAAAAATTAAAGTAATACTGGGTAATATTAACCAATTTAAATTTCTTCATCCTTGTCATTTAAAATACACTTTAAAAAGAAATTCAACAGATGAGTAATAGCTGAGTTTTGAAATTTTGTAGTTTAATAGAGCTCTGAGTTGTGGATATAAGACATTCATCTAAGTGACTAAATATGTAAATTAAATCCCATAAAGTATATTCCTTCAATTTTCTGGCTAAAGTGTTCTACAATCTAGGTAATTTTAAAAGAAATATTGTATATTGTTTCCTTGGTGACAACGTAATTGGAAGACTAAAAGTTTTCCTATAGCATGGCCAACTTAAACAGGGTGAATGTATTAGGGTTGGCATGTAAAACTTTTGGGACAGCTTTAATGTTTGAATCTTGGATAGGATTTGATTGGGAATTGTGGCAGACCTTCCTGGTTTGAGAAGATAAATGACAGGCCATACTAAATACTTTTATCTGCTACATTGTTATATTAGTTTTTTCAAACACACACATACACACATACATGCAGAGAGATACACACATTTGTAGTATAAAGACCCACTCCGTCTGCAAGGAAATATTTTAATAAGAATTCCAGAAAATATTTAGTCTGCTGAGATCTAATTAGAATTTATAGAAATATCTAGTTGCTTCCACCCCTGGACATGTCATTATCATTGGTGAAGATGTTGCCATTTGAATCTAGAATGCTCCAGAAAGACCTATGTGTTAAAGAAAAATGACTTTCTATTTCTTACCAGACTCTGGAGAATACCTGAATAGTTCTTCTGGAGATTAAGTTCTTCAATGTGAAATCTATGAGAACATAGACTCTCGTCTACTTTCTTCTTTCATCTTTTAATCATTCTAGGGCAAAACCTTTTCCCTTTGATATACTCCCCACATTGATATAGTCTTGTCACATGCCCCAAAGCAATAAAACCAACTAAACATACACTGAAAACTTCAAACTTGTAAATCTGAGTAAGACTTTCTGTTTAATAAATGGACAATATCACTTATTATGGTAGGTTATAAAGCTAACACAAATCTAGTCTTTCTAACAATGTAGAATATATTAACTTGTGCTTCATTATAAAATATCTAACTTCGTGTTTTATTTTATGTTCTAGTTTCTGTTGATCCCAGGGCTTAAACTCAGGGACCGGATGGTGTTTTCGTGTTCTAGGCCAGTGCTCGACATACAATCTGAACTGGAATTCCATTTGCCCTGGTGGTTAATTGGAGATTAGAATCTAATGAACTTTTACTCAGATTGGCTTTGAACTGTGATCTTCAGATCTCAGCCTCTTAACTAGCTCAGATTACACCCTTGAACCACCAGTGCCTAGCCATGTTGCATATTTTGTGCAATTCCAATTTTCAGCATCATATAGATGCTCCTACTGCAAAAAAAAAATTACCCCTGTTTTCACTGTATTTGATGTTGGTATAATTTGTGGAGGGGAAGGGAAAAACCAAATTGTTTAAATAGGGATATAAGTGGACCTACTGCATCAATGAGATGTACAAGATGTTATGTAGAAAAACGAAATTAACAATTTTGGCTTGGGTTTGGGGGAAGTTCGGGAGGGGAAGATGGACAGGGATGGTAAGGGGAAACAAAGGAGGAGGTAAAAATGCTTGATAAGAAATGTACTCATTATGGGGCTGGGAAGGTGGCTCAGAGGTAAAGCACTTGTCTTGCGTGCATGAGGCACTGGGTTCGATTCCTCAGCACCACATAAGCAAAAATAGCCAAAAATGTAGCTGTGGCTCAAGTGGTAGAGCGCTAGCTTTGAGCTGAATAGCTGAGGGACAACACCCAGGCCCAGAGTTCAGGCCCCACGACTTGAACCCCTGCCACCCCCCCAAAAAAAAGAAATGTACTCATTTTCTTGCCCATGTAATTGTAACCTCTCTGTAGTATTTTTACAATAAAAAAACTTAAAACATACTAAGGATATTTGTAAAGTATATAATGAAGAATTTTCATTGTTTACAAAATCTATGCTAAACTATATATATTTTAATGGACATTACCTGCAACCAGTTTGATGTAGTTTAATACTTGTCACACCAACTTTCTCTATAATCTACTGGAGATTTAATTGTTCATGTATGTATGTATATGTATATTTATATGTATATGTATAAGTATCTATCTATATATGTTCCAATGTGGATCGTCAGAATTGAAACTTTGCTTTGTTTTGCTGTACAGCAGTTAAACCTGGTCAGCTCATTCTGTGGCAATATTTGTGTTCATTCTAATCATGCCTTTATTTACCACACCATCAGCCTTCTAAAATCAGCTTCATATCCTGGAAAAATTACCAATCAGTCCAACCAATATACACCCAGAGCGTTTTAATAAAGCAAGCTTTAATGAAGGAAGATAACATGAAGAGACAACTACAGAATTCCTACAGAGACCTGACATCTTTCACATTTCTGCCTTCCTCCTCATACTTAAGAAAGCATTGATGAACACTATAAATACACTGCATTTATAACTTAAGGAACAGTGTTTTTTTTTCCAAACTGAAGCCTTCTTTTCCATGATTTTTGACATAAACTTTTAGGGGATTTTTTTTTTATTGTGATGGGATTTCATCTAAAACAAAGCCATGTATATCAAGAAAGTCAATGTTTTCAACTCAGAGTACTAAAAAAAAGAGGGAGAAAATTATGGTTAGTTATATATGTTAAGCACAAATATAGGCAATATCAAGATATTTTGAAATTGCATACTTTTACTGGATAAAGTTGCTCAAACCTATATTATCTACTTGGAAAACAGAGATTAGAGAATTCCAGCTCCAAGCAAGCCCAAACACAAAATGAAGTTTCAGATACTCTAACCATTTGCTGGGTCCAATGTTTTATGTTTGTGTTAGGAGGACCACAGTACAAGAATACCCAGGCATAGTGATACTGCCTCAAAATAAGCAATCCAATTATAATCTGCAGATATGGTAGTAGTAGAGATGCTGTTTCACAAGTATAGGGTTTTGGGTTCAATCCTCCAGTTCCCCTAGAAATTTAAGTGTGTGCCAGGGTAAGAATTTGGCATGTCTAAGGTCAAGATTTCACACTCATTTAACAAGCTCTAATAAAGCCTTTACTTTTTTTGTTATTTTTAAAAAGTATAGCCATAACTTCCGTGCCACAAACAAATGATTTCCTATTAGAGATTTTCTTTCATCCATTAAGTAATATGTTATGTGTTGGATATTGTCCCACTGAAATCATACTAAAGATCAAAAACCTATTGTCTTAGAAAGTGACTGCATGTGGAAAAAGAATCTCAATGGTAGCATTGAAGTTGAAGTCTCCTCCAAGAGAAGCAGAAGGTCTTGATTAGGCCAAGGAAAGAGGACTCAGAAGAAGCAAACTCTGATCTTGGAGTTTTAGTTTCACCAACTCAGAGGACATGTATTTACAGTGTTAATGCACTCAAGCTGTGGTCGTTTATTATTACAATTACTAGCAAACGTGTATTCTATTAGACATGAAAAGTCATTGACTCTCGGGGTCCATGACTCATCTCTATAATGCTAGTGATTAAGAAAGATGAGACTTGGGGGATAATGGTTTTCTGTCTGGTAGGAAAGTTCATGAGGTTCTACCTCCAATTAACTACAAAAATTTCTGGGCTGGGACATGGTTCAAATGGTAGACTGACTACTGTTAGCAAACTGAGCATGAGTTATTTTCAAGCCCCAAATTGGGAGAAAGAAAAAGTCCTCAGAAAACTACTATGAGAAACAGAATTATGAATAGGAAAGCAGAAACAAAAGAAATAAACTTATTGATACAAAGAAAGCTTCCTAATATGAAATATGACACAAACTATAATATTTAGGGTTTTCCTTCCTATACAGTAAAACTAAATGATATTTTGACTTGACAAAACTAAAATGTAAAACTGCACGCAATAAATAGTCACATTACTTTTATGTTTCCATAATTTAACTTGTTTTCCTACAAATTTATAGAATACTGTAGCTATGGAAAAATCAATAAATGTTTCATTTTCATATAGGATTACATGTCCTTGCAAGTGTTGTCTAAAATTGTTCTATACTGAAATTCTCATAATTGATAACTTTCTCAAGATTCCAAATGTATAAACTTTCAGCTGACCTTCCACAAAACTCATACCCCAAATATAAATTTTTAGTTTGTTCATGCAATCAAAAGAATATAAACATATGTTTCAAAATGTTAATTATGTTTATCTGCTGTCGTTAATGTAATAAAACTAATAGAATTAAGTATATACCCTGAGAGAAATAAGACACTTCCTTCTAAATACAGACTGCCAGGCACACACACACACACACACACACACACACACACACACACACACACACACACATTTACCACTTTCACTCAGGTTAGGTTCCTGACATTGGGTATCAGACAATGATCTAATAATCAATCTTCCTGCCCAGACATAAAATACATTCATAATACCACACATACAAAAACACCAGAAATTCAGAATAATGAGAATATTTAACAGAACCAACCAGCTCTCGAGCCATCTACTCCCTGATTTCATTTATTCATGATGATGCATTTTTCATATCATAATTAAAAATAATTTTGAGTCTCTCTGATTAGCAGCCAAAAATATGTTATCATATAATAGAAAATGTAGGTAAAATTACCTGTCTGTAGGTAATCGTTAATATATCTTAACAAAGACTTCTTTTTAGAGTCTGATTTTGGCATTTTGCCCTAATTACTCATATTAAATTACAAAGGACATGCCATATTCCTTAATTCATTTTTCGTAAAGGTTATGCTATGGAATTGAATCTGATTTGTTTGCTTATTCTAAAGTAAATTTTCTCAACAACTTGAATTATTTTTTCTGTTACTCCTAAGCAATTTGAAATATCAAATAAAACTGGAAATTCCCTTCAGCAATGATTTGTGAATGGCATTAATGTTTGTGGAGGGATGCAGGAATTGAATTATCTAGAGTGCCTTAAAAATGGCACTGTTGGGGCTGGGAAGGTGTCTCAATTGTAGAGTGCTTGCCTTGCATGCATGAGGCCCTGGGTTTGATTCCTCAGCACCACATAAGCAAAAAGAAAAAAAGCCAGAAGTGGCACTGTGGCTCAAGTGGTAGAGCACTAGCCTTGAGCTGAAGAGCTGAGGGACAGCGCCCAGGCTCAGAGTTCGGGCCCCACGACCGGACCCCCCCTAAAAATGGCACTGTTATTCAAAAGGCTGATCCTTTTAAAGTGTGGTCTTCTTATTTCATCTAAGAAGCTAAAACTATGCTTTTCATCACATTCTTGCCTGCAAAACAGTAGAATTATTTCCTTTGTACAGTTGATGTCCAGCTGCGAATGTATTGAAACCTACAAACAACTGCACAGCTGTGTTAGCTGCTCTACATTTTGAAATTTTCTTCCAATAGCCATTCAGATTTGAGCCCAAATTCATGGGATAGTCACATAATCCACAATTACAAAGAACCAAAATATACAAAGACCACGTGCAAAATGAAGTTCAATTTTTTTCTGTTTCCTTTTTTCTTATTGTCTTTTAAGGAGCTAGGGGCTGTTTATTTCTCATTATTGTAGATGTGATTTAAGTAAATTTACCAGATTTTTCAAATAAAATAAAGTGATATTTAGTCACAAAATACAGCTAAGCATTTGCGTGATTTTTTTAAATTCTAGTCCTGTTCTCAGTTATCTTCAAATAACAGAGATGAGCCAATCATGTGTGTAAATCGACACGTATCAAGAACACAGAACTCTAATTTCTATATCAACTTCACCTAGAAAAGAAAATTATCATTGTTTCATGTCTTAAGTAATCTACTTAAAACAAGTTTTATTAATTTTATCAATAAATTTCATAATCTATGGAATTGATGCATTGCATAATTTTTTGATTGCTCATTTCCACTGAATTAATATTACATGTAGTTTACTTTTTTACATATGAAATAATGACATTCTTGAGGATAAAACATGCCTGTTTTTCATTTTGGTTGCCAAAATGGAAATATTAGGCATTTTGAAAATTTAACTTTAAATCTAAGCCTATAAATTTCAGTAGGACTTGAATTGTGTTACTTACAATTTTCATATTAAAATAAAAAGCATTATTAAATAGAAAGCAAAATTATGCTATCACACCTTAATCCCTGAATTAACTTTATGATAAAAAACAATTATATTTATATAACAAGATATACATATGCAAAAAAACTATGAGATATGGAAACAGAAAACTTTTTGTTTTTTGTTTATTGTTTATACTTTGTGATAATTCTCTCTTCTTTACCTTATGCCTGGTGTTTTTATTGTACATCTTCAGGAAGGTGAGGGGTGGGCACAGAGCTTTAGGGAAAAGAGCGAAAAATTGCACATTGATGAAAGTGAACTATTTAACACATGGGTGGGGACAGGAGGGTGGGACTGGAAACAAGTGAGGGAACTGAAGACATTTCACAAAAGGAAATGTACTCTTTACCTGACTCATGTAATTGTAATCCATCTATAAATCACCTTAATAAGAACAGCAGAGTAAATTTATTTTAAAAAGGCAAAAAAAATGTTGTTTCTTAGAATCCTAGAAGTTTGTTTTGTTCACTGGTTTTAGCTGGTTGAGACTATCTCTGAAAATAGCTAGGTTGACATTCATCGGGCAAATATGTGAGCTTCTAGTAGATAAATGTCAATTATGATTGTACATTTTTAAGACTCTAATTCATTTATTTCTTTAATCTACTTTGTATTATTTCTGTTTACCAGTTTTTGGCTTGGCTTGTTCCTGTTTTTCAAAGACCTAGTTCCACATCATTAGTGCTGATTCAAGATGGTTCTAATTTGTTGATATGCATACTCAAAGACATAAATTTTCCTCTGAGTACTGCCGGTGTTTTTGTGTCCCAGAGGTGGTAGTATTTTGTATGTTTGCTTCTACTGAATTCCATAAACGTTGCAACTTCTCTTCATATCTCTTCAGTGACTCGCTCATGATTTATCAATGTGTTATTCAGTCTGTGAGTTTCAGAATTTTCTGTGATGACTTTTGATGTCAAGATCTGATTTGGTCCCATCGTGGTCTGACAAGATGTAAAGAGTAATTTCATTTTTGTTTTTGAATTTTCATAGACTTTCCTTGTGATCTAAGATATGATCTATTTTGGAGAATGTTCCATGGGCTTCTGAGAGGAATATGTATTGTGAAGCTGTTAGGTGAAATAGTCTGTAGATATCTGTTAGGTATAGCTTGTCAATGCAGTTATTTAGCTCTGAAGTTTTTCGGTAAGTTTTTACCTGGGTGGCCTGTCCAGAGGTAAAAATGATGTGTTCAAGCAACCAACAATTTATTTGGATGTATGCATGTTTTTAGGGTATGTAGTATTTGTCTGATGAATTTGGGAGCTCTAGGATACAAGGCATTGATAATTAAAATTGTTATATCCCTCTGATGGAGAGTTTTCTTTATGAATATGTAATATCGTTCTTTGTCTCTTTTTACTTTCATACTACTTTTAATTTAAAGCATATTTTATCTAATATTAGTATAGCTACTCTGACCTGTTTATGAGGTCCATTTTTAATTTGTAAAGATCATGTACAGAAGGGTTATCATTACATAAGTCAAATAATGAGCACATTTCTTTTTGAACAGTGTCACGTCTACCCTCATATCCTCCCAGTTTTTCCCTTTCAACCTCCCTCCCCCATAAGTTGTATAGTTCATTTACAATGCAGTGTCTATTGAGTAGCACTGCTGTATTTGTTAACCCTGTGTCTCACCACCTCTGTGTTCCCCATTGCGCTTTCCAAACTTACATATGAGACAAAAGGTGCAGAAATATAAAAAATACAGCATCAGAACACAGAAGGAAAAAGCAAAATAAAAAAAAAACTCTCATTGTCATTTCTTGGAGATTATTTTAATGAACATTATTTTATATGATGATATTCTTATAGCTATTTACCCTTGGTGATCTTCTCAAAAAGGCAGCCTCCTTTGACCTCACTGTATAAATGTTTAGAATCCCTTATAATTTATCATGTGCAAGTGTAATGTTTTCTCTTTTACCATCCAAGTGTTTTTACTTTTAGAATTAGAGGCACATTCTAATACAACAAATGAGAGAAATCAGGCAACTTATATTTCTTTGAGTCTGTCTTCCTTCACTTAATATACGTTTGGTCCAAGTCTTTCCATTTCCTTATGAATGGTGTAATAGAATTTTCTGGGTAAATAGAATTGCATCATACTGAAGATTTTCTTCATGCGAAAGGAAAAAGTTAGCAGGATATATAGAAAGAGAACAGAATGGAAGAAGATTTTTACTAGCTAAGCATCAGACAATTGGTTTCATAATTAACCCATATTTAGAGATCAAAAAGTTAAACCCAACAAAAATAAACCCTCAAATAAACAAGAACCCAATTAATATATGGGATAATACTTCTTAGAAGAAGAAGTAAGAATGACAAATAGACACATCTCTCTCCATAAAAGAAATGCAAATCCAAATAACACTGAGATTCATCTCACCCCTGTTACAATGTCATTATGAAAAAATGAACAATCACAGTTATTGATAAATGTGACCCAAAGGAAACTCTATTACCTTGTTGTTGGGAACGTAATCTTTTTCAATCCCTTTGGAAAACACCATGGAAAATGCTTAGGGAACTGAATAGAGAGCTACCTATGATCCAGCATTCCACTTACGGGCATTTATACAATGGAGCAGAAACAAGGCCAAACTGAAGCTACCAGCAAAATCGTGGTCATTATTGCATTATTTTCTCTAGCCAACATAAGGGAGCCGCCCAGATGCCTCTCATTGTAAAAAGAGATAAAGAATAACATATGTATATATAAATTATATATATATATATATTATATATATACCTAATGTTATTGATCCCAATTTACAATTATATATGTGTGTATATATGTACATATATACATATATATGCATACATTATGGAATTCTGTTCATCCATCAGAAAGAATAATATTGCACCATCCTTAAGGGAAATGAAACAATTATAAATAATATTAAGTGAAATAAAGCCCACTCAGAGAAACTTAGCTTACATGATTTTCCTCATTTATGGTAGATAGAAGGTGCCTATAAATATAAAAGTAAACACACTGGATGGTATGCAAGGAGGAACAAATGAACTATCTGAAATGTCAGAGTCCATGGAGAGTGAAAATTCCATAATTCTCTTAAAAGATTAAGTCACAGCACAACAAAATAATTACCAATAAATATGTACTGCAAGAAAGGACAGTGGGGGGCAATATGTGAGGGGTAGGAAATTGAAGGTGAAAAGGATAGTATACAGGCAAGAATCCATTGTATACTTCCAAGAATTGAAATATACAAAGGAAAGGGTAGTGTGAAATGGGAGTGAAGATGTTGAAGTGATAACACAATTCCAGGTGCATTGTACACATAAACTGCTTTGTTAAATGGCAAGTGATTCCATAACATAATATTGAGATACGTATGATTGGGGTTGTTTGGGAGGGGTGGATGAGAATGTTGAAAGAGGTGACAGTGATCAAGATACACTGTATCCATAAACTCAGTGAATGTACAACTACTTAAAGATAATAAAAATATTAAAATTTAATTAGGATAGATGAATAGAGTTGAACCTCAATTCAATTCCCATTTTAAAATATTTTTAACCTGTAGACTTGGAGAATAAAATTCAAATAATCAAATTTTATGAATATTTTTGTCAGAATTTGTGATATTAACTAAATATTACTTTGCCTTTGTCAGCCATTGGGCTTTTATAAGAGAATACTTCAAAGTAAGTGGCTTAAAAACAACAGGAGTATATTACCCATATGCTAGAAGCTCGAATATTAATTATAAAAATGGTTGTTCAAACAATTCCTTATCTTATGGGGGCATTATAATCTACTTGCTGGACGTTCACATGGCAGAATAATTATATTGGGCTTCTTTCATCAGGATCATTATTGTAGTGTCATCTCTGAAAGGTTGATTTTAATATCACCAGAAGGGGGAATTGAATTTCAACATGTGTATCTGGAAGGAGTTACATAGTCCAATACACTTTGCAATTTTTGCTTTAACTCAGTGTAGAGTATCATTTGGATATTATTTCATAGAAGATAATAACTTAAGGACAAACTTATATCATGTGATGTATGTGAATAATTCTTTTTACAATGGGAATAATTATAGTGATAGCAAAGTGAAATATGATTGTTTAGTGGCTCTTGAATCACATCATAGATCATCATGTAAATGTGGCACAGTCTTTTTAAGGACCTTCTGATGTATATGAACAATCTCCGATGAGTTAATTGCTTTCAGAAATATTCATTTGAGCCAATAAATACAGATCTGTTTGATTTTAATTACTTTCTGCTATTAGGACTCAGACACCAAAATCAGAGCATGCTAATTTCTCTGATAAAATACATAATAAAATTTTTATAATTAATATAACATTAAGACTGTAATATTAATAGCACTACAAATCCTTGTATTCACATTATATAATATATTGACATCCTTTGGTTTAATCAATTTTTCGAATATTTATACCTAAGTGTAAATTGTTGGCAAATATTTATTTGGTGATGCATAGAAAATGCGAAAAAGATTTGCATACATATTACTACAGATGCAAACAGATTCATGAGTTTATTTATGATCCTTCATTTGTTGCTTACATTCATCCATCCAGAACATTCAAAGAAGTGAAAATTGCAAACTTGAATTTACTAAAGGATTCATTATATAAAGTTTTTGTTGGGCTAAATATATTCTATAAATTAAATGGTTTTGTCCCTTCCTTTTTCGCTCCCCTCCTTCCTTCCATACTTCCATACTTCCTTCCTTCCTTCCTTCCTTCCTTCGTTCCTTCCTTCCTATCTTCTTTCCTTCGTCCTTCCTTCCCTCCATCTCTTCCTCTCTCTCTCTTTTTCTCCTTTCTTTCTTTCTTTCTTTTTTCTTCCAATCTTCCTCTCTTTGTTTTACTCAGAATATCTCTTATGGCTATGGAAAAAATACCAACTGTTGTACTCCAAGGTGTTATGAGTAGTTATAAATATTAACTAAATTAATATTAATTTTAATAACCTATGTTGTATCTTAAGACAAATTGTACTAAAAACTTCACAAACATTGCAAGATATGTAACAAATATTACTTTTCATAACATTGTTTATTTCTTCAAATCAAAATAAGCATTTAGACTTAATATTGTATGTGTGTGTGTGTGTATGTTGTTCTTGTGATTTTAATTCAAGATCTATCCTTTAGTTTTTGTTTGTTTGTTTTTTTCCCTCAAGTATGTTGCTCTATCGTTTGAGCCACAATTCCACTTCTGGCTTGTGTGTGGTGTGTGTGTGTGTGTCTTGTGGTTTGTGTGTGTTTAATTGAGATGTGTCTCACAAGCTATCGTGCCAAGGCTGGCTTTGCACCCCTGCTTACTGAGTAGTGAGGATTACAAGCCTGAGACACTCATATTTACCACAGGATTAATGTATCCAAGAATAAAATGAATTTCATATTATTTGAGTTCTAGAGGCTCAATTTAACAAATTAACACTTAGATATTTATTTAGTTATTAAACTTGAACCTGCAATGTGAAAAATAGTTTTCATTTTTATGAAAAAATATACACTCAAAGGTTTAAATGACAGAATCTTTGGACAAATTGAAATAATCTATTAATTAAAAGCAAAAAAGAGATTGTTAATCAAATTTCTCATGTAAGCTAAAAGCAATAGGCTCTGTCAGGTTGAATGCTCTGTCAGGCAATTTTTCATTAAAGTAAATATTATCTACTGTGGTCACATGATTTTCTCTTCTTTTAAACCTAAACTTTTTTGACATAAAAATGTAGATTCATACATTTGGGAAGGGGTCCTGTCATTTGGCCAGAACGCTGGGTCTGGGCGCTGTTCCTCAGCTCTTCAGCTCAAGGCTAGCACTCTACCACTTGAGCCACAGTGCCACTTCCAGCTTTTTTATTTTTGCTTATGTGGTGCTGAGGAATCGAACCCAGGGCCTTATGCACGCAAGGCAAGTGCTCTACCACTGAGCCACCTTCCCAACCCCATACATTTTTTGAGTATATAAAAATCTTAGTTACTGGTCATGTATTTCTGAGGTTTGATCACCAAGTCATTTCAGAGTAACATTGAATTTCATGTATTTATGTCAACAGTGATTTTTAGAATCAATCTCAGTATAAGATAACTGAAGCAAGATATTCCATCACTTATCCAATTATTCCTTTAGACTTAAAGATAGCTTATTTTTGAATGGTAGGAAATACATATTATACCTACTCTCTATATAATAATTAAAAGATCATGAGAGTATTTATTTTTCCCTCAACTTGAAAGAAAGAACCTCACTATAGATGACAAGTACTTGAATGGAAATGCCATAAAATTATGAAAAATTCAAGTCATTATGAGTTATATGGAATAGTCATTTTGGAAGGTCACAAAATGAAACCTCTTGAAGCTTCATTATCTGTTAAATAAAATGTATTTGCACTCAAAATGTTTTATTCATTTCTCCAACAATGGTATAACCAAACCACCTCTGTGCCAAATACCATCTCTAATATTTAGGAACAGAAGTTATTGCAATTGTATAGAAAGATCTACCACCCCACTCTAGAAATTAAATCTGAAATTATAAAGGATTGGGATTAATAATTAGATTTCACTATGTTGCCATACAGAGATAAACCCTTTCAAGTGGGCATTGTCGTAGAGATTTGGTCACTAAGAACTTGTGATCAAAGAGGATGTTAAGATCAAAGTCATTTCTTCCTCTTCCTTTTTTACTTCTCTGTCTCCTCCTAGTTTTCCTTCTCCATCTCCCTCTTCCCCTCCTCCTCTTTCTCCCTTTCTCAATCCTATTCCTCCTCTTCTTTACTTCATGGCTTCCATGAATACACATACTCCATCACATGTTCCAGATATCAGGTATTGTACCACCACCAACCCAAAACAATGAGGATAAGAAATGTAAATTGAAATGTATAAAATCAGAAGCCAAGATTAATCTTTCCTCCTTTTAAGTTAATTTGATAAAGTATTTTGTCATATTAATAGGAGACTGACACTGCATGCTCTCATTTATTATAAGGGATAAGATTTACTGGAAATAAATCTGATCAACATTGTCCTAATGAAATGATTGATTAAATTATTTTATATTTGGACAAATCTACTTTAAAATATCAGATATACTTCAATAAGAGGCAAAAATGTGTTCAGAGGAAGATGGCAGAGGAGAATCTGGAGGCTAAACAAGCTCTGTCATAGAAAGCAAGTTTAGTGTTCAAGTAAACAGTCCTAGACTACAGAAACACACCAAGTGTGCCATCATAGTACAGAGAGTTTCGCCAGAGAGGGAAAATCCAGGCAAGGAGACAGATTTAAGCACGTGCTGGTAGCCATGGCTGTGGCGGCTGTGGCAACAGAGCCAGTGGTTATAGCCACCATACATACAACACAGATTCATGGGTCAAAGGAGCCAGACACAGAGGGTGAGCAGATTCTACTCAACAATAAGAAATGACAAGGAGCAGATAACTTCATCCTGCAGATCACAGACCAGAGACGGTCCAGGAACCAAGACTCTGGTGGTAGTAGAACCCTGACATCCTCACTCCTTCCCAGGAAGTAGAAGAGGGAAGGCATCCCCTCCCTGCCACCAACATCAGAGATATCATTGATACTGACAAAGACTTATTTGAACAGCTATCTCCAACTCAGGCATTGGAAGAAAACAAGAATCATTTAGGAGGTCACAGGAGTTTGACCTGACCTGTCAGGCTCACCTCCAACCAAGGGAAAGTCAACCAGCCTAGGCAAGGAAGCCCTGCCCTTGGAGGAGTGACTTTCTTCACTAGGTAAACAGAGTCAGGTTCCTCCCATCCCTAAGGCAGCCTAGACAATCAATTGAAATTCAGTAAACATAAACCTTGAGAATGGCTCCAGGCTGGGTTCTGTGAGTATCTCAGGAGCTAGCCCCTCAGTCAAAAGCTACTGTTTGCTGAAAGGCCTCAACCTAGCCTCATCACAGCATCTCCAAACTAGAGGAAACAGCCATCTCCCTCTTTTGTGACACTCAAAGCAGATTTCCCTCTCACTGAACTAGCCTAGGAGGTGGTTCACCAAATCCTGGGTAATGCAGAGAATTTTTCTGCCTGGTCAAACAAACTGACTTAAAAAACCAATCAAGCCACAGGAAAACCAAACACCACAAGCCAGCCAGAGACTCCAAGAGACTGGTTACAGACACAGGGGAGAAACAGGGTCTTCCCATTCTACACACCCCGAAAAAAATTAAAGAATATTTTTTAACATTTTTATTTTTAATTTTTTATAAATTGTTTTCTACTAATCTTTTCCCTCTCATAATTTTAATTTTAGGTCTGTATATGGGTGTGCTCTTTTTGTTATTACTCCTGACTTTTTGGTCCTTTTTTATTCCTTTCTTTTTTGTAAGACTTAATTACTGTTCTGATAATCCCCAGATATTTACCCATCTTTGATAATTAGACTTTATCTGCCATTGTGTACACACTTAATCCAGAAATTTATTATTTAATTAACACCCTCTTTGTCTTAAATTCTTTAATATCAGTATTACCAATTTATACCTATATAATTTTAAGGTAACTAATTTTGAAAATTTTTCTTTTTAGTTTTTCATGTCTCCTTTCTATCCTTGCCTTCCTCACATCCTATCCTTTTCTTCTCTCAATATCATATTTAAACATACATACTTGTTAAGTGTTTCAATTTTTTAATTTAAATTTTTTTTTCATTTTTTCTTGTTTATTTTTTTTTCTTAATCTCTGTCCTATCATTCTGTTCAATCCATTTTCCTCTATGAGATTAGGACTTGGCTAAATTAACTCTCCTTTTATCTGTCCACATCCCTCTATTCCTATTTTTCCCCACATTTCTCCTTAAAACTAATAATTTCTGGTTTGCCAAATTCTGCTTTGTTGTTCTTAGCCCATTAATCCATAGTTGTTTGATATTGAATAAATTTTATCTGATGAACTAGATTGTATTTGCAGTCTTTTGACTGTGCTACTACAGGACTTTGGTTGATGCTTGCCTTTAAATGGTGTTCTAGCACAAAATTGGTGTTATTTTCATACCAAATGAGCAGAACAAGCCGGAAAAACACAAGAGAAATGGTAAGTCCAGATACCTGAACTCCCAATCATGATAATCAGTTGACAGAATAGTTAATAAATAATCCAGAGGAGAGTTCCCAAAAATCTCTACAAACACTATTGGTAAACACGGTGAATGTAAAGATTGAAAACCTGCAAAGGACGAGTGTGAGTGTGATACATAGAGACAGGCAAACCAAGTATTCATACTGGAATCTGGTGAGCATGAAGAAGCTACTCAGAGATTGATACAGGAATTGCATGAGCAGGTTGAGGACAGTCAAAGAGAAATACAGAAATTGTGTGTGCAGGCTGAGAACAGTCAAAGAGAAAGAAAAGAATTACATGAGCAGCCTGAGAATAGACAAAGAGATACACAGGAATTGTGTGAGCAGGCTGAGAACAGTCAAAGAGAACTACAGGAATTGCATGAACATGAGGAAGCTAATCAAAGAGTAATACAGGAATTGCGAGAGTGGGATGAGAATAGACAAAGATCAATACAGGCATTCATGGAATCCATAAACAGACAGCTGAAAGAATTCTAGGAGACCACAAAAGGAATGATGAATGGAGACCACCAGAAGGAATAGGAGTCTAAGGAAACCATCACCAATCGACTAAGTGATTTGAGAATAAGCACAGAACACCAAATTAAGGAAGTAAAGAAGTTAATCCAAGACCTAAAACAAAGCTCCAACAAAAAATTTGAAGCCATCAAAGCCGATCAATTAGAAGGAAAAGAAATAAAACACAAAGAAGAAAGTCTTGACAGTAGGTTAGACCATGCAATAGATGGAATCTCGGGTATTGAAGACAGCCTAGGTGTTATAGAGAAAGAACAATTACCTAAGACAAACTCAAGAAATATGATATATCTATTCAATATTTGGAAGACACCATCAGAAGTCCTAATGTGAGGAAAATGTGTGTAGAGCAGCACCTAGAAATAGACATTAATGGTCTAAGAAATTTGTTTCAGGATCCTAGCAGAGAACTTCGTAAACATGCAAAAAGATAGGCCTATTCAGATACAAGGAGATTTTACCACCCCAAACAGACCAGACCAGAACAGGACATCCCACTGTCACATTATAATCTGCACAGTATCAATTCAGACCAAGGAAAAGAAGCTTAAAGCTGTCAAGGAGAAAAGATCAATCACTTATAAAGGGAAACTAGTTTGAATCACCTCAGATTTCTCAGCAGAGACAATTAAAGCAAGTGCCTGGAATGATGTATGCCATGCCCTAAAGACAAATAATTATCAACCATGAACACTGTTCCCAGCTAAACACTCTTTCATAACCAAAGGTCAAAAAAAACCTTCCATAGCAAAGAAAAACAAACAATATTTCTCCACCAAACCAGTCATACGAATTGTCATGTACTAGAAACCCTAAATCTCAGAGAGCAGCTCCAAAGGCATTTCTGGCACTATCACTTCTTATACATTCTTCTTAAAATCTTCTCTTTTCATGATTGCTATTATTTTGGAATTATGGTTAATATTTATTTGACTTCTATTTTTAAATAATGCACCACCCAATTCTGGTTCTCTTTTTCTAACTTTTTGTGTCTAATCTATTTCTGAAACATCTTTATTTGAATTAGATGAACTTCTTATTGTAGTTGAGTCATTGTTGAGTCTGTGTGCATGTCACTTTAAAATTGTACCTTTAAGCTTTTTATCTTAAAATCAGCAATTTTTCATTATGTTTAAATTCTGATAAAATTTAGCCTCTCAACTCACACAATGTTAATGCAGTCTTATTTCATGCCTTCCAAAAGCAAACAACAATTTACTACTTATTTTAAAAATGTTTTTAATTTTTAAATTTATTATTTATTTTAAAATATATTTAAAAAAATTACCCAAGGTAAATTGTTTCTTAGATATTTAGACTCATATTCAGTCTCTATTGTGGAAACAAGAAAGGGGAAATATTGCTTTTACTCTTCCTTGAGCCACTCTGATTTACTACATCTATTTCTAAATGAATGAAATTCTGGCTTTGAAGCCTTTTGCTTGATATCCACAATGTCACCCTACCTTTATTAATAGAAGAATTTGTAGAAAGGATGAGAATTCACGCTAGAAAAAGGAGAAGAGGAAAAGAGAAGGAGAAATCTACACATTTTGTTCTTCCTCATCTCAATCACAAGCTCTGGATAATGATTGTGGATATTAGATACAGTGGTCTAGAGTGATTAAACACATTTATAGAAAAAGATAACCCCACAAGTGATCACATGGAGAATGATTATTTATAAAATAAAAATGTAATAGCATCAAACAGGAAGTGTTATCTTTTTGATTAGTTCTTGTTTAGTAATTGTTAAATTCTGGTGTGCTATAGTCAACTATCAAAAAGGTATACAAGAATGGTAAGAAACTAACATCTTAATATTTTATTCTAATATTAGCTTAATTCTTGCTGTATTATACATATGTTGTTGTATTTGAGTTTTGCCTCAATTTCACATTCTATATTCTTACAGTATATAAGTTGAAAGAAGACTCCCTCTGGAAATATGCTATTTTTATTGCTAAGGGAAAAGAAGCCCGCTAATAGACCCAGACAAGGAGATAGAAATATTCCTCTAGAAATAGTCTTTGACCACTTCTGGTTCATTATTGTAAGCTGAAGTAAGTCACATGACCCAACTTGACTTTGCACAGTAGAGGTAAATGTCACCTACAGAAGCTGATGCAAGACATAGAGTAATATGCCAAGTTATGTGATCCTTGAGATAAAGAAGAAAATGAAGAGAACTATAATAGAATCAATCATACTTGCCATCACATGTCTCTGCAGGAAGGAAGGTATTAAGTAGCTTTGTTTCTAAAACTACTGAGATCTTCAAATCATGTCTTTTATTTTTGGATGTTACAGGAATTAGAGAACATTTTGATACTAAAACAGCATAAAATCTCAAAGAAAGCTGGAGTAATCATTTCAATATTACATTTTGTTCTGCTAGGAAAAGAAACCATTTAATAGACAATGCTTTATACTTTCTTACCTAGTATCTTTTTTTCCCCAGAACTGGATTTTGTTAATATATGTGAATATCCACCAGGATAAATGTCATTTTTCTACATCTTGTGCAGACAGCATAGTCAATTAGATGTAGGTGGGAGTTCATCAGTAGCACTTTTTTTAAAATTGCAAAAAATGTGGACAGGGAGGAAATATACATATTTTTCAACCATCATATTCCACTTCCTCCTTCTTCCTTCCTAGGAAACACACCCAATCAACAAAAAGGCGTAGATATTGGGCTCTTGACCTTGACAGTGGAAGCATAATGTTTTGGATGTCTGAGCTGTTAATAGTGTTTTCAATAATAATGTCACATGCAACAGCCCTATGTGTCCTGCAGGTAAACACTGTACTTCCTTAGTGATATGATAGGAATGTCAACCTTACTGGACTTAGTATTGTTTTCCACTTCCTTTTCTACGACCTGGCCCAAATTATAATACAAAGTAATGGAAAGAAAAAGTAATGTCATCTTAAGAAAGTCATTTAGGGTTCTGGGAATTTGGCTTCATGGTACAGTGATTGCTTAGCATGCATGAAAGCCTATGCTCAATTCCTCTATACCACATAAACAGAAAAAGAAACACTGGAAGTGGTGCTGTGCCTCAAGTGGTAGAGTGCTAGCCTTGAGCAAAAAAAAAGCAAAACGTCAGGAACATTTCCTTGGCCCTGAGTTCAAGCCCCAGGACTGGCAAAAATGTCACTTAGCTAGTAAATGCCGAATTGATGATCCATACTTGGAATGTATAATTGCTCCTTCCAACTATTACCTAACAGTAGTCCTTAATTCATTTTTTTACCTATATTAGGATACTGTGTTTTTTTTTATATAAAAAAAAAAAAAGCAAAAACCTTTTTTTAACAGGTCACGGCAATTAGTGTCAGGAATGTGATTAGATATCAGGTGAAGATTAATCCTGGAAATTCAAAGATTCCATGCTTTTGAGTGGTCACTTCTAATCACAATGAGAAGGATATCTAAGTGAGATTTGGAAATCTTTTTTGGTCAGTTATGGCACCAAAAAGGCAGAGGCTAATTAATAGTTTTAACAGAATTGAAGGAATAACTCCAGCTCAAAGAAATAAATGATAATAATAACTAAATTATACCAGAAACTGTTCTAGGGAACCATTTTGGATTATTGAAGAACTAGTTATCAACTAGGCTCATTCCTCATTGCCTTTAGCATTCTGAATCACTTAGGCTAGTTCTTAATCTCTGTGTGATAAGTTTTATCTCCTTCTATGTTGTTCTTTCATACCTGATATCCTTTGCTTTCTAAAAATCTCAGTCCTTCTCTATTTCTCTATGAACAATTCCTAATACTAAATAACACCTACACAGATGGCAGAGGATGCTAATGTAAGTGTCCCATAGTTCATAAGTCATTAATATAACAACATGGAAAAATGAGGACATATTTATTCCTACCTCAATTTTTCTGAAAAGCTGCAATGTCATCATTTGATTCAAATTTCCATTCTTTGTCTACATAGTGTCATTAAGTTCACTAAATTCAAATATGAGCCAGGTGCTAGCCAGGTGCAGTAATCCTAGCTACTCCGGAGGTTGAGACCAGAGGATTGTGGTTCAAAGCAAGACTGGTCAGGAGAGTCCATGAGACTTTTTTCTTCAATTAACCACCAGAAACCCGGAAGTGGTTCTGTAGCTAAGGTGGTAGAGCGCTCAACTTGAGCTGAAGAGCTGAGGGACAGTGCCCAAGATGAGAGTTCAAGCCCCACGACAAACAAAAAAAGTGCAAATTTGACTTTCAGTTTCCCCAAAAGGAACTATGAAGTTAATAGTAATCTTCCTAAGCATAAAAAATAATTCTGAAATGATTCAGTGCACCTACTTTAGCTGAGTTATTTAAGTTATGGCTTTTTGATGGATATATTCTATTATTTTAAAAATTATCAAATATTAGCTTTATAATAAACTTCTTCTAATATTTCTTGTTTCAAAAGAGAAGTCCATACAGTTGATGTCACCTGGTTTTCTCAGTTCAAAGCCAACCCAGGCAGGAGAGTCTGTCACATTCTTATCTCTAATTAAACACCAAAAAAGCCAGACTTGGGGTTTTAGCTCAAGCAGTAGTGTACTAGATTTGAGGGCAGGTAGACAAGAAAGACAACTGTTCAGGGAGAGGGTCCAGCCACTGAGTTCAATCCCCAGATCCAGAAAAATCTATACAAATGAAGAAGCAAACAAAAAACCCCACATATTTCTTCGAGACCATCCTTACAGCACTGGTTTGAGAAGAGGCTCCTTTTACTCACTGAATCCTGCTTTTTGGAATCCTCATTGCTATGGCAAACTCAGGACCAGATTAAAGGAATGGATAACTGACTTTTGCAACAAGAGAATCATCTCAGGAGTTAAATATCCATGCATAAGACACTTTAAAACCTCATGTCTTTGTTTCTTTGAAGTAGAATACTTTAAAATAAAGTTATTTTCTTTATTTTTCTATGCTGGCCTTCAAATGGCAAATTGTTTCCTTTTGTAATACTCTCAATTAGAAGTTTACAGAAAAGTTTTATGTGAGTAAAGAACACACTGGAACAAGTCAGAGACAGAGTTTCCTTCAAGCCTTGGATTATTTTCTTGTATAGTAAAAAGGACAGCACAAATTAACTTGAACTTGGTCATTTCCCTATATTCAATTCCTCTCTTGGAATCAATATCCACTTCCCATAACAGTTTCTTCCACTTACTTCCAGGAACAATCTATGGTGCTACTCCCGGTAAAATGAATATTTTCTGGCTTCATTGAACTAGCACAAGTACCTCTTTGGACATGAGGTAACACGTGTTTCAGAGACAACTTACTAATGAGAAAATATGGAATTGTCATGGTTTATAAAACATTATCCATGTACATATGGCCATATAAGATGATGTTAATAAAATGAACCCCAAGATAGAGACACAACTTGTTTTTTCTTTCTTGTTATTGTTTTAATGTACTAAATGTACTACGTGATTTTTTTGTTTCTCTTCTATTTTCTTCCTCCATGGTATAACCCCTGTTTTCACTGTATTTGATGTTTTTGACCTGCACCTTGCATGTACATTTTTTCTAATGTGGGGATGGGAAGGGAAATAAAACGCTGAAACAAAGATACAGTATGACCCATTGTAACAACGAGATGAACAAGACACTATGTTGAAAACGAACTTTAAAACTTGGGGATGAGAGGGGGAAGTTTGGATGGTGGGGAGAAAAAAGATGGCAGGGGAAAAACAAAGAGGAGGTAACAATGTTCATTAGATAATGTACTTATTAACTTACTTATGTAACTAACCCCTCTGTACATCATTTTCAAAATAAAAAACATGGAAAAAATTATCCTGGAGTACATTAAGTTGAAATTTCCTATGCTCTGTAAATTAAGACCGATTTTAAGTGGGAAGAAGATTCTCAGAAACCTTTTTTTGTGAGTGTGTGTGTTGTTCATTATTTCCCAAGTGTACATAGGTAACAGTAGGAGATACAATAAGAATAATAGGAGAAAGAGAAGTTCTGTGTTTAAGTATAATGGTCCAATACACTATAGAAGACTCTGCAAATAAGACAACTTTGAAACAATGAAGCCAAGGCCAGTATGTAGATCTATGGGAGTGATATAGAGAAAGCATTACTACTAATGAAACATGAAGGATAAGGCCACTCTCTTTCACCTACTAACTCTAAATCATGGTAGCTAATCATGCACATTTGTAAAAAGTAGAATGGAAGAATAATTCTGGTTCCAAGCAAGTCAGCTATAAGAGTATGGACTTAATTGGGACAAAAAAGTCCATGTTGAGAAAGCAGGAATTAATTATACTGGCAATGAACTGGTGGTTAAGATCATATTTCTTTTTTTCTTTCTTTTTCTTTTTCTTTCTTTCTTTCATTTGTTTGGATGGTTGTGGGGCTTGAAGTCTGGGCCTCCACTCTTTAGCTCAAAGCTAGCGCTCTACCTCTTGAGCCACAGTGCTACTACCAGTTTTCTGGTGGTTAATTGGAGATAAGTGCCTCAGAAACTTTCCTACTCATGCTGGATTTGAACTGCAATTCTCAGATCTCAGCCTCGTGAGTAGCTAGCATTATAGGCGTGAGACACCAGCATCCCACTTAACATCACATTTCTAACAGTGTACATTCAGTATATGTAATGTGTATGTTCCTCTATCTTTATATGAACTCGAGTTAAAAATCTGGGCTACAGCTTTTGCGCTCACAAAAAATGTTTCTAGTTTAAAAGTTGATACTCCTGGAAAAATAGAACCTAAGAATGTAAAGGAGTCTGGGAAGTTCAATTTGCATCCAGGCTGGGAGAACAGTCTTTGAGACACTATTTATAATTACCAGCCAAAAGCTGCATTGGAAGAATGGTTCATGTGATGGAATACTAGTTATGAGCAAGATTGCTGAATAGAGCTTGAGGTTTTTACATATATATACAAACATGCACATACACACAGAGACACTTATATGTGCAAACACACATATGAAACAACTCCCAGAATGTGTAGAAATGTTAGAAAATAAAAAAAAATATGTCCTAAGGCTAGAATCAAGTGATAATTTTTTAATATTAGAAAGTCCTCAAGTGAAATTTCCTCCAAAACGCTTGAGAATATTACATAGTTAAGGACCAGAGATAGTAAGAAAGTCAAGTAATCGTTATTGAAGGGGTTGGATCCATGGAGGAATGAATCAGAGACTCCTGCAGGTGTGTCTGAAAATGTTCGTATCCTGCGTCAAATGTTGGAAGATCTTCGAAAATATTTCATAAATATTTTGAGCCAACAGTCTTTTGAAAAATATTATCGGAGAAGTTCAGAAATGCTAGTCTGTATCAAGATTAAATAAACTAGCAAAGTATGGTAGGACAAGGAGATACAAGCCTGGAATTTTAGCATCAGATTAAGACAGAAGATTAGAGAGTGGAATTATATAGTGATACCTTCCCTGGACTAGGAAATATAATTTTGTCTCAATAAAACAAAACAAGAAAGGAATAAAAAACAAGAAAGGAATATACAGTTGCAAGTTTGGGCTAATTTTGTCATTATGTTTTAAGAAGTCAATTTTCCTATTAAAATACAACTCATATATAATCCTCAGTTGTGTTTTAAATGCTGTCATCATTACAGAAGATTCCTAGATGCAAAATAGCTCATGATTCCCAACCAAAAATTTGAAAAAGTAAGCATCATTCTGTTGGATACCAAAGAAATGATGGATTACAAAAGCTTAAGGCTTTCATCTAATTTAAGACTTTGTAGACCTGGCTAAATTAGAATTTAGATTTAAAAAAAATACTTTTGTTTGTAATTTTTCTTTGTAATTTCATATTCTATTTCATATTCTATAGGATAGAAGATTTAATTCACAAATTCACAAATGATTCTGGCATTCTATTTGCCTAAAATATTCTTTCAAGTGAGGTATAATTAGAACTTAGTTAATAGATAATTGCAACAGTTCCTGTGTAACATGATAATGTGAATAATCTAGACAAAGTTGCCAACAATTTTATGATATTAATTTATAAATTTAGAAAAGGCAGAATTTTTTGAGACTTTGGTGCACTATGGTATGAATAGAGTAATTGTGTGACATCCTTTTTCTTCTACCTATATATAACACAGGAAGAAATTTCCTTAATTACATACCTTTGTATACAATGAGAAAAATGCTAGGTTTGGGGTTTGTTTTTATTTTGTTTTTGTTGTTTGCTTTGTCCTAGGGCTTAAATTGTGGACTGGGGGACTGTCCCTGAGAATGTTGTGCTCAAGGCTACTGTTCTTCCACTTGAACAACAGTGCTACTTGTGTCTGGCTTTTCATGAGCAGCTTATTGGAGATAAGAATCTAAGTAACCTTCCTGCCTGGGTGGGCTTTGAACCATAAGCTTCACATATTCATATTCAGATCTCCTGAATATCTGTGATAGATAAAAATATAGCTATAAATAATATTTGCATGTGTGTGTTTTGATCTCAAGAATACCACTGGAGGGAAAATGATGCAGCAAAGTTTAGTGTAGCATTCTTTCCCCAATAAGAAGGGCATCACATTAGCAGAAAAGTAGTATTTTTTCACAATAATGACAAACTAGTCCTGATGGGAATTTAGGGAATTTTAAGGTCCACCTTACTAGTTGGAAACTGTTGGGCTAGGATGATTTTACAGCATAAAAACTTAGGATTGATGGTCATAGAAATAATAGTTTACTCTGATGAACATATGTTTACATTTGAGGAATTTATTATAGATACTTCACAGTTTTATCTTCTACCAGAATGTGGCTATTTTTTCTGTTGACTTTTAAATATGTACTCCCCCCCCCACTGGAAACTGCATTTATTGCAGAATAAAATGCAAACAGGTACTGTTTTGAATGTCTCTGGAATAGCGTGTTGAGAATTTGAAAATGAGTAGTTAGTAGTCATAGGAATGTTGAAGAACACATATATTCTCTCCTCTTAACAATTATTCAGTTTTCAAAGTTAGGAGTTTCCATAGAATTTAACTGTTTTCTGTTTTAGTATGACAATACTAAAATAATGTTTTTTTCCAAAATAATGGCAAGTTGATGACCCTCTGATAAAGGGATAATTAATACAAATTAGAAGACAAATAGGGTTCATTTTTTAAAAAAAGTAATACACATAGAATAATATTTACTATACCAACATAGTGAAATTATATTTTAAGTAGCTTATTTTTTAATTTGATTTTATTGTCAAGGTGATATATAGAAGGGGTCGCAGTAATTGTAAGGTAGTAAATACATAGCATGTTGAACTTTTTACCTCCTCCCTCATTTTTCTCATAATTTTCCTAAACCCCAATACCCCTTAAAAATTGTAATGTAAATTTCCAACAAGTCTTGTGAGTATTGCTATTGCACTGGTTTTTCTTTTGCCCTTTGTCTTTCCATTTTTTTGTTCCTCTTTCCTTGCCAAATTAAGATATGTGTATATACAATACACAGGATCCCGAAATCAAATACAGCAGAGGATAAACCATAGGGGAAAACACAAAAGAAAAAAGAAATCACATTGTACATCAAAAACAACAACCACAAAGAAAAACCTCTGTTTCCATTTCTAGGACTTTATTTTGCTCAGCATTATCTTATATGGTCATATAAACATAACTATTGAGACATTCGGCTCATCTGGTAGGACTATCCTAGACATTTCCTACTTATTACAAATGAGGGAAACCATGGAATCTCTTTGTGTCTTGCTTATTTTACTTAGTAGGATATTTCCAAGTCTTTCCATTTCCTTATGAATTAGAAGCATAGAATTCCACCGAGTGTGTGTGTGTGTGTGTGTGTGTGTGTGTGTGTGTGTGTGTGTGTGTGTGTGTGTGTAACATTTTGTCAATTCGTCCATCAACTGAGTGGCATATTGGTTTAAGACATGATTGCAAGTAGGTATCACTTAGGGTCATTAAAAAATGACAGATGCCACTTCCCCAGACATTCTAAAGGCATGATTTCTAAGTAAGGCAGGATTTTATGGTTGCACAAGTGTTGAGATATCTGGATGAGTCTATGTATATCTTGCACTGAATTAGGCAGGAAGATATCCAATATTATATAGGATAAAAATGCTAGTGACAAAATATTCCCTTGAGAAATATATAGGAGGTTGCCTGAAGTATGAAGTAGTTGAGATAATTTTGAAGAATTTAGAAATGCAAGCTCAGGTATGTCTCTTTAAATAATAATTATGTAAGTCGAAGGGCAAAAGAAGAGGAAGAGAAGAAAATAACTGACATCAGATAATTGTCCCAAATCAGAGTATAAAACATAATCAATAACTTTCAAGTTAAAAAGAGACCAATATAATATGTCTCACTTAATTTAGGTACATGCAAAATATTTACTTGGCTTTTTCCTACTTTAATGCTCTAAAATAAATGAAGACATAGAAAAGTTATGTGATTGCCATTATTTCAACTTGAACACTAACTGTGATGAGCCCTCTTTTTCTCACTTTGCACTTCGAAAATAGTAGCTAAGTTGATGATGTTGTGGCTGACTAGAGGTAGACTAAGGAGCTTCTACTTGTACAATTATCCCAGAATAGTTTAAAGCAGTTTTTCTCTCAAGATATCCAACTACATTTTCTGAAGTTGTGCTTTGAACACACCCTCACACTTGAGCAGATTATTTGAAATTATACTTCAGCATTTCCTTAGCACATTCTACTTTGTGCCTTTGACTTTTTTGCACATTCCTTTTGACTTCATAGTTGCTCTATTTCCATTTCATCTGTAAAAACTGCTAAGAACATTGTTCAACTACCACTTCTTGTTTGCACATGCCCAGTCTATGTATGAAGGTATTTTGTACATGTTAAGCAATAGGGTAGTACTCACTCTCTGAGGAGAAAAGTTCCACATTATGCCCACATTAGAGGGCATAGAATTTAAAGCTTTTTGAGACAAACAGTGATATTAGAATTGAAAGGCTCCTTAGGGACATTTTCTTGGAGCTCATTAGTTTACCCAGGAGAAATAAAAATATGCACAAAACATGGAGCTTATTAGTAAGTATCCGAATTAACACTAGATCCTACATGTTGTGTTAATACAAGTCACCATTGTATTATTGTTACATCAGAAGCCTTCCCTACTTACAAATATGGATTAGAAAATGAAAGAAAGGCATTAAAGCAAAATGTCTTATCTTTTTAGGCATTTAATCCTAGTGGTGAGGGTAAAGTCTGAACTCTTCCATTCAATAAAGGTTTAAAGTTTATAAGAGTACTTCCTACATATAAGAATTTGTGGCATGCTGATTAACAGGGTTATTTCAGCATGAAGATATCCCTAACAAGAACTAGATTAATAGAGTATAGGACAGTTATGATGTGTCAATCAGTCATTTTCTATTCTAAAGAAGAATCAATTGGAGGAGTGTTCAGTAACATCAGTAACATCAGTGTTACTTGTCCTAGATTTATAATGAATAGGCTGAAAAAATATTCAAACATATCTAAAGATATTTCAATAAAATCCCAAACTGATGTGGATACATGTGTCACTCATTGGAACTGTAGACAAATTAGTCTTATCTGTGCTGTAGTTCAATCTATAATCACCTGGCTAAACAAACTCTTCAAAAATATTCACAGAATTCCTCTTAGTAAAGATCATGAGTTATATCTGTACAATTCTTCTAAGGTCAGGATAAAAGCATTTGTTCCCAGCATTTAAAATCAACAGGATCTGTTGAATTCATGGATCCAGAATTTTATGACTTCACATTCATATCTCAAAATTTTATTAATATGACTTCCACCAAAACACTGTTCTTTTTGAACTTGTCTATGTCCTTTTAGTGTTCAAATCTAAATAGTATATTTCCTTCAATATCTTCCTGACAATTCTTTCCCTCCTTTACTTCTGTAAATTTGTTTTTATTACTTTCTTGTTTCCTTATTTATCTCTTTCTTCTATTTTTGTCCACTATGATGCTCACATTGCTCACATTTGTGTCAGAACTTTCCTTTTCCTCTTCCCTTTAATAATGCCCCAGATATTATTATTCTTTTTCATATTAATGGTCGTTGATATTTTAATGATGTCTAAAAAGACTTATCTATGCATCCGTTTAACATAAATTTTAGAACTATCAGAGAATTTTTTCCTCTAAATCCATCATTTCCACCTGTAGTCCTTATTACCAAGAATATTACTAACATGGTTGTCAGTCAGAGACGTGGAAGAACTTTAGATTTCTTCTTATCCTTCTACTTCCGTCCATTAGATAAGATGAATGATCAAGATTTTCTCAGTTTCTGTCACTAATATAATTTCTATGTACTCCTTTTTATGCCCCTGAAACTGGTCTGTTTCAAATTCTCATCATTGGTCACTTAGTCCTAAAACATCCGGTTACATAGTATGCTTTTTCCCCATAGACTTTTCATATTATTCCTCTCCATCACCAAATTACTGCTCCATGTAAGCCCACAGAGTGAAGATCTCAGAAACAAATTCTAGTATCATTATTTACTCACTACATTGACTGTTAGCATTACATTTCTTATCTGTAAATGGATATAATCTACCAGAAATATTGAAGAATATATTTGTTGACTTCTAGAGTAAGAAAAAGAACAGTGAAGAGTCCTTACATTTTCCACCTTACCTTACAAATAAGAAAAGAGTCAAATTCAGTTTGTTGGTTTAAAATCACAAATTTTTTCATGCAGAAACAAAAATAAGTCATAATCAGGCTACACTGTGGCCATAATCCTCATCAAAATTATTATCACCATAAGTGCTAATTATTGAAACTCTGATATGTGTCTATGACTTTGCTATTATTTGTCTTTTGATTAATACTTTTAATGTTACAACTGTGCATACATCCATTTTAAAATTTTGAACAAATAAAGAAACAAAAAAAACTAAACCATATCAGGTAGCTTGACTATGTGCTTATAACAAATTATGGAATAGATTTTTGAAACATTGCAAATTCCTAACCAGTATGAATTAATTTCCTCTCTCTCCGTCACTACACACAAATATTTAAGAGTTTGAACAGAACGTTTTTCAAGTGATATACTGTAAATGTTACTACAATATCATGTGTATATCTAAAATTTCCTTTAAAGTAATAATCTCCACTTTCAAATCAAGTATTAGTTATTTTATTCTTGGAAACTTTTAGGTAAAGACTGTATATCTTTGAAATGAAAAAGGTCAAAATAGTAGCATAAAAATTTTAGAAGGAGTCTGTCTTCAGAAATACATATATATATATATATATATGTATATATACGTTATGTGCAGAAAGACATACATTTTTAGAGATTATTTTTCATCAGAAATATGTACAAATATCTAAATTTCTGTGCAGAACCATGTACATTATAGTGAAAGGTACACCTTAAAACATAATTAAAATTTAAAAAAATACATCAAACCAAATGCCAGTGACTCATGCTTATAATTTGAGCTATTCTGGGGGCTGAGATCGTAGAATTGTGTTCGAAACTAGCCCAGACAGAAAAGTACTTGTTAGAGTCTTATCTCCATTAATCACTAAAAACAGGAATTAGCTCTGTGCTTCAAGTTGTGGAGTGCTGGCCTTGAGCATAAAAAGCCTTAGAGACAATGCCAAAGTCTTGCAAACAAGAACAACAACAAGAAAATGTATCACATTAATTTCACAAAAGCAAATTTTAACTGCTGTGACTATTTCTTAGAAACATGAATACATGTCCCTGGAAAATGTTAAGTAAAAGTATAGAATATTTACTTCTATGTTAAAGACATGACTATTTAGATTGTTTAAGATATTTAGGTGATGATTAGGAATTAGGAATAATGAGAGTTGGGTAATAGATTGGGACGGGACTTTTATTCCATTTACAGTAGTAATAAAATGATATGTGTAATGATTATATAAACTTATTCTTGCTTGGTATATGAATTATATTAAGTGATAAACATTTTAAAATGATTTCCAATGCAAAGGATTATCAGTTCTTTTTTAATTTCAAAACAATTAAGAAATGTATTCCAAGGCTAGTTTGCTCTAAGACTATATTTGTTTTCTAAAATTAATTTAGGAAGGAGTTAAGATTTAGATAACTCTGCACAGCAGAGGAGAGTGAGAGGGGATAGAATGATGGACCACATAGGAGCTGTATGTCATTGGTACTGTATTTCAAAAAACAGAAAGACTTCAGAGAAGAGAAAGTGGAATATAAGGTGTCCTGAATCAAGTTTCGTTTTAATCCACCTAATAGTTTTGACTGAGAGTCAGAGAACATGGGAAAATAGAAAATAAAATAGAAAATAAAGCATTGTAAAAACCTGTTACAAGGTAAGGAAATTGTAATAGGAAGATGATAATTTCCAAATAAATAAAAGAAAGAACAGGTAAACTCTAAAGGGAAAAAGAATGAAGAGAGAAAAGAAGCAAAGTAAAACCTTCATCAACAACAAACACAAGAGTTTGGAAGTGGAAAGGCAGTAGAAATATTGTAAATAACAATAAAATAACAATAAAAATTGCTAACGTAGATAGAAGATGGATCACACTTTATTATATATGATTTTGAATTCATAGGAAATGAAAATTTTAAAGTCATAATTTAAAGCAGTATTTGAATTATAACTAGACAGTATATCTCAGTGGTAAAACATTGGCCTAACGTGTGAAGCAATGGTGTGATCGCCCACACATTACAAAGTACACACAAAGCACCCACACAAAAAACCCACATTAACACAGACACACACACAATTTGGAATATTGATATTAACATATTAAACAGAGGAAATTATCACAAATAGTAAAAATATGTTAATATGAAATCATATTACTGCTCATACTATTTAAAAGTTTAGTAGAAATAAAATAGTCACAATATACTTGGATTCTTATAGATCAACTAAATTGAAAATTAAGAAATAGAAGACATGAGAACCTTTGCAAACAAGTTTTAAATAATAAACATTTTGAAACATGTATACTTTTATTTTGGCAGAAAATTGATTTTAATGGTATTTTAACTCAAGATTTAAAATATGATAACCAGGTGCTCTATATCTCGCTAGAGATGGCTATATTTCTAATCATTTCATTCTGGATACTTTTATAATAAGGTCTCATCATTTCAAAGCCTCTCCCGAATCACAAACCCTACTAATACTTCCCACCATAGCTAGAAAAATGGAAGGCACAAATCACCATGCCCTGCTCAAACATTTTTTTAATTCAAGTACAAATATTTCCAAAAAGTGACCAGGTAATGAAGCCTTCTTAATAAAGTATGTGCTTCTTGAAAACACAGTAACGACAAATATGTTTAGAACTACAAGAAATTAAATTTATTTAAATTCACCAACCATATAAAAATTAAGAAAATAATTTTTAAATATTCATGTTAAATATTTTAAAAGCAAAATATGTGTCTAAATAATTTACATGTGTAAAACTCATGCAAAATTAAATTAATTAATCCTATGACTGAAAAAAGAATTACTCTAAAGAAACAAAAGAAAATAATTAAATTCAAAATTTGAAATTTAGAAAATAAAATAAAATGCATTCTTTAGTTGACTTAAGTAACTGTAAACCCTCTGTATATCAATTTAATAATAAAAAATGCATGAACAAAGAAAGCAAAAATACCTATTGATCAATAGCAACAGCTAAAGCATCAGTATTTCTTTCTTTTACTGTACAAGAAAATCGATGGAGGGGATAACAATGTTCTTTCCATTAAAAAAAATACACATTGCCTTACTTATGTAACTCTAACCCCTTCGTACATTACCTTTACAATAAAATTAAATTAAAGTTAAAAATAAACTAAATAATATAACAATTAAGAATTCTTAGCCGGGCGCTGGTGGCTCACGCCTGTAATCCTAGCTACTCAGGAAGCTGAGATCTGAGGATTGCGGTTCAAAGCCAGCCCGGGCAGGAGAGACCGTGAGACTCCTATCTCCAATAAACCACCAGAAAACCGGAAGTGGCACTGTAGCTCAAGTGGTAGAGCTCTCGCCTTGAGCTGAAGAGCTGAGGGACAGCGCCCAGGCCCAGACTTCAAGCCCCACGACCGACCAAAAAAAAAACAAAAAACAAAAAATAAACAAACAAAAAAAAGAATTCTTAGAAGCCATTGTTTAAAAACTTTGTAAAAAGCTGCCCTAAATACCCAAGGAATATACTTTGATGATACTATTTAAATACTTAAACTTCAGCAAAGAAGCAAAATTTTACAAATGTTACAAAGTAAAATAATAAATCAGAATATATTACTATTAATAAAAATCATAAGATGAATTTATAGTGGTAGTCAAATATGTGAGAAATGAGACAAATTGCCATCCGTTTGCAGTTAATAATTGAGAAAGAATTTTCTAGGTCTTTTAAATTTATCTTAAGATAATGAAGAAACGATTTTGTCACATATGTGATAATCAGATAAAGATGATATTAAACCAAAGAACAGATTGTACTAAGTTTTGGGATGTTAATATATTTACCTATTTTGGTTGTGGGTAATTGTGGGGATTTCAACTTGGAGTATTGTTCTTTCTAAGCTGGCATCATATCAGTGGTTAATTTTAGAATAGGGGTTCCCTTTCCACAAGAACTTGCACCCGATCTGTCCTTTTAGCCTTCCCATTATCAATGGCATCAGAGTTGCAACCAATTGGTCTAGCTGCCTACCTTGGCTGGCCTGGATTCTGCAGTCCTTCCAATCTTAACCTCTAGATAGCGCAGGATGGTTGAAATGATTCAGTCACCCAGCAACACATTGAGAAGGAAGTCCACTAAACTTTTGGTTTGGGTTCTGTTCTCAAGCCTCCTAAGTAGTTAAGATTAGAGATGGGAGCCCTTGGTGCCAAACAGTAACAATATTTTTAAAGCAACTAGACATATATATGAGTTAGGCTTGTGATTACCTCAGGAAAAGAATAAAAAAGCAGTGAAGCATAACGGACAGTCAGAATTTTAACTAGCTACTCAGAGGCTGAATCAGCTTAGCTAGCTACTCAGGAGGCTGAGATCTGAAGACCACTGTTCAAAGCCAGTCCAATCATGAAAATACATGTGATTATCTCCAAAACATCAGAATACAGCAATGGCTCGAGTGGTAAAACACTATCCTTGGGCACAGAAGCTTAGGGATAGTGACCAGGCACTATCAAGCTTCAGGAATGATGAATACATGCATGAGTACCTGCACATGTGCGTGTGCATACACACGTGCGCGTGAACACACAAACACACCAATGAGTATTTCAATGTGACCTTCTTCGTTTTTTATCTTGCTGTATCCTATTGCCATGTATTAGTTCACAAATTAACAAAATCAGTTAAGCAGCTATTTACATCAACTCATCATGTTTCTCTAAAGTCTATTCTCTTTTTGCAAGCCTGCTTTTATTTGACCCAAAAGTAAAGTATTCAGGAGGGCAATTCATCTCCCTTAACTCTGTAGTATTGCATGATTGTTTAGGTTCTTCCTAGCTATATGATTTTGTGAAATTCTGCATCAAACAGCGTATTTCTTTCACCAGAAGGGAAGCCTCTGTCAAACAATTCATAATAGGTTTTTCTCCACCTGGCAAGCATCTGTAGTTTTATTATCTTCATATATTTCATGATCTGTCTGTGTATGCTAAAGACTGTTGTGAAAATAAAAAGACCCTTCTCAGCACTTAGCATTCATATAACATTCATAGGTATGAAGGTGTTTAAATATTATTGAAATTGCTTTGGAATAAATAATGTTGACCTTGACTATCTTGAGAAAGAAGAATTGGTTTCTCAGCACTTAGGTAAGAACGTTAGTGAAAGAAACAAAAGGAAAGTTTGGAACAACTCAACACATACATTCAAATGAAAAAAACAACCCAAGAAAACACAAATTAATTCAGTACTCAAAAACCTGCAAGAAATGCAAAGATTTAAAAAAAAATCAGCTATGATAAGCTTTTGAAAATCCTGACTACATGGGAGTCTACTGTTGTGAGGACAGTGGTTAAAACTTAGACTGGACAGAAAGATCTGTACACAATGCCATGCACCTGTTATTCTAAATTCCAGGAAGAATAACATAAAGTGGACTGAGCCCAAGATCATACACAAGAAGGAAGCCCGATTCTATTTGAAAAATAATCAGACTAATTTAGGGCTGGGGGCATGACAAAAGGGTAAGAACACCCATTTAGGAGATACAAGACACTCAATGCAAACTATATTGTGGTTATTGAAGAAAAAAGCTATGACTTTAAATAATTGGAATGATTGTAAGATTTGAGTATTTCAGTGGAGAAAAAACCCATGAGAGAGATAGAGTGAACACATGTTGTGATCCTTTCTACTTAAGCTATAATGTTGTGTGGTACTCCAGACATAACAGAGTTATCTTGCAAATGAGCATGGATGTGCATTTGGGTGATGGAAATACTCTACTTACACAGGTGTAAATTAGATTTTTTGGCTAGATTATAGTTCTTGAACTAAGAGTCTGTGTGATGTCCCTGACCTTTTTCGCTCAAGGCTACCACTCTACTACTTTGAGCCACAGTTCCAATTCTGATTTTCGGTTCGTTGTTTGGAGATAATAGTCTCATGGACTTACTTGCCCAAGATGGCTTCAAATCAGGATCGTCAGATCTCATCCTCCTGAGTAATCAAGATTCCAGGCATAAGCTGTCTATTTTTTAAATAATTTAGTAAATCATACAGTTACAGAAGTTATAAATTATCATTACAACCTGTGTAACAGATGTGTGTGTGTGTGTATCAATGCATAAAGATAGAAGTATTTTAACGTATCTTTGTATCTACAGTAGATTTATGAAAAATCAACCTTTGTTGTAAAATAAAATAGAAACAAAAGTTATTAATGAGGAAAACAAAGGGAATTGTCACATGTTTCTTGTTGTTGAATGGAATATGAATTGCGAGAATCAGTTTGGGAAAACCATCTTAATTTAACAAAATGGGTAATGGGTATTAATTCCAATCTCTCTATTTGCCCATATTGTGCATCCTCACACATGAGTGTCAAAACCAAACCACAATTTTTGCTTTTGTATTTAATGCACCTGTTATAATTTAGGGGATTGATGAAGTAATCAAAAAATGATTAAAATAATAGTAAGTGAGGCTATGAGTTAGAGCTGAAAATGTTTTTAAATATGATAATAGCTAATTAAATGGAATTTATCTTACTTTTCCTCTATTGTCATGTCCCTCATTCCCAAATTATAAAAGTACATAGAAGGTTCTTACTAAATTATGTGTACAATCATGAAAAAAATGTATTGCACAGTGTGGTTTTAGCTTATTGAGACCTGTAGGGTGTAGTATGTTTTTGAGGACTTGCAAAAAGTTGTGATGGAGATGAAAGGAGGGATGTGCTTATTCTGGAAAATTGCTTAGAGGATTGCTCCCAGAAAGATAGTGACGAATTCTTCCTAAAGATACAGTAAAATCACTTTCACAACCATGTTCACTGCTGCATATTTACTGTAGCCAAGTTATGAAAACAGCCCACAAGCCTTATGGTGGAGGAATGGTTGGAGAAAGTGGGGCACATATACACAATTGGATTGCACCCATCCATTATGAAGACTGTTACATAATTTGCAAAGAAATAGATAGATCTAAAAATATGTTAAGTAAATTAAGTCAGAGCCAGACACACAAAGGACCCATGTTCTGTCGTGTATTTGGAACATAGGTCTTTATGCAAGTTTACACAATAGTATTGCAGAAGAGTATTTAAAATGTGTAATTTCTTATAAAATTGAACATTTATTCCAACAAAATGAACACCAAGAAGCTATCATTTGGCAGATATGAGAAAGTCAAAGGGAAGGAATAAAGAGAATTATGGACGAAGAGAGGGAATGTATAATATTCAATGCAGACACTAGAAGAAATGAAAGTGGGGTGAGGTTTGGAAGGGTGTGGGAAAGTTATGTAAAGATCCATTGTACTTATAAACTGATTTATTGAATGGAAATTCCTTCATACGACAATTTAATAAAAATATAACTAAAAACAATGGAATCGTGGCTGGGAAGGTGGCTCAGTGGTAGAGAGCTTGCCTTACATGCCTAAGGCCCTGGGTTCGATCCCTCAGCACCACATAAGCAAAATGTAAAAAGCCGGAAGTGGCGCTGTGGTTCAAGTGGTAGAGAGCTAGCCTTGAGCTGAAGAGCTAAGGAACAGCTCCCAGGCCCAGCGTTCTGGACCCACGACAGGACCGCCTCCCCCCCCACCCAAAAAAAAAAAACAAAACAATGGAGACATTTGAATCTTAAACTGTGTTCTCTTAAACCATGAGTCAAAATAATAGTTTCCTTCTCAGAAATTTTCTTTGCAGTTTTTTTCCTCAAAATGACATAAAAGTGACCAACAAAATGAATGTCAATACATCACATTGCGTATCCTAAAGAGACACAATATAAAAATCACAGTAAAAATGTTAGAATTCATCACATAATAAAATAACAGGGAGAAAGGATCAAATGCTGATTGTTTTTCCAAGTACGTTACCCATGGTATCTAATTTAATCCTCACAATAATCCCATAAAGTAGAACTACTTCCATTTCTAATTCTGAGATGATGATATTGAAGTTTTCAGAGTTGGAATTACTAGTACAAAATTGCACAAATGGTAAATCGTAGCCTGCGCCCCATTCCCTCCGTATGAAATAACTTCATTCTAATTTATGACTAAAATACCAGCACTTAGTCCACTAATTCTAGGAAAATTTCCCAGAATTATTGTCCACATTCTAATGATATTTCCCTTTATCTTTGTTAGAAAATAGGAAACTAAGCGGGATGCCGGTGGCTCCTCCTGTAACCCTAACTACTCATGAGGCTGAGATCTGAGGAATGCAGTTCAAAGCCAGCCCAGGCAGGATAGTCTGAGCGATTCTTATCTATAATAAACAGCTAGTAAACCAGAAGTGGCACTGTAGCTGAAGTGGTACAGTGATCAACTTGAGTGAAAGAACACAGGGACAGTACCCAAGCCCAGAGTTCAAGCGCCATGACCAACCAAAAAAAAAAAAAAAGAAAGAAAAAAAGGAAATAAGTAACTGTAATATGAAAACTCCAAGTTCATAATCGATTTATACCTCCCTGGAGAAAGGAACTGCTAAACTATAACATTCTTGATTTCTAGCTCAAAATTTTAGAAATCATATTCTATCCCATGACAACACTGCATTGCCTGGGGACCCTCATCTCTGTTTAACACAATCATACTGAAAGAATAACCTCCCCAATTCCTGATGGAAACAGACTGCAGGTCTATAGACCAATCATTTCCACATTGTAGCTCAGATAAGTTGTTTACCATTAGAAGTATTTTGATTACTTTTTATACCCAACATTTTGAGAGAAATGTAGTACTTTAAAATGCTATTAAAGCAAGACTGATATAAAAATCACCTTTGACCCCAGATAATTATTTTACCTTTCATATACCCAAAAATGCAGTCTTAACTATCATTAATGTTAGGAACGAGAGGTTAAAAATCATAGACACCAAGACCTAAGCATCAATTAAATACTCTCCAACTTGTGAATACAATTGGTTTAAAAAGACATCAATACTACTGCACGTTTTTCAAAATTTCTTGTGTTACTGAAGATTCAATCATAAAATATTAACACTTGAAAACAACTCATTTTCTTGAAAGTAGGACACAAAACACAAGATTAATCCTAATCATTTTCAAATACCTTTATTTTTCTACACATTCACTCTTATAATTATAAAGAGTATGAAACTAACTGAAGTACAGAGCCACAAAGGAAATAATTTAACTGCATCATCTACATTCAAAAAACTGTTACTAGAAAACAAAATTATACTAATAATTAGCTTACCAAATTCACTTTTATTCAATTTCATTTACTTTCATAAAAACTGGGTTTTCATAAAATGATAGATAAAAAAGCCTATATACCCACTTACATCTTCAGATCTTAACAATATTTATTTCAGAAATGTCTTTAGCTCTATAGTCAATGAACTGAAATAATACTGAAATATTCAAAGGCTTTTCAGAAATTGCAAGACTCGCTTTGGGTTGTTATGTATATTGGAAAAGATATTCGAAAAGCCTTATTTGTTAAAGTTGTGATAGTTACTCCCACAAAAGAGCCATTAGTGAAGATCCAATTGCATGTACAAAACAACTTCAAATGCATCCACAATCTGGAGGTGACACAGGCTTTTTGTTTGTCTGTTTTTGAAAGGTATATCTAACAAGCATATCCACAATACTGATTTTCAGTCAATTTGATGGGATATTCAAACCTAATAAATACAGTGTTGATTATCTTAGTGAGAATAGATATGATGTTACAAAGAATGTTATTTTCAACAGAAATCTGGAAAGAGTTTATCCACCTTGTGTTTCATGGGAATAACCCGAGAGTAATACCTGTTTGGTCAAGTATGTCAAACTCACTCCATGAGTATATCTTAAAAGTATAACGAATTTAAGAGGTCAAATACATATTTTGTACTGACAGTCATCTTATAGCACTAACTTACTACCTAATTATATCTGCATCTTCTTACCTAACATATAATAAGAGCTGAAATTGATCTCTTTTATCTAACTTAATGTTGTATATGCTTTGATTATGATGATGTTATTATTTGAAAATAAAATGTACAGAAGAGTGGCTCCACAGAAATGACATGACAAAACACTGATAAATAAAAGCATTGCAACAAAGTTAGCTCTTTTCAGCCTCTCCCTGTCCACATTGGCAAGCAACATTGCAACAGCACACTCACACATATACACATACACACATGTGTGCACATGTACACACATATATATGCATGCTAAATTCAGGGTTTAATACAAAAAAGTACAAATAAAATATTAGTGATTTGGACAAACATTAATTTGCCTTATTACAAAATAATACACAATCCAGTCACCATGGGTGTTACATTTTACTTGCCTCGCCACATGTGACCACTTAATTTATTTTAATTCATTCATTCATTCATTTGTTTTGTGCTAATACTAGCCTTGAATTCAGGACCTGGTTCTGTCCCAGAATTTGTTGTTTTTTTGTTTTAGTTTTCTCAAGCCTAGAATTTTACTGCTTGTCCCACAGCTCCATTTCTAGCTTTTGCTGGTTACTTTCAAATCAGAATCTAATGGATGTTTTTTGCTTGGTATGGTTTCAAACCACAATCCTCAGATTTCATCTTTCTGATTAGCTAGGATAAACACATGAGCCACCAGTGTGGCTTCTAGATTTTCCTCTATAGCTATCTAATACACATACTTAGATAGTAATTTAAAACTTAGAGTATAGAAGCAAGTTGTACAGTGATGATATTGTCCTGTCAGAAATTTAAGCTAGTAAATTTCTTCTTAAAACCATGAACAAAAATACCATGATATAAGAAAACTCACTATTGAACACATGAGCTTTAAGAGTTTTCTAATAGATCCATTATTTGTTACTCAACATTAGAAAAAAACTGTATAATGCAGTAGTAAAAAAAAGTCTTTTGTAGGAATACTTAATTACCTTATTTTTAAAGACACCTGTTTTCATCTAAAAAAGTAGGCCTGTCTATTGACTTCATGTGATTTTGATGGTTGAAGGTCCTTAATGAGAAGTCAAAGTGTATTACTAATCCTTTGCTATCAATTAAATCTCACCTTTTCTTCTTGGAACATATAATGATTAAAGCAATAGTTCATAATCAGCAAGCAATAGTTCAGATTCACACTTTCAGTGCAAGTGGATCACTAGTAATTAATCCTTGATACCATTTTCCACAAAGTTTTGTCCCAGATACAATCGGTCTGCCTTCTCTAGCTGCTTTCCTAGCCTGGACCTATTCCTTCACTCTACAGGAAAAGTGATATTCAACTGATTTCAGTCAGATCTGTTACTAGAATTATCAGGGATTTAGATCCTTGTCTGTAATTTGGTCAAAGCTATGTCTCTTTATGTAGGCTATTAAAAGTGTATTTACTAATTTCAAGTAAATACATAAATTCTATTTCCATCTCTTTTAAAAAATAAAATTGTTTTCTCTATAAATTGATCTGAGGCCTGGATTTTGTGGCTAGCTAGGTCATTGCACATCTGTCTCTCTCTTCCTCTGTCCCTTTCATGGTTCTCATAGATAATATGACTGCTCCATAATTATCCTAATTTATCTTGCTTTTATATTTTTGGGTGCATCATTTCACTTTCTGCTCTGCCATTCCCCAAATCATTTACATAGAAGGCATTATTTCATATTTTCTCATTCCTAGAATAAGCTGCACATGAAGACACCTCATTTTCAGTCTGTACCTTTCAATATGGAGGAAAACATTTCCTCTGCTCTCTATCAATTCCCTACTCTCCAGTTAGAATAATTTCAAATAGTAAAAATGGAAAAAGAGAAAAAAATCATGGTGAAATAACAGATGTAGAAAATTCACTGGATTTTTCTGAGCAGTTCAACCAACGTGAACTATTGGGGAATACATGTGTACCTGATTCCCACTGGTACTCAGTGTCTCTGGTTAGGCAATTCTGATGAAGACAAGGAACAAGATAAAAAAGTGAGGAATGGTATTATTTGCAAAAAAAAAAGTGGAGACGTATTCAAGCAAATTTTTCTGTGGGCTGCTGAAAGTAATCGGCTTACTACAGTGCAGAGACTACTTTCCAAAAAGGCCACTCATGTGAATACTAGGGATGATGATGAGTATACCTCTCTTCATCAGGAATCTTACATGAGTTGGTGGCTCAAGGCAGATATTCATGCAATTACTGTGAATGGCTGGACACCCCTGCTCAGTGCTTATATGTTGAATAATACAAGAGTGGATTCTTTCTTAGTTCATCACTATGTAGATACCAATGCCCAAACTAAAGTTCTCTTAACCCCCTTGCATCTTGCTGCTTGGAATAGAAATAGCAAAGATGTGCTCCATCTCCTTCTATTGAAGCATTATATCAAACAAAGTCTGAAGCACAACTTGAAAGAAACTGCATTTAATATTGCCAAAAGAATAAATACGTATCACTACCTCGTTGAAGTTATGGAAGGCTGTAAAAATTGTTCTCCTAAGTCATAATGGTTTGGTTAAGTTTCTTAATTTTCAAAAATGCCAATCCATCTTTGTGTCTGTACAAAATATTTTCACAATACAGAGCAACGGCAATATCTTACTTTAAAAATTCATGGATTCAATGGTATTCTTCAAGTGAATTGCCTGACTTTGATGTCTAATTGTATTCAAGAGTTGTTTGTATACATCTATAATGATTTCTGCAGAGTTTGTGATTTTTTAAATCAGAAATCATTTTAACTTATCTGTTGAAATGAGTAGTACAGAAACTGAAAATATTTCTGATACTTGTCTGAAAAAAGTATATTTTAAAATAATCTGTATTTTGTTTGTATAATGTCCATAATCTATTTCATTCTCTCCTAGATATAATACTTTGAATTCTACATTGTTTTATAATATATAGGTTCATTAATAAATGTGTTATTTCAGATAGCATTCCATATAGAAAAAGTTTAAGATTCCTTTTTTACCTAAGTCCTTATAGTATTTTACTTCTTTGGGATAAAATGACAATGTTATCTACTTTCAAAAGTTTTGTAAAGATTATGCTATATAAAGGCCTTTCTAAGGTGAGGATTTAATACACTGATGTCTAACTAACTTTAAGTTCAATGAATTATATGTGTTCTTACATTTGTATTTTTTTAGTTTTTTATTGTGAAAATACTGTACGGAGGGGTTACAATTACATGGGCAAGATAATGAGTAAATTTCTTATCAAGCATTGTAGCCTCCTCCTTTGTTTCCCCTTCCCATCCCTTCCCATCCTCCCTCTGCCCCCCCCACTCAATCCTCCTCACTAGCTCCCTCCCCGCACCAAAGTTGTAAAGTTCATTTTTGACATAATGACTTGTATTTTTGTAATCAATTTTTTAATAACTGTTTTTCATTTCTTACATCTGAAGAATGAAAAATATGGAATACTTCACAAATTTTCATATCATCCTTGTGCAAGTGCCATGATAATCTCTATATTGTTGTAATTTGGGTAAATGTGCTGCTGAAGCATGTAGTATCCTGTAAAGTTAAGTAGTTAATGATGCAATCTTTATAAAGGCATATATCCTTAGTTGACTTTTTGTAACCAGGAAACCTTATTGTTCCTAAAAATGCTATTGATCTTACTTCTCTAAAATTCTGTGTATATTGGAAAAAACATATTGTTTGGTCGATTGCTCACATTTGCAATTTTTTCGTCAATGACTATTTTAAGTCTTTTTCATTTTAAATTTGATCATACTTTGAAGCCTTTATAGCTAGGTCCAAAGGTGATAGCTTTTCAAGTACTTATTTATCAACTGAGTTAGCTTTGTGGAGCTAATGGATTCAAAGCAAGCCTTGCTTAAGAGCTCCTTCTAAACTTCTGCAGCTTAAAATTCCTAAATGAGGTCTGACTGGCACAAATGTCTACCTGACCCTTTACTCTTCTTCCATGTAGCAACAGACCAACCAGAATATCTTACCCTGACAGCATAGATTGTCTTACTGGAACAAAACTAATCTTAGTTAAAAAGGATCATAGAGAGATGAACAATTAAGACAGAATCGTTTAGACTAGAAGGTATTTTATCAAAATATAATTGTTTCTTATACCTAATATTTCAAAAGTAGCTAAAGCCAAGAATGTGAAAAAGTTTTGACATGCATGATTACCTAATGTCCTGGCCAGTCTACCATCCAACCAGGCAGGAATTTACACTACTGCCTTTCTTTCACCCAATATTTTCATAGTTACAAGAGAAGTCTATATGTTTCTCCTTGATATTAGGCCTTAAATTGGTAATGTTTATCACATTGTTTCCTCTTGCGTCTAGGCTGTAAATCTACAAATGGTAAAGCTTTAGGTCCAACTCTACCAACACTGAGGTAGAAATAATGGAATAATACTTTAAAACACAGTTGCCTTTGATACCCTAACCACAACAATACATTGAAAAACATGTGCCTTTTTCTTATATTATATATAGTTACATATTTTATCTTTATACGTGATAATATTTTATTTCACACAGTGAAACTTACTAGAATTAATTGATAATTTGACAAATAAATAGATATTAATTACAATAAATAGATTGGAATATAAATAATAAGGTTTAGAATGTACATTTGAATATAAAAAGTATCAATGCAATGTCTTTGGTATAAACTTTTGATACCTTCTAAGTGTTCTTGGTCTTCTGAATTCACATTGTAAAAAAAATTGTTGTTTTCCTCTAATCTATAAGGGACTTTACTCTGCTGCTCTGTTTATTGTTTTAACTCACTGATTCCAAAATATTTTTCTCCAATTTCGGAAGCCTTCCTACTGATTATACCCAAATTTTATATGATATCTAAAATGTATTACTCTTCTGCAGGACCCATGGGTCCTAGGATCCCAGGTCCCAGTTATCTGCTTCATCAGATAACAAGGGCAAGATTTCTCACCTAGACTCATGAAACATGTCAACAGAAAGTAATTGAAAATCCATCTCAATTCCTTATGACACCGGAATTAGCAGTTTGCAATTGTGAAATGCAGTGCAACTTAAAATGAAAGATGAGATCACAAAATCTGAAAGTACAGTAATTCAAACTTTCAAACAAATGACCAGCCCATATGTGTGACCAAGATCACAAATGTCACAAAATTATTTTTAATACCCCTCTTCTGATGATTACTGAAAGATTTCTGTCCAGCATAAGTAGGCCAAAAAATTAGTTCCTAGAACGATAGATCCATAATTAGTCTACCAAGGCTAGGAAAACTTGACTTCAGGTCAAATATAATTCACAAAAACATTAATTGAGAATATCGTTAATGCTTCAAAATACTGGTACTTCAGTAAAACTTGGTTCTGTTGTATAAAAATGTTATCATTCACAAACAAATGACAACCTACATTTAATCTCCTGAAAACAGATTCCTTTTGAAATAATCTTTTAAAAATCACATTCACCAAAATAACATTTGACAAGTAGACGATAGTGACATTACAAATTTTTCAAGTTTAGGGTCCAAATTACAATAGAGTTGATTTATTTATCCAGCACTAATGCCAAGCAGGTTCAACCATTCATTAAAGTGTAGAAATAGTACCACCCACCATTTGTGTTGTTCAGTAGGTGCCTTCCAGAAATGTGTCAAATAGAACAACCTCCCATAATACAAACCCAAAAACTAGCTAATAAAGTACGTTTCATCACTTAATAAGGTACATTTTGAAAAGTCACAAATAGATGCCTTATCATATGTTGTTTTATGTTTTCCCTATCTATCTAACATAGTAAGAAATATGACTTAAAGTCATGAATATGGGTACTCATCAGAGATGTGACAAACATAAAATCTGTCTTCTGTTTCTACCATATTCCTCTATAGTAGTAAATCGTGGTTTTCTTCTTTTTCCAAAACTTATAGGTAGTAGAAAATATTATCCCATGTAAAATAAAATAATCACAAACCTCTTTACAAAGCCATTTATAAAATTTTGTAGTTAGGAATATATTCTAAGCCATATTTAAACTTTCTTGTTGACTAAAGATTAATCTTCCAAATGGATGAGAATAAAATCATGTCTAGGTGCTTCACATCTCCAGTCTTGCAAATTGTTATTGCAGATGAATGAATTATGGAAATATAAGATGACATCAGTTCAAGTATATGCAGGATTGAAACTCCGTGGAATGTATATAAACCTTTCAAAATATTAACAGACAGTTTAACAGAATGACTATCAGGAAGTTGAAACCAGAGAGGAATAATAGTAAAGGCATAGAATGAATGAAAAATGGAACAAGGGGCATGCACAGCTAGAATACTCAATGTACACATGTGATAAGGGAAGTGGTAAATCTGAAATAAATCTTGGAGAAGGGGTTGGTTGAGAATGATAGAAGGAGTCACTCTGATCAAGGAGCATTGGACAATTAGATGGACATATTTTTTGTAATACACTTGCAAAACCTTTTGTAATTTAGTTAGAAAACACAACAAAATACAAAAACACACAAAAATCACAACCAAACAGCAATCTCTAGAGAGGATGAATGTGACCTCTCAAAATTTTAAATAGTCAATGAAGGGTAGTGTTGGGAAAAGCAAACAAAGCTGTTCAAAGAGGGCAGTTTTGGGTAGCAGAGAATTTTGAACAGATTTAAATAGATTGTCTAAGGTTAAGAATCACCTACATCTGCTGCAAATATTTTTTTCTGTGAGTTCTCTTTGTCTGCAATGGATAATCCAGTCCTCAGCCACCCTTGTTAGCTTGTGAAGATAGAATGGAAGAAACAAGATCAAGAACCCATTACTCCACTGGAGACAGAAAAGTCCTCTATGTTTTCTTTCATCTCTCTTCACTACTCTTTCGTCAAACTTTTAAGTCAAGTGATTTTGAATTATATCTTTCATTCTTTGTTCTGGCAAAGTAATTAACCAAACTAATTTACTAAATATTATTTGCCATTTTTTCTACCATGCTGTTTACTTGTCTAAGAGAGTCCATTAAACTTCACCGTTGCATTTGGTTGCCACAAAAAACCAACATCTATGTTAATGAGGACAAACTCTAATGTAAAACTTTGTCTCCACAAAACCAGTCCAAGAAGTTGTGATCACAAATATTTAGCTATACTTTTTTTCTTTACCTTGAAAGTCTTCTTGTGTCTAAAGTGTCACAAAAATAAGTACTCCACTAATTTTTGGTTCAATCACTTCTAACCTCAAAGATATATTTTGCTAACAAGATGCTTAGAGGAAACCAAAGTATATTCCACTTTTATGTTCTCTCTTAGGACTCTCCTTAGATACCATATCAGGATCAGTGAAGTTATACTTTGCAAAAATATTTCAATAGATTATTTTTCTCTTGGTCTTGCATTTGCTCAGCAAGATGTATGGAAAAGAATAGAGTTAAATCATCCATACCTTGGGTGACAGTGTCTGTTACAAAAGACAATGCTTGTAAGTCCTAAATCTATGTCCTCCTCTTAGCTCTTGCCTGATTTCCAATTAAGCACAGCTTCTTGGCCTCAAGTCCAGTGAAGCTGAAAGTCTATAAGATATCCTCCTCACCCCGCCCCTCTATATCTTCATGGTTTCTCTTTTAAAACTCTTTGAAGTTGCCTCATTTGAACATAGAATTTATTTTCCTGTCTTCATTCAATCTATTCTGCATTGTAGTGAGCCATATAGGCTCTGTAAAATCACTTTAGGTAGCAAAAATACTAAGAAAATCTATATCAAAATTTCTGGCCCCCCTCCTCTGCTGAAGTCAATATGCTTAGATAGGGCTTGTAAGAACATTGTTTGCTTACCCTTTCAATTTTCTCAATTCTTTTCTGATCCCAAACTTTTTGGCTTATGTAATGAGAAGTCTTCACTACCTCATGTTGATAAGGATATTATTTTTTGTGAGCTGCTTAGAAATGTGTAATCATTGGAGTATCCAATCAGATTATTTTTCTGTGTTTCAGTGCTTCACGTGCAAAGACATTGGGGAAAGTGTTACAAACAGAAAAGCGTGAACCCAATACCTTCTTTCATTTTGGAGGGCACTTTCTGCCTAAATATTTTGATCCAAATTATCTTTTTCAAAGAATAATTTTGGTAATTAAAGTTCAATTCACAAATTTTGATGTCTTAGGTTTTTTTAAGAACTTTGAATTTCACACAGTGAGAGTATATTTCCTGGGTAAGGACAATTCTCAAGGGAACCTACAGGATTTACAGTAAGGTTTCTGAAGTTTGTTTGTTTATTGTGAAAATTAGCTATCTTTACCCACATTTCTCCCTCTCAACTAAGTCTCCATAGCTTTATTTGCATGAAAGCCTATTTTCCCAGGCAATTTTCTTAATAGGCTAAGTTGTTAAAAAGTTTGAACAATTAAAATATGCCTGTCATAATTTTTTAACTCTTTTGAAATCCCTTTATCAAAATCACGTTTTCCCCAATCCTAATTCAACCTTTACCATAAAAAACTCTAACATGTTGTTCACATGATATAGTGTCCAGGCACCTATTATTTTCCAGTGGCTTTATGTGTCTATATGAAGATATAAGCTGATGCTGAGCAAAATGAACTCCAAGATATGGAAACAGAGATTTTTTTGCAGTTGTTTTTAATGTACTATGTGATTTCTATTTTCTTTGGGTTTTTACCCCTATGGTTTGTCCTTGGCTCTATTTGATTTTGGTAGCCTGTGTATACATTTACCTTAATTAGGGAAGGGAAGAGGAACAACAAAATGGCGAGACAAAGGACAAAGGGGAAGACAATGCAATAGCATTACTCACAAGACAATATGTTGGAAATGTACATTACAACTTGTGAGGAGTATTGAGGTGAAAGAAAACTGTGAGAAAAATGAAAGAGGGGGTAACAAGTTTGAAAAGTTATGTATTCACTACCGTACAATTACTGGAACCCCATTGTACATCAATTTGACAATAAAACTAAATTAAAAAATAAGCTGCATAAAATATAATTTCACTGTATTGTTAATGTAAATATTATTCTTTATTTTATGTAGCAACTTTCTAAAAATCAATACTATTTGGCATCTAATTTGAATGGATTACTCCTTTTTATCAGAGAGTCATCAACTTGAATGTTATCCAACTAGACAATATTTTCACAATAAACTTGCCAATATTTTGAAAAAAGAATAAATATAGTAGTTTCTCATAATAAAACCGAAAACAGTTTAATTCTATGGAAACCCATAACTTTTAAAAGTAAATAAGTTGTTAAGAGGACAGAATATATATGTTCCTCAAAATTCCTATGACTAATAAATACTCATTTTCAAATTCTGAACATTCCATAACTGAGATATTCAAAACAGTACCTGTTTGCATGTTATGTAATTTTGCAATAGATGCAGTTTCCAATGGAGTGTTACAAATTGAGAAGTCAACAGAAAAATAGCCACATTCTCGTAGAGGAAAAAATTATGAAGCATCTGTAATTAATTCTTCAAGAGTAAGCAAATTTTATCAGAGTAAGCTATTATTTCTATGACCATCAATCCCAAGATTTATGCTATAAAGTCATCCTAGTCCAATAGTTTCCAACTTGTAAAGTGCACCTTAAAATTCCCTTAATTCACATCATGAATAGCTTATCTCTATTGTGAAAAATACTACACCTCTGATAATGTGATGCACTCCTTGTTCTGGAAAGAATACTACAATAAACTGAGTTGCATCATTTTTCCCCTAGTGAGATTCTTGAGATCAGAACACTTGCAAATGTTATTCATTTTTATACTTTTTAAACTATCACAGATATTCAGGATGCTAAGGTCAGAAGATTATGGTTGAAATCTCCAATAAACTCAGAAAAAGTCAGACACAAGTGGCACTGAGATTGAAGTGGTAGCGCACGATCCTTGATTATAAACAGGCTCAGAGAGAGTTTACAGGCCCAGATATCAAGCCCTAGGACAAACCAATAAAACAAAAACAAATCCCAAATGTAGCATTTTTCTCATTGTATACAGAAGCAGGTAATTAAGGATCTTGCTTCCTGTGTTACCTATAGGTAGAAGAAAGAAGATGTCACACAATTATTCTCTTCATACAATGTCATACAAAACCCTCAAAAATTGCAATTTTTTTCTATATTTATAAATTAATATTGATTTGTTGGCAACTCTGTCTAGATTATTTACATTATCATCTTATACATGAACTGTTGGAATTATCTATTAACTAAGATCTAATTATAACTCTCTTGAAAGCATATTCTAGGCAAATAGAATGCCAGAAACATTTGTGAATTTGTCAATTAAACCCTCTACTTAAAAAGAATTTTGTAGCATCCTATAAAATATTAAATTACAAACAAAACTAAAATATTTCTTTTAACTCTAAATTCTAATTTAGCAAGACCTACAAAGTCCTGCATTTGATGAACTTTGCAATTTCTCTAGGCTTAAGATTTTGTAATCCTTCGTCATTTCTTTGGAATCCAACAGAATGATGCTTACTTACTTTTTCAAATTTTGGGTGGGAATCATGAGCCATTTGGAATCTGGGAATGTTCTGTAATGAAGAGAGCTTTTAAAACACAACTGAAGATTATATACGAGTTACATTTCAATAGGAATGTTGACTTTTCAAAACATAATGACAAAATTAGCCCAAACTTCCAACTGTGTATTCCTTTCTTGTTGTTTGGTTGGTTTTATTAGACAAAATTATACTACCTGGTCCAGGGAAAGTATCACTATTTAATTCTACTCTCTAATCTCCTGCCTTAGTCTGAGTACTAGAATTCCAAGCTTGTATCACATTGCCCTGCCATGGATTGTTGGTTTATTTAATCTAGACATAGACTAGCAAATCTGAACTTCTCCAATGATATTATCCACTAGAATGACTGCTCAGAGTGTTTATGTACTATTTTCAAAGATCTTCTAAATTTGACACAGGATATGATCATTTTCAGATGCACCTGCTGGTATCTCTGATTCATTCGATCCTTTTAATAATAATTACTTAACTCTCTTACTATTCCTCGTCCCTACCTATGTAATAGTCTCAAACTTTTTTGAAGAAAGTTCACTTGAGGACTTTCTAATATTAAAATTTATCTCTTAATTCTTACTCAGGACATATTTTCTATTGCTTTTTTAAAACTTTTCTGAATATTCTCAGAGTTGTTTCATTTCTGTATTTGTGTGTGCACATATAAGTGCCTCTGTGTGTATGTGTGTGTTTGTATGTATGTATGCAAAAGCCTCAAGCTCTTATTCATCAATCTTGCTCATGACTGGTATTCCATCACCTGAGACATTCTTCCAATCCAGGTTTTGGCTGGTAGTGTAGCAAAGACTGTTCTGCCCAGGCTGCATGCAAACTGAACTTGCCAGACTCCTTTACATTCATAGGTTTTATTTCTCCAGAAGTATCGACTTTTAAACTACAAACATTTTTGTGAGTGAAAAGTCTAAGCTGTAGTCCAGATTTTTAACTCAAAAATTCATAGAAAGATAGATGAACATATACATTGCATATGCTGAGTGTACACTGTTAGAAATGTGATCTTACACCAGGTGGTGGAGAGATCTGAGGATTGGGGTTCAAAGCCAGCCCAGGTAGGAAAGTCCAAGAGACTATTTTCTCCATTTAGCTACAAGAAAACTGGAAGTGGCACGGTGGCTCAAGTGGTAGAGCAGTAGCCTTGAGCTGAATAGCAGAGGGACAGTGCCCAGGCTCAGAGTTCAAGTGCCAAGACCAACAACAACAACAAAATGCAAGTAAAGGAAAGAAAAAGAAATGTGATCTTAGCCACTAGTTCATTGCTATTATAATCCCTGCTCTCTCAAGATGGACTTTTTTCCAGTTAAATCCATGCCCTTATAGCTGACTTGCTTTGGAACCAGAATTATTCTTCCCTTCTACTTTTAAAAATTCGTGCGAATAGCAAGCGTGATTTAGAAAGGGAAAAGCCTCATACTTCATATTCCACTTAGGAACACTCCCATAAATCTACATACTGGACTTGGCTTTATTGTTTTGATGTTGTCTTATTTGTAGTCTTCTATAGTGTATTGAACCCTTATACTTAAACACAGAACTTCTCTTTCTCCTATTATTGCAAATGTTTCGCTTACTGTTAACTCTTGTGCACTAGGGAAATAATGCACAGCATATACACTCGCAAAAAGAATGATCCGAGGACCTTCTTCCCATTTAAAATTTGGCTTAATTTGCAGAGTAATTATGAAGTTTGAACTAAATGTACTCATGGATAATGTATTTATAAGCAATATAAATATATTTTCTCTTTACTAAGTTTTCTCTGAAACACCTGTTATCTCATGTCCAAAAGTGTCCTTGTGTTAGTTCAATGAAGCCCGAAAACATTCCTTAGACCTCAAGAAGCACCAATGATTGTTACTGGACTTTGTGGAAACTGATCCCAGGAGAGGAATTGAACATAGAGGAATGATAGAGTTCAAATTAACTTCTGCTTTCCTTTTTACTTTACAAGAAAAGAATCCCAAGGCTTTAAGGAAACTCTGTCCCTTGCTTTTTCCAGTGTGTTTTTTATTCATATAAACTTGTCTGTAAACTTCTAGTTGAGTGTATTACAAAAGATAATAATATGCCATGTGAAGGCCAGCATAGAATAAAAGAAATTACATTGTTGTTTTTTTAGTTAGTTTGTATTTGTTTTTGCCAATTGTGTGGCTTTAACTCTGGACCTGGGCGCTCTCCCTCAGCTCTTCAGCTCAAGGATAGTGCTCTACCACTTGAACCACAGCGCCATTTCTGACTTTTTCTGTTTATGTGGTACTGAAAAATCAGGGCCTCATGCATGCAAGGCACGTACTCTACCACTGAACCACATTCCCATCCCCTAATAACATTGTTTTAAAATTGTTCTACTGCAAAGAAACAAAGACATGGAGGTTTAAAAGTGTCTTATGGATGGATATTTCACCCCTGAGATGATTCTCTTTTTGCAGGAGTCAGTTATCACTTTCCTTTAGTCTGGTCCTGAGTTCTCCATAGCAATAAGAATTCCAACAAAGCAGGATCATGTGAGTATGATCGGCACAAGCAGCCTCTTCTCAGACCAGTATCCCTTTAAGGAGAATCCCAAAGAAATATCGGGGGTTGTTTGTGTTTGCTTGTTTGTTTAGTTTGCCCTGGTTCTGGGGCTTGAACCCAGAGGCTGGACTCTGTCCCTGAACAGTTGTCTTTCTTGCCCACCTATCCTCAAAAATAGTACTCTACTGCTTGAGCCAAAACTCCACTTTAGGCTTTTTTAGTGTTTATTTACAGATAAGAGTTTCACAGACTTTTCTGTCTGGGTTGGCTTTGAACTAAGACAGTAAGAAAGAAAAGTGAGATCAACAGTATGGACTTCTCTTTTGAAAAAAGAAATATTCGATGAAGTTTATTATAAAGCTAATATATGACAATTTTTAAAAGAAAAGAATATTCCCAGCAAAGAAGCCATAACTTAAATAACTCAGCAAAAGTAGGTGTACTGAATCATTTTGGAATTATTTTTTATGCTTGGAAAGATTACTATTGACCTTGTCATTCCTTTTGGGGAAACTGAAAGTCATATTTGCACTTTTTTTGTTGGTCATGGTGCTTTCACTCTGATCCTCGGCGCTGTCCCTCACCTCTTCATCCCAATTTGAGCACCCTATCACTTTAGCTACAGCACCACTTCTGGGTTTCCTGTGATTAATTGAAGATAAGGGTCTCATGGACTTTCCTGACAAAGCTTGCTTTGAACCACAATCCTCTGGACTCATCCTTCTGAGTAACTAGGATTACAGGCTTAAGCTACCAGCACCTGTCTCATATTTTCATTTATGTGTACTTAATGACACTATGTAGACAAAGAATGGAAATTTGAATCAAATGATGACATTGCAGCTTTTCAGAAAAATTGGGGTAGGAATAAATATGTCCTCATTTTTCCATGTTGTTATATTAATGACTCATGAGCTATGAGACTCTTACATTAGCATCCTATGCCATCTGTGTAGGTGTTATTTAGTATTAGACAATATTCATAGAGTAATATAGAAAGACTGAGATTTTTAGAAAGCAAAGGAGATCAGGAATGAAAGAACAGCATAGAAGGAGATACATTTATCACACAGATATTAAGAACTAGCCTAAGAGATTTAGAATGTTAAAGGCAATGAGGTATAAGCCTAGTTGATAACTAGTTCTTCAATAACCAAAAATATTTCCCTAGGACAGTTTCTGGTATACGTTAGTTACTATCATTTATTCCTTCCATCTGGAGTTATTCCTTCTCTTCTATCACAACTGTTAATTAGCCTCTGCCTTTTTGGTGCCATGACTGACCAAAAAGATTTCCAAATCTCACTTAGACTAGCCTTCTCTGTGATTAGCAGTGACCTCTCAAAAGCCTGGAATCTTTGAATTTCCAGAATTCACCTTCCCTTGACATCTAAGTACATTCCTGGCATTAACTGCAGTGATCTAATGAACAAAACATTTTTTTTTCAACACAGTATCCTAATATAGGCAAAATGCATGAATTAGGGACTGTTGTCAGGTATCAATATGGAAGGAGCAATTATATATTCCAAGTATGTGTTCTTTATTTTGCATTTACTAACTGTTTTGTTTTGTTTTGTTTCTGACAGTCCAGGGAGCTTAAATTCAGGGCTAGGGAATTATTCCTGAGCTTTTTTTTTTTTTTTTTTTTTTTTTTTTGCTCAAAGCCACCACTCTACCACTTGGGGCACAGCACCACTTTCAGTGTTTTTCTGTGATGAATTGAACCCAGGGGTTCATGCATGCTAGGCAATCACCACACCATGAAGTCACATTCCCAGAGCCCTAAATGACTTTCTTAAGATGGCATTACATTTTCATTCCATAACTATTTTGGCCAGGTGGTAGAAAATGACACACAAAACAATACTAAGTCCAGTAAGGCTGGATGGACAGTGAATAACCGTCATGGTCTAGCCAGGGCACAGAGGGGCTTACCTCACGGACCTGGTTAAACAGGCTGAGCAAGACAGCTCCTAACCCACAGCCTACCTCCAGAATGAGAGGGCCACCTTGGGTTCTAGCCACATGGGGATGCTGGGCCACTTCCTCCAGCACGCATTAAACCATTTCCTGTGAGAGAGAGAGAGAGAGAGAGAGAGAGAAAGTCAGAATTACACTTAAGCCGGGTGCCCATGGCTCAGACCTCTAATCCTAACTACATAGGAGGCTGAGATATGAGGATCATGGTTCACAGCCAGCCCAGGCAGGAACGTCTGTGAGACTCTTATCTCCAAAGAAGCACCAAAAAACTGGAAGCGGCACCGTGGCTTAAGTAGTAGTGTGCGAGCCTTGATCTGAGGAGCTTGGGGACAGCGCCCAGGACCAGAGTTCAAGACCCAGACTGACAAGAATTGGACTTCTTGACAATAATAGCACTCATTGTCCCTGGGAGCATGGCAGAGAAGTCAGGCCAGGATTCCTGTGAACTGGAGGTCATGAGTATGTCACCTGGCTTCTCCTTGCCTCTGTATCCCCAGCTGCAAAACTGAACACAGTGAAGGATCCCCTTCCTTATGGGGATAAGGTAAGGATGAAAGAGAGCTATGTTTTGTTTCACAATCCCTCAACTGTTCCATGATTAATAACAGGCTCCACCTGAGCCTTTTCCAGGTATCTTCCTTTCATTTGCTCACAGAATTGCCAAGAATGGTATCTGATGGCCGCTCCCTCTGTGCCCTATGCCAGAGATCTCTCTGTATAAATCCCTTGTTTCCTCACAATTGTCCCAAGAGGAGACTGAGGTCCAATGGTTGAGGTCTAACCCAGGCTTGGCCTGTGGTCAAGAATTGGCTGCCGTGCACTAAGAGTTTGAGATAATCCATCTAAAGCGATGCCTGAACATGGTGCTACATGTCTACTATCCCAACTACAGAGGACCAGGCCTGGTGGAGCATGCCTGTCACAGATAGGAGGACCATGATCCAGCCCAGCCTGACCATATATTACTCTCTATCTTGGAAATGCCCAAGACAGAAAGGCTTGACTCACATGGTGGAAGACCTGACTGGCAAGCATAAGGCCTTGAGTTCAAACCCTAATATACCAAAAAGAATCCGAGGCCCGGTGCCAGATGCTCATGCCTATAATCCTAGCTACTCAGAAGTCTGAGATCTGAATATCACAGGTCAAGATTTAAAATAGGGTTGGCGTCACCCATCAGACATCATGGTGAGAAGACCCGGATTCTGACCTATGCTGGTGCACTCCATACTCGCAGGGTGCAGATCCTTACTAAGTTCTGGCCACACAATCTCTCCCCCTGGGAAACCACCCCCTGTGGGACACACTCCCAGGTCCTCTCAAGCTCCCACTGCCACCAACCAGACCCAAGGGAGTAGACAGCTCCAGGGCATACAAATCCCTTGGTCTTGTAATTTAATGATGATGAGTCCCCTTCAAGCACCTTACCCTTCCAGGCCCCTAGACCTCAGCTGTGAAGCCCTCAAAGATAGCAGGAAAAGGGTCCGACTATCTTTGTTGCAACCCACTTCTACACACACACAAATCCAGAGTGGTGACAGAAGACTCATCCATGCAGCACCTGAAATTTGCCAATTGATCACTCACCTGAGCACTGTCAGGATGTACAAGTAGAAAGATGATCTCTCTTTCTTTCCCTCTCTCTCTCTCTCTAATGCACACACACACACACACACACACACACACACACACACACACGACTCAGAAGTGCCTTTGTTCGTTCCTCATCTGGCACAATGTACAAGCTGGAGCATGGAGGTTCCCTTGAGAGAACCAGGGGCTCGCACCCAAGGGGAGTACCACTCAAATGAAACAGCACCACCCCGCCTCTCCCTTTCTCCAGGGCCAGATCCTCCCCCTTGGGAACAACCAGCCTTGACTCCACATTCACCAAAACCCTAGGCCAGGATGCTGGGTGAAGGAGTCCTGAGACATGTGTCTCCTCAGAGCCTGGAAAAGGAAACTAGCAGAGGGTCATGGTGACCTCAGAGGGGTGTCTGACCGGGGGGAGGGGGGGAAATGGATGGAGTCCTAAGGATACATACATCGACATACTCCTTACTTCTAACCTACACGCTCCTGGTCTAATTGGTGGATTCTTGGGGAGGACGAGGAGATCAAATGGAACAAGAGCACCAGCACATGCTGGCAGAGCTGGTGATGATCCTGTGAGAACTGTTTACAGCTGAGGGGTAAGCGAACAGGCCAGGTGTATGTGTGAGGGGGGTTGGGGTATTCCTCCCAGATATTCACCTTCTGCTTTGACCCCCAGCGCCCTTCACCTCCTTCCTGGGCTTTTCTGGGACCCTCTTCAGGTGAAAGGATGACCAAGCACAGAAGGCAAGGGCTCAAACAACAAGGGGGGTGTCTATCTTATGCATCCAACAACCCTCATGCAAAGAAAAAAAGAAAAGACCAGAGAAGGCAGGTGTGGAGGTGCTGCTCCCCACCTTTGACTAAAGCCACCAAGTTCCCACTAGGGAGAAAAAGGGTGCAGATGCATGGCTCTGTGTCTCCCACTGCTCCAGGCCAGGGACGATGTGGCGCCCCCTCTGCACACGATGTGACGCCCCCTCTTCACCCATCATTGCATCTGCCCTTTTCCTGGGACATTGGCCGCTAGGGATGGGGGTGGGATCCCCGGGTTGACACCCACCCCCTACCCTTTTGGCGCATTAGTGGCAGAGCCCTGGCTGGACTGTTGGGTATGAGGGAGGTGCAAGTCTGGGACCTGCGGGGGGGTCTCCAGGTACGAGTGTCGCACGGTGCAGGCCCACTGGGTGGCCACTCACCTGTGCTGCTGGGAAAAGTTGTTGGCTGATGCTCATGATGGAGTGAGCAGCAATGGAGGGGGCATTGCAGACACTCAGGTCCAGAGCAGAGGACCAGGGGCCGGGACCAGGTCAGGGTTGCAAGCTTACCAGAAGCTTGCCAACACCTGAGGTTTGAAATGTGGTGCCTTGGAGGAAGCAGAGGAGGGGGCTGGGAAGCAGGAGGGCACATCAATTTCCTACTCCAAAGTAGCTTCAAGTCTCTTGCTCACTACTCAGCCACCTCTAACTTCTTCAACTGCTGGTAGTGGTGACAACCAACTGAGGGAATCCCGATGATACAGGGCAGCATGGAATGTGGGCATGGCCACAATTCTTGTATTCCATTGGTCAGAAAGAAACATGAAAGAATGGGGTTGTGGCCAGAATCCTGTGATGCAGGCAGCATGTGCAGAGTCAAGATGACAGCAACTCCCCCAGCCACATTTTCTGGGAACTATGTCCAATTCAGTTGGGCACAAGAGCGTGACCTGCTTTAGTCAGATAGCTGCACAGATTCTTGTGTATGTCTGTTTGTTGTCAGTCCCAAACCTTGAACTCAGGATCTGGGCACAGCCCATGAGCTGCTTTTGCTCAAGGCTAGACCTCTACCACAAGAGCTACACGGCTCTACTTCTGGTTTTGTTGGCACTGAAGTTGGACAGGGGTCTCAAGGACTTTCCTACTTAGGATGAATTTGATCCTCCCATCACAGCCTTGTAAGTAACAAGGAGGATTGCTGAGAGCCACTGCTGCCTGCTTCATCATTGGTCTTGCTGATGTTCTTGGACAGCCTTATGATTTCCCTATCCTCGGGTTTAAGTGGTGGGAGCTGGAGCCCACAGTTCGAATCCTGGTCCTGCCACCTCCAAATGGCAGGAGATCCTAAGAAATCCATTCCTATCCATATGATTACCAATGGAATGTGATTAATGTCATGAATTAATGAGCAGTTGATGAGTTATTCTATGCACAATTATATTATAGGACACTGACCGATTTTAATTAATACTTTATTAAGCATTTAAACAATCAAATTCATAAAATGGAGGCATAATGAAATACTGAAGAATTGGACCTCATATACTATAAAGGTGCCATTTTTTCTGCCAAGACTGGGATTGGAACTCATGGTCTGGGTAGCTCTGTTGCACTGTGTGGGAAGGGGAAGATTTCCTCCTTGAAGACAAGAAATTCAAGTCTGTTCCTTAGGCCTGAAATTGATCCCCACCACCAGAAAACATCCTACAATTTACATATATGATTTATATTTATATACATATGTTGACTCCATATTGCATTCAGTGGAGTTTTTCATTTTATTTTTTGTTTTAATCATGTATTGACCGTTTATTTTATTGACTATTATGACACATAGAACATTGATTACATTGAATATATAGTATATAGGTCTGCATATGTATTCCACTTCATACCTGACACCCAGAAGATTCACAGTAAAGGAAAACATGTGTCAACATCAGTTTCTTACTCCACGATTCATTGTTTGGAAGTGCTGGCATCTGAACTCATGGCCTACAAGGCCAAATTCATGAATGGGTGAGTGTCAACACGCCATCCTGGGGCAAATTGAGCTGACAGGCAGTTCCTAGGACCTGAGATCAAGCCCCAGGGGTTGACAAAATAAGAACAGATTGTCACACAGATGGAAGTATACTAATAAATATATATCTTTATAGCATGCCAGAGATGTCTGTCCATTATTCACTTATATAGACTACATTTGTACCAATTCTTGGGTATTCATTATGCTTCCATGTAATTATTGTCATTGTTTTCATCCTTAAACTATTAATGAAATCAATCAGTGTCTTGAAATTATTGTGTTCCTGTAAGTGATAGTATTCTTCTAATGCTTCATAATATTAAATAAAATCAATCAGCCTCCTAAAATTATGCTAATTTTATAGAAGCATCATTTACAATCAACTTATTCAACCGTGACATTGATAACATTCCATTGTTATTTCTATGGATGGGAACAAGTCTCTTAGTATCTCCTGGCATTGGTTGTGTCAGGACAGGGATTCGAAATCAGGGCCTACCTTGCCACGTGGGCTTATGGCTTCCCCGGTATTCTGCCAGCCTTCAGCAATGCAAGGTGAAGTACCCTTTGCAACAGTGTCATTCAGACCCAGGAGGGTCACCGTGCAAAGGAAGAAAACATAAAAAGCTATCTCACAACATTTTTCTGTGCATTTTTTCCCTGCAAGGCCTGGGGGTTTAGGATCCCAGGAGCAGTTGTGGGTCCAGTGGCTCCATCCCAGCCTTGAGTGATCAAAGCTGAGGAAGAGTTGCCACGACATGAGTTCAAGTGCCGTGCTGAGCATAAAATAAAATAAAATAAAAAATAAATGAGCTCCCTGGCTTGCAATTCGCGCTGTTTATTCTGCCCGGTTTTGGGTTTGAACTCAGAGTCTGGGTACATCTGCAGCACTGTGGATGAAGGGGAATCTTACCATACTTGAAGATAAGAAAGTCAGGTCTGTTCATTAGGCCCGAATTCAAGCCCCAGCTCTGGAAAGCATACTATCTATATACATTGTAATGATAGGATGTATACTTACCTATAGATGTTCAGCCCATACATGTTTGGTGTGGTTGTTCCTTGTATTTTTTTATTCATTTATTTACCATTGATTTTATTTACTACGATGACACCCACTCCATTTATTACATTGATGATATATTATCACATAGCATCTTGATTTGTAGACATGTTCTCCATCATGCCTAACACCCAGGACTCTGAGAGAAAAGGAAAATAATTTTCACACTCAGTTTCTTACTTCATGATCCACTTATTGGTAGTGCTGGGATCTGTCTCAGGGCCTAGCAGGACCAATTGGTGAATAGGTCAAGGTGAACAAACCAGCCTGTGAGCAACTAAGGGGCTAGGCCATTCCCAGGATCTGACATTGATCATCCGGGTGCCCCACGACAGCCATAAATTAATTATTTAAACATAGGATCTATATTAACATATATGTTTGGACAGCATCTTGCATTCGGTGTACTTCGTATTGTGTATTTTACTGAGTATGGTGATAGGTATAACTGTGATGACATGGATAACAACCTGTTCTTATGGCTGTAGAGTTGCCTATATAGCATTCTCCATCCTCTCTGAGACCCAGGACTTTCACAGGAGATGAAAACAGGTAGATCGATTGGATTCTCACATCAGAATGACCTTTTGGCTGTGCAAAGATTTGAACTCAAGGCCTAGCAGACCCAATTGGTGAAAGGGTCATGGTGAGCACACCAGCCTATAGCCACTAAGAGCTAGGCCATTCCCTGGACCTGAGATCAAGCCCTGGTGGGGGACAATATAGTCATAAATTCATAATTAAACCAAGGATCTATATTTCCATACATGGGTGGGCAGCATCCAATTTTAGACTCAACTGTTGCATGAACTACTCTTTCAATTGTTATTCGTATGCATAGGAACAAGTCCCTTGCGATCTCCTGCCATTGGTAGGTGTCAGGACGGGTTTGAACCAGAAACCTATGTTAACAGGTTGGACCTTGGTTTCCCTGATAGCCCGCCAGCTTTCAGCAATGGCAGGTCAGCTCCAGTTTGCAACCAGGCAATTAAGACCCAGGATAGTCACCTTGCAAAGAAAAAATCACAAAACCCTCCAGCCCTCTGCGGCTCACCACTTTTTGTGCTTTCCAACTTTTTTTTTCTTCTTGCAAGCCCTCTGGTCCTAGGATCCCCTGATCTAATATGTGTCCAGATGCTACACCCCAGCCTAGGGTGATCGAAGCTAAGGCAGAGTTGCCACGACATGAGTTCAAGCCCCATGGTTGGCCAAAAAAAAAAACAAAAATTAATTAATTAAATTAAAAAATAAAGCTCTCTTTTTTGGAATTTCTGCCAGTTTTCTTTCCTAACCTGGGATTTGAACTCAGGGTCTTGGTAAATCTGTAGCAATGTGTGGGAAGGTGCAGCATTGTCACTACTTAAATTCAAACCCTGTGCCAAGCCAAAAATAAAAAAAAAAAATAAGTCACTGACCAGGGCAGGGGGAGTAGTTGTGGAGATGGGAGAGAAGGTATGGTAGGAAGAATACAGAGGAGGAGGCAACAGTGCTCAATAGGAAATGTACTCATTACCTTGCTCATGTAACTGTTACCCCTCTGTACAACATATTTACAATAAAAATGTACAAAAAAAGAAACAATGTAGTTCTCAGAGAAGCACTTTAGGGGTAAAGGAAGGATATCTGAATAGCTGTACAAAATTCTCCACTGTATTTTTGTTTAATGTTCAGTATGAAACTGAATAAACATACCTGCTTCCATTAAAAAAAATTAAGTCTCAGTCTTGGAACTGGGGCCAGTATTTCTGCCATTGGTGGGATTTGATCTCACTGTCCAGATAACTCTTTTGCACCATGGGTGAAGGCGAATCTCACTGTCCTTGAGGAAAAGAAATTCAGGCTAGAGTTCCCAGGGCCCGAATGAAGGCCCTGCAATGGAAAAACTATTTCTATACATGTGTAATATATGATATATACTTACATATGTATGTTTACTACATATTATGATTACTATTGATTTTGTATTTTATTTTTATTTGAGTCATTAATTTATTGTTTTATTATACACATAATAGTTATTGCATTTTGAACATACATTATAAAATTATACACAATAATTTAGGACATTATAACTCATTTTTCATTAATATTATATTAAGTGTTGAAACATGATACATAATTAAATGCAGACATTTGTCACAGTCTTCACGTTTAGAGTCTCACTCAAGTGTGAGCTGTGTTTTACCTTTGGACACCTTACTATAGTGATCTCTTTAGATGATTTATAGTCAGAAATATTTTCTTGAGGATAGGCAAGTTGAGGGATAAAATTGTAATGGTGGGGCAAGAAATGTGGCTTAGTGGTAAAGAGCTCACTCAGCTTGCATGAATGCCAGGGTTTGAATCCTCAGTGCCACATACTCAGAAAGCCAGAAGATGTGGAGTGGCTCAAGTGGTAGAGCGCTAGCCTTGAGAAAAAAAAGCCCCAAGACTGTCAAAAACAATAGACCAGATGCCAGTGGCTCACACTTGGAACCCTAGCTCCTCTGGAGGCTGAGATCTGAAGACCACTGTTCAAAGTCAGCCTGTTAGACTGTTATCTCCAATGAACCAACAAAAGCCCACGTGGCGCTGTGGATCAAGTGGTGCAGTGTTTGCCTTGCTCAGGAAAAGTGTCTAGACATGATTCAATTCACACAACTGGAAAAAAGTAAGGGTTAATCAAAGTAATTTTCCTATTTGCTAATTAGGAGAACATTGATGTAGAACGCTGATGTAGACCAGAATTCAAGGCAGAGCTCAAGGTTCAAGTGTAGCAGATCCATATGCCCAGCCTCTCAGACTCTAGCATTATAACCTGTGTCCTACGGGGTTCTGAAAGGTCCAATGTTGAAAGACTTAATATGCTCCCCAAGCACTTTGTGATGAGCAGTTGACTTGTATTGTCGATGTCATTACACTTCTGAACTCAGCAGAACAGCAGTGTCTCACACCCGTCACCTAGCTCAGGAGGCTGAGATCTGAGGATCACAGGGTGAAGCCAGCCAGAGCAGGAAAGTCTAGGACATTCTGACTTCCAATTCTGAAATGTCAGATGTTCAAGAGCTTCCTGTGTTTCTCTTGGTGATGAGAAGTTACTTGCACTCTAAATGTTCTTAGAATTCTTGAGCTATAGAAGCAGAAAAGAAACATTTTTGACCCATCCTGGGTTCAAATGAAGTTTTCAGGATCCAAGCCCTAGCCGTGTTAGCAGGAAGAACTCCAGTGTAACACTGTATTTGAAAGACAGTAAACAGTTTCAAAAGACATGCTAGGTGAAGAGACCTAGGCCTGCAGGATTAGGAGGCAGAATGTACATAATCAACAGGGAAGTCAGCTGCAAAAGCACTGCATGCATTCCAGGCACAGCTAGCAATGGGGGGATCCTTGAAACATTTGTTAGAGTTACATCAGGGTCAGGCTGTTCTCAGTCTCTTCAAACAATGACTGATTAACCTTCTCCCTCAAGTGAAGGGAGCCTCAGGCTATCTTTAGGTTAACAATAGAGAGCCAGTTTAGTGGGGGAGAGTGGATGAACAGAGAAGAAAAACCCTGCTCTCTGTCTTAAGGAGTGGGGTTTTGACTCTCCATCTGTCAGATTTGAAAGACCGTTCTTCTACCTCTGCCAGTCCATTCTCCTTCCTTCATTCTGCACATCATTAATGCAAATTCCCAGTCCAAGGAGAAGCAGGGCCCTTTCTCTTCTGTCTCCAAGCACCTGAGTTAGAACCTGGCTCTGCCCTCTTGGCTCTGGGAACTTTGTCTGCCTGAGAAGTGGGACAGAGACAGTCTTCCTGCTCTGTGGTTGTGTGAAGACAATGTGGTGGCCTGGCACCCTGCAGAAGGCCTCACACTGGGAAGTATTCCCTTCTTTCCTCCTGACGTCCAAGATCTATCTATCCACCTAACTACCTACCTACCTTCCTACCTACCTAAGTACCTAGTGATCTCTTACTAGTTCTTGGGATGAATTCAAGGCCTGGGCACTGTCTCTAGCTCTCTGCTACTTGAGACAAAGCACCAATTCTGGCTTATTTTCTGTGTGCTACTGAGGAATCGAACCAAGGGCTTCTTGCATGCTAAGCAAGCACTCTCTCACTAATCCACATTCCTAGCCCCCTCATCTTTTTCTTCCTGGTAGTTTTTACATAAATATGCTCCAATTTTATGTCCCCAAGTTAAATTTTCTGAATATTGGTTATTTCTATGAACCCTAGCCTTTTCTTCCCCTGCATTATTTGTGCCTGTCCCTGTCTTGGCCTCATAATAAAATGTAAATAAAGGCTGCTGAGAGCTTAAGTGTGCATCATATAAAGACACAGGTCTGGAACCCTGGAAGAGAAAAGCCATGTGCTTGAAATGAAGAGAATGATGCAGTATGTGCAACGAGTATATCTAAAAATAAATCAGTAAATAACACAAAAGCATTGAATATGGTCTGTTTGCACTCAGGGTGGTAATATACACACATAAGTAGGTAGGGCACTGATACATAACTTGGTATTCTCTTTTTTAATTTATTTTGTGGCCATCTCAGTGCTTAGACTCAAAGCCCGATGCGTTCCTCAGCTGTTTTGCTCAAGAGTGAGGCTCTACCACCCCCACAGCTCCAGTTCAAGCCATCTGGTCATTAATTGGACATAAGCACCTTCCAAACTTTCTTGTCTGGTCTAGCCTATTTTTCCTGCTGGGCTTTCTCTCTCAAAGCTGGAGTAACCCTCTGGGCCAGTGCTCCACTTCTGGTTTTCTGTTGGTTTTTGGAGATAAGAGTCTCAAAGACTTTCCTGCTTGGGCTGGCTTTGAACAGCAATCTCCTGAGGAGGCTTCAAGTGGCTTTCCTGAAGGATTCGCCAAGGAGGTGCTCCACACAAATCCTTAGTCTATATCTTGAGACCAAGAGCTCAGAGCAGAAGCCCAGAGCTTTACCATTTTGTGCCACAGCTTCATTTCTGATCTGTGTGTATGTGTGTGTGTGTGTGTGTGTGTGTGTGTGTGTGTGTGTGTGTTTGTGCACGCACGCTTCTGCTCTGAGCTCATGGTCAGCACCTAGGCCCTGCATTCAACCCCAAAACCTAGCCACCCAGGGCCCAACTAAGAGAAGTGAAACATTTCAAAACCTGATGAGCTTCACCAGACTCATATGACAGGAAGCATTGTGATACCAGACATATGCTTGGATTTCCCAAGCTTCTAGAATCCTGGGAGAGGCATCATAGGTCCATCATTGCTGCAGGTCCTGGGATTGAACTGTGAGCCTAGGCATACTCCCTGAGCTCCTTTTACTCAAGGGTATTGCATTAACCTTGAGTTCCAGCCTTAATTCTGGGTTTTTCTGTGATCTCTCAGAAATAACAATGTCAGGGACTTTCCTATGCTGGCTGGATTTAAACTAAGATTATCTACATCTCAGCCTCCTCATGAGCTGGGATTACAGTCAGCAACCACTGGCACCTGCCTTTCTCTTCTTCTTCATTTTTTAATCGGGACAATATGACTTCTTAACAGTGTCATTCCAGTGGTTTGAATTTATAAGTAAACTACCCCAATGTTCTTTACAGCTGCTTTCTCTGAGGATTTTCTCTCCTCATCTTCTCCTCTAGTCACAGGTTTGAAGCCAAAAGTGAGAAATGAGTGCCACAGGATTTGGGAGCAAATGTCCACAGGACATGCCAGATTTGTCACTGCATTGAGCTGTAGTGAATTTACTGTGTCAGGATGAGAGGACCGCAAGCTGGGGCGATCCTCATACTCTCTGCATTGCTCCTTTGGTCTATAAAATGACCTAATAATTATGAGTGCTTTGTGTCTCCAACCTTAAGTATCTAGAACACACTAGAAGCATCTTCATGTTTCTGTTTTCCTCTAGCACACACACATGCACGTACAGATTCACTTCTGGTCTGTGTATGTGTGTGTGTGTGTGTGTGTATGTGCGCGCGCACACGCATGCACATGCACATATGTGCATATATCAGTCCTGGAGCATGAACTCAGGACCTGAGCACTGTACCTAGTTTCTCTTATACAAGGATAGCCCTCTCCCACTTGAACCACAGAGCCACTTCAGTTTTTTTCTAGTGAAGTGGTCCTTAGAAATCAAGCCCAGGGTTTCATATATGCAAAGTACTCTACCTCTAAGCTACCTTCCCAGCCCACTAATTCAGGTTTCTTTGTTTGTTTCTGTTTTTTTATTGTTGTTGTTTTATTGTAGGTGCTGTCTCTGAGCTCTTCAGTTCAAGTTTTATGCTCTACCACTTGAGCCACAGAGCTACTTCAGGTTTTCTGGTGGTTCATTGGAGCTATGTGTCTCAAGGTCTTTCCTGCCCAGGTTAGCTTTGAACCATGATCCTCAGATCTCATCCTCCTGAGTAGCTAGGATGACAGGCATGAGTCACAAGCACCCAGCTTCCACTTCAGGTGTCTTAGTGGTGAAATGGAGATAATAGTCTCATGGGACCTTTTGTGTCTGGGATAGATGGGAACCCAGATCCAGAGATCTAAGCTTCTTATAAGCCAAGGTGACAGACTTCAGCTATCAACTGCTAGGCCGTGGCACTCTGCTGCAAGGGGGTTAGTGGCTCCACGTGGTGGAGTGTTAGCCATGAGCCCAAGAAGTAAGTGTCAGCGCCTAGGCCCCGAGTTCAAGGTTTATGACTGATAAAAATCAAAACACAACACTTGTCCACAGGAGACAACTCACTAGTCTTCAGTAATACATAATTTTGTCTCTGCCATGGGGACATATCTGAGCCTCAATATTCTTGTCTGCATAATCATCTGAGTTGTGGAGGTCTTTGAGTACCAGGTGAAAGAATGCACCCTATGAAGGACACACCACATGTCACTCTTTGCAGGTCTCAGATGATAGCACCCTATGAAGGACTCAGCACATAGCTCTATTCCATAAGCTGTCATTAGGATTAGGGTGCTTTCATCAGTATCACCATTCTTTGAGGAATATTTCACAAACTAAACAAGTTCACATCTAATGGTTTAATGGGATTTTTTTGGGGGGGGCATTACCCAGGGTGCTTGAACTCAAAGCATGGGGATACTGTTCTAATAACATTTGCTCAAGACTAAAGCTGTACCACTTCAAGCCACATTTTAAAGTGTCTCTCAGACTTCCTGCTAGGACTGGATTTTAAAGCCCCCAAGCAGCCAGGATGATAGGGGTAAGCAAACAGCGTCTGGTTCCTTGCAGCTGGGTTGCAGGGGTTTACATCTGGCTAAGTCAGGTTAGGTGGCAGCTGTCAGCATCAGACTCCTAGCTTGCTTTGTGATGAGGTATTTGAAGTCCTGTCCTTCTACAGTTGCAGGTAGGACATTCTGACATTTTTAGCAGCAGTCCTGGGGCTTGAGTAAGGGCTTTGACACTGTCCCTAAGCATTTGTGCTCAAGGCTGGCGCTCAATTGATTGGAAGACAGCAGAACTTCCAGGTTTTCTGTTTATGTGGCACTGAGGAATCAAAACCAGGGCTTCGTGCTTACTAGGCGAGAACTCAACCACTGAGCCCCAGGAGTGAACAAGATATAAATAGATAGAGATTGCTGTATATAAATATTATATACACAAAAAGAGAGATGTCTGTACATTATTAAATTATAGATAATATTACTACCAATCACTAGGTATTAAATTATGTCTCCATTTAATGATGTGTCCCAATTGAACCATTAATAAAGCATTAATTAATAATTATTCAATACCTTGTTATTATTTATCAAATATGTATATACATCCATACATATAATTACATATTTTATAGAATGAGACAGATGTCTATATATAATTAAATTATGTATGCATCATATGTTACTACCAATTATTATGTATTTAATTATGTCTTCATGCAATTTTTATTCTGTTACTGCTTAATAAAATATTAACCTTAATGCAGTCCTATAGTTATTATATCTAATTTTATCTTAGAATGATTCATTACTAATTCAATTTGTTTATCATTTATTGTAGTGATAACTTTTCCACCTATGACATTTATTATATTTATGATATCCTCTTACATAGCATATAGATTTGCATACAAATTATACACCCTACCTGACACCGAGCACTTTCAAAGAAAAAGAAAACATGTGTCATGCTCAGCTTCTCACTCCACGATTACGTTTTTGGCAGTGCTGGGATCTAAACTCAGGGCCTACAAGGTTCAATTCATGAATGGGTGACTGTCAGCACAGCAGCCTTTAGCCAATTCATCTGCCAGGCAGTTCCCAGGCCCTGAGATCAAGGCCCATATGTTGACTCCATATCGCGTTTAGTGTATTCATTTTACTTTTTGTATTATTCATTTATCTACCATTTATTTTATTGATTGTTATTACACATGGAATATTTATTACATTTATTACATAGGGCATAGAGTTGCCTGTGTATGAAACTTCACACCTGACACCCAGGCCTTTCCCCGAAAAGGAAAACGTGTCACTATGGGCTTCTTAATCCACGATTCAATTTTTGTGAACGCTGGCATCTGAACTTACAGCCTACAAGGTGCAACTCATAAGTGGGTGAGTGTAAGCATGTCAGCCTGGGGCATATGGAGCTGACAAGCAGATCCCAGCACCTGAGATCGAGCCCCAGGGGTTAACAAAATAAGAACCAATTGACATGTAGGTGGTAGTAAAATAAATATAGATACTTATAGTGCCAGAGATGTTTATACATTATTCAGTTATATATGTTACATTCCTACCAATTCATGGGTATTCATTATGACTCCATGTAATTAATATTATTGTTTTCATCCTTAATAAATTATTAATTAAATCAACCACGTCCTGAAATTATTGTGTCCATGTAATTAATTGTATTCTTTTAATGTGTCAAAAATATTAATTAAAATCCATCGGCCTCCTAAAATCACTCTAATCTTATAGTAGTATCATTCAGGAAGAACCAATTCAACCTTGACATTCAAAACCTTCCATTGGTATTCCTATGAATATGAACGAGACTCTTAGAATATCCTGCCATTGTTAGGGGTCAGAACTGGGCTTCGAACTCAGGGCCTATGTTGCCATATTGGCCTATGGCTTCCCTGGTAGCCCGCCAGCTTTCAGCAAGCCACGTTAAGAACATTGTTCATCTGAGTCATTCAGATCCAGGATGGTCACCTTGCAAAGAAAGCAAATGTAAAATCGTCAGCCATCTGCAAGTTGAACGGTTTTATTCTGTATTGATTTATTTACTTTTTTCCTGTCAGCCTTTGGGGCCCAGGTTTGGCTGTGGATCCAGTGGCTGCACCCCAGGCTAGAGTGATCGAAGCTGAGGCAGAGTTACCACGACCTGGGTTCAAGCCCTTTGGCAAAATAAAAATACATATATACATACATACATAGATACACACATACATACATACATATATATGTACACTACAAATATTTAAAAATTTATGAGGCTCCTTGGCTTGGACTACACGCCATTTTTTCTGGCAGGCTTGGGATTTGAACTCCGGATCTGGGTAAATCTACAGCACTATGTGGGAAGGGCAAGCTCACTGTGTTGGAAGACAAGAAAGTCAGGCCTGTTCCCAGGGCCTGAATTCAACCCTAGCACACAAAAAAATAATATCCATATACATTTTAAATACATGACTTATATTTACTTACAATTGTTCACTGCAGGGGCTGGGAAGGTGGCTCAGTGGTAGAGCGCTTGCCTTGAATGCCTGAGGCGCTGGGTTCGATTCCTCAGCACCCCATAAGCAAAAAGAAAAAAGCCAGAAGTGGCCCTGTGGCTCAAGTGGTAGAGTGCTAGCCTTGAGTTGAAGAGCTGAGGGACAGCGCCCAGGCCCAGAGTTCAGGCCCCATGACCAGACCCAAAAACAAATGTTTACTGCATATTGCAGTTAGTGTAGTTAATCATTTTATTTTGTTTTTAATTATTTGTTATGTATTTTAGTGAGTATGATTAGACATATAGTATTTTTTACATCCTATCACATAGGACATAGATTTGCATATATATTGTACATCATACTTGAGGCCCAGGACTTTCATCGGTAAGGAAAACATGTGGGACAAATGGCTTCTTCCACCAGGATTAAGTTTTTGGCAATTCTGTGATTTGAACTCAGGGCCTAGAAGGCTCACTTCATGAATGGGTCAATGTTACCACACCAGTCTGATGCAAGTGAAGTTGTCGGGCAAATTTGAGGACTCAAGTTCACATCCTAGGAGTAGCCAATATATAAACAGATATATGTGTAGACTGAAGTGTGTGTGTGTGTATTTACATATGTATATGCATCTATCAATAAATGTATACAAAGACATTTATGTAGATTCTAGTGTATAACTCCATACAAAGTGTGATGTCTATATTATATTTATATAGATACATATATTCTATTGCTACCAATTATTTGGTATAAAATTATGCCTCCATTAATTAATCATGGTAGAAGACTTAATAAAGTATTAATTAAATTAATCAATGATCTATATTTATTGTGTACACTCATACTAGAATGACTAGCTAATTAGTGATTCAATTAGTACATCTCAACATTCTATTAATGTTCCTATAGATAGGAACGAGTTTCCTAGGATCTTCAGCCATGTGTAGGTGGCAGTCCCAGGATTGAACTAAGGGCCTCTGTGCCTGGATTGGGCTCAGGCTTCGACAGTCCCCCAGCCTTTGGCTATGCAAGGTCACGTAAAATTTTCAAGCCTAGTCACTGTCACCCAGGATGGTTACAGTGAAAAGGAAACAAAGGTAATACTCTTGTGTAAAACTTCCTGGTTTATTCATCCTCCATTTTTGTTGGTTTGATGTTTTTTTTTTTGCCAGTGATGAGGGTTTAACTCAGGTCCTAGGATCCCTGGGTCATCTGTCGGTGTAAAAGCTGCACCTCAGCTTAGGGTAATCAAGGCTGAGGCAGAGTTAGGACAACCTAATTTCAAGACCCATGCCTGGGCTGGGAAGATGGCTCAGTGGTAGAGAGCTTGCCTTGCATGCCTGAGGCCCTGGGTTCGATTCTTAGCACCACATAAGCAAAATGAAAAAAGCCCGAAGTGGCACTGTGGCTCAAGTGGTAGAGTGCTAGCCTTGAGCTGAAGAGCTGTGGGACAGCGCCCAGGCCCAGAGTTCAGGCCCCACAACCGGACCCACCCCCCAAAAAAAGACCCATGCCTGCCCCCCCCCAAATGTTAAGACCTTGACTTGGAATTTGGGCCATTTTATCTGCCATACCTTGGATTTGAACTCAGAGGCTGGGTAACTCTATTGTGTTCTGGGTGACATAGGAGCTCACCTGCCTTGAAGAAATAAATTCAGGAACATTTCCCAAGGCATGAATTCCAGGCACAGGACTGGCAATAATATTTATATACATTTATAATATATATCATATATATGTATGTATTTGCATAGATATTACATATTGTACCTAGGACACAAGATTTTCACAGAAAGGAGAACAGTTCAACATTCGCTTCTTACTCCACCTATTGACTTTGGCACTGCTGAGATTTGAACTCAGGGCCAGGAATGCCCAATTCATCAAGTGGTCAGTAAGCACAGCAGCCTCAAAAAAATTTACTGCCAGGCAGATCCCAGGACCTGACTTCTAGCCCAAGGAGTCGCCAATATATAATTAGATAGGTGTGTAAATTGCTGCTAATATGGAGTTATACATTAGAGAGAGAGAGAGAGAGAGAGAGGGCTGTGGGAGAGAGAGAGATTTATAGGCTTATTCGATTGTATATTTAAATATATAAAAATATTTATAGAATGCGAGATGTCTACATATTACATGTAATATATTGCATGTAACATATTACATATATTAGTAATATATTACTAAATTATATGTAATATATTACTTATAATTAATAGGTATTGAATTATGCCTCCATTTAATGATGTATCATGTTTTAAGGCACAATAAAATGCTTCCTTGAGCAAAAGGATCTCAGGGACAATGTCAAGACTCAGGAACTGCCGCAAAAAAAAAAAGAGCCAGTAACTCCACGTATCTGTGTACATATGCAAGTATTTCTATCAGTGAACATCCAGAGTCACTATGAAGAAAGGAACCCAGCTAAGAAATTTGCTTTGAAAAGCATGATTTCATAGCACAGCTTTCAAGACAGTGCATGTTCCAGAGCTCCCCTCACTGTTCCCAGTGTAACCTGAGAGTTTTTCCATACCCCAGGCTACTGGAGGAAGTCTGCTTCATTGTTGGAACAGGCAAACAAAAAGCCTTACTCCTGTACAGCTGTGTAACAAACATTTCATCCGGGGCAATTAGTGAGGATTAGTGTGGGTGGGATCTAAAGGCCAGGAGAAAAAGGCCTCTTTTTACCCCAAGCTATCTCCCTCTCCAGTGTTCTGTTTTGACAGGAAGTCTTCATTTGTGCCAATTCCTGTGGCAGGCCAAGTTCCCTGCACTCATCCTGTCTTTGTTGCACTATATTACAGTGTTGAGACAAACTGCTACAATTAATTTAAGCGTCCTTCTGGCAGACAACGAGGGCCCTGAATCTAATGAAATGATTCATTATTGGCAGTGTTGCCTCCCTAGGTTTCCAGAAGCTTGCTAAATCTAAGCACTTGTCCAAAATCACAATGCTTCCTGTCATCTAGGGCTGGTGGAAGCTCATCAGGATTTGAAACCTGTGACCTCTCATAGTTGGCCCCTCGGTGGCTAGGTTTTGGGGTTGAACACAGGGCGAAGGTGCTGACCATGAGTTCAGAGCAGAAGCTCAGTGTTTTCCCATTTGGTGTCACAGCTTCACTGCTGGTCTGTGTGTGTGTGTGTGTGTGTGTGTGTGTGTGTGTGTGTGTGTGTGTGTGTGTGTGCATACACCAGTCCTGAACGATTCAGGACCTGACCACTGTACCTGAGTTTCTCCTGTACAAGGACAGCACTCTACCACTTGAGCCACAGAGCACTTTACCTTTTTTTCTAGTGATGTGGGACTGAGGATTCAAGCCCTCTACCCCTAAGATATATTCCCAGCACTCCACTTCAGGTTTCTTTTTTCTTATAAGTTGGAGGAGTTGAAGTCTGGGCCTGGGTGCTGTCTCTGAGCTCTTCAGCTCAATCTAGAGCTCTACCACTTGTGCTAAAGAGCCCCTTCAGATTTCTGGTGGTTTATTGGAGATAACCATCTCAAGGAATTTCCCGCTTAGGCTGTCTTTGGACTGTGATCCTCAGCTCTCAGCCTCCTGAGTATCTAGGATGACAGGCGTGAGTAACCGGTACCCGGCTTCCACTTCAAGTTTCTAAATGGTGAATAGGACATAATAGCCTCATGGGATAGTTTGGAACCCAGATCATCAGATTTCAGCTTCCTGAGTAGGCTGGATGACAGACCTCAGCTAAGGACACCTAAGCTCTGACACTTTACTGCAAGGGGTCGTTGGATCCACGTGGTAGAGTGCTAGCCATGAGCCCAAAATGAAAGTCAGCGCCTAAGCTCTGAGTTCAAGGTACATGATGGGAAAAACTAAACCAAAATAATTGTCTGCAGGAGACAACTCACTAGATTTCAGTACATACATCATTTTGGCCCTGACATGGGGCATATCTGAGCCTCAACTTTCCCATCTACACAATCATCTTACTTGTGAAGCTCTTACAAGGACCAGATGAAAGAATGAACCCCGTTTAGGACTAGGCACATAACAACTCATGAAGAACTCATCACATAGCTGTATCCCAAATGCTGTCATTAGAATTAGGGTGCTTTCATCAGTATCACCATTCTTTGAGAAACACATAACAAACCTCAAGAAGTTCACATGTAATGATTTAGAGGGGTGGTTTTTTTGGAGGGAGTCATCCACGTGGATTGCACTCAAAGATTGGGGGTACTATCCTAAGATGTTTAGCTCAAGCCTAGAGTTCTGCCACTTTGAGCCACAGGTCAGAGTTTCACAGACTTAATGCCAGGGCTGAGTTCTAAACCCACTAGTGTCAGATCTCAGCCCTTGAGTATCTTGGATGACAGGGGTGAGTGAGCCAGCAGCATCTGTTTCGGTGAAGATGAGTTGCAGTGGTTTACCTCTGGCTACATCAGGTTAGAAGTCACCTGTCAACACCAGACTCCAAGCATGCTCTGTGATGAGGTATTTGCAGCTTATCCTTAAATCACTGCAGTCAGAACATGCTATCTTTTTTTTTGGTGCCACTACTAGGGTCTTGAGTAAAGGTCTAGACACAGTCCCTATGCTTTTATGCTCAAAGCTAGTACTCGACTACTTAAGCGAGACAGCATTAATTGAAAATCAATGTAGTATAATTGTTGTATATAGTTTTATAATGTAATCATACACTAGTAATTTATTTGTTACTTTTATAACATTTCATTTGTACGGATGTATATCGGAATGCGCCATAGGATCTCCCACCATTCATTAGTGGCAGTACCAGGATTCGACCTCCAGTCCTAAGTTGCTTCTTTTGGCTATTGCTTCCCTAATAGCCCACCAAACATCAGCAATGCAAGGTCATGTACACTTTTTGGGCCTTGTCATTTAGACGCAGGATGGCCACAACGCAAAGGGAAAAAAAAGTAAAACCACTTCTTGAACTTCTCAGTTTTTTTTTTTTTTTTATTGTGAGAATACCATACAGAAGAGTTACAATTACATGGGCAAGATAACTAGTACATTTCTTATCAAGCACTGTTGCCTCCTCTTTGTTTGCCCTTCTCATCTCAGTTTTATCCTTCTCATTTGATTTTTTTTTGCCAGCCCCAAGATTTGAACTCTGGTCCTAGGATCTCAGGGTTGGTTGTGGCAGAGATGCCAAGACCTGAGTTCAAGCCCCATGCTTTGACCAAAATAATAATAACAATAATGCCCTGGCTTGGAATTTGCACCATTTTTCTGGCAGGCCTTTGATTTGAACTGGGTAAATCTGTGACACTGTGGGTGAAGGGGAAGATCACCGTCATTGAAAACAAGAAATTCAGACCAATTCCCAGAGCCTGAATTGAAGCCCCAGCACTGGAAAAACTAATATTTATATATGAGATCTATTTATATTGCATGGGTTTACAGCATATGACGTTTATTACACTTATTAATTTAGTATTATTACACATATAATGTTTCATTACCTCATATCACCTAGGATATATTTACATATGGATTATATATCACACTGAGATAAAGGACTGTCACAGAGAAGAAAAAAATGTGTCAAAATTAGCTTCTTACTGGACGAATAAGGTTTTGGCCATACTGGGATTTCAACTCACAATGCCCAATCCATAAATGGGGTCACAGTCTTAGCAGACCAGCCTGTGGCAAATTGAGCTGCCAGGAAGTTCTTAGGACCTGTGATCAAGCCACAATAGTGCCCAATATATAGATAGACAGAAAGATAGATAGATAAATAGATAGATAGATAGATGTGAATATATATATATATATATATATATATATATATGTGAGTGTATGTGTATATATGCATATATATGCAAAGAGGGAATGTGAAGATATTATATATATATATATATATATATATATACCAATTATTAGTTATTACATTATGCCTCCATTTAATGAAGTATTATGGTTGAATACTTACAAAATCTGTAATTAAAAATTAGTCAATATCCTTCCATTAGGTGCTAGAATGAAAGATATAAATCCAGTAATTTGTGTGTGGCATTCTAAAATAGAATCAAGAATTAACTACAAATTATTACTTTTATAACATTCGATTAGCATTCACATGAATAGGAATGAGTTTGTCAGATTCTCCCTCCATTTGTGGGGGGCAGTCCTAGCATTCGAACTCCAGACCTGGGTAGTTCCCTTCGAATGCAAACCATTGGAAGGGCACTGTGAAGACTTCATATTGTTATGATTAAAAAAGAACAAAAAGAAAAGAAAGCCAGGTGTCAGTGGCTTCTAATCAGCAGCTATAATCCTAGCTCCTCAGGAGGCTGAGATGTAGAGAATGCCAGTTTGAATTCAGCTGGGGCAGAAAGTTCCTGTCACTCTTATTTCTAAGAGACCACAGGAAATAAAATACACACATGGTTGGGGCTGTGTCTCAAGGGCAGAGCACTACCCTTGAGCAAAAGGAGCTCAGGGACATGGCCTAGGCTCATAGTTCAATCCCGGACCTGTCAAAAAAAAAAAAAAAAAGGGAGTAATTCTATGTCTCTTTGTATTGATGGATGGTGTATGGATGATGGGCATTAGCAGGTTACCCATGCCCAGCCCCCAAACCTGGGTAAGCTGGGACAAGCGCTGAGAAAATTATAAGTCTGAGCCGCAGCTTGAACAAAGCATCCTTCTCTGCCATTTAAGTAGTGAAGCCCCAAAGGCTTTGCCTGTGCTGGTGTGTGCAACAGGTGCATTATGTTGTGGGTGAGGTATCCCGTCAGGACACCTAGAAGCCAGACACTGCCTCCAGGAAGACCACTCTTCCTAGGCTGTAGGAGTTGTCCAAGGTTCTGGCTCCATATTCTAGATCCCTCTGTAGGATGTGGGGCCTGGTGCCTATCACTCATTCATCATTCCTGATTGCCAAGTCTCAGGCTGGTCCCAAATCCTGGGAAAGATAGGAAATAGCCAGTGATTTCTGTGCTGAAAGGGGTTAGCCAATAAATCCCACACTCATAGCTCCTGTTAGAAGTGACCCTTGGGCTGTGAATGTGGCTTAGTGGTAGAGTGCTTACCTAGATTCCACGAAGTCCTGGGTTCGATTCCTCAGTACCACAGTAAAAGAAAAAGCCAAAAGTGGCACTGCGACTTAAGTGATAGAGTGCTAGCCTTGAGCAAAAGAAGCTCAGGAACATGCTCAGACCTTGAGTTTAAGCCCCAAGACTGGAAAAATAGGGACCCTGGTGAGACATATTCTTCTGGGACTCAGAGGAGGGCAAGGTTAGAAGTAAGAGGTAAAGGTCAGGTGCTGGTGGCTCACCCCTGTAATCTTAGCTACTCAAGAAGCTGAGATCTGAGGATCAAAATTACAAGCAGGAAAGACTATAATGAGACACTTTTCTCTTATTAAACACCCAAAAAGCCAGAAGTAGAGTTGTGGTTCAAGTACTGGAGTGCTAGCCTTGAGCACAAAAGTTCTGGGATACTGTCAAGGTCATGAATTCAAACCCCCAGACTGGCACAAACACACACACCAAGATAGAACATTTGCCAGTCAGCCTTCACAAGTTCCATCTCTAGCAATTCGATATTTAAAAAAAAAAGAGGGATAAAGGAAGGAAAGAGTTGCTCCAGGAGGTGATATAACCAGTGCCAAAATTCCACAGGAGTTCTAAGATGTGGAACAGGACAGAGAGCCTCAGGCAGAAGGTCCATCATGGGCAAAGGTCCTGAGGTATGGTGTAGAGGAGGTGCTGTGTGTAGAATAAAGGTTCTTTGGCTTCAGACAAGTCTGGCAGGACATTCAAGTCTGGGTCAAGGTTTGTACTTGAGTCACAGGTAGGGCAGAGGGTGGGGACCCAGAATGGGGCCCAGGGGGAAGATTAGCTTGTCTTTTCACCACGGACCCCAGCCATTTCCAGTGGCTGGAAGCCTATTTTTCACAGCTCATGACCCTCAGAGGCCTCCTTTGCATGGAGGAGTCAGGGCAAATGCAGGGAAGAACTCTTCCTTTAGAAAAGTTTCTATCAACCAGTGGCTCAACCCCTGTAAATCCTAGCTATTCAGGAGGCTGAGATCAGATATCATGGGTCAAATCCAACTCAGGGGAAGAAAGTTAGTGAGACTCTTTTCTTGCCAATGAACTACCAAAAGACAGAAATGGAAATGTGGCTCAAGTGGTAAAGTGCCAGCCTTTTGAAAAAGTTAAGAAACCAGGGCTCAAACTCTGAGTTCAAGCCCCAGTACTGGCATAGAAAAAAAATAAAGAAAAGCTTTAAGAAGCTCCTAGCCCACTGTGGTGAAAGGCCAGATCAGCTAAGCGCATGTGGTTCATGCATGTCCTCCTAGATCCTCAGGAAGCTGAGATTAGAGGATTGTGGTTCAAAGCCAGCCCTGGCAAGAAAGTCCAGGAGACTCTGATCTTCAAGGAACCACCAGAAATCTGGAGGAGGTGCTGTGGATCAAGTGGTAAGCTGAAGAGCTGAGCTATAGTGCCCAGGCCCAGACTTTGAGCCCCTTGACAAACACCTGTTTGGAGCTCAATCTGTGGCTCTAGGCAGAGTGCTTTCCAATGGGACTCTGAGGGTCAGGTCTCCCAATGTCTAGGTGTCTTTGGCGGCCTTTGTGTATGGAACAGGCCACAGTATCGAGAAGGGTCCTGCCTTGGGGCATGGAGGTCATCAGCCGGGTCCATCAGAATGGCATCAGTCATGGGTGCAGTGTGCATCTGAACAGTAAACTGACATTTCAGACCACGGTTCTGGGCCAGGAGGGCCAGGAGCTGCAAGATGGTACAGCAGGTAATGACCACTCCTGCGGGTATCACAAGTTTGTGACTCTGTCAGCCACACCTTGGGCAGGTGTTGAGGTGGGCTCATGAAAGACTTGTAAGCTCAGGTATCCACAGCTGGCTGGCTGATGCTTGTAGCAGTCTCTATCCCAGGAGTCCCAGGGCTCAGAGCCCTGCTTTCCTCTCCACTGCTTTTGGGACAGATGAAGATCTTCAATCTTGGACTGACTACAAAGGAGCATCCATAGTGTCCTTCCGTTGGTCCTGCGGCCCCGTGCACAGATGGAGGGGCAGATTCCATGGAACTTACTGCCATGGCCCAGACCCACTCAGCCCAAGAAGGTCTTAGGGACAAAGCACTTGATCTACTTTGAGAGTTTACTATGACTATGACTATGCCTCAGGACTGCCCCCAGTTCTAGCTCAGCTCGTGTGTGTGTGTGTGTGTGTGTGTGTGTGTGTGTGTGTGTGTCTGTGTCTTTGTATGTGTGTCTGTGTGTCTGTGTGTGTGTGTGCATGTGCGTGTGTGCACGCACACCCATGCATCTTGGTGCTAGGGCTTGAACTCAAGGCCTGGGCTCTGTCCCTCGGTTTTTTCGTTCAAGGCTACCACTCTACTACTTGAGCCACAGCTTTTCTTCCAGCTTTTGGGTGGTTATTTGCAGAAGAGAGTCTCACACACTTTTCTAGCTGGACTGGCTCTGAATGTTAATCCTCACATCTCAGCCTCCTGAGTAACTAGGAATAGGACATCATCAGCTATTAGCATCTGGCCACACTTTCCTTCTTGACTAAAACAGAGTACCTCTCTCCAAGCCGAGTACCCATCTGCAGCTACCCCTCCTAACCCAGGCTTCAGAGGAAACATTCCCTTCCCAGAGGACAAAGAAATAGGAACAATTTGGAGCTTTATGTTCTCCACACAGTCAGGGGCTGCTGGGAGCTGATGTGGAGGTCAGAGGATCTAGGCCAGGGCAAGCAGACAATGTGTTAGAACAGAAGAGAGTATGAGAAGACATCTTTGTAGCTCGATGCCAGTGGCTCATGTCTATAATCCTAGCTACTCAAGAGTGACACCTGAGGATCAATCAAGATTCAAAGCTAGCCTGGGTAGACTCTTCTCTCCAATGAATCACCAAAAAGCTGGGAAGCAGAGATACACTAGTTCAAGTGGTACAGCACCAACCTTGTGCAAAGAAGCTAAAGGATACCACCTAGGCTTTGAGTTCAAGCCCTGGAAAACACAAACACACACATACACACACACACACGCACACTTACATGTGCACATACACACACCTACACACGGTAACATCCTTAGCAGTTGCCAATGGCTCATACCAGCAACCCCAGCTACTCAGAGGCTGAGCTCTTAAGATGGCAGCTTGAAGCCAGCCCAGGCAGGAAAGTCCACGAGACTCTTCTCTCCACTAAACTACTAAAAAAGATGAAAGGTGAGCTGTAGCTCAAGTGGTAGCGTGTTAGCTCAGGGACAGTGCCTAAGCCCTGAGTTCCAGATCTGAGATGTTTTTCTTAATAGACACCCTTTGCCATCACCATCCCCACAGGCCATATATCCAGATTTTGGTTATCCTAGATCTCACTTCCACTCCTGCCACGTCCACAGCACTGCCACAAAAGGTGGTGTGTGGCCAACACTGGATTAAGAAGTGAACATACACAAGGGGGGCATAGCCAGGTCAAGGCTAATGCCCCAGAACATTGAGGTATTGGCCATAACAGTCTCTCATCCCCCAGTTCCGTAGCCCTGGAATCTAAAGTCTGTGCTTCTGTGTTCTGTGCATCCAGAATAGTCTAGAAGGACCTAGAGAGGCCCAGCTGGGGCCGGAAGATAGACTTTCCTGTGGTAAGGTACATTGACATTTCCTAGACACCGACAGATACTTCCAAGCCACCTTGGGCCTCACCTCCCATGTAGCCCCGGAAGATCCTTGGTTGGGCGGCCTTCAGTCAGCTTTCATGCTTGAGTTGTCCAGAGCCACAGGCAACCACCCTTCCCCCACTCCACTACCAGCCTTCAGGAAGGGACATGCAGCCAGAGCCCCAGCTGAGGAAAACGATAGGACATCACATGACTGAGCCCCCGCCCCCCCCCCACCCTGTGTCAGGGGAGAACCTATGCCACCTGCCCTGCTAACCCAGAATCTCCTGGAGGTGGCCCAAAACATGGATGACTGGATTTGGGCCCCAAAGAAAAGCTGAAATATGCAGGTCTCTGACAATTTAAGACTCATTGTAGACCCTGATAAGGGTCTAAAGGCAAGGCAACCTTGTGCACAGCAACTGTGCAGGAGGGGCACCATGTGAGGTCAGAAAGAGGCAAACAGGCACCAATGAAGGGGACAGAGAAAAAAGATGGAAAAATACACACACACACACACACACACACACACACACACACACACATCACATGGGTAGCCCAAGGCCTCAGGAGTCCCTGAGCATCAGAATACCCCAACCCTTGAGAAGATGGCACTACCATCCTCAGACCAACTATAGACAAAACTCAGAGCTTCTCATATGTCTGGAATGGCTCATGACACAGCATGCCATTTCCTACTGTACATACCGCTATGTAGAATACTCAGCTACCTTATTTTTGGTTGTTGGTTATGGGGCTTGAACTTTGGGCTTGTGCGCAGTCCCTCAGCTCTTCAGTTGAAGGTGCATGCTCTACCACTGGAGCCACAGCGCCACTTCCGGTTTTCTGGTAGTTCACTGGAGAAAAAGTCTCACAGATTTTCCTGCCCGAGCTGGCTTTGAAACTGGATCCTCAGAGCTCAGCCTCCTGAGTAACTAGGATGACAGTTGTGAGCCACTGGCAATGCCTGGCTTCAGCCACCTTCTCACACCCAGAGGAAACCCACCTTGTCAGGCCACAAACCACATGCAGCCCTTCCCTTCAGACTTTGACACCAGCGTACAAAACCATTCTTCCATGGATGGGGAGAATATAATTGACGCTACCCTCCCACCCCTATTCCCATTCGCCCACTCCCTGCCTAAGAAAGGCCACGACCTCTGGAGTTCTTGGTAAGGCAAAGCCCACCATGCTGTAACTTCAACCTTGGGCAAAACTGGGGAGTTCTTAGAAATGTCTGTACCCTGAGGCCAGCACCTGGTCTCCCAACCACAGCAACCCCACTCCTTAACCATCACTTGCAGGCAAGGGGTGTCTTTCTTTTTTGGATTTTTGTTTTTGTTTTTGTTTTCGTTGAGGGGCTTAAACTCAGGGCTTGGGTACTGTCCCTGATGATGATTTTTGCTCAAGGCCAGTACTCTACCATTTGAACCATGGTGCCACTTCTGGTTGGAGATTGGAGATGAAACTCTCCTGGGACGTTCCTGCCTGTGTTGGGGAAACAAGATACTCCCGAGTAGCCAGGAGGATAGGTATGAGCCATCGGAGCATGGTTTATGGTGTCTCATTCTTTAGAATTTCCAACTAGTCCTCCTCTAGACACTCCAACCTAGTCACTCCTCTAGATCCCTTAGGGACAGCAAAGGGAGGCTCAGAATCTGGGTAGGGCCATAGGCATTAAAGTGCCCCTTCCATATCACTACCCCTCTATAGCCTCCCAACCGCCTCCTCTGGAAGGCATGGTCATCTGGGGCAGATCAGACCCACTAGGATTTCTGGCCTGTATCCCCCTGCCCCACTCAACCGGTATCTGAGGATTTCTGGGGCCAGCTGCTCCATGTCCTGGTGGAAGATGTTGGGAGGTTTGCTGATAACTGGGTCCAGGAGATGCCAGGGCAGAAGGAGTGTCCAGCTTCCCTCTGTCAAAGAAGGCGACACATAAAATGGATGGATCTACTAAGAGCTACAGGGCATAGCCATCCACCTGTCACCAAGAACCCTTGGAGTGCTGTTTTATGTTGACAGTCCTGGGGCTTGACCTCGGGGCTTAGGTGTTGTACCCAAGCTTCTTTTGCTCCAGGCCAGTGCTCTTCCACCTGAGCCATGGTGCTGACAGGAAGCACACAGAACCTGTCACCAAGAACCCTTGGAGTGCTGTTTTATGTTGACAGTCCTGGGGCTTGACCTCGGGGCTTAGGTGTTGCACCCAAGCTTCTTTTGCTCCAGGCCAGTGCTCTTCCACCTGAGCCATGGTGCCACTTCCAGCTTTTTCTGTGTATGTGGAACCTAGGAATTGAACCCAGGGTTTCCTGTGCGCAAGGCAAGCCCACTACTGCTAAGACACAATCCCAACCCTGGATAGCTCTTCTTCTGTAACCACTCGGGCGTGTCTCAGGACAGTCCTGCACATCTGTACCGAGTTTCTCAGCAGCAGCTCTGGCTTGAAGTGAACATGCTCCTCTATGTTGTCCTTTATGTACAGCATCTTTGCTCTGTGTGCTTCCTGTCAGATACTCCTAGTTAAGCAAGACCCCTTTTCAAGTGCTGCTTCTAAGAATCCTGCTCCAATCACCCTGGCAGAGTGGGGTCCTCGCTGCTCTGCAGGCTGTTGGCCTTCTCACACTCTCCCTTCCTGCTGGTGTGGGTTGAAAGCACATGAAGGCGAAGGCCTGCTTTCCACCACCCAATTTTTGAAAGCTCTGATACACTAACCAGGGCCCAGTGCTGTATCACACTCCTTGAGAGGACAGTGGAGGCCCAAGCAGTCTGGGGCCAACAAGATGGGTCCATTTCTTTGTGTGGGCTTGAACTGAGGATCTGGGAGCTGCGTCTCTGAGTTTTTGTACTCAAGGCTGGTGCTTTACCACTGAAGCCACAGCTCCACTTCTGACTTTTTGGTGGTTCCATGGAGAGAAGAGTCTCACCAGCTTTCCAGCTTATGGCTGGCTTCAATCTTTGATCCTCAGATGTCTGCCTCCCAAGTAGCCAGGATGTCAGGTGTGAGCCTGAGCCAGAGGTGATGGGCACCAGAGCTTTTCTTTTGAGCTTCGGTTTATCTCATGTCAACTAGCAAGCCCTAGTTAAAATACTTAGTTACAAGAAATCAAGTTCCTCTCCTAGGTCAGTAAATCCAAGGAGATGAAGTGTCTTTGGAAAAGACACTGAGTTGGCCTGGGTGAGTATGGGTATGTGTGTGTGTGTGTGTGTGTGTGTGTGTGTGTGTGTGTGTGTGTGTGTGTAAGTTTCAGGGATACCTACCCTATTTCTCCGGTGCCTCATCCTCCCAGTGGTGAATACATCCAGGATCCCCACCCCAAGGAAGGCGGGTAAGGGAGGGTACATAAGGTCACATTGAGTGGAATGATATGAATTCTATCCTGCAACTGAAGCCTGGAGAGATAATGGAGAAGAGAAGTTTAGAAGAACATCAAGAGAAGCCCATTACCTTTGGATACAAGTACCAGAGAGAAGACTGAATCCATCCTTTTTGGTAGTAAGGTAACTGATGCCCGCTATTCATTTATTTCATTATTTTTTTGTGAGTCCTAGGGCTTGGATTCAGGGCCTGAATGTCATTCCTGAGCTTCTTTTACTCAAGGCTGAGGCTCTAACACTTGAGCCACAGCACCAAATCTGGCTTTTTGTGTGTGTGGGGGGGTGGTTGTTGGTTTATGGGAGATAAGAATCTCACAGACTCTCCTGCCTGGACTGGCTTTGTGTCACGTCCATCAGACGTCAGCCTCCCCAATAACCCAGTCAGGTGCAGGAACCACTGGCACCTGACCACCACCATCCATTTATAATCCCCTAGGGCCAGTGCTGGACCACCTGCACTGCACCCCCTTGTTGTGCGTGGGAAGCAGACATGGGTGGGTTTGATACTTCAACAGCCTACATGCTTTGAGCATTGTTCCAGGTCAGTCTGATGGCGGCTTCCTCGTCATACACAGCAATGACTTGGCTCTGTCACAAGAAGAAATGTCCCCCAGGAGGTGTCAGTTCTGGGGTCTTTCCTCTTCACACCCCCCACCCACTCCCCAAAACGACATCCCAGCAAAGCTATATAGGCATAGAGTGAATTCATTTTCTTACAATCAAGGTCTGGCCAGAAAGGTAGCAGTGAGGAATCCCGATCCAGACCAGCCTGAGCATATATTGAGACTCTATCTAGGAAATGCCCAAGACAGAAAGTCTTGGCTCACATGTTAGAAGACCTGACTGGCAAGTCTAAAGCCTTGAATTCAAACCGTAATATACCAAAAAGAATAAGAGGCCCTGGTGCCAGAGGCTCATGCCAATAATCTTAGTTATTCAGGAGGCTGAGATCTGAAGATCATAGGTCAACATTTAAAATACGGTTGGCCTCGCCCATCAAACATCATGATAAGACCCAAAGTCTGAACCATGAAAGTGCGCTCCATATTAACAGGGATCTCATCCTTACTAAGCGCTGGCCATGCTCTCTGTCCCCCTGGGGAGCCACCCCCTGCGGGCCCCATCCCCAGGTCCTCCCAAGCTCCTTCTGCCACCAACCATGCCCAAGGGAGTATGCCATGCCTATTCCAGTGGAGTCTGCTTAGCATGGAACATCTGCTATCTGATCTGAGAGTGGGGCTTCAAAGAGGCCTACGTCCTGGAAAGTCTGGCAAGCCCCTTGGAAAGATGTGTTCCTGTTCCTGTTTCTCTTTTCTTCGCTGCATAGGAGTGCCCATTATTCTTTTACTGTTCCTGCTGCTTGTTCTACTTACTCATGCTCAACATTCTCTTATTCAGGGCTCTTTCTTGGAAGTGATGATGACTCCAACATCCGATGAGTGTACTGAGAATATGACTAATCCACCAGATTTAAGTGCTACGCTGAAAGCCCCTCTTATGGAGGCTATTAAACAAATCGTAAGTGAAAATAAAAGCATTGGGGGTTTTATGACTTCACTTCAGCAGAAGGAATTGTTTGTAAGAGATTTACAAGAAGCTGTAGACACGGCTAGAGCAGAAAGAGCGTATAGCTATTGGAGACTTCCCTTTAATCCTGAAGTATCTACAGTAGATATCATGTAGATAAGAAAGATGTAGAGGGATATTTAGACCAAAAACTAAATAAGGTTCCTAAAAGATTGGTGGATGGAAGATGGCAGTGGCTTATTAGGGGATGCTGGTGGGATCCTGCCTTATCAAGAGGGCCTCAAAGACTTCCCCCAGATCCATAGCCTTTTACAGGTGTGTATGATAAGGATGGCAACCATTGGGAAAATTACTTAGGAGAAAGAATTTCCTATTACTCTCTTCCATTTACTGAGAGACTTGCTAGATCTAGGACTCCTTGGTGCTTACTATCAAAAAGAACAAGGAAGATCTTATGAGACAGTTAAGGCCTCTATGGAGAAGAGTAAACGATTATGTGAAAGGGTTACAGAGAAGACACTATGAGCATGAATTTGATGTATGGCCAGATTTAGCTAAGTATACTGAATATCATGATTTTTGGCAACAAATTGGGGACCTTCTAAAGAATGGCAAAGAAGCACAATTGCTTAGAAAAGATTTGAAATGCATAAAGTACAAAACTAAGCAGAAGTAAAAATAAAATACTAGAGTTTATGCCTTTATGTCTAACACCTTGCTCACATGCTCTTGTTAATGGTTAATATGTGATAAGCATCTCAAAACCGATTTACTTTGCTATTCTTATGGGGTTGATAAGGTAAAGCCAGGAACAAGTGCCTATCGTCATATATCATCATCCAAGAACAAGATCAGGCAACCAGCTGGTGACCACCCAAAGCCTTGCAACAAATTGTGTAACCTTTTGCCCTTTCTCATGGAGACTTTTTTCTATAAAAGATTGTCATCCTCTGCAATAAATCGCACTCAGCATTCACTCCTCTTGTGTGTGAGTTGTCTGTGTGAGTTGCCATCTCCCTACCTGTTCCAGTTACCCCTACTAGGTGTCCTCAGCCATCCCAACAGAGCTGGTCCGCAGCACAAGTAGACATCTCCAGGGCACACAGATCCCTTGGTCTTATAATTTAAGTGCTGAGTCCCCATTAAGCATCTCACCCTTCCAGGTCCCCAGACCTCAGCCACAAAGCCCATGTACCCCCAAAGAAAGCAAGCTGAAGTTACCAAAGGGTCCAGTGCTCCTTGTTACAGCCCACTTCTACACTCACACACACACACACACACACACACAACCTGCAGGGATGGTTCATGTTTGTCTTCCTTGCTACTCAGGAGGCTGAGGTTTGAAGATCAGGGTTCAAAGCCAGGCCATTCTGGAACGAATGTCAGGCTCTTACCTACAGTGAACCATCAAAAAGCCAGAGATGGAGCTATGGCTCAAGTGTCAGAGCAATAGCTTTGAGCACAGAAGCTCAGGAACAGCACCTAGACCCTGAGTTCAAGGCCCAGGTTTTCTAACACCAAACACACACAGACACAGACATAGACACAGACAAAGACACAGACACAGACACACACGCACACACACGCACACACATACACACACACACGGACAGCCCAAGGCTTCAGCAGTCCCTGAGAACAGAACCATGGACTGTCTCCATTAGGATCACATCCTACCCTCAAGAAGGTGGCACTACCGACATTAGACCCACTATAGAAAAACCAGTAAGCCTCACACATATCTGGAATGTCTCATAGTCCAACATGGCAGTTCCTACTGTCCACACTGCTTTGCGGAAAACTTAGCCTCCCCTTATTTGTAGTTGGTCATGGGGTTTGAACTCCCTGCCAGGGTGCTGTCCCTCAGCTCTTCAGCTGAAGGTGAGCAATATCCCACTTGCGCCACAGCGCCAAATCCTGTTCTCTGGTGGTCCATTGGACATCAAGTCTCAAAGACTTTTCTTCCCAAGCTGGCTTGGAATCATGGTCTTCACATCTCAGCCTTCTGAGTAGCTAGGATGACAGTTGTGAGCCACCAGCGGCTTCCGGCTTCAGCCAACTTCACATACCCAGAGGAAACCCATCCTCGTCAGGCCACACACTTCTTGCAACCCTTAACTTCAGACTTTGTCACCCAGCATCCAAATCCATCCTTCAATGGAGAGAATACAGACAATAATCCCACCCCTGTACCCATTTGCCCACTCCCTTCCTGCCACAGACCAAGTCCTCTTGAAGCTCTCTCTTCAAACTGGGGTAAACTTGGGGAGTTCTTAAAAATGTCTGTACAGTGATGCCAGCACCTGGTCTCCCAACCACAGCACCCTCCCCCAACCCCCCCACACACCTCCACCATCCTTTGCAGGCAAAGATGGTTTGCTTTCTTTGTTTTTTTCAGTTGTGGGGCTTCAATTTTGGGCCTGGGTGCTGTCCCTGAGCTCTTCAACTCAAGGCAAGCATTCTACTACTTGAGCCACAGAACCACTTGCAGTTTTCAGGTGGTCCATTGGAGATGAGTCTCAGGGTCTTTCCTCCCCATAATAGCTTTGAACCGTGATCCTCAGATCTCAGCTTCTGAGTACCTAGGATGACAGCCATGAGCTACTGGCACCTGGCCAAAGATAATTTTCCATCCTTTTCATCCTCTCCCCTCAGGAGACTGATCTGAGGACTACAGTTGGATTCCACCCTTGGCAGCAAAGTCCATTAGAACTCTTTTTCTACAATTAAACACCCAAAAAAGCTGGAAGTGAAGCTTTGGCTCAAATGGTAGAGTGCTAGCTTTAAACATCAAAGACAAGGGATAAGATCCGGTCCTTAGTTTCAAGTTTTTTCTAGCAAAGACCCACCCAAGAAAGGGAAGCAGGTTGGCACACGGGAGCTCAAAGTTCACACATAATACTCACGACTCCCAGAACATACCCCATCCGGCTCTGATTCTCTAGATTCTATGTCCTACATCACGGCAGTCTTAGATGGGACTGACCATGCACCAAGTTAGGACATTCAAGTACAATCTCATATTGAGGATCCTCTGACCTTATCAAAGACTCAGGATCTCTCACTGTCCTGCCTTGACACTGGGCAGCAAGGTGAGTTCTAGTTATCCAACCACAGGATGTGAATATGAAAGGATTTCTCGGCCAAGGGACTCCAACTGGAGTGGTGCTAGGTCCCTCTCTCTCTGGTAGGAGAAAAGTGCTGGTCCATCCCAGGAATGTTCTTAGGTTGTGAGTATCCTCAAAGAAACAACCCTGCTCAGAGCCCAGTGCCTCTTGTTTTCCCAACAGCCTCAACCCAAGCCTGCCCCACCTTCAGTCAGCCCTCTCTGAATCCCAGAATGCCATGTAGACTAAAGGTTGAGCCAGCAGAGACTCACCTCTGCGCCTGAGAATGGCAGTCACGTGGTCCTAGTGCCCCCTAGAGCAAGTCTCGAAGTCACTCGGTTCCCAACTCCTGTCCTCATTCCCTGGCTGTCCTGTGCCAGTGGTCCACTTACCTCTGTCTCTGGTGGAGGAATGAACACCGGGGGTGTCATCTTCTGATTGAGCCATGGAAAGTCCCAGTCCCCAAGGATGTACTGCACAGGCATCCTGCAGTGGACAACAGCCAGGCAGTCAATGGTGAACCCAAGGTTCCAGGACTCTTAATAGAAGTGTGTCTGGGTCTATGTTGTTAGGAGAGGTCATGGCTTCAATGTCCTGACACACGTGACCTGGGATCGTCCTACCTCTTCATCTTCCTGATTATGCCTTGCCCCGCCCTTGACACTCCCTCACCCCAACACCTCCCTAGCCCTTAGACAATTTCTTATTATCTGACCAGGAAATAGACTTGCTAGGGCCGGGATAATTGAAACCTGGTGACACACCCTGAGCCCTAGGTCCTTCCTGAGGCTGCTTCCCCCTGCAGTTGGTGACCACACAGCTCCTGGATGTCATGAAGTTGCTGAAGGGTCAGTGGCTTAGTCCTACATACTGGCTTTAGGCTCTGAAATGTTACCCACAGAGATTGTGAGTGGTTGGCTACCTTGATCCAAGGACTCCAACCAAAGCTCGCATGCTCCCTTCTTCCTTCCTTTCCTCTTTTTTTTCCCTTCGTCCTTCCCTCCTCTCTCTCTGTTTCCTTTCTTTGTCTCACTCCTGGCCTTGAATTAGGAGCCTTGGTGCTGTCCCTGAGCCTTTTTACTCAAGGCGACCAGTCTAAGGCTTGAGGTACACATCCATTTCTGGCATTTTCTTTTTGGTTGTTAGTTGGAGATAAGAGTCTTACAGTCTTTCCTGCCTGGGCCTTAAGCTTTGATCCTCCCATATCAGCCTCCTAAGTAGCTAGCATGACAGGCATGAAGCACCAGCATCCAGTTCAAACCAAGGTTTCTTTATGTGCCATGGAACCAGCACTGGAACCTTTCATCATCTATGACAACCCTCACCCCTTCAAGCATGGCGCACACTGTAACTATTTGTTGGATAACTAAATGAGCATCTGTCTATGACCATACTACAGAAAAGTCCCATCCAATTCATGTAAGCATCCTGGGGCTGGGGGGGGGGGGCGAGGCAAAGCCTGATGTAGCTCTCCCGCAGTTCTCCCTCTTCCCTCTTCCCACCCTCCTGGTGCCACCGTACTTAACTCTTTTGGCTCCCAGGATGTGAGCCACGATGTTCTCGCTGGATTCTGGGGCCACTGGGATGCCTATCTTCCCAAAGATCTCTGTCCAGTGGCTGACCAACTCTGTGGCACTCAATTCCCCCTCAGGTGTGAACAAGGTTGCCATGAGCTAAACCCCTGGCTCAAGTGGCCTCCTTTCCTCTCTGTGGAACCAGACAGGATGGCCCACTATATCTGGCCCCCAAGTTGCATGTTACAGAGAAAGGATTCTCGAGGCATCCCGGGTTCCACTTCAGGTGCTGAAAATCGTCTCTGCTCACAGCTGGCAGGCTGGGGATGGCAAGGTCACTCTCTGCTCCCCATGACATCCTCAACTGTGGTGGTCACCCTAGAGAGAGCTGTAGAAGAATCAGCAGCTGCCAGAGAAAGGCAGTCAAGGCAAGACATTCATAGCAGGAGACCATCTGGCTTGGGAACTCTGCCTGTGCCTCTTTTAACGTCACTGTTTGACCGCTGAATTGGTTCATCTAATTTAACCCATGAACCCAGGCATTAGTGGAAATTGCCAGCTTCAAGAAAAAAATAACCTGGAAAAGGTGGCATTTCACTTGTCCCAATCAAACTTAAACGGTTCCAAAGTCAGTGGTCCCCTTTTCCTTCCAAGCAGCCTACAGCAGGTTACAGAAACTGGCATTCAGAGAGCCCAAGCTAACTACCACGGTATGATACCGAGCAGGCTCCAGGAGGGGAAACTTGCCTACCACTGTCCAGCTGGAAACAGCCCAGGTGGGACACAGATTGGAGACTGCAAGACTCCAGGGAGGACTACACACGGATGCACTGCCCCAGGAGGGAATCCACGCCCTCAGTGGGGGCCCAGAGCCCCCTGCCCAGATGCCCACAGACACCGTCAATGCCCTGGGTAAGGTTCTCCTCTCATCCTTGGTTGTGGTGAAGCATCTGCCATGTTACACCGTTCACCACTTCCCAGACACTCCTAGCTTCACAGCCCCTGCCCTACTCCCACCCATCTCGTTCCTTAATTATGTTTGGCAGACACATTCCCAGCCCTTGAATTAACTCCAACTATACACATGAGAGCAGAGTGTCTGGCTGGAAGAGTGCGGCTGTGGTCACACTGGACTCACAAGCCTTCTGGCTGAAGACAGGACAGGTGTCCACTCTGTACTGTGGTTCACACAGGCCTCCTAGGGTGTCCCATGCAGGTCCAGCAGCTACTCTGGGCTGCAAGAAAGGGGAAGAGGGAGGTGGAAAGAGGTGGAAAGGCACATATACTGAAACCTTCCCCAAAGGAGCCATGAAATGGTGAAGGAGAAAACAAAACTTGTGGCTGGGCTCATACTGGGCATTATGAAAAAAGAACAACAAATACACACATACACACAAATAAACTGCTTTTGCTCTTTTTAGATATGGTGACTTAAATATATTTTCATTTTTCTCATTTCCTAATCTCCCAACACACACACACACACACACACACACACACACACACACACACACACACACACACACAAATCCAAATGGGTCACACAAGACTCACCATGCAGCACCTGCAATTTGCCAACTGATCACTGACCTGAGCACAGTCAGGCTGTACGAGGAGAAAGATGATCGATATCTCCCTCCCTCCCTCCCTCCCCCTCCCTCTCTCTGTCTCTGTCTGTGTCTCTGTCTCTCTCTCTCATATACACATACACACATACACACACACACACACACACACACACACACACACACAGACTCAGAGAAGTGCCTCTCCTGAGTTTGTTGGTTCCTCATCTGGGCAATGTACAAGCTCTAGCATGGCAGTTCCCTTGTCAGAACCAGGGGCTCCAACCCAAGGGGAACACTGCTCTTATAATGCAGAACCACCCTGCCTCTTCCTTTACCCAGGGCCAGACCTTTCCATTGGGAACAACCAGCCTTGACCCCCATTCACCAAAACCCTAGGCCCGGACACTGGGTCAAGGAATCCAGAGACATGATTCCTCAGAGCCCAAAGAGAAAACACAACAGGCAGTCCTGGTGCCTCCAGAGAAGTGTCTGACTTGGGGTGGGAGCGTTGTTGGGGAATTTGATGGGGTCATAAAGGCTACATACATGGATGGACTCCCTACTTCCAGCCTAGATGCTTCTGGGCTAATTGGCGGATTCTTGAGGAGGACTAGGAGACCAGAAGGACCAGGAGCACCAGCAGAAGCAGGCAGAGCTGGGAAATGTGATCACCCTGTGAGTACTGTTGACAGCTGGGGGGGGGGAACAGGACAGGTGTATGTGTGTCAGAGGAGGTGTGTTCCTCCCAGATAGTCACCTTCTGACCCCCAGTGCCCTCACCTGCCTAGTGGGTTCTTCTGGGACCTCCTCAGGTGAAAGGGTGACCTAGCACAGAAGACAAGGGCTCAAGCAGCAAGGGGGCCTATCTCCTGCATCCAACACCCCCCACCCTTAGCAAAAAGGAAAAGAGCCAAGAAGGCAGGTGTGGAGGTGCTCCTCCCCACATCTGACTAAAGTCACTAGGTTCCCACCTGGGAGAGGAAGGGTGCAGATGTGGCTTTCACTGCTCTAGGCCAGGGGTTCTGTGGTGCCCCTTCCTCACTGTATCTGACCTTTTCCTGTATCTGCCCTTTTCCTGGGACACTGGCCCCTAGGAATGGGGGTGGGATCCTTGGGGCAACACCCACCCCCCTCTCCTGGGGCGCATTTGTGGCAGAGCCAGGGTGGACTGTGGGGTGCAGGGGAGGTGCGGGCCGGATGGAGAGAGGAGACAGGAGGCAAGGGTCCGGGTCTGTGGGGGAGGAGGAAAGAGGGGGTCAGGGGGTTCGCCTGGTGCAGGAGTCGCCAGGTGTGGTCCCATAGAGCGGCCACTCATGTGTGCTGCTGGGAGAAGCTGTAGGCGATGGCTCTGGGTGCACCCAGGCTCAGAGTGCAAGGACCAGGGGCACGGACTGGGTCGGGGCCTCATGCCAGGCAGGGACCCACCATTTCTGCTGGGCAACTGCAAAAGGGGTCTCGGATCAGATCAGGCAGAGTCATGTTTGAAACGCTGCTCTGCTGGGAGGTGGAGGGGGCATCTGCCGGCGTCTGTGCTTGCTGCCACCCCTGCCTCAGCTGCCATCACCAGCACCACCTCAGTCTCAGCTGCCTGCTTCCATTGCCTCCACCACCGAAGCCACCACCGTGCTTCCCGTGCCAGGACCTCAGATTCAGGGCAGCCATGGCCGCCGTGCCCCCGTGGGGCTGCCCACAGTGATGTGCCTGCCTTGCTGGCTCCAGGTGCTCTGTGCTCCTGTTCAGGACTGCGCTTTGATGGCAGAGACCACCAGCCTCTGGAACAGCTTCCCCTCATGCTTGTGCTTGCTCTTCTCTCTGCTTTCTCTCTCTCTGCCCCCACTCCACTCCTGGGCCACCACACAGGCCTGCCTGCTCCCCCCCATCACTGCCACCACAGTGTATCCCAGGGCCCCTCCCCCTCCTCCACTTGGCCATGCCCACTCCTCCCCTAGGCCATGCCCCCCACCCCTAGCTGCAATCACAACCCTGACTGGGCTCTAAGGCTTCCAGGCCATGGCAATTGCAGCATCACCTCAGCTCAGCACTCTCCCCCAACCCCAGTACCTGCCCCAGGGATCGAATCTCCCCTCAGCTCCACCCCTGGAGAAGATTCTTCTCCATCCCCCTTCACTCCCACACACTAAGAAGGTGCATGGTGACCCTTGTGTGTGTGTGTGTGTTTGTGTGTGTGTGTGTGTGTGTGTGTGTGTGTATGTGTGTGTGTGTGTGTATGTGATGTTGGGGATAACTACCTCTCAAGGACTCAGAACATAGCATTCTTTGGGATGACACACAGCACACTTCCAAAAACAGCGCAAAGCACCCTGTGTAGAGTACTCAGCACACAACACCCTTTGAAGGAGGGAGTCCATAGCTTGCAGCGTAAAGGACTCAGCACATTGCATGCTTTGAAAAACTCAGCACATAACAACTTTCCCAGGGGCTCATTACATAGCACCTTCTGTGATAAGACTCCACACAGCCCTTTGAAAGGCTGAGTAAAAAGCACCCTTTGTAAACCACTCATTGCATAGCACCCTTCAAAGAAAGCACATAGAAGAATTTTGAAGGTTTCCGCACATACCACACTATGGCAGGACTCAGCACATACCACACTGTGGAAGCACTCAGCACACAGCACCGTTTGAAGGACAATACAGAGCACCCTGTGAAAAGGACTCAGCACACAGCACTCAAAAAACACACCTCATCCCTCTCTTCTCAAGGGCACAGCACATATTAGGACCCTTTTGGATGAATTAGCACACCACACCTTTGAAGGACTCAGCATACAGTATATTGTGTAATGGACCCAGCACACAGCACCCTTTGAAAAACTCAGCACGGCCCACTCTTTTCAGGGACTCAGCACATAGCAACCTATGGGATGACTCAGCAAACAGCACCTTTTTGAGGACTCAGCACATAGCTGTATGTCAAAGGTTCAGCATTCATTAGAATTAGGGTGCTTTCTTCAGTATCCCCATTCTTCAGAAACACTTGACAAATCCTACTAGTTCACATTTAGCCAACCTGTGTTTTATGGGGGAGGGTCAGCTGGGGGTCTTGAACTCAAAGTTTGGGGGTCCTATCCCTGAGCTCTTTGGTTCAAGGCTAGAGCTCTACCAGTTGGAGGCACAGCTCCAATTTTGTTTTTTGGGTTGTTCTTTGACAGGTCTTATGGTGATAAGGAAGGCCAAGTTGGGGTGTCTGTGTGCAAAGGCTCTTAGCTCAGCCTGGAGCTGACCTCTCTCTTCCTGGTGCTCCTGGGAAGCTGGGCCTCATGGAGCTCTCTTGGCCTAGGGTGGAAAAGACCTGCTCTGGTATCAGCAATCAGGGTGAACAAAAGTCAGCTTGGCCCTGGTCACTTCTCAAAATTGAACTCTAGAGGACAATGGCACGGGGCTGCATATCCCCCTGGGCCACCAGGGGGCAGGAGTGGCCCACCATAGGGATTGTACCTGAGAGCTGAGTTTACTCTTGCTTCCCTGGGGTCTCTATCATGCTTCCAAGTCACTCTGGACAGGAAAATCCTTGAGACACTTACCTACAATTAACAATCAAAAAGCAAGTGGGGCTGTGGCTCAAGTGGCAGAGCAGTAGCCTTGAGCAAGAAAACTCTAGACCCTGAGTTCACACACACACACACACACACACACACACACACACACACACACACACACACACACACACACACACCCCACATGCATGGAAAATCAGAGATTTCTATAATGCAATCTTTGGATATTCTCTACTTTTTCCCCACTAAGCCTGGTGGCTGCTGGTTTAGGTGTCTGATGCATACACCACTACCTGGCATCTTTAATTTTGGGGAACAGAATGGGTAGAAGGTCATCCTTCTCTGATCCCAGCACCTTGATTGGGTCATGGTCTATCCAGGCCCTTTGGGGCTCCTTTACAAAATCGCCAAGATGCCTTCAAAAGTCATCACATACTGGGCACTGGTGGCTCATGCCTGGCATCCTAGCTACTCAGGAAGCTGAGATTTGGAGGATCACGGTGTCAAACCAGCCTGGGCAGAAAGTGTGTGAGAATCTTATCCTCGATGAACCGTCAGAAAACAGAAGTGGTCCTTTGGCTCAAGTGGTAGAGTGCCAGCCTCGAGAATAAGAACTCAGGGAGAGTGTTCATGTCCAACAACAAGGAGAGGCTTTGCATGTTGGGGTTGGGATTGGCATTGGCTAAATATAATTGGAATTTTCAAGTGCTCAACTACAAAGCAATGCCTCCTTAGTCCTGTGCTGGTCCATCGTGTCTCACCTCCTGGCCTTGTCAATGCTTTGGGTCAGCATGGCTCTGGATGGAAGGAAGGGCTCCAAGGAGGAAGATCCCAGAGCAATCACCCCACCTCCTTCTTCCATTCTCACCCTGCTGCTTCTGCTCTTTGTCATAGACTTTCTTCCTTGAATCCATCCATGAGGTCATCACCACCAACATAGTGGTGAGTGGTGGGTCTGGCCTAACTCGGGGAAGTCAGAGGTGGAAGTAGGTCTGGGATTAGGAGCTTCCACCCTGGGTGTGGGCTGAGCCCAGGGTTGACCTTTATTTCATCCTGAGCCTTACAGTGGTGGGCAGACAGTGTAGACTCCACATTGAGTCAGGTAAGATTGGAATCTAGAAGAATCCTTGTGTGGGGGAGGATGTGGGGCCACTGCTCTTGATACTCCTCTCTCAGGACTCCCCTGTCCCTCCCTCATCCCTCAATGGTAGAAGAGAAACTCCAACTAAGGGTGTGGTATTAGGGGGTGGGGAAGTATTTTGGTGTGAACCAGAAGTGCTTCATATTCATCCTAGCCCCTACTTCCTATTTATCTGAGGAATGGCCATTTGGGTTTGGGAGGGGTGTATCATCCTAGCTGAGAAGGTGCGTCAGTGGTAGAGTGGTCGCCTAGCATGACTGAAGGGTTAGGAATTGATGTGAGACATTACACTCAGAACTATATTGAAGGAGGAATCCAAAATTAGTTACCAAGATATACACTTAACGCACTGTTTTAAAAATGTAAGCTAAAGGAAATAATTTATGAAAAATTGATTCCACACAGAAAAAGCTGGAAGGGGAAGTGGGGCTCAACTGGTCGAGCACCAGCCTTGATCAAAAAGAGCTCAGGGAGAGTGGCCAGGCCCTTAGTTCAAGCCCCAGGACTGGAAGAACAAATCTTTGTTGGAGGCTTTTTTCCCCTTTGAAAACAATTTATTGTTATAAGCATAACATGGGTCTCTTCCCTGGCCACCAATGGGCCATTATATCCCTTGAGCTTGGGCCACCTCCCGGCAGCCTCTGCCCTACCCAACCCCCAGTTTAACCTTCCCATCACCCAGCAGATGGAGGCGTGAGAGAAGGCACCTGACCACCTACTTCTGGTGGCTTCCAAGGCTTTTGAGAGTCAATATGTCACATGGAGCACATGGAGAGTCATTATCTGCATCAGTCTACAGAAGAAAGGGAGGGAGCGCTCCTCCCCTGAGCTTTGGGCAGATCTGTATCTGGGGCATCTACAGCAGGACGTGCTCCTTGGGGGAGTCCTCTATGGTGACAAGAACCCTGACCTATCTTCTGGCAGTTTCCACGCTGTCTTCAAGTTGCAATTCTTCAAAACCTTTCTGCTCCTCCCTCATTTCACACACCACAGGCCCTGATGCATCTGAAGCAGCATTGGTGGGGGGCGGGGGGCTCAGCCTGTGCTGGCATCTGGAGCCTGCTGTCCATGCCTTCCTCTGTGAGGATCAACAGCAGCTCATGCAGCACTCTCCTCTTCTTCATCTTCTCCTGGGACAGCCAGCATACACACTTTGCTTTCTCCCAAAACAGCTCATTCAGAGCCAACATCTGCTCTTTACACACCATGAGGGATTCCTCAATAGTTTGGATGTGTGCTGACAGCTGGCTGCATCGATGGTGGAGCTCACCTGCTGGATTCTGGAAGTCCACCTCATCAGGCAGGTTGTGGACGAAGCAGATTTACTTCTTGGACGCCCACATGTCCTGCTTCCCATCCCCATGAATGCTGTGGTGGCAGCACATGTGGCAGGGGGCTGTAGCTCCAGCTCAGTCTGTCACTGAGCTGCCAGGTGGGCCAGGTGCCTGCAGCTGGCCCACCGCTTCTGAGGTATGATTTCGCCCCATGTAGATCTCAGCCTCAGTGTGTTAACAGAGCCTCATCCATCTACCAGGCAACATGGAATGTGGGTGTAGCCACATTTCTTGTATCCCATTGGTCAGAAAGAATCATGAAATAATGGGGGTGTGGCCAGAATCCTGTGATGCAGGCAGAATGGGCAGAGTTAAGATGACAGTGGCTCCCCCAGCCCCTTTCCCAGGGAACTCTGTCCAGTTCAGTTAGGGACAAGAGGATGACCTGCTTGAGCCAGATGGCTGCACAGATTGTTGTGTATGTCTGTTTGTTGCCAGTCTCGGACATTGAACTCAGGATCTGGCACAGTCCTTGAGCTGCTTTTGCTCAGAGCTAGCCCTCTACCACTGGAGCCACATGGCTCTACTTCTGGCTTTGTTGGGATTGAAGTTGGACAGGGGTCTCAAGGACTTTCTGGCTGAGTGACTTGACCCTGATCCTCCTATCAGTCTTGTAAATATCAAGGAGGAGCCACTGGTGCCTGCCTCATCATTGGTTTTGCTGATGTTCTTGGACACACCCATGAGTTCCCTATCCTCAGGTTTAAGTGGTGGGAGCTGGAGCCCACAGTTGGAATCCTAGTCCTGCCACTTCCAAATGGCAGGAGATCCTAAGAAACTCATTTCTATCCATATGAATGCCAATGGAATGTGATGTATGTCATGATTGAATGGGCAGTTCTTGCATGATTCTAAGATAAAATTATACACAATTGTATTCTAGGACACTGATTGATTTTAATTAATACTTTATAAAGCATTTCAACAATCACATTCATTAAATGGAGGCAGAATGAAATACCGAAGAATTGGGCATCACATAGTATAGAGATGCCATTTTTTCTGCCCGGACTTTCTTACTTAATTGCTATATACCATTTTCTGAATGTACTTTGGTATATTCAACTAGGATATATTATGCTTGATCTGGAAATCAATTATTCAAACTGTTTTTTTTTTATCAAAAATGCTTATAGCAAAATAAAGAGGTAAATCCAAATTATGTATATTTGAAGACAATGCTTGGTTAGTCCTCTTCTCACATTACCCATTCCCTTCTTGAGAATAATACACATTTTAAGGAAATGCTTAGAATGTTTTGGAGAAATAGGTTGACTTTAAACCAGTTACTCTACGCTGCATTTTGTTTATATCTAGAAAAGCTAAATTCTTACCTTATCATTTTCCTTAGGCTTTATATTCAGGTTTAATGTCTGATAGGTGACAGATAAAGATATAAACATTTTTTAACAGTTGTTAAATTTAGGCTGAGGAATCTAGGTACAATTATGCTCATGCAGATAGGCCTCATCAGTCATGAGAACATGATACCAAAATGTTAACCAATGCTTACTGGTGTCATCCTTATGAGATTTTGTGTATTATAAACAATGGTTATTACCATTTGTTTTGTAATCAACATCATTTCATGGGTTAGGAATTGCTGTGAGACATTATACTCAGAACTATATTGAAGGAGGAATCCAAAATTAGTTACCAAGATATACACTTAACGCACTGTTTTAAAAATGTAAGCTAAAGGAAATAATTTATGAAAAAGTCAACATTTACAATAAATACAGAATCAGTATGGCTGATCTTTCTTTTATCCCAGTTGCAATACGGCTTGCATGATGACTTTTATGGTTATATGTTAAGTTAGGTCTTGATATTCAGTTGAAGTTCTCTTTTTTCATATATTCATTTGTCAGATCAAAGAGGAAATTAATTCCATGCCAGAGTCAACATCCATAATAATGTTATAGTTGTATCCTGCTACTTTGCCAAAGTTTCAAATGAGCTTGAGTATCTTGGGTATTTTTTGGATTTAACTAAATATGTATGCAATTTTGTCAGTAGTATAAAAATTGTTTTTACCACTATTTATTAAACTATTATTTTCCAGAAACTACTACTCTCTTTTCATGAGATTTTTTTTTGGGGGTCCGGTCGTGGGGTCTGAACTCTGGGCCTGGGTGCTGTCTCTCAGATCTTCAGCTCAAGGCTAGTGCTCTACCACTTGGGCCACAGCGCCACTTCTGGCTTCTTAATTTTTGCGTATGTGGTGCTGAGGAATCAAAACCAGGGCCTTCATGCATGCAAGACAAACACTCTACCACTGAGCCACCTTCCCAGCCCTTTTCATAAGATTTTTAATGTCATTTATATCATGGGTTGATGTTTTCCTTTAGATAACCCACATTCTGTATTTTACAAAGTGTAATTTGAAGTAGTTTAAAATTATGTACACTCAGGTACACTGCTCAGATTCTACTATTGGCAATATTTTGTCCTTGTTAAATCAGTAGGATTTAGGTCTCAATATGGATACTATTAGACTTATTCATTGCATTTCTGCATTTTTTAAGATGTCATGATTTTTGTTATTTTATTCTCTTAAATATGTGCAGATCTTACTCCACTTACAGTCACATTTCTTTTAAACAATTTGATCCATTCAAGGGATTTGCTATATCAGGTTCATCTAGATGAATTTAATTACAAATGAACACAACCGTATTTTTGAGACACAGTTATCTTTATGGTTCTAGTCAAGGGTAATATGTATTTGAGGTTTTTGTGCTTAAAAATAACTGGGCACAACATGTTTTTGTTCCTGGTGGACTTCTACTTTGTTGGTTGTTTTTTGAGATCTGGTGACTTCAACATATGTGTTTATTTTATTTCAATTGTTTTGTGTCTATATTTTGTTTCATGTAACAGAAAGTACAAAAAGAATCAGTGATTTTAGAACTTTTCAAAATAGATTTCTAAGAGAGACACTTGAAGTTTTGTGACATCTGGGACCGGTTAGGTCTTGTTAGTGGAGGGCGTAGTAGAATAAACAGACATTGTTTGACATGATTTGAATTCTTCCTCTTATTGCCTCACTATTTCAAATAGTATTACTTCAAAGTCTTTAGTGGAAAGAAAATAATTTTGTTTGTATGAGCTCAGAATTGTTGCTTTAATTGGGACACACTACGCATTTATAATTGATTTTTAACTCTAAAACCTTCTTTCCTTCCTTTAAAATCACAGATGTGAATTTATAATGCTAAAATAGCATCTACTAATTTATATGAAATAGTCCAAACTATTTTCCCTTCACACTATATGTAATATAGACTGTAATAATAGTGAGTAATATAATATGTAATAATTGAATTTGGGGAATGTCAATTACAGTGGATTTTTTGAGATACTGCGTAATATTAAAAATTATATTTTATTCTATTAAAAAGTTCACAGTTATATCTAAAAATAACTCATAGTTATAAACTAATGCTAACAAGTAAGATTGTTTATTGGAAAAAGCCAGACGTTTCAATAAGCTTGCTTTTTATACATTGACTTGGATCTGGGCTTTGGTGGCTCATGCATGTAATCCTAACTAGTCAGGAGTCTGAGATCGAGGATAGTGGTTCAAAGCCAGCCTGGACAGAAAAGTCTCTGAGACTTTTATCTCCAATAACCCACTTGAAAACTAGAAACGGCACTGTGGCTCAAGTGGTACAGTGGTATCAATGAGCAGAAGAGCTCATTGAAATCTGCGACCAGGCCCAGAGTTCAAGCCCCACGACCACCAAAACCAAAATGACATGGATTTTTACTTTATTATTTCATTATTTTTATTGTGAAAATACATACAGAAGGGTTACAATTACATGAGCAAGGTAATGATTACATTTGTTATCAAACATTGTTTCCCCATCCTTTGTTTCCCCTTACCATTCCTTCCTATCTACCCCTCAAAGCAACCCAGGCGCCAAAGTTGTAAAGTTCACTTTCCGACATAACTTGTTGTATATCTGATTGTTGCATGGGACCACCTGTATCCCTATTATTACAACATGTTTTTCCCTTCCCCTCCACAAATTATAACAACATCAAATACAGTGAAAACAAGGGTTATGTCATGGGGGAGAGACACACAAAACAACAAAGAAATCATCTTATAAATATGCTAAAAGCAATAGCAAGAGAAAAAAAAAAAAACATTTGAGTCCTTATCTTTGGGTTCATTTCACCTAACATCAATTTATCTGATCATTGCTGCTTGTCCAAGACATATACTAATAATTGCAAATAAGGGAAACCATGAGACTTATATGTCTTTGGGTCTGGCTTACTTCACTTAATATAATTTTTTCCAAGTCTTTCAATTTCCTAAAAAAATAGGGCAATGTCATTCTTTCTGATGGAGGCATAGAATTCCATTGTGTATATATATCACATTTTCTTGATCCATTCATTTACTGAGGGGTATCTGGGTTGGTTCCATATTTTAGCTATGGTAAATAATGCTTTAATAAACATAGTTGTGCTGATAGCTTTAGTATGGTCATGTTTGTGATCATATGGGTAAGTGCCCAAAAGAGATATTGCTGGGAAATTGCGGAGCACTATGTGTAGTCTTTTGAGGAACCTCCATACTACTTTCCACAGTGGTTGAACAAGTTTACATGCCCACCAACAACACAATAGAGTTCCCTTCTCTGCACATCCCCTCCAGGTTCTGTTGTTATTAGAGTTCTTATTTATAGCCATTTTAACTGGGGTGGGGTGGTATCTCAATGTTGTTTCATTTGCATTTCTTTTATGGCTAGGGAGGTGGAGCATTTCTTCATGTGTCTATTGGCTATCTTTCTTTCTTCTTCAGAGAAGTTTCTCTTTAAGTCTTTAGCCCACTTAGTCATTGGGCAATTGTTTCTTTGAGAATTTGTTGTTGGGGGATTTAATTTTTTGAGTTCCAGGTATATTTTAGTTATGAGACCCTTGTCCGTTTTATAGCTAGTGAAGATCCATAATTTAACATGTTTTTCTACAAATTTATAGAATAGTGTAGCTTTGGAAAATCAATAAATGTTGCATTTTCATATAGGATTACATATCCTTGCAAGTGTTGTCTAAAACTGATCTACACTGAAATGATTGCCATTGATAGCTTTCTCAAGATTCCAGATGTTTATACTTTCTGCTGACCTTCCACAAAACTCATACCCCGAACGTAAGTTTTTAGTTTGTTCATGCAATTATAGAAACATAAACATATGAAACTGCTGTCATTAATGTAGTATAACTAATACAATTAAGTATACCTTGAGGAAAATAAGATTCTTCCTTTGAAATACTTGCTTCAAGGCACACTCACACACACACACACACACACACACACACACACACACACACACACACACACACACACACATATTTACCACTCTGACTCAGGTTAGGTTCCTGACATTTGGTATCAGACAATCATCTAATAATCAAACTTTCCTGCCTAGACATAAAATACATTCATAATTCCACACATATAAAAATACCAGATCATTCAAAATAATGAGAATATTTAACAGAATCACCAAGCTCCTGTACCATCTACTCCCTGATTTAATTCATTTATGACAATGCATTTTTCATATCATAATTAAAAATAATTTTGAGTCTCTCTGATTAGCAGAATAAAATATGTTATCATATAATAGAAAATGTAGGTAAAATTACTTTCCCCTGTTTAATCTTTTATATAACTTATCAAAAACTTCTTTTTCCTTGCATACTCTGTTTCTGGCATTTGGCCCTAATGTCTAATATTAAATTACAAAGGACATGCCATATTCCTTAGTTCATTTTTCCTAAAGGTTATGCTATGGTGTTAAATCTGATTTGTTTGATTATTCTAAATTAAATTTTCTCAACAACTTGAATTATTGTTTATGTTACTCCTAAGCCATTTGAAATATCAAAAAGAACTGCAAATTCACTTTGGCAATGATTTGTGAATGGCAGCAATGCTTGTGGGTGGATGAAGGACTTGAATTATCTAGAGTGCCTTAAAAATGGCACTGTTCTTTAAAAGGCTGATCATTTAGTAAGCTTTTAAAGTGTTGTCTTCATATTTCCTCTAAGAAGATAACAGTATGCTTTTCATCACATTTTTGCCTGCAAAGCACAGAAATTATTTCCGTGGTACAGTTCATGCCTAGCTGCTAATGTAGTGAAACCCACAAACAACTGCACAGCTGTGTTCGCTGCTCTAGATTTTGAAATTTTCTTCCAGTAGCCCTAGTGATTTGAGCCCAGATTCATGGGATAGGCACATAATATACAATTACAAAGCACCACAATATACAAAGACCACATACAAAATGAGGTTCAATATTCTTCTTTGTTGTTTCCTTTTTGTCTTATTGATTGTCTTTTAAGGCGTTAGGGGCTGTTTATTTCTCATTACTGTTGATGTTACTTCAATAAATTACCAGATTTTTCAAATAAAATAAAGAGATATAAAAAAGAAATATTCAGTCATAAAATAAACATTTCAGTGATGTTTTTTATTCTAGTCCTGTTCTCAGTTATCTTCATATAATGTTGAGATGAGTCAAGAATATGTGTAAATTGACACGTATTAAGCACACCGAACTCTGGAATCTTTGGGTTTGATTTCTATATCAACCACCTAGAAAAGAAAATTATCACTTGCTTCATGTCTTAAGTAATCTACTTAAAACAAGTTGTATTAATTTTTTTCTCTTAAAATACGTTTTCCTTGTCCTGGGTTTTATTATATATATATTTATTATTATTATTATTATTAATTGTGAAAATACCCTATAGAGGGGTTACAATTACATGGGCAAGGTAATAAGTACATTTCTTACCAAACATTTTTGCCTCTTCCTTTGTTTCCCTTCTCATTCCTTCACATCTCCCCGTTGGTATAATTTGTGGAAGGGAAGGGATAAAAATAAATTGTTTAAATAGAGATACAGGCGGACCCATTGCAACAATAAAATGTACAAGAAGTTCTGTCTAAAAACCATCTTTACTAGTTTTATTAATTTTATCAATAGATCTCATAATCTATGGAATTGATTCATTGCAAAAGTATTTGATTTCTTATTTCCACTGGATTAATATTACATTTATTTTACTTTTTTTACACATGAAATAATGACATTCTTGTGTATAAAACATCCCTGTTTTTCATTTTGGTTGCCAAAATGGAATTATTACATACTTTGAAAATTTAACTTTAAACCTGAACCTTCAAATTTCACTAGGACTTGAATTGTGTTACTTACAAATTTAATGTTAAAATAAAAAGCATTATTAAATACAAAGCAACATTATAAGTTATCATACCATAGTCCCTGAATTGACTTTATGATAAAAAACAATTATATTTATATAACATGATATACATACTCAAACAAACTATGAGACATGGAAACAGAAGTCTCCTATTTTGTTTTATGTTTGTTGTTCTTTATAGTTTGTGATGAAACTGTCTTTACCTTACGTGTGATATATTCATTGTACGTCTTCAGGAAGATGAGGGGTGGGCACAGAGCCTTAGGGAAAAGGGTAAAATATTGCAGCAGTGGAGTTCCTTGAACATTGATGAAAGTAAACTATTTAATACATGGATGGGGACAGAAGTGAGGGACTAGGAACAAGTGAGGGAACCAAAGACATTTCATAAAAGGAAATGTACTCATTACCTGACTCATGCAATTGTAATCCCTCTATAAATCACCTTAATAATAACAACAGAGAAATTTTTTAAAGTCAAATAGAATATTGCTTTTTAGAATTCTAGAAGCTTTTCTGTTCACTGGTTTGAGCTGTTTGAGTCTATCTCTGAAAATAGCTACATTGACATTCATTGAGTGAATTTGTGAGTTACTAGTAGATAAAAGTCAATTATTGCTTGTATGTTTTTTTGAAACTCTGATTTATTTATTGCTTTAATCTAATTTGTATTATTTCTGTCTACAGGTTTTTGGTTTGGCTTGTTCCTGTTTTTCAAGGACCTAGTGGTGCACCATTAGTGCTGATTCAAGATTGTTCTAATTTATTGCTGTACATACTCAAAACTATACATTTTCCTCCGAATATTGCCTGTGCTGTTGTGTCCCAGAGGAGGTAGTATTTTGTGTGTTCACTTCCACTGAATTCCATAAACGTTGGAACTTCCCTCCATATTTCTTCAGTGACTCACTGATGATTTAGCAATGTTTTATTCAGTCTCTGTGAGTTTCAGAATTTTCTATGATGCCTTTTGATGTCAATATCTAATTTGGTCCCATCATAATCTGACAGGATACAAGGAGTAATTTCATTTTTATTTTTGAATTTTCATAGATTTTCCTTATGATCTAAGATATATATTTTTGGAGAGCATTTCATGGGCTGCTGAGAGATATATATATTGTGATGCTGCTAGGTGAAATATTCTGTACATATCTATTAGGAATACCTTGTCATTGCAGTTACTTAGGTCTGAAGATTTTTTTTGCTAAGTTTTTACCTGGCTGGCCTATCCAGAGGTAAGAATGATGTGTTCAAGCAACCAACTATGTGTTTGGATGTATGAATATTTCTACGTTAAGTGGCATTTTTCTGATGAACTTGGGAGCTCTAGGATTCAGGGCATTGATATTTAGAATTGTTATATCCCCGTGATGGAGAGTTTTCTTTGTCAATATTTAATGTCGTTTTTTGTCTCTTTTTACTTTCATCCAACTTTTTATTTAAAGCCTATTTTATCTAATATTTGTATACCTACTCTAGCCTGTTTATGAAGTAAATTTTTAATCTGTGAACCCTAAGATATATATTCAAATGTTTTTTCTTTCATGCGATTGTTTCCAACATATTTATAAGATTATTTCTTTTTTTTTTATTTTATTTTATTTTATTTGAGAACATACTTTACAGAGGGGTTACAATTACATGGGCAGGATAATGCATACATTTCTTACCAAGCATTGCAGCCTCCTCCTTTGTTTACCCTTCACCTCCCTTCCCAGCCTCCCCCCTCCCTCCCACCCAATCATACCCCCCCCACCGACATTGTAAAGCCGGTTTTGACATGACATTTTGTACTTCTCATTGTTGCAACAGGTCCACCTGAATCCTTAAACGACTTGTTTGTCCCCATCTCCTCCAAGATTATTTCTTAGTTGCTTTGCACGTCCCTCCCAACGGTATAACCCTTGCTTTCACTCTATTTGATGTTGATATAATTTATGGAGGGGAAGGGAAAAAACAAATCGTTTAAATAGGGATACAGGTGGACCCATTGCAACAATGAGACATACAAGTCGTTATATCGAAAACGAACTTTACAACTTTGGTGGGGGGGGAGGGATGGAGGTGGATTCAGTGAGGGGGGAGGATGGGAAGGGATGGGATGGGGAAACAAAGGAGGAGGCTACAATGCTTGATAAGAAATGTACTCATATCTTGCCCATGTAATTGTAACCCCTCTGTACAGTATTTTCACAATAAAAAAAAGATGATGTACAGAAGGGTTACAATTATATGATCAGATATTGGACACTCTTTTGAACAGTCTCACCTATTCCCTCATGTTCTCCCAGATTTTCCATTTGAACCTCCCTCCCGTATATGTTGTATAGTTCATTTTCAATGTAGTGTTTATTGAGTAGCACTGCTGCCTTTGTTCACCCTTTGCCCCACCATTTCTCTTTCCCTTTGACTTTTCCAAACTTACATATAAGACCAAAGGTACAAAAATCAAAAGAGCAACAGAAGACAGGAGGAAAAAGCAAAATAATAAAACTCTCATTATCATTTCTTCTAGATACTTTTGCTGAATATTATTTTATATGATAATACTCATACAGCTATTGAGCCTTTGTGATCTTCTCCAAAGGGCATCCTCCATTGATCTCACTGTATAAATTTTTTGAATCCCATATAATATATCTTGTCCATGTTTAATGTTTTCTCTTTTACCATCTAAGTGTGTTTACTTGTAGAATTATAGGCACATTCTAATACAACAAATAAGGGAAATCAGGCAACCTACATACACATACACACACACACACACACACATACATACATACATATGTACATATATACATATACATACAAGACATATATATAATTTTATTGATCCCTATTTATAAGTATGTATGTATATATACACATATATATACATATATATATATATATATATATATAATCAAATTCCATTAATCCATCAGAAAGTATAATATTGCACCATTCTTAAGGAAAATGAAATACTTAGAAATAATATTAAGTGAAATTAACTGCACTCAAAGAAACCTAGGTTGCATGATTTTCTTCATTTGTGGTAGATAGAAGGTTCTTATAAATGTAAAATTCTTTTTTAATTAATTAATTTTCTTGTGAAAATACCGTACAGAGGAGTTACAATTATATGGGAAAGATAACAAGTTCATTTCTTATCAAGGATTGTTTCCTCCTCTTTGTTTCCCCTTCCCATCCCTTCCCATACAATTCCCACCTCTTCCCACCTGATCCTCCCCCCCTCCACCAAAGTTGTAAAGCTCGTTTTTCGACATAACGACTTGTACATCTCATTGTTGCAATGGGTCCACCTGTATCCCTAGTTAAACGATTTGTTTTTGCCCTTCCCCTCCACAAATTACACCAACATCAAATGCAGTGAAATCGGGGGTTATACCCTGGGGGTTAAACATACTGGATGGTATACAAACAGGTACAAATGAATTACCTCAAGTATCAGAGCCCATGGAGAGTGAAATACTGTTATTATTCTCTTAAAAGATTAAGTCAAAGCCCCACAAAATAAATACCAATAAATGTGTACTGCAAGAGAGGACAATGGGGACAATGTGAGAGGGGTAGGAAATTGAAGGGGAAAAGGATAGAATACAGGCATTATACTATTGCATACTTCCCAGAATTGAAATATACAAAGCAAGGAGTAGTGTGAAATGGGAGTGAAGATATTGAAATGGTAACACAATTCCAGGTGCATTGTACACATAAATTGCTTTGTTAAATGGCAAGTAATTCCATACATAACATAATATTGAGATACGTAAAGACTGGGGTTGATTGGGAGGAGTGGATGAGAATATTGAAAGGGGTGACATTGACCAAGATGCACTGCATCCATAAACGGTTTCAGTGAATGGCAACTCCTTTGTACAACTTCTTAAAGATATTAAAATATTCAAAAAATTAATTATGATAGTTGAATAGAGAGTTGCACATCAATTCAATTCCCATTTAAAAATATTTTTAACCTGAAGGTTTGGAGAATAAAGTTCAAATAATAAAACATTATGAATCTTTTTTTCTGAAAATTGAAATTTAAATCAAAACTAATTTGCTTTTTGTCAATCATTGGGCTTTTATAAGAGAATACTTCAAAGTAAGTGGCTTGCAAACATCAGGAGTATATTACTCATAATCTAGAAGCTTGAACATTGATTATAAAAAATGGTTATTCAAATCAATTCCTTGTCTTATGGGGGTCTACTTTCTAGTTCATTATACTTTATTTGCTGGATGTTCACATGGCAGAGTAGTTATATTGGGCTTCTTTTATCAGGATCATTATTTCAGGGTTATCTCTGAAAGGGTAATTCTAATGTCACCAGACAGGTGAATACAATTTCAAAATATGTATTTGGGAGGAGTTACATCGTCCAATATATTTTGCAACTTTTGCTTTAACTCAGTGTAGTTTATCATTTGGATATTATTTCATAGAAAATAATAACTTAAGGACAAACCTATAACAAGTAAATTATATGAATGATTCTTCTTACAATGGGAATATTTATAGTGATACCAAAACGAAGTATGATTATTTTGTGGCTCATGAACTACATCAAAGCTAATCATGTAAACATGGTGTAACCTTTCTAAGGCCCTTCTAATGTATTTGAACAATCTCCATTGAGTTAATTGCTTTCAGAAATACAGATCTCCTTTGATTTTAATAATGTCTGCTATGAGGACTCCCACAGACACCAAAATTAGAGGATGCTAATTTCTCTGATAAAATACATAATTGTTATGATTAATATAAAATGAAGATTGTAATATTATTAGCATTATAAATACTAGAGTTCACATTATATAATACATTTACATCCTTTGGTTGCATCAATTTTTAGAATATTTATAAGTAAATGTAAATTGTTTGTAAATAGTTATTTGATGATGTATAGAAAATGAGAAAAAGCTTTGTGTACGTATTTACTACAGATACAAACATTCACGTGGTTATTTCTGATCCTTCATTTGTTGGTTTCATTCATGCATAGAGAACAGGCAGAGAAATGACAATTACAAACTTACATTTACTAAACGGTTAACTTACATGAAATTTATGTTGGGCTAAATAGCAGATTTTATAAATTAAATTGTTTTTGTTGCTTCCTTCCTTCCCTCCTTTCTTCTTTCCTTTCTCCCTCCTTCCCTCCATCCCTACCTCTCTCTTTCTTTCTTCTTTCTTTCTTTTTCTTTCTTTCTTTTCTTTCTTCCTTTTCTTTCTTTCTTTCTTTCTATCTTTCTTTCTGTCTGTCTTTCTTTTTCTTTCTTTCTTTCTTTCTTCCATTCTTCCTTCCTTTCTTTTACTCAGAATACTTCTTAAGACTATAGAAAAATACCAAATGTTGTACTCCAAGGTGTTATGAGGAATTATACCTATTAAGTAGATTAATATTAATTTTAAGAACCTATGCTATATCTTAAAACAAATTTTACTAAAAACCACTTCACAAAAGTTGCAGTATATGTAACAAATATGACTTTTCATGATATCGTTTATTTCTTCAAACTAAAATAAGAATTTAGACATAATATTTTCCATGTCTCTCTGTGTATGTGTGTGCGTGTGTTTTGTTCTTGTAATTTGAACTCAAGGCCTATCCCTTAGTTTTATTCACTCAAGTATAGTGTCCTAACATTTGATCCACAACTCTACTCCTGGCTCTCTCTCTCTCTCTCTCTCTCTCTCTCTCTCTCTCTCTCTGTGTGTGTGTGTGTGTGTGTGTGATTGAGATGTGTCTCACAACATTTCTTGCCAAGGCTGGCTTTTAACTGCAGCTTCCAGAGTACCCAGGATTAGAAGCTTGAGACACTCATATTCAGCATGGATATAATATATCTAAATATAAAATAAATTTCTTGTTATTTGAATTCCAGAGGTCAATTTAACAAATTAACATTTAGATATTTATTTAGTTATTAAATCTGAGCCTGCACTGTGGAAAAATACTTTTCATTTTTATGAAAAAATATACACTCGAAGGTTTAAATGACAGAATCTTTGGACAAATTGAAATACTCTATTATTCAAAAGCGACAAAAAGATCATTAATCAAATGTCTCATGTAAGCTAAAATCAATAGGCTCTGTCAGGCTGAATGAAGCAATTTGTCATTAACATTAATTTTTATCTATTGTGGCTACATGATTTTCTATTCTTTTTACCCTAAACTTTTTTGACATAAAATGTCGATTCATATAATTTTTGAGTATGCAGAAATCTTAGTTACTGGTCATGTATTTCTGAGGTTTGAGTAGAAGTCATTTCAGAGGTTAATTTCATGTATTTTATGTCAACACTGACTTTTAGAAATTGAATCAATCTAAATATGAGATAACTAAAGCAAGATATTCCATGACTTATCCAATTATTCCTATAGATCTGAATATAACTTATTGTTGAATGGCAGGAAAATCATATTATACCTACTCTCTATAGAAGTGATAGTATTCATTTTCCTTCTACTTGAAAGAATGAACCTCACTATAGATGACAAAATACTTGAATAAAAATGCCATAAAATTATGAAAAATTCAAGTCATTATTAGTTAGATGAAATAGTCATTTTTGAAGATAAAAAAATGAAATCTCTTGACGCTTCCTTATCTGTTAAATAAAATGTATTTGCACTCAAGGTATTTCATTCATGTATAACCTAACCAACCCCGAGCCAAATATCTCCTCTGATTAATTCAAGTAAATATTTAGGAACAGAAGTTATACAATTGTACAGAAATGTCTAACCACCACTCTAGAAATTAAATCTGAAATCATAAAGGATTGGGGTTAATAATTAGTTTTCACTATGTTGCCATAAAGAGGTGGTGAACATTTTCAAGTGGGCACAGTTGTAGAGATTTGGTCACTCTGAACTTGTGATCAAAGAGGACAATAAAATCAAAGTCCTTTCCTCTTCTTCCTTCTTTTTCTTCTCTGTCTCCTTCTCCGTTTCCTTCTCCCTTTCCTTCTCCCTCTTCCTCTCCCCCTCCTCCTTTATCTTCCTCTCCCACTCTTATTCCTCCTCTTCTTTTTTTTTTGGTAGGCCGTGGGGCTTGAACTCTGGGCCTGTGTGCTGTCCCTCAGCCCTTCAGCTCAAGGCGAGCACTCTACCACTTGAGCTACAGCGCCACTTCCGGTTTTCTGGTGGTTTATTGGAGATAGGAGTCTCACGGTCTCTCCTGCCCGGGCTAGCTTTGAACTGCCATCCTCAGATCTCAGCCTCCTGAATAGCTAGGATTACAGGTGTGAGCCACCAGCGCCCGGCTCTTCCTCCTCTTCTTTACTTCCTTGCTTCCATGAAAACACATACTCCATCACATGTTCCTGACATGGGGTACTGTGCCACCACCAACCCAAAGCAATGAGGATAAGAAACATGAACTGAAATGTATAAAATCAGAAGCCAAGATTAATCTTTCCTCCTTTTAGGTTAATTTTATAAAGTATTTTGTCATATTAATAGGAGACTGACATAGCATGCTCTCATTTAGTACAAGGGATAAGATTTACTAGAAAATCTGACCAACATCGCCCTAATGAAATGATTGATTAAATTAATATTATAGTAGGGAAAATGTACTTTAAAATATCAGTTGTACTTCAACAAGAGGCAAAAAACTCATCACTATGATTTGCTATGAAAAGACAGCAGAATTCAATCTGTTCCTCAATGAAATTGACCTATAATTGGCAGTATTGTCAATTTTATAAATTATTTATTAAGACTGAAGAACAAATGCCAACTCAAACTTCGTGATATAAAATTTACTTTGCCCTTGTAAACAACCTTTGAATTCTATCTATATTTGGTCCCTAAGATGACTTGTATTTTATTCTAAGCATATTTTTAATTAACTTTAAGTACGTAATTGGGGGTTGCTGTTTGACCATGCAGTTTATGAATAGTGTTTAGTGAGTTATTTTAGTTTCCTTTTTTATCTCCTGAGGTATGAACTCTGGGCCTGGGCGCTGCCCCTGAGCTCTTTTGGATGAACACTAGAACTCTATTACTGGAGGAACAGTCGCACTTTCAGATTTTTCTGAGATTTAAGTGGAGATAAGAATCTCACAGACTTTCCTGCCTGGGCTGGCTTCAAACCTCAATCCTCACCCTCCTGATTATTTAGGATTACAGGCATGAGCCACTAGTGCCTGTTTTAATACAATGCTTCCTTTTTTTTTGGCCAGTCCTGGGTCTTGAACTTAGGGTCTTGACAATGGGCAATGTCCTTGGACTTCTTTTCCTCAGGCTAGCACTCTACAATTTGTATCACAGTGCCAATTCCATAATTTTTGTTTATATAGTACTGAGGAATCAAACCGAGGGCTTCACACTACCACTAAGTCTACCACTAAGCCACATTTCTAGCCCAGTATAATACATCTTGATGATAATTTTCCCTCATCCTTCTCAATCCTATCTTATCCCTCAATTTACATAATTTTGTAGAATATTCACTGACTGGCAATATCATATATAGTCACTTAGAGGATATGCCACAGATGATATTTATTGATAGTCTCATTCACCAACATAATAAACTTATGCATTACAGAATTCTGTGATTTTAATTTCTAAATTATCTCTCAGATTCACCCACTACTATTCTAAAATTTTTCCTAAGGTTAATGCAAATGCAATCTGTAATGCAATCTGTAATTCTTCGATAAAGTACAATGATTCATAGAAAGTTAGAGTTGGACTATGAACATCACCTTCAGTTCTAGAACATTTTGTCATCATAACTCTCTCAAAATATTCCATTATTTATTAGTAGTCACTTCCTGTCATCATTTCAACTTACCATCCATTGACCAACCATTACTTCATAGTCTACCACTGCAGATGTGCCAATTTTAAAAAGCTAATTTAATTAGAAAATGAAGTTTATTTTATCCATTTCTCCCATGTAATATTAGTGTTTCCCAAGTAAGTTCATGTAAACTTTCTCAATTATAGAGCATATTGTTTTGTATGCATGTGTATAATTGTATAATGTCCTCAATTGGCATTTCAATATTTTATTATATATTATTGTAAAAGGTTTTGCTATGTATATTCTTGTACATGTGTCTCATTGGGCATGTGTTGAAATCTATTTTGTATATAAAATTATGATTCAAAATGCTGGATAATAGAGCAACTATATGTGTAATATCTTAAAGATTGGCAGTATGTTTAACAAACTGACTATATCATTTTAAGTGCTAAACACCAATGTATAAGGATTCCAATTTCTACATAGTGGTTGTGCAGTGCTATCTTGTTTCTATTTCCACTAATCTCTATATGTATGCAATATCTAGGTAGGTTATGATCTTTCCATATGTTATTTGGTTGATGATATATTATTACAGAGATATGTATTTGGACTTTTAGATAACTTAGTCAGGGTGGTTAAGTTTTTCATTGGCATTAGTATGCTCTTAATATATTTCTGATTCAAGTCTCTTTAAATAAGTGTATATGTATACATACTATGTGTACGTATGCATATATTCATACTTACATGTGTATATATACAAATAACTATATATGTATACACATAAATGAATATGCAGATTTATATATACATGTATATAGACATATGTGTATATTATTATTTTCATCTGTCCGTAAGCTATCATTTTACTTTATTTGCCAAACATGTCCTTTATTGACTTTAGCAATAAGCAGTCTTAAATATAGGTTCAAGTCTAACATTTTAGTATTATTTTAGACACCAATGGCCTTCTCTTCTAATGAGCCATGAGCCCTGACTGTTGACCAAATTTCTTAGTTTGTTTACACAATTACTATAATCATGTATTTTCTCATCTATTATTGTTTCATTTCACCACAGAATCTGTATTTATCCTTTATGTCATGCTTGAATACCAATGCATTTGGAAGATATTAATTAATTGGTGTATATTAATTTTATGAAGAAATCGTATTGAAATATTTTGCACACTCACATATTGATCAAGGGCCTGATTAACTTGTTTCTGTCTTTCTCTATTCCCATATCCCTTTATTTTTCAATGGTTTTCTGTGAATGTCTTTGTGCTATCTCCACACATCGTCAAAATCTATTTCAGTGTTGTTCACCCATCATCATTGAAAATTATACCATGCTGAATATAAAGACAAAAATCTAAATAAGTAGAGACATATAATTTTTATGGATTGGAGGATGCATATTGTCTCCTCCTTCCTCCCCCATTTTTTTTGGTCATTCTTGGGGCTTAAAATCTGGGCCTGGGTACTGTCCCTCAGCTCTTCACCTCAAAGTGAGTGCTCTACTCCTTGAGCAACTTTGCCACTTCTAGATTTCTCATGGTTAATTGGAGATAATAGTCTCACAGACATTCCCATTCCAGCTGCATTTGAACCACAATCCTCAGATATCAGCCTCCTATGCAGCAAGGATTATAAGCATGAGCTATCAGCGCCCAGCTTCACAATTTTATTTATAAGTTTTTGACAATTTCTTAAAACACCTGACCAACACACTTTGATTCATTGACAAAGGAATATAAACTGGAATATATTTCTCTGTCCAATATTAAATCTATTAGTGTAAAATTGTCATATTTGTAGAGGAAAGATTATATAGCTCAATGGGTCTGTAGGGCACCATATTAGAGCCACATACATATTATCAAGGAATATTTAATAAAAGTGTAAAACCAAACACTTGTGGAATGACATTTTCTTTAATAGTGGTGATAGATTAGACAGTATTGGGGAGAATTAAAAAGTGAATGCTGACTTAAATATAATAATTTCTTCAAATATTCTCTTAAAGCAGGTTTTGAAGGTGGCATATAAAACAAAAAGAGTGATGTAAATATAAAGCAAAGGAAGATGTCTTGACAATTTGGAGATGAAGCATACTTAAATATGGCATTAAAATTATAGGAAAGAAAAACTTGATATAGTAGAACTCAATAAAGTGTAAAATAATTTAGTCTGTAAAAGCTCATATACAAGTAGTGAATAGAAGTTGGGAGCAGGTGGCTCATGTATCACATCCTAGCTACTTGGGAGGCTGTGATTTGAGTATTGCTGTTTGAAGGCAGCCCACAAAATAAAGTTCCTGAGAATCTTATCTCTGCTTAATCAGCAAGAAAGCCAGAACTGAGGCATGACTCAAATGGTAAATTGTTAACAAAATGCAATAAATCTCAGGGACCCTGAGTTCAAACCCCAGGACCATACATACATGTAAAAAAGTAATAGTAGTAATACTAATAGTGATGATGATGATGATGGTGATGATGATGATGATGATGATGAAAGGTACCCATAGTCAAGGATAAAATAGTTACAATTCCTGTATCTGAAGCATGCCTCAAACCTAGAGTGTACATAGAACGCTCAAAACCTAATGTTAAAAAAATCAATTAGCAAACAGCAAAATACCTCTTGTGAAAAATAAGCACAAGAAAATTATCATCAGTCATCAAATGAATGAACATTAGAACTAACATGACATCATAAAACATATATGAGAATTACTTCACATAATACAATAATGTCCATACTAAATGTGATCAAGAAACCGAGAAACTGGATGCTGGCAGGAAAACACAAGATATAAATGAATGGGATTACCACTCCATACTTCATAAATGTGTAAAAATAATCATGTAGTAGGTGCCAGTGGTTCATACTTGTAATCCTAGCTACTAAGTATTCGGAGAGCTGAGAATCATGGTTCAAAACCAGCCTAGGCAGGAAAGTCCCTGAGATTCTTATCTCCAATGAGCCAACAAAAAACTGGCAGTGGCTCAAGTGGTAGAGCACTAGCTTTGAGCTGAACAGTTGAGAGAAAACGTCCAGGCCCAGATCTCAAACCCCACAGCCGCCAAAAGTAAAAATAAACAGGTAAAAATTAATATTTTGACATAAATGTTAAAATATATATTCTAAAACTCTTTATCTTCATCAGATATAATAGTTTACATAAATGTAGGGAAGTGTTTTCTGGTCTTAGTCGTCATTGAATCAATTGTGTAAATCACATATTTCTCACTCAATTCATATTTATGTTTATATACTCATATGTCATAAGTATAATTAACTGATAAGTGATAGCCAGTGCTGTTTATGGAATCTCTCTTGGCTTTCTAACATTAACCCTTCTACCCTAAATCTATATGCCCTCCAACCTTGCCAGAGGTTTCATTTACAGTAAAGTTACTCATTTTATTGAAGCAGAAAAGTATAAGCCATAGTCATTGTTTGGAATAACTGTCACATTTACATGCATTTCACTTAGTTTAAGAACCATGCCAGTAATGCCAAAATGTCTTCTGACCTATTCAATCTCGTAAGTGATGAAAATCTTTGTTATACACCTATTTTTTGACTAACATCTTATTCCTTAGGAAGATTTTTTTGTGAAACTCTGTGCTCCTGATTAGAGGATGGAACAAAGGCAATAATGAAAATAGCCAAGGAAAATACTTGAAAACATTTTAAAAAGCAATAACAGACACTCTTGTTTTCACTGGTTTCAATGAAAATGTAAATTAAAGTATCACGTTTTTGTTATCATTTAAACTTCAATTAGCAGTGTAGTAGGGAACAGAAAATTTTGTTTGAAGAAAGCTTGACTTTGAACAAGTCAACATAAGCATAATGGATTTATCTTGTTTTTTTGTGTAGTTGCCAAAATAATAGAGAGCAATGCCCAAATGCAGGAAAAACTAAGCCAAAGCAATAAACTTTTGCCTATAAAATAATTATGAAGTTCTGACTCTTTCAAAATCAGGCTTGCAAAGAGGAAAAGTGTATTTGCTTTAGTGTGAACAATAAAAAATATAAAAAACCTTTATTAATGTTTTACATATCTTGACTAGGATTTCTCTTGTTGAAGAAGAGGAAAGGTATGAAAAAGATCAAGATTGTTTGACTATTCCCAAAGATCATTCTTATTTATTAGCTATAGCAACACAAGTAGCCTTTGTTACTCTTAGTATCATTCTTTTTTACATTTAGAAGCATTATTTGTTGCTGGGTTATAAGCTGCAAACCCTTAAGTATTAATAAAGAGTCATTTCCTATGAGAGGAAAGTTGCTGTGTAAACAAACCTAAAATATCAAAGACAGAATAGTGGAAACTTTTCTAGCTATATCACAATCTGTAGGTGTAGATTTTGTTTCCCATTTTTCCAAGGGACCCATTTTTGTTATATTCTTTTTCACCATCTAGTGATCTTATAACATCCTAAACCATTCTGGAATTGTTGTATCGTTAATGGATTCTCTAATTTCTGTTGGAAAGTTAGGAAGGATAGAAAACTGAATTTCTGTTTCTGTTTTACTTCATTTTTTATTACTTTAGAAACTGTAACTCAAAATGACATAAATTATCTTTATAATATTAGGAGACAGATTTCATTTCCATATTCTTACCTTAGCTTTCTACATAACTGTAGTACTTATTGATCCCCAAATGTGAAAATAAAGATAGGGAGCTCCTTATTTAGATATTATTTTGAATTTCAAGACTTCATTAATGCAAGGCCTTTAGTAGTATGTACATCATACATGCATACAAAGCCATTGGCAACTTTATCTTATTCTCAGAAACTAGGACATGTGTTGTCTCTGTAGTTGCATCAGTAAAAGGCTGTAGTTGACGTGGTTTACTCTATCAAATCTGTCAAATTTCGACAAGTTAAGTGGCTTGTATAATCCGTATTTATCATTTTAGTTCTAAAGGACAGAAATCTAAAAGAAGTCTCACTAGATTAAAATCGAGCCACCGACAGAGCTGAAATACTTTTCAGATGATTCTAGTGGAAATGGCATTTACTTCCTGTTATACTTTCCAGAAAGTTAAGAATCTGGGTTGTTGTCTTTTCCTTTATCTTCTAATGTAGCAACTTTACATCTTTCTGAAGGTTCTTACCCTAATCATGCCCCTTTCCCACTACAACTGGGACTTTTAAGTACCCATTTGAATATACTTCCCCCATCTGATAATTATTCAAATTTGGGCTCCTTGGGTAATGAAAGGTGATTATTTTACAAACATAGATAGATAGATAGATAGATAGATAGATAGATAGATAGATAGATAGATAGATAGATAGATAGATAGATAGATAGATAGATGTAAAATGCAAATCTACATTTGAGGAATTAGATATTTGGGGATGATATTTTGGGAAGGTATTTCACTGCCTACCACAATAAGTGTGTAGCATTCTTTCTAATATAAACTGTTATCCTTTCATTAAATTTGAACAACAGATTTCTTCTATGAATTATAACTAAAAAATATTTAGTTCCTGAAAGCAATTAATCTTGGTTAAAACATCCTCATGTACTAGAAGCCCTAAATCCCAGAGAGCAGCTCTTGAAGCAGTGCTGGCACTGGCACTTTTTATACATTCTGTTTAAAATCTTCTCTTTTCAAGAGCATTTGACTGGTATTATTTCGGAATTATGGTTAATATTTATTTGTCAGCTATTTTTAAAGACTATACTACACAATACTGGTTCTCTTTTTCTAACTTTTTGTGTCATCTATTTCTGAAACATAGTTATTTGAATTACATGAACTGCTTAGGAAAAATATGTCTCTGTGTGTATGTCACGTTAAAAATGTACCTAAGGGGGCGGGGAGAGATTGGGTTGGTGGGCGGTGGGAGGCAGGGAAGGGATGTGAAGGGTAAACAAAGAAGGAAGCTGCAATGCTTGATAAGAAATGTACTCATTATCTTGCTCATGTAATTGTAACCCCCCTATACTGTATGTTCACAAAAAATAAAAATTAAAATTAAAAAAATAAAAAAATGTACCTAACAGCTATTTATCTTAAAATCATTTATTTTTCATTATGTTTAGATTCTGATAAAATTTAGCCTCTCAACTCACAAAATGTTAATGCAGTCTTATTTCATGCCTGCCAAAAGCAAACAACAAATTACTATTTATTTAAAAATTATTTTTAAATTTTTTTAAAAATTACTATTTATTTAAAAAACTATTTTAAGAAATTAGCCAAGGCAAATGGTTTATTAGATATTTAGAGTCATGGTCCCACATTATGGTGGAAGCCAGACAGGGAAAAATCATATTTTTATTCTTCTTCGAGCCACTCTTTTACTTTTAAGTGGAAGCAGAATGTTATGGATGTCAGAGATGACTGTTAGTGGTGCTTTACATAATAATGTCACATGTAACAGCCCTATGAATCCTGCAGGTCTTAACACTGTACTTCATTAGTGATGTCTGGCTTTTCCTGAACAGTTTATTGGAGATAAGAAGCTAAGGACACTTCCTGCCTTGTTGGGATTTGAACCATAATCTTCAGATCTTAATATTCAGATATTTGGATCTCCTGAATATCTATGATAGATAAAATAATAATAATAATATATAATAAAATAAATATAACAATAAATAATATTTGAAAGTGTTCTGATTTCAAGAATGAAACTTGGGGGAAAATGATGCAGCAAAGTTTATTGTAGTGTTCTTCGCACAATTGGGAGGGCATCACAGCAGAAGTGTAGTATTTTTTCACAATAGTGATAAGCAAGTCATGATGTGAATTTAGGAAATTTTAAGGTGCACTTTACAAATTGGAAACTGTTGTGCTAGGATGACTTTATGGTATAAAATCTTGGGATTGATTGTCATAGAAATAATAGCTTAGTCTGATGAACAAATGTATACTCTTGAGGAATTAATTATTATCGATAGTTCATATGTTTATCTTCTAACAGAATGTGGCCATTTTTTGTTGACTTTTAAATATGTAACATCCCATTGGAAACTGCATCTATTACAGAATTAAATAAAAGGCAAACAGATACTATTTTAAATGTCTCTGGTATGGCATGTTCAGAATTTGAAAATGAGTATTTAGTAGTCATAGGAATTTTGAAGAACACATATATTTTGTCCTCTTAGCAATTATTCAGTTTTAAAAATTAGTACTTTCCATAGAAGAGAACCGTTTTCTGTTTTAGTATGAGACATTACTAAAATAATGTTTTTTCAAAATAATGGGAAGTATATTCTGAAAATATTGTATAGTTTGATAACATTCAAGTTAATGACCCTCTGATAAAGAAAGGGGTAATTGAATAATATTGACTATACCTATACAGTAAAATTATATTTTATGTAGCTTATATTTTAATTAAATTTTATTTTCAAGGGGATATATAGAAGGGATTGAAGTAATTGTAAGGTAGTGAATATATAACATGAACTTTTTACCCACTCCCTCATTTTCCTTACTGTTTTCTTTCACCCCAGTACCCCTCACAAGTTGTAATGTAAATTTCCAACATTTCGTTTTGTGAGTATTGCTATTGCATTGGTTTGCCCTTTGACCTTTGTCTCGCCATTTTATTATTCCTCTTCCCTTGCCAAATTAAGATATATATATATATATATATATATATATATATATATATATATATATACAATGACACATGATACTGAAAACAAATACAGCAGGGAACAAGTCATAGGAGAAAACACAAAAGAAAAAAGAAATCACATAGTACATTAAAAACAACAACCACAAAGAAAAACCTCTGTTTCCATATGTAGGAGTTCATTTTGCTCAGCATCATCTTACCCATAGCTATTGGACCATTGTGCTCATCTGCTAGGACAATCCTAGATATTCCTACTTATTACAAATGAGGGAAACCATGGAATCTATTTCTTTGTGTCTTGTGTATTTTACTTAGTAGGATTTTCCCAAGTCTTTCCATTTCCTTATGAATTGGCAGCATATAATTCCAGCGGGTATATATATATATATATATATATATATATACCACATTTTGTCAATTCGTTCATCTACTGAGTGACACATTGGTTTGAAACATGACTGCATGTATGTATCATGTAGGGCCATTCAAAAATGACAGATGCCACTTCCCCAGACATTCTAAAATCATGATTTCTATATAAGATAGGATTTCATGGTGGTACAAGTGTTGAGATGTGTGGATCAGCCTAATGTAAAACTTGCACTGAATTAGGCAGGAAGGTATCCAATATCATATAGGATAAGAATGGTAGTGACAAAATATTCCCTTGAGAAAGATACAGGAGGTTGCCAGAAGTATGAAGCAGTTCAGATAATTTTGAAGGAATTAGAAATGCAAGCGCAAGTATGTCTCTTTAAATAAAAAATTATGTAAGTGGAAGGGCAAAAGAAGCGGAAGAGAAGAAACAACTGACCGCAGATCATTGTCCCAAGTATAAAAGGACATAATATATAACTTCCAAGTTAAAAAGAGACCAATATAATACATCCCACTTAATTTAGGTTTTTTTTTTTCCAGGGCTGAGAACTGAACCCAGGGCCTTGCGCGTGCCAGAAGGGCACCCTTCTGCTGGGATAAACCCCCAGCCCCAGTCCCACTTAATTAAGGTACTTGCAAAATGTTTACTTGGCTTTTTCCTAGTTTAATGCTCCAAAATAAATGAAAACGTACTTCAACCTGAACACTAACTCTGATGAGCCCTCTTTTTCTCACTTTGCACTTGGAAGATAATCCCTAAGTTGATTATGTTGTAGCTGATTAGAGTCAGACTAAGGGGCTTCTACTTGTACAATTATTCCAGAATAGTTTAAAGCAGCTTCCCCCAAAGATATCCAATTACATTGTCTGAAGCTATACTTTGAACACACCCTCACACTTGAACACATAATTTCAAATTACACTTCAGCATTTCCGTGGCACATTCTACTTTGTGCCTCTGTCTTTTTGCACATTCCTTTTGAGTTCATAGTTGCTCTATTTCCATTTCATCTGTAAAAGCTGCTAAGAACATTGTTCAACTACCACTTTTTGTTTGGTACTTTGTCCATGTTAAGTAATAGGGTAGTACTCACTCTCTGAGGAGAAAAGTTCCACAATATAACCCTATACCCACATTAGAGGATGTAGAATTTAAAGCATTTTGAGACAAAGAGTGAATTAGAATTGAAAGGCTTCTTAGGGACATTTTCTTGGAGCTCATTAGTTTACCCAGGAGAAATATAAATATCCATAAAATCTGGAGCTAATTAGTAAGTACCCAAATTAACACTAGATCTTAGACGTTGTGTTAAAACAAGTCACCATTGTATTGTTGTTACATCAGAATCCTTCCCTACTTGCAAATGGGTATAAGAAAATGAAAGAAAGGCATTAAAGCAAAATGTCTTACCTCTATAGGCATTTAATCCTAGTGGTGAGAGTAATGTCTGAACTCTTCCATTCAATAAAAGCTTGAAGTTTATAAGAGTAATTGCTACATACAAGAATTTGTGGCAGGTTCAGAGTATATGGCAGTTATGATGTGTCAACGGATTTTGAGGCATTTTATATTCTAAAGAGGAATCAATTCCAGGAGTCTTCAATCACATCAGCAAAGCTGTATGTTCAACCTAATACTTGGTTTTACTTTTCCTACATTTATAACGAATAGGCTGATAAAATATCCAAATATATCTAAAGATATTTCAATAAAATCTCAAACTGTTGTGGATACATGGGTCACTAATTGGAACTGTAGGACAAATTAAGCTTGTCTGTGCTGTAGTTCAATCTCTAATCTGCTGGCTGAACAAAGTCTTCAAAAATATTCACAGAATACCTCTAAGTAAAGTTCATGAGAGTTATATCTGTATAATTTTGCTAAGGTCAGGATAAAAGCATTTGTTCCCAGCATTTAAAATCAACAGGATCTGTTGAATTCATGGATCCAGAATTTTATGGCTCAAAATTTTATCAATATGACTTTCAACAAAACACTATTATTTATAAACTTGTCTATATCCTTTTACTATTCAAATCCACATAGCATATTTCCTTCAATATCTTCCTGAAAATTCTTTCCTTCCTTTACTTCGGAAAATCTGTGTTTATTACTTTTTTGGTTCCTTGTTTTTCTCTTTGTTCCAGTCTTGTCCACACTGGTGCTCACATTGCTAACATTTGTGTGAGAACTTTTCTTTTCCTCTTCCCTTTCAATAATACCCCCCCAATTTTATTATCCTTTTTTATATCCATGGTCGTGGATATTTTGATGATGTCTAAACAGACCTATCTTTGCATCTGTTTAATATGAACTTTAGAACTATCAGAGAGTTTTATCCCCTAAATCCATCATTTCCACCTGTGGTCCTTATTAGTAAGAATATCACTAATACAGTTGCTAGCCAGACCTGTGGAAGGACCTTAGATTTCTTCTTACCTCTCTACTCCCTCCCATTAGATAAGATGAATGATCAAGATTTTCTCAGGTTTTGTCACTAATATGATTTCTATGTACTCCTTTTCATGCCCCTGACACCAGCCTGTTTAATTTACTCATCACTGTCACCTAGTCCTAAAACAACCATTTCCAAAGTATGCTTTTGCCCCATAGTCTTTTCATATTGGTCCTCTCCATCAGCAAATTACTCTTTGTAAGCACACAGAGTGAAGACCTCAGACAAAAATTCTGCTATCTTTCTTTGCTCACTACATTGACTGTTGGCCTTACATTTCCCATCTCTAAATGGATGTAATCTACCAGAAATAATGAAGAATATATTTGTTGACTTCTAGAGCAAGAAAAGAGAAGAGTGAAGAGACCTTACATTTTCCAACTTATCTTACAAATAAGGAAAGAGTCAAATTCAGTTTGTTGGTATAAAGTCACAAATTGTTTCATGCAGAAATAAAAATAAATTTTACCTCCTTGCTCTAAGGCCTAAGTCCTTTTAAGGTAACTACAGATATGTAAGTAGTATTATGTAAATATTGTCATGTGTTACAGCTGTATTGAAGAACATACTCTTAATATATTACTGGAAAACACTGGTTATTGAATAGTATGTATATGAGAGCCATGGCTTTCATGTTATTTGAACTAATCACACTAAGTTGAAAAGTACATCTTATTCCATCAAAATGTGGAAATTAATGATTTTATTTATAAGAAAACAATACCGCCAAGAATAGTGAGAATACATGAAAGAGACTGTAGGAATTACATTAGGGTTTTTACTGTCTCTACCTGTTTATGTGATTACATTTCTTGATATTGTAACTCTCGTCTTGTTATTCTTATTGTATGTAATCCAAAGCTGTTGATTACAATGTATTTAATGTGGGAAATCTAGCTTCAAAATTGTGTAAAGTTTTTTTTTTCCTTTTGAATCACAACATGGTCATTATAAGGGTACACTGTGGTCCTCCTCCTCATCATCAAAATTAATATTAGCATCATAATTGCTAACTATTGAAGTCTGATATGTATCTATGATTTTGCAATTATTTTCTGTTGATTAATAATTTTAATGTTACCACTGTGCATACATCCATATTAAAATTTTGATCAAATAAAGAAGCAAAAAAAACTAAGCCAAAACAGGTAACTTGACTATGTGCTTATAACAAATTATGGAATAGAATTTTGAAGTATTGCAAATTCCTAACCAGTATGAATTCACTTCCTCTCTCCCCACCACTAGACACAAATATTTAAGAGTTTGAACAGAATCATTTCAAGTAATATACTGTAAATGTTACTACAATATCAATCTAAAATACCCTTGAAAGTAATAAACTCTACTTTCTATTGAAGGTTAGTCATTCTATTCTAGGAAACTTTTGGAAAAATATACTGTATATCTTTGAAATGAAAAAAGGTCAAAAAAGAGCATAAAGTTTTACAAGGTGTCTATCTTCAGAAATATATACATATATATGTATATATATATATATTTTTGTGTGTGTGTGTGTGTGTGTGTGTGTGTGTGAATAGAAAGACATACATTTTTAGAGATTATTTGTCATCAGAAATATATACATATGTCTACATTTATGTGTCGAATGATATACATTATAATGAAACAAACATTTTAAAACATATTTAAAATTAAAAAATACATCAAACCAAGTGCCACTGACTCACGCCTATAAATGGAGCTATTCTGGGTAATGAGATCTTAGATTTGATTTTGAAACTAGCCCAGACAGAAGAGTACTTGTTAGATTCTTATCTCCAATTAGCCACTATAAACAGGAATTAGCTCTGTGCCTCAAGTTGTAGAGTGCTGGCATTGAGCATAAAAAGGCTTAAGGACAATGCACAGGCCTTGTAAACAACAACAACAACAACAACAACAAAATATATTACCTTAATTTCTCAAAAGCATCTTTTAAGTGCTGTGAACATTTCTTAGAAACATGAATACATGCCCCTGCAAAATGTTAAGTAAAAGTATAGAATATTTACATCTATGTTAAATACATGACTATTTAGATTGTTTAAGATATTTAGGTAATGATTAGGAATTAAAAATAATGATAACATATCAAGACTGGTGTTTTATTCTATTTTACGATAGTAATAAAATAATATTTGTAATGATTATGTAAAATTACTCTTGTTTGGTATTTGAATTATAATAAATGTTAAACATTTTTAAATGATTTCCATAGGAAAGAATCATTTTTAATGGTATCAATTCTTTTGTAATTTCAAAACTATTAAGAAATTTATTCCAAGTCTGGTTACTCTAAGACTGTATTTGTTTTCTTATTCTAGTTTTCATATGTTGGTAGAAATTAAAATTCCAAAAATTCAGTGGATGTTGGCATTCAGGAACATCTTCATAGATACTAATATTAGAGCCCCATAAATGGAATTTCTTTATTTCATTTGTTATTTTCACAAATAAATCAAGATTATTGTGTATTTTGTTTCTTTTCATTGCTATTGGCTCTTATCCTGAGAATACTTTTTTTCCTAGCAAAGTAGAAAAAAACAATTTTATTGAGCAAGTAACATATGGCTTTCATAAACCCCAGGTGTACGGATTTGGGTTTTCTGTCATTTGCTAAACGTTTCTTCCAGAAAAGGTTATCAATTACTTATAAGTCATGCATAATCCCTAGCTATTCCAGTTATCACATACACTTTTTGATTGAGTTATCTCTGTAAAACTAAAATAAACAGACCAAAAAACTCAAAATAAACAGAAATCAAATCTTTGTTCTAAAAGCTGTAGTTTACAAATAGATTTAGCCAACACCGAAAACATCTTTTTAGGTATTCTTCAATTTGTGTGAAGTATCTTTAACAATAGTTTTTTTTTTTTTTGCTAACATGTAATTCACATGCCATATATTATCTCCTTCTACAGTATACAATTTAGTGCTTTGAAAGTGAATTGTACCATCATAGATTTTCCAAGCCTAATTTTCCCTTGCATTTCTTCAAATAGAAATGGTGTGAATTTTAGAACAGACATTAAAATAGATATAAAATTCACTTACAATAATTTGTCCAGCATACATCCTCTATTGTGTGTCTTATCAAAATTAGTTTTTGGGGATTATTTCCAAGGTCTCACACAGACTATTCAAGTGCACTGTCAGTGAACTACATTCTATGTCCAAATAAGTTTATTAATTCTCTTTAATACATACATAGAAGTGTAATGGCTGAATCATATACAATTCTCTTTGACTTTTTGAAGACTTGAAAACTTGCTTGTTAAAATGATTGCAGTATTATACAAATCAATCTACTATGTGGAGTATATCAATTTCTCCACAAATGCATTACTATATTTTGCGTCATCTTTTTATATTATGGTCATACTAGTGAGTTTTCATTTTATTTTTTTCTTAGAAACTAAAGAGGAGCTTATTTCATATGCTCCTCCTATTGACTATTAATTTACATATGTTCTTTAAAGAAATATCCTGTTTGGGGAAAAAAATATATAGAATTAGAAGATATAAAAGTACTTAAGACTCAGTATCATTGTAGCATTAGCATTGTACCATTAACAAATATGTGCCCTCTATCTGTTGGGTATGTTTTCACTTCCTTCATAGAATTATAAAAGGTAATCAGTTGATATTAACCAGTACATTCTTCTTTTCTTTAGCCACTAATTCTTTCCATGCCAAATTTTTAGAAACCTTTACTCATCCAATGTCATGAATTTTTACATTTATGTTTTATAGATTTTTATATCTCACATTTAGTTTGATAATCATATTTTATTTTAAAATTTTGTACAAGGTTTGAGGAAGTAGTCTATGCTCATTCTTTAAATCTAAAGAGGCAATAGTGCCAATACACCCATTTAAGATTCTATTTTTATTTAATAAAGTCATGGCATCCTCTTCAAAATCTGTTGACAATAAAACTAAGAATTTATTTTTGATAAATCTGTTACATTCTTCTATGTGTCTGTTCTTATAATAGACTACACATGGTAATAAGATTCAAATCTAGTATGAGGGCTCAAGCTACAGCATTTTACAAAATTGTTCTGACTGACCTGTATTCCTTGAATTTACATACAAGTTTATTGAGCAGGTGGACCACTATATAACAGAGTTATCTAGATGTTTGATAGTCACTCATATTTGGCACTTTGTGAAAACACACGATCCCAGATATTACATATAGTAAAATGTCTTAAGAGAATGCTTGAAACAATTAAAATTAATTTAGGAATGAGTTAAAATTTAGATAACACTCTAGCACAATAAACCTGAATGATGACTTGAGCTGTACTACAGAGGAGAGTGAGAGGGGATAGAATAGAATGATGGACCACATACGAGCTGTATGTCATTGGTTTTGTGTATATCATTGGTTTTGTGTTTCAAAAAACAGAAAGTCTTCAGAGAAGAGGAGGAGGAAAATAATTAAAGTGTCCTGAATCAAGTTTCTTTTTAATCCACCTAATAGTGTGGACTGAGTCAGAGAAGATGGGAAAAAATACAATAGAAAATAATGCATTGTATAGACTTGTTACAATGTAAAGAAATTGCAATAAGAATGTGATAATTAATTACCAAAGAAATAAGAGAAAGAATAGGTAAAATCTAAAGGCAAAAAGAATGAAGAGAGAAAAGAAGCAAAGTAAAACCTTTATCAATAAACGCAAGAGTTTGGAAGTGGAAATATTCTAAGTAACAATAAAATTTGCTAACATGGATAGAATATGGATCACATTGTAGAATATATAATTTTGAAAAAAACATACTAGGAATGAAAATTTAAAAGTCATAATTTAAAGCATTATTTACATTATAACTGCACAGTATAGTTCAGAGGTAAAAACTTGGTTTAGCATATGTGAAACAATGCTATCCCAAGTGATATCCCAAGCATTACAAAGTATTCACATATCATCATACACACACAAAAACCACATAAACACACACACATACCACATACACACATTTGGATTATTATTATCATATTAAACAAAAGAAATTACCACAAATAGTAAAAGTAATTTAATATAGGAAATCATAATATTGCTTGTACTATTTAAAAGTTTAGTAGAAATAAAATAGTTACAATATACTTGGATTCTTATAGATTAAGTGAATTGAAAAATAAGAAATTGAAGACATGAGAACCTTTGCAAACAAGTTTTAAATAATGAACATTTTGAAGAGTTTATCCTTTTATTTTGACAAAATATTGATGCTACTGGTGATAACCAGCTGCTCTATATCTCATTAGGGATGGCCATATCTCTAATAATTTCAGTCTGGATATTTTTATAATGAGGTCTCAGTTTCTTAAGCTCTCCTGAATTACAAACCCTATTCACAGTTACTACCATAGCTAGAAAATGGAAGCTACAAATCACCTTGCCCAGCTCAAACTTTTTTTTTTAATTCAAGTACAAATATTTACAAAAAAAAGTAACCAGGTTATGAAGATTTTCATAATAAAGTATGTGCTTCCTGGAAATATAGTAAGTATTTGTTACCTGGAAAATATGTTTAGAACTATAAGAAAATAAATTTATTTAAATTCACCTACCATATATAAATTAAGGAAATAATTTTAGATATTCACATGTTAAATATTTTAAAAGCAAAATATATGTGTCTGAATAATTTACATGTGTTAAAAATCATGCAAAATTAAATTAACTAATTCTACAACTATGAAAAAAGAATTACCCTAAAGAAACAAAGGAAGTTCAAAATTTGAAATTCAGAAAATAAAATGAATTGTACTGTTTATTTGACCTAAATAACTGCAAACCATCTGTATATCAATTTTATAATGAAAATACATGAACAAAGAAAACAAAAGTACAGTAGTTGTTTGAGTGTAGAAATAAAACCCATTGAGGGGATAACAATGTTCCTTCCATAAGAAATGTACTCATTACCTTATGTAACTGTAACCCCTCTGTACATTACCTTCACAGTAAATTAAATTGAAATTAAAAATGAAACAAATAATATACCAATTAAGAATTCTTAAAAGCCATTGGTTAAACACTTTGTAAAATCTGCCCCCAGTACACAAACGATATACTTTGATGATAATATTTAAATACATAAATTTCAGCAGAGCAGCAAAAAGTTTAAAAACTGTTACAAAGTAAATAAGTCAGAATATAAGACTATAATAATAATAGATGATTATTTTCAATTTTAATTTTTACTGTGAAAATACTCTACAGGAGGATTACAATTATATGGGAAAAATAATGAGTACATTTCTATCAAGCATAGTAGCCTCCTCTTTGTTTCCCCTTCCAATCCTCTCCCAGTCTCCCCACCCAATCTTCCTCATCGCCCACCAAAGTTGTTAGTTCGTTTTTCCATATAACAACTTGTACATCTCATTGTTGAAATGTATTCACAAGTATACCTATTTAAATGATTTGTTTTTCCCTTCCCCACCACAAATTATACCAACCTCAAATACAGTGAAAGCAGGGGTTATGCTATTGGGGAGGGACATACAAAGAAACAAAGAAATAATCTTATAAATGTGTTAGAAACAATCACCTGAAAGAAAAAGAAAACATTGAAATATGTATCTTGGTGTTCATTTCCCTAACATCAACTTACCTGAACTTTTCTGCTTGACTCAGACATATAATAGTTATTGCAAATAAGGGAAACCATGGGTCCTAAGTTACTTTGGGCCTGGATTACTTCAGTTAATATAATTTTTTCCAAGTCTTTCCATTTCCTAACAAATGGTGCAATATCATTCTTTCTGACGGAGGCATAGAATTCCATTGTGTATATATACCACATTTTCTTGATCCATGCATCCACAGAGCGGCATCTGGGTTGGTTCCATATTTTAGCTAGGGTAAATAAGTCTGCAATAAACATAGTCGTTCTGGTAGCTTAAGTGTTGTCTTGTTGTGAACATTTGGGTAAATGCCCAAAAGTGGGATTGCTAGGTCATAGGGGAGCTCTATGTGGAGTCTTTTGAGGAACCTCCATACTGCTTTCCAAAGTGGTTGAACAAGTTTACACTCCCACCAACAATGCAGTAAGGTTCCCTTCTGTCCACATCCCCTCCAGCATCTGTTGTTATTAGAGTTCTTGATTATAGCCATTCTAACTGGGATGAGGCAGTATCTCAATGTTGTTTTTATTTGCATTACTTTTATGGCTAGAGAGGTTGAGCATTTCGTCATATGTCTATTGGAAATCCTTCTTTCCACTTCTGAGAAATTTCTCTGTAAGTCTTTAGCCCACTTATTTATTGGGAACTTGTTTCTTTGAAAATTTGTTGTTGGGGAATTTAATTTTTTGTGTTCCAAGTATATTTTAGATATGGCTATATTTAGATATGGCTAGTGAAGATCTTCTCCCAATCCGTGGGCTTTCTATTGATCTTGCTAGCTATGTCCTTTGCCATGCAGAAAATCTGCAATTTCATGCAATCCCATTTGTCCAACCTTTCTTTGATGTGTTGTGTTTCTGGGTCTCTATAAGAAAATTCCGGCCTGTGCCATGGAGACCTGGGGTTTCTCCTATTCCATCCTGTAATGTTTTAAGAGTGGCTACTTTGACTCTGAGGTCTTTGATACATTTGGAGTTAATTCTGGTGCAGGGTGATATATAAGTATCTAGATTTAGTTTTCTAGAAGTGATGAACCTATTTTGCTAGCAGCATTTACTGAAGAGGCTGACTTTATTCCATTCTATTTTTTTAGCTCCCTTATCGAAGATTAAATGGCTATAGGTCGGTAGGTTCATTTCAGGGTTTTCAATTGTATTCCATTGGTCCTGAGGTCTGTTCTTGTGGCAGTACCAAGCTGTTTTTGTTATTATGGCTTTGTAGTAGAGTTTGAAATTTGGTACTGATATTCCTCCAGCACTGTTCATTCTGTTAAGGATCGTTTTAGATATTATGGGGACTTTTATTGTTCCATATACATTTTTGGATTGCCGCTTTTATTTCCTTGAAGAATGAGGATGGAATATTGATAGGTATCGCATTGGATTTGAAGATAGCCTTGTGAAGTATCGCCATTTTGACGATGTTGATCTTTCCATTCCAGGAGGATGAGAGTTATTGCCATTTTTTTTTCATAAGGCAAAGTTCTTTGATTATTAAATCTCAAAATTAAACAATGACATTACAATTCCATATTTGATTAAATAATTCTTATAAAACTCATTAAGTGTTTTAGCTACTTTAAATGCTCAGGTATTTTTTTTTATTTTAATTTTTTGTGAACATACTGTACAGAGGGGTTACAATTACATGGGCAAGATAATGAGTAAATTTCATATCAAGCATTGCTGCCTCCTCCTTTGTTTACCTTTCACATCACTTACCAGCCACCCCCCGCGCTCCCACCCAATCCCCCCCGCCCCCGCACCAAAGTTGTAAAGTTCGTTTTTGACATGACAACTTGTACTTCTCATAGTTTCATCGGGTCCACCTGTATCCTTAAACGACTTGTTTTTCCCCATCTCCTCCACAAATTATACCGAAATCAAATATAGTGAAAGCAGGGGTTATAATGTGGGGGAGGGACATACAAAGCTACAATGAAATAATCTTATAAATGAGTTAGAAAAAAATGCACGAAAGGAAAAAAAACATTTAAATACATATTTAAGGGTTCATTTTCCTAACATCACATTATCTGACCTTTCCTGCTTGTCTCATACATATACTAGATATTGCAAATAAGGGAAAGCATGGGACTTATGTTTCTTTGGGCTTTGATTACTTCATGTAATATATTTTTTTCCAAGCCTTTCCATTTCCTAACAAATGGGGAAATGTCATTTTTTCTGATGGAGGCATAGAATTCCATTGTGTATATATACCACCTTTTCTTGATCCATTCATCTACTGAAGGGCATCTGGGTTGGTTCCAGAACTTAGCTATGGTAAATAATGCTGCAATAAACATAGTTGTGCTGGTAGCTTTAGTGTGGTCTTGTTTGTAAACATTTGGGTAAATGCCCAAAAGTGGGATTGCTGGGTCATAGGGGAGCTCTATGTGAAGTCTTTTCAGGAACATCTATACTGCTTTCCAAAGTGGTTGAACAAGTTTACACTCCCACCAACAATGAAGTAAGGTTCCTTTCTATCCACATCCCCTCCAGGATCTGTTGTTTTTAGAGTTCTTGGTTATAGCCATTCTAACTGGGGTGAGGTGGTACCTCAATGTTGTTTTGATTTGCATTTCTTTTATGGCTAGGGAGGTGAGCATTTCTTCATGTGTCTATTGGCCATCCTTCTCTCTTCTTCAGAGAAGTTTCTATTCAAGCCATTAGCCCACATATTTATTGGGCAGTTGTTTCTTTGAGGATTTGTTGTTAGGGGGTTTAATTTTTTGAGTTCCAAGTATATTTTAGATATGAGACCCTTGTCCGTTACATGGCTAGTGAAGATCTTCTCCCAATCTGTGGGCTCTCTATTGATCTTGCTAGCTATGTCCTTTGCCATGCAGAAGCTCTGCAACTTCATGCAATCCCATTTATCCAATCTTTCTTTGATTTGTTGTGATTCCAGTCTCTATTAAGAAAATTTCAGCCAGAGCCAAGGAGGCCTAGAGATTCTCCTATTTCGTCCTGTAATGTTTTCTTAGTGTCTGCTTTGACTCTGAGGTCTTTGATCCATTTGGAGTTAATTCTGGTGCAGGGTGATATATAAGGATCTAGCTTTAGTTTTCTCCAAGTAGTTAACCAATTTTGCCAGCACCATTTACTGAAGAGGCTGTCTTTCTTCCATTCTAATATTTTAGCTTCCTTATCCAAGATTAGTTGGCATAGGTCTGTAGGTTCATTTCTGGGTTTTCAATTCTATTCCATTGGTCCTGAGGTCTCTTCTTATGCCAGTACCAAGCTGTTTTGATTACTATAGCTTTATAGTAGAGCTTCAAATTTGGTATTGATATTCCTCCAGCAGTATTCTTTCCGTTGAGGAGCGTTTTTGCTATTCGGGGTCTTTTATTGTTCCACATGAATTTTTGGATTGCCTCTTCTATTTCCTTGAAGAATGAGGTTGGAATTTTGATAGGTATCGCATTGAATTTGTAGATAGCCTTGGGAAGTATTGCTATTTTCACGATGTTAATCTTTACAATCCAGGAGCATAGGAGGTTTTGCCATTTTCTAAGTTCTGTTTTTATTTTCTTTTTCAAGGTTTTAAGTTTTCACATTGGACGTCCTTCACTTCTTTGGTTAATTCCTAGGTATTTTATATTTTGAGGGGCTATTACAAATGGAGTTAATTTCCTAATTTCAGACACACTTTTCTCATTGTTGGCATACAGAAAAGCCATTGATTTTGGGGGGTTAATTTTATAACCTGCTACTTTGCCAAAGGTTTGAATCGCTTGAGTAATTTGGGAGTGGAGTCTACGGCATTCTTCAAATACAAGATCATGTTATCTGCAAAGAGGGAGAGTTTTATTTCTTCTTTCCCTATTCAGATCAACTTTATGTTTACATCTTGTCTTATTGCTGTAGCTAGACATTCTAATACCAGAATGAATAGAAGTGGAGAGAGTGGACATCCTTGTCTTGTTCCTCAGTAAAGAGAAAATGGCTTTAGTTTTTCACCATTAAGTATAAGGCTGGCTGTAGGTTTGTCATATATAGCCTTTACTGTATTGAGGAATGTTCCATGGATTCCTAATTTTTCCAAAATCTTCATCATAAAGGGGTCTTGGATCTTGTTGGACCTTTTTTCTGCATCTATTGAGATAACCATGTGGTTCTTATCCTTGCTCCTGTTGATGTGATGAATAATATTAATTGATTTCCGTATATTGAACCAGCTTTGCATCCCTGCAATGAATCCTGTTTGATCTCGGTGTATGATTTTTTGGATGAATTGTTGAAGTCGATTGGCCAAAATTTTGTTGAGAAGTTTTGCGTCAATGTTCATCAAAGAACTGGGTCTATAGTTCTCTTTCTTTGATGAGTCCCTGCCTGGTTTTGGGATGAGGGTTATGATGGCTTCATAGAATGTGTTCGGTAGTGAACTTTCTCTTTCAATATCATTGAAGATTTGGAGGAGTATTGGTGTGAGCTCTGCTTTGAAGGCCTTGTAGAGTTCTGCTGTAAAACTATCTGGTCCTGGACTTTTCTTAGCTGGCAAGTGTCTTATTGCTGTTTCTATTTCAATGCTTGATATGGGCCTGTTAAGCTGGTTTAACTCATCTTGGTTTAGTTTTGGCATGTCAATATTTGCCAGGAAAAGGTCCATTTCTGTCAAGTTCTCAAACTTATTAGCATAAAGTTTTGAGAAGTATTCCCTCATAATGTTCTGAATCTTGGATTTTTTCGTGGTGATGTTTCCATTCTCTTCTCTAAGTTTATTTATTAGGATGTGTTCTTTTCTTTTTTTGATAAGATTTGCTAAGATTTGTCAATTTTGTTAATTTTTTCGAAGAACCAACTCTTTCTGTTGTTCATTCTTTCTATAGTTTTTTTGGATTCTAATTCATTCAATTTTAATTATTTCTTTCCATCTACTGGATTGGGGTTTTCTTGCTGCTCTTTTTCAAGTAGGTTCAGATGGCTCATTAAATTGTTGGTTTCCGATCTCTCCAATTTGTTAATGTAGGAGCTCAGAGCTATAAACATGACTCTGAGTACTGCCTTTTCTGTTTCCCTGAGGAGCTGGTAAGTTATGTGCTCATTTATGTTGAATAGCATGAACATTTGAATTTCCTTTCTAATCTCTTCCTTGACCCACTCATGATTCAGCAGTGTGCTGTTCAGCCTCCATGTTTTATCAGACTTTCTTTGGTGGATTTTGGTTTTGAGTTCTAATTTTATTCCCTTGTGCTCCGCGAGAATGCAGGGTATAACGTCAATGTTTCTGAATTTGGACAAGTTTGCTTTGTTTCCTGAAATGTGGTCTATTTTAGAAAATGTTACATGAGGTGCTGAGAAAAACGTGTATTCTGATGCTGCTGGGTGAAATATTCGGTAGATGTCTGTTATATCTAGTTGATCTATGCAGTTGTATAGAACAGCTGTTTCTCTGTTGAGTTTTTGCCGAGTTGATCTATCTAGTGCGGAGATCGGTGTGTTAAAATCCCCAACAATTATTGTCTTTGGATCTATGTGTGATTTGTGGGAAAATAGTGTTTCTTGGATAAATTTGGGTGCTCCGTTGTTTGGCGAATATATATTTAGAATTGTAATATCCGCCTGAAGGAGAGATCCCTTAATTAGTATTTAGCCATCTTCTTTATCTCTTCTCACAAATTTTAATTTGAAGTTTATTTTATCTGATATTAGTATTGCAACTACCGTTTGTTTATGGCTGCTGTTTACTTGGTAGATTTTGTTCCAGCCTTTAACATTGAAAATGTGTTTGTTTTTATGGGCAAGATGTGACTCCTGAAGGCAGCAGATAGAAGGACCTTGTTTTTTAATCCAACTAGAAAGTCTATGCAAAATAATTGGAGAGTTAAGTCCGTTAATGTTAAGATACAGGACTGAGAGGCATTTGGGAGTTCCTGCCATGTTATCCACTTTCTTGGGGGTTGTGAAAACTGGGTGCCTCCTATGGTTTTGGATTCTCAGTTTGGGTGCAATTTCTTGATCTTTATTGTGTTCTTGTTGGTGTTCTATGTGTAGGACGTCTTTAAGAATCTTTTATAGGGCTGTTTTGGTGGAGATGTATTGTTTCAATTTTTCTTTGCTATGGAAGGCTTTTATTTGGCCTTAAATTATGAAGGAGAGTTTAGCTGGGTACAGAATTCTTGGTTGATAGTTGTTTGTTTTTAAGGCATGGCATACATCATTCCAGGCTCTTCTTGCGTTGATTGTCTCTGCTGAAAAATCTGAGGTGATTCGAATTGGTTTCCCTTTATAGGTGATTAATCTTTTCTCCTTGACAGCTTTAAGGATCTTTTCCTTGTTCTGAGTTGATCCTGTGTGGATTATAATGTGGCGGTGGGATGTCCTATTCTGTTCTGGTCTATTTGGGGTTCTAAAAGCTTCTTGTTCTTGAATAGGCCTATCTTTTTGCATTTTGGGGAAGTTCTCTGCTAGGATCCTGTTTAACAAATTTCCTAGACCATTAACTTCTTTTTCTAGGTGCTCCTCTACACCCATTATCCTTAGATTAGGTTTTCTGATGGTGTCTTCCAAGTGTTGGATAGATCTCTCATATTTCTTGGATTTCTCTTGGATGGTTGTAAGTTCTTTCTCTACAATGTCTAGGCTGTCTTCAGTACCCGAGATTCGATCATCTGCCTGGTTTAATCTGCTGTTGAGAATTTCTACTTTGTTTTTTATTTCTTTTCCTTCTAATTGGTCAGCTTTGATGGCTTCAAGTTCTTTGTTGAAGCTTTGCTTTAGATCTTGTATGAACTTCTTTACTTCCTTAATTTGGTGTTCAGTGTTTATTCTCAGATTGTTTATGGTTTCCTTGGACTCCCATTCCTTCTGTTGGGTTCCATTCAGCATTCCCTTTGTGGTCTCCCTGACTTTCTTCAGCTTTTTTTTAATGGATCCAATGAATGCCTTTAGTGATCTTTGTGTATTCTCATCCTGCTCTCTCAATTCCTGTATTACTCTTTGATTAACTTCCTCCCTTTCATGCCATTCTTGTAGTTCTCTTTGAGTGTTCTCAGCTGTCTCACACCATTCCTCCCTATCTCTTTGAGTATTCTTAAGCTGCTCATGCAAATCCTGTATCAGTTTTTGAGTAGCTTCCTCACACTTATGATATTCCTGTATAGACTTTAGGATTGCCTCCTCTCCTTCCCTATCACGCTCATACAGAGTCCTTTTTATGTTTTCAATCTTTTCATTTATCATGTTTGCCAGCAGTGTTTGTAGAGCTATTTGGGAAATCTCCTCTGGATTATTCATTATCTCTTCTGTCCCCTGATTATCATGAGTGTGAGTTGAGGTACCCGTACTTGCCATTTTTCTTGTGTTTCTCTGGCTAACTCTGCCCATTTGGGATGAAATTAACACCAGTTTTGTGCTAGAACACTCTCTTTAGGCAAGCATTAACCAAAGTCTGTATTTGCACAGTCAATAGTCTGCAGGTACATTTTAGTTCAACAGATACATCTATTCAACATCAAACAACTATATATTAATGGGCTACGAACTGCAAAGAAGAATTTGGTAAACTAGAAATTATTAGGTTTAGGAAGAGATGTGCGTAAAAAATAGTAGTAGAGTGATGTGGGAAGGCACAGGGAGAGTTAACTAAGTCCTAAACTCAAAGCAGGAAATAGGTTGGATAGGATGTAAGTAGAGAGAGAGAAAGAAAAGAAAAGAAAAGGAACAAAAAGAGACCAGAAAAAATAGTAAGGTAAAAATTAGATATATTTTACAGAATTGAAAACAAACTATTCAGAGAACAACATGAATATAATGAGAGAAGGGGAGGGATATAAAGGACATGTGAAAAACTTAAAAACAAAATACTTAAAATATTATAAAGCTATAAAGATGTCGTACTGCTATTAAGGAATTTAAGTCTAAGAGGTTTTGAATTGAGTAATAAATTTGTGGATTAAGTGAGTATACAATTGGGGATAAGGTCTAATAATCGAATACAGGTTTATCTGAGGATGTGCAGAGCAGCAATTAACTCACATAAAGAAGAACGAAAGAGAAGAAAAGGTGAAAAGGATAAAAATGTAAGAAAAAAGATCAGAAGGTCAGTAGAGCTAAACAAAAAACAAAACAAAACAAAAACAGAAACATAAAAAAGAAAGAAAAACGCACACACACTTATACCCCTAAAATAAAATTTTAAGAGGAAAAAAAATTACTAGAAAACAATTTTTTTCTAAAAAGGTAAAAATTAAAGATTAAAAAATTTTTTTAGAAAACAAAATTATAAAAGGTACAAAAAAAAAGTTCTTTGATTTTTTTGGGAGGGGTGGGAAAAATCCTGTGTCTCCCTTGTGTCCATAACCAGCCTCTTGTTGTAGTCTCTGGTCTGCTTGTGTTCCTGTGGCTTGGTTGGTTACTTAAGTCAGTTTCTTTGAACAGGCAGAAAAATGCTCTGTGATCCTCCTCCCAGGTTAGTTCAATGGGAGGGAGATCTGCTTTGAGTATCACAAAAGAGGAAGATGGCTTTTTTCTCGAGTTTGGAGATGCTGCGATGAGGCTAGGTTCTGGGTAGAGTTGAGGCCTTTCAGCAAACAGTAGCTTTTCCTGGGGGCTGGTTTGTGAGAAACTCACGGATCCCAGCCTGGAGCCACTCTCACGGTTTCTGTTTACTGAATTTCAATTGATTGTCGATGCTGCTAAAGGGAGGGGCAGCCTCTGGCTCTGATTATCCAGTGAAGAAAGCCACTCCTGGGGCTGGCGCCCAAGCTGGGTGACTTTTCCCTGGGTAGAGCTGAGTCTGGTAGGCCAAGTTAGGCTCTTGTGACCTGCTAGATGACTCTAGATTTATTCCAAGACCTGAGTTGGAGCTAGCAGCTCTGCCAAGCTTTGTCAGTATCCAAGATGGAGATCTCCATTACTGGGGGTGGTGGAGGACTGGCCTTCCCTCCTCTGCTCCCTGAGAAGGAGTGAGGACGTTAGGCTTATACTCACGCTGAGTCTTGGTTCCTGGGTCGTCTCTGGTCTGCGAACTGCAGGATGAAATTTCTTCTTGTTGGTTCTTCCTGGTGTTGAGTAGAATCTGCTCACCTGCCGGGTCTGGCTCCTTCGTCCCGGACTCTCTGTGATTCAGGTATGGTGGCTGCAGTTTCTGCCGCCACCCTTGGGATTTCTTTAGATGATGTACAGTCAGATGCCTTTTCTTGAGGATACGAAAGTGAGGGATACAATTTTAAGTGTGGGGTTAGAAATGCAGCTAAGTGATAAAGAGCTCGCTCAGCATGCATGAATACCAGGGTTTTAAACCTCAGTGACACATACTCAGAAAAAGCAGAAGCTGTGGTGTGGGTCAAGTGCCTAGCCTTGAGAATAAGAAGCTCAGAGACAGTACCAAGGTCCTAAGATCAAGCCCCAGGACTGTCAAAAACAATAGGCCAGATGCCAGTGCTCACACCTGGAATGCTAGCTTCTCAGGAGGCTGAGAGCTGAAGACCACTGTTCAAAGACAGCCTAGGCAAGGAAAGCCTATTAGACTCTTATATCCAGTGAACCACCAAAAAACCCATGTAGCGCTGTGGCTCAAGTGGTATAGTGTTCGCCTTGAGCTGATGGGTTCAGGGACAATGCCACACTTGAGTTCGAGACACACAATTGGAAAAAAGTGAGGCTTAATCAAAGAAATTTTCCTATTTGCTAATTACGAGAACATTCTTTGGAAAATGAACACTGATGGACACCAGAATAGAACTAGAGCTGCAGGCTCAAGTGTAGCAGATCCATATGCCCAGCCTCTCAGACTCTAGCATTGTAACCTTGTGTCCTACTGGGTTCTGAAAGGTCCAATGTTGAAAGGCTTAATATGTTCCTCAAACCCTTTGTGATAAGCAGTTGACTTGTATTGTCAATGTCATTGCAATTCTGAACCAAGCCGAACACCAGTAGCTCAGTCCCGTCACCCTAGCTCAGGAGACTGAGGTGCCAGGATCACAGGGTGAAGCCAGCGAGGGCAGAAAAGTCTATGACACTAAGATTTCCACTTATGAAAGGTCAGATGTTCAAGAGCTTCCTTAGTTTCCTTTGGTGATGAGAAGTACTTGTACTCTAAATGTTCTTAGAGTTCTTGAGCTATAGAAGCAGGAAAGAAACATTATTGACCTATCCTGGGTTCAAATGAAGTTCTCAGGACCCAAACCCTAGCTATGTTTGCAGGAAGAACTGCAGTGTAACACTGTAATTGAAGGCAGAAAACAGTTTCAAAGCCAAGCTAGATGAAGAGAGTAGGCCTACAGGATTAGGAGGCAGAATGTACACACTCATCATGGAAGGGAGCTGCAAAATCACTTCATTCATTCCAGGAACAGCCACCAATGGGGGGAAACCTGAAACAATTGTTAGAGTTAAACTAGGGTAAGGCTTTTCTCTGCCTCTTCAAACAATGACTAATTAACCTTCCTCCCTCAGGTGATGGGAACCTCAGCCTACCTTTAATTTACTAGTAGAGAGCCAGTTTAGTGGGTAAGAGGGGAGGAACAGAGTAGAAAAACACTGCTCTCTGGTCTTAAGGAGTGGGTTTTTCACTCTCCATCTGTCAGATTTGAAGGCCATTCTTCTATCTCTGCCAGTGCTTTCTCCTTCCTTCATTCTCCACGTCATTAATTCAAATCTCCAATCCCTAAGTTAGAACCTAGGTCTGCCTGTTTGACTCTGGGGCCGTTGGCTGCCTGAGAAGTGGAAAAGAGACCGTCTTCCTGCCCTGTGGTCGTGTGAAGGCGATGCTGGTGTCCTGGCACACTGCAGAAGGCCTCATGACTGGGAATTGTTCCCTTCTTTCCTCCTGACATCCAAGACCAGATTCATCTATCATCTTTCTATCTATCTATTGAATCTATCTATGGATCTATGTATTTGTGTATGTATGTATGTATGTATGTATGTATGTATGTATGTATGTATGTGCCTATATCTATCTATCTACCCACCTATCTAGATATCTCTTTGCCAGTTCTTGGGTTGAAATAAAAGCCAGGACATTAATCTCTAGCACTCTACTACTTGAGCCACAGCACCTATTCTGACTTTTTTTGTGTATGTGCTCCCAAGGAATCGTACCCAAGTCTTCTTGCATGCTAGGCAACCACTCTCTCAGTAATCCACATTCCCAGCGTCCTCATCTTTTCCTTAATGGTAGTTTTTACATAAGTATGCTCCCATTTTACGTCCCCAAGTTTAATTTTCTGAATACAGGTTACTTCTATGAAACCTGATCTTCTCTTCCCCTGTCTGATTTGTGACTATTCTTGCATTGGTCCCATAATAAAATGTAAATAAAGGCTGCTGAGAGCTTCAGGATGCATCATATAAGGACACATGCCTGGAACCCTGGAAGAGAAAAGCTATGGGCCTGAAATGAAGACAATGATGCGGTATGTGCAAGGAGTATATCTGAAAAATAATCCAGTAAATAAAAGGAGAAGAATTGCATATGGTCTGTTTGCACTCAGGGAGGTAATATACACACATAATTGCATCGGGCAGTGATACATAAACTTGGCCTTCTCTTTTTGAAATTTTTTTGTGACCATCCCAGGGCTTGAAATCAGGGCCCAATGTATTCCAGAGCTGTTTTTCACAAGGCTGAGGCTTTACCACCACCACAGATACACTTCCACCCATCTGGTCATTAATTGGACATAAGCGCCTCCCAGGCTTTCGTGCCTGATCTAGCCTCTGTCTCCTGCTCAGCTTTCTCTCTCAAAGCTGGAGCTCTACCCTCTGGGCCATTGCTCCACTTCTGGTTTTCTGGTGGTTTATTGGAGTTAAGAGTCTCACAGACTTCCTGCTCAGGCTGACTTTGAACGGCGATCTCCCAAGAGGCTTCAAGGTTCTTTCCTTAGGGATTCACCGAGTAGCCCCTCCACACAAGCCCTTAATCTAAATTTTAAGAGGCACTAGAGAAAAAGAGATACATGAAGATGCTTCTAGTGTGTTCTAGATACTTAAGGTTAGAGACACACAACACTCATAATTATTAGATCATTTTATAGGCAAAAGGTGCAATGTAGACAGTATGAGGATTGCTCCAGCTATCGGTCCTCTCATCCTGAGACAGTAAATTCACTGCAGCTCAATGCTAAGTGACAGGGCTATCATGTCCTGTGGACATTTGCTGCCAAATCCTGTGATACTCACTTCTCAATTTTGGCTTCAAACCTGTGACCAGAGAAGATGAGGAGAGAAAATCCTTCTCAGTGAAAGCAGCTATAAAGAATAATGTATAGTTAATTTATAAATTCAAGCCATTGGAATGACCCTGTTAAGAAGTCAGATTGTCTAGATTAAAAAATGAAGAAGAAAAGAAAGAAGGCAGCGGGCCGGGTGCCGGTGGCTCACGCCTGTAATCCTAGCTACTCAGGAGGCTGAGATCTGAGGATCGCGTGTCAAAGCCAGCCCGGGCAGGAGAGACCGTGAGACTCTGCTCTCCAATAAACCACCAGAAAACCGGAAGTGGCGCTGTAGCTCAAGTGGTAGAGCACTCGCCTTGAGCTGAAGAGCTGAGGGACAGCGCCCAGGCCCGAGTTCAAGCCCCACGGCCGACAAAAAAAAAAAAAAAAAAAGAAGGTGCCAGCGGCTTCTCACTTTAATACCAGCTCTTCAGCGGCTGAGATGTAGAGAATCTGAGTTTGAATCCAGCCAGCATAGGAAAGTCCATGACACTGTTATTTCTAAGATATCACAGAAAAACCCAGAGGTGGGGCTGTAATTCAAGGTTAATGCACTACCCTTGAGCCAAAGGAGCTCAGGGACAATGCTCGGCTCATAGTTCAACCTCGGACATGCCACCTCAAAAAGAGCCTGTACTTCCATGTGTTTGGGTATGTATGGATGTATTCCTATAGGTGAATTTCCAGAGTAGCTATGATGAACATCACCAAGCTAGGAAATTTTTATTCAAGAAAATGATTTCATAACAGAGACTGCTTTCATGTAAGTGCATGTTCCAGGGCTCCCTTCACTGTTCTCAGTGTAGCCTGAGGATTTCTCTGCATCCCAGGCCTGTTGAAAGAAGTCTCTCTCATTGTCTAGACAGGCAGACAAAAGCCTCACTCCTGTACAGCTGTGTAACAAACATCTCTATCCAGGTCAGATAGTGAGAATGATTTTGGGCGGGCTCTAAAAGTCAGGAGAAAAAGGTCTCTTTGTACCCAAAACTATCTCTCTCCCCAGTGCTCTGGTTTGACAGGAAGTCTTCATTTGTGCCACCTCCCGTGGCAGGCCAAGTTCTGTGCACTTATCCTGCCTTTGGAGACTATATTCCAGTATTTAGATACAGTGCTCAATATAATTCAGGATACGTTCTGGCAGACAACCAGGGCACTGAACCTCACGAAATGTTTCATTGAGGGCGATGATGGGCATATGATGCCTCTCTTAGGTTTCTAGAAGCTTGGAAAATCTAAGCACGTATCTGATATCACAAAGCTTCCTGTCATTTAGGGCTGGTGAATCTCATCAGGTTTTGAAACTTTTGACCTCTCCCAGTTGGTCCTGGGTGGCTAGGTTTGGGGGATGATCACAGGGCTGGGGTGCTGACCATGAGCTCAGTGAAGAAACCCACTGCTTTACCATTTTGTGTAACAGCATCACTTCTAGTCTGTGTGTGTGTGTGTGTGTGTGCTTGCACATGTGCTCTGGTTCAAATACGATTCCTGGAATTTGAATTCAGAACCTGAGCTCTGTACCTGAGCACTGTAACTAGTTTCTCTTGTACAAGGATAGCCCTCTTCCACCCCTCTTCCACTTGAGCCAGAGCCACTTCAGGCTTTTTTTTTTTTTTTTTAGTGATGTGGTCCTGAGAAATCAAACCCAGGGTTTTATATATGAAAAGAACTCTACTCCAAAGGCATATTCCCAGCCCTCTACTTCAGGTTTGTTAGTTTGTTTCTGTCTTTTTGTTGTTGTTGTAGGAGTTGAAGTCTGGGCCTGGGTGCTGTCTCTGAGCTCTTCAGCTCAATCTTATGCTCTACCATTTGAGCCAAAGCACCATTATAGTTTTTCTGGTGGTCCATCGTTGCTTAGTGTCTCAAGGACTTTCCTGCTCAGGCTAGCTTTGAACCATAATCCTCAGATCTCATCCTCCTGAGTAGCTAGTATGACATCCATGAGCGACAAGCACCCAGCTTCAACTTCAGGTTACTTAGTGGTGAATTGGAGATGATAGTCTCATGGGACCTTTTGTGTCTGAGATAGTTTGGAACCAAGATCCTCAGATCTCAGCTTCCTGAGCAGGCAGGATGACAACCTCAGCTATCGACCCCTAGGTGGCACTCTGCTGCAAGAGGGTCCTTGGCTCCACGTGGTGGAGTGCTAGCCCAAGTGGTAAGGGGCAGCACTCAGGCCCCTAGTTCAAGGTTCATGACTGAGAAAAAACAAAACAAAAAAATTGAAGAGACAACTCATTACTTTTCAGTAATACATAATTTTTCTCTGACATGGGGACATATCTGAGCCTCAATATTATTGTCTGCATAATCATCTCAGTTGTGGAGCTCTTACAAGGACCTGATGAAAGAATGCACCCTGTGAAGAACACAGCACATGGCACTCTTTGCATGACTCAGCACACAGCATCCTGTGAAAGACTCAGCACACAGCACCCAATGCAGGACTCAGCACACTGCACTTTGTGAAGGACTCAGCACATAGCACCATGTGCAGGACTCAGCACAGAGCACCTTATGAAGGACTCAGCACATAGCTCTATTCAACAAGCTGCCATTAGAATTAGGGTGCTCTCATCAGTATCACCATTCTTTGAGGAACATTTCACAAACCACACAAGTTCACATCTAATGGTTATTGGGGTGTTGTTTTTCTTGTTGGGGGGGTTAGCCATGGGGCTTGAACTCCAAGCATAGGGTACTGTTCTAATACCATTTGCTCAAGGTTAGACCTCTACCACTTCAAGCCATATTTCAAAGAGTCTAGCAGACTTCCTGCCAAGTTTTAAACACACCGAGTAGCCGGGATGTTGGTGGTAAGCCAGGGTAAACCAGGATGACAGGGCTAACCCATGGAGCTGGGTTGCAACAGTTTACATCTGGCCAAGTCAGGTTAGGTGGCAGCTGTCAGCACCAGACTACTAGCTTTCTCTGTGATGAGGTCCTGTCTTTCTCTAGTTGCAGTTGAACATTCTACCTTTTTGTGGCGTCAGTCCTGGGGCTTGAGTAAGGGCTTTGACACTGTCCCTAAGCATTTGTGCTCCAGGCTAGCACTCAATTGATTGAAAGATATCAGAATGCCGCTGACTGGCTCTTTCGGGAAGACGGAGGACACCTAGTGGAGATAACTGGAACAGGTGGGGAGATGGCAAACAGACAACTCACACACAAGAGGAGTGAATGCTGTGTGCGATTTATTGCAGAGGATAACAAGCTTTTATAGATAAAGGTCTCCATGAGAAAGGGCAAAAGGTTACATAAGCTTGCTGCAAGGCTTTGTTCTTGGGTGGTTACCAGCTGGTCGCCTGATCTTGTATTTTGTATGACGAGCTATGATGATAGGCACTTGTTTCAGGCGTTTCCTCTATTTTTAAGAAATACAATTGGTTTCAAGATGTTTATCACCTATTAACCATTAACCAGAGCATATGGGCACGGTGCTGGACAGAAAGGCATGAACTCTAGTACTTTATTGTTACTTTTGTTGAGTTTTGTACTTTATGCATTTCAAATCTTTTCTAAGCAATTGTGCTTCTTTGCCATTCTTTTAGAGGGTCCCCAATTTGTGGCCAAAACTCATGATATTCAGTATACTTAGTTAAATCTGGCCATATATCAAATTCAAGCTCATAGTGTCTTCTCTGTAACCCTTTCACATAATCGTTTACTCTTCTCCATAGAGGCCTTAACTGTCTCATAAGATCTTTTTTATTTCTTCTTTGATTGTAAGCACCAAGGAGGCCTAGATCTACCAAGTCTCTCAGTAAATGGAAGAGAGTAATGGGAGGTTTTTTTTCTTAAGTAGTTTACCCAACGGTTGCCATCCTTATCATACACACCTGTAAAAGGCTATGGATCTGGGGGAAGTCTTTAGGGTCCTCTAGATAATGGAGGATCCTACCATTTTCCTCTGGAAAGCCATTTCCACCTTCCATCTACCAACCTTTTAGGAATCTTATTTAGCTTTTGGTCTAAATATCCCTCTACATAGTTCTTATCTACAGGATATCTATATGGGTCTATTGTATATGCTTCAGGATTAAAGGGAAGTCTCCAATAGCCATATACAGTTTCTGCTCTAGCCGTGCCTACAGCTTCTTGTAAATCTCTTACAAACAATTCCTTCTGCTGAAGTGACGTCATGAAACCCCCAATACTTTTATATTTACTTATGACTTGTCTAATAGCCTCCATAAGAGGGGCTTTCAGGGTAGCACTTAACTCTGGTGAGTTAGTCATATTCTCAGGGCACTCATCGGATGGTGGGGTCGTCATCACTTCCAAGAAAGAGCCCTGAATAAGGGAACGTTGAACATGAGAAAGTAGAACAAGCAGCAGGAACAGTAAAAGATTAATAGGCACTCCTATACAGCGAAGAAAAGAAAAACAGGACCAGGAACATATCTTTCCCAGGGCCTTGCAAGCCTTTCCAAGAGGTAGGCCTCTTTGAAGCCCCATTCTCTGAGGTAGACTTCTATGAAGTCCCATTCTCAGAGGTAAGCTTCTGTGAGGCCCCATTCTCAGATCTGATAGCAGGTGTTCCATGCTAAGCAGACTCCATTGGAGTAGGCGTGGCAGCAGAACTTCTGAGTTTTCTGTTTATATCACACTGAGGTATCGAACCCAGGGCTTCGTGCTTACTAGGCGAGCACTCAACCACCAGGCCCCAAGAGTGAATGAGGCATAGATAGAGATTGGTGTATATAAATATTATATACATAAAAAGATGTCTGTCTATTATTAATTTATATATTAACTTATATATTAATTACTACCAATTATTAGGTATTAAATTATGTCTCCATTTAATGATGTGTCCCAGTAAACAATTAATAAAACATTAATTAAAATTACTCAATATCCTATTATTGTTTATCACATATGTACATACATCCATACATATAATCACATATTTTATAGAATGAGACAGATGTCTATATATTATTAAATTGTGCATTAGCTGTTATTACTAATAATTAGGTATTTATGTTTCCATGCAATTTTTATTCTGTTAATGCTTAATAAAATATTAAACTTAATGCATATCCTCTAATTATTGTGTCTATTTTATCCTAGAATGATTCACTACTAATTCAATCTTTTTTTAATTTATTGTAGTGACAATTCTTCCACTTATGACATTTTTTTCATTTATGACATCCTATTACATAGCTTATAAATTTGCATCTGAATTATACATCCTACATATAACCAAGTACTTTCAAAGAAAAAGAAAACATGTGTCACACTTGGCTTCTCACTCCACAATTACATTTTTGGCAGTGCTGGGATCTAAACTCAGGGCCTAGAAGGTTCAATTCATGGATGAGTGACTGTCAGCACAGCAGCCTCTAGCCAATTCAGCTGCCAGGCCTTTCCTACACCCTGAGATCGAGCTCCAGATGTTGACCCCATGTGGAGCTTAGTATAGTTATTCATTTTATTTTTGTTTTATTCATTTATTTACCATTTATTTTATTGACTGTTATTACACATGAAATATTTATTACATTTATTACATAGGATATAGATTTGCCTATATATGAAACTTCACACCTGACACTCAGGAGTTTCACAGAAAAGGAAAAAAAATAAGTCACCATGGGCTTCTTAATCCACGATTCAATTTTTGTGAGTGCTGGCAACTGAATTCACAGCCTACAAGACCCAATTCATGAATGGGTGAGTGTCAACACACCAGCCTGGGGCATATGGAGCTGACAAGCATTTCCAGTACCTGAGATCGAGCCCTAGGCATTGACAAAATAAGAACAGATTGACATGAAGATGGTAGTACACAAATAAATACAGATATTTATAGAGTGCCAGAGATGTCTATACATTCTTCAGTTACATAGACCACATTTCTACCAATTCTTGGGTATTTATTATGCCTCCATGTAATTAATATTATTGTTTTCATCCTTAATGAAATATTAATTAATTCAACCACGGTTTGGAAACTATTGCGTCCATGTAATTAATAGTATTCTTTGAATGTGTCAAAAAATACTCATTAAAATCCAATGGCCTCATAAAATCACTCTGTCTCATTGTACGGTAGTATTCAGAATCAACCAAATCCACCTTGCCATTCATAGTCTTCCATCAATATTCCTATGAATAAGAATGAGACTCTTAGGATTTCCCTCCATTTGTAGGGGACAGGAAGGGGCTTCTAACACAGGACCTATGTTGACCTGTTGGCTTATGGCTTTCCGGGTAGCCCGCCAGCCTTCAGCAATGCCAGGTTATCAACATTTTTCTGCCGTGTCATTCAGACACAGGATGGTCATCTTGCAAACCAAACAAATGTAAAACTGGCAGCCATCTACAAGTTGCCAGTTGTTTTTTTTTTTTTTTTTTTCTGTGTCGCATTAATTTATTTTTTCCTGTCAACATTTGGGGCCCAGGAACCCAGGTTCAGCTGTGGGTCCAGGGGCTTCACCCCAGCCTAGAGTGATCAAATCTGAGGCAGAATTACCATGACCTGAGTTCAAGCCCTGTGCTTGACAAAATAAATAGAAATAAATAAGTACATACATTGATACATTAAAAATATTTAAAATATTATGAGGCTCCTTGTCTTGGAATTCATGCCCATTTATCTGCCAGCCCTAGGATTTGAACCCAGGCTTTGGGTAAATATGCAGCACTGTGGGTGATGGGGAAGTTCACCGTGCTGGAAGACAAAAGGCAGGCCTGTTCCTAGGGCCTGAATTCAAGTCCTAACACTCTAAAGAATAATATGTGTATACATTTTAAATATATGATTTATATTTACATACAAGTTTACTGCATAATGTGATTAGTGCAGTTATTCATATTATTTGTGTGAGAGGGATCTTCTCTGTTCTGCAGGCTGCTGCCCTTTTCAAGCTCTGCCTACCAGCTGGTGTGTGTTCAGAAAGCACAAATGGGAAAGGTCTGGCTTTTACCACCCAATTTCTGAAGGCTCTGATACACTACCCAGAGACAGGTGCTGTATCACACTCTGGAAGAGAGCACTCAAGGCTCAAGCAGTCTGGGGGCAACACATGGGACCATTTCTTTATGTGGGCTTGAACTGAGGATCTGGGACCTGTCTCTGAATTTTTGTGCTCAATGCTGGTGCTCTATCACTTGAACCACAGCTCCACTTCTAACTTTTGGTGGTTCCATGGAGAGTAGAGCCTCACTGGCTTTCCAGCTTATGGCTGGCTTCGAACTTTGATCCTCAGATCTCTGCCTCCCAAGTAGCCAGGATGTCAGGCACAAGCCTGAGCCAGAGGTGACAGGCACCAGAGCTTTTCTTTTGAGCTTCTGTTTATCTCATGTCAACTAGCAAGCCCTAGTTAAAATAGTCATTTACAGGGGATCAAGTTCCTCTCCTAGGTCAGTTAATCCAAGGAGATAAAGTGTTTTTGGAAAAGGCTACTCTGACTTGGCCTAGGTGAGTGTGTGTGTGAGAGTATGAGTTTCGGGGATACTTACCCCCATGTCTGCAGTGCCTCATCCTCCCAGTGGTGAGTAAATCCAGGATCCCCATCCCAAGGAGGAAAAGTAGGTGATGGTACTTAAGGTCATATCAAGAGGGATGATCTAAATACTATCCTGCAGCTCAAGCCGGGAGAGATAATAGACAGAAGGAGAGGTTTAGAGGAACATCAAGGGAAGCCCCTTACCTTTGGATTCAAGTACCAGAGAGAAGATTGAATCCATCCTTTTTGGTAGTAACATAACAGGTGCCCACCATTCATTTATTTTATTTTTTGTGAGTCCTAGGGCTTGGGTTCAGGGCCTCGGTGTCATCCCTGAGCTTCTTTTACTCAAGGCTGAGGCTCTACCACTTGAGCCACAGCACCACATCTGGCTTTTTTTTTCTGGTGGGGGGAGGTGATTTATGGGAGATAAGAATATCACAGACTCTCCTGCCTGGGCTGGCTCTGAGTCATGACCATCAGACCTCAGCCACCAGCACCTGTTCACCACCATCCATTTATAATCCCCTGGGTCCAGTCCCAGGGCACCCACACTGCACCCTGCATGTTTTGAGAAAGCATACATAGGCGGGTTTGATACTTCAACAGCCTACCTACCTTTGAGCATTTTTCTGGGTCAGTCTGATAGCGGCTTCTTTCTTATCCACAGCAATGACTTGGCTCTGTCACAAGAACAAATGTCCCCCAGGAGGTGTCAGGCCTGGGGTCTTTCCTCTGCACACTGCCCCCTCTCCCCAAAATGACACAAAGTGAAAGTAGACATAGAGTGAATTCATTTTCTTATCATCAGGGTCTGGCCCAATATGTGGTGGTGAGGATCAGAGGCCCGGGATCGTGCTTTGCGGTTGGAAAACGTGATCCCTCTTCATCCACTTTGGTTAGCAGAGAATAGTGGAGAAGGACTCAGCAGACGGACTGACAATGAATAGCCATCATGGTCTAGCCTGGGCACAGAGGGGCATACTTCAGGGAGCTAGTTCAACAGGCTGAGCAAGGCAGATCCTGACCCACAGCCCACCTCCTGTGAGAGAGAGAGAGAGAGAGAGACAGAGAAAGGGAGACAAAGAGAGAGACAGAGACAGAGACAGAGACAGAGAGAGGAAGTTAAAAGTACACTTAAGCCATGTGCCGGTGGCACAGGCCTATAATGGTAACTACAGAGGAGGCTGAGATATGAGGATCATGGTTCATAGCCAGCACAGGCAGGAACACCTTTGAGACTCTTATCTCCAAAGAACCACCAGAAAACCTGGAGTAGTGCTGTGGTACAAGTGGTAGAACGCTAGACTTGATCTTAGGGGTTCAGGGACAACACCCAGGCCCAGATTTCAAGCCCCTGACTGACAAGAAGTGTACTTCCTACCACAAGAATTGGACTGATTAGCACCCATAGTCTTAGGGAGCATGGAGAGAAGTCAGGCCGAGCTTCCTGTAAGCTGGGGGAAATGAGTAGGCCATCCAGCTTCTCCGTGCCTCGTTTTCCCCAGCTGCAAAACTGAACACAGTGAAGGATCCCTTTCCTCATGGGGATAGAGTAAGGATGAAAGACAGCCATGTTTAGTTTCATAATCCCATACCTGTTGCACGATAAATAACAGGCCCCTTCTGAGCCCTTTCCAGCTATCTTCTTGTCATATGCTCACAGAATTGCCAAGAACTGAGCATGGCACAACATGTCTACCATCCCAACTGCAGATGACCACGCATGGTGGCCCATGCCTGTCACAGGAGAACCGTGATCCAGCCCAGCCTGAGCATATATTGAGTCGCTATCTTGGAAATGATCAAGAAAGAAAAATTTAGTTCCCATGGTAGAAGACCTGACTGGAAAACCTAGGCCTTGAGTTCAAACTCTAATATACCAAAAAGAATCAGAGGCCTGGTGCCAGAGGCTCATGCCTATAATCCTTTCTACTCAGGAGACTGAGATCTGGAAATCACAGGTCAAGATTTAAAATAGGGTTGGCTCTCCCCTCAGACGTCATGATCAGAAGACCCAGAGTCTGACCGACGTCAATACACTCCATACTAACAAGACTCACATCCTTACTAAATGCTGGTCACACTCTCTGTCCCCCTGGGGACCCACCCCCTGTGGGCCCCACCCCCAGGTCCTCCCAAGCTCCCTCTGCCACCACCAGGCCCAAGTGAGTAGACAGTTCCAGGGCACAAAGATCCCTTGGTCTTATAATTTAATGGTGTTGAGTCCCCTTCAAGCGTCTCACCCTTCCAGGCCCCCAGACTTCAGCCACAAAGCCCATGCACCCCCCAAAGGTTGTGGTTAGAAGTTACAAAAGGGCCCAGTGCTCCTTGTTACAACCCACTTCCACACACACTCACTCACACACAAACATACAAACAAACACACACACACACACAAGGCCGGCACAGGTGGCTCCTGTCTGTCATCCTAGTTACTCAGGAAGGTGAGGTCTGAGGATCACTTTTAAAAGTCAGCCCTTGCAGGAAAGTCTGAGAGGCTCTTATCTACAGTGAACTACCAAATAGCCACAGAGGGAGCTGTGGCTACAGTGTCAGAGCACTAGCTTTGACCACAAAAGGTCAGGAAAACCACCTAGGCCTTGAGTTCAAGGCCCAGTTCTTGTACCTTTAAACACACACAGACACAGATACAGACAGACAGACAGACAGACAGACAGACAGACACACACACACACACACACACACACATACACACACACACACACAGATAGCCCAAGGGTTCAGCAGTCCCTGAAAACAGAACCATGAACTCATTCCATTAGGATCATATCCCACCCCGAAGAAGGTGGCACTACCGACCTCAGACCCACTGAAGACAAAACATTGAGCCTCTCATATATCTGGAATGTCTCATAGACAAGCATGGCATTTCATACCGTACACACTGCTATGCAGAAAACTTAGCCACCTCTTTTTCTGTTGTTGGTCATGGGGTTTGAACTCTGGGACATGTCACTGTCCCTCAGCTTTTCAGCTCAAGGTGAGCACTCTCCCACTTAAGCCACAGCACCACTTCCTCTTATCTGGTGATCCATTGAACATCAAGTCTCACAGACTTTTCTGCCCAACCTGGCTCTGAACCATGGTCTTCACATCTCAGCCTTCTGAGTAGCTAGGATGACAGCTGTGAGCCACTGGCGACTTCCGGTTTCAGCCACCTTCACATTCCCAGAGGAAAACCATCTTATAAGGCCACAAACTTCTTGCAACCCTTCACTTCAGATTTTGTCACCAAGCATCCAAATCCATCTTTATTGGAGAGAATACAGACACAGCAATCCCACCTCTGCACCCATTCGCCCACTCCCTGCGTGCCACAAGCCATGTCCTCTTGAAGCTGTGGCTTCAAGCTGGGGTAAACTTGGGGAGTTCTTAGAAATGTCTGTACAGTGGGGCGAGCACCTGGTCTCCCAACCACAGCACCCCCCTCTTCTTCCCTCCCATACCTGAACCATCCTTTGCAGGCCAACATGTTTTACTTTGTTTCTTTTTTCAGTTGTGGGGCTTGAACCCTAGACCTGGGTGCTGTCCCTGAGCATTTCAGCTCAAGGCAAGCACTCTACTACTTAAGCCATAACATAACACCACTTCTGCTTTTCTGGTGGTTCATTGGAGATAAGAGCTTCAGGGTTTTTCCTGCCCAGGCTGGCTTTGACCCTGATCCTCAGATCTCACCTCCTGAGTACCTAGGATGACAGTCATGAGCTAGTGCCACCCGGCCAAAGATACTTTTCCATGCCTCTCATCCTATCCCCTCAGGAGACTGAGATCTGATGACCACAGTTGGATGCCACCCTTGGCAACAAAGTCCATGAGAACTCTTTATCTCGAATTATAAACACCCAAACCAGTTGGAAGTGGAGCTGTGTCTCAAATGGTAGAGTGCTAGATTAGAGTATAAATGACAAGGGATAGGACCCAGTCCCTAGTTTCAAGCTTTGCTAGCAAAGACCCACCCAAGAAAGGGAAGCAGGTGGGCATATGGGAGCTGAAAGCTCACACATAATACTCAAGACTCCCAGAGCAGACCCCATCCTGCTCTGATTCTCTAGATTATATGTCCTACATCATGGTAATCTTAGATGGAACTTACCAAGCACCAAGTTAGGATATTCAAATACAACCGCATATTCAGGATCCCTTGACCTTATCAAAGACGCAAGATCTCTCACTGTCCTGCCTCTTCACTGGGTAGGGAGGTGAGGTCTAGTTATCCAACCACAGGATGTGGGAATGAAAGGATTTCTTGGCCAAGGCATGCAGATTCAAGGGCTCCAGGTCCCTCCCTCTCAGGAAGGAGAAAAGGGCTGATCTATTCCCGGAATGTTCCTGGGTTGTGAGTATCCTCAAAGAAACAACCCTGCTCAGAGACCAGTGCCTCTGGTTTTCCCACCAGCCTCTATCCAAACCTGCCCCACCTTCAGTCTGCCCTCTCTGAATCTCAGATCTGCCACCTAGACTAAAGGCTGAGCCACCAAAGAGACCCATCTCTGCCTCTGAGAAAGGCAATCACGGGGGTCCTAGCGCCCCATAGAGCAAGTCTGGGGCAACAAGGGTCCTTACTCCCACCCTCATTCCCTGGCTGTCTTGTGCTAGTGGCCAGCTTACTTCTGTCTCTGGAGGAGGAAAGAACAAGGTGGGTTGTCAACTTCAGATTGAGCCCTGGAAAGACCCAGTCCCCAAGGATGTACTGCACAGGCATCCTGCAGTGGATGATAGCCAGGTGGTCAATGGAGAACCCAATGTGCCAGGACTCTTAATAGCAGTGTGGCTGGGTTAAAGGCCCTATCACTTTTGGTCTAGGTTGTCAGGCAAAGTCATGGCTCCAATGTCCTGACATTCCTGACCTGTGATCGTCCTCCCTCTTCATCTTCCTGCTTATCCTGCCCCCCCCGATACTCCCTCACACCAATACCTCCCTAGCCCTTGGACAGCTTGTTCTTATGTGACCAGAAAATAAACTCATTGGCGCCAGGGATGATTGAAACCTGGTGACCCATCCTGAGTCCTCCCGAGGCTGCTTCCTTCTGCAGTCGGCTACCACACAGCTCCTGGATGTCAGAAAGTTGCTGAGGTGTCAGTAGCTTGGTCCTACATACTGGCTTTAGGCACTTAAATTGTCCCCACATAGGTTGTGAATGGTTTGCTCCCTTGATCCAGGGACTCCAAACCAAGGCTCACATGTTCTCCCTTCTTCCTTCCTTTCCTCGTTTTCTCCATCTAGCCTTCCCTCCTCTTTCTCTCTTTCCTTCCTTTCTCTCATTCCTGGGCCTTGAACTCAGAGCCTAAGTGCTGTCCCTGAGCCTTTTTACTCAAGGCCAACAGACTACGGCTTGAGCCACACATCCACTTCTGGTTTTACTTTTTGCTAGTTAGTTAGAGATAAGAGTCTTACAGGCTTTCCTGCCTGGGCCTCAAGCATCAATCCTCCCATCACAGCCTCCTATGTAGCTAGGATGACAGGCATGAAGCACCGGCATCCATCTCAAACCAAGGTTTCTTCATGTGCTGTGGAACCAGCACTGGAAACTCTCATTGTCTATGACCCCTCCAGAGCCTGGCGCACACTGTAATTCTTTGTTGGATAAATAAATGACCATCTGTCTACAAAAATACTACAGAAAAGTCCCATCCCATTCGTGAAAGCATCCTGGTGAATGAGGCAAAGCTTGATGTAGCTCTCCCACAGTTCTCCCTCCTCCCTCTTCCCACTATCCTGGTGCCACCAAACTTAACTGTTTTGGCTCTGAAGACATGATCCAGGGTGTACTCGCTGGATTCCGGAGCCTCTGGGATGCCTATCTTCTCAAAGATCTCTGGCCAGCGGCTGACCAGCTCTGTGGCACTCAATTCCCCACTCAGGTGTGAATGAGGTTGCCATGAGCTGAAGGCCAGCCTCAAGGGGCCTACTCTTCAACCGCTGGGGCCAGCCAGGATGGCCAACCATATCTGAACCCCCAAGTTTCATGTTACAGAGGAAGGATCCTTGAGGCATCTTGGGTTTCTAAATCTCCCAGAGTCCAGTGCAGGTGCTGAGAATCCTGTCTACTCTCAGCTGGCAGGCTAGGGATGGTGAGGTCACAATCTCTGCTCCCCATGACATCCTCAGTGTTATGTCTAGGTCACAGGACCCCCACCAAGAAGACCACCGAGAGTCAGACTCTACAGCTGTTTTATTTAAACGGGCTGCAGCTCAGGCCTTGTCCTACACTCTGACACAGCGGAGCCCAGGAGGACAGCCCCAAGCTAAGTATTTACAGGTATTATGAAGGCACACAACTAGGTGCTTTAGCACCATGTGTTGCTCTGCTCTGAAACAAGGAACAAATTGTCACTGCCTCAAGTATTTTAACCTTCACTCAACTCTGGGGGTCACACTAGAGAGAGTTAGAGGAGAATCAACAGGAGCTGAATAAAAGCATTCAAGGCACGACGTTCATAGCAGGAGACCATCTGGCTTGGGAACTCTACTTGTGATGCTTTGAATGTCATTGATTGTTGGCTGAAACGGTCTGTCTAATTTGACCCATAATCCCAGGTGTTAGTGGAAATTGCCAGCTTCAAGAAAAAACCATGGAAAAGGTGACATTTCAGTTGCCCCAATCAAACTTAAAGGGTTCCAAGGTTAGTGGTCCCTTTTCTTTCCAGACAGCCCACAGCAGTTTACAGAAACGCATTCAGCAATCCCTAGCTAACTGCCATGTCCTGATACCAAGCAGGCTCCAGCAGGGGGAAATGAACTTGCCTACCACTGCCCAGCTGGAAACAGCACAGGCAGGACACAGATTAGAGTCTGCAGGACTCCAGGGAGGACTTCCTACCAGTGCACTCCCCCGGGAGGGAATCCACACCACCAGTGGGGTCCCAGAGCCCCCTGCCCAGATGCCCATGGTCACCGTCAATGCCCTGGGTAAGGTTGTCCTCTCATCCTCGGTAGTGGTGAATCATCTGCAATGTCACACCGTTCACCATTTCCCAGACCCTCCTAGCTTCACAGCCCCTGCCCTACTCCCCCCTCCATCTCATTCCCTAATTACATTTGGCAGACACATTCCCAACCCTTGAATTAGCTCCAACTATACAAACGAGAGCAGACTGTCTGGCTGGAAGAGTGCGGCTGTGGTCACACTCATCTCACAAGCCTTCAGGCTTAAGGCAGAAGGTGTCCACTTTGGTCTGAGGGTCACACAGGCCTCCTAGGGGAGACCCACGCAGGCCCAGCAGCTACTGTGGGCTATAGGAAAGGGGGAAGAGAGAGGTGGAAAGGAACATCTACTGAAATCTTCCGCAAAGGAGCCATGAAACAGTGAAGGTGAAAACAAAAATTATGGCTGGTCTCACACTTGGCATTGAAAAAAGAACAACAAATACACACACAAATCCAGAACAGTGACTGTAGACTCATCCATGAAGCACCTGCAATTTGCCAACTGATCACTCACCTAAGCACAATCAGGCTCTCTCTCTCTCTCTCTCTCTCTCTCTCTCTCTCTCTCTCTCTCTCTCTCTCTCTCTCTCTCTCTCTCTCTCTCTCTCTCTCTCTCTCTCTCTCTCTCTCTCTCCCCCTCTCTCTCTCTCTCTCTCTCTTTCATGCACACACACACATATACATAGACTCAGAGTAGTGCCCCTCCTGAGTTTGTTGGTTCCTCATCTGGGACAATGTACAAGCTGGAGCACGGGAGTTTCCTTGTTAGAACCAGGGACTCAACCCAAGGAAGCACCGCTCTAATGATGCTGAACCATCCTCCCTCTCCCTATATCCAGGGCCAGACACTTTCCCTTGGGAATAGCCAGCCTTGACTCCCCATTCACCAGAACCCTAGGCCAGGACTCTAGGTAAAGGAGTCCTAAGACAGGAGGTTCTTCAGAGCCTGGACTGAAAATAAGCAGGAGGTCATGGTGCCCCCAGAGAAGTGTCTGAACCGGGGTAGGGGCAGTGTTGGGGAAATGGATGGGGTCCTAAAGGCTACATACATGGATGAACTTTCTACTTCCAGCTAGATGCTTCTGGGTGACTTGGTGGATTCTTGGGGAGGATGAGGAAACCAGATGGACCTGGAGCACCAGCAGATGATGGCAGAGCTGGGAAATGTGATCACCCTGTGAAAGATGTTGACAGCTGGAGTGGAGGGGCACAGGCAGGGTGTATGTGTGTTTGAGGGGCGTGTTCTTCCCAGACATTCACCTTCTATCTGACCCCTAGTGCCCCCAACTCCCTAGTGGGCCCTTCTGGGACTCTCCTCAGGGGAAAGTGTGACCGAGCACAAAAGACAAAGGGTCACACAGAAGGGGGGGCTATCTTCTGCATCCAACACTCCCCACCCCCAGAAAAAAAGAAAAATCTCAAGAAGGCAGGTGTGGAGGTGCTGCTCCCCACCTCTGACTAAAGCCACCAGGTTCCCCCAAAGGAGAGGAAAGGTGCAGATGCATAGCTCTGTGGCTCCCACTGCTTTAGGCAAGGGGCTAAGTGGCGCCTCCTCTTCCCTCATCCCTGCATCTGCCCTTTTCCTGGGACACTGGCCACTAGGGATTGGGGTAGGATCCCAGGATCAACATCCACTCCCCTACCCCCCCACACACTCCTGGAACGCATTTGTGGCAAAGTCAGGGCTGGCCTGCCTGGTGCTGGGGAGGGGCGTTTGGGACACAAGAAAGGAGGCAGGAGTCAGGGGTCTGAGTCCGTGGGGGGTGGGGGTTAGGGGGAGGTCGAAAGTTGCAGACCCACGGGGTTTCAACTGGGGACCGAGACCCGGTCAGGGCAGCAAGGAGGCCAGGGGTGCACCATTGCTGGATGGCAACAAGAGGCGCTATGGGTCCAAGCTGGCAGCAACCTGTTTCAAACGCGGTGTCATAGGGAGGTCAGGAGAAGGGGCCGGGGCAGGGCCGGGCAGGTGGCAGGGCTGAGCTCGCCCCCTCCACAGCTGAGCTCCTGGTGCAGGGGCCTTGGACTCAGGGCCTACCTGGCCTCTGAGCCTCCCTGGGGCTGTGAGAGGTATGTGCCTGCTGTGCTGGCTTTGTGTCCTCTGTGCTCCAGGCCCAGACCTGTGCTCCTACAGCAGTGGAGGCCAGTCATGATGCTGCCACCCCTGGTGCATGTGCCTGCTCTTCTCTGTTCTCTCTCTGCCCCCACTTCTCACCCAGGCTGCCCAGCCCCTGCTGCGCAAGTATGCCAGCTCCCGTGTGCCACTGGCTGCAGCAACTATGTGCCCCTTCAGCCACGCCCTGTCCTACCCTCAGTCACACCCCTCCCCACCTCGGCCATGCCCCCGCCCTGGCTTTGTGCTGCTCTGACTCTGCCCTAAGGCTACCAGGCTATGGCAGAAGCAGCCTCACCTCAGCTCAGGGATTCCCCCCATCCCCAGCAGCTGCCTGGGGGAACTGAAGATTCCCCTCAGCCAAACCACTGGGGGAGACTCTTCTCCATCCACCCCACACACCAAGCAGGTGCAAGGTAACGTTCCTTTTGTGTGTGTGTGTGTGTGTGTGTGTGTGTGTGCGTGTGTGTGTGTGTGTGTGTGATTGTCCTCTCAAGGACTCAGAGCATTTAATCTTTTGGGATGACAGCACACAGCACACTTTTTAAAAATGCACAAGGGACCCTGTGTAATGGATTCAGCACAATGTGCCTTTTGAAGGAGTCAGCACATAGCAACTTTTGGGATCCTCATGGTAATTTAATTACCAATAAGATGACAGGCCATTTTGACCTCACTAAACTTCAATATCATAATATTATGACATTATATGTCATAGTGACATTATAGACATATTGCGAATTCCTATTCTGTGATTTCATTCTATTACAAGCTAACAATATTGGTGGATATCAGAAATCCATTGTGACCTCAAAGTCATTGAGACATGAAAATCCCTTTGTGACATCACAGTGCCATTGTGATATCATTAACCTGTTCTGACATCACAAACCTGACCTGTCCATTGTGACCTCATCACCAATGTGCCATCACAAAGCCATTGTGATATCACATTGCTATTGTGACATTACAATCACGTTATTGCCTCCCAAACCCATTATGACATCTTTAGCACCTTTGGAAAAACACATGGCCTTTGTGACATCACAGTCCCTTTGTGTATCCATATCCTCATTGTGAAATATCAATTGAGATCAGATAAGCCATTGTGACATCACAAAGCATTTACAATATAATCATTGATGTGATATCATATTGTCATTATGACAACATCAGGTCATTGTGACATCAAAAATCTGTAATGACATCATACCACTATGACACCGCATTGTCATTGTGACAACATTTATACATTATGAAGGCCTATTATGTGATTTCGATGCATTTCAAATGTGGGTTCATATCAAAAACACATTTTGACTTCATAACCATTGTGACTTGACAATTCTTTTGTGATATAATATTGCCATTGTGATATCTCTAAACAACTGTGACAACTCAAGCATGTCCTATCCTAAGTTTTGTGACATGTTGCCACTGTGTTAGACCGATTGAGAGCTCAATCTATTTTCGACCTCATATTATTTCAGGTATGACATTAAATATTATATACTGTGAAATTATGAATATTGTGACATCAAACTGCTAGATGTAATGACCATTGTGTCACATTGTCACATCACAAATCTGTTCTGACTTCATCACATTTGTGCCAACAAATGACTTTGGAATCCTCAAAATCACATTCTAAACTCATGTACTTATTATGAGTTAATGACAATTGAGGCCTGGAATGCCATTTTCACATCACCAAACTACTGCGACATCACAAAACTATTTTGAACTCATCACTATTATGACATCACCAACTAATTGTGATATAACAACACTCTTATGACATTATAATTTGACACATATTGCAATTGTGATATTACTGAACCCTCATGCTTTCTTTTTTTTCTTTTTTTTGGGGGGGGGGGTCCGGTCGTGGGGCCTGAACTCTGGGCCTGGGCGCTGTCCCTCAGCTCTTCAGTTCAAGGCTAACACTCTACCACTTGAGCTACAGCGCCACTTCCGGCTTTTTTCTTTTTGCTTATGTGGTGCTGAGGAATCGAACCCAGGGCCTCGAGCGTGCAAGGCAAGCACTCTACCACTGAGCCACCTTCCCAGCCCAACCCTCATGCTTTCACGAACCTATTATGATCTCATCACATCTTAGAAAATTATGGCCTTTGAGACATCAAGCTCCTTCCGTGAACTTGTATCATTGTGAACTTGTAGCAATTGAAAATTGAAATAAGATGTGATATTGCAAACTAGTTTTGACATCACTAACCCATTTTTATATCATGAACACTTTGACAACCAGTACCTGTTAGGAAACTTAGCACTTTTGACAAAAAAACATGACCTTTGTTTCATCACAGTTCATTTGTTTATGTCATGGGGACTTCATCCTCATATCCTCACTATAAACTAATGGCAATTAAGATCTGACATGCCATTGTGACACTGTGACATCATAACCAGTGCGACATCAGACTTTCATTATGACACCATCAGCTCATTGTGACATCACCAAGCTATAGTGACATCATAGCATTTTGACATCGCATTGCCATTTTGCTGACATAGACACATTGTGAACGTTTATCTGGTGATTTCATTCTATTTCAAATGTGGCATATCAGTTGATATCAAAAACACATTGTGACCTCATAACCATTGTAAGATAATAAACCCTGTGTGACATAATAACCAGTTTGACATTATATTGTTGTTATGACACTTTTAGCTTATGGTGGCATCACAAAATAATGACAGTATAGCATTTGGCATTGTCATTGTGAAATCATTGTCAGATTATGAATGGCAAATCTGTGATTTCATTGTATTTGAAATGTGGTATGTGGGTTGATATGAGAAACTCATGGTGATGTCATAACCATTGTCACATCAAAATCCCTTTTTGACATAAATTTGGCAATGTGACATCACACTAGCAATGTGATGCTAGTAAGGCATCGTGATATTACAATGGTCATGAACTCACAATGGATTTCTGGTATCAACCGACATGCCACATTAGAAATAGAATCAAATAACATAATAGGCAAACACAACGTGTCTATGACATCAGAATGACGATGTGATGTTACAATGCTATGATGTCATTGTAGTTTTACATGCCAAAATGAGCTGATGGTGTCATAATGGCAACATGATGCCACAATTATGATTATGTCAGAAAGGATTTGTTATGTTTCAAAGGTATATCTGATGTCAATTTTCATTAGTTCCCCATGAGGATATGGATACAAAAAGGTTCTGTGATGTCTCAGAAGCCATGTGTGTTTTCAAAGGTGGTAAGAGATCATAATAGGTTTGGGATGGCACAATGTGATCCATAATGTCACAATGGAAATGAGATATGCCATTGGGTTTTTGATGTCACAGTGGTGATGAGGTCACAATGGTTTTGCGATGTCACAGTTTGTTTGTAATATCAGAATGATATATCAAATTTCAATGACATAATTCAATATGAGGATACCAGGTGATAGAAGAAGCGCCATAGTATGAGGTCATACTATGTGAAAACCCAATGGGACAGTGATTTCACAATGACAATGTGATATCTCACCATCATGTTATAAGAATGTTTTGATGTCACAATTGGTGACGCAATATTGATGAGGAGATCGCAATAGATTTGAGATGTCCCAAGGGGTTGGTGATGGCACAATGGCATGTGGGATCTCAATTGTCCTTAACACACCATGAGTATATGAGTTTGGGAAAGGATTATGATGTCAGCAAAGCATATGTAGTCAAAAAGATGAAGAACTAACAGGTCTGAGATGTCACAAAGTGACACAATGGTTATGATGTCCAGCGGTGTGATATCATGATGTTACACTGGATTTTAGATATCTCATGTCATATCTGAAATACGAAGTCGAACTCACTAATATATCACAATGGCATGTCACAAAATTATGAGAACAGGAGAGGTATTTGATGTCACAGTGGGTTAGTGATATAACAAAGGCAATGTGCTGTGACAAAGAGATTTAGATGTCACAAAGGTTATGAGTTCACAATGGTTTCCTGATAACGCAGATGGCACATTTGAGATAGAATGAAATCAAAGAATAGGCATTCAAAATGGGTCTATGACATGAAAATGACAATGTGATGTCAAGGAAGCAATGTTTGACAGTATATGTACTCATTACCTTGCTCATGTAACTGTAATCCTTCTATACACTGTATTTACAATAAAAAAAACTCACAGAAGAAAAAAATAAAAATATGGTATGTGTCATTGGGGTTTGGTGATGTCACAATGAATGGTGGTGTCATGATGACAATGTGATTTCACAGTGATAATTATTGCACAAAGTATTTGTGATGATACAATGCTACGAGTGATAAGAATTTTCATTAGTTCACTATGAAGATATGAGTACACAAAGGGTCTATGATGCCACAGAGGTCATGTTTTCTTTTTTCTTTTTTTCATGTTTTTTTTTATTGTGAAAAATACTGTACAGAGGGGTTAAAATTACATGGGCAAGATAATGAGTACATTTCTTATCAAGCATTGTAGCTTCCTCCTTTGTTTCACTTTCCCATCCTCCCCCTGCCCCCCCACCCAATCCTCCCCACTCCCCCCTCCCCCCTCACACGAAAGTTGAAAAGTTCGTTTTCGACATAACGACTTGTACATTTCAAGAGTTCACAATAGCTTTGTGATATTACAATGTGATTGTGAAGGCACAACAGCAATGTGATATCACAATGGTTTTGTGATGTCACAGTGGTGATAAGGTCACAATGAGTTTGTGATGTCACTATGACTTTGTAATATCACAATGACATGTCCAATTTGAATTTCTACTAGTTCACAATGAGGATACAATTTCAAAGAAAGAATCTTAAGCTCCAAAGACCATCAGTTTTTAGTCATAACTTGTGCGATATGCTGCCATTAGGATATTTTAGGTCTTTAGTAAGCTTATAATCTGTTTTCAAACTCATAATAATCCAGGTATGAAATATGATATCAGAAATTAACTCTGACATGAACATTGTGACGTCACATTGATAGACATCAAGACCATGGTGTTACATTGTGAACTCACAAATTTGTTAGGGCTTCATCACATTTGTGCCAACACATGACTTTGGAGACAACACAGTCCCTTTGTGAACTCATATCTTCATTGCGAATTAATGACATTTGAGATCCTGCATGCCATTGTGACATTTCCAACCAATTGTGACAGCACAAACCTATTATAGTAGAAACACATTGTGATATCATAGCCATTGTGGTAGCACAATCCCTTCATGACCGCACATTTCCATAGTGATATCACTAACCCAATATGAAATTGCAATCCTCTCATACCCAATCCAGGTATGAGATGTGATAACCGAATCCAGTGTGACATCTTGATCATGGTGACATCACACTGATAGGTGTTATTAGCATTTGGTCATATTCTGACAACACACATCTGTTAGGACTTCATCACTTTTGTGACAATGCATGCCTTTGGAGACATCAGAGTCCCTTTGTGAGCTTATATACTCATTGTGGTTAATGACAATTGAAATCTCATGTGTCATTTTTATATCACCAACCCATGGTGACATCACACACATATTGTAAACTCATCACGTGTGGCATCACCAATTGTGATATCAAGACATTATTAAGTCATCATATTGCAACATCATATTGCCATTGTGATGTCACTGTTCCACTGTGTTTTCAAAAACCTATTGTATCTTCATAGCTTTTTAGAAAATTCATAGCCTTTTATACTTCAGTCTTCTTCTGTGAACTCATATCCTCATTGTGAAATAGTAGCAACTGAAATTGGACATGTGATTATGAGATGTGACTTCACAAAATTATTTAACTTCATCACCAATGTGACATCACAAACCCATTGTGAGCTTTCATTGCCATTTGACATTACTATAACATTGTGACATCCCAAACCTATTAGGACCTCTTAGCACCTTTGAAGAAACACATGGCCTTTGTGACATCACAGTCCCTTTGTGTAACTATCCCCTCTTTATGAACTGACAATTGATATCAAACATGCCATTGTAACATCACGAACCCTTTGTGACATCATCAGTGTGACATAGTATTGTCATTATGGCAGCATCAACTACTTTTGACATCACAAATCTACAATAACAAAATAGCATTATGAGATCACATTGCCATTGTGATGTTATAAAAATATTATGAATGCCTGTTTTTAATCTTTTATTTTTTCAGTCGTGGGGCTTGAACTCTGGGCTTGGATGCTGTCCCTGTTCTTCAGCTCAAGGCGAGCACTCTATAACTTGAGCCACAGAGCCACTTCTGGTTTTCTACTGGTTTTCATTGGAGATAAGAGTCTCATAGACTTTCCTGCCTGAGCTGGCTTTGAACTGCGATCCTCAGATCTTAGACTCCTGAGTAGCTAGGTTTACAGGCATGAGCCACCGGCGCCTGGCTTTTTCATTCTATTTCAAATTTGACATGTGTGTTGATATCAGAAAAATAATGTGACCTCATAACCATTGTAACATCATAAATCAAAAGTGACATCAAATTGTCATTATGACACCATCAGGTCATTGTGACATCACCAAACAACAATGGCATCATAGAATTATAAATCACAGTGACATTGTTATGACTTAACAGTGTGAAGGCCTATTCTGTGAATTCGCTCTGTTTCAGAAACCCCTTTTGACCATATAACCATTGTGATATCACAATCCTTTGTGACATCACATTGCCATTGTGATATCATTAACCTGCTGTGCCGTCACAACCAGTCCTGTCCTTGTAAGTTTTGTGACATGCTGCCATCATCATAACGTAGCGCTTTGTGAGCTCATAATCTGTTTTCAATCTCATATTTCTGGTATGACATGTGATATCAGAAATCCTTTATGACATCATACTGCCAGATGTCATGACCATTGTGTCATATTGTGACATCACAAAGCTGTTAGAACGGCATCACATTTGTGACAACACATGCCTTTGGAGACATTACAGTCCCTTTTTGAACTCATATATTCATTGTCAATTAATACAATTGACATATCCCATGCCACTCTGACATCATGAACCTATTGTGACATCACAAACTTATTGTGACCTCATCACGAGAATGGTATTAACAACTAATTGTGGTATCAAAGCATTATTTTGACATGATATTGTGGTATGGGCATTGTTATTTCACTGTCCCATTGTGTTTTTACAAACCTATTATGGCCACATCATATCTTAAAAGATTCACGGCCTTTCTGTGAACTCATGTACTTATTACCTCTAAGGCAAGGAGACAAACCATTGAGTCACATTTAATATAATAAACCAATTTACACTAGAAAGGAGACTGTGATTTCCTTATCCTGGACTGGATAATTAGGTCCAAGAGCAGCCTTGACCATCAAACCTCAGACCTCCAATGGGCAGCCCCGCCCTATCTTAATTGGTCTGCAAACCACAAGCCAAAAATTTATGAACTTCAAAGCTCCAAACCTCAATGGGCAAGGCTTTTAACTTTTCCATTACTCCCTCCTTCACTACAGACCTGTCATTCCTTTCTGGTCTTTCTCTTTTTCCCTTCCACCACTTTCTTCTTCTCTTCAGGCCTCTCCAGTCTCCATAGGCCCGCACTACTCTGCCCTAATGACCACTTTTCTGCTTCCTCTCTTCTCAGGTTTTTCCCTTCGTGCTGTATTACCACTTTCTTCCATCCGGTTAGCTCTCATTTTTATCTCCTCTTCCAGTGCTCTGAAAATGCAACTTATATATAGGTTGTACCCCTCCTCACTCCAACGGGTCTTCTGCCTAACAGTTTTCAACCATCACTTTCCAAACTGCCCAATGTTCAATCACTTCTTTTCTTTTTTTTTTTTTTGGATCCGGTCATGAGGCCTGAACTCTGGGCCTGGGCGCTGTCCCTCAGCTCTTCAGCTCAAGGCTAGCGCTCTACCACTTGAGCCACAGAGCCACTTCTGGCTTTTTGGTTTTTGCTTATGTGGTGCTGAGGAATCGAACCCAGGGCCTCTGGCTTGCAAGGCAAGCACTCTACCACTGAGCCACCTTCCCAGCCCTTCAATCACTTCTTGACAGCTCACCATGTGAGGCTTGACATCTCCACCTTTGGTGGATTTCCCCACACTCTCTGGTGGGCCAGGCCAAGAATTTACAAAGATTAATGGCTCCCACAGATAATTCTGGCTCCACTGGTTATTACAGTATCCTCATAGTGAATTAGAAGAAATTGAAGTTGTATATGTCGTTGTTATATTACAAACTTGATGAGACATCACTAACCCATTGTGACCCCATCAGTGCGGTGACATCACAAACTCATTGTGATATCACATTGCCATTGTGCCAATATGATCACATTGTGACAACCCAAACCTATTATAACCTCAGAAGCTTTGATAGAAAGCATGGCCTTTGTGACATCACAGGCCATTTGTGTACCCATACCCTCATTTTGAGCTAATGACAATTGAGGTCATACATGCCATTTTAACATCGCAAAAACTTTGTGACATCATTACCAGTGTAACATCACATTGTCATTATGACAACATCAGCCAATTGTGACATCATAAAACAATGACATCATAGCATTATGACATCACATGGTCATTGTGATTTTACAGACACATTGGAATGCCTATTCTGTGATTCCATTCTATTTCAAATGTGGCAGGTAGGTTGATATCAGAAATATATTGTGACCACATAATTATTATGACATCACAATACCTTGATGACACCACATTGCCATTATGATATCACTAACCCACTGTTACATCACAAAACTGTCCTATTCTCATAAATTTTTTGACATACTGCCAGTGTGATCTCTTTGGCATCACTGAGTTCATAAATTGTTTAACTCATACTTCAGGTACGACATGTGATATTAGAAATCCACTGTGACATCACACTGCCAGATGTCATGACCACTGAGTCACATTGTGAATCACAAACCTGTTAAGACCCATTACACTTGTGCCAACATATGCCTTTGGATACATCATTATCCCTTATGAACTTACATATTCATTGTCAATTAGAGATCTGGCATGAGATTGTGAGATCACCATCCCATTGTGAAATCACAAACCTATGTGACCGCATCACCTGTATGGATCACCATTTCTGACTTCAAAACAATACTATCTCATTTAATGGTAACATCACATTGCCAATGGGATATCTCTGTCCCATTGCATTTTCACCAACCTATTATGTCCTCATAATATTTTTCAAAATTTATGGCCTTTCTGACTTCTAGCTCCTTATGTTAATTTGTATCTTCATTGTGATCTAGTAGAATAAAATTGGACTTATAGTGGTGATATTACAAATTCATTGTGACATCACTATCCAAGTGTGACCTTATCACCACTGTGACATCACAAACCCATTGTGACATCACATTGCCACAGTGATATCACGATCACCTTGTGATATCCCAAACCTGTTGTGATCTCTTAGCACCTTTGAAAAAGCACATGGTGTTTGTAACAACACAGTCCCTTTGGGTAACCATATTCTCATTGTGAACAAAAGACAACTGACATCAGACATGCCATTGTACCATTACAAACGCTTTGTGACATCATCTACAGAGTGAGATCACATTGTTGTTAGGATACCATCAGCCCATTGTGACATCCCAAAATGACAATGACATCATAGCATTATGACATCACATTTACATTGTGAGGTAATAGAGACAATGTGATTGCCTATTCTGTGATTTCATTCTATCTCAAATGTGGCATAGAGGTTGATTTCAGAAACCCATTGTGACGACATCACCATTGCGACATTGCATTCCCTTTGTGACCTCATATTGATATTGTGATATCATTAATGCAATGTAACATCACAAACCTGTCTTGTCTTCATAAATTTCGCAACAAGCGACTACCTTGATATGGGCTGGAGCCCCAGAGCTAATTGCAGCCTCAACTATGAACCCTCATACCTCCAAAAAGCAGCCCAGCCATTTGTTAACTGGTCTTCAAACAACCAACCCCCAAAATAATAATCTCCAAAGCTCCACACTTCAAAGGACAAGGCTTTTTCCTTTCTTTTCATCCTCCTTCTCTACAGACCTGTCCTACATTTCAGGTCTTTTCATTTTTTCCTTCCACCATTCCCTTCTTCTCTTCAGGTTGCTGTACTCTTGACAGGCCTTCCCTGCCCTGTCCAGGTGGCCAGTTGCCATCCTTCACCTCCTGCTCTTCCTCAATTTCCTCTCCTCCCAGGTCTTTATCCTCCTGCAGTCTCATCACTTCTTTCCTTCCAGGCCTTTCCCGTTTTTCTTCCCCCTTCTGCTGCTCTGAACATGCAACCTACATATAGGCTGTACCCTGCCCCCACTAAAATATGTTTCCTGCATTACAGTTTTCAATCATCACTTCCCAAATGTCCATGCCCAATAACTTCTTGGCAGCTAACCATGTGGGGCTTAACATCCTATCTCTTCATCAGCATGTCCTGCCCACTCCAGCAACATGCACCCCCCTCTCTGGTGGTCCAGACCAGGAGTTCATGATGATTATCTGTTCACGTGGATTATAGGGGTACTGCTTGTTATTACAGTGTCCTCATGGGGAACTAATAGCGACTAAAATTGGACAAATAATTGTGATATTACAAACACATGACCTACCTAACCCATTGTGACCTCAAAACCACTGTGACATCATGAACCCATTGTGACATCACATTGCTGTTTAGACACCAGGATCACATTGTGACATCTCAAATCTATTATGACCTCTTATAACCTTTGAAAAAATACATATCTTTGTGACATAACAGTGCCTTTGTGTACCCAAACCCCACTGTGAAATATTGATAATTGAGAATCAGACATGACATTTTAACATCAAAATGTTTGTGAGGTCATCACAACTGTGACATCACATTGTCGTTGTGATACCATCTGCTCATTGTGAAATCACAAAACTAAAATATGATAAAATTATAATTTGACATTGTCATTGTGATATCATCGACACATTATGAATGCCTTTTCTGTGATTTCATTCGACTTCAAATGTGGCATATAGGTGGATATCATAAACAAATCATGAACTCATAATCATTATGACATCAAAACTCCTTTGCACATCACATTGCCATTGTGATATCACTAACAGACCGTGACATCACAAACCTATCCTGTCATCATAACTTTTGTGACATGCCTTTTTTTCCCTCATAATCTGTTGGTGACCTCATTAGATTTCAAATATGACATTTGATATCACAAATTCCCAGTGACATCATGATCATGGTGACACCACACTGCCAGATGTCATAACCATTGTATCAAATTCTGACATCACAAACCTTTTAGGATTTCAATATGTGACAACACAAACTTTTGGAGAAAACACAGTCCCTTTGTGAACTCATATACTCATTGTAAGTTAAAGACAATTGAGAACCATCATGTCATTGTGACATGGCCAGCACATTGTGACATCACCAATCTTTTGTGACTTCATCACCCATGTGGCATCATCAACTATTTGTGACACCAAAACAATATTCTGACATGATGTATGAGTTGACATTGCCATGGTGATATCACTGTCCCACTGTGTTTTCAAAAACCTAATATGACCTCACAATATTTAAAAAGATTCATGTCACTTAGGACTTTACGCTCCTTCTGTGAACTTGTATGCACATTGTGAAATAGTAGCAATTCAAATTGGACATGTGTTTGAGATATTACAAAATCATTATAGCATCAAAAACCCATTGTGACCTCATCACAACTGTGAATCATAAAGCTATCATGACCCCTAAGTACATTTGAAAACACATAAGGCATTTGTGACATCACAGTCCCTTTGTGTACCCATATCCTCAATTTGAACACATGACAATTGAATTCATATATGCCACTGTAACTGTGACCCCATCAGCAGTGTGACAACACATATTCATTATGACAGCATCACCTCCTTGCAACATCACCCATTTACAATGACCTCACAGCATTATGACATTATACTGTCATTGTGATGTTATATACACATTGTAAATGCCTATTCTCTTATTTCATTCTATTTTAAATGTGGCATGTGGGTTGATATCAGAAAATCATTGTGATCTTATAGATATATGGCATCACAATCACTTTGTGACATCACAGTGCCATGGTGATATCACTAACACACTGTGACATCATAAACATGCCCTGTCCTCATTAGTCTTCTGACGTGCTACAACTGTGATGTCTTAGGCCCTTTATGAGCTCGTAATCTGTTTTCAAACATAATATTTCAGTTATGATATGTAATATCAGAAATCCACTGTGACATCATGACCATTGTGACATCATACTGACAGATATCATGACCATTGTGTCACACTATGACATCACAATCCTCCTAGGACTTCATCACATTTGTGACAACCATGCCTTTGGAGATACCACAGTCCATTTGTGAACTCATACTCTCTGTGATTTCATGACAACTGAGAAACTTTATGCCATTTGGATATCACCAACCAATTGTGACATCATAGACCTACTGTGACCCCTTACCTGTATGGCATCACCAACTAATTGCAACATCAAAACTTTTTGTGAAGTCACAATGTGACACGATGTTCATGACATCTGTCAGTTTGATGTCACAATGGTGATGATGTCACAGTGGATTTTTGGTATCTCATGTCACACATGAAATATGAGGGTGGAAACAAATTATGAGGGCAAAAAGTTCTAAGATATCACAATGTCAGCATTTCACAGAAGTTATGAGGATAGGAGAGGTTTGTGATGTTACATGGTATTAGTTATATCACAATGGCACTGTGATGTCACAATGTGATTATGATGTCAAAATGGTTATGTAGGCACAAAAATGTGTTTCTGATATCAACTCTCATGCCACATTTGAAATACAATGAAATCACAGAATAGGCATTCACAATGTGTTTATGAGGTCACAATGACAATTGTTGTTATAATGCGATTATGTCATTGAGTTTGGTGATGTCACAATGAGCTGATGCTCTCATAATGAAAATGTGATGTCACACTGTTGAGGATGTCACAAACAATTTTTGATGTTAAAATGGCATGTCTGATCTCAATTGTCATTACTTAACAACAAGGATATGGGGACACAAAGCGACTGTAATGTTGAAAAGGCCATGTGAGTTTTCAAAGGATCTAAGAGGTCATAATAGATTTGAGATATCACAATGAAATCATGATGTCACAATGACAATATTGTCACAATGGGTTTTTGATGTCATGCTAATGATGATGTCAAAATGGGTTTGTGATGTCACAATCAAATTTCCAATTTCTATTGCTACTAGTTCACAAGGAGGATACTGTAATAATCAGCAGGGCCCCAGTAATCTATAGGGTCTGATAATCAGCGTGGTCCCATCTCCTGGCCAGCTTGAAAAGACAGGGTATTCTGTGGGAAGGACTGATACATTAATCACCAAGTGTTGAGCAGTTAAGAAGTGATTGGGCTGTGGGGAGTTTGGGATGTGACAGTTGAAAACTGTTAGCAGTTGGAGTGGAAAAAGGGTACAGACTTTATATATGCTGCTTGTTCAGAGCAATGGAAGGGGAGATAAAAATTGAAAAGTCCTGGAAGGAAGGAAGTGGTGTGATAGCAGAAGGGGAAAGACCTGGGAGGAGAGGAAGTTGAGGGAGAGCAGGAGGTGAAGGATGGCAACTGACGACCCAGGCCTGTGGAGAGTAGAGAGGCCTGAACAGAAGAAGGAATTGGTAGAAGAGAAAATGGGAAAGATTTCAAAGGAAGTATAGGTCTGTAGCGAAGAAGAGACAAAGGCAAAGGCAAACTCAGCATCTGGGTATCTCTGTGGCTCTGTGGGTGAAGGGTAAGCTCACCGTCCTTGAAGATAAGAAATTCTGACGAGTTCCCAGGGCCCGAATTGAAGCCCCAGCACTGGAAAAATTCATACATTAGTTTAGTGAGTATGACGTTTATTACACTTATTCATTTAGTATTATTATACATATAACATTTCATTTATTATATCATATCACACAGGATATATTTGCATATGAAGTATACATCATTATGAGACCCAGGACATTTTTTCAGAAAATAATGTGTCTAATGTGGCTTCTTAATACATGAATGAATTTTTGGCAATGCTAGGATTTCAACTCACAGCCTACAATGCTCAATCCATAACTGTGGTCACAGTCTTAGCACACCAACCTCTGCCATGGAAGATATAAATCCAATACTTTTTGTGTGGCTTTCTAAAATAGAATCATGAATTAATTGCAAATTTAATTCTTTTTATAACATTCCACTAAGATTCACATAAATAGGAATGAGTTTGTCAGGGTCTCTCTCCATTTGTGTGTGGCAGTCCTGACATTCGTACTCCAGGCCTAGGAAGTTTATTTGCATGCAAACCATTGGAATGACACTGAAGATTTCAGATTGTCACGATTACAAAAAGAACAACAAGAAGAAAAGAAAGTCAGGTGGCAGTGGCTCCTGTATGTAATCCTAGCTCCTCAGGAGGCTGAGATGTAGAGAATGCCAATTTAAATTCAGCTAGGGCAGGAAAGTCCACAACACTCTTATTTCTAAGAGATCACAGGAAAATATCCTCATGGGTTGTGGCTGTGGCTCAAGGGCTGAGAGCTACCCTTGAGAAAGAGGAGATCAGTGATAGGGCCTAGGCTCATATTTCAACCTCAGTCTTGCCAAAGGGAAAAAAAAGAAGGCAGTAACTCCATGTCTCTCTGTATTTATGGATTATGTATGATGGGCATTCAGCAGATTGCCCATGACCAGACCCCCAACCTTGGCAAGCTGGGACAATCTCTCAGAGAGTACTAAGCATGAGCCAGTAGCGTGAACAAAGCATCCTTCTCTGCCATTTAATAACTGAAGCCCAGAAGGCTTGCCTTGGCTGGGGTATGCAATGGGTACATTATGTTCTGGCAGAGGTGTCTCATTGGGACATCTAGCAGCCACCCGCTGCCTCCAGGGAGACCATTGTTCCTAGGCTGTAGCAGTTGTGAAAAGTTCTTGCTCCATATTCCATATCCCTCTGTAGGACGTGAGCCTAGATCTCTGAGGCCTAGTGGCTATCACTCATTCATCATTCCTCATTGCCGAGTCTCACACTGGTCCCAAATTCTGACAAAGATATGAAATGGCCAGCGATTTCTGTGCTGAAAAGAGTATGCCAATGAATTCCACCCTCATAGTTCCTGTTAGAAGTAATCCCTTGTCTGTGAATGTGGCTAAGTGGTGGAGTGCTTACCAAGCAAGCATGAAGCTCTGGGTTGGATTCCTCAGTACCACATAAACAGAAAAAGCCAAAAGTGGCACTGTGGCTTAAGTGATAGAATGTAGCCTTGAGCAAAAGCAGCTCAGGAACATGCCCAGACTCTGAGTTCAAGCCACAACACTGGCAAAAAGAATATGAGTTTGGTGAGACATACACTTCTGGAACTCAGAGGAAGGCCGAGGTTATAGCTAAGAGGTAGAGGGCATGTGGTGGTGGCTCACCCTTGTAATATTAGCACTCAGGATGCTGAGATCTGAAGATTATAACTGCAAGCAAGTGCAGGCAGGAGTCTATATGAGACTCTTTTCTCCAATTAAGCACCAAAAAAAACAGAGCTGTGGTTCAAGTAGTAGAATGCTAGCCTCGAGCATAAAAACTTAGGGATAGCATCCAGGCCATGAATTCATACCCCAGGACTGGCACACACACACACACACACACATACACACACACACACACACACACACACATACACACACACACACACACACACACACACACTGGAAATTCTACTTACGCATCAAAAAGAATATAGTACCATTTTTATCTCTCATTTCTCATGTCATCTGCCTGGTATCTCATTGGCATCTTATTGTCCCTGTTCTGCACTAACTGACACATGCAGACTGGTGTAAAAGATCTTCAGGGTTATGGGATAACCATAGATTACTGAGTATGAGTTCTCTGCTTATTCTCTTTGTCTATTCATGCCTTTGAGTAGTGATTGTACAGATTCATTTGTAACATTTGCTACACAGAAAAGAGATGAACCATACATATATATGTATGTATATATATGGTTATATACATACACACATTTATGCATACATGGATATATGCACACATATGGATATATATTAAATACTTGAGTACATTTTATGTTTTCAAAAATTATGGAGCTAACAAAAATCACATGCATTTTCCTTCCTTTTCAATTTTTTCAAAACATAAAGAATTTTCTCTCTTTTGAATACCTAATTTTTAATAAAATATCACCATCTTGATTTGTCAGTGGCCTTGAAATTAGATGTTCAAATAAGACAAAATTATTTAGGCATTTTAGTGGAAGAAAGGAATATTACTAGGATTCTATTCAGGGATTCTCTGCTTGCTAGATAGGATTTTGTCTGTATAGCACCAAGCAGCTCAACTACTTCTGTCATACTTCTAGTCCATTTTATTTATTTGAGGTCTTGAACTTTTTGCCCTAACCCTCCCCTCCCACCTCTACAACTACACTCCCCTCTCCTCCCTTCCCCTCTTCCCTGCATATATTGTAAAGATCCTTTTTCAACATAGAGTCTTGTGCATCTCATTGTTACAATGTGTCAGCCTGTATCACTATTTAACTATTTTGTTTTTCCCTTCCCCTCCCCAAGCTAGAGAATGGTGTATACAAGATGCAGGGCACAGATATTAAATACAGTGAAAACAGGGGTTACACCATGCGGGAGGAACATAAAAAGAAAAAAAAAACACATGGTAGATTATAAACCCTATCTTTGGGTTCATTTCGTTTAACAACATCTTATCTGGTCTTATGTACATAGCTTTTGAACTTTTATGCTTGTCCAAGACATATAATAGTTATTGCAAATAAAGGAAACCATAGGAACTATGTTTCTTTGGGTTTGGCTTACTCCACTTGATATAATTTTTTCCAAGACTCCACTTAGAGCTCCCATATGATCCAGCAATCCAATTTTTGGCATTTGCCCAAATGTTCACAAACAAGACCATACTAAGCTACCTGCAAACTATGTTTATTGCAGCATTATTTACCATAGCTAAGATATGGAACCAACCCAGATGCCCCTCAGTAGATGAATGGATCAAGAAAATGTGACACACACACACACACACACACACACACACACACACACACACACACACACACACACACAATGGAATTCTATGCCTCCAATCAGGGAGAATGACATCGCCCTATTTGCTAGGAAATGGAAAGACACAGAAAAAATTGTATTAAGTGAAATAAGTCAGGCTCATATAACCATAGGTCCTATGGTTAATCTTACTTGAAGTAACTAGTACATGGTACCATATGACCATATAAGATGTTATGTGAAATGAACCCCAAGATAGAGACACAAATGATTTTTATTCCATGAGATTCTTATCTCTATATAATCCCACAAGTAAAGTTGGAAAGGGAGCTGTCGTTCAAATACAGAGCACCACCCTTGAGGGAAAATGCCTAAGTAATAAGGTAAGGTCCTGAGTTTAAACCATAATATCAGCACTCAAAAAAGTTGATTTCTTTTCCTTGAGGTTTTTATTAAATTGCTCAGAAAATAATCAACGTTGTATTTATGTTTAGCATTACTTTTGAAATCATGTTATATTTATTTCTGCTATTCATTATTTTCTTAAATTTTACTTACACATTAATATCCAGTAATGATAAGTGATGATTACTGTTTCACAAGTTTTTATGGCAGTTGAATACATGGATGAGAGGTGCATACAAGGAGTTTGGACTGAAAATAGATATTTCCAAGCTTTCACATAAAGAACATAGTTGAAGGAGCTGTGGGCATGTATGAGATAAACTAAAGAAACCAGCAAGGAAAGATAAGGTATGATTTTGGAAAGCACACAATTTTGGAAGAAAAAAAAAACAAGGAAAATATGTGGCTTTTGGTAAGAACTTTTTAACCCACCTACACATTTGATTCCTTATTTCTAGCGGAAGCATTTCAGTTAACTTAATTTTACAAATTTAAACATGATTGACATTTAATACTAACTGGTCTCTGTCTCAGGTAAGCAATTATTCTAGCCAGGTGCCAGGGGTCATGGCTATCATCTTAGTTACTCAGCGAGCTGAGACCTCTAGATCCTAGTATAAAGCCGTCTGGAGAGGAAAATTGGTGAGACCTTTTTGTTCAATTAACCATGAGAAAATTGGAAGTGGCACTGTGGCTCAAAGTGGCAACACTAATCTTGAGTAATAAATCTCAGAGTCAGAACCCAGGCCCTGAGTTCAAGCTCTCTGAAATTATTCTTAAAATACATATTCTCAGTAATTCTTTAACTTGTCTAGAAGACTGTTTTAAACTTAGAGATTTTTTATTTCATGTTCTCAGAATATATTTTTAAGATGTTCAGAGAAAAATTATTTATAGTAAGAACTGGTTTGTATTGCTTTGTATTACGTATTGTTTCTACACCAATAGATAAACTGGAATGTAGATGGCTTAACCCCTTCTCCCCCCACCAAAGTTGTAAAGTTCATTTTTCGACATAATGATTTGTACATATCAATGATGCAATGGGTCCACCTGTATTCCTAGTTAAACGATTTGTTTTTGCCCTTCCTCTCCACAAATTATACAAACATCAAATACAGTGAAAGCAGGGGTTATACCATGGGGGAGGGACATACAAAGCAAAATAGAAATCATCTTATAAATATGTTAGAAACAACTGCATGAAAGAAAAAAAACTTATCTTGGGGTTCATTCAACTAACATCAACTTCATTTGACCTTTTCTGCTTGACTTAGACATGTACTAGTTATTGCAAATAAGAGAAGCCGTGGGACCTATGTTTCGTTGGGTCTGGCATACTTCACTTAATATAATTTTTTCCAAGTCTTTCCATTTCCTAATAAATGGGCAATGTCATTCTTTCTGATGGAGACATAGAATTCCATTGTGTATATATACCACATTTTCTTGATCCATTCATCTACTGAGGGGCATCTGGGTTGGTTCCATATCATAGCTATGGTAAATAATTCTGCAATAAACAGGTGTGCTGGTAGCTTTACTATGGTCTTGTTTGTGATCATGTGGGTTAATGCCTCAAAGTGGGATTGCTAGGTCATAGGGGAGCTCTATGTGGAGTCTTTTGAGGAACCTCCATACTGCTTTCCACAATGGTTGAACAAGTTTACACTCCCACCAAAAATGTAGTAAGGTTCCCTTCTGTCTACATCCCCTCCAGCATCTGTTGTTATTAGAGTTCTTGATTATAGCCATTCTAACTGGTGTGAGGTGGTACCTCAATGTTTTTATTTGCAAATCTTTTATGGCTAGAGAGGTTGAGCATTTCTTCATGTGTTTATTGGCCATCCTTCTTTCCTCTTCAGAGAAGTTTCTCTTTAAGTCTTTAGCCCACTTATTAATTGGGCATTTGTTTCTTGGAAGATTTGTTGTTGGGGGATTTAATTTTTTGAGGTTCAGGTATATTTTAGGTATATTTTAGATATATTTTAGATATTTTAGATATGAGTTGCAGGTATATTTTAGATTTGTCCATTGTATGGCTAGTGCAGATCTTCTCCCAATCTGTCGGCTTTCTAGTAATTTTGCTAGCTATGTCCTTTGCCATGAAGAAGCTCTGCTATTTCATGCAATCCCATTTGTCCCATTAGTCTTTGATTTTTTTTTTTAATTCTGGGTCTCTATTAAGAAAATTTTGGCTTGTGCCAAGGAGAAGTTGGGTTTCTCCTATTCCGTCCTGTAATGTTTTCAGAGTAAGACTTGAAACTTTGAGAGTTTCAGATATTACAGGAAGATCTTTGATTCACGTTGAACTGATGTGAGTAGATTGAGCTGTTGCATATATTTGTGTGTGTGTGTCTGTGTGTGTGTGTGTGTGTGTGTGTGTGTGTGTGTGTGTGTGTGTGTGTGTGTGTGTGTAAGGCGAGTAATATTTATCATTGAAATCAAGGATAAGGAACTTGGTTACTTTTTCTGAGATATACATTATGGTGTTTCTTTGTTGGAGGTAGGCTTGCCTTTGCCTGATGTGTACATTCCAGCTCAATTTTTCAATTAAAGTTTCTTAATTATTATTGAACATATAGTGCTCTGATATTGCTTTGCCTTTAGTCTGCCACCTAGGATCTTTTTTCCTCTTAAATATTAACATTCAATATAAATTTTACCTCCTGACTGATTTTCCCCTTTAATTTGCATTTTGAAATAACTATGATAATATCTTTGATCTCTGTATTCATGAAGAAAAACCATTTTGAATTCTCTGTTTAATGTAATAACTCCTGGACAGATTTTTTTGCACCAAGACCTTAAATTTTCTTTTGTAGTTTTATTTTAAAATAGCCCTCCTCCATGTTTTTAGCATGGGTAGACAAAGAATTCCCACAATGTCTCACAACTTTTATCTTTCACTTTCTCTATGCTTGTTTGTCCCTGCTAAATTTTTCTGGATGCCTGTATTAGCTACCCCAACCCCTGCAAAGCTGTTGCTGCTACCCAATTTCCTGCCACTACAACTCAGCAATTACAGTCACAATTACCCTTTCCCTGGTACTCCCTTTCTATGCTACTCATTTTGCTACCCATAATTCTTAACATTATGGTTCCAGCCACCTGATCCCTGACAACCCTGTCTCTGCCACCACATTCCTAAACAAAGCAAGGCAAGAGTAGGCACAGATAGTCGACTTGGGTACTCATCTTGCACGCAAAATGGGATGTTATTCCTCAGGTATTTTCATGAGGGACTAACTAGTGGTGGAAAGAAAAGAGGTTACTCAAAGGAGACTAAAATCCAAGTATATCAACTTATAACTTCTTGCTAAGAAAAGAAGGCCCTAAAGTGAAAGTTAATGAGAAAAGAAAATTTGACAAAAATATTGGGGATGATATAAAAGTTTAGCTTAGTCTCTTGTGCCAGTGATCTTAACTAATTTATGATATAGATATGTAACTAGTTTGCATTTTAAAAAGTATATGAAGATGCACATTTATGTAGTACTTATATTAATTTATGAAACAGTTGCATATGATCATGTTAATGATATTCAATAGTTTATGCTTTATTATGTGTTCATTACTCTGCCTTTGGCAATATGAATTGAGCTCTCTAAAAATAAATGGAATTTCATTGTCAAATACTACAAGGAGATTACTGAGGCTAATACCAAAACGAAAGCTGGTACAAGAAAACTGAACAAAGCTACAAGTTCGAAGGGAAGGGTTCAGTGGTAAGGGCTATGATAAAAGAGAAATTCTTCACCATAGACTCTTGGAAGAATAGAATGTGTCTTGTTGAATTACTAGCTTTTTAAACATTCTTAGAAAGCAGAACATGATTTTTGATTCTTGCTTTTTGGAACCTCTTTAATGAGTGGTTAAACAAAAAATTATCGAAATGACTGAAAATCCACTGACATGAATTATTAGATTGATATTATACTCAAAGTTGCCTTGAGATACAGGCAGGATGGATTCCTTTTCTATTAAATTAATGGAATAAGTTTCCTTTTGAATGGTTGTACAGTCCATGACACTTGTTCCAAAACAAGAAAAGATACTGTAGAGAAAAAAAGAGGAATGAGAGGTAAGGCTGCTGAAATTAGCATATTTCCCATTTGGACTTTACTGGGTTGTTACTACAAAGAATTAGAATTTCACCTTAAGATAATTTCAAAATGGATATGCTAAAGGATAACTCTGAAATGTAATATTTAATGCTGTTGGATTACTTGAAGACAAAGGTTTACAGAAAACTGTAATATACCAATAAACACCTAGAAAAAATATAATTTAAAAATTCACCTGTTCAAAGAAAACCCTGGCAGGAAAGTCTATGAGTCACTTATCTCCAAATAGGAAGTGGCCCTGTGGCTCAATTGGGAGAGGGCTCCCCTTGAGCTCAAGAATTCAGGGATATGTTAATACCCAGACCCTGAGTTCAAGCCCCATGACTGACAAGAAGAAATTTTAAAGAATTAAACCATTAGGGCTGGAAGGAGACTCAGTGATAGAATGTTTGTCTTGCATGCATGAGGTCCTGGGTTCAATTCCTCAGCACCACATAAGCAGAAAAAAATGGAAGTGGCACTGTGACTGAAGTAGTAGTGCACTAGCCTTGAGATGAACAGCTCAGGGACAGCACCCAGACATAGAGGTCAGGCCCCCCTACCAACAACAACAACAACAATAAAAATTAAAGCATTGAACAGCCTGAAGATGTTGTCCAGAATTATGAACGCAGCATTATCCGTTTACATGACTTAGTGAATTAAAACCTAGTTTACCAGGGGAGATGGTGTGCATTTTTTGTGTGTGCCAAAGCCTTCAAAATTATTTTGTACTTTCCCAGGGAGGGAGAAAGGAAGAAATGGGGGGGGGGGGCGGAGGGAGGTTTTTGGTGGACATGCCTTTTGATTCACTGATTGTTTTCTGGAGCCCAATTCAGAGAAATTCTGCTTGCAATCCTAGTTGCATGGGGAATGAAGAAGCCATGTCCTGGATGTGGTTTTGTCCTGTCCTTGGCCTGGTTCTAACCACCACTGGATAATCCACGTCGCACTTCTGGACCAAGATGGCTTGAAGAATACTGATCCATTGGGCAGATGGACCTAACCACAGCCAGAATAGGCAGAAAATGCAATTCCGAGGGCAGCACTGGAAATCTACACCAGGCAGAGATTTTTTAATATATATTTTAACGTAAAAATACTGTACAGAGGACTCAGAGTTACAGGACCAGGTAATGAGTACATATCTTTTAAAGCATTGTTATCTCCTCCTTTGTTTTTCCCCTGCCATGTTTTCCCTCCCCACATCTCCAACTCCTCCCTCATCGACCCCTGCCTGACATTGTAAATTCATTTTCGACACAGTGTCCTGTACATCTCATTGTCACAATGGGTCAATCTGCATCCCCATTTAAGTATGCTGCTATTTCCCTTCCACTCTCCAAATTATATATATATATATATATATATATATATGTATATATATGTATATATATTTGCTATATATGCTATATAGCTATATATATTTATCTATATCTATATATATATTTGCTATATATGCTATATAGCTATATATATCTATATCTATATCTATATATCTATCTATTTATGATCCAGAACACTTGAATCAAATACAGTGAAAACAGGGGAATTCCGTGGGGGGATGAACTTACAAAAGAATCACATAGTGCATTATAAGCATATTAAAAACCAAAGAAAGAAAGGAAAACCACTTGTGATTCTGACTTGGGGTAAATTTCGCTTGTATGTTCATATGTTCTTAGCCTTTGATCTTCTCTGCTTGTCCTAGTCATGTTCTAATCCTTGCAAACAAAGGTAAAACAAGGTAAACCATGGGTCCTATATTTCTTTGGGTCTGGCTTACTTCACTTAATATAATTTTTTTGCCAAGACTTTCCATTTCCTAACATATGGAACAATGTCATTCTTTCTGATGGAAGCATAGAATTCCAGTGTGTGTGTGTGTGTGTGTGTGTGTGTGTGTGTGTGTGTGTGTGTGTGTGTGTGTACACCACATTTTCTTGATCCATTCATCTGCTGAGGTGCATTGGGGTTGGTTCCATATCATAGCTATGGTGAATAATACTGCAATAAACATGGTTGTGTTGGTAGCTTTGTGATCATTTGGGTAAGTGCCCAAAAGTGGGTTTGCTGGGTCATTGGGAAGCTCTACAAGGAGTCTTTTGAAGAAATTCCTTACTGGTTTCCAAAGTGATTAAACAAGTTTACACTCCTACCAATAATGCAGTAGGGTTTCCTTTTAGCCACATCCCCACCAGCATCTGTCATTATTACATTTCTTGATTATAGCCATTCTAACTGGAGTGAAGTAAAATTTCAATGTTTTGATTTGCATTTCTTTTATGACTAGAAAAGCAAGGGTCTAATGGACATTTTTTATTTCATCTTCAGAGAAGTCTCTCCTTAAGTCTTCAGCCCACTTAATTATTGGGCAGTTGTTCCTTTGAGGATTTGTTGTTGGAAGATTTATGATTTTGTGTTCTAAGTATATTTTAGATATAAGACTTTGTCTGTTTTATGACCCATGAAGAACTTCTCCCAGTAAGTGGGCTTTCTATCGATCTTTCTATCTATGAGCTTTACCTTGCAGAAGCTCTGCTGTTTCATGCAATCCCATTTCTCCAACATTTCTTTGATTTGTTTTGTTTCTGGTTCTCTAGTAAGAACATTTTGGCCTGTGCTAAAGAGCCCTAGAGTTTCTCTTATCTTTCATGTAATGTTTTCACGGTGTCTGCTTTTATTTTGAGGTCTTTGATCCATTTGGACTTGATTCTCATGCAGACTGATATATAGACAGCCTTTTCAGTAAATGGTGTTGGCAAAATTGGTTAAACACCTGTGGAAAACTAAAGCTAGATCCATACAAGATGCAAACTTAAAGGAAATCCAAACAGGTAAAGATGAAGTAAAACATACAAGATGACCAATGGAATAGAATTGAAAACCCAGAAATGAACTTACAGTCCCATAGGCATCTAATTTTCAATAAGGGAGCTAAAAAAATAGAATAGACAGACACTTCAGCCAATGGTGCTGGCAAAATTGGTTAACTACTTGTAGAAAACTAAAACTAGATCCTTATTTATCACCCTGCAGCAGAATCAACTCTAAATTGATCAAAGACCTCAGAGTCAAAGCAGACACTCTGAAAATATTACAGGAAGGAATAGCAGAAACTCTAGGTCTCCTTGGCACAGTCTGAAATTTTCTTAATAGAGATCCAGAAACACAAAAAAATCAAAGACAAATGGGACAAATGGGATTACATGCAATTGCAAAGCTTCTGCATGGCAAAGGACATAGCTAGCAAGATCACTAGAAAGCCCATGGATTGGGAGAACATTTTCACTAGCCATACAATGGACAAGGGTCTCATATCTAAAATATACCTGGAACTCAAAAAATTAAATCCCCCAACAACAAATCTTCAAAGAAACAACTGCCCAATAAATAAGTGGTCTAAATACTTAACGAGAAATTTCACTGAAGAGGAATGAAGGATGGCCAATAAACACATGTAGAAATGCTGTTTAGTAATGAAAGAAATGCAAATCAAAACAGCATTGAAATACCACCTCATCCAGTTAGAATGGCTATAATCAAGAACTCTAATAACAACAGACGATGGAGGGAATGTGGACAGAAGGGAGCCTTACTGCACTATTGGTGACAGTGTAAACTTGTTCAACCACTTTGGAAAGCAATATGGAGGTTCCTCAAAAGACTCCACATAGAGCTCCCCTATGACCCATCAATCCTACTTTCTGGCATTTACCCAAATGTTCACAAACAAGACCACACTAAAGCTTCCAGCAAGACTATGTTTATTGCATCATTATTTACCATAGCTAAGATATGGAACCAATCCAGATGCCCTTCAGTAGATGAATGGATCAAGAAAATGTAGTATATATACACAACAGAATTCTATGCCTCCATCAGAAAGAATGACATTGCCCCATTTGTTAGGAAATAGAAAGACATGGAAAAAATTATATTAAGTGAAGTAAGCCAGACCCAAAGAAACATAGGTCCCATGGTCTTCCTTATTTGCAGTAACTAGAATATGTCTGAGTCAATAAGAATAGGTCAGATAAGTTGATGTTAGGGAAATGAAAGCTAAGATATGTATTCAATTTTTTTTCTTTCATGGGGTTGTTTCTAACACATTTATAAGTTTATTTCTTTGTTGCTTTATATGTCCCTCCCCCATGGTATAACCCCTGTTTAACTGTTTTGATGTCGGTATAATTTCTGGAACGGAATGGCAAAAACCAATAGTTTACCTATGGATACAGGTGGACCCATTGCAACAATAAGATGTACAAGTCATTACGTCGAAATCGAACTTTACAACTTTGGTGGGGGGAAGGAGGATTGGGTGGGAGGAAGGGAGGTAGATGGAAAGGGATGGATAAGGGAAACAAATTAGAATGCTACAATGCTTGACAGGAAATGTACTCATTATCTTGCCGAGGTAATTTTAATCCTTCTGTACAGTATTTTCACAAGAAAAAATAATAAATTAAAAAAAAGAAAACAAGAAGAAAAAAAAACATGAAGATGACATGATCTTGTATTTAATGGACTCCATGTACTCCACTCCCAAGTTACTTGAGATGATCAGAAACTCTGGCGAACTAGCAGAAAATAATTTTTTCTCAATAAAACCAACCAAGAAAGGAATAAAAATAAACAAGAAAGGAATATACAGTTGGAAATTTGGGTTAATTTTGTCATTATGTTTTGAGAAGTCAATTTTCCTATAGAAATGCAACTCATATATAATCCTCTGTTGTGTTTTATATGTTGTCTTAATTACAGATCATTTCTAGATGCAAAAGAGCTCATGATTCCGAACCAAAAATTTGAAAAAGTAAGCATCATTCTGTTAAATTCCAAAGAAATGATGAAGGATTACAAAAGTTTAAGCCTGGAGAAATAGGAAAGTTCATTTTATGTAGGACTTTTTAGACCTGGCTAAATTAGAATTTAGATTTAAAATAGATATTGTTGTTTGTAATTTAATATTCTATAGGATACTACAAAATTATTTTCAAGTAAAAGATTTAATTTACAAATTCACAAATGATTCTGGCATTCTAATTGTCTAGAGTAGTCTTTCAAATGAGATATAATAAGAAATTAGTTAATAGATAATTCCAACAGTTCATGTGTAAAATGATGATGTGAATAATCTAGACAAATAGAAAACAAATTGATTGTATTAATTTATAAATATAGAAACAGAGCAATCTTTTGAGACTTTGGTGTAACATGGTATGAAGAGTAATTGGGTGACATCTTTTTTTTCTACCTATACATATCACAGGAAGAAATTTCCTTAATTATGTACCTCTGTATACAATGAGACAAATGCTACGTTTGAGGTTTGTTTTTATTTTGTTTTTGTTGTTTGGTTTGTCCTAGGGCTTAACCTCTGGGCTCGGGCACTGTCCCTGAGCCTGTTTTTGCTCAAGGCTATTGCTCTACCACTTGAACCTCAGTGCCAGTTGGGTCTGGCTTTTCCTTATGAGTTTATTGGAGATAAGAATCCAAGGAAATTTCTTACCTGGGTGGGCTTTCAACCATAATCTTGAAATCTTAATATTAAGATATACAGATCTCTTGAATATCTATGATAGATTATATATATATATATATATATATATATATATAATAAAATAAATAAAAATAAAAATAAAAATAAATAATATTTGCAAGTGTTCTGATCTCAAGAAAACCACTGCGGGGAAAATGATATAGGAAAGTTTAGTGTAGTATTCTTTCCACAATAGGAAGGACATGACATTAGCAGAAGTGTAGTATTTTTTCACAATAGTGACAAAGCAGTCATGATGTGAATTTAGGAAATTTTAAAGCACACCTTACAAGTTGTAAATTGTTGGGCTAGGATGACTTTACGGCATAAAAACTTGGGATTGATTGTTATAGAAATAATAGCTTACTCTGATGAACAAATGTTTAGTCTTACGGAATTATTTTTTGGAAGTGGCACTGTGGCTCAAGCGGTAGAGCGCTCACCGTGAGCTGCAGAGCACAGGGACAGCGCCCAAGCCCAGAGTTCAAGCCCCATGACTGACCAAAAAAAAAAAGAAAGGAATTAATTATTATAGATACTTCATAGTTTATCCTCTACACGAACATGTCTATTTTTTCTGTTGGCTTTTAAATATGTAATGCCTCATTGAAAACAGCATCTATTGCAGAATTAAATAAAATGCAAACAGGTACTATTTTGAATGTCTCTGGTATGGCATGTTCCGAATTTGAAAATGAGTAGTTAGTAGTCTTAGGAATGTTGAGGAACAGATATATTCTGTCTTCTTAACAATTAGTCAGTTTTCAGTTAGGAGTTTCCATAGAATTGAACTGTTTTCTGTTTTAGTATGAGACAATACTAAAATAATGTTTTTTCAAAGTAATGGCAAGTATATTCTGAAAATATTGTATAGTTTGATAACATTCCAGTTGATGTCCCTCTGATAAAGAAAGAGCTAATTCAAGTTAGCAGCCAAAATGTTCATTTTTTAAAAAGGTAATACACATAGAATAATATTTACTATACCAATACAGTGAAATTATATTTTATGTAGCCCATTTTTAACTTAATTTTATTAAGGTCATATATAGAAAGGGTTGCAGTAATTGTAAGGTATTGAATACATAACATGTCAAAATTTTTACCCCCTCCCTCATTTTTCTCACACTTTTCTTTACCCCAATACCCCTCACATGTTGCAATGTAAATTTCCAACATGTTGTCCTGTGAGTATGGCTATTGCATTGGTTTACCTTTTGTCCTTTGTCTCGCCATTTTATTGTTCTGCTTCCCTTGCCAAATGAAGACAAATGTATATAGAATACACAGGATACTAAATCAAATACAACAGTGGACAAACCATAGGGGAAAACACAAAAGAAAAAAGAAATCACATAGTATATTGAAAACAACATCCACAAAGAAAAACCTCTCTTTCCATATCTAGCAGATTATTTTGCTCAGCATCATTTTATATGGTCGTTTATACCTAGCTATTGAGCCATTCTACTCATCTGCTGGGACTATTTCCTATTTATTATTAAATATTATTATTAATAACTATTTCCTAGTTATTACAAATGAGGGAAACCATGGAATCTGTTTCTTTGTGTCTTGCTTATTTTTCTTTGTAGGATTTTTCCAAGTCTTTCCAATTCCTTATTAATAGGAAGCAGAGAATTACTCCGTATATATATAAAACACATTTTGTCAATTCGTTCATCTACTGAGTGGCATATTGGTTGAAAACATGATTGCATGTAAATATCACTTAAGGCCATTCAAAAATGACAGATTCCACCACACCAGATATAGTAATATCATGATTTCTAAGTAAGATAATATTTTATGGTGGTACAAGTGTTGACATATAGGATGAGTCTAATGTATATCTTGCACTGAATTAGGCAGGAAGATATCCAATATCATGTAGGACTAAAGTAGTAGTGACAATATATTTCCCTTGAGAAAGATATAGGAGGCTGCCAGAAGTATGAAGTAGTTCAGATAATTTTGAAGAATTTAGAAATGCAAGCTCAATTATGTCTCTTTAAATAATAATTATGTAAGTGGAAGGGCAAAAGAAGGGTAAGAGAAGAAAATAACTGACAGCAAATCATTATCCCAAGTTAGAGAATAAAAAGACATAATCTATAACTTCCAAGTTAAAGAGAGACCAATATAATACGTCCCACTTAATTTAGGTACATGCAAAATATTTACTTGGCTTTTCCCTAGTTAATGCTCCAAAATAAATGAACATTTATAAGAAAAGTTATGTGATTGCAATTGCTTCAACTTGAACACTAATTGTGATCAGCCCTTTTTTTCTCACTTTGTACTTGGAAAATTGTCCCTAAGTTGATGATGTTGTGGCTGATTAGATTCAGAGTTAGGGGCTTCTACTTGTACAATTAGCCCAGAATAGTTTAAAGCAGTTTTCCACCCAAGATATCCAACTAACATTGTCTGAACCTGTACTTTGAACACACACTCACACCTGAGCACATTATTTGAAATTATAATTCAGCTTTCCTTGGCACATTCTACTTTGTGCCTTTGTCTTCTTTGCATATGCCTTTTGAGTTCATAGTTGCTCTATTTCCATTTCATCTATACAAACTGCTCAGAACATTGTTCAACTACCACTTCTTATTTGTACAGGCCCAGTCTATGTATGAAGGTACTTTGTCCATGTTAAGCAATAGGGTAATACTAACTCTCCGAGAAGAAAAGTTCCACAATATAACCCTATGCCCACATTAAAGGATGTAGAATTTAAAGCATTTTCAGACAAACAGTGATATTAGAATTGAAAGGCTCCTTAGGGACATTTTCCTGGAGTTCATTAGTTTACCCAGGAGAAATATAAATTATCCACAAAATTTGGAGCTAATTAGTAAGCATCCGAATTAACATTAGATCCTAGATGTTGTGTTAATACAAGGTAAGATTGTATTATTGTTAAATCAGAATCCTTCACTCCTTGACAATGTGCATGAGAAAGTGAAAGAAAGACATTAAATCAAAATATCTTATCTTTTTACTCATTTAATCCTAGTGGTGAGAGTAATGTCTGAACGTTTTATAAGAACATTTTCCTACATATAAGAATTTGTGTCAGATTTGTTCACACAGCATGGAGATATACCTAACAAGAATTAGATTTCAATAGTCTATATGGAAGTTATGATGTGTCAATGGCTATTGAGGCATTTTCTGTTCTAAAGAGGAATCAATTCCAGGAGTCTTCAGTCACATCAGTAAAGCTGTATGTTCAACCTAATACTTGGTTTTACTTGTCCTACATTTATAATGAGTAAGCTGATAAGATATCAAAACATATCTGAATATTTTTCAATAAAATCCCAAACTGATATGGATAGATGGATCACTAATTGGAACTGTAGGACAAATTAGGCTTGATTGTGCTGTAGTTCAATCTATGATCTCCTGGCTAAATAAAGTTTTCAAAAATATTCACAGAATATCACTAAGAAAAGTTAATGATATTTATATCTGTATAACATTTCTGAGGTCAGGATTTAAGCATTTGTTCCCAACCTTTAGAATCAATAGGATCTGTTAAATTAATGGATCCAGAATTTTATGTATTCACATTCATATCTCAACATTTTATCAATATGACTTTCACCAAAACACTGTTCTTATTGAACTTGTCTATGTTCTTTTACTTTTCAAATCCAAATAGTAGATTTCCTTCAATATCTTCCTGAAAATTCTTTCCTTCCCTTTCTTCTGTAAATCTGTGTTTATTACTTTTTTGTTTCCTTATTTATCGCTTTCCTCCTATCTTGTCCACACTGGTACTCACATTGTTCACACTTTCGTCAGAACTTTCCTTTTCCTCTTCCCTTTAATAATGTCCCTGATTTTATTATTAGTTTTCATATTCATGGTCGTGAATATTTTGATGATGTCCAAACATACCTATCTTTGCATCTCTTTAACATAAACCTTAGAACTATCAGTGAGTTTTTTTCCTCTAAATCCATCTTTTCCACCTGTAGTCCTTATCACCAAGAATGTAACTAACACAGTTAGGAGACAGAGATGTGGAAAAGCTTTAGATTTTCTCTTACCCTACCTCGATCCATTAGATAAGATGAATGATCAAGATTTTCTCAGTTTCTGTCACTAATGTAATTTCTATGTACTCCTTTTTATGCCCCTGACACCAGCCTATTGCAAATACTCATCACCAGTCACTCAATCCTAAAACAATTCTTTACAAAGTATGCATTTTCCCCCATAGTCTTTTTTATATTGGTCCTCTCCATCACCAAATGACTCTCCTTGTGAAGAACTCAGACAAAAATTCTACTACCATTATTTACTCACAACATTGACTATTGGTCTTACATTTCTCATCTGTAAATGGATATAATCTACCAGAAATATTGAAGAATATATTTGTTGACTTCTAGAGCAAGGCAAAAGAAAGTAAACAGTCCTTACATTTCCTGCCTTAGCTTGTAAATAAGGAAAGAGTCAAATTCAGTTTGTTGGTACAAAGTCAGAAATAGTTTCATGCAGAAATAAAAATAAATTTTAACTCCTGCAGCTTGTGTCCTTTTATGGTAACCGCAGATATGTAAGTATTATTATGTAAATTTTGTCATGTATTTACAGCTGTAATGAAGAACATACTCTTAATATATCATTGGAAAAGTATCTATCTGAGAATGTTATTTGAACTAATCACACTAAGTTGAAATCTACATCGTAGCCAATCAAAATATGGAAATAAATGATTTTATTTATAAGCAAATAATACCACCAAGAATAGTGAGTATACCTTAGAAAGGCTGCTGGAATAACATTAGGGTTTTTACTGTCTCTGCCTGTTTATTTGATTGTATTTCTTGATATTGAAACTCTCCTCTTTTTATTCTGGTTTTGTTTTGTTTTGTTTTGTTTTGTTTTTGGTTCGTCATGGGGCCTGGTCTCTGGGCCTGGCCCTGTCCCTAAGCTCTTCAGCTCAAGGCAAGCGCTCTACCACTTGAGCCACAGTGCCACTTCCCGCTTTTTCTGCTTATGTGGTGCTGAGGAATCAAACCCAGAGCCTCATGTAGGCAAGGCCAGCACTCTGACACTGAGCCACCTTCCCAGCCTTCCTCTTGTTATTGTTATTGTATGTAATCCAACGCTGTTTATAACTAGCATTCAATGTGGGAAATTTAGCTTCCAAGATATCTAAAGTTTTTTTTTTTTCCTTTTCAATCACAACATCGTCATTATCAGGCTACATTGTGGTCATCATCCTCTCCACCCAAATTATTATTAGCATCATAAGTGCTAATTATTGAATGTCGGATATATGTCTATGATTTTACTATTATTTGTCTTTAGATTAATAATTTTCATGTTACCACTGTGCATGCATCCATATTGAAATTTTGAACAAATAAACAAAAAAACCATAAACCATATCAGGTAGCTTGACTATGTGCTTATAACAAATTATGGAATAGATTTTTTTGAAGCATTGCAAATTCCTAATCAGTATGAATTAACTTCCTCTCTCTCCTGAACTACAAACAAATATTGAAGAGTTTGGGCAGAACTTTTTCAAGTAATATACTGTAAATGTTACTACAATATCATGTGTATATCTAAAGTTCCCTTGAAAATAATAAACTCTACATTATATTGAAATAGTTATTTCATTCTAGGAAACATTTAGAAAAATTGACTGTACCTTTGAAATGAAAATGTCAAAAATAGTAACATAAAAGTTTTAGAGGGAGTCTGTCATATATATATATATATATATAAATGTTATGTGTAGAATAGTACATATTTAGAGATTATTTGTCATCAGAAATATATACATATATTTAAAGTTATTTGCAGAATGATATACATCATAGTGAAACAAACATCTTAAAACATAATTAAAATTAAAAAAAAAAAAACTTCATGAAACCAAGTGCCGGTAACTCCACCCTTATAATACAAGGTATTCTGGGTTCTGAGATCTTAGAATTGTTTTCGAAACTAGCCCAGACAGAAAAGTACTTGTTAGATTCTTATCTCCAATTAACCAGTAAAAACAGGAATTAGCTCTTTTCCTCAAGTTGTAGAGTGCTGTCTTTGAGCATAAAAAGGCTTAGGGACAATGCCCAGGCCTTGCAAACAACACACACAGCAACTAATTGTATCAATTGTATCACATTAATTTCACAAAAGCATCTTTTAACTGCTGTGAACATTTCTTAGAAACATGAATACATACCCCTGGAAAATGTTAAGTTAAAAAGTATAGAATATTTACGTCTATGTTAAAGACATAACTATTTCAATTGTTTAAGATATTTCGGTAATGATTAGAATTTAAGAATAATGATAGGTAGGTCATATATTGGGACTGGTTTTTATTCTATTTTACAATAGTAATAAAATTATATTTATAATGATTATATAAAATTACTCTTGCTTGCTATTTGAATTATCATAAGTGATAAATATTTTTAAATGATTTCCAAAGCAAAGGAGTATCAATTCTTTTGTAATTTCAAAACAATTAAGAAAATGATTTCAAGGCTTTTTCACTCTAAGTCTGTATTTGTTTTCTTATTCTACTTTTCATATGTTAGTAGAAATTAAAATTCCAAAAATTTAATGGATATTGGCATTCAGGAACATCTTCACATACATTAATATTGGAGTTCCTTAAGTGGGATTGTTTTATTTCATTTGTTACTTTCAAAAATATATCAAGATGATTGTCTATTTTGTTCTTTTCACTGCTTTTGGCTCTTATCTTGAGAATATGTTTTTCCTAGCAAGGTAGAGATAAGCAATTGGATTAAACAAGTAACATATGACTTTCATAAAATGCAGATGCATAGATTTGTGTCTACTGTCATTTGCTAAAATTTCTTCCAGAAAAGTTACTCAATTACTTAGAAGTTTTTCCCCTTCCCCTCCACAAATTATACAGACATCAAATACAGTGAAAGCAGGGGTTATAGTGTGAGGGAGGGACATACAAAGTAACAAAGAAATAATCATATAAATGTGTTATAAACAATCGCATGAAAGAAAAAAACATTTGAATACATAACTTAGAGTTCATTTCCCTACCATCACCTTATCTGACCTTTTCTGCTTGACTCAGATATATACTACATATTGCAAATGAGGGAAACCATGGGAAAAAATAGGGATACAGGTGGACCTATTGCAACAATGAGATGTACAAGTCGTTATGTCAAAATATGAACTTTACAACTTTGGTGGGGTGGGGGTAACGGGGAGGATGGGGTAGGGCGGCGGGGGAGGATGGGAAGGGATGGGAAGGGGAAACAAAGGAGGAGGCTACAATGCTTGATAAGAAATGTACTCATTATCTTGCCCATGTAATTGTAACCCCTCTGTACAGTATTTTCACAATAAAAAAATAAAAAATAAGATAAATTTCTTAGAAGTGATGCATAATTCCTAGGCATCCCAGTTATCACATATACTTTTGGATTGAGTTATCTCTGTATAACCACAAACGGAAAAAATACCCTCCAAATAAACAGAAATCACATCTTTGTTTTAAATGCAGTAGTTTACAAAGAGTTTTTAGCCAACACCAAAAACATCTTTTTAGCTATTCTGCATTTGTGAAGAAGTTTTAACAATAGTTTTTTTCCTGATATGCAATTCACTTACAATATATTATTTCCTTTTATTGTATACATATTAGTCCTTTGGACGTGAATTGTACTTTCATAGGTCTCCAAAACCTAATATTCACAAACTTGCATTTCTTCAAATAGAAATGCTGTAAATTTTAAAACAGACATTAAAATAAATATAAAATTCAGTTACAGAAATTTGCCCAGCATACATCCTCTATAGTGTGTCTTTTCAAAATTTGTTTTTGGGGATCATTTCCAGGGTCTCACACATACTATTCAAGTTCACTGTCAATTAACTACATTCTCTGTCCAAAAAAGTTTTTTACTTCTGTTTAATACATTCATAGAAGTGTAATACCTGGATCCTTTACAATTCTCTTTCATCTTTTGAAAACTTGAAAACTTGTTTGCTAAAATGATTGCAGTATTATACAAATCGATCACTATGAGAAGTATATCAATTTATCCACAAATACATTACTATATTTTGCGTCCTTTTTTATATTATGGTCATACTAGTGAGTTTTCTTTTTATTATTTCTTAGACACTAAAGAGAATCTTATTTCATATGCTCCTCCTATTGACTATTAATTTACATATGTTATTTAAAGAAATATTCTATTCAGGAAAAAATTTATATACAATTAGAAGACATAAAAATACTTAAGTTTAAAAATCATTGTAGCATTAACATTGTAGCATGAACAAATATGTGCAATCTATCTGTTGGATATGCTTTCATTTCTGTTATAGTGTCCCTTGAATTATGAAAGGTTATCACTTGATATAATCCACTTCTTGCTTTTCTTTAGGCATTAATGTTTTCCATATCAAATGTTTAGAAACCTTTACTGATCAATATCATGAAATTTTACATTTATGTTTTATTGTTTTTTAAATCTCACATTTAGTTTGATAATCATTCTTTATAAGATTTGAGGTAGGCCAGGTGCCAGTGGCTCATGCCTGTAATACTAGTTACTAAGGAGGCTGAGATCTGAGGATCATGGTTTAAAGCCATCCCGGGCACGAAAGTCCATGAGACTCTTTTCTCCAATAAACCACTAGAAAACAGGAAGTTTTGTTGTTGCTCCAGCGGTAGAGTGCTCACCGTGAGCTGAAGAGCACATGCACAGTGCCCATGCCCAGAGTTCAAACCCCATGACCAACATACAAACAAACAAACAAAGTATTGAGGTAGTAGTCTAAGATCATTCTTGAAATCTAGAGAGGCAATAGTGCCAATAAAACCATTTAAGATTCTGTTTTTATTTCATAAAGTCATAGCATCCTTTTCAAAAATCTGTGGACCATAAAACTAAGAAATTATTTTTGACAAATCTGTTACCTTCTTCTTTGTGTCTGTTCTTAAAGTAGAACTATGTTGTCTTCACTACTAAACATGGTAATACTATTCAAAGCTAGTATGAAGGCTCAAGCTACACCATTTTACAAGATTGCTCTGACTGACCTGTATTCCTTGAATTTACATACGAGATTATTGAGCAGGTGGACCAATATTCTACAGAGCTATCTAAATATATGATAGTCACTCATATTTTACAACTTGTGAAAATACAAACCCATGATATTATATATAGAAAATGTCTTTTGAGACTGCTCAATGCAACTAAAATTAGTTTAGGAATGAGTTAAGATTTAGATAACAATACAGCATAATAAAGCTGAATGATAACGACTTGAGATGTACTACAGAAGACAGTGAGAGGGGGAAGAATGGTGGACCACATAAGGAGCTGTATGTCACTGGTATCGTTTCAAAAAACAGAAAGACTTCAGAAAAGAGAAGGAGAAAAATAAAGTGTCCTGAATCTAGTTTCTTTTTAATCCACCTGATAGTTTGGACTGAAAGTCAGATAACATGGGAAAAAATAGAAAATAAAGCATTGTATAGATCTGTTACAATGTAAAGAAGTTGTAATAGGAATATTTAATTTCTAAAAAAATAAGAGAAAGAATAACAATAACAAGTGCTAACGTGGATAGAAGATGGATCACATTTTATCATATGTAATTTTGAAAAAACATACTAGGAATGTAAATTTAAAAGTCATAATTTAGAATTCAATTTGTATTATAACTAGATAGTATAGCTCAGTGGTAAAACATTGGCCTAACATATGTGAAGCAATTGTGTGATCTCCCAAGCATTAGAAAGTACACACAAAGCACACACACAAAAAACCCAAATAAACACACACACACACATTTGTTATTATCATATTAAACAGAGGAAATTATCACAAATAGTAAAAGTATTTTAATGTATGAAATCACAATATTGCTCATACTATTTAAAAGTTTAGTAGAAATAAAATAGTCACAAGATACTTGGATTCTCATAGATTAAGTAAATTGAAAATTCAGAAATAAAAGACATGAGAAATTTGCAAACAAGTTTTAAATAATAATCATTTTGAAATATGTGTCCTTTTATTTTGACAAAAGATTGATGTTGCTGGTGTTTTAACTCAAGATTTAGAATATGATAACCAGGTGCTCTATATCTTGCTAGGGATGACTATATCTCTAATCATTTCACTCTGGAAATTTTATGATAAGGTCTCATAGTTTCTCAGTCTCTCCTGAATTACAAACCCTATTTATACTTACCGTTGTAGTTAGAAAAATGGAAAGCACAAATCACTATGCCCAGCTCAAACATTTTTTTAAATTCAATTACAAATATTTCCAAATAATGACCAGGTAATAAAGCCTTTTTAAATAAAGTATGTGCTTCTTGAAAATACACTATTTGTTAAATGGGCAAATATGTTTAGAACTAAAGAAAATAAATTTATTTAAATTCACCAACCATATAAAATTTAAGAAAATAATTTTTAAATATTCACATGTTAAATATTTTGAAAGCAAACTAAATGTCTGAATAATTTACATGTGTTAAAATTATGCAAAACTAAATTAACTAATCATAAAACTCAGAAAAAAGAATTACCCTAAAGAAACAATAGAAAATAATTAAGTTAAAAATTTGAAATTTACAAAATAAAATAACGTGTATTCTTTAGTTGACTTAAGTAACTGTAAACCCTCTGTATATCAATTTTATAATAAAAATGCACGAAAAAAGAAAGAACAGTACCCATTGGTCAATAGCCACAGGAAAAACATCAGTAGTTTTTTTTTGTGTGTGCAAAAAAATCAGTGGAAGAGATAACAATGGTTCTTCCATAATAAATGTACTCAATACCTTACTTATGTAACTGTATCCCTTCTGTACATTACCTTTACAATAAAATTAAATTGAAATTAAAAATAAACTAAATAACATACCAATTAAGAATTCATAGGGATCATGGAAGGTGGCTCAGTGGTGGAGCCCTTGCCTTGCATGCTTGAGGCCCTGGGTTCGATTCCTCAGCAAACATAAACAGAAAAAAAGCTGGAAATGGTGCTGTGGCTCAAGTGGTCACGTCCTAGCCTTGAACTAGCCTTGAGGAACAGCGCCCAGGCCCAGAGCTCAGGTTCCAGGACAGGAACCCCCCCCCCCAAAAAAAAAAAACATAATTACTAGAAGCCATTGGTTAAAAACTTTTTATAAAACTGCCCTAAGTACCCAAGTAATATAATTTGATGATACTATCTAAATACTTCAACTTCAGCAGAGAAGCCAAAAGTTTAAAAACTGTTACAAAGTAAAGTAATAAATCAGAATATATTACTATTAATAATAATCATAAGATGAATTTATAGTGGTAGTCAAATTTGTAAGAAATGAGGCAATTTGCCATTCGTTTGCACTTAATAAGTGAGAAAGAATTTTCTAGATCTTTTTAAATATATAATAAGTTTAATGAAGAAACTATTCTGTTACATCATATGATAATCAGAAGAAGCTGATATTAGAACAAAGAGCAGATTGTACTGTTTTGGATGTTAATGTATATACTTATTTTGGTTGTGGGAAATTGTGTTCAAATTGGGGTATTTTTTTGGTTAGACTGGTGTCATATCAGTGGTTATTTTTAGGATAGAGTTTCCCTTTCCACAAGAATATGCACCTGATCTGTCTTTTTAGCCTTCCCATTATCAATGGCATACGAGTTGCACAACAACTTGTCTAGCTTCCTACCTTGAGTGGCTTGGATTCTGTAGTCCTTCCAATCTTAACCTGTAGATAGTGCAGGATGGTGGAAATGATCCCATGCACCCAGCTATAGATTGAGAAGAAAGTCCACTAAACTTCCTGTTCTCAAGCCTCCACAGTAGTTAAGAGTTCAGATGGGAGCCCCTGGTACCAAGCAGTAAGAGTATTTCTTAAAGCAACTAGACATATATATGACTTATGCATGTGAACACCTCAGGACAAGAATAAAAGAGCAGTGAAGCATAGAGGACAGGCCCAATTTTAACTAGCTACTTGGAGGCTGAATAAGCTTAGCTAGCTACTCTGGAGGCTGAGATATGAAGACCACTATTCAAAGCCAGTCCAATCATGAAAATAAATGCGATTATCTCCAAAAATCAGAAGTGGAACAATGGCTTAAGTGGTAAATCAATATCCTAGGTCACAGAAGCATAGAGATGATGAAAGAATGAGCACTTGCACACGCGCGTGCATGTATACATGTACATGTGTACACACACACACACACACAAACATAAGTATTGCAATGCGAAGTTCTTTTTCTTACCTTGCAGTACTCTATTTCCCTGTATTAGTTTACAAATTAACAAAATCAGCTAAGCACCTATTTACCTACAACTCATCATGTTTCTCTAAAGTCAACACTCTTTTTGGAAACATGATTTATTTGACCCAAATGTAAACTATTCAGGAGTTTGATTCTTCTCCCTCAATTCTGTAGAATTAGATGATTGTTTAGCTTCATCCTAGCAATATAATTTGAGAAACCCTACATCAAGCAACGTAATTCTTTCACTAGAAGGGAAGCCTCTTTCAAACAATTAATAATAGGTTTTCCTTCTTCTTGCTAGCATCTGTAGTTTTATTATCTTCATATATTTCATGATCTGTCCGTGTATGACAAAGACTGCTGAGAAAATGAAAAGACCCTTCGCAGCACTTATCATTTATATACCATTCATAGATATGAAGGTGTTTAAATATTACTCAAATTGCTTTGGAATAAATCATGTTCACATTGACTATCGTGAAAACTAAGGATTGGTTTCTCAGCATATTAGGTAAGAACTTGATTGAAAGAAACCAGAAAAGTGAGGAACAACTCAACATATACACTCAAATGAAACAAAACAACCCAAGAAAACAAATTAATTCAGTACTCTAAAACCTGCAGAAAATGACCTTACTTAAAAAAAAAAATCAGCTATGACAAACTTATGAAAATCTTGACTACATTTGAGTCTACTCTTGTGAGGATAGAGGTTAAAGCGCAGACTGGACAGAAAGATCTTTACACAATGATATGTACCTATTATTCTAAATTCCAGGAAGAATAACATAACGTGGACTAAGCCCAAGATCATACACAAGTATCTGAAAAATAATCAGGATAATTTAGGGCTGGAGACGTGACAAAGTGGTAAGAACACCCATTTAGGGGGCACAAGACACTCAATTCAAAATCTAATATTATGGGTATTAAAGTAAAAAGCTATGATTTTAAATAAGTGGTATAATTGTAAGATTTGAGTATTTGAGTGGAAAAATGCATGAGAGAGATAGAATATACCCATGGTACAATGCTTTCAATTTAAGTGAAAATGTTTTGTGGTACTTCAGACAAAATAGAGTTACCTCGCAAATGAGCATGGTTGTGCATTTGTGTGATGGAATTACTTTACTTACACAGGTGTAAATTAAATAGATTTTATTTGGGTAGATTGTGCTTCTTGAACTAAGAACCTGGATGATGTCCTTGAGATTTTTCTCTCAAAGCTACCACTCTGCTACTTTGAGCCACAGTTCCAATTCTGATTTTCTTTTGGTTGTTTGGTGATAAGAGGCTCCTGGACATTCCTTCCCAGGATGGCTTCAAACCATGATCATCAGATCTCAGCCTCCCAAGCAACCAGGATGCCAGGCAATAGCCACCGATATTTTTCATAATTTAGTAAATTGTACAGTTCTTGTAATTATTCATTATCATTATAACCTGTGTAATATGTGTGTGTTTGTATATATCAATGCATACAAATAGAAATACTTCAACATATTTTTGTATCTACAGTAGATTTATGAAATCATCCATTATAAAATAAAATGGAAACTAAAGTTAATAAGGAGCAAAACAAAGGAAATTATCACATGTCTTATTGGTGAATGGAATACGAATTGCGAAAATCACTTTGGGAAAACCATCTCTATGTTAACAAAATGGATAAGAGCTATTATTTCCAATCCATCTAATTGCCCATATTGTGCAACCTCACACATGAGTGTCAAAATCAAACCACACTTTTAGCCTTTGTTTTTAACTCACCTGTTACAAATTATGGGTTAGATGAAGTAATCAAATAAAGATTATAATAATATTATGTGAGGCTATGAATTAGAGCTGAAAATGATTTTAAATGTGATAATAGCTAATTAAATTGCATACTTCTTACTTTTACTCTGTCATGTACCTCATTCTCACATTAGGAAAATACATAGAAGGTTCTCACTAAATTATATGTACATTTATGATATAATGTATTGAAAGAATATGGGCACAGTGTGGTTTTAGGTTATTGAGACCTGTAGGGGGAAGTGTGTTTTTGAAGACTTGCAATACATTGGGATGAAGATGAAGGGAGGGATGTGCTTATTCTGGAAAACTGGCTAGAGGATTGTTCCCATAATGGTAGTGATGAATTCTTCCAAAAGGTTACAGTAAAATCACTTTCACAACCATGTTCACTGCTCCACTATTCATCATAGCAAAGTTACGAAAACAGCTCAGATGCCCTTTGGAGGAGTGATGGTTGGAGAAAGTGTGGCACATATACACAATTGGATTGCACCTATCCATTTTGAAGACTGTTACATTATTTGAAATGAAATGGATAGATCTACAAATATATTAATGAGCTAAGTCAGAGCCAGACAAACCAAGAACCCATGTCATGTCTCATATTTGGAAGCTAGAACTTTATACAGGTTTACACAAAAATATTAACCAAAGCATGCTATTTGCAGAGGAGTATTTCAAAAGTGTATTTTCTTATAAAATTGAACTTTTAATCCAACAAAATATATGTCAGGAAACTATCACTTGGAAGGTGTGAGGGGAAGTCAAAAGGAAGGAATAAAGAGATTTATGGAGGAAGAGAGTGAAAGTATATTATTCAATGCAGATAGTATGAAACTAGAAAAAATTAAAGTGGGGTGAGTTTTGAAAGGGTGTGGAAAAGTTATATAAAGATCCATTATACTTAAAAAAACTGATTTGTTGAATGGAAATTCCATTGTCCAAGTATTTAAGATTATAAGAATATAATTAAAAACATTGGAGACATCTGATCTTAAATTCTATTTCCATCTCTTTTAAAAAATGAAATTGTTTGCTCTATAAATTGATCAGAGGGATGAATTTCTTGGCTAGCTAGATCATTGCACATCTGTCTCTCTCTTCCTCTCTCCCCTTTCATGGTTCTCATCGGTAATATGATTGCTCCATAATTATCCTAATTTACTTTGCTTTTATATTTTTGGTTGCATCATTTCACTTTCTGCTCAGCCATTTCCCAAGTAATTTAAATGGAAAACATTATTTCCTATTTTCTCATTCCTAAAATAAGCTGCACATGAAGACACCACTGGTCCTCATTTTCAGTCTGTACCTTTGAATACGGAGGAAAACCTATCCTCTGCTCTCTATCAATTCCCTACTCTCCAGTTAGAATAATTTAGAATAGTAAAAATGAAAAAGAGAAAATAAATAATAGTGAAAAAAACAGATGCCAAAAATTCACCGGATATTTCTGACCAGTTCATCCAATGTGAACTATTGGGGAAATCCATGAACACCTCATACTCACTGGCACTCAAAGTCTCTGGCTAGGCAATTCTGATGAAGATGAGGAACAAGAAGAAAAAGTGAGAAATGGTGTCAATTGCAAGAGAAAAATGGAATAGGATCCAAGCAAATTTCTTTTTTGGTCTGCTGAAAATAATCGCCTTACTACAGTGCAGAGACTACTTTCCAAAAAGGCCACTCATGTGAATACTAGTGATGACGATGAGTACACCCCTCTTCATTGAGAAGCATTCAGTGGACACTTAGACATTGTCTATGAGTTGAGGGCTCAAGGTAGATATTCATGCAATAATTGTGAATGGTTGGACACCCCTGCACAGTACTTATACATGGAATAATAACAGAATGGCTTCTTTATTTCATCATGATGCAGCTACCAATGGCCAAACTAAAGGCCTCTTGACCCCCTTGCATCTTGCTGCTGGGAACAGAAATAGCAAAGTTATGCTAGATCTCCTTCTGTTGAAATATTATATCAAACCAGGTCTGAAGCACAACTTGGAAGAAACTGCATTTGATATTGCCAAAAGAATAAGTATGTATCACTACCTCTTTGAAGTTGTGGAAAGCTGTACAAATTGTTCTCCTAAGTCCTAATGGTTTGGGTAAATTTCTTAAATTTCAAAATTGCCAGTCCATCCTATGTGTCCATACAAAATATTATCACAATACAAAGCAACAGCAATATCTTACTTTAAAAATTCATGAATTCCATGGTATTCTTCCAAGTGAATTGCCTGACTTTGATGTCAATATACATTCAAGTTGTTTGTATACATCTATAATGATTTCTGTAGCGTTTGTGATTTTTTAATAAGAAATAATTTTAACTTATCTGTTGAAATGAGTAGTACAGAAACTAAAGATATTTCTGGTGCTTGCCTGAAAAAAGTATATTTTAAAATATTTAGTATTCTGTTTGTATAATATCCATAATCTAGTTAATTCTCTCCTAGATATAATACTTTTAATTCGATAGTGTTTTATAATATATATGTTCATTAATGTGTCCTTTCAGATTGCATTCCATATAGAAAAGGTTTAAGATTCCTTTAATTCCTAGTTCCTTATAGAATTTTATTTCTTTGGGATAAAATGAAAATTGTTATCTAATTTCAAAACTTTTATAAAGGTTATGCAATGTAAAGACCTTTATAAAAAGGTGAAGATTGAATGGTGTAAAACTACCTTTTATTCCTATGAATTACATGTATTATTACACTTGTATATTTGTAATCAACTGTTTTTCATTTCTTCACAAATTTTCATATCATCCTTGTGCAAGAGCCATGTTAATCTATGTATTATAATTTGGGTGGATTTGCTGCTGAAGAATGTAGTTTCCTGTAAATTTAAGTAATTAATGATGCAATCTTAAGACAGGCATATATCCTTGGTTGCCTATTTGTAACAAGGAAACCTTATTGTTTCCTAAATTGCTATTCATCTTATTACTGTAAAATTCTGTTTATGGTGGAAAAAACTTATATTGATAGGTCCAACTGTATCCATATTTAAAAAAAAATTTCTCCTTCCCCTCCACAAATTATACCAACATCAAATACAGTGAAAACAGGGGTTATACCATGTGGGAGGGACATACAACGTAACAAAGAAATCATCTTATAAATAAGTTAGAAATAATTACAGGAAAAAAATTTGAATTCTTATTTTGGGGTTCATTTCACCTAACATCAACTTATCTAACAATTTCTGCGTGTCTCAGACATACACTAATAATTGCTAATAAGGGAAACCATGGGACCTATGTTACTTTGGGCCTGGCTTACTTCACTTAATATCATTTTTTCCAAGTTTTCCATTTCCTAACAAATGGGGCAATATCATTCTTTCAGATAGAGACATAGAATTCCATTGTGTATATATACCACATTTTCTTGATCCATTCATCTACTGAGGGGCATCTGGGTTGGTTCCATATCTTAGCTATGGTAATGCTGCAATAAATATATTTGTGCTGGTAGCTTTTTTATGGTCTAGTTCGTGATCATTTGGGTAAATGCCCAAAAGTGTGATTGCTGGATCATAGGGAAGCTCTATGTGAAGTCTTTGGAGGAACCTCCATACTACTTTCCAAAGTGGTTGAAAAAGATTACACTCCCATTAACCATGCGTTAAGGTTCCCTTTTGTCCACATCCCCTCCAGCATCTGTTCTTATTAGAGTTCTTGATTATAGCCATTCTAACTTGGGTGAGGTGATATATCAATGTTGATTGATTTGCATTTCTTTTATGGCTAGGGACGTTGAGCATTTCTGCATGCGTTTATTGGTCATCCTCCTTTCCTCTTCAGAGAAGTTTCTCTTTAAGTCTTTCGCCCACTTATTTATTGGGCAGTATTTTCTTTGAGTATTTGTGTTGGGGGATTTAATTTTTTGATTTCCAGGTCTGTTTTAGGTACGAAACCCTTGTCGGTTGTATGGCAAGAGAAGATCATCTCCGATTCCGTGGGCTTTCTATTGATCTTGCTAGTTATGTCCTTTGCCATGCAGAAGCTCTGCAATTGCATGCAATCCCATTTGTCCAACCTTTCTTTCATTTGTTTTGCTTCTGGGTTTCTTTTCAGAAAATTTCAGCCTTTGTCAAGGAGACCTAGGCTTTCTACGATTCCATCCTGTAATGTTTAAAGAATATTTGCTTTCACTCCGAGGTCTTTGATCCATTTGGAGTTGATTCTGGTACAGGGTGATATATAAGGATCTAGCCTTAATTTTCTACAAGTGATTAACCAATTTTGCTAGTACCATTTACTGATCAGCCTGTCTTTCTTCGATTTTATCTTTTTAGATCCTTTATCAAATATTAGATGATTATGGGTCTGTAGGTTCATTTCTGGGTTTTCAATTCTAGTGCATTGTTCCTGAGGTCTTTTCTTGTGCCAGTACAAAAGTGTTTAAATTACTATGGCTTTGTAGTAGAGTTTGAAATTTGGTATTGATATTCCTCCAACACTGTTCTTTCTGTTAAGGATCGCTTTTTGCAATTAGGGGTCTTTTGTTGTTCCATATGAATTTTTGGGTTGCCTCTTCTATTTCCTTGAAGAAGGGGGTTGGAATATTGATAAGTATGGCATTGAACTTGTAGATAGCCTTGGGAAATATTGCTATTTCACAATGTTCATCCTTCCTATCGAGGAGCATGGGAGGTTTTGCCACTTTCTAAGTTCTGTTTTGATTTCCTTTTTCAGATTTTTAAAGTTTTCATAATAGAAGTCATTCACTTCTTTGGTTAAGTTAATTCCTAGGTATTTTATTTTTGTGGGGCTATTACAAATGGAAAACATTTCTTGATTTGAGCCACGCTTTTCTCATTGTTGGCATATAGGAAAGCCATTGATTTTTGGTAGTTAATTTCATACCCTGCTATTTTGCCCAAGTTTTGAATTAGCTTGAGTAATTTGGGAGTGGAGTCCGTGGGATTCCTTAAGTACAAGATTATGTCATCTGCAAAGAGGGAGAATTTTACTTCTTCTTTCCCTATTTGCATCCCTTTTATTTTGGCATCTTGTCTTATTTCTGTAGCTAGGTATTCTAATACTAAATTGAAGAGAAGTTGAGAGTGGACATCCTTGTCTCATTCCTGTGTTAAGAGGAAATGGCTTTAGTTTTTCACCATTAATTATAATTCTGGCTGTAGGTTTTCCATATACAGCTTTTATTGTATTGAGGAATGTTCCATAGATTCCTAATTTTTCCAGAACCTTTACCATAAAGGGGTTTTCGATCTGGTCCAATGCTTTTTCTGCAGCTGTTGAGATAACCATGTGGTTTTAATCCTTGCTCTTGTTGATGTGATAAATTATATTAATTGATTTGTGTATATTGAACCAGTTTTGCATCCCTGAAATGAATCTTGTAGATTGTGGTGTATGATTTTTTGGATGAATTGTTGAATTTGATTGGCCAAACTTTTGTTGAAAATTTTGTATCAATGTTCATCAAAGAAATGGGTCTATAGTTCTCTTTCTTTGATGATTCCCTGCCTGGATTTGGAATGAAGGTTATGATGGCTTCATAGAATGAGTTTTGTAGTTACCTTTCTCTTTCAATTTCATTAAAGAGTTGGAGGAGTATTGGTGTGAGCTCTGTTTTGAAGGTCTTGTACAATTCCGCTGTAAAATCCATCTGGTCCTGGGATTTTCTTAGATGGGAGGTCTCTTATCGCTGTGTCTAATTCAACGCTTGATATGGGCCCCTTAAGATGCTTTAACTCATCTTGTTTTAGTATTTGCATGTTGATAATTGCTAGCAAAAGGTCCATTTTTGCCAAGTTTTCAAACTTATTAGCATAAAGGTTTGAAAATATTCCCTTAAAATGTTCAGAATCTTGGTTGTTTCCGTGGTGATGTTTCCATTCTCATCTCTGAGTTTATTTATTTGGGTGTGTTCCTTCTTTTTCTGATAAGACTTTCTAAGGGTCTGTCAATTTTGTTAAATTTTTCAAAGAACAAACTCTTTGTTTTGTTGATTCTTTCTGTTTTTTGTTTATTCTAATTCGTTTAACTCTGATTTAATGTTAATTATTTCTTTCTATCTATTGAATTGGAGTTTATCTTGCTGCTCTTTGTCAAGGTGGTTCAGATGTCTCATTAATGATATCTCTAATTTGTTGGTGTAGGAACTCAGAGCTATAAACTTGCCTCTGAGTACTGCCTTTGCAGTGTCCCAGAGGAGCTGGTAATTTGTGTGTTCATTTTTGTTGAATATCATGGACATTTGAATTTCCTTTATAATCTCTTCCATGATCCCCTGTTTATTCAACAGTGTGTTGTTCAGCCTCCATGTGTTAAAAGACTTTTTTGGTGGCTTTTGGTGTTGAGTTCTAATTTTATTCCCTTGTGGTCTGACAGAATGCAAGGTGTAACTTCAGTGTTTCTGAATTTGGACAAGTTTGCTTTGTGAACTAAAGTGTGATCTCTTTTGGAAAATGTACCATGTGCTGCAGAGTAAAACGTGTATTTTGATGCTACTGGGTGAAATATTCATTCAGTAGATGTCTGTTAAATCTAGTTGATCTATGCAGTTGTTTAGATTTGTGGTTTCTCTGTTGATTTTTTTGCCGATTTGGTCTATATAGTGGGGATAGCGGTGTGTTAAAATTCTCAACAATTAATGCCTTTGGATCTATGTGAGATCTGAGGGAAAATAGTTTTTCTTGGATATATTTGGGTGCTCCATTGTTTGGCAATTCCATATTTAGAATTGTAATATCCTCCTGAAGTAGAGAACCCATAAGTCGTATGTAGCCACCTTCTTTAACTCTTTACACTAATTTTAATTTGAAGCATGTTTTATCTGATATTATTATTGCAACTCCTTCCTGTTTATGGCAGCCATTTGCTTGGTAGATTTTATTCTAGCCTTTCATTATCAAAATGTGTTTGTTTTTATGAGCAAGGTATGACTCTTAAAGGCAAGAGATAGAATTATCTTGCTTTTTAATCCAACTAGACAGACTATTTTGCTAAACTGGAGCTTTAAGTCCATTAATGTTGAGAGGTAGGACTGAGAGGTGTTTGGTAGCTTCTGCCATGCTATCCACCTCCGTGGGGGCTGTGGAAACTTGGTTCTTCCTATGGTTCTTGGATTCTTAGTTTGGGTGTGGTTTCTTAGCCATTATTGTGGTCTTGTTGGTTTTCTGTGTGTAGGCCATCTTTAAGTATTTTTTGTAGGGCTGGTTTGGTAGAGATATGTTTTTCTTTGCTATGGAAGGTTTTCATTTGACCTTCGGTTATGAAGGAGATTTTAGCTGGGTACAGTATTATTGGTTGAAAATTGTTTGTCTTTAGGGCATGGCATACAGCCTTCCAGGCTCTTCTTGCTTTAATTATCTCTGCTGAAAAATATGAGATGATTCTAATTGGTTTTCCTTTATAGGTGATTGATCTTTTCTGCTTGACATCTTTTAGGAAGTTATTCTTGGTCTGAATTAATCCTGTGTGGATTATAATGTGACAATGAGAAGTGCTGTTCTGGTCTGGTGTATTTGGGGTTCTACAACCATCTTGTATCTGAATAGGCCTATCTTTTTGTATGTTTGGGAAGTTCTCTGCTAGGATCCTGTTAAACAAATTTCCTAGACAATTAACTTCTGTCTTTAGGTGCTCCTCTGCACCAATTGTCCTCAGAGAAGGCCTTCTGATTGTCTATTCCAAATGTTGAATAGATCTATCATGTTTCTTCGATTTGTCTTGGATACTTGTATGTTCTTTTTAATACCTAGGCTCTCTTCAATCCCTGAGATTCAATCTACTGCATGGCCTAACCTACTGTTAAGTCTTTCTACTTGGTTTTTTATTTCTTTTCCTTTTAATTGGTCACCTTTGTAGGCTTCAGATTCTTTGTTGGAACTTTGTTTTAGATCTTGTGTAAGCTTCTTTACTTCCTTAATTTGGTGTTCTGAAATCACTTAGTTGATTGGTTATGGTTTACTTGGACTCCCATTCCTGCTGTCGGGCTCCATTCAGCATTCCCTTTGTGGTCTCTGAATTCTTTCAGATATCTGTTTATGGATTCCATGAATGCCTCTATTGATCTTTGTCTATTCTCATACTGCTGTTACAATTCCTGTGTTACTCTTTGGTTAGCTTCCTCACGTTCATGCAATTCCTGTAGTTCTCTTTGTCTTTTCTCAGCCTGCTCACGCAATTCCTGTCTCTCTTCGTCTGTTCTCTGCCTGCTCACACAATTCCTTTCTTTCTCTTTGACTGTTCTCAGCCTGCTCACGCAATTCCTTTATTTCTCTTTGTTCTCAACCTGTTCACGCAATTACTGTATCAATCTTTGAGTAGTTTCCTCACAGTCACTAGATTCCTGTTGTTTGGTTTGCCTCCTCTCTCTCCCTATCACGTTCAAACTGAGTCCTTTGCAAGCTTTCAGTCTTTTCATTCACCACGTTGACCAGTAGTGTTTTTAGTTCTTTGCGGGAACTCTCCTCTGGATTATTCATTAACTGTTCTGTCACTGGATTATCATGAATGAGAGTTCAGATACCCACACTTGCCATTTTTCTCCTGTTTTCCGGCTTGTTCTGCACACTTGATATGAAAGTGAGACCAATTTTTTTCTAAAACACTATTGTAAGGCAAGCATCAACCAAAGTCCTGTAGTTGCACAGTCAAAATGGCTGTAGATACAACCTAGTTCAACAGATACAATCTATTCAACATCAAACAACTATGCATTAATGGACTAAGAACAGCAAAGACGAATTTTTCAAATCAGAAATATTATGTTTACGGAGAAATGTGGGGAAAAATAGGATTAGAAGCATGTGGAGAGGTTAAAGTAAATTTAACCAAGTCCTAATCTCAGAGAGGGAAAGGGATTGGACAGAATGACAGGAGAGAAATTAAAAAGAAGAAAATCAAAAAAGAAAAATTTAAATTTAAAAAGTGAAACACTTAAAAATTATGTGACTTTAAAAAGTGATATTGAGAGAAGAAAAGGATAGGATGACAGGAGTGTTATGATAGAAAGGAGACATGAAAAACTAAAAAATAAAAATTCTTAGAAGTATTTACTTGAAAATTATATGTTATAAAGATATAATACTTCTATTAAAATGTTAAGCCTGTTTCTTGGTGTTTAGCCCCGAGGAAGGGCACCTGCCCAACGTGTGCAAGGCCCTGGGTTCGGTGCTCAGCCCTGGGGGAAAAAAAAGACCAAAAAAATGTTAAGCCTAAAAGTTTGTGAATTAAGTAATACATTTCTGGATTAATCATGTACACAATAGGGGATAAGTTCTAATAAACCATGATGGATATTTATCTGGGGATGAGTCAAAACAGCAGTTAAGTCACGCAAAAAAAAAGAAAGACAAAAAAATAAAAAAAAATTTAAAAAGGACCAAAGGTCAATAGCGATTTTTTAAAAAAGCAAACACACACACACACACACACACACACAGACACACACACACACAACCCTAAAATAAAAATTAGGAGAAGAAGAAAAAACAGAAAACAATTAAAAAATTTAAAAATATGGTACCAAAAAGAGTTCTTTAATTTTTTTGGGGGGGAGGGGTGAGGAATGGGAAGATCCTGTGTCTCCCCTTTGTCTGTAACCAGTCTCTTCGTGGAGTGTCTGGTCTGTTTGTGGTGTTTGGTTTTCCTGTGGCTTGATTGATTTCTTACATCAGTTTGTTTGAGCAGTCAATAAAATGCTCTGCTTTATCTAGGATTTTGTGATCCTCCTTCAGGCTAGTTCAGTGGGAGGGAGATCTGCTTTGAGTATCACAAAAGAGAAAGATGGCTGTTTCCTCTAGTTTGGAGATGCTGTGATGAGGCTAAGTTCTGTTTAGGGTTGAGGCATTTCAGCAAACAGTATCTTTTCCCTGAGGGGCTAGCTCCTGAGACACTCCCAGAGCCCAGCCTGGATCCATTCTCAAGGTGTATGTTTACTGAATTTCAATTGATTGTCTAGGCTGCTGTAGGTAGGGGCAGCCTCTGGTTCTGTTAACCCACTGAAGATAGTCACTCCTCTGGGGGGGCAGAACTCTCTCTGCTTGGGCTAGGTGACTTTCTCCTGAGTGGATCTGAGCCTGGAAGGTCAGGTCAGATTCCTGTGACCTGCTAAATGACTCTTTTGTTTTCTTCCAAGACCTGAGTTGGAGCTAGTTGCTTGGCCTGGCCATTCTCCGTATCAAAGGTGATGTCTGGTGGGGCCGGGGGAGGGGCAGCCTTCCCTCCTCTGCTCCATGAGAAGGAGTGAGGGTGTCAGGATTCTACTCAGACAGGAGTCTTTGTTCCTGGGTATCACTGGTCTATGATCTTCAGGATGAATTTATCTGTTCCTTGTCAGTTCTTGTTAAGTAGAATCCTCTCACCCACTGCATATGCCGCTTTTGTCCTGGACTCTCTGTTGTAGATATGGTGGCTATGGGTGCCGTAGCTGCTGCCACAACCGCGGCTACTGTCAAGTGCTCAGACCTGTCTTCTTGCCTGGATCTTCCCTCTCTAGCCAAACAATGTGTACAGTGATGGCACACTTGGTGTGATTATCTAGGCTAGTACTGTTCACTGGAACACTAAAGCTGCTTTGTATGTGAGAGTTTGTTTAGCCTCCAGGTTCTCCTCTACCATCTTCCTCCAACCTCCATGAACCTCTTTATATTTTATGTTGATTGGTTATTATACAACAATTACTTTTAAATGTACATGTCGTATCTAAAGATAGCCATATGAATATTCTCATGCAGCTCTTATTTATCTGTTATGTACTTTCAGTAGTATGATATTTCTCTCTCTCTTATACTCTCTCTCATTTCCTCACTTTCTCTTTCATGCTTCATGTCTGCTACTTAGAATTTCTCCTGGTCTACTATTATCCTTCAGGATCCACTGGTTTGTGGGAACATGATAAAGACAATCAGTTACCCTTGACTTATTTAAGAGTTACAACAGTGATATGATGTTATTTGCCATTCTAAATGGTAAAACAACAGATCTAGGAATTCCTTTTCACTTTTATTACTATTATAAATTTTATCTCTCTAAGAATCATTGGGATGGATAAGATAATTTTAACCTGTGACCTAAAAGTACTTTTTCTTTTACAAACAACCTTTTGCTTTGAGTATCAGTGAGTAACTACATGTAATGAAACAAAGCTATCCTATGGAAAGTAGACTGAAGTTGTTCACAGGGATGAAAAACAAGATAATGGGGAAGTGAGTACAAAGGATACCCATCATAGAGCACAGATCCTCAGAGTAGTTTACCATGTACACTTTGTGAGAATGACAATGTGTTAGGAACTATAGATCAAATCAGTGAACACTTGATATATATGCAAATATATTTATATATGTTTATATATGCATATATGTATGTGCCCTTATATATGTACACATGTATGTTATCATACTCACAAATACACACATGCATATACCCATGTATAAATGCACACATGGAGAAAGACACATAGTTACAGTCAACACAAGTTTCACTAGTTGTTGAATATGCCTTAGATGGAATGCTTGGAACCAAATATATTGAAAACGTATTTGTCTCTAAGAGTTCTTTTACCACTCCTCTTACCTCTTAAAACTGGTACGTTTTAAGACATGAGATTCGACTTGCAAAATGCAGTACAAGTGATAGCAAGTCATTCGGAAATCTCAGTAATCAAGGTCATATGGTGTCTCCCTGCTCCCCACGGAATGCTTGCTCTTGTAGACACTCTCAACAACCAAAGTAGCAGGAGAATATCCTATCAGTGTATATACTATCAGAGGGGGTTGGAGGGAGGATTTGGGTGATGTGAGAGGAAGGGATGGTAGGGGAAAAAACAAAGGATTGGGTAACAATGCTCAATAAGAAATGTACTCATTACCTTCCTTATGTAACTGTAACCCCTGTGTACAGTGTCTTTACAATAAAAATATATATTAAAAAGATACAAGGAAAACTTCTGTACTCATGGGAAGTTGTATTTATCACTCAATATCAGTAAGGTATTGGTTTTAGGACCACAGGCATATTAAAATTTTGGATCCTCAAACATTTTACTTGAACACAGTACATTATTTACATTAGAATGTGTCCACAACCTAGTTCAGTGTAATCGCTATGAAACGTTTTACTACATTTTATGTTTGAAATGGAAAATAAAATTATTTGCACTATCAACAGAAACAATTTTTTTTCAACTTTTTTTTGTCTTTTTGTCTGCATTTTGTGGATGGAATTGGGAGAGCAGTTTTGAAAAGCTCAAATTTCATCACCAAGAGCTGTCTGCAAAATGTAAAAGGATCTAATATAGCGTCTTGAATAATATGGAACTCCAAGGAGAAGTACTTGAATTGAGACATTATCAGAAACTAACCACCCAAGGAATTTTTAGAAGCGCAGCTGCTAGATTCTAATGGAAAGCTTTCATAACACTTTCTGAAACACAAGTCAGAACCTCATTGAAGTGTAGATGGTTTTGCCTCACCTTTCTGTCAAGCTCAGTCATTACCAATCAACATACAGCTAATATTGAATAATCCTCTAATAACAAAATGTTGATGGAATGTCCATCCAGTTTAGGTTAAGAGCGTTAACCTAGTAATGAACTAGATGGTAAGTAAATCTGAAACTGTTATAGGCTACAGAGGGTCAAGAAAAGGTAGGATCAATGGATACTACAGTATTTTTCCTGATAAGAGAATTTGATTGGTAATGACTGATTCATGTTAGGGAACAAGATAACTTCAGAGGAAGAGTCAGAAAATTTGTGGGAATCAGGGCCATCTGTAACTCATTTCCAGAGTGCAAACTGATTAAAACTAGAGTATTTTTCTTTAGCATTAGAATTGGACTATCATTAGGGTGAAAGTTATGTTTCAGTTGCAGCTGTAGTTAGTGTTAGCATTAGGGCAATGGAAAGTTTAGGGTCAAACTCGAACTATCTTTGAATAACAAGTCATGTTAGAATTAGGATGAATGTGAAATAGGAAACTGCTAATTATATTAAGATTAGGATATGGTTAGTGTGAGAGTTAGCCTCAATATTCCAGTTAAGGTTAGAGTTACAAAATTAGCAAGATAATGAGTAAAACTACAAATTATTTTTAGAGAGGTGAGTTGAATCAAAGTTAGGATGAATAAATCTAATATATTTTTATGGCTTTTAGAATCCAAAGGCTATTAATTCTATGGTTAGGGTTACTGTTCTAGTTCAGGTTAGACTTAGGCTTAGGTAAGGGTAAGCTATAAGGTAAAACTGAGATTTCTGCTAACATTTTCAAGTAAAATAAGTGTGAAATTCAACAAAAATTACAAAGTTTTCCTAATTTTACTATTCAGGGTTCAATAGGGTTGAATTTAGAGTTAGGTTTCTAGTAAGGTTTAGATATATAGTTAGGGTTAGGAACTAGAGTAAAATTTAAGTAAACCTGCAACTTCTTTTTGGAGATAGAGGAGTTCAGTAAAAGTTAAGATCGTGGAAACTATGATAGCTTTCATGATATGAAGACTTGAGGTTAATATTTATAATAGGGTACGATTTCAGAGTCCAAGTCAGGGAATCTGTAGGATTTGGAGAAAAGGGCAAATAAATCATTTCAAAGACCATGAGTATCTGTTAGGATATATTTTCCATTAATTTTAGGATTGGGTTACTATTATCATCAAGGTTATTCTTAGGGTTCTGACCAGGATTAGAGTTAAGATTATGGAAATGGAAGGTTGAGAACTTGAGTGACTTACTTCCTTTGTGTCTGTATATGCACTATTCTAAGGCTTGGACTCAAGGCTTGGGTTCTATCCATGAACATTTTGCTGTAGGCTAGCATTCTACCACTTGAGCCATGATTCCACTTCCAGATTTCTTTGGCAGTGAATTGGAGATGAGAGTCTCACAGATTTTCCTATCCAAGCTGACATTGAATTAAGATCCCAAGATCTCTGCCTTCTGATTAATGATAGGATTAAACTCATGAGCTACCAGTGCCATGGAAAATACCTGACTTTTACTGTTTTTACTTTTGTTCAAGATCAACATTGAATTCAATATTTGATAGCATTGTTCACTAGGTAACAAACTGCCACTTGAGCCATATCTCCAAAAATGATTATCTTAAATAGCTGGAAATCATTAAATTTTCTTCAGTTGATATGAATCATTAGTGCTGTTCTAAAACTTATCCTAAACATTTATAGACCCTAGAGGTGATCTGAGCAGATTCTCATGGTTTGCTTCTAATTGCATAATATTTTAAGAATATGATTTTTTAATTATTATTTTAAGTAGCAAAGGAGTTATTAAACAAAGCAGTTTCTGCGTACAATATACCTAGATCAACACCAACCATTTCAACATTCGCATCTTTCCTCTATGCACCTCTTCCTTCACTCTTCTTAATATTGTAGGATATTTACTGGATTACTCTCTGCACTTCCCCCCTTTTCTCCTGGTCATTCTTGTACTTTTCCCCCTTCACCCCTGTTTTGACTAGCCACTTACATATGATGCAGCAACTCTAATCCTAGGCATTTACCTGAAAGATTACAAACCAGGATATAGTAACTATTTCAGCACAACAATGCTTACTGAATCAGCCCAGATACCCCTCAAGAGAGAAATGATTCAAGAAAATGTAATGCACACACACACACACACACACACACACACACAGACACACAGACACACAGACACACACACACACACACACACACACACACACACACACACAAAGGAAATCCTACTTACCCTTCAGAAAGAGTATTGTACCCTTTGTATCTCTCATTTCTCATTTCTTCTGCCTGGTATCCAATTGTTATCGTAATGTCCCTGTACTGCATTAAGTGACACATGCAAAGTGATGTAAAAGATTTTCAGAGATTTGGCTAGCCATAGATTCCTAAATATGAGTACTATGCTCATTCTCTTTGTTTATTCATGCCTTTGAGTAGTGATTGCACAGTTTCATTTGTACCATTTGCTACACAGAAAAGAGATGAACGCACATTCATGGATATACATACATACATGGATATATCCAGGCATATGGGTATATATTAAATACTTGAATTCATTTTATGTTTTTGAGAATTACTGAGCTAACAAAAATCACATGCATTTTACTTCCTAGTCAATTCTTTCAAAGCCTAAGTAACTTTGTCTCCTTTGAATACATAATTTTAAAGAGAATATCACCATCTCTAATCTTTCAGTGGCCTTGAAATTAGATGTTCCAATGGGAAAATGTTATTTAGCCAGTCCCAAATTGTGCCTTTTCCAAGTTATCAGATATTCAATCTATCACATGTCCAAATAATAGAGAATGGGAACAGGTCTATATTGAGCACTCGCAGTAGACAGCTCTCTGGACTTTCTCAGGAAGAGCTTTCTACCATTGTGGGATGGATAAGGCTGGATAATATACAAACAGACATCATAGATTGAAAGTACAGATGTCCCTCAGTAGATGAATGGATCTAGAAAATGTGGTTTATATACACAATGGAATTCTATGCCTCCATAAGAAAGAATGACATTGCCCCATTTGTTAGAAAATGGAAAAACTTGGAAAAAATTATATTGAGTGAAGTACACCAGGCCCAAAGAAACATAGGTCCCATGGTTTCCCTTATTTGCAATATCTAGTATATGTATGAGTCAAGTGGAAAAGGTCAGATAATGTGATGTTAGGAAAATGAACCCTTAGATATGTATTTTAATGTTATTTTCTTTCATGAATGTGTTTCTAACGCATTTATAAGATTATCTCTTTATTGCTTTGTATGTCCCTCCCCCACAGTATGACCCCTGCTTTCACTATATTTGATGTCAGTATAACTTGTGGAAGAGATGGGGAAAAACCCGTGGTTTAAGGATACAGGTGGACCTGTTGCAACAATGAGAAGTACAAGTTGTCATGTCCAAAACGAGCTTTACAAGGTCGGTGCGGGGGGGGGGGGGCGGGGGGGAAGGAGGGGAAGGAGAAGGATTGGGATTGGGGGGGAGGCGGGAGGCTGGGAAGGGATGTGAAGGGTAAACAAAGGAGGAGGCTGCAATGCTTGGCAAGAAATGTACACATTATCCTGCCCATGTAATTGTAACCCCTCTGTACAGTATGTTCACAAATAAAATTAAATTAAATTAAAAAAAAGAAAGTATTGTGCTAAGTTGACACCTGAGATATTGGATGTTTTAACTGCATAGTATTGGTTTTCATGAATCAGTTAATCAAATTCTTTACACCATATGATGTTACTAGACTGTGGAATGCATGTTTATTGCATTTACTTTGTATAACATATTTTGAAATTTGGTATAAAACGTTCACCATTTTTTTAATATGGATTACTCCTAGTTGTCAAGAGTGAGGAAATGCCCTGGAACTTTGTAATTTGAAGTCTTATGTTGCCATGTGTCATATCCTATTTTCCTTTTACAGAGTTGGTAAAAAATTATATGTAATTTAATTTATTTTATTTTATTTTGGGTCCGGTCGTGGGACCTGAACTCTTGGCCTAGGTACTGTCCCTCAGCTCTTCAGGTCAAGGCTGGCACTCTACCACATGAGCCATAGCGCCACTTCTGGCTTTTTTTCTGCTTGTGTGGTGCTGAGGAATCGAACCCAGGGCCTTAAGCATGCAAGGCGAGCGCTCTACCACTGAGCCAACTTCCCAGCCCTGTGATTTATTTTTATTTGTATTTATTATCTATTACAGAATTTGAACTCAGAGACTGGGCACTGCTCCTGAGGTCTTTTGCTCAAGGTTAGCTCTCTACAACTTCGAGCCACAGTGTCAATTTTAGTTTTCAGTGATTAATTGGTGATAGGTGTCCCAAGGGGTCTTTTCTCAACCTGGCTTTGAACTGTGATCCTCATATACCAGCCTCCAGATTAACCAATATCACAGGCATGAGCTACCTCCACCCGGTTATACGTAATTTAAACTGTAGTTTTCTGAAATCTTTCATCCTACACTGAATATTTTTTCTTACGAGCTTTCTAATAAATATGTAATCTATTCAATTTTGAAAAGTACTGTGTACCTCACACTTATTCGTGGCATTTCTGAAATTGAAGTTTCTCTGTTTGTCAGGGTGGATATTTTTGCCTGTAACAAGTACTATTGTTGAACACATAACATCTGGCTACTTACAGAACAAAGGATGTGAAGCTAGAGTAGCCAGATAAAGAACTTCCAGGACAATTCAATGGCAACTCATGTACTCTCTCTGTAGGTGAATAGGCAGCATAGAAAAGAAATTCTTATATTTGAAAGTGATTGACTGTGTGTGCACATAGGTGTTCACTTATTTATCTGTTATTATAGTTGTAGATATATTCACTAATATAAAACAATATTTCATATATATATATATGCAATAACAGTTTCCAAAATCCAGGGAACCACCTCTATGGGCATCGCTTTCCTATGTTGCTCTCTGGGTAATAAGAATGAAATGTGGAATTGTCCTGTTGTAGAGAAATTACTCAGAGATTCAAACTTTTTTCTTTTAATATGTTGCTTGTTCCTAACTCTAAGATTAGGAAGTCTGTTAAGATATATGTTATATTATAATAAATTTAATATATTATATATAATGTATAATTATTATAAATTATATTTCATATAAAACCTGAGAATATTATATATTTATAAGGAAAAATACGACAAACGTATCAGTCCATGCTTTCCTAGCCATGATTAGCTTCAGTACAGTTAAGCACATTACATCTCAACAGGAAAATTCTACTGAAGTTCTGATCCCCTTGAGCTAGATAAGGAGAAATCCTGTAAAAGAATCCTCTCCTCAATTATGAGAAAAGATATGTTTTGAAGTTTAGTTTAGTTCAGTTTTTTTATTTTTTGGCCAGTCATGTGACCTGAACTCTGGGCCTGGGCCCTGTCCCTCAACTCTTCAGCTCAAGGTTAGTGCTCTATCACTTGAGCCATAGCGCCACTTCTGGCTTTTTCAGCTTATGTGGTGCTGAGAAATCGAACCCAAGGCCTCATGCATACCAGACAAGCATTCTACCACCGAGACACTAATCCAGCCCAAGTTTGCAAGTTTTTGAGAAGAGGAATTTGGCATTTGCTTTACATCCTTGATTAGTCATGAATAGATATTATTTGGCTCCAAATTTTGTCTCCTTATAGGTTCCCTAAACAGTTACACATCAGCCTCATTCCATCACATATCGTTAAGTCCTTCTTTTATTTCTTTTTATCATTATTGTTTTGTTGTCATTGTATTGCTGATCCTGAAGCTTGAACTCATGGCCTAGGCACTGTCCCTGAGCTTATTGCTAGTGTTCTACCACTTGAGCCGTGCACCACTTCTGGCTTTTTCTGTCTGGACATGCTTTGAATCATAATATTCAGATCTCAGCCTCCAGGGTAGCTAGGATTACAGGTGTGAGCCACCAGTGCCAAGCAAGTCCCTCTCTTTTAGATATTATTCTAAAAGCCTCCAATGCAAGGTCACTCCTAAGATAGTAAATGGAACTATGCCAATAGTTCCTTTAATTGTTCTCGCTGTGGTGTTTCTTTTACAAATTATATTGAAACTACTTCACTGTTCTCTTCCTAATCCATGATTCTAGATGTTTTATTAATAATTAATTAAATTTAGCGACTATAAACCCTAAATCTCTCAATTATTAATTTCATTTAATTCTTTCAATATGATTATTTTTCAATACAAATATGAACTTATACTCACCTTCTTGAATCTACCCCTTGGCATGAGCTGTGCCTGGGCCTATTCTACCTCAAATGCAAGAGGTTGGCAAAAGAATACCCTACAGCATTCCTGCCTAAGAGTGAGGACAAGTAGTTGCGTGCCTAAAAGAACCAATGCATTCCTGACATGGGAAGGGGTGGGAGAGACAAGAGCCTAGAGAGCAAACTGGCAGTCACAACATTTAACAACTTCTCCATTGGGGACACTGATCTCCTGCAAAGTGGCAGTGATATAACTCACCTAGTGAATTTTCATATATGAAGGAAGTTGTCATGTCTCACTACACAACTCACTTGTCAAAGAGTGGATCATTCTTTTGTGTCCTCCTTAGGCCCAGTCTCATTTTATCTCCATCTTAGACTTTGCCCAGACTCTATTCCTACCAGAAGGTCCCTGATGAGGAGGAATGTGTGATCTCTTGGCTTTTGATTAGCCCTATGGGAACTGAGGCCACTTTTAATTTTGTTCCTGTTCATTCTGACAAGGCTGTGGTGGGTGGTGGGAAAGCTCATTCTCTGAATTGTGCCCTATTACCAAATCTCTTCAGAGAAAGTCAAGGAATGACAAATTCTGCCTGAGGGAGTGAGTTTCTCCATTTCCAAAGAGGTCAATTAATATCTGATTATGAGGCCCACGTGGTGGTCCTTCCCCAGATCCTCCAAACAGGAGTGGATGTTACCTCAGACACCAACCCATCCTCATAATTCTTCAGCTCATTCTCATGAAAATAAAGGTCACAGGAGTTGAGTTGAGAAACAAGGAGAATTGAGAGTAGCAGAAGAATCATTGGCATGGGGAGGAATTAGAAACACTGTGTGAAAAAAAAGGCTCAGAAAATCTAGGAACACTCACATCATTTGGGAATCACATCAGAGGATTCGGGAATAAAATTAATGAATTACTACCTAAATTAGTAACTCCACTGTTCTGACTACATTACAAGTGTTCTCTCAAAAGGTAGCTGTACTAATTTGATGAGGAAAAAGGAGCACATTGTTTCCTCACAAAGTTCTACTAAGTATCTTCTTCCATAACCTAGGTTGTTCTTACCCTGTACTTGTCGGTTACTTTCCTTTGCTGGATTCAATCAATGACACTTGAAAGTGTTATCATCTTCAGACATGTAATTACATTTTGTTTTAATCCATTTTTTATAATATAAAACAAATTTTTGGGGAAAATATGTCTATGCTATATTTTCTTCCATGCCATATTTATTTGATGTTATTAATAGTTTCATTTTTAAAACCTGAGGAAAATGTTTTGTTACTGTTAGCACTAATTAGTTGCACCTTTTTTTTGTATTTTTCCATATCTGCATATTTGTTATTAAGCTTCTAACATTGTCTTTTCCCCCTACTGTTGCCTTCTTAAAATTGCTTCAAATTATAAACTCTATATGATGATCTGTATGTGTTCACTGATATACTTAAATTTTTATCTAATATTCACATTTTATATGATATTTTCATCCTATTGTAACTGCTCTGAAATCAATATGGAAGTCAAAACGCAATGCCACAAAACCAGTGAAATTAAGATTAAGTATCTATCCAAAAATATGTAGCAATAATATAGTAGAAACATCCACTTCTCTTATATACCAAAACATGTTTATAGCTATGAAAGGTGCATTTTCTTTATTCTCTCTTTATGGAACATCCAGGTTGATTACACAGCTTGGTTGCTATGAATATTGCTGCCATGAACATATATGTTCATATTGATTTATATTCTTTCAGTATGTATCCAAGTTGCAATAATGGTCTTCAATATATTTGTCTTTTTTGTATCGTGTAAACTCCCATTATGATCCCCATATGGGTTTCACTAGTTTACAATGCCACACCACCAAACACAGTTCCTGATTTATTTCAACCTCTCCAGCAGTTTTTTTATTTGCGTGGTGATAGCTCTTCTGGTGTGTAAGATGGGATCTCAGTGAATTTCCCATTTATTTTACTATGTATTTCCTATGTGGATAAGAATCTCAAAGATTTCATTTATTTACTAAACATATTGGTATTTCGTTCTTGATCAGTGTCTTTCTTTGTCTTTTGGTATTTGATCAATTTTTAAGTTTTATAATATTTGCTTTTTTCCCATTCCAAATACTCACTTTAGTAAAAAGATTTTTTTTCATTACAGTGGTGTATTGCTTGGATATATTGATTTTGTGAAGGCAAAGAGAATTTGATATTGTTCTCTCATTCAAATTATAAGCCTATAAAAATGAAGTGAACCTGATTAAATGAAGTTCTTTCTGCACATTTTCTCCGGTACAGATTTCTCTGATTTAAGAAATGTATATTTTATGTCATGCTGGATGCCTATCTAAGTCTGTGTTTGGATGATACAGTAAGAATTGCAGAATTCGCCACATGGATTTTGGAGCAAAGGCTTACAGCTGGTAACTGGGCAATGATTCAGAAGACAGCTGAGGCTGAAGCTATGATCCCTTCTACCTGTGTTCAGTTCCCAATCTCTTGTAATACACCCCTCACTTCCCATACGGTGGTTTCTTTTTCTATCCAAAAGGTTTCTGGAGCTTCATGTTATTCTGGCCTCCTAGTAGGCCAACATGAGGGGGAGTGAAAGCAAGCAAGGCAGATATGGCAGAGGAAATTATTTTTTTAATTGTGTAAATACCATACAGAGGGGTTACAATTACATGGGCAAGGTAATGAGTACATATATTATCAAGAATTGTGGCCTCCTCCTTTGATTCCCCTTCCCATCTCTTCCCAACTCACCACCCCCACCCCGTGGTCCCTCCTCAGACCCCCCCTCCCACTAAAGTTGTAAAGTTCGTTTTTCAACATAACGTCTTGCACATCTCATTGTTGCAATGGATCCACCTGTACCCCAATTTAAACAATTTGGTTTTTCACTTCCCCTGCACAAAGTATGCCAATATCAAGTGCAGTGAATACAGGGGGCATACAGTGGGGGAGGGACATAAAAAGCAACAAAGAAATCATCTTATAAATATGATAGAAACAATCACAAGAAAGAAAAAAATGGAATTCTTATGTTGGGGTTCATTTCGCCTAACATCAACTTATCTGACAGTTTCTGCTTGTCTCAGACATGTACTAGTTATTGAAAATAAGAGAAACCATGAGACCTATGCTTCTTTGGGCCTGGCTTACTTCATGTAAAAATTTTTTTGGTCGGTTTTGGGGCTTGATCTGGGCCTGGGCACTGTCCCTCAATTCTTCAGCACAACTCTAACACTATCTCACTTAAGCCACAGTGTCTCGTGCAGCTTTTACTGCTTATGTGGGGCTGAGGAACCTAGGGCCTCATGCATGCAATGCAAGCACTCTACCACTCTACCACCTTCCCAGCCCTGGCAGAGGGTTTTTATCTGAAGATCCATCACACTTGGGAGCTTCTGGCTGAAAACTCCAGAAAGACAAAAGTGAAGAAACACTTAAGAGAAAATGTAAAACAGAAAGCCACAATGTTTAACCCTAAAACAAATTTCTAGGATAAGGAGACTCACGAATTGGTGTCACCTAAGGAGAAAACGGAAATATTCAGGAAGGATGAGAAGGAAGTGGGAGGGAATAGAGAAAAAGAGACCTAGACTACCTAGAGCTGGGACCTCAATGTGAGCTTAATTTTACTGGGGAAACCAACCCCAAGGATGCAATACCTTACAATTTTGATTACTCTCTCTCATGCTACAAAGCCTAATCCAGATCCACTTCCACTCAGCATAGTGTCCATTCTGGGAACCAGATTGAATGCTGGAGGTTCCCAGGGGATGCAAAGTGTGAAAACCATAGGGCTAAAGCTCAGAAAAGACACATGCCATCAATTCTCACATGTCATTTGTCAATGTAAGTTCTACAACCAAGCCTGGTATCAATGGGGATGGGAATAGATATTGAGAGCACTATAATAATATCTACTATTATTATGATATAATAATCTAACATCTATTGTTTCAAGAAAGGGAGAGAGATAGCTTTTCTCCCTTTTTAGGTGTATGGGACAGGGCATTCTATAGAATGTTTTTCAATTGGAGACTCTCTGAAGCTTTTCTCCCAAGATTGTGGCTATGAAGTTTTGGGAAGGAGAATTACAGTGGAAAAGTGAGTTCTCAAGCTGGGTACTGATGGCTGACACCTATATTCCGAGCCTGAGATCTGAGGATTATGATTTGAAGTCAGTCTGGGCAGGAAAATCCATGAGACTCATCTCCAATTAAACAAAAAGAGCCCGAATTGGATCTGTGGCTCAAATGTTAGAGCATTAGCTATGAGTGGGTGGGGGAGACAGAATCTTGACCCTGAATTCAAACCCAGGAGTGGGGGATGGGTGGAAATGTATTCTCAGTGCATGAAATCAAAGTTGTATGGTCCACATCACTATTGATGTTAACTTTGGGGTAGAGTTGATCAGTTTTATTCTGGAAATGATTTGTTCCACTCTTCTCTGTCCTGTATTCTTTAAAAGAAACAGCTTTGAGCAATCTATACCTAAGATGTGTGGATTGCACTGAAGCACTGGTTTCATTTTTGTTCTACTTACAAAATGATATATAAATAGTGTACAATGGAGTTTTAATTTAATATGTCGTTTTGTAAGTACATCTTGATCGATGTCATTAATTTGATCATTCTTCTCTATCTCACCCAACCCCACCCCTTACATTTACGTGGTCACATTTTCATACATGTACATTGAATATTATGACTGGATTTTCCCACTGCACCAGTTTGGCAAAGAAATTTCTTCCTTGTACAGGCAAGGAAGATGAACCTGAGGACTACATACCCAAGACAGCATAGCTATTACTTTGCATCAAGATTATTTCACTTACAAAATCTTCACCAAAAGAAGCATTATAAAAAAGAACATGGCCAGGAACTAGAAGCATCTATCTTTGTGTGTGTGTGTGTGTGTGTGTGTGTGTGTGTGTGTTGGTTCTGGTGCCTGAGTGCTGTCCCTGAGCTGCTTTGCTAACTGTTAGCACTCTACCACTTGAGCAACAGTACCACTTCCAACTTTATGGTAGTTAATTGGAGGTAAGAATCTCATGGACTTTCTATCCTGGCCTCATTTTAACCCACAATCTTCAGACCTCAGTTTCCTGAGTAGCTAGGATTGCTGGTATGAGCAACTGGCAGCTAGCAAAACATCTATTAGTTACACATGTGGAGCAATTGGTCATTTGATACTGGTGACACTCAACTTTGCTAATTAGGAGGCAGAGATTTATAAGATTGATATCATGACCAGTTTTGCCAAAAATTTCGTAAAAAAACTACAAAAACAAAGAAAGTTAGATATAGTGTTAACTCACTATGTGGAAGCCATAGGTAAGAGATCATTGCTCAAGGGAGGCTTGACCTGAAAAATAATCTAAAGTGGTTAGAGCTTTAGCACCTTCAAGCACCAGTAGTGCCAAAGGAAAAAGAAAAGAAGAAAACAGAAAATGAAAGGAAAGGATAAAAAGGAACTATTTGCTCTTCATTCGTGGTTTCATTTCATTGGATACAAGAATTGAGAGTATTTTGTTAATTGTTTTATGATTAAGGCCTGTCTAATATAAAAGCATTTATTTCAGGTAAATATTGTATTATTACTATTTATTAACTTATTATTAGACATTTAAGTTTGGAGATTGAAATCATGTTTTTGTATATATTAGTCCAGTTCTACAACTTAGCTGTACCCAAGCTCTCTTGTGTAGATTTGAAAATTGTTTATGAATTCTTCAATAGTTAGCAATTCTAATTTTCATCTTATATTTTCTCTCCCACCTTTTCCCCTATGTATTTTAGTTTATGTGTTGAAAACTCCTCAATTTTATCTTCTAAATTTAGAATTTTGCTTTTGAGTTTACAGAGAAGTCAGTTATTTGTGACACCTTTTAAAATTATATACAGGTATATGTATTTCATATATATGATTGATTCTTATAGTTCATTGCAATAAGCAACATTTATCTGATCATGTGCACATAGCTATTGAGCCATTGTGATCCTCTCCTAAGAATAGCTTCCCTTGTTCTTGCCATGTGAATGCTTAGAGTGCTGTTAATCATATCCAAGTGTAATTATTTGTCGTTTACTATCTATTAGATAAACTTGTGGATGTATGGGCATATCTAGTTATTAGAAATGAGGAAAACCATGCAGCATATATTTGATTGGATCTGGCTTATTTCACTTAATACCATTTTCCCCCCAGTCTTTCCATTTCTTCAGAATTTGGTAATGACATTCTTTCCCATGGAAGCACAACACAACAGAATTGAAGATCCAGAAATGAATCCACTCCTATAAGCACATAATCTTTGATAAGGAAGTGAGAAACACAGGATGGAAGAAAAACAGCCTCGTCAAAAAATTGGTTTAACTGGCTGTACACAGAAAACTGAAATTAGATCATATTATATCCTCCTGCAGCAGAATCAATTCCAAATTGATTGAAGAGCTCAATGTAAATCCAGATGCCTTAGGAATCTTACAGGAAGAGTTAGGGGAAACATGAGGGCTCCTTGGCATAGGTCAAAATTTCCAAAGTAAGTCTGGATAAATGGGATTACATCAAACCAAATCAATCATTTGTCAGGCTCAAAAGCAATGAAAAAAAGAGATAGTGTAGCACAGATTTATTAGGGAGCAAACCTACAGATGAGAGCCTCAGCCAATGGTAAACCCTTTCTCCCTTTTCTAACTAGGTTAATTATTCTGGGTTTACATGAATATAAGTATTTTCTGATGGGGATTAGTCAGAAAACAACTAATGCTAAGACAGAGATAGTATGTGAAATGAGTTGTAGCTGGAGAAAGGGAGGGATTAAGGCACGGGTGTCTAGTTCAAAGACTTGGCTTGGTGCCAGCTAAGTAAGGTATAGCTGCACAAGGGAAAGGGAGCAAAACAGGAGTGGTTATAAACAAAAGCACTGGTCTGAAGCGTCAAAATAAGGACCGCAGTCTGTGTGGACAAAACAGTCTCTAACAATAAGTTTTTTTAAAATTAACAAGCACGATTTTAAATTTTTGCAGACTGGGATGGTATAAAGTCACAGGCAATTTCTCCTATGTCAGGTAATCCAATCTACTCTTTCACATATTACCCAGTAGCCAGGTTTCAACACAAATGACTACAATGAGACTGTACAAATGAGGCTGTGACTTTTCCCTCTTATGAATCAAAATTCTGTCAAATGATTTATGTCTTCCAGATGTTTACACATTTCTCATGATCTTTTTTACTATTTTGTCTTCATTATTGATAATCATAGTACATTTTGTTGTTGTCTTGTGTGTATATGTCATTTTTAGGGCTTGAACTTGATCTTTAATGATCTCCCTTGTATTTTTTGCTCATGGCTGATGATACTCTATCCTTGAGTCACATGCTCACCTTCTGCTTCTTGCTGGATAATTGGAGATAAGTTTTCACATTTTTGTATGTTTGGACTGACATTGAACTAAAATATTCAGGTCTCAGCCCCCTGAGTTCTAGGATTGTACATATGAATGGTTAACACCAATCTTTGCTTTACTATTATTTTAATTATGTGATAGAGGAAAGTGGAAGTATATTTGTGTTAAGTGTGCAATTTTCAAATACAAGTTTGAATCAACTTGATATAATATAACTGTTATCAATTTTCCAGTTAAATCATGAATAATACACATTACCACCGAAATTTAATTGAAAACAAAAGGCATAATTGTTTTCTTAAAACAATCAATGAAACCATAAATTACTTTCACTTTACAAATCATGTTTTATTTAACTTAAATTAGGTGGACCCATTGCAACAATGAGATGTACAAGTCGTTATGTCCAAAAATGAACTTTACAACTTTGGTGTGGGGGTGTACCGGGGAGGATTGGGGGGGCAGGGGGACGATGGGAAGGGGAAACAAAGGAGGAGGCTAGGATTGGTAAGAAATGTACTTATTATCTTACCCATGTAATTGTAACCCCTCTGTACAGTATTTTCACAATAAAAAATAATATAAAAAAAGAAAAAGAAATAAACTGCAAAAAATTTGGACAGGGTGCTAATATACATATTTTTCCATCATCACCTAACACATCTTCCTTCTTCCTTCCTAGGAAACACACTCAATCAATAAAAGGCATAGATATTTGGCTCTTGACCTTAGAAATGGAAGCAGAATGTTATGGATGTCTGAGATGATCATTAATAGTGTTTTACATAGTAATGTCACATGCAACAACCTATGAGTCCTGCAGGTCTTAACACTACTTCCTTAGTGATGTAATAGGATGTCAGCTTTATTGGAGGTAGTATTGTTTTCCACTTTCTTTCCTACCACCTGACCTAAATTATAATACATATTAACAGAAAGAAAAAGTAATGCCATCTTAAGAAAGTCCCATTGGAACAAGACGTTATGTCGAAAAGGGAACTTTACAACTTTGTGGGGGGGTGGGGGGATCGGTGGGCAGGGATGGTAAGGGGAAACAAAGGAGGAGGCAACAATACTTGATAAGAAATGTACTCATTACCTTGCTCATGTAATTGTAACCCATCTGTACTGTATTTTCACACAAAAACTATTAATATGAAAAGAAAAGTCATTTAGGGCTCAGGGAATATGGCTTCATTGCATGAAACCCTGGGTTCAATTCCTCAGCACCACATAAACAGAAAAAGAAACACTGGAAGTGGTGCTTTTCCTCAAGTGGTAGACTTCTAGCTCAAGAACAGTTCACGGTCCCTGAGTGCAAGCCCCAGGACAGGCAAAAGAGTCATTTAGCTAGTAAATGCAAAATAAAGAACCCATACTTGGAATATATTATTGCTGCTTCCAAGTGATACCTAACAATAGTCCTTAATTCATGTACTTTACTTATATTAGAATACTGTGTTGAAGAAAAAAATGTTTTGTTAATAGGTCATGGCAGTTAATGCCAGGAATGTGCTTGGATGTCAGGTGAAGTTTAATTCTGGAAATTGAAAGATTCCAGGATTTTGTGTGCTCAGTGCTAATCAGAAAGGGAAAGGTAATTTAAGTGAGATTTAGAGATCTTTGTGGCCAGTCATGGCACCAAAAATGCAGATGCTAGTTAACATTTGTGACAGAAGAGAAGGAATAACTCCAAATGGAAGGAATAAATTATAGTAACTAAGGTATAGCAGAAACCGTTCTAGGGAACCATTTTTGGTTATTGAAGAACTAATTATAAACTAGGTTTATTCCTCATTGCTTTTATTATTCTAATCACTTAGGCTCTTCTTAATCTCTGTGTGATAAGTTGTATATCCTTCTATGCTGCTCTTTCATACCTGATCTCCTTTGCTTTCGAAAAATATCATCTTTCTCCATTTCTCTATGAACAATTTCTGATACTAAATCCACATATGCAGACATCAGACGATGCTAATGTAAGAGTCCCATAGCTCATGAGTCATTAATGTAACAACATGGAAAAAGAGGGCATATTTATTGCTACCTCAATTTTCTGAAAAGCTGAAATGTAATATCATTTGATTCAAATTTCCATTCTTTGTCTACATAGTGTCATTAAGTGCACATAAATGCAAATATAAGCCAGGTGCTGGTGGCTCATGCCTGTAATGCAAGCTACTCAGGAGGTTGAGACCAGAGGATTGTGGTTCAAAGCCAGCCTGGTCAGGAAAATCCATGAGACCCTTATCTTCAATTAACCACCAGAAATCTGGAAGTGGTGCTGTAACTCAAGTGGAAGAGCACTGGACTTGAGCTGAAGAGCAGAGGGACAGCACCCATGATCAGAGTTCAAGCCACATGACGAACAGAACAGGTGTAAATATGACTTTACATTTCCTCAAAAGGAACAACAAAGTCAATAGTAATCTTCCCAAGCAGAGAAAGTAATTGCAAAATGACTTTACACTCGCAAAAATGTTTCAAGTTTAAAAGTCGATAATCCTGGAAAGATAAAACATAAGAATATAAGGAAGTCTGGGAAGTTCAGGTTGCATCAAGCCTAGGCAGAACAGTCTTTGTGACATTATCTAAAATTAACCAGCCAAAAGCTGCATTGGAAGAATGGCTCAAGTAATTGAATACTAGTTATGAGCAAGATTGCTGAATAAGAGCTTGAGTTTTTTTCATACACACATACAAGCATGCATATACACACAGAGGCACTTATATGTGTAAACACACATAAGAAACAACTTTCAGAATGTGTTGAAAAGTCAGAAAATATATCCTGAGTAAGACTAGAACAAGTAATAATTTTTCATATTAGAAAGCCCTCAAGTGAACTTTCCCCAAAAAAGGTTGAGACTATTATATAGGTAGGGACCAGAGATAATAAGATAGTCACCTACTTATTATTAAAGTGGTCAGTTCCATGGAGGAACGAATCAGAGACCCCTGCAGGTGCATCTGAAAATGTTCATAACCTCTGTCAAATGTTAGAACGTCTTTGAAAATTGTACGTAAAGAGTTTAAGCACTTAGTCTAGTGGATAAGATTATCAGAGAAGTTCAGAATTGCTAGCCTGTTTCTAGATTAAATAAATCATCACACTATGGCAGGGCAATGTGATACAAGCCTGGAAATTTAGCACTCAGACTAAGACAGGAGATTAGAGAATGAAATTATGTAGCGATATCTTCCCTGGAACAGGTAGTATAATTTTCTCTCAATAAAACAAACCTAACAACAAGAAAGAAATATACAGTTTGAAGTTTGGGCTAATTTTGTCACTATGTTTTGAGAAGTCAAGTTTCCTTTTGAAATGCAACTCATATATCATCCTCAGTTGTGTTTTAAATGCTCTCTTCATTTCAGAAAATGCCTAGATGCAAAATGGCTCATGATTCCCAACTAAAAATTTGAGAAAGTAAGTATCATTCTGTTGGATTCCAAAGAAATGATGAAGGATTACAAAAACTTAAGCCTGGAGAAATGGCAAAGCTCATCTAATGTAGGACTTTGTAGACCTGGCTAAATTAGAATTTACATTTAAAATAAATTTTTTGTTTGTAATTTCATATTTGATAGGATACTACAAAATGGTTTTCAAGTAGAAGGTTTAATTTAGAAATGCACAAATGATTCTGGCATTCTATTTGCCTGGAATATTCTTTCAACTGAGGTATAAATAGAACTTAATAGATAATACCAACAGTTCATGTATAACATGATAATGTGAATAATCTAGACAGTTGCCAACAAATGGATGCTATTAATTTATAAATTTAGAAAAAGCAATTTTTTGAGACATTGGTGTAACATGGTGTGAAGAGAGTAATTGTGTTATATCTTTTTTTCTTCTACCTATACATAACACAGGAAGAAATTTCCTTAATTACGGACCTCTGTATACAATTAGAAAAATGCTAGGTTTGAGGTTTGTTTTTATTTTGTTTTTTGTTGTTTATTTTGTCCTAGGCTTGACCTCTGGGTCTGGGCACTGTCCCTGATCCTGTTTTTGCTCAAGGCTACACCTCTTCCACTTGAAATTCAATGCCACTTTTGACTGGCTTTTCCTGAGCAATTTACTGGAGATAAGAATCTAAGAAAACTTCTTTCCTGGGTGAGCTTTGAACCATAATCTTCAGATCTTAATATTCAGATATTCAGATCTCCCGAATATCTATGATAGATAAAATGATAATAATTGTGGGGCAAGTGGGCAGCAAAGATGGTGCTGAGAGGGAGTTGAGTAGGCAGAATCCGATTTGTTTATATTCAGTGGGTAAATAGCTCCTGGAAGCTTAGGTGCATGATAGGGTGTGACCTTTACAGTGATTAGTTGGTTCTTTTTCCTTCCCATGCCACCCAGTCTTTTTTGCTTTTAAAAAGTGCTTGCTGTGTGTTAATAAACGAGTTCCTGCTTGACTTGACTCCCTGCTGTGTCTGATTGTCTCCTGGGTTAAGGGAAGCTTGGGAACAGGGAAGCGGCGCACTTACCTTTCCTCAGACCCTGTCCATCTTTCATGGGATGAAGACCCAACATCAGAAGCCCAACTTGGGCACGAAAGAAAAATATACCGGCTGAGGCTAAGCGGTCTCTCAGGGTAAGTAAAACCCTTAGTATGGGTAATGCTATTTCACAGAAGAAGAAGGAGGAGGCAACATTAAGCCTAGAGGGAGTAAAGGGGGACTTGGGAAGTGAGAAGGTAAAGGAATGGGTCAAATTCGACTGAGAATGCACTGAAACATGCACAGTGGAAGTCAAAACAAGGATGAAGGTTACCCCCTCTGACTTGGGTGCCCTGACTTTCCTAGGCTTCCACCCTATTCCTCCGATTGGGCCAGAGATTGTGCCTTAGGAGACCTGTGAGAAGGACCTGCAAGACCCAGATCCATACCGACCTTCCATTGAGGGGCTGAGGGCTGTAGAAGAAACCTACTCGGAGGCCTGCCCTGTAAAGGAAGTCCCACCTGGGAGCCCAGAACCTGGGCCACAGGATTCACTTCCCCAACATATCCAGTCAATCTTTCACCAGGAGCTAACAGGCCCTTGGAATGGTATCCATGGGAAGCTAAGGATCTTAAAGAGATCTGCAAGGTAGTGGCGGTGAATGGCCTGAACTCTCCTTGGGTCCATACCCAATTACAGGACATTGCTTATCACCCATGTGTCCCTAAGGACTGGCTGGATGTGGCCAAAGCCATCTTCACCAGTTCTCAGTTTATTAAATGGTGTGCTTTCTTTAAGGAGCCATGCAGATTGTGGGCGGAGAATAACTGGCAGGTTCAAGCCGCAATACCTATTACTTATGCAGTTTTAACACGGATGGGGGCAGGGTGCTCCACTGGGGTCCAACAGGCCACAATACCTGTCCCGTACTATGACCAGGTGAGGCAGGAAGGACTTGCCGTGTGGTACAAACTGGATGATGGGCCCACTGTGTCACCCATAGCAGGAGTGAGACAAAAACCTGGTGAGCCTCTACTTGAGTTTATAGCCCTAGTCCAACAGAGTATTAATTGCAAGCTGCCAGCAAGGAACTTCCGAGATCAGTTTTTAAAGCTACTGGTCTGGGAAGGGATATATGCAGACCACATCATGGCCTATGTGGGATTGAGAGAGAATTCCCTGAGCAGATGGGTGGTGGCCTCGCAGGATATGGGAACACAACCGCGTCATTTCTAATCTCTACCTTTATCCTTACAGGCTCAGACATCTGCAATGACTGAGCCTATTACCCAGGCACTGGCAGCCCAGGGCCAAGGAACCCCAAGACCATTGGGGAGAGGGACTTGTTTTAAATGTGGGCAGGAGGGGTACTTTAAGAAGGACTGTTCACAACAATCCCCCACCAACCAACCCGGGGGGCCCAAACTGACCCCTACATTCTGCCCCAGGTGCAGGAAGGGGCTGGGAAAGTGGCTCAGTGGTAGGGTGCTTGCCTTGCATGCATGAAACCCTGGATTCAATTTCTCAGCAACACATAAGCAGAAAAAGCCACAAGTGGCGCTGTAGCTCAAGTGGTAGTGTGCTCACCTTGAGATGAAGAGCTGAGGGACATCGCCCCGCCCCAGCGTTCAAGCTCCACAACCATCAAGATAAATATATATATATATATATATATATATATATATATATATATATATATATGAATATTGGTGATGATGGAGCAGGAATTCCCTATAATCTCCAAGGCCAAGAAATTATAGAAAGAAATCACCAATGACTTAAGGAGCAATTATAATTATTAAAACAAAAAGAGGTGTTAGCCTCCATATACAGTTACAGATAGCTTTTTTACCATTAACATTTTAAATTTTTCAACAGGGGCAACTGAATCCAGATTTCAGAAGCACTGGGGACAACTAAACCCTAAGCCCTAAGTGAAAGTCAGGTGGAAGGACCTCCCTGACAAATCAATTGAGATGACCTGACCCCCTAGTTACTATGGGCAGGGGATTTGGATGTGTTTTTTCCATAGGGGAAACAGCCCCTTTGGGTAGAGCTGGTCAGATCTGGTTGAGTCATCTAGAGTAGCAGTTGAAGCACATTTCCTTCTCATAGAGATGTGACCCACAGGAACATCTGCCTAGCTTGACAGCCATGAGCTGTCCAAGCTCCCTACATGCCTTACTGCCTGTCACCAAGCAGTGCCTGTCACAAGTGCCTTACATCAATTCCCACTATGTGATTGGCCCAGAAGGACTCAGGAGGTTGGGAAAGCTGGGGTGTTAAATCCCCCCCACTTGCACAAGAGTAAATGAGACCTTCTTAAGCCTATTCTCCCAGTGTGTGTTCCTTGTGGGCCTCATTCACGCTTACCCCCTGCAGGACATCTAGCCCTATAAGTGGAGCCCAACGTGGGGATCAAGTGTTTTTGGCAGACGGACGGTCTAATGCAAGGTAAGTGCCTCCATGGGCAACCTTCCCCCTGCAGCATGAGAGCCTCAATTACGAGCGTTTGTTGCCCTGCTTCAGAGTAGGCGGTTAAAAGTATCACAAAAGGAAGCAAGTTTAATATGGGAAATAGTAAATGAATTATGTCTGTGGTTTGACTCCGGGGCCATTTGGGATCCAGACAGCTGGACCTGCTCCTTCAGGCGGCTCATAAAAAAGAAATCTGAGAAGGCACTGAGCTACCCCCAAAATTTACCCCATTGAAGTAGCCATTCAAGCCTGTCTATCGGGGAGAGAAGAAGGAGAAACCCTGCAGGCATTTAAGGCCTCACTGCAAAAAGAAACAGCATACAGAAAATGGTGAAGCTGTTCAGGCACTCCCATATTCTTGGGAAGGCAGCAAACAATTCCAGTAAGAATGCAGATGACCAACAACTGCCACCATCATGTGACCCAGAGGGCCAGCCAGCTATGCTTGTAAAACCCCTCTCCCACACTTTGGGTCCCAGGAAACCTGCTCAAGCACTTCTTTTGGCCATTTAGGCTAGCCTGGGAACTCCCCTCAGGGAACTTTGTATCCTTGGGCCTTCATATCCAACTTTGCCCAAGAAAGAAAACCCGTTGTTCCCCCTATAATACAACAGTTGTTTGCGGGCCCCACAACTACCATGGCAATGGCAGCCAAGCCTATGGATGAACCCCAGTTCGTGTTCCCTGTAAACTTCCACCGAACCACTGCACCACCTAACCAATGGTACCCCCATAGCCCAAAAGTGCTTGACAAATATTGGACCGCTGTTAAGGAAGATGGGTTGCACTCCCCATATGCTAAACAGATGCTCGAAACCATTAGCATTGATCTGAGTTGCCCCATTGATTGGAAGAACTTAATGTGCACAGCATCATCTTCAGGGGACTTCCTTTTATGGAAGGCTGCTTTTTATGATGAATGTGAACAACAAAGCACATGAAATGTCACTGCTGGAGGATATGATGCAACCATGGGGGACCCTGATTGCTTAAAAGGGGAGGGAGTGTATGGGTCTCCCATTGCACAAGCAGTGGCATTTCCGCAGTACTTTGACCCAGTACTCCTCTGTGCATTGTGGGTTGACTCCTTGGTCCTTTCGAAAGAAGGGAACAAACAACTAAAAACCCTCATACAACATCGCAATGAGCCTTTCACTGACTTCGTTGCCAGTGTTCTAGAAGCAGTAGCCCAGAAGTTATCCCACGCTGGAGCCGGAGAAGCACTAACCAAGACCCTAATATGGGAAGGGGCCACACAGGAATGCAGAAAAGCCATTGTCCCTGAACAAAATGGGGAGATCACTGATTGCATCCTAGCCACCAAAAATTTGGGGACATCAACTCATGCTAGGACTACCCGTGCACAGGCTTTCACCTCTATGACCGCCAGTGCGTGCGCCCACTAATGGCGCAATGGGAAATTGACCTTGTTGGGGATGTGGCATAACTGGTCATTTTATTTTTATTTTTTTCATTTTAATTTTTTTATTATGAAAGTACTGTACAGAGGGGTTACAATTACATGGGCAAGACAATGAGTACATTTCTTATCAAGCATTGTAGCCTCCTCCTTTGTATCTCCATCTCTTCCCTTCACATCCTCCCCCCACCCCTCCCACTCAATCCTCCCCACTACCTCCCCACACCCGCACCAAAGTTGTAAAGTTCATTTTTCACCAAAACGACTTGTACATCTCATTGTTGCAATGGGTCCACCTGTATCACTATTTAAACGATTTGTATTTCCCCTTCCCCTCAACAAATTATACCGACATCAAGTACAACGAAAGCAGGGGTTATACTGTGGGGGAGGGAAATACAAAGCAATAAAGAAATAATCTTCTAAATGTGTTAGAAACAATCACCTGAAAGAAAAAAAAAACACTTGAATACATATCTTAGGGTTCATTTCATTAACATCACCTTATCTGACATTTTCTGCTTGATTCAGAAATATATTAGATATTGCAAATAAGGGAAACCATGTTTCATTGGGCCTGGCTTACTTCATTTAATATAATTTTTTCCAAGCATTTACATTTCCTAACAAATGGGGCAATGTCGTTCTTTCTGATAGAGGCATAGAATTCCATTGTGCATATATACCATTTTTTGATCCATTCATCTACTGAGGGGAATCTGGGTTGGTTCCAGATCTTAGATATAGTAAATAGTGCTGTAATAAACATAGCCGTGCTGGTAGCTTTAGTGTGGTCTTGTTTGTAAACATTTGGGCAAATGCCCAAAAGTGGGATTGCTGGGTCATAGGGGAGCTCCATACTGCTTTCCAAAGTGGTTGAACAAGTTTACACTCCCACCAACAATGAAGTAAAGTTCCCTTCTGTCCACATCCCCTCCAGCATCTGTTGTTGTTAGAGTTCTTGATTTTTGCCATTCTAACTGGATTGAGGTGGTATCTCAATGTTCTTTTAATTTGCATTTCTTTTATGGCTAGCGATGTTGAGCATTTCTTCATGTGTCTATTGGCTATCCTTCTTTCTTCTTCTCCAATCCAGGAGCATAGGAGTTTTTGCCTTTTTCAAAGTTCTGTATTGATTTCCTTTTCCAAGTTTTTAAAGTTTTCATCATAGACGTCCTTCACTTCTTTTGTTAAGTTAATTCTTAGGTATTTTATTTTTGTGGGGCTATTCGGAATGCAGTTGCTTTCCTAATTTCAGCCACACGTTTCTCATTGTTGGCATACAGAAAAGCAATTGATTTTGGGGGGTTATGTTTATACCCTGTTACTTTGCCAAAGTTTTGAATCAGCTTGAAGGATTTGGGAGAGGAGTCCGTGGGATTCTTTAAATAAAAGATCATGTCATCTGAAAAGATGGACAGTTTTACATCATCTTTCTCTATTTGAATCCTTTTTATGCTTTTATCTTGTCTTATTGCTGTAGCTAGGCATTCTAATAGTAGATGGAAGAGAAGTTTAGAGTGTGGACATCCTTGTCTTGTTCCTGAGTTAAGAGGAAATGGCTTTTGTTTTTCACCATTAAGTATAATGCTGGCTGTAGATTTGTCAGATACAGCCTTTATTGTATTGAGGAATATTCCATGGATTCCTAATTTTTCCAAGGCCTTCATCATAAAGGGGTGTTGGATCTTGTCAACTGCATTTTCTGCATCTATTGAGATAACCATGTGTTTCTTATCCTTGCTCCTGTTGATGTGATGAACAATATTAATTGATTTGCGTATATTGAACCAGCTTTGCATCCCTGAAATGAATCCTGTTTGATCGTGGTGTATGATTTTTTGGATGGATTGTTGATGCTGTTTGGCCAAAATTTGTTGAGAAGTTTGCATCAATGTTCATCAAAGAAATGGGTCTATAGTTCTTTTTCTTTGATGAGTCCCTGTGTGCTTTTTTGTTGAGGGTTATGATGTCTTCATAGAATGTGTTCAGTAGTGAACTGTCTCTTTCAATTTCATTGAAGATTTGGAGGAGTATTGGTGTGAGCTCTGCTTTGAAGGCCTTGTAGAATTCCACTGTAAAACCATCGTGTCCTGGACTTTTCTTAGATGGGAGGTCTCTTATTGCTGTTTCTATTTAAATGCTTGATATGGGCCTGTTAATATTGGTTAACACAACTTGATTTAGTTTTGGCATGTCAATATTTGCTAGGAAAAGGTCCATTTCTGCCATGTTCTCAAACTTATTAGCATAAAGTTTTGAGAAGTATTCCCTTAAAATGTTCTGAATCTTGGTTGTTTCTGTGGTGATGTTTCCATTCTCATCTCTGAGTTTATTTATTTGGGTGTGTTCTCCTCTTTTTCTCATAAGAAATTCTAAGAGTCTGTCAAATTTATTTTTTTTGAAGAACCAACTCTTTGTTTTGTTGATTCTTTCTACATTTTTTTTGGATTCTAAATCATTTAATTCTGTTATAATTTCAATTATTTCTTTCTGTTTACTGAATTGGGGTTTATCTTGGTGCTCTTTTTCAAGAAGGTTCAGATCAACTAGATTTAACAGTCATCTACTGAATATTTCACCCAGAAGCATCAGAATACACATTTTTCTCAGCAGCACATGGAATATTTTCTAAAATAGACCACATTTTAGGCCACAAAGCAAACTTGTCCAAATTCAAAACATTGAAGTTATACCTTGCATTCTCTCTGACCACAAGGGAATAAAATTAGAACTCGACACAAAAAGCCACCAAAGAAAGTCCGGTAACATATGGAGGCTGTACAACACACTGTGAATCACGACTGGGTCATGGAAGAGATTAGAAAGGAAATTAAAATGTTCATGATATTCAACAAAAATGAGCACACAAATTACCAGCTCCTCTGGGAACTGGTCATTTTAAAAAGGATTTCCCTTCACTCCGGGGTTTACCCAAAAGAAAGCAACCTCCTTCCGTATGTCCTAAATGTAAAAAGGGTTTTTGGGCGTCCTCTAAATGCCACTCTAAGACTCAGCCTTTAAACTAAATATGGGGTAGTCCTCAGCCCTTACCCCAAGAGCACAAAAACTACAACCACCACCTCAAGTGAAATGGACTTTTCCTATCCAAAATGGAAAAATCTAGAATGGAACTTAAGGTTAAAGAACAAAATTTAAGGGCATCATTGATACGGGGGCTAAATGTACAGTCCTTAGAAAAAAAGAAGTCGAAGGGTTGGGGTGGAACTTAATTCCTGGCCCCTGCATACAAGGTGTCGGTGGAAAAACAGATTCCCTCCATGTCCAATGGCCTGTATTATGGAAAGACTGTGATGGGGTCACCGGGGCTTTTAAACCTCTTGTTGCCCCTGGCCTTCCATGCAATATTTGGGGAAGAGATGTCCTCACTAATATGGGTATTGTGATAACAGCAGATGATAAGGCTTTTTATGAAGACATCATAACCAATCAAGCCATTAGTCACCCACAGTACCCCCAATTCTAATGGCTACTGTTGTAGGGCCAGAGCCATTTCCACTCCAATGGGATACCACCAAACCCATTTGGGTAGAACAGTGGCCTATTTTCCCTGAAAAGCTCCCTCATTTTCACACTGTAGTGGAGGAGCAACTAGAAAAGGGACATATAGAACAAAGCATCAGTCCCCTCCCATTTTTATTATCCAAAAAAAGAGCTCACGAAAATGGAGACTTCTTCATGACCTACATTCCATTAATATTCATATAAAAAAGAAAGTAATGCTTCAACCTGGACTCCCACATCTTTCTGCAATACCCAATGATTGGCACATTGCCATTATTGACACCCAGGACTACTTTTTTCCATCCACCTACATCCCAAAGATAAAAATATTTTGCCTTCTCAGTTTGGGAACCTCACTGTCAGTTACCCAAACATTGATATCAATGGAAAGTTCTCCCTCAAGGAATGAAAAATAGCCCTACTCTATGTCAGATGTATGTTGCCCATGCTATTAGACCTTTGCTTTCAAAATGCTTTTGTGTCCATTACATGGATGACATTTTATAGCACATAAAGAGGCTACCACCATTCAATCCTGTTTAACACAACTCAAAGAAAATAGGCCTCCATATTTCCCACGAAAAAATTCGACTTAAAGCCCCTTACGCGTATCTTGGATACTATTTAAATCAAACAATTACCACAAATGGGTCTAATATTGTCATTAAGTCCCAATATACTTTAACTGAATTACAACAATTATGTGGACATATCAATTGGGTACGCAATTTTATGCGCCTCCCTACCCAAGAGCTCCAAACTTTATTTCAATTGCTTCAGGGACCCTCTGACACAACTTCCCTTTGTATACTTTCCCCTGATGCTCAACAAGTTTTACAAGTCACTGATCAATTATGGTCAACACCCTTGGTGTTTTTAGATACCACCGACGAAATCACCCTGATTATATTAACTCATAATTGACTAATGGCGGCGCTGACTCAAACTTGTGGTGTGTTACAATGGGTAAACCTTGACACTTCCCAATTACCAAACAATAGCACACCCATTACCATGCTATGCAACTTAGCCATCAAAGGCGTGGAACGATGCCATCAAACATACGGCCGATTCTCCAACCATCTTATCTGGCCAATTCGAAAAACAGTCTTTAATTTCCTGACAAAGGAAGAGGAATTAGCCTTACAAGTCATCCATTACTAGTTTAACATTGATAATCATATGCCCAAGAACCCCTTTTTAAAGTTACACAAGAACTCCCACTTTCATGTAAATGCTGTACTCGTCCCAAGGGGCAACCTATCCCTCAAGCTGTTGTGCTTTTTACCGATATTAGCAAAACTGTTAATGGATTTTACAATGCTAATACTAAAAAATACATGATTCAACAACATTCCCTGTCCATTCAAGCTGCTGAGGTACTGGCCATTTTACTCGCCCTTACATCTTTTCCCAGAGAACCTCTTAATATATTTTCTGATAGTTTATATGCTGTACAAACTGCTGTCGTTCTTCCTGGAGCTTTATTAAGAGATGATGGTCATGATATAACATGAATAATGTGTAAACTGCAAACTGTACTAGACAACCATGCCCAACCCTGTTACATTCAACACATTAGATTTCATACTAACTTCCCCGGACCCCTAGCTCCTGGTAATGAAGCCATTGATCGTGCTATCACACCAACTGTATTACTCACCAATATGCCCATGGACCAGGCCTGAACGTTGCATGGTCGCTTTCATTTACTACTATCAAACAATTATTTCCTGATTTGACACACCAACAATGCAAGCACATGATTCGGTCCTGCTCCTCCTGTGCACTTCCTTTACCCTTAGGATCACTTCAACCCATGAAAACAAATCCGTGAGGCCTTAGGCCCAATGGCACATGGCAAATGGACATAAACCTTATCCCTCAGTTCGGCAAACAAAAATACGTCCATGTATGCATAGATTTATTCTCAAGCTTTCTAACAGCTTTAGCCTTAACAGGTGTAACAAGCCACGCCATTAAGTCACTTCTACATGCCATTACAATTATGGGCGTTCCTTGGACCTTTAAAACAGACAATGGCCCTGCTTACACCTCCAAATATTTTCATGAATTTTGTACCCTTTGGAACATCACACACCAGACAGGTATTCCATATAACCCACAAGGCCAAGCAATTGTTGAACGCAGTCATAAAGAAATTAAGACCCTTCTTTTAAAAGAAAAGGGGAAACTGGAGGGGCTAGGGCATAAAGATCCCCAAATACAATTAAATTATTGCCTTATACTAAAAAACGTTTTAACATTCACACCCACCACAGGTGCGTCCCCCGAGGCCCTGCATTGGGGACTCATGAAAACCCCTACTCCAGTCCCTTTGGTTAGATGGAGGGACCCCATCACAAGAAAATAGGAGGGCCCTGCTCCCTTAATGGCACAAGGGAGAGGATTTGCTTGTATCTTTCCAGACATGGTGATAAACCTGCAGCTGGAGTTGTCCGACCAACCGTCACCACCTACGAATGAGATGCGTTGACTACACTTGAACAGCCCGAGGAGTAGGAGATGCAAACCTCAAGCTAGAGCCCATGCCATCACTTGGGGAGACCTAAAGGAATTGGTAGAACAAGCCCAGACTATGGCCCCAGACCCTAACTCAGGGCATGGTACTCTATTCCTCCTAATGTGTGCCATTATTACAGCCAATTCTCAATCTGCTACAGGACCAGGTAAAATAACGTTAATGTCTAGCCCCCAAATCTTGATGATAGTAGGGGAAGATACCACCATCATCCCTCAAATGCTTTCTTCCAGTGGCACGGTTGGCCTTCCTTTCTCGGCAGCTGCCCTATGGCACCAAAAAACAAACCTTACTTTTGGATGGAAGGGAGCCATCTCTTTTTGTTTTTCAGACGAGACTGTAAAACAGTTTGATGGCTGTACCATCCCCCTCTCAACAGTAACTCATGGGACAGGATGGTGGAACTACACGGAACCCTAACCAATTTGTCCCACGGGAAAAAATTGTACTCAGGCTATTGACATAACTTTTCATGTGCAGTTATGCCCATGCAGGGACTTTGATAGCTTTGGCAATGTTCCCATGACTCTTGAGGAATTAGTGATTAGCCTTTGTGCCAGTTCCTGGCAAGGCAGAGTATTTGGGGACCTCACATTGTCCCTCTACCTGGCTATATACAACCAATCTGAAAAAAATCCCAAACCTCAAAATCTAAAGGAGTTTTAGAACTCGTCAGGGGGACGATTGGGAGACCTAGTACTCCCCATGCCAGTCGTTTGCTCATCATATTCCTGCCTGGATTTGTTCCCTTTCCTATTGGCCAATACTTGTCGCTGTAACCACTCTGCATGCAACCAGGTGTCAGGAATGGTAGTGGTTAGAGCCCTGTTCTTTTTTTGTCTAGGAGACAACTTCTCTGCTACTTGCACTCTCAGCAATCACTGGCAACCCAATGACTCATATCACATTGTAGGTTTGGTATGTGTTCCCGCATTTATTGTTCTGGCTACTAATGACTCTCAGTTTTCTCAGGTTCAATTAGTTCATCCACGCCCTAAAAGAGATCATTACAATCATGTCGGCGATCATCACTACAGTGGCTTCAGCTACTACGACCGCTATATCACTGTCCCAAAGCGTGTCCACCGTGCAAGAGATAAACCAGCTCATCCCTCAACTGTCATCCATAGAATTACAACATTTGCAAGTTGCCAATCATCTTAACGGAAGCCTCCTTGTGCTCCAGCAACAAATAGACTTGCTCCAAAAAGAGATTATGTTTCTTCGATTACAAGGAGGACTATGTAATGCTATGACTACTTCTGTTTGTCAGCTTTCCACTCCAGCGCCCAATGTCACCAAACTTAGTAACTACATCAAAGGCCCTTGGTGCCTTAAGTACTTAAACTTCACCCACCTCCTGCTGCATGATATTACCCACCTAAACCAAACCACCATACAGCTTATTTGCGCTGCCTCATTTTTAGAAGATGTGCTTAAAAAGTTACAACAATGGTTTTCACCATCCTCTCTGGTCACCTGGGGAGGCCTTGCACTATTAGAGCTTATTCTCCTGGGAATTATTCAACGATTACACTCCCGGCAAAAATGTCTCCAATGACGGGTCACCATAATGACGGTCCTTTTAAAAGAAAAGGGGAAATTTGTGGGTAGAGTCGGTCAGATCTGGTTGGGTCAGCTAGAGTAGCACTTGAAGCACACTTCCTGCACTTCCTGCTCATAGAGATGTGACCCAAAGGCACTTCTGCCTAGCTTGACAGCCATGAGCTGTCCATGCTCCCTACATGCACCCGGAGACAAATCAGTGCCTGTCACCAAGCAGTGCCTGCCACAACTGCCTTACATCAACTCCCCTCGAAGTGATTGGCAGGGAAGGAAAGGACTCAGGAGGTTGGGAAAGCTGGGGCTACAAAACTTCCCCCCTTCTCCCACCTACCCCCCGCCCCGTCGCCACCTTGAGGAAGAATAAAGGAGACCTGCTTAAGCCTATTCTCCCAGTGTTTGTTCCTTGTAGGCATCATTCACACTTACCTCCTGCCAGAGATCTAGCCCTACACATTCCATTTGGATCCCTGCCAGGATCCTTAAGTTTTTACCCATTTTCTATATACAGGATGCCCAAGGATAAACAAACCAACAAGGAAAGAAAAGTGGCTATGGTGGCCGAAGCATGTGTTTAGCTAATTATTTTAATGTTACTTGCTCTCATTGTTCTTTTACTAAATTGCTTGTATAGTGGCATTACTTGGATCCATATGCTTCCTGTAAACATGTCTAAAACTTGGTATGATTTAGGCCTTTATTTCATTAGCTGCCTCTGCAGCAGCAGCTGCTATGGCACTAATACAGAATGTTAATCATAATAATTTTTCTTTAGATCTTTTTCAACCCCACAGGAAAATAGCAGGATTAGAACAAGCCCCACGTCTGGACTTTGAAGTGGCAAAGACTGCTATCCCATCCCTGACTAATGTTAAAGGACTGCTAATGATATTGCTTGGCCTAGTAATGCTTTTGCTGATGGTTTTTCTATGCCTTCTTTACATTATCCGTGCAGTGCAAATCTCTTATGAGTTTAGCCAGCTAGTTCATAAGATCAAGCTCCAAGTGAATGAATTTCCCCCGAGAGGAACCACAGCAAGAGACAGGTAAGAGGGGGTGTCAGTCTGACCAACCTAAGACAAGCATTCAGCTTCTCTCTGAAGAAGTTCTCAATGATAGGTAAGGCAGACAAGCAAATCCACCCAACCTAAGACAGGCTGGTTCACTTCTTTAAACAAAGATGTGGTGTTGGGAGCTGACAGTAAAGCTCAAAGGTCATTTTGACCCCTGTGCTCACTTAAAGGCACATACAAGGAACTGGCTTACTTAAAAGACACCAGGTGCCTGGGATTGCTTTGCTATGTCTGCAGAGTTTGTTTTAAATTTCCTTGTTTTTCTGGACGATAGTAGAACGTCCTGAATGTGGGGACCCACTAGGATTCACCGTGCAGTATGTGTGGAACTCCCAATACCCAAGCTGCTCCCATGTTGTGAACAGTACAACCTTACAAGATAAGGACATTTATATATGTCCCAGAAGTAATCGAGCTGCTTCAGATATTTCTACCTGTAGTGGGGCTGATGTTTATTACTGTGCTAGGTGGGGTTGTGAGGGACAGGCTCTGGAATCCTGCACAAGGACCCTCCCTATCCTTGTCTGGCGAATCTTGCCCCCCAGACTTGCCTGGAACCCCCTGTACGGTCAATGCTATTCTTACCAATGTAATCCTGTTAAAATAACCTTTACAGAGGAGGGAAAAGGATAACTAACTGGGAGGTGGGGATGTCATTAAAACAAAAAAGGGGGAATCTGTGGGACACATGGGCAGCAAAGATTGTGCTGAGAGTTGAGTGGGCAGAACCCGATTTGTTTACGTTTAGGGCATAAACAGCTCATGGAAGCTTAGGTGCATGATAAGGTGTGACCTTTACAGTAATTGGTTGGTTCCTTTTCCTCTCCAGGCCACCCGGCCTTTTTGCTTTTGAAAAGGGCTTGCTGTGTGTTAATAAACAAGTTACTTTCACTTGACTCCCCGCTGTGTCTGATTGTTTCTCGGGTTAAGGGAGGCTGGGGAATGGGCTAGCTAGCAGGACGTGCCTGGGACCACGTCCATCTTTCGTGGGATGGATGAAGACCCAACAAATAACATATAATAAAGTAAATGTAAAATAAAAATAAAAAATAATATTTGGAAATGTTCTGATCTCAAGAATACCACTGGTGGGGGATGATGCAGTAATATTTAGTGTACTGTTCTTTGCAAATTTGGGAGGGCATCACAGCAGAAGTGCAGAATTTTTTCACAATAGTGATTAGCTGGTCATGATGTAAATTTAGGGAAATTTATGGTGTACCTTACAAGTTGGAAACTGTTGGGCTAGGATGACTTTATGGCATAAAACCTTAGCATTGATTGTCAAAGAAATACTAGCTTAAACCGGGCACCTGTGGCTCATGCCTGTAATCCTAGCTACTGAGGATGCTGAGATCTGAGGATCACGGTTCAAAGCCAGCCCGGGGAGAAAAGCCTGTGAGACTCTTTTATTTTTCTAATTTTTATTTTTTTATTGTGAAAATACTGTACAGAGAGGTCACAATTAGATGGGCAAGATAGTGAGCATATTTCTTATCAAGCATTGTAGCCTCCTGCTTTGTTTACCATTCCCAACCCTTCCCATCCTCCCCCCCAACCAAAACCTCTCTCCCACAAGTTGTAAAGTTCGTTTTCGACATGACAACTTGTACTTCTCATTGTTGGAACAGGTCCACCTGTATCCTTATGTAAACTACTTGTTTTTCCCCTTCTCCTCCACAAATTATACCGACATCAAATACAGTGAAAGCAGGGGTTATACTGTGGGGGAGGGACATACAAAGCAACAAAGAAATAATCTTATAATTGCATTAGAAACAAATGTATGAAAAAAAAACATTTAAAATACATATCTTAGGGTTCATTTTCCTAACATCACCTTATCTGACCTTTTCTGCTTGTCTCATACATATATTAGATATTGCAAATAAGGGAAATCATGGGACCTATGTTTCTTTGGGCCTGGCTTACATCACTTAATATAATTTTTTCCAAGTCTTTCCATTTCCTAACAAATTGGGCAATGTCATTCTTTCTGATGGAGGCATAGAATTCCATTGTCTATATATACCAAATTTTCTTGATCCTTTCATCTACTGAGGGGCATCTGGGTTGGTTCCAGATCTTCGCTATGGTAAATAATGCTGCAGTAAACATAATTATGCTGGTAGCTTTAGTGTGGTCTTATTTGTAAAGATTTGGGTAAATACCCAAAGTGGGACTGAGGGGTCATAGGGGAGCTCTATGTGGAGTCTTTTGAGGACCTCCATACTACTTTCCAAAGTGGTTGATCAAGTTTACTCTCCCACCAACAATGAAGTAAGGTTCCCTTCTGTCCACATCCCCTCCAGCATCTGTTGTTATTAGAGTTTTTGATTTTTGCCATTCTAACTGGGGTGAGGTGGTATCTCAATGTTGTTTTAATTTGCATTTCTTTTATGGCTAGGGAGGTTGAGCATTTCTTCATGTGTCTATTGGTCATCCTTCTTTCTTCTTCAGAGAAGTTCGTCTTTAAGTCTTTAGCCTACTTATTTATTGGGCAGTTGTTTCATTGAGGATTAGTTGTTGGGGGATTTAATTTTTTGAGTTCTAAGTGTATTTTAGATATGAGACCCCTGTCTGTTGTATTTCTAGTGAAGAATTTCTCCCAATTCGTGGGCTTTCTATTGATCTTGCTAGCTATGTCCTTTGCCATGCAGAAGCTCTGCAACTCCATGCAATCCCATTGCTCCAAGGAGATCTAGGGTTTCTCCTATTCCATCCTGAAAGTAGAAAATCTCAACAGAAGGTTAGACCATGCAGAAGATCGAATCTCAAGGACTGAAGACAGCCTAGACATTATAAAGAAAGAACATACAACCATCCAAGACAAATCCAAGAAATATGAGAGATCTATCCAACACTGGAAAGACACCATCAGAAGGCCTAAAATAAGGATAATGGGTGTAGAGGAGTACCTAGAAACAGAAGTTAATGGTATAGGAAATTTGTTTAACAGGATCCTAGCAGAGAACTTCCCAAACTTGCAAAATGATAGGCCTATTGAAATATAAGAAGCTATTAGAACTCCAAATAGACCACATCAGAATAGGACATCCCACCATAACATTATAATCCACACTGGATGAATTCAGAATTAGGAAAAGATCCGTAAAGCTGTCAAGGAGAAAGGATTAATCACCTATAAAGGGAAACCAATTAGAATCACCTCAGATTTCTCAGCAGAGACAATCAAAGCAAGAAGAGCCTGGAATGATGTATGCCATGCCCTAAAAACAAACAACTATCAACCAAGAATACTGTACCCAGCTAAACTCTCCTTCATAACTGAAGGCCAAATAAAAAGCTTCCATAGCAAAGAAAAATTGAAACAATACATCTCCAACAAACCAGCCCTACAAAAGATTCTTAAAGAGGTCCTACACATAGAAAACCAGCAAGACCACAATAAAGGCCACGAAACTACACCCAAACTGAGAATCCAAGAACCATAGGAAGGACCCAGTTTTCGCAGCACCCAAGAAGGTGGATAACATGACAGGAACTCCTAAATAACTCTCAGTCCTATCTCTTAACATTAACAGACTTAACTCTCCAATTAACGACATAGAATATCTAGTTGGTTTAAAAAACAAGATCTTTCTATCTGCTGCCTTCAAGAGTCACATCTTGCCTGTAAAAACAAACACATTCTCAATGTTAAGGCTGGAACAAAATCTACCAAGCAAACAGCCACCATAAACACGCCAGAGTTGCAATCCTAATATCAGATAAAATAGACTTCAAATTAAAATTCGTGCGAAGAAATAAAGAAGGTTGCTACATAAAAACTAAAGGATCTCTCCATTAGGAGGATATTACAAATCTAAATATCTATTCGCCAAACAACGGAGTTCATAAATTTATCCAAAAAACACTACTTTCCCTCAAATTCCACATAGATCCAAAGACATTAATTGTTGGGGATTTTAACACACCACTCTCCCCACTAGATAGATCAACTCGGCAAAAACTCAACAGAGAAACCGCATATCTAAACAACTGCATAGATCATCTAGATTTAACAGACATCTACCGAATATTTCCCCCAAAAGCATCAGAATACTCATTTTTCTCAGCAGCACACGGAACATTTTCTGAAATAGACCACATTTTCGGCCACAAAGCAAACTTGTCCATATTCAGAAACATTGAAGTTATACCTTGTATACCTTTCTTTCTCTCAGACCAGAAGGGAATAAAATTAGAACTCAACACCAAAAGCCACCTAAGATAGTCCAATAACACATTGAGGCTGAGCAACACACTGCTGAATCACGAGTGGGTCATAGAAGAGATTAGAAAGGAAGAAAGGAAATTCAAATGTTCATGCTATTAAAAAAAATGAGCACACAAATTACCAGCTCCTCTGGGACATATTAAAGGCAGTACTCAGAGGCAAGTTTATAGCTGTGAGTTCCTACATCAACAAATTGGAGAGATGTGAAACCAACAATTTAATGAGACATCTGAACCTCCTTGAAAAAGAGCAACAAGATAAACCCCAATGAAGTAGAGGGAACGAAATAATTAAAATTAAATCAGAATTAAATGAATTAGAATCCAAAACAACTACAGAAAGAATCAACAAAACAAACAGTTGGTTCTCTGAAAAAATTAACAAAATTGACAGACCCTTAGCAAATCTTATCAGAAAAGGAAGAGAACACACCAAAATAAATAAACTCAGAGATGAGAATGGAAACATCACCACAGAAACAACCAAGATTTAGAGTATTTTAAGGGAATACTTCTCAAAACTTTATGCTAATAAGTTTGAGAACTTGGCAGAAATGGACCTTTTCCTAGCAAATATTAACATGGCAAAATAAACCAAGATGAGTTAAACCATCTTTTTTTTTTTTTTTGCAAAAATTAAACATTTATTGAGCACATGTTTGTTTAGTAAAAGCAACACATACTTTCTCCAGAAAAGATGAGTCAAATCCCTTTAAACTGAAGGAATAATTCTCTGTTCTTCCCAGGTTAGACCCAAATCTACATTTTTATACTCTGTAAAAACTTTCAAATAATACATGCACACACAAAATAACTGAAAGAAGAGACTCACATTATTCCAAAATCAAAATAGTTTAAGGTAACAAGCAGTTAAAGGGCATGTCACAGTGTACACAACCCCGTCGGCAACTTTAGAACTACTGCTACTCGAAAGAGTTAAACCATCTTAACAGGCCCATATTAAGCATTGAAATAGAAACAGCAATGAGAGACCTCCCAGCTAACAAAAGTCCAGGAGCAGATGGTTTTACAGTGGAATTCTACAAGGCCTTCAAAGCAGAGCTCACACCAATACTCCTCCAACTCTTCAATGAAATTGAAAGAGAAAGTTCACTACCGAACACATTCTATGAAGCCATCATAGCCCTCATCTCAAAACCAAGAAGGAACTCATCAAAGAAAGAGAACTATGGACACATTTCTTTGATGGACATTGATGCAAAACTTCTCAACAAAATTTTGGCCAATCGAGTTCAACAATTCATCCAAAAAATCATACACCACGATCAAACAGGATTCATTTCAGGGATGCAAAGCTGGTTCAATATACGCAAATCAATTAATATTATTCATCACATCAACAGGAGCAAGAATAAGAACCACATGGTTATCTCAATAGATGCAGAAAAAGCATTCGACAAGATCCAACACCCCTTTATGATGAAGGTTTTGGAAAAATTAGGAATCCATGGAACATTCCTCAATACAATAAAGGCTGTATATTACAAACCTACAGCCAGCATTACACTTAAATGTAAAAAACTAAAGCCATTTCCTCTTAGCACAGGAACAAGACAAGGATATCCACTCTCTCCACTTCTCTTCAATCTAGTATTAGAATGCCTAGCTACAGCAATAAGACAAGATGCAGACATAAAGGGGATCCAAATAGGGAAAGAAGAAATAAAACTCTCCCTCTTTGCATTTGACATGATCTTGTATTTAAAGAATCCCATAGACTCTACTCCCAAATTACACAAGGTGATTCAAAACTTTGGCAAAGTAGCAGGGTATAAAATTAACCCACAAAAATCAATGGCTTTTCTGTATGACAACAATGAGAAAAGTGTGGCTGAAATTAGGAAAGCAACTCCATTTGTAATAGCCCCACAAAAAATAAAATACCTAGGGATTAACTTAACCAAATAAGTGAAGGACCTCTATGATGAAAACTTTAAAAACTTGAAAAAGGAAATCAAAACAGAACTTAGAAAATGGGAACAACTCCCATGCTCCTGGATTGGAAAGATTAACATCGTGAAAATGGCAATACTTCCCAAGGATATCTACAAATTTAATGCGCTACCGATCAAAATTCCAACCTCATTCTTCAAGGAAATAGAAGAGGCAATCCAAAAATTCATATGGAACAATAAAAGACCCCGAATAGCAAAAACGCTCCTCAACAGAAAGAACACTGCTGGAGGAATATCAATACCAAATTTCAAACTCTACTGTAAAGCCATAGTAATCAAAACAGCTTGGTACTGGCATAAGAACAGACCTCAGGATCAATGGAATAGAATTGAAAACCCAGAAATGAACCTATAGACCTATAACCATCTAATCTTTGATAAGGGAGCTAAAAAATAGAATGGAAGAGAGACAGCTTCTTCTGTAAATGGTGCTGGCAAAATTGGTTAACTTGTAGAAAACTAAAGCTATATCCTTATATATCATCCTGCACCAGAATCAACTCGAAATGGATCAAAGACCTCCGACTCAAAGCCTTTGAGACTCTTATCTCCAATTAACAACTAGAAAAACAGAAATGGTGCTGTGGCTCAAGCGGTAGAGCACTTGCCTTGAGCTGAAGAGTGAAAGGATAGTGCTCAAGCCCAGAGTTCAAGCCCCACGACCGACAAAAAAGAAAGAAAGAAAGTAAAAAAGAAAGAATGAATGAAAGAAAGAAAGAAAAGCTTACTCTGATGAACAACTGTTTACTCTTCTGTTATTAATTATTATAGATAGTTCATAGGTCACAGGTTTATCTTCTAACAGAATGTAGCTCTTTTTTCTGTTGACTTTTAAATACATAACATCCCATTGGAAACTGTATCTATTGCAGAATTAAATAAAAAGCAAACAGATGCTGTTTTACATGTCTCTGGTATGGCATGTTCAGAATTTTAGAATTAGTATTTAATAGTCATAGGCATATTGAAGAAAACTTATATTCTGTTCTCCTAACAATTATTCAGTTTTAAAAGTTAGGAGTTTCCATAGAATTGAACTGTTTACTGTTTTACTATAAGACAATACTAAAATTATGATTTTTCAAAATAATGGCAAATATATTGTGAAAATATTGTATACTTTGATAACATTCAAGTTGATGACCCTCTGATAGAGAAAGGGATAACAGAATAATATTTACTATACAAATACAGTGAAATTATATTTTATGTAGCTTATTTTTAATTTAATTTTACAGTCAAGCTGATATATAGAACGGGTTGCAATAATTGTAAGGTAGTGAATACATAACATGTCGAACTTTTTACCCCCTCCCTCACTTTTCTCACAGTTTTTCTTCACCCATATACCCCTCACAAGTTGTAATGTAAATTTCCAACATGTTGTCTTGTGAGTATTGCTATTGATTTGGTTTGCCCTTTGTTCTTTGTCTCGAAATTTTGTTGTTCCTCTTCCCTTGCCAAATTAAGATAAATGTATATACAATGACACATGATACTGAAATCAAATACTGCAGGGAACAAACCATTGGGGAAAACGCAAAAGAATAAAAGAAATCACATAGTACATTAAAAACAACAACCACAAAAAAACCTCTGTTTCCATATCTAGGAGGTCATTTTGCTCAGCATCATTTTATGCATATCCATTGAGCCATTCTGCTTATTTGCTAGGACTATCCTAGATATTTCCTACTTATTACAACTGAGAGAAACTATGGAATATCTTCCTTTGTGTCTTGTTTATTTTACTTAGTAGGATCTTTCCATTTGGAATTGGAAGCATAGAATTCCGCTGCATATATACCACATTTTGTCAAGTATTCATTTACTGAGTGACATATTGGTTTAAAACATGATTGCATGTAACTATTACTTAGGGTCATTCAAAAATGACAGATGCCACCTCCCCAGACATTCTAAAATCATGAGTTCTATATACGATAGGAATTCATGGTGGTAAAATGGTTGAGATATCTGGATGAATCTAATGCATATCTTGTACTGAATTGGGCAGAAAGATATCCAGTATCATATAGGATAAAAATGGTAGTGAAAAAAATATTCCCTTGAGAAAGATATAGAAAGCTGCCAGCAGTAGTAAGTAGTTCAGATAATTTTGAAGCATTGAGAAATGCAATTTCAAGTATGTGTGTTTAAATAAAAAGTATGTAAGTGGAAGGGCAAAAGAATGGAAGAGAAGAAAATAACCGACAGCAGATCATTTTCCCAAGTTAGAGTATAAAAAGACATAATCATTAACTTCCAAGTTAAAAAGAGAACAATATCATACCTCCCATTCAATTTAGATTCTTGAAAATATTTGCTTGGCTTTTTCCTACTTTAATGCTCCAAAATAAATGAAGACTTATAAGAAAAGTTATGTGATGTCCATTACTTCACCCTGAACACTAACTGTGTTTTGCCCTCTTTTCTCAATTTCAATTTGGAAAATAGTCCCTAAGTTGATGATGTTTTGGCTGATTATAGTCAGAGTCAGGAGCTTCTACATGTACAATTATCTCAGCATAGTTTAAAGCAGATTCCCCCCCCCCCAAGATATCCAACTACATTGTCTGAAGCTGTACTTTGAACACACCCTGACACCTGAGCTCATAATTTGAAATTACACTTCAGCATTTCCTTGGCACATTCTACATTGTGCCGTTGTCTTTTTTGCACATTCCTTTTGAGTTCTGAGTTGCTCTATTTCCATTTCATCTATACAAACTGCTAAGAACATTGTTCAACTACCACTTCTTGTTGCACATGCCCAGTCTATGTATGAAGGTACTTTGTCCATGTTAAACAATAGGGTAGTACTCACTCTCTCAGGAGAAAAGTTCCACAGTATAACACTATGCCCATATTAGAGGATATAGAATTTAAATAATTTTGAGACAAACAGTGATATTAGAATTGAAAGGATCCTTAGGGACATTTTCTTGGAGCTCATTAGTTTTCACAGGAGAAATATAAAAATTCACAAAATCTGGAACTAATTAGAAAGTATCGAATTAACACTAGATCCTAGATGTTGTGTTAGTACTAGTCACAATTGTATTATTGTTACATCAGAATCCTTCCCTAATTGCAAATGCGTATGAGAAAATGAAAGAAAGGCATTAAAGCAAAATGATATATCTTTCTATGCATTTAATCTTACTGGTGAAGGTAATGTCTGAACTCTTCCATTCAATAAAGTTTGAAGTTTATAAGAGAACTTCCTACATATAAGAATTTCTGGCAGGTTGATTGACATGGTTATTTCAGCATGGAGATATCCCTAACAAGAACTAGAGTTAAATAGAGTATATGACAGTTATGATGTGTCAATGCCTACTGAAGCATTTTCTATTCTAAGGAAAAAATCAATTCCAGGAGTCTTCAGTCACATCAGTAAAGCTGTATGTTCAACCTAATACTTGGTGTTTCTTTTCCTACATTTATAATGAATAGGCTGATAAGATATCCAAACCTATGTAAAGATATTTCAATAAAATTTCAAACTGATGTGGATACATCAGTTGGAACTCGTTGGAACTGGAGGACAAATTAGGCTGGTTTGTGCTGTAGTTCAATCTATAAACTCCTGGCTAAATAAGTCTTCAAAAAATATTCACAGAATACCTCTAAGTAAAGTTCATGACAGTTATATCTGTATAATTCTTCTAAGGTCAGGATAAAAGCATTTGTTCACAACATTTAAAATCAGCAGGTTCTGTTGAATTCATGGATCCAGAATTTTATGGATTCACATTCATATCTCAAAATTTTATCAAGATGACTTTCACCAAAACATTTTTTTATTGAACTTGTCTATTTCTTTTTACTTTTCAAATCCAAATAGCATATTTCCTTCAAGATCTTCCTGCAAATTCTTTCCTTCCTTTAATTCTGTCAATGTCTGTTTACTACTTTTTTGTTTCCTTATGTATCTCTTTCTTCCAATCTTATCCACACTGGTACTCACATTGCTCCCACTTCTGTCAGAACTTTCCTTTTCCTCTTCCCTCCAATAATGCCCCCAATTTTATTATTCTTTTTTCCTATTCATGATCGTGGATATTTTGATGATGTCTAAACAGACCTATATTTGCATCTGTTTAATATAAACTTTAGAACTATCAGATATTTTTCCCCTAAATCCATTATTTCCACCTGTGGTTCTTATCACTAAGAACATCACTAACAGAGTTACCAGCCAAACATATGGAAGCCTTTTATATTTCTTCTTACTCTTCTTACTCCCTCCTATTAGATAAGATGAATGATCAAGATTTACTCAGTTTTTATCACTAATATGATTTCTTTTTTTTGGAGCTTTTATGACTTTCTTTAATTGTGAAAATACTGTACAGAGAGGTTACAATTACATGGGCAAGATAATGAGCACATTTCTTATGAAGCATTTTAGCCTCCTCCTTTGTTTCCCCTTCCTATCCCTTCCCATCCTCCCCCCACCCCACACCCAATCCTCCCCCCCACCAAAGTTGTAAAGTTCGTTTTCGACATAACGACTTACACAATATGATTTCTCTGTACTTCTTTTTATGCCCCTAACACCAGCCCGTTTCATTTACTCTTCACTGTCACCTAGTCCTAAAACAACCATTTCAAAAGTACGCTTTTCCCCCATAGTCTTTTCATATTGGTCCTCTCTATCACCAAATTACTCTCTTTGTAAGCACACAGAGTGAAGAGCTCAGACACATATTCTAGTATCATTATTTACTCACTACATTGATTGTTGGCCTTACCTTTCTCATGCGAAAATCAATGTAATCTAACAGAAATAATGAAGAATATATTTGTTGACTTCTAGAGCAAGAATAAAGAAAAGTGAAGAGACCTTACATTTTCCACTTTACCTTACAAATAAGGAAAGAGTCAAATTCAGTTTGTTGGTATAAAGTCACAAATTGTTTCATGTAGAAATAAAAATAAGTTTTACCTCCTGGCTCTAAGACCTATGTCCTTTCTAGGTAACTACAGATATGAAAGTAGTATTATGTAAATTGTGTCATGTCTTTACAGCTGTATTGCAGAACATACTCAATATAGCATTTGAAAACTTTGGTTACTGAATAGTATCTATATGAGAATGTTATTTGAACTAATCCCACTAAGTTGAAAACTACACTTTAGTCCATCAAAATGTGGAAATAAACGATTTTATTTATAAGAAAATAGTACTATCAAGAAAAGTGAGTATACATTAGAGAGACTGCAGGAATTTGGGTTTTTACGGTCTCTGCCTGTTTATGTGAATGTATTTATTGATATTGAAACTCTCCTCTTGTTATTCTTATTGTATGTAATCCAACGCTGTTTATTACTATGTATTCAATGTGGGAAATCTAGCTGTAAAAATGTGTAAAGGTTTTTTTCCTTTTCAATCCCAACAATGACATTATCAGGGTACACTGCGGTCATCATCGTATCCATCAAAATTATTATTATTATTATTATTTTTGTCGGTCGTGGGGCTTGAACTCTGGGCCTGGGCGCTGTCCCTCAGCTCTTCAGCTCAAGGCGAGCGCTCTACCACTTGAACTACAGCGCCACTTCCGGTTTTCTGGTGGTTTATTGGAGATAGGAGTCTCACGGTCTTTCCTGCCCGGGCTGGCTTTGAACCACGATCCTCAGATCTCAGCCTCCTTAGTAGCTAGGATTACAGGCGTGAGCCACCAGCGCCCGGCATAATCAAAATTATTATTAACATCAAAATGCTAACTATTGAAAGTCTGATATGTATCTATGATTTTGCGATTATTTGTTTTTTGATTAATAATTTTAATGTTACCACTGTGCATGCATCCATATTAAAATTTTGAACAAATAAACAAAAAAACTAAAGCATATCAGGTAGCTTGACTATGTGCTTATAACAAATTATGGAATAGATTTTTGAAGTATTGCAAATTCCTAACCAGTATGAATTAACTTCCTCTCTCCCCACCACCACACACAAGTGTTTATGAGTTTGAACAGAATTATTTCAAGTAATATACTGCAAATTTTACTATAATATCATGTGTATATCTGAACTTCCTCTGAACATAATAAACTCTACATTCTATTGGAATATTAGTTATTTTATTCTAAGAAACTTTCGGAAAATAGAGTGTATATCTTTGAATGAAAAAGTTAAAAAATATTAGCATAAAATTTTAGAGGGAGTCTGTCTTCAGAAATATATACACACACACACACACACACACACACACACACATACATATATATTGTATGTAGAAAGGCATAGATTTTTAGAGATTATTTTTCACCAGAAATATATACATATACCTAAATTTATGTGTAGAAAGATGTACATTATAATGAAACAAAAATCCTAAAACATAATTAAAATTTTAAAAATACATCAAACCAAGTGCCATTGACTCACGCCTATAATTCGAACTATTCTGGGTAATGAGATCTTAGAATTGTGTTCAAAACTATCCCAGTCATAAAAGTACTTGTTAGATTCTTATCTCCAATTGACCACTAAAAACAGGAGTTAGCTCTGTGCCTCAAGTTGTAGAGTGCTGCCTTTGAGCATACAAAGGCTTAGGGACAATGCTCAAGCCCTGCAAACAACAACGAGAACAAAAAGAACAAGAACAATAACAACAGCATATATCACATTAATTTCATAAAAACATCTTTTAACTGCTGTGAACATTTCTTAGAATGCTTCTTTAGCCTACATCGGGGGAAGAGTGGATGGGGGGCGGGGGGTTGTATGGAAAGGGATGGGAAGGGGAAACAAAGGAGGAGGCAACAGTGCTTGTTAAGAAATGTACTCATTATCTCGCCCATGTAATTTTAACCCCTCTGTACGGTATTTTCACAATAAAAAAAAAAGAAACATGAATATATGCCCTGCAAAATGTTAAGTAACAATTATAGGATAAAGTTCGTTTTCGACATAACGACTTGTACATCTCATTGTTGCAATGGGTCCACCTGTATCCCTATTTAATTGTAACCACTCTGTACAGTATTTTCACAATAAAAAAATCTTCTATTTAAAAAAAAAGTATAGAATATTTACCTCTATATTATAGACATGACTATTTAGATTGCTTAAGATATTAAGTAATGTTTAGGAATTAATAATAATGATAATATATTGGGTCTTGTCATTTATTGTATTTTATGATAGTAATAAAATGATATTTGCAATGATTATATAAAATTTCTCTTGTTTGTTATTTGAATTATAATAAGAGATAAATATTTTAAAATATTTCCATAGGAAAGGATCATTTTATTGGTATCAATTCTTTTGTAATTTCAAAACAATTAAGAAAATTATTCCAAGGCTGTTTTGCTCTAAGACTATATTTGTTTTCTTGTTCGAGTTTTCATATGTTAGTAGAAATTAAAATTCCAAAATTTCCAAAAATTCAGGAACATCTTCATAGATACTAATATTGGAGTTCCTTAATTGGAATTGTTTTATTTCATTTGTTATTTTCACAAATAAATCAAGATGATTGTGTATTTTGTTTCTTTTCACTGCTATTGGCTCTTATCTTGAGAATACTTTTTTCTAGCAAAGAAGAGGAAAGCAATTGGATTGAGCAAGTAACATGGCTTTCGTAAAATGTACATGCATAGACTTAAGTCTTCTGTCATTTGCTAAAAGTTTCTTCCAGAAAATGTTATCAATTACTTATAAGTGATGCACAATTCCTAGATATTCCAGTCATCACATACACTTTTTGATTGAGTTATCTCTGTATAAACTAAAAAAAATACCAAAATAAACAAAATAAACAGAATCACATCTTAGTTTTAAAAACTGTAATTTACAAAGAATTTTTAGCCAACAACGAAAACATCTTTTTAGGTATTCTGCAATTTGTGTGAATTATTTTTAACTATATATATATATATATATATATATATTTGCTGACATGAAAGTCACATGTAATATATTTATCTCCTTTTATTGTATACATTTTAGTGCTTTGGAAGTGAATGGTACAATCAGAGGTTTTCCAAGACTAATTTTCACAAACTTGCATTTCTTCAAATAGAAATACTGTAAATTTTATTGAACCATAAGATATGTATTAAATGTTTTCTTCATGCATTTGTTTGTAACGTATTTATAGGATTGTTGCTTTGTATGTCCCTCCCCCACAGTATAACCCTGCTTTCACTGTATTTGATGTCGGTATAATTTGTGGAGTGGAAGGGGAAAAACGAGTCATTTAAATAAGGATACAGGTGAACCCGTTGCAGCAATAAGAAGTACAAGTTGTCAAGTCGAAAACGAACTTTACAACTTTGGTGGGGGGCAAGGATTGGGTGGGGTGTGGGGGGAGGCTGGGAAGGGATGTGAAGGGTAAAAAAAGTAAGAGGATACAATGCTTGATAGGAAATGTACTTATTATCTTGCCCATGTAATTGTAACCCCTCTGGACAGTATATTCACAATAATAAAAATAAAATAAAATAAAATAAAAAAAGAAATGTTGTAAATTTTAGAATAGACATTAAAATAGATACAAAATTAAGTTACAGGAATTTGTCCTCCATATATCCTTTATAGTGTGTCTTTTCAAAATTTGTTTTGGGATTATTTCCAGATTCTCACACATGTATTCAATTGCACTGTCAATTAACTACATTCCCTGTCCAAATAAGTTTTTTACTTTTCTTTACTAATACATAGAAGTGTAATGGCTGGATAATATACAATTCTCTTTGACCTTTAGAAGACTTGAAAACTTGCTTGCAATATTGATTGCAGTATTATACAAATCATTCTGCTATCTAGAGTATATCAATTTTTCCGCAAATGCATTACTATATTTTCTGTCATCTTTTTATATTATGGTCATAGAAATGAGTTTTATTTTTATTTTTTCTTAGATACTAAAGAGGAGTTTAATTCATTTGCTCTTCTTATTGACCATTAATTTACATATGTTCGTTAAATAAATAACCTGTTCAGGAAAAAATTTATATGTAATTAGAAGATATAAAAGTAGTTAAGACTCAGGATCAATGTCGAATTAACATTGTAGCATTAACAAATATGTGCCCTCTATCTGTTGGATATGTCTTCACTTTTTTCATAGAATTATGAAAGGTCATTAATTGATATTAACCCATTTATTCTTGCTTTTCTTTAGCCACTAATGTTTTCCATTTCAAATGTTTAGAAAACTTTACTGATCCAATGTCATGAATTTTTACATTTACATATTATTAGTTTTTATATCTCACATTTAGTTTGATAATCATTTTTTATTTTAAATTTTTGTATAAGGTTTAAGGTAGTAGTCCAAGATCATTCTTTAAATCCAGAGAAGCAATAGTGCCAATACACCTATTTAAAATTCTATTTTTATTTGATAAAGTTCATGGCATCCTTTTAAAAATCTTTTGACCATAAAACTAAGAATTTATTTTTAATAAATCTGTTACATTCTTCTGGGTGTCTGTTCTTATAGTAGAGCTATTTTGTCCTCACTACTAAACATGGTAATAAGATTCAAATCTAGTATGAGGTCTCAAGCTATACCATTTTACAAGATTGTTCTGAATGATCTGTATTCCTTGAACTTACATGTGAGTTTATTGAGCAGGTGAATCAATATCCAATAACACAGTTATCTAGATGTTTGATAGTCACTCATATTTTGCACCTTGTGAAAACGCAAGGCCCCAGAGATTATATATAGAAAAATGTCTTTAGAGAATGCTTGAAGCCACTAAAATTAATTTAGGAATGAGTTAAAATTTAGATAACACTACAGCATAATATACCTGAATGATAACGACTTGAGAGCTGTACTACAGAGGAGAGTGAGAGGGGACAGAATGATGGACCATATATATAGGAGCTGTATGCCATTAGTATTTTGTTTCAAAAGACCGAAAGACTACAGAGAAGAGAAGCAGGAAAATAATCAACTGTCCTGAAACACTTTTCTTTTTAATCCACCTAATAGTGTGAGCTGAGAGTCAGAGAAGATTGGAAAAATAAAATAGAAAATAAAGCATTGTATAGACCTCTTACAATGTAAAGAAATTGTAATAGGAATATGATAATTATTTTCCAAAGAAATAAGAGAAAGAATAAGTAAAGTCTAATGGAAAAATGAAGAGAGAAAAGAAGCAAAGTAAAACATTTATCAATAACAAACACAAGGGTTTGAAAGTGGAAAGGCAGTAGAAATATTCTAAATAACAATAAAATTTGCTAAAGTGGATAGTATATGGATCACATTTTATCATATATAATTTTGAAAAATCACTAGTAATGAAAATTTAAAAGTCATAATTTAAAACACTACATTACAACTAGACAGTATAGTGCAGTGCAAAAACCTTGGCCTAGCATATGTGAAACCATGGATCTGACCCCCCAACATTACAAAGTACACACAAAGCACACACACACATACACCCAACCACACACACACACACACACACACACCACGTACACACATTTAGAATATTGATATTATTATATTAAACCGAGGAATTTATCACAAATAGTAAAAGAAAGTTAATATATGAAATAATAATATTGCTCATACTATATAAAAGTTTAGGAGAAATAAAAGACAATACACTTGGATTCTTATAGATTAAGTAAATTGAAAATTAAGAAATAGAACACATGAGAACCTTTGCAAACATGTTTTAAATAATAAACATTTTGAAACATGTATCGTTTTATTTTGACAAAAGATTGAGGTTACTGGTGTTTTAACTCAAGATTTAGAATATGATATCCAGGTTCATGCACCATATCTTGCTATTGATGGCTATATCTCTAATAATTTCACTATGGATATTTTTAGAATAAGGTCTCATAGTTTCCCAGGCTCTCCTGAATTACAAACCTATTTGCAATTCCTCCTATAGCTAGAAAATGAAGCCACAAATCACCATGCCCAGCTCAAACTTTTTTAAATTCAAGTACAAGAAAGTAAATTTTCAAAATGTGACCAGGTAATGAAGCCTTTCTTAATAAAGTATGTGTTTCTTGAAAATACAGTTAGTATTTCTTACCTGGAAAAATATGTTTAGAACTATAAGAAAATAAATTTATTTAAATTCACCAACCATATAAAATTAAGAAAATAATTTCATATATTCACATGTTAAATATTTTAAAAGCAAAATATATGTGTCTGATTAATTTACATGTGTGAAAATTATGCAATTAAATTAACTAATCCTACAGCTCTGAAAAAAGAATTACCCTAATGAAACAAAAGAAAATAAATAATTAAGTTCAAAATTTGAAATTTAGAAAATAAAATGAAGTGTACTCTTTAGGTGACAAGTAAATGTAAACCTTCTGTATATCAATTTTATAATAAAAATGCATGAACAAAGAAAGAAAAAGTGCCCATTGATCAATAGCAATTGCAAAAGCATCAGTAGTTGTATGAGTGTACAAAAAAATCGATGGAGGGGATAACAATGTTCCTCCATAAGGAATGTACTCATTATCTTACTTATGAAAATGTAACCCCTAAGTAAATTACCTTTACAATAAAATTAAATTGAAATTAAAAATAAACCAAAGAATATACCAATTAAGAATTCTTAGATGGAATGCTCTGCCTCCATCAGAAAAAATGACATTGCCCCATTTTTTAGGAAATGGAAACACTTGAAAAAATTATATTGAGTTAAGTAAGCCAGGCCAAAAGAAACATAGGTTCCATAGTTTCCCTTATTTGCAATAACTAGTATTTGTCTGAGTCAAGTAGAAAAGGTCAGATAAGTTGATGTTAGGTGAAATGAACCCAAGATAAGTATTCAAAATTTTTTTCTTTCATGCGATTATTTCCAACATATTTATAACATTATTTCTTTGTTGTTTTCTATGTCCCTCCCCCACGGTATAACCCCTGCTTTCACTGTATTTGCTGTTGGTATAATTTTTGGAGGGGAAGGGAAAAAACAAATAATTTAAATAGGGATACAGGTGGGCCCATTGCAACAATGAGATGTACAAGAGGTTATGTCGAAAAACAAACTTTACAACTTTGGCTGTGGAGGGGCGGAGGATTGGGTGGGGGGGAAGAGGAGGGGATGGGAACGGATGGGAAGTGGAAACAAAGGAGGAGGCAACAATGCTTGATAAGAAATGTACTCATTGTCTTGCCCATGTAATTGTAACCCCTCTGTACAATATTTTAACAATAACAAAAATTCTTAGAACCCATTGGTTAAAAACTTAGTAAAGAACTGCCCCAAGTACACAAGGAATATATTTTGATGATACAATTTAAATACTTAAACTTCAACAGAGAAGCAAAAAGTTTAAAAACTGTTACACAGTAAAGTAATAAATCAGAATGTATTACTATAATAATCATTAGACGAATTTTTAGTGGTAGTCAAATATGTAAGAAATGAGTCAATCTGCCATTCATTTGCACTTAAGAAGTGAGGAAGAATTTTCTAGGTCCTTTTAAATATATCATAAGTTTAACGAAGAAACTATTCTGTCACATCATATGATAATCAGATAAAGATTATATTAGAGCAAAGAACAGATTCTACTATGTTTTTGGATGTTAAGGTATATACTTATTTTGGTGGGGATTTCAACTTCGTGTATTGTTCTTGCTAGGCTGGCATCATATCAGTTGTTAATTTTAGGGTAGGGGTTCCCTTTCCACAAGAACATGCACCTGATCTGTCCTTTTAGCCTTCCCATCATCAAAGGCATCAGAGTTGCACTATCTACCATGGCTGGCCTTGATCCTGCAGTCCTTCCAATTTTAGTCTCTAGATAGTGCAAGATGGTGGAAATGATCCAATGCACCCAGCTATAGATTAAGGAAGTCCACTAAAATGTGGCCTGGGTTCTGTTCTCAAGCCTCCTAAGTAGTTAAGAGTACAGTTGGGAGCCCTGGTGCCAAGCAGTAAATATTTTTAAACAATTAGACATACATGACTTAGACTTGTGATTACCTCAGGAAAAGTATAAAACAGCAGTGAAGCACAGAGTACAGGCAGCATTTTAACAAGCTACTCAGAGACTGAATCAGCTTAGCTAGCTACTCAGGAGGCTGAGATCTGAAGATCACTGTTCAAAGCCAGTGCAATCATGACAATACATGTGATTATCTCCAAAAAACCATAAGTGGAGTAGTGGCTTAAGTGGTAGACCACTCTCCTTGACCACAGAAGCTTTGGGATAGTGTCTAGACACTATCAAGCCTCAGCAATGAATAATGCATGCATGAGTAATGCACATGCATGTGTGTACACGCACATGTGTGCATGCACACACACACACAGAAATGATTATTTCAATGCAGAGTTCTTTATTTTTTTACCTTGCTGTACTTTATTTCCCTGTATTAGTCCACCAATTAACAAAGTCATCTAAGCACCTATTTACATACAACTCATCATGTTTCTCTAAAGTCTACTCTCTTTTTGGAAGCCTGCTTTTATTTGACATAAAAGTAAATTATTCAGGAAGTCAAGTAATCTCCCTCAACTCTGTAGTGTTAGCTGATTTTTTAGGCTCTCCCTAGCAATTTGATTCTGTGAAATCCTGCATCAAGCAGCGTATTTCATTCATGAGAAGGGAAGCCTCTGTCAAACAATTACTAATAGGTTTTTCTCCTCCTGGCAAGCATCTGAGTTTTATTATATTTGTATAATTCATGATGAGTCTGTGAATGCCAAAGACTGCTGTGAAAATAAAAAGACCCTTCTCAGTGATTAGCATTTGTATACCATTCCTAGATATGAAGATGTTTAAATATTACTGAAATTGCTTTGGAATAAATAAAGTTCACCTTGACTATCTTGAGAAAGAAGAATTGGTTTCTCAGCACTTTAGGTAAGAAGTTGAGTGAAAGAAACCAAAGGAAAAATGAGGAACCACTGAATACATATATTCAAATGAAACAAACGAACCCAAAGAAAACACAAATTAATTCAGTACTCAAGAACCTGCAGGAAATGCAAAGATTTATTTAAAAAAATCAGCTATGATAAGCTTATGAAAAACCTGACTATATGGGAGTCTACTGTTGTGAGGATAGTGGTTAAAGCCCAGACTGGACATAAAGATCTGTACACAATGCCAGACACCTGTTATTCTAAATTCCAGGAAGAATAACATCAAGTGGACTGAGCCCATGATCATACACAAGTAGGAAGCCAGATTCTATCTGAAAATTAATCTGGATAATTTAGGGCTGGGGGCATGACAAACTGGTAAGAACACCCATTTAGGAGACACAAGACACTAAATTCAAACTTTAATATTATGGATGTTAAAGAAAAAAGCTATGACTTCAAAGAATTGGAATAATTATAAGATTTGAGTATTTGTGTGGAGAAAAATCCATTAAAGAGATAGAGTGAACCCATGTTGCAATGCTTTCTACTTAAGTGATAATGTTATGTGGTACTCCAGACATAACAGAGTTACCTTGCAAAAGTAACTGAGCATGGATGTGCATTTGGGTGATGAAAATACTCTATTTACACAGGTATTATTTAAATAGATTTTTTCGGTAGATTGTAGTTTTTGAAATAAGAGCCTGGGTGATATCTCTGAGCATTTTCTCCACATGTGACCACTTAATTTATTTTAAATTAATTAATTAATTAATTAATTTGATGCTAATACTAGAGCTTGAAGTCAGGGCCTGGCTCTGTCCCAGAATTTGTTATTTTTTTGTTTTAGTTTTCTCAAGGCTAGCATTTCACTGCTTGTACCATAGCTCCATTTCTAGCTTTTGCTGGTTACTTTCAAATCAAGATCTAATGGACTTTTTTTTCTTGGTCTGGTTTCAAACCACAATTCTCAGATTTCTTCTTTCTGATTAGCTAGGATTAAAGCCATGATCCACCAGTGTGGCTTCTACTTTTTCCTCTATACTTATTTAATGCACATATTTAGATAATTATGTAAAAGGGAGAGTATAGAAGAAAGATGTACATTCATGATATTGTCCTGTCACAAATTCAAGTTAGTAATGTAAATTACTTCCTAAGACCATACAAAAAAATTCCATAATATAGTGTAAGAGAACTCACTATTGAACAGATGAGCTTTAAGAGCTTTCTAATAGATCCATTATTTATTGTTACTCAACATTAGGAAAAATGTATAATGCAGTAAGTAAAATGGAAGTCCTTTGGAAGACTACTTAAATTCCTTGTTTTTTTAAAGACACTTGTTTTCATCTAAAAAAAATAAGCCTGTCTATTGTCTTCGTGTGATTTTGATGATTGAATATGCTTAATGAAAGTCAAAATGTATTAGTAGTCCTTTGTTATCAATTCTGACTTTTTCTTTTTGGAGAATATAATGATCAAAGCAATAGTTCAGAATCAGCAAGCAAGAGGTCAGAATCATGCTTCCAGTGCAAGTGGGTCACCAGTAAGTAATCCTCACTACCAGTTTCCACAAAGTTTTCTCACAGATACAATCAGCCTGCCTTTTCTAGCTGCTTTCCTAGCCTGTACCTATTCCTTCATTGTACAGGAAAAGTGTGATTCAACTGATTTCAGTCAGATCTGTTACTAGTGCTATCAAGGATTTAGATTCTTATGAAGGCTATTAAAAAGGTATTTACTAATTTCAAGTAAATACATAAATTCTATTTCCATCTTTTTTTAAAAAAAATTCTGCTTGTTCTATAAATTGATCAGAGGCATGGATTTTGGGGATAGCTCATCTATGTCTTTCATGGCTCTCATAGATAATATGACTGCTCCATAATTATCCTAATTTATATTGTTTTATATTTTGGGTTGCATCATTTCACTTTCTGCACTGCCATTTCCCAAATCATTTATATAGGAGGCATTATTTCACATTTTCTCATTCCTAGAATAAGTTGCACATGAAGACACCACTGGTCCTCATTTTCAGTCTGTACTTTGAATATGGAGGAACATCTTTCCTCTGCTCTCCATTTATTCCCTAATCTCCAGTTAGAATAATTTCGAATAGTAAAAATGGAAAAAGAAAATAAATCATGGTGAAAAAACATACACAGAGAATTCACCAGATATTTCTGACCAGGTCAACCAACATGAACTATTAGGGAAATACATGGACACCTCATTTCCACTGGTACTCAATGTATCTGGTTAGGCAATTCTGATGAAGATGAGGAACAAGATGAAAATATGAGGAATGGTAAAAATTGCAAGAAAAAAAATGGAGAAGGATCCAAGCAAATTTCTTCTTTGGGCTGTGGAAATTACCAGCTTACTACAGTGCAGAGAATACTTTCCAAAAAGGCTACTCATGTGAATACTAGGGATGACGATGAGTATACCCCTCTTCATCGGGAAGCCTACAGTGGACACTTAGACATTGTCCGTGAGTTTTTGGCTCAAGGGGCACATGCAATAACTGTAGATGGCTGGACACCCCTGCACAGTGCATGTACGTGTAATAATACCAGAGTGGCTTCTTTCTTCTTCATGATGCAGATACCAATGCCCAAACTAAAGGGTTGTTGACCCCCTTGCATCTTGCTGCTGGTAATTGAGATAGCAAAAATACACTGGAACTGTTGAACCAATATGTCAAACCAGGTCTGAAGAACCACTTGGAAGAAACTGCATTTGATATTACCAAAAGGATAAGTATGTATCACTACCTCTTTGAAGTTGTGGAAGGCTGTACAAATTGTTCTCCTAAATCCTAATGATTCGGTTAATTTTCTTAAATTTCAAAAATGTCATTAATTCCTTTTTGTCAATACAACATATTTTCACAATCCAAATAACAACCATATCTTATAGTAACAATTCACGGATTCTGTGGAGTTCTTCAAAGTGAATTGCCTGCTTTTGATGTCAAAATGTATTCAAGAGTTTTTGTATACATCTATAATGTTTTATGCAGAGTTTGAGATTTTGTTGATCGGAAATAATTTTAATTTATCTGTTGAAATGAGTAGTATAGAAACTAAAGATATTTCCATTGTTTGTCTGAAAAAGTATATTTTAAAATATTCTATATTCTATGTTTGTATAGTGTCCATAATCTCTTTTATTCTCTCCTAGATATAATACATTGAATTCTACATTGTTTTATAACATATAGGTTCATTAATGTGTCCTTTCAGATTGCATTCCATACAGAAACAGTTTAAGATTCCTTTTTTTCCCCCCTAGGTCCTTTTAGTATTATATTTCTTTGGGATAAAACGACAATGTTGTCTAATTTCAAGTTGTGTAAAGGTTATGCTATGTAAAGGCCTTTCTAAGGTGAAAATTTAATACACTGATGTCAGAGTAACTTTTAATTATATGAATTAGGTGTATTGTTTCACTTGTAATTTTGTAATCAACTTTTTAATAGCTGTTTTTCATTTCTTGCATCTGAAGAATGAAAAATTTTGAATACTTCACAAATTTTCATATCATCCTTGTACAAGTGCCATGTTAATCTTTTTATTGTTGTAATTTTGGTATACAAGCTGCTGAAGAATGTAGTATCCTGCAAATTTTAGTAGTTAATGATGAAATATTTATAAAGGCTTATATGCTTAGGTGCCTATTTGTAACAAGGAAACTTTATTGTTCCTAAAAATGCTATTAATCTTATTTCCCTAAAATTCTGTGAATAGTTGAAAAAAAATGTTGTTCAGCTGATTGCTCACATTTGCAATTTTTTTGTCAATGACTATTTTAAGTCCTTTTCATTTAGAATTTGATCATATTTTCAAGTATTAATAGCTATGTCCAAAGAGAGGGCTTTTTCAAGTACTTATTTATCCAACTGTGTTAGCTCTGTGGAGCCAATGGATTCAAAGTAAGCCTTGTTTAAGAGCTACTTCTAAACATATGCAGCTGAGATTTTCCCAAATGAGGTCTTACTGGCACAAATGTCTACCTGACCCTTTACCCTTCTTCCATGTAGGAACAGACCAACCAGAATATCTTACTCTGACAGCATAGATTGTATTAGTGGAACAAAACTAATCTTAGTTACAAGGGATCATAGAGAGATGAACAGTTCAGCCAGAACTGTTCATACTAGAAGGCATTTTATCAAAATATGATTGTTTATGATACCTAACATTTCAAAAGTAGCTAAAGCCAAGAAAGTGAAAAAATATTCATATTCATGATTACCTAATGTCTTGGCCTGTCTACCTTCCAAACAGGCAGGAACTTACACTACTGCCATTTTATCACCAAATATTTTCATAGTTGCAAGAGAAGTCCATATATTTCTCTTCATTATTAGGCCTTAAATTGGTAATGTTTTTTAATATTTTTATTTCTATTATTATTTTTATTGTGAACAAAATGTACAGAGGGGTTACATTACATGGGCAAGATAATGAGTACATTTCTTATCAAGCATTGCAACCTCCTTCTTTGTTTACCCTTCACATCCCTTCCCAGCCTCCCCCCGACCCCCAACCAATCCTCCCCCCCCACCAAAGTTGTAAAGTTCGTTTTGGACATGACAACTTGTACTTCTCATTGTTGCACGGGTCCACCAGTATCCTTAAACGACTTGGTTTTCCCCTTCTACTTCACAAATTATACTGACATCAAATATAGTGAAAGCAGGGGTTATAATGTGGGGGAGGGACATACAAAGCAACAAAAAGATAATCTTATAAGTGCATTAGAAACAAATGCATGAAAGAAAAAAACCATTTAAATACATATCTTAGGATTCATTTTCCTAACATCACATTATCTGACCTTTTCTGCTTGACTCATACATATACTAGATATTGCAAATAAGAGAAACCATGGGACCTAGCTTTCTTTGGGCCTAGCTTACTTCACTTAATATAATTTTTCCAAGTCTTTCCATTTCCTAACAAATGGGGCAATGCCATTATTTCTGATGGAGGCATAAAATTCCATTGTGTACATATACCACATATTCTTGATCCATTCATCTACTGAGGGGCATCTGGATTGGTTCCAGATCTTAGCTATGGTAAATAATTCTTCAATGAACATAGGTGTGCTGATAGCTATAGTGTGGTCTTGTTTGTAAACATTTGGGTAAATGCCCAAAAGTGAGATTGCTGGGTCATAGGGGAGCTGTGTGTGAAGTTTTTTGAGAACCTCCGTACTGCTTTCCAAAGTGGTTGAACAAGTTTACACTCCCACCAACAATGCAGTAAGATTCCCTTCTGTCCACATCCCCTCCAGCATCTGTTGTTATTACAGTTCTTCATTTTTGCCATTCTAACAGGGGTGAGATAGTATCTCAATGTTGTCTTGATTTGCATTATCACCCTACACCAGAATCAACTCCAAATTGATCAAAGACTTCGGAGTCAAAGCAGACACTCTGAAAACATTACAGGATAGAATAGGAGAAACCCTAGGTCTCCTTGGCTCAGGTCGAAATTTTCTGAATAGAGACCCGGAAACACAACAAATCAAAGAAAGGTTTGACAAATGGGATTGCATGAAGTTGCAGAGCTTCCGCATGGCAAAGGACATAGCTAGCAAGATCAATAGAAAGCCCACGGATTGTGAGAAGATCTTCACTAGCCATACAACGGACACGGGTCTCATATCTAAAATATACTTGGAACTCAAAAAATTAAATCCCCAACATCAAATACTCAAAGAAACAACTGCCCAATAAATAAGTGGGCTAAAGACTTAAAGAGAAACTTCTCTGAAGGACAAAGAAGAATGGCCAATAGACACATGAAGAAAATCTCAACCTCCCTAAATTGCTAATGTTTTAACCACAGTGTTTCCTCTTGCGTCCAGGCTGTAAATCTACAAATGGTAAAGCTTTAGGTTTAACTCTACTAAACACTGAGGTAGAGATAATGGAATAATACTTTAAAACAGAGTTGCCTTTGATACCCTAACCACAACAGAACAATGCAAAACATGAGCCTTTTCATTATATTATATATAGTTATATATTTTACATTTTTATGTGATGATTTTATATTTCACACTATGAAAGTTACTAGAATTAATTGATAATTTGACAAATAAATTGATATTTATTCCAGTCAATACAATTAGAATATAAATAATTAGGTTTAGAATATATATCAGAATATAAAATGTATCAATGCAATATTTTAGGTACAAACTTGTGATACCTTCTAAGTGTACATGGCCTTCTGAAATCACATAGCAAAAAATGAGTGTTGTTTTCCTCTAATCTACATGGGATTTTATTCTGCTGCTCTGTATATTGTTTTAACTCGCTGGTCCCAAACTGTTTTTCTCCATATTTTTGAAGCATTCCAGTAATTGTTCCCAAATTTTGCTGATATGATGTCTAAAAAATACTTCTCTTCTGTAGGACCCATGGGTCCTAGGATCTCAGGTCCCAGTTACCTGTATCATTAGATAACAGGGGCAAGACTTCTCACCTAGGCCCATGCAACATGCCAACAGAAAGTAATTGAAGAGCTATCTGGTGGTTAATTGGACATAATCAACTCCCAGGCTTTCCTGCATGGTCTGGCTTATATGTCCTGCTCAGCTTTCTCTCTCAAAGCTGGAGCTCTACCCTCTAGGCCACTGCTCCACTTCTGGTTCACTGGCGGTTTATTGTAGATAAGAGTCTCACCGAGTTTCCTGCTCAGCTGGCTTTGAATGGCGATCTCCTGAAGAGGTTTCAAGTGGCTTTTCTCAGGGATTCGCAGAGGAGCCGCTTCACACAAATCCTTAGTCTAAATCTCGAGAGGTACTAGAGAAAAACAGAAACAGGAAGATGCTTCTAGTGTGTTCTAGATACTTAAAGTTGGAGACACAAAACACTCATAATGATTAGATCATTTTATAGGCAAAAGGAGCAATGCAGACAGTATGAGGTTCACTCCAGATTTCTGTCCTCTCATCCTGAGACAGTAAATTCTAGCTCAATTCTAAGTGACAGAATTGGCATATCCTGTGGATATTTGCTCCAAAATACTATGACACTCATTTCTCACGTTTGGCCTCAAACCTGTGACCAGAGAAGAAGATGAGGAGAGAAAGCAACTATAATAAACATTGGGTAGTTTACTTATAAATTCAAACCATTGGAATGACCCTGCTAAGAAGTCAGATTGTCCAGATTAAAAAATGAATAAGAAAGGAAAGAAGATGTCAGTAGCTGCTGATTGTAATCCCACCTCCTTAGGATGCTGAGATGGAGAGAATCTTAGCTTGAATCCAGCCAGTGTAGGAAAGTCTATGACACTGTTACTTCTAAGAGATCACAAAAAAAACAGAATTGAGGCTATGACTCAAGCTTCATGTACTACCCTTGAGCAAAAGGAGCTCAGGGACAATGCCTAGGCTCATAGTTCAACCTCAGGACCTGCCCCCTCAAAAAGAGCCTGTACTTTCATGTCATTGTCTATGTATGGATGTATTCTTATAGGTGAAGCTATAGAATAGCTATGATGAATGGCACCAAGTTAGGAAATTTGTATTCAATACAATAATTTCGTAACACAGAGACTTCTTTCAAGACAGTGCATGTTCCAGGGAACTCATCACTGTTCCCAGTGTAACCTGAGGGTTTCTCTGCATCCCAGGCCTGCTGGAAGAAGTCTCTCACATTGTGTGGACAGGCAGACAAAAGACCTCACTCCTGTACAGCTTGATAACAAACAATTCCACCTGAGCCAGTTAGTGAGGATGAATGTGGGTGTGCTCTGAAGGTCAGGAGAAAAGGGTCTCTTTGTACCCCAAGCTATCTCTCTCCCCAGTGCTCTGTTTTAACAAGTTTTCATTTGTACCACTTTCCATGGCAGATAAAGTTATGTGCACTTATCCTGCTTTTGTGAGACTATGTTTTTGTGTTCAGATAAAGTGCTCAATATAATTCAGGAGTACTTCTGGCAGACAACTAGGGCACTGAATCTAATGAAATGTTTCATTGGAGCAATGATGGGCCTATGATGCCTCTCCTAGGTTTGGGAAATCCAAGTACATGTTGGATATCACAAAGCTTCCTGTCATCTAGGGCTGGTGAAGCTCATCAGGTTTTGAAACCTTTGACCTCTCCTTGTTGGGCCCTGGGTGGCTAGGTTTTGAACACAAGGCCTTTGTGCTGAGCAGGAGCACAGTGCAGAAGCCCAGTGCTTTACCATTTTGTGTAACAACATCACTTCTGGTCTGTGAGTGTGTGTGTTTGTGTGTGGGGGGGGGTGGTGGGGTGTGGGTGTGTGTGCACGCACACACATATATGAGTCCTGGAGCTTGAACTCAGGACCTGAGCACTGTACCTAGTTTCTCTTGTAGAAGGATAGCCTTCTCCCACTGGAGCCACAGAGCCACTTCAGGGTTTTTCATAATGATATGGTCCTGAGAAATCAAGCCTATGGTTTCATAGATGCAAAACACTCTATCCCTAATGCACTTTCCCAGGCCTCTACCTCAGGTTGTTAGTGTTTTCTGTCTTTTGTTGTTGTTGTTGTCAATTGTAGGAGTTGAAGTCTGGGCCTGGGTGCTTTCCTTGAGGTCTTCAGCACAAGTCTTGTGCTCTACCACTTCAGGTTTTCTGGTGGTTCATTGGAGCTAAGTGTCTCAAAGACTTTCCTGCCCAGGCTTGATTTGAACCTTGATCCTCAGATCTCATTCGCCTGAGTAGCTAGGATTACCAGCATGAGGAAAGCACCCTGCTTCCACTTCAAGTTCTTAGTGGTGAATTGGAGATAATAGTCTCATGGGACCTTTTGTGTCTGGGATATTTTGGAACCCAGATCTTCAGATTTCAGGTTCCTGAGAAGGCGGGATGACAGACCAGCTACTGACCCCTTGGGCTTGGCTTCTGCTGCAAGGGGGTCCATGGTTCCAAGTGGTGAAGTACTAGCCATGAGCCCTAGAGGTAAGGGTCAGCACCTAGAACCCGAGTTCAAGGTTCATGACAGAAAAAAAGAAAACATTTGTCCGCAGAAGACAACTCACTAGTCTTCAGTAATACATAATTTTGTACTTGCCATGGGAGCATATCTGAGCCTCAATATTCTTGTCTGCATAATCATCTCAGTTGTGGATCCCTCACAAGGGCACGATGTAAGAATGCACCCTGTGAAGGACACAGTACATGTCACTCTTTGCAGGACTCAGCATACAGCATCTTGTGAAACACTTAGCACCCAATGCAGGACTCAGCACACTGCACCCTGTGAAGACTCAGCACATAGCTCTGTTCCACAAGCTGTCATTAAAATTAGGGTGCTTTCATCAATAACACCGTTCTTTAAGGAAAATTTCACAAACCATACAAGTTCACATCTAATGGTTTAATGGGGTGGTTTTTTACTTGGGGGAGGTAGACATGGGCTTGAACTGAAAGCATGGGGATACTGTTCTAATGATATTTGCTCAAGGCTAGAGCTCTATGACTTGGAGCCATATTTTGAAGAGTCTCATAGACATCCTGCCAGGACTGGGGTTTAAACACCCCGAGCAGCTAAGATGACGGGCATAAGCCAGGATGACATGTGTAACCCATGGAGCTGGGTTGCAGTGGTTTACATGTGCCTAAGTCAGGTTAGGTGGCAGCTGTAAGCACCACACACCTAGCTTGCTCTGTAATGAGGTATTTGAAGTTATGTCCTTCTATAATTGCAGTTAGAACATCCTACCCTTTTTTGGTGGCAGTCCTGGGGCTTGAGGAAGAGCTTATAAACTCTCCCTAAGCATTTGTGCTCAAGGCTAGCACTCAATTGGTTGAAAGATAGCAGAACTTCCTGTTTTTCTATTTATGTGGCACTGAGGAATTGAACACAGGGCTTCATGATTACTAGGTGAGCACTGAACCACCGAGCCCCAGGAGTGAACAAGGAATAAATAGATAGAGATTTCTGTATATAAATATTGTAGACACAAAAAGAGAGATGTCTGCATATTATTAAATTATAGATAATATTAGTACCAATTCTTAGGTATTAAATTATATCTCCATTTAATGATGTGTCCCAATTAACAATTAATAAAGCATCAATTAATAATTACTCAATATCAGTATTGTTTATCATATATGTACATATATCCATACATTTAATTAATACTTCATAGAATGAGACAGATGTCTATATATTATTGAATTATGCATCATGTGTTACTACCAATTATTAGGTATTTAATTATGTCTCCATGTAATTTTTATTCTGTTAATGATTAATAAAATATTAATTAAACTTAATGTACTTCCTATACTTATTGTGTCTAATTTTATCCTAGAATGTTTCACTACTAATTCAATGTTTATCATTTATTGTAGTGACAATTCTTCCACCTATGACATTTTTATCTTTATTACAGCCTATTACATAGCATATAGATTTGCACACAAATTAAACATCCTACCTAACACTGAGCACTTTCACAGAAAAGGAAATCATGTGTCACACTCGGCTTCTCACTCCAAGATTACATTTTTGGCAGGGCTGGAATCTAAGCTCACGGCCTAAAAGTCTCATTTCATGAATGGGTTACTGCCAGCACAGCAGCCTCTAGCCAAATCAGCTGCCAGGCAGTCCCCAGTCCCTGACATCCTGCCTCGTATGTTGACTCCAAATTGTGCTTAGTGTAGTTATTCATTTTATTTTTCTGTTTTATTCATTTGCAATTTATTTTATTGACTGCTATTATGCATGGAATATTTACAGCATTTATTATATAGGATATAGGTATGCCTATGTATGAAACTTCATACCTGACACCCAGGACGTTTACAGAAAAGGAAAACGTGTCACCATGGGCTTCTTACTGCACAATTCAATTTTTGTGAGTGCTAGCATCTGAACTCACAGCCATAAAGCCCAATTCATGAATGGGTGAGTGTCAGCACACCAGCCTGTGGCATATGGAGCTGACAAGCAGTTCCCAGCGCCTGAGATTAAGCCCCAAGGGTTGACAAAATAAGAACAGACTGACATGCAGAAGGTAGTACACAAATACATATAGATATTTATAGAGTGCCAAAGATGTCGATACATTATTTAGTTATATAGGCTACATTCCTACCAATTTTTGGGTATTTATTATGCCTCCATGTAATTAATATTATTGTTTTCATACTTAATGAATTATTAATTAAATTAACCACTGTCCCTAAACTATTGCATCCATATAATTAATAGTATTCTCTTAATGTGTCAAAAAATATTCATTAAAATCCATCAGCCTCCTAAAATCAGTCTCTAAATTTATATTAGTATCATTCAGGAACAACAAATTCAACCTTGACATTAATTTCCATCGGTATTCCTGTGAATAGGAACGAGACTCTTAGGATCTCCCTCTATTGGTAAGGGTCAGGACTGGGCTTCGAACACAGAGCCTATTTTGCCGTGTTGGCCTATGGCTTCCCTGGAAGACCATCAGACTTCAGCAATGCCAGGTTAAAAACACTTTTCAGCTGTGTCATTCAGACCCAGGATGATCACCTTGCCGGGAGGTTTTTTTTTTCTTTCTTGTCAGCCTTTGGGGACCCAGGTTCGGCTGTGTGTCCAGTGGCTGCAACCCAGTGTAGAGTGATCAAAGCTGAGGCAGAATTGCCATGCCCTGAGTTCAAGCCCTGTCCTTGACAAAATAAAAATATACACACACATACAGACAGACAGATACAGACATACATTAAAAATATTTTAAAAATTATGAAGCTCCTTGGCTTGGAATTCAGGCCATTTTTCTGCCAGGCCTGGGATTTGAACTCAGGGTTTTGTTCAATCTGCAGCAATGTGGGGGAAGAGGAAGATCACCGAGCTGGAAGACAAGAAATTCAGGCCTGATCCCAGGGGCTGAATTCAAGCCCTAGCACTCCAAAAAATAATATTCGTATACGTTTTAAATACATGATTTATATTTACATACACATGTTTACTGCATATGGCAGTTAGTGTAGTTATTCATTTTATTTTGTGTTTTATTTATTTATTATATATTTTAGACAGTATGATTACATGTATAACATTTTTTACATCCTATTGCATAGGCACAGATTTGCTTATGTATTATACATCATTCCTTAGACCCAGCACTTTCACTGATAAGGAAAACATGTGGGACAATTGGCTTCTTCCACCAGGATTAAGTTTTGGGCAGTTCTGTGATTTGAACTTCGGGCCTAGAAGGCCCACTTCATGAATGGGTCAATGTTAGCACACCAGTCTGATTCAAATGAAGATGTAGGGCAAATTTGAAGACCTGAGTTCAAGCCCTAGGAGTGGTCAATATATAAACAGATAGATGTGTAGATTCAAGTGTGTGTGTGTGTGTGTGTGTGTGTGTGTGTGTGTGTGTGTGTGTATTTACATATGTATATATATCTATAAATAAATTTATACAGAGACAGATAGGCATTTATGTAGATTCTAATGTATAATTCTATATAAAGAGTGATGTCCATATCTTATTTTTATATATTTTATTACTACCAATTATTTAGTCTAAAATTATGCCTCCATTAATTAATCACGGCAGGAAACAATAAAGTATTAATTAAATTAATCAATGACCTATATTTATTTCATACAATCTTATACTAGAATGACTAGCTAATTAGTAATTTAATTAGTACATGACAAACATTCTATTATTGTTCCTATAGATAGGAACGAGTTCTCTAGGATCTTCAGCTCTGTAGATGGCAGTCCCAGGATCGAACTCAGGGCCTAGGTTTCTGGGTTGGGCTCAGGCTTCACTGACAGCCCACCAGCCTTCGGCCATGCAAGGTCTCGTACAATTTTCAAGCCGAGTCATTAAGACCCAGGATGGTCACAGTGCTAAGGAAACAAAGGTAAAACTGTTGTGTAAAACTTCCTGGTTTTTCCTCTTCCATCATGGTTGGTTTGTTATTTTTGCCAAAGCTGGGAGTTGAACTCTGGTCCTAGGATCCCTGGATCATCTGTGGGTGTAAAAGCTGCACCCCAGCCTAGGGTAATCAAGGCTGAGGCAGAGTTGTGATGACCTGAATTCAAGCCCCATGCCTGCACCACCAATAAAGTTAAGGTCCTGGCTAGGAATTTGGGCCATTTTATCTGCCAGACCTGGGATTTGAACTCAGGGAATGGTTAACTCTATTTTGCTCTGGGTGAAGTGGAAGCTAACCTCCTGGAAGAAAAAATTTCAGGAGCATTTCCCAGGGTGTGAATTCCAGCCCCAGAACAGGCAAAAATAATATTTATATACATGTATAATGTGTATCATATATATGTATTTGCATAGATATTACATATTGTACCTAGGACACAATATTTCCACACAAAGGAAAACAGGACAATATTGGCTTCTTACTCACCTATTGACTTCTTCACTGCTGGGATTTGAACTCAGGGCATAGAATGCCCAATTAATCAAGGTGTCATTGTAAGCACAGCAGTCTCAAACAAATTCACTGCCAGGCAGTTCCCAGGACCTGAGTTCTAGCCCCAGGAGTGGCCAATATACAAATAGGTAGATTTGTAAATTGCTGCAAATAAATATATATGTATATATTTAGAGAGAGATGTATATGTATATATATATATACATATATGTATTCCACTGTATATTTAAACATATAAATATATTGATAGAATGTGAGATGTCTGTATATTATTAAATTACATGTAATATATTACTAATAATTATTAGGTTTTAAATTATTGTTAAATTACTAGGTATTAGGTATTAAATTATGGCTCAATTTAATGATGTATCATGGATTAAGGCACAATAAAGTGCTACCTTGTGTAAAAGGATCTCAGGCACAATGTCCAGGCTCATAGTTCAAGTCTCAGGACCTGCACCAAAAATAAAAAAGAGCCAGTAACTCCATGTGTCTATGTATGTATGCATGTATTTCTATCGGTGAACATACAGTCGTTATGAAGAAAGGAAAACAACTAAGATATTTGCTTTGAATAGAATGATGTCATAGAACAGAGAGTGCTTTCATGACAGTGCATGATCCTGGTCAAAAAAAATTAAGACCCAGGCATGGAATTTGCACCATTTTTCTGGCAGGCCTGGGATTTCAATTCAGGGTATGATTAACTCTCTGACACTGTGGGGAAGGGGAAACTCACCGTGGTGGAAGACAAAATTTCAGACCAGTTTCCAGGGACGGAATTCAAGCCCCAGCATTGTTAAAAATAATATTCATACATGAGATCTATTTATGTACATGGGTTTACTCCATATGACATTTGTTACCCTTATTTATTTTTATTTATTTTATTTAATATTATTACATATATAACATTTATTTCATTTATTACATCTTATCACATGGATTTATTTGCATATGGATTAGACATCATATTGAGACCCAGGACTTTCACCAAGAAGGGAAATAAATGTGTCAAAATTGGCTTCTGACTCCACATATAAACTTTTGGCCATGCTGGGACTTGAACTCACAGCCCACAATGCCCAATTCATGAATCTGTCAGTTGTAAAACAAAAGCCTTTGGCAAACAGAGCTGCCAGTCAGTTCTGAGGACCTTCAATGAAGCAATAGCATTGGTGGATACATAGATAGATAGACAGATAGATACATAGATACATAGATACATAGATAGATAGATAGACAGACAGATAAATAGATAGATAGATAGACAGACAGACAGATGTGTAGTTTGCTATATATATATGAGAGAGAGAGACAATGTAAGGATATTAAATTATATATATTATGAATTATTAGTTATTGAATTATGCTTCCACTTAATGAAGTATCATGGTTGAATACTTATTAAAGCATTAATGTAAAAGTAGTCACTATTCCTTAATTAGGAGAATCATACCATTGTGCTAGAATGGAAGACATAATCCAATAGTTTTTGTGTGGCATTCTATAAGAGAATCATGAAATAACTGCAAATTTAATAGTTACTTTTATAACATTACAGTAAGCATTCCTATAGATAGGAATGATTTTCTCAAGATCTCTGGCCATTTGTACGTGGCAGTCCTGGCATTTGAACTACAGTCCTGGGTAGTTTACTTTGAAATGCAAACCATTAGAATGACACTGTGAAGATTTCAGATTGTCACGATGAAAGAAAAGTATGAGAAGAAAGAAACTCAGGTGTCAGCAGATCTTGCCTGTAATCCTAGCTCTTCAGGAGGCTGAGAGGTAGGGAATGCCGGTTTGACTTCAGCCAGGACAGGAAAGTCCATCACATTCTCATTTCTGAGGGACCACAGGAATACAAAATCTCCATGAGTGGGGCTATGGCTCAAGGGCAGAACACTATCTTTGAGCAAAAGTAGCTCAGGGACAGTGCCTAGGCTCATAGTACAACCCCCGCAACAGCCGAAAACAAAAAGCCAGTAACTCTATGTGTCCCCATGTATGTATGCATATATTTCTATCAGTGAAGGTCCAGAGTCCCTATGATGAAAGGAATCCAGCTAGGAAATTTGCTTTGAATAGAATGATTTCATAACACAGAAAGTGCTTTCAAGACAGTTCGTGTTCCGGGGCTCCCTTTGCTGTTCCCATTTTATCCTGAGGTTTTCTCCTCACCAGGGACTGCTGGAGGAAGTCTGCCTCAATGTTGGAACAGGCAGACAAATGCCCTCACTCCTGTACTGCTGTGTAACAAAAAACTCCATCGAGGCCAATTAGTGAGGAGGAGTGTGGGCTGGCTCTGAAGGCCAGGAGAAAAAGGCCTCTTTGTATCCCCAAGCTATCTCTCTCTCCAGTGCTGTTTTGACAGGAAGTCTTTATTTGTGCCACCTCCCATGATAGGCCAAGTTCCCTGCACTTATCCTGTCTTTGTTAGACTATGTTCTAGTTTTAAAATAACCTGCTACAATTAATTCAAGGGTCCTTCTTGCAGACAACTATGTAGCTGAACCTAATGAAATGACTCATTATTGGCAATGGTGCCTCCCTACGTTCCTGGAAGACTGCTAAATCTAAGCACATGTGTAATATCACAATGCTTCCTGTCATCTAGGGCTGGTGAAGCTCATCAGATTTTGAAACCTTTGACCTCTCCTAGTTGGGCCCTGGGTGGCTGTGTTTCAGGGTTGAACACAGGACCTGGGTGCTTACCATGAGCTCAGAACAGCAGCTCAGTGCTTTACCATTTGGTGTCACAGCTTCACTTCTGGCATCAGTGTGTGTGTGTGTGTGTGTGTGTGTGTGTGTGTGTGTACATGTATGTGTGTTCATTCACTTGTCCTCGAGCTTGAACTCAGAACCTGAGCACAGTACTTGAGTTTCTCCTGTACAAGGATAGCATTCTACTACTTGAGCCACACAGCCACTTCAGGCGTTTTGCTAGTACTAAGGAATCAAACCCAGGGATTCATACATGCAAAACACTCTACCCATAAGACACATTCTCAGTACGCCACTGCAGGTTTCTTTCTTTCTTTTCTTGGAAGTTGGAAGAATTGAAATCTAGGCCTGGGTGCTGTCCTTGAGCTCTTCAGCTGAAGCCAATTGCTTGAGCTACAGTACCCCTTCTGGTTTTTGGTGGGTCACTGGAGAGAAGCGTCTCAAGGAATTTTCTGCCCAGGCTGGTTTTGGACCCGTGATCCTCAGCTCTCTGCCACCTGAGTAGCTTGTATGACAGGCGGGAGGCTTCCACTTCAAGTTTCTAAATGGAGATAAAAGTCTCATGGGACCATTTGTGTCTAGGATAGTTTTGAACCCAGATCGTCAGATCTCAGCTTCCTGAGTAGGCAGGATGACAGTCCTTAGCTACTGTACGCCTAGACCCTAACATTCTGTTGTAAGGTGTTCCTTGGCTTCACGTGGTAGGACACTAGCCATGATCCCAACAGGTAAGTGTCAGTGGCTAGGTCCTGAGTTCAAGGTTCATGACTGAGAAACTTAAACCAAAAAATTGTCTTCAGGAGACAACTCACTAGAGATAGGTACATACATAATTTTGGCCCTGACAGGGGCAAATCATCATCTTACTTGTGGAGCTCTTACAAGAACCAGATGAAAAAATGCACCGCGTGAATGACTCAGCACACAACATCTCATGAAGGACTGATCACATAGCTGTATCCCACATGCTGTCATTAAATTAAGGTGCTTTCATCAGTATCACCATTCTTTCAGAAACACCTCACAAACAGTCCAAATTTAGATTTTAGAGGGATGGGGTTTTGGGGGGAGGGCATCAGCCATGGACTTGCACTGAGAGTTTGGGGGTACTGTCCTAAGATTTTTTGCTCAAGACTAGAGCTCTACCACTTTGAGCCACAACTCAGAGTTTCACAGACATCCTGACAGGGCCTGGTTTTAAACCCACCAGTGTCAGATCTCAGTCCCTGAGTATCTTGGATGACAGGGGTAAGTAAGCCAGCAGCATCCGGTTCTGTGGAGATGGGTTGCAGTGGTTCACCTCTGGCTAAGTCAGGTTAGACGGCAGCTGTCAGCACTAGACTCCCTCCTTGCTCTGTGATGGGGTATTTGCAGCCCTATTCTTATATAGTTGCAGTCAGAACATTCTATATTTTCCTTTTTATTTTTTGTTTTGGTGCTAGTCATGGGTCTTGAGGAAGGGTCTAGACACAGTCCCTAATCTTTTATGCTCAAAGTTAGTGCTCAACTGTTTGAGCGACAGCACAACTTCTGGATTTTCCTATGCACACAGTAGTGAGGAATCGAAACAAGGGCTTTGTACGTACTAGGCGAGCACTCTATCACTCAGCCCCATTAGTGACAAGTGTATAAAAAGATAAATGTTTAGACTTGCAGATAGATAGATAGATAGATAGATAGATAGATAGATAGATAGATGGATAGATGTATATAACGTGAGATGTCTCTATATTATGAAATTGCATATACAATATTACTACCAATTATTGGCAATTAAATTATTCCTTCCTTTTTTAAGCATCATGATTGAATACATAATAAAATATTAATTGAAAATTATTCAAAGTTGCATAATTGTGTATAATTTTATAATATAAATCGTACACTAACTACTAAGGTAATTGTTACTTTTACAAAATTCCATTCACACAGATGTATATTGGAAATTGTTTCTTAGAATCTCCTGCCATCCCGGCAGTCCAGGATTCGATTTCCAGGCTTAAGTTGCCAGTTTCGGGTTGGCTTCCCTAATAGTCATCCAAATATCAGCAATGTAAGGTCATTTACACTTTCTGGGCATTGTCATTTAGACCCAGGATGGTCAAAATGCAAAGAAAAAAAAAAGTAAAACCACCTCCTTGAGCTTCTCAGTTTTACCCTTCTCGTTTTTATTTTTATTTTTGCCAGCCCCGAAATTTGAACTCGGGACCTAGGATGCAAGGATCGGCTGTGGCAGAGATACCAAGACCTGAGTTCAAGCCCGGTGCTTGGCCGAAAACATCATCATCATCATCATCATCATCATCATCATCATCATCATCATGGCTTGGAATTTGCCCCATTTTTCTGGCAGGCCTGGGATTTAAACTCAGGGTCTGGGGAATTCTGAGGCACTATGGGTGAAGGGGAAGATCACCGTCCTCGAAGACAAGCAATTCAGACAAGTTCCCAGGGCCTGAATTGAAGCCCCAGCACTATAAAATATAATAGTCATATATTAGATCTATGTCATATGGGTTTACTCCATATGATATTTATTACCCTTATTTATTTAGTATTATTGTACATACAACATTTATTTTATTTCATCATATCACATATACTGAGACCCAGGACTTTCACAGAGAAGGAAAAAATTTGTCAAAATTGACTTCTTACTCCATGAATAAATTTTTGGCCATGCGGGGATTTCAACTCACAGCCTACAATGCCCAATTCATAAATGGGGTCACAGTCTTAGCACACCACCCTCCAGCAAACTGAGCTGCCAGGAAGTTCTGAGGACCTATAATCAAGCCACAGTAGTGCCCAATATATATATATATATATATATATATATATATATATATATATATATATATATATATATATACATGTGTATATATATACATGTATATATATATACATGTATATATATATATATATGTGTATATATACAGAGGGAATATTATATTATTAAGTTATATATATAATTACCAATTATTAGTTATTAAACTATGCCTCCATTTAATGAAGAATCATCATTGAATGCTTACAAAAGCATTAATAAAATATCAGTGAATATCCTTAATCATACTATGGTGATAGAATGGAAGATATAAATTCAATAATTTTTGTGTGGCATTCTAAAATAGAATCATGAATTAATTTCAAATTTACTTATTACTTTTATAACATTCCATTAGCATTCAAATGAATAGGAATGAGCTTGCAGTATCTCCCTCTATTTGTGGGTGCCAGTCCTAGCATTCGAATTCCAGGCCTGGGAAGTTTTCTTGGAATGCAAACCTTGGAATGACACCATTAAGATTTTAGATTGTCACGAAAAAAAAGAACAACAAGAAGAAAAGTAAGCCAGGTTGTCAGTGGTTCCTCCCTGTGATCCTAGCTCCTCAGAAGGCTGAGATGCCAATTTGAATGCAGCCTGGGCAGGAAATTCCGCGACCCTTGTATTTCTTAAGAGATCACAGGAAAACAAAAGAAATAAACAAACAAAATCCCTGAATGGTTCAAGATGCAGAGCACTACCATTGAGCAAAAGGAGCTCAGCGACAGGGCCTGGATGATGGGCTTTCAGCAGGTTGCCCATGCCCAGCCCCCCAACCTGGGCAAGCTGGAAGAAGCCCTCAGAGAGTACTAAGTCTGCAGCTTGAACAAAGCATCCTTCCCTGCCATTTAAGAACTGAAGCCACGAAGGCTTTGCCTGGGCTGGTGTGTGCAACTGGTGTTGAGGAACCTATGCAACTCTATTTTACTGAAGACCCCAACTCAGTTCTGCCACCCTTGACCTATTCCAGCCACAGACAGTCCTGGGAACACTAGATGCCAGGATGTGGAGATATCTGAAATAGCATTGCACAGACAATTTGGGGAAACACATGGTGTTTGCTTAAGGCAGGATGTCAAGGTATCAGAAACTCCAGAACAGCCCCTTCTGGGGTCTGGTGACCATTATCTAAACCAGACATCCTGCAGTTTAGCACATATCCTCTTGAGACTTCCCTGTGGTACAAGCCAACCAGTTTAAAGTATGTCAGCCCCCTTGATCTAACCAACAACTGGTTTCTGGTCCTTTCCCACTTTGTAGTTCACCAATCGTAATATAGAATTGTTTTTATGATATTCTATGATGTCTAGTGATTTGTTAGAAGACGCTATGGTGTATGCAAAGTCCCTGCCTTCCCTAAAAAGTGTATAAAAGGTGCTGTAAACCTCGGTTGCTGCTATGGAAGTCTGAGGGGACCAAGCTTGAGCTTGCAATAAAGACTACTTTGCTTTTACATTGGTGGTGGCCTCTGGTGGTCTTTTGGTTAAGGATTTCTGAATTCAGCTTTACAGTGTGTGCAATGGGTGCATTATGTTCTGGCTGAGGTGTCCCATCAGAACACTGCCTCCAGGGAAACCACAGTTCCTAGGCTGTAGGAGTTGTTGAAGGTTGTGTCTCCATTTCCTCTATCTTCCTGTAGGATGTTAGCCTAGACCTCTGGGGCCTGGTGGCCATCACTCATTCATTATTCCTTATTGCAGAGTCTCAGGCTGGTCCCAAATCCTGACAAAGATAGGAAAGAGTCAGGGATTTCTGTGCCAAAAGGGGTAATCCAATAAATCCCACCGTCATAGCTTCTTTTAGAAATGAGCCTTGATCTGCGAATGTGTCTTACTGGTACAGTGCTTACTTAGCACACACAAAGCCCTGAGTTCGATTTTTCACTACCACAGAAAGAGAAAAAGCCAAAAGAGACACTGTGCTTAAGTGATAAAAAGGCTAGTGTTGAAAAAAAGCAGCTCAGGAACATGCCCAGACCCTGAGTTCAAGCCCCAAGATTGACCAAAAAAAAAGTCAGCAGAGTGAGACATATTCTTCTGGGACTCAGAGGAGGGCCGTTATGGGTATGAGGTAGATGTCAGGCGCTGGGGGCTCACCCATGTAATCTTAACTACTCAGGAGGCTGAGATCTGAGGATGCCAATTGTGTGCAGGAATGGATATATGAGGCTCTTTTCTCCAATTAAACCCCAAAAGCCAGAAGTAGAGCTGAGGTTCAAGTAGTACAGTGCTAGTCTTGAGCACAAAAGCTCAGGGATAGCGTCCAGGCCATGAATTCAAACCCCACGACTGGCATGCGTGTTTGTGCGCATGCACATGCGTGGGTGCACATGCACGCATGCGCACGCACACACACACAAACACACACACACACACACACACACACACAGATACCACCACCACCACCACCACCACAATAGAGCAATTTCCAGTCAGCCTGCACAAGTTCAATCTGTAGGAACTCAATATATTTTTAAAAGGGGGAGAAGGGAAGGAAAGGCTTGCTCCAGGAGGTGATATAACCAGTGCCAAAATTCCACAGGAGCTCTAAGATGTGGAACAAAACAGAGAGCCTCAGGCAATAAGTACAGCATGGGCAAAGGTCCTGAGGTGTGTTGTAGAGCTGGTAGTGTGGGTGGAATGTAGGTTCTGTGACTTCAGACAAGTCTGGCAGAACACTCAAGTCTGGGACAAGATTTACACTTGAGTCACAGTTAGCGCAGAATGGGGTCCAGGGGAAGATTGGCATGTCTTTTCACCAAGGACCCCAGCCATTTTCTTTGACCAGAAGCCTATTTTCCACAGCTCCTGACCTTCAGGCCTCCTTTGCATGGAGGAGTCAGGGCAAATGCAAGGAAGAATGCTTGCTTAAGAAAAGCTTCTAGCCCAGTGTCACCTGTGGCTTAACCCCTGTAAATCCTAGCTACTCAGGACACTGAGATCAGAGATCGTGGATCAAAGCCAGCTTAGGGGAGGAAAGTTAGTGAGACTTTTTTGGGGATGAACTACCAAAAGCCAGAAATGGATCTGTGGCTCAAGTGGTAGATTGCCAGCCTTGAGGGAAAACTTAAAGAGACCACAAGCCAGACCCTGATTTCAGGCCCCAGTACTGGCACAGAGAAAATAAAGAAAAGCTTTCAGGAGCTCCTACTCCACTGTGGTGAAAGGCCAGATCAGCTAGGCACTGGTGGCTCATGCATGTCCTCCTAGCTCCTCAGGAGGCTGAGATTGGAGGATTGCCATTCAAAGCCAGCCTAGGCAGGAAAGTCTGGGAGACTCTGTTCTCCAAGAACCACCAGAAAACCGGAAGGGGTGCTGTGGCTCAAGTGGTAAGATGAAGAGCTGGGGACAGCAACCAGGCCCAGTTTTTGAGCTACATGACCAATACCTGGCCTGCTTTGACCTCATGCTGTGGCTCTAAGCAGAGTATTTTCCAGTGGGTTCCTGAGGGTCTCCCAATGTCTAGGTGTCCTACACTTCTTTAGAGCAGCCTCCTCGGAGGCCTTTGCATACAGAGTGGGCCACAGAACTAGAGAAGGATCGACCCTTGTGACAGGGAGGTCATCAACCCGGTCATCAGAATGACATCTATCATGAGAGCAGTGTGGATCTGAACACTAAATCGATGTCTCAGACCACAGTTCTGGTCCAGGAGGGATAAAACAGTAAATGCCCACTCATATGGATATCACAAGAATGCACATTTGTCAGGCACACCTTGGGCGGTGTTGAGTTGGGCTCATGAAAGACTTGTAGGCTCAGGAATCCAGAGCCGGCTGGCTGCTGTTTGTAGTAAACGCTATATCCCAGTAGTCCCAGGGCTCAGAACCCAGCTTTCCTCCCCAGTGCTTAGATGGAGGCACAGATCCCTCAGCCCAAGAACGACTTAGGGAGAAACAACCGATGTGGTTTAAGAGTTTACTATGATTATGCTTCAGGACTGCCCCCAGTTATAGCTCCGCTTATCATTACCACCTCCCTCTGTGTGTGTTTGTGTGTGTGTGTGTGTGTGTGTGTGTGTGTGTGTGTGTGTGTGTGTGTGCACATGCGCATGAGTGCATTTTGGTAGTGGGACTTGAACTCAGGGCCCGGGTTCTGTCCTTCAGTTTTTTTCATTCAAGGATAGCACTTTACCACTTGAGCCAGAGCTTTTCTTCCAGCTTTCAGGTGGTATTTTGGGAGAGGACAGTCTAACAGATATTTTTTGCTGGGTAGCCTCTGAATGTCAATCCTCAGATCTCAGCCTCCTGAGGGAGCTAGGAATATAAGAGCATGAGTCATTAACATCTGGCCATGCTTTCCTTCTTGGATAAAACAGAATATCTATCTTCTAGCTGAGCACCCATCTACAGCTATCCCACCTGTCTCTACCCCTACCCCTACCCCTCCAGGTATCAGAGGAATCATTCCTTCCCCTGAGGACAAAGAAATAGGATGCATTGGAAGGTTTGAGCTTTATGTTCTCCACACAGTCAGGGGCTGCTGGGAGCTGATGTAGAGGCCAGAGATCTAGGCCAGAGCAAGTAGACAGCTGTTAGAACAGAAGAGACTATGAAAAGACATCCATGCAGCTGGATGCCAGTGGCTCATGCTTATAATCCTAGCTCCTCAAGGCAGAAACTGGAGGATGAATCAAGATTCAAAGCTAACCTGGGAAGACTCTTATCTCCAATGAATCACCAAAAAGCTGGGAAGTGGAGCTACTATAGTTCAAGTGGTAGAGCACCAACTTTGTGCAAACAGGCTAAAGGTTACCACCTAGGCTCTGAGTTCAAGACCCGGTACACACACACGCACACACACACACACACACACACACACACACACACACACACACACACACACTATGTGCATGCAAAATCAGAGATTTCTACACTGCAATTTTTAGGTATTCTCTACCTTTTCCGCATTAAGCCTGGTGGTTGTTGGCCTAGGAGTTTGATGCATACAACACCACTTGGCATCTTTAATTTTGGGGAACAGAATGACTAGAAAGTCAACATTCCCCATCCTAGCTCCTTGCTTGGGTCGTGATCTAACCCAGGCTTTTGGGGCTCCTTTTACACACTCGCCAAGATTCTTTTAAAAGGCATCACATTCTGGGCACTGGTGGTTCACACCTGTCATCCTAGCTACTCAAGAAGCTGAGATCTGGAGGACCATGGTGACAAGCCAGCCTGGGCAGGAAAGTGTATGAGACTTTTATCCTTGATGAAACATCAGAAAACAAGAAGTGGCCCTGTAGCTCAAGTAGTACAATGCCAGCCTTGAGAAAAAGAGCTCAGGGACAGCACTCATGGAAAACAACAACGAGAGGCATTGCATGTTGGCTCTGGGATTGACATGGGCTGAATATAATTGGAATTTTCAAGTGCACCAAGATAAAGCATTACCTCCTTTAGTCCTGTGCTCCTCCATCTGTCTCACCCCCTGACCTTGGCATGCTTCGGGTCACCATGGCCCTAGTTGGATGGAAGGGCTCCGAGGAGGAAGATCCCAGAGCAATCACCCACCTCCTTCTTTTATACTCACCCTGCTGCTTCTGTAATAGACCTACTTTCTGGAATCCGTCCATGATATCATGGCCGCCAACATTGTGGTGAGTGGTGGGTCTAGCCAAACTCAGGGAAGTTAGGGGTGGAAGTCGGTCTGGGACTAGGAGTTTCCACCCTGGGTGTGGGCTAAGTCCAGGGCTGACATTTATTTCATCCTGAGCCTTGCAGGGGTGGGGAGACAATGTAGACTCCACATTGAGTCAGGTAAGATCAGAATCTGGAGGACTACATTTGTGGGGGAGGCTGTGGAGCTCAGGGGGCCACTGTTCTTGGTACTCCTCTCTCGGGACTCCCCTCTCCCTCTCTCATCCCTCAAAGGTAAAAGAGAAACTTTAAATAAGGGTGTCAAAGAGGGGGCAGTGGAGTATTTCTGTGTGAACCAGATTTGTGCTTCATATTCATCCTAGCCCCTACTTCCAATTTATCTGAGTAATGACTATATGTGTTTGGGGGCAGGGGATCATCTTAGCTGAGAATGTGGCTCAGTGGTAGAGTGTTTGCCTAGCATGTCTGAAGCCTTGGGTTCAATTCCACACAGAAAAAGCTGGAAGGAGAGGTGGGGCTCAACTGGTAGAGCACCGGTCTTGATCAAAAAGAGCTCAGGGAGAGTGACCAGGCCCTGAGTTCAAGCCCTATGACTGGAAGAAGAAATCTTTGTGGAGGCTTTACTTCCCTTTGAAAACAATTTATTCTTTGTGATAAGCATAACATGGGCCTCTTCCCTGGTCACCAATGGGCCATTAGATATCCCTTGAATTTTGTCTCCTCCCAGCAGCCTCTGCTCTACCCAGCCCACAGTTTACCCTTCCCATTACCAGGCAGATAGAGACCTAGAGAAGGACACCTGGCCACCGAGTTCTGGTGGCTGCCGAGGATTTTGAGACTCAATATGTCACATAGGGAGTCATCATCCCCATCAGCCTACAGAAAAAAGGGACAGAGTGCTGCAAGCCTGAGTTCGCCAGCTGTGGGTGGTTCTGGATGTGGGACATCTGTGGCAGGATGTGCTCTGTAGGAGAGTCCTCTAGAGGGTAAGGAACCCCGACCTCTCCTCTGGCAGGTTCCACACGGTCTTGAAGTTGCAATTCTTCAAAACCTTTCTGCTCCTCCTTCATTTTGCCCACCCAGGAGCCTGAGGCCTCTAAAGCAGCAACACAGATGGGGGGCTCAGACTGGACCGACATCTGGAGCCCCTTGAGAGGAGAGACAGCAGCTCCTGCAGCTCTTTCGTCTTCTCTATCTTCTCCTGGGACAGCTGGCACATGCCTTTTGCTTTCTCCCGACACAGTTGATCCAGGATGAACATCTGTCCGTTACATACCAGGAGCAACTCCTGGACGGTGTGGATATGTGCCAACACCTGGCTGCATGGATGGTGGAGCTTGTTCGCTGGACTATGGAAGTGCACCTCATCAGGCAGGTTGTGGATTAAGCAGATTTTGTTTTTAGACTCCCACTTGTCCCACTTCCCATCCTCACACATGCTGTGGTGGCAGCTCACGGGGCGGGTACCTGTGGATCCAGCTCTATCTGGCACTGAGCTGTCGGGTGGATCGAGTGCCTGCAACAGGCCCACCGCTCCTGCTGCAGGAGTTTCCCCCTGTGGATGTCAGCCTCAAAGAGTGCTTGCAGAGACACTTTGGAGGATGTCTCTATCCTCTGTGATGGGCACATCAGGGGGAGTCGCTTTCTCACCTTTTGCTTCTCCAGGGCTCACAACTTCCCCTTCCCCAGGGAAAGCCAAGAAGATCAGCTGGGCCTGCAGGCACTCATCGTGTTCTGATTACTTCCAGGCACTTGAGAGTGTCCTGCCACTTTGGGGGCTTCACCTAGTCCCCACAGTTGATCGGGCCCTGCACTTGCTAAAGCTGCTCCAGGAGCTGGGTCTGCCTCTGCAGGTGCTGCTGCAAGGCCTACTTCTTGGAGCTCAGCCTTTCATTGGAGGTGATGCGATGCTCACAGGTGGCTCTGAGCTCCTGCAGCTGGGCCAGGGACTGCTCCTACTGCTCCTGCAGCTCCCAAGCCACTTGGGTCTCTCTCTCATCCATCTCTTTCCATTTCTCTATCTTCTCCTCTGAGTGGTCCATCTGTTCCTGCAGATGTTTCTTCACTTGCTGCTCAGAGTCCAAGATGCTAGCAAACTCCTCCTTCTCACCGCTCACCCTATGGAGAGCAACCCACAGCAAGGCCAGCTGTTCTTCTAGCTGTGGGTCGCACAGACATGTGCATCATGGGGTCTCCGGGATTCCTTGCCAACCCTCTGCCTTCTCCTCCAGTCTCCGCAGTTGTTCCCACTGCTCTGCATTCTGGAGATTGGACCTCTGGTTTTCCTGGACCTGGATGTGAAGTTGTTCCTCCAGGTTTTTCAACTCCATCTGCATGTGGTAGGCCTGGGTCTGCAGCTGCTGCTTGGCCTGAGATAGTCCTGTGGGGGGCCATGGCTCTGCCAGCTTCCTTCTCAGTTCCCCCAGCTCTTTCTCAAAATCCAGCACCTGCCTAGCCCCTTCCTCCTTCTGCACTGTCAGTTGGTTCACCTGCTCGGTCAGCGGCCGGGCCTCCTCCTTTGTGTGGACCTCTCAATTCTCAGGTCCTTCACTAAGGTGTCTGTGTCCAGATTCGCTGCTGTCACCATCCAGCTCAGGTTATCCAGTAGTCTTGTCAGTACCTCATACCCTGCCAGTGCTTGTTGGAGCTTGCAGATTCTGTTATTCCTGTTGCTCTTCTATGTCCAGAGTGCTTCCAGCTTCTCCTGCAACTCTCTGTTCACTTGCTCCAGGTCATAGAAGCTTCTGATCTTTTACTCGAGCTGAAGTGTTACATCATTCAGCTGTTCGAAGAATATTTCAATCTCCTTCTGTGCAGCAGTGACTGCAGAAGCCTCCATCTCCAACTCTGCCATGCGCTGCTATGTGGCCTGCAGGCAGCTGGTGACAGTTTTGTGCTCCATTACTCTGTGATCGGCCACGTGCTGCATGTGGGCCGGTGCTGATTGTAAATCGCTTTCTGCCAAAACCAACTTCTGTATGAGTGGCTTGTGGATTTCTAGCTCTATTTTCAGTTCTTTGTGCCCCTGGGCTATCTTATCCCTCTCTTTTTCCCGTTGATACTGGAGGTCTGTCTTTTCCTGATTCAGTGGTTAGATATTGGCACAGAGCACCTGGTTTCTTCTTTTGCTGCGTTCCAGGGCAGGCACCACGTATTGGTAGCACCTCTGAAGATCTTTGGTGGTATCGGGACCCTTGACACTCTGCACCCTGATGGCTGTAACACCCTCCAAAGGCAGGGGTGGTCTGGGGTTGGCATCACCTTTGGCTGGACCTTCCTTTGTATCACGCTCTCCAGTGGTGTTTGTCTTGGGGATCCCTCCCTTTTTTGTGTTCTTTGTTTTTTTGAATGTTGCAGGTCTGATGGCAGGATTCTTCTGTCGGTGATCTGGCAGTTGTTTCTTGCCCACAGCTCTCTCACGGAGTCTGGTTGTTAAAGACATCTGAGCACTAGGATGGGAGAGATGGGCTGGCCACATTCCCAGGCTCTCCCACTCACTGACTAGGCTGTAAGTTTCCTAATCCACTCCAAGGTCGCCTCAAGACTCTTGGTCACCACCCAGCCACCTCTAACTTCCTCAACTGCTGGTAGTGGTGTCAATCAACAGAGGGAATCTGGGTGCTACTGGACAGCATGGAATATGGGAGTGGCCACAATTCTTGTATCCCATTGGTTAGAAAGAACCATGAAAGAATGGGGGTGCATTCAGAATCCTGTGATGCAGGCTGCATAGGTGGAGTCAAGATGACAGCGGCTCCCCAGCCCCTTTCCAAGTAAACTCTGTCCAATTAAGTTGGAGACAAGAGGATGACTTGCTTTAGCCAGATGGCTGCACAGATTGTTCTGTATGACTGTTTGTTGCCAATCTCGGAACTTGAACTCAAGGTCTGGGCACAGTCCGTGAGCTGCTTTTGATCAAGGCTACCCCTCTACCATACAGGTCTACTTATGGCTTTGTTGACATTGAACTTGGACAGGCGTTTCAAGGACTTTCCTGCCTACGGTGACTTTGACCATAATCCTCCTATACAGGCTTGTATCAAGGAGGACTGCTGAGAGCCACTGGTGCCTGCCTAATCATTGGTCTTGCTGATGTTTTGGGACAGACCAGTGAGTTCCCTATCCGTAGGTTTAAGTGGTGGGAGCTGGAGCCCACAGTTCAAATCCTGGTCCTGCCACCTCCAAATGGCAGGAGATCCTAAGACACTCATTCATATCCATATGAATACAAATAGAATGGGATGTATGTATTATTGAATAGGCAGTTCTTGAATGATTCCAGGATAAAATTACACAGTATTATAGGATACTGATCGATTTTAATCAATACTTTATGAAGCATTTACACAATCACATTCATTTAATGAAGGCATAATGAAATACCTAAGAATTGGGCATCACATAGTATAGAGATGCCATTTTTCTCTGCCAGGACTGGTATTGGAACTCATGGTCTGGGTAAATCTGTTACACTGTAAGGGAAGGGGAAGCTCGCCTCCATGAAGTGAAGAAATTCAGTTCTGTTCCTTAGGCCTGAAACTGGTCCTCAACACTAGAAAACATCCCATTCGTGTACATTTTAGATATATGATTTATATTTACATACATATGTTGATTCTATATTACGTTCAGTGTAGTTATTCATTTTATTTTTCATTTTGTTCATGTATTGACTATTTTATTGATTATTTTGGCACATAGAACATTGATTACTTTGATTACATAGGATATAGGACTGCATATGTTTTCCATTTCATACCTGACACCCAAAACTTTCGCAGAAAAGGAAAACATGTGTCACCATCAGGTTCTTACTACACGATTATTGTTTGGGAGTGCTGGAATCTGAATTCATGGCCTACAGGGCCAAATTCTTGAATGGGTGAGGGTCAGCATGCAATCCTGGGGCAAAATGAGCTGACAGAAACTATGCCGGACCTGAGATTGAGCCCCTGGGGTTGAGAAAATAAGAACAGATTGACACGCAGATCGTAGTACATTAATAAATATATGTTTTCACAAGTCAATACCTGACAAACATTAGACACTTATCTGGGCATTATGAAACTGAATGATGATTTTGACCAATGTGATCATTAACACCCTCCTTACTAGAAGGCATTCCTTCTCCCACAAGGGAAACTTGCATTCCTGCTAGATAAAAATCCGCCAAACTCCCTCGTTCTCATTAGGAAACCCTCCGTCCCTCTTGGTAGGAAACCCTTTATGTGTAGCTGGCCTTCTTTTTTCATTTTTGGTCAGTCTTGGGACTGAACTCTGGCCCTCGACACTGTTCCTCAGCTCTTCATCTCAAGGATAGCGCTCTACCACTTGAGCCACAGCACCACTTCTGGCTTTCTCTGCTTATGTGGTTCTGAGGAATCGAACCCAGATTCTCAAGCATGCAAGGCAAACACTCTACTGCTGAGCTACCTTCTCAGCCCTTTATCTGAGTTTTTAGTTCACTCACTTGCCAATGTTGAATTCTTCTAAGTCCTTTGTGCAGCTTTGGCCTTCAATCACAAAACAAAATCTACCCTTTATAGATAATGTTTCTAGAATTAATTTTCCCATGCCATCCTACTAGAGCACTTAATTTATGGGTTTAAAAAATCTTTTAGTATAATTAACAAATCTCTGTTGATCTTATTCTACTCTACATTTTATTTTTGCCAGTCCTGATGCTCCCTGAGCTTCTTTTGCTCAAAGCTAGCACTCTACCAGTTGAGCCACAGTGCCACTTCCAGTCTTTTCTGTTTATCTGGTGCTGAGGAATAAAACCCAGGGCTTCATGCATGCTAGGCAAACAATTTAAAACTAAGCCATATTCCTAGCCTCCAAACTACATTTTATTTATACTAATTATACTAACTTATTTATACTAATTATACTGATTCCTAAGCTTCTATCTGGGGCCTGGCTTGAATTTTTGGAAACTTTTGGGGGAGGATCCTGAATAGTACCCATGTAAATATGAAATATGAATGACCCTCTGGGGAAGGGGTCTCTCCTAACTAGTATAAAATGTTTGAGAATGGACAGGTGGATGAAATGCTAGGATGTAAGTGATGGCAAATTGAACCAAAGCACAGGTTCTACTCTAGTTGGCCAGGAAGGTCTCCAGCACTGGTCTTCCACAATACCATCAGACATTTCCCCTGGCTATATTTAGTGCTTACTGCTCAACTCTTCACAGGTTCGGCCTTCACTGCATCTTGATAAGTTTCCCAGAAATGCCAGCTGTCCCCCGTACCTACAGATGCAAAGGGTATAGTTGGCCTTGGGAAGATAGGATTTTTGTCTTAGATCCTCCTCTTGCAAACAGCAACAGCAGGGTCTTTCGAGTTTCCCCAAGCTGTGTTTGGCCGACAGATCATGCACTCCATGCCCTTGGGGGTCTGAGGTTCATTACAGTGGGAAGTGTACCACTTGTTTTTCTGGTCTCTGTGCCACACAGTCTTAACAGTAATGGTGAGCAGAATATTTAATCCATTTCACCCAAGCATTAATTTTTATTGATCATAGGACTTCAACTCTGGGCCTGGGCACTGTCCCTGAGCTCTTCAGCACAAGGCGAAAGAAAGCCCTACTAGTTGAGCCCAGCGCCAATTCCAGTTTTCTGGTGGTTAATTGGAGATAAGAGTCTCAAGGACTTTTCTTCTCTGTCTGTCTTTAAACCCCAATCCTCAGATCCTGAGTAGCTTGGATTGCAGGTGCATGCCACTGGCACCCAGATTTGTACATGACTTTTTTGAGTTCCCCTTTCAGCATATAAGATTTAAAACACACACATTCAAGCACTTATGTATAACAAATTGTTGTTTGGACAAGTGCACAGTATGGATCTCAATAATAAAAATTATCCATTATTTAATAGTGTTCTGAGATCTTTTTCACCATTCTCCCAGTGGGTTATCAGAAGCAGGTCCTTGGATCATTTTTTTTGGTTCCTTAGGCCTAGAATTCTTACTCCTCATTTTAGCAGATCTCTTGAGATTTCAGTTTTTGGTGCACTAAATCCTATCTATTGTAAGTTTCTTGTGCTCCCCTCTCATATTCAACTCTCCCCTTACTGGAGATTTCTCAAATATGGCTTCCTCCAGCTCCCAGAGAATGAAAACAAACATCAAGACTCAAGTTTTCGTTGTGCCTAAGACACACTCAGCACATGAAAGTCCCCAACCAACAAGGTAATGTGCACTAGTCCAATTTTTCCTCTCATGGCAAATGCATGAGGTAACTTTTTATTGGGGTGCTTCCATCGGCCCTTTCCTGACATTGCTGATACACTTTCCATCATTAACCACAATGGGTGGGTTTAAACCAACCTTGAGCTACCTCAACAAGGCAGGATGTGTCTCCTTCTAAAGGGTTCCTGCCTTGCATAACAAAGATTGTGGACAATACCCCAGATTATTGGGAATACTCCCATAGTGTAAGCCAATATCCCAAGAAAGACAAGCAAGTTGAAAGAAACTTAGCACGGCAAAGTTTAGTTCTGTTGAAGGGCATGTTATTGGCAGGAAGCCAATGAAGCAACCGCTCTGAGTAGGAAGTCTGAGTAGGAAGTAGGTTTTACCCCTAATGAGTTACTACTTCTGGTATTGATCAGAAGTTGTGTTCAAAATCTTGCTCAATTGCCTCTTTTGAAGCTCAGCTGGCTAGTTTGAAAGGGGATCAGTTTCAGAGCAATCAATGAAACCAGGACAACCATGCCAGAAATTGTTAGAAAATTCTTACTACGCTTGTGCTCTATGAATTAAACTGTGCCTATGAGTTGAACCATGTCCCTAGAACGATTTTACTTACAGGATATACTTTAGTTAAAATAGCTTTTTGTAAGATTATGGCTACGTGTAGTCAATGCTTTCCTTCAAGCAATCACTTTCACAGAAAAATATTCTATCTCCTACAAAGTCCATTCCCAGACAGAATTTATTATCAGCAGCTTCCTCTTAGGAATGGAGGCTTATGAGCTTCCAGTTGAAAACACCTTATTCACATAATGCTTTAGGTCCCTTCGGCAAACTCACCTCAGCTAGTGGTTATAAAACCAACCGTTGTGTATGGCTGCTTTATTATAAAGAACCTATCTGGTACTTCTGCTCCTAATGCTAATAGAAAGAGGAAAGCCTGCTCTCTCTGGAGGCACGTAGCTATGGATTTAAGCACACATATTGAACCCTGAGCACAGGACACAGATTAGACTGCAGTATTTTCAGAGCCATAGATGAATCAGCCAGATCCCAGATGCTTGGCTGAGCATAGGGCAGACTTCTGGTGCCCCATTTCTGAGGTAAAGCAGTTCTAAGCTGCCAAGACACTATGGTAGGAAGAGGCCTGAGGGAGAATTCTTGGTGGGAAGGAGAAGGGGAAAGTTTGGATTTAGGTTTTAGAAAATGCAAGCCACTTTCTGAATTGTTTGAGTCATCGAGCAGATCAACATGTTTACTAGCCCTCTAGATGCAGAGTATGAGAACACTTCCCACAGCTTACACTCAATCCTTCCTGTCTGGCAGCCTTCAATTCCCTCTTGCAGGAGTTAAGCAGTTTTTAAGAAAGCAAAAGTCAGTGAACGTGATCTAGCTAGTGAAGGAAGCATATCCTTTGGCTTTAGAATAGATGAATTTCTATCTCAGAACAAGAGGAAGAGAAGAAACTGGTAATGACATTTTGATGAACAAATGAAAGAAAAATGATAAAAGGAGTGATATTGATCAAGCTGCATTGTATTTATTTTCTGACTTGTTGAATGATGACCCTTGCTACAACTACTTAAAGGAATTTATATGTATATGTATGTATATATATATATATATATATATATATATATATATATGCGCAATACTATGTATTTTCTGTGAGTGCATCTCAATCCACAGTATAATTATCTTAAAGATAGGAGAACTCAAATGATCATAAAAATGCAACTAGTAATGGTTTAGTCTCTTATCTGTTGAAAGCCCAGAGGAAGAGAGTACAGGCATGAAGATTCCAAGAAGATGTAGGCATACCCCAGCATTAGGATATATCTCTCACTGTCTTGGCCCAAAGTGACCCCTAAATTGCCAGTAATCACTTCCAAATTCCAGGAAGTGAGATGAAGGAACAGAAAGAAGGAAATCAAGAAATACAGAACATGTGTGGACTGGCCTTAAAGCAATATCCTAGATGCTATCAGGTAACATTTTTATCTGTATTATCTAAATATTATCTATTGGGAGATGTTATCACTATTTGACTTACCCTAGACTTCAGTTAAATCTACTGATTCAGAAAGAAGGTTGGATATTATGGTAAGCACCTGAGATGCTTTGCTATGTATATCAAGGGCTCTAGAACTCGTGTGTAATGTTTTACTCTTTTGTATGAGGAATAGTTGATGCATTTTATCTGCAACTAGAAACTGCTTTCAAGCATAAGAAAAAGAAGAAACATATTTCATATGCTACATATGCTATTATATATTGAAAATGTGTATGAAAACATCCAAATTAAGGCACATTGAAAATGTATTTTGAACTAATGGGGTGATTTCCCTGAGCATACTCTCATTACATTAAAAAAAAATCTGCACTCAATGGAGGGAAGCCAGAAGGAGGAACACAATGAGTGGAAAACAGAACAACACACAACAAGAGGCCCATCAGCTCCACTGGTCATAGAAGGAAAAGAAATAAGCAATCCAAAGACAGTGATTGGAAGGGAGGAATAAGAGGGAAAGCGGGAATAATCTAAACTATACAAAAGGCAAGAAACGTAAACATCACCTGATATGGAAGAAATACTTGGTATTGTCAAAGCTCATAGAATTCACAAACTTTATAGACCATGAAAATGATGATTTTCCTTGTATGGTTAAAATATGTTTGTGACTTTTACTAAGTATCATAATTCCACAATGCTGTGAATTATGTGAGTATTATGTAATCACCTATCTCAATTTTTTTTAAAAGTGGGAGAAGGGTTGCGTTGAGAGGGATGGGTGAATATGTTGTCAGATACATCATATTCATATACTGTTGTGCAGAATGGGAACTTGTTTGTACAACTACTTAAAGATAATACTAATAAAAACATGTTTAAAAAACAACCTCACAGTGGCTGGGAAGGTGGCTCAGTGGTAGAGTGCTTGTCTTGTATGCATGAGGCCCTCGGTTTGATTCCCCAGCACCACAGAAGCAAAAAGAAAAAAGCCAGAAGCAGTGGTGTGGCTCAAGTGGTAGAGCACTAGCCTTGAGCTGAAATGCTGAGGGACAGTGCCCAGGCCCAGAGTTCAGGAACCATGACCAGAGACCCCCCCCAAAAAAACCCCTCACACACTTAAATGAGATATAGTTTTGAACACAGGTTTATAGAATGCTGACCATTTAAATTGTTTCCCAGCCTGTTGTTGTTTTTCTCTTTTTTTCAATAATTGTGCTCAAATGCAACAACTTAAAATGTATTATCTTTTTTAAACTCTGTATTAGCTTTACCTAGTTAAATAAGTGTATTTCATTTTGATATATCTACATAGGCATACAATGTCCCTTGATTATACTTACCTCTTCATCATTCTCCTTCTCCTCTCCCAGGTTTTTTTTTTTTTTTATTTTAATCATTTTAAGAATACAGCATAGTTGTAGTAAGTACATTTACAATATTGTATAAGATCAGTGTTCACACTTTTCATCCTCCAAGATTCAAATTGTATATTCAGTAAAACAATTTTCCGCTCTCCTCTGCTTCAAAATATGCATCAAGTACGATTTTACTTCCTGTCTCTATCAATTAGACTGTTCTATATAACTGATATAAGTAGAATTATGTAATATTAGATATTTTTTATGACTGGCTTATTTCACTTAGCAAAGTGTCCCAAAGATCCATGCTTAATATAGCAGTTGTCAAAACATAATTCTATTTAAAGTTGAAATAATATACTTCTGTGGGTATAAACCACATTTGCCTTAGCTATTCATTAGTTGATGGCCACTTGGATTGCCTCCAGGTTTTGAGTATTGTACAAAATGAATATGAGAGTACAAGGATCTCTTCCAGACCTTGCTTTTAGATCTTTAGAGTATATACACAGGAATGGAGTAATTGGATCATATGAAAATTCTCTTTTCTTCTTTTTTTATTTTCTGTCATGGGCCTTGAACTCAGGTCAGGGCCACTGTCTCTGAACTTTTCCTCAAGGCTAGTGGTTTACCACTTTAAACCACAGATCCACTTCCCATTTTCTGCCCAGGCTGGCTTTGAACCACTATCCTTTTATTTCAGCCCCTGTCCTGAGTGGTTAGGATGACAAGTATGAATAATCCTGTTTTAAATTGTTTGAAGAGATGCTCTACTGGTTCCCATAGAGGGGTTCCAATTTTACCACACTTTTGTCAGCATTGTTCTTTTCTTTTCTTGTAGTTATCCTGGCTAATTCATATGAAGCGGTAATTTTCTTCATTATTTTGACTAACACTTTCTGGTGATTAGTGATGTTAAACACCTTCTTCATGGGCTGGTTAACACTTTGACTTTATACCATTCTGTGTTGTTTCATGGACACGGTTGATTGCATCCTTTCTTACCTCCTGATTTGTGTTTTCCCACAATGAATGACCCTACTCTGATGTCAGTTTCCAGTACGTCTTCTGGTCCTGTATCTACAAACCATCATGTTGATTTGTACCCCTGTTATTGTAACAGTGAACTAAAGATACAAAATTATGCTCTGGTCACCTATCTACTTCCACTTTTAGATCTCTCTCCCTCAGCTTTTAGTAATGGCCTTGGGGCATATCCAAAACTTACTAGGTCCTTAAATCCTGTAGAAACTTAAAGCCCCTATATTTAGTTAGTTCTAATGGAAATACGTGACATCCAATTTCCCTTTTTTTCCTTTTTGTACGTTTTTGATTGTAAAAATACTGTACAGGTGTTACAGTTACATGAGTAAGGTAATGAGTACATTACCTATCGAGCACTGGTGCCTCTTCCAGGAAAATAAGGTGAAAATTGAGAGCTTTGTAATATAAAATCACACCAAAACTCTAGATATATATTTTTCTTCATGAGTATTTAGAATTGTGTGAAGCTAGAGATATAACCTACTTGCAAGTTAATAATGAACTTGTCACATTTTCGTGTATGCTAGAAGATTTATGATACTCTTGAGTTAGAGGCAAAAAGGAGTTAATTTGTACGACAATAGTGAAAGCCAGTCAGATATGTGTGGGTATGTGTGTGTATTTATATATTTGAAGTGAATCTCCCAGCCCTCAGTGACATGGAGTGAAGCAAAGATAGCCATGTGAAACCTATACAAACAATAGGTTCTGACTTTGAGCAACTACAATCTATATAATGAGACATAGACATACATGAACTTTACTCTGGAGGATGACAATAGCTTAGAAATAGCTTATGAAAATATTCTTGCAAATATACTATAGAATATAGAGCAGCTAGTGTTCACTTGAAGGTATGCAAATACATGAGACTGCCATGAAATTATTCTTTTTCTTTTGTTTCTTGAAGGTTCCTAGCTACCAAGACAGATACATATTTCTCCTAATACGTACATAGCTCTCCTTAAAAATGAGGCTTGACAATTTGTCGAGAATCCTTATTCTTTTTCTAGCTCTAAGCCTTAAGATGAAATAGGGATTTCAATCCTATCTAGAGTCCAATTCAACAAAAGAAATAGATGGAGTTCAAATTTTACACACCTAGAAGTTTTTCTTTTAGAGACATTTCTTAATGCAGGTGTGGAAGAAATTAAGGAAAAAATAGGTCCACGAATATATTTTAAGAAGATAGTCTATGTATTTTAACAGTATTAAAGGATTACATTTCTGTTTCTTAGTGTGTAAATATCTATAGTATGTGCAAAGAACCAAAGTTCATTCCAGGGCCTATCATGGAATAGAATGTAGCAAATTTTGTATAAATTGTTTGTATAATTATAGAATTCGCCTGTCTCACTTCACTCCCATTTTCATAAACAGAGCACCTCTTTGACATAATGAAAAACAAACATTATATTTCTACCTCCTACAGGATTCTACACACTTTGCTGTCTGCTAAATATAGAAAAGATTCATGCACAATCCTCATCTTCAAGGAACAATTTTCAGTAACCCAAGTAGCTTATGTATATCTCCTACCCCTTTCTTCCCAGCTGTCAAACTAGGTGAGTGATGACCGAATTCTATAAAAAATAAAATCTCAGATAATTCAGAGGCATGCAGTTAGTATCCAATAGAATCTTCTTCACTTGGATATATATTATCACCATCTTTGTGAGAACTTCAGCTTCCTTATTTGAAAACTGCACTGTCCAGTTAACAGAGTAGATGAATCTCATTATTTAAAATTCCATTTAACTGAAATTGGAAGGATTAATTTCTCACACACTATTAACGTTTGAGATTCTGTAGCCACATATTGCCAGTGGCTAGTCTGTTAGACAACGCATATATAGAATATTTCCATTATCAAAGATGTTTCTGTTAAAACTGTTTTAGAGTGTGTTTCTGCTTGTTAAGAAATAGTCCATCTTCCTAAACTACATATGCTCCATAGCTGGTACTCAGACTGAAGATCAGACCAGAAATTCTAGAAACCCATCAAGTTAAGATATAGATATAAATTTTTCTACATAGGCACATTTATTTATGAGGAGGAAGAGGATCAAACAGTCAACGTCAGCAGAATCAACTCTCTCAATTCTAGGAATGAATAGATGAAAAATTTAGCAATTCTTTGCAGCATTGCTTCTGTGATTGGAATTGGCTGTGGTATTCTCAATGGTGATTTTGTTGGAAAGTATAAATGTGTAATTATCACATTAGCTCACAGAAGAATTAGGATCTGTGCTTGTAAATGTTATTTGGTATTTACACATGACAATTTAATTTTGCCTAGTATCAGTACACCACAAATATCTTTATATGGTTTCTGAGGGTTTTTTTTTTTTACATTTTTTATTGCGAACATACCGTACAGAGGTTTTACAATTACATGAGCAAGGTAATGAGTTCATTTCTTATCAAGCACTGTTGCCTCCTCCTTTGTTTCCCCTTATGATCCCTTCTCATCCCCGCCTTCCCCACCCCCATGCCTCCCTTTGCGCCAAAGTTGTAAAGGTCGTTTTTCGACATAACGTCTTGTACATCTCATTGTTGCAATGAGTCCACTTGTAAACCTAATAAACAATTTTTTCCCTTCCCCTCCACATACTCTACCAACATCAAATACAGTGAAACAGGTATTGTACCAGGGGAGGGGACATACAAAGAAACAAAGGAACCATCTTAATTACGTTAGAAACAATAATAAGAAAGAAAAAGCATTTGAGTACTTATCTTGGATTCATTTCACCTAACATCAACTTATCTGACCATTTCTGCTTGTCTGAGACATGTACTAGTTATTGCAAATAAGGGAAACCATGGGACCTATGTTTCTTTGGGCCTGGCTTACTTTACTTAATATAATTTTTTTCCAAGTCTTTCCATTTCCTAACAAATGGGACAATGTCATTCAATCAACTCCAAATTTATCAAAGAACCTGGAGTCAAAGCAGACCCTCTAAAAACATTGCAGGACGTAATAAGAAATACCCTTGGTCTGAGTTGTTTTTTTCATTAAATTTGATTCTTCTTACAGCAGGCATTTTAAAAATTAGTGGAAAACTTAAGACTTTCTTGTGTTTTATAGTCCCATTATTACTCAGTAAGCTTAATAAAAAAAGAGAATCCATGAACTATGTATCTCCCACCACCCTTTTGTTAATTACTGGAGCTAAGAGAACTGGCTTCCCAGAATCTGACCTTCAGAATTCAAGAATGAGGTGGGAATAAGACAAGGAAAGAGAGACATAGTAATTTGCTGTCACAATGAACACCTGTTCTCAATCTTTTTGATTCCCACAGTGAGCTTTTATTTGTGCTTTTTTATTAGCATGACAAAGATAACTGACTTTCCCAGATTTAGAGTTGGAAACTTGTGGGACACATTCCTTTATTATGTAATCTTTCTTAAAATTGTGTATCATTACTTTGGCTTTTGGTGCCTTTTCCCTCCTTGTTGCAAGTATGTATTTCTAGAAATGGAGACTTTGGTTCATCATCATGATTAAATTAGGATTTGGAAGATTGTGTGATTTGCTATAGAAGTAAGGTATTATGATTAGGACCCTTTGGTCCAGGTTTCATTTCTTTGTGGAATTTTTATTGGGGTCCTTACTCATGGACTCATTGTAAGTAATTCTTACAATATTCCAGTATAATGCAGTAGAGTTGGACAGTGCATTAGAAATTTAAAACATGTCTATAATTCTTTTAAAATATACTTTTAAATATAATATCATAAATAAAAGCTTTGTTTTGTTTTTTGTAATTTTAATATTATTGTCAAGGTTATGCACAGATGGGTTACACTTATATAAGTAAAGCAGTTATAACATTTCTTGTGTAACTTGTTACACCCTCCCTCATTTTCTTCCTCTTTCCCTGGCTTTCTTAATCTCACCGCCCAAGTTGTACAGATCATTTCCAACATATTGTCACTTTTAATTTCCATTAAGTAAATTTTTGTGCTGTTCCCATCCTGGATCTCCACAATGTGAACACTGGGACATCATGGTTATACTCCTCTGCCTTGCATATATGCATATATTTATATTTATATATATGCCTACAATTTGGGTTCATATATCTGTTTGATTATTCATTTGTTTATTGCCAAAACTGGAGTTTGAATTCAGGGCCTGAACATTGTTCTCTGTGTTTTTTCCACCTCAGTGCTAGCCACAGTTCCACTTCTGGCATTTTGGTAGTTGAATGGACTTTCTCTGGGAGCTGGCTTTGAACCATGATCCTCAATCTCACCCTTGTGATAAGGTAGGATTACAAGTGTGAGCCTACTTTATACTTTGACTTTTCATCTCATTGTATCATGCATATATTTCCTACCCAATAACATCCTTAGAAATTTCATACTGTTCTAAGAGCATCACTTATAATGATTACATGGGAGTCCAGTGTTTATAAATTCCATAATTAATTGAACTGTTTTTATTACTGAAAATCTTTGTTGTCTCCAAAATATTATATGTATCATCAAAGTTCTTTTGGATTTTTCACTCTAGTATTCATTTTTTATAGAAAATATCTGCGAGTTAGAAAGAACCAAATACAAACTTTCTTCTTACATAATGATCCATCTTAACTTGGCTCATCTAAAACAGTAAGTTACTCCTCCCTGTGAATTTATTCTTTTTCCCAGCATGTAGTTCCAATTTTGTAACTTTTACCCACCTTACCCACTATAAACTTTGTCTGAAATGACTCTTGCTATCATCCAGTTTTTGTAAAAACCTTTTCCATGGTATTTCATTAATAGGAAGCCATATTTAAATAATAGCAACTTAATGTCATCATTTCCACGGGTATCTGCATTTCAGCCTGGAACAGGATTTTATTTTAATGGAAGAATCAGAGCATCATTTGGAAGGCAGAGATTACCCTTATGAACAAATTTGATCTTTCATTGCTTATTTTTGTTTTGGAATTTGAAGGCTAAAGATTACCAACTCATATATCCTCTGTTGTCACTGTATTTGATTCCAGTTCCCTGCATCTTGTATATACATTTTTCTAATTTGGGGAGGGAAAGGATAACAAAATGCTGAAACAAGGATAGTGGTTGACCAATTGTAACAATGAGATGTACAATACACTATGTTGAAAATGAACTTCACAATTTTGGGATACAGAGAAGGAAGAGTTAGGGAAGTAAGGAGAGAGAGGAATGTAGGAGGAAAACAAAGGATGGAGTAACAATGCTCAATGGGAAATGTACTCATTACCTTACTCATGTAACTGTAACCCCTCTATACAATATTTTACAATAAAAATATTTTTAAAAGATTACCAGTTCATACTCCCACAGTTTACTTGCTATACACCTTAAATGCTTCATATGGCTGAAAAGGGGAAACCAAAATGACAGCAACTTTCAATATAGATTGTCTATTTTTGCAATACCAAGATGCCAAATGCAGTGCCAAGTGCACAGGAACCCAGAGTACATTCATTAAGCTCTAGAATTCTCAGTTGTTTGCTTTGGCTAGAAATCTCTTAATTTTATTATACACAATATGCAGAAATGTCCTGAAAATTATTCTTGCAGAAAAACCTTTCCTACAAAATCAGGAAAATTTGACCAAGTCAAAAAGAGTAAAATAACACAAGAAGAATTCTATTCCTGTTTACATAAAAGCTAGGATTCAACATGGGTCTATTAATAGTCTGAAGAAGACAAACAATTATTTAAGTGAGTTGTTATTATAAATGTAATGATATATGAACTCTGCCTGGGGAGTTGAAAAGAATCCTTCCTGCACAGTGTCTTGATACATAGGAAGGGAGAAAACAAATATTCTGTAAAATGATGAAAAACTTAGGAAGTTCAGTATTCTCCAAATATTATGACCAAGGAATGTAAGGTATCAGGAACAAGGTGAGTTGGAGAGTGAAATTGGAGAGATGGAAATGGCCATATAGCTTGGTGTTATGGCACTTTCTTAATATGCACAGGGCCCTGGGTTCAATCCCCAGCAATGAAAATGAAGGAAAGAAGAGACCAAGAAAGATTTGTGAGGTAGGCCTAGCATCATCATAGAAGTTTTATTCTCTTCCTCTTTTATTTTATTTTTTGGTTGGTCATGGGGTTGAACTCTGGGCTTGGGGGCTTTCCATGTGCTCTTCAGCTCAAGGCGAGGGCTCTACGACTTCAGCCACAATGCCACTTCCGTTTTCTAGTGGTTTATTGGATATAAGAATCTCATGAACTTTCCTGCTTGGGCTGGCTTTGAACTATGATCCTCAGATCTCAGCCTCCTAACGAGCTAGGATTACATGCTTGAGCCACTGGTGAATGTCTACAAGTTTTATTCTCTAGCCCAGGATTTCATACTCTTAATTTCACATTATTACTGCATGGGAGATTTTAAAAGTACCGTTGCTCAATTCTCAGCTGTTTTATCTGAGTTGGAACAGATATATCAACTTCAGCTGATATGACATGGGGGCACCAGTAAAGCACCCAGGATAAAGATATCATGGTAGCATATAAGAGTGTAGAACTTGAAAACTTTTCTGTGAGCAGAAAAATAAGTGCACATAGTATGTTAGCCTAAGTATGATTATAGATCAGTCTGAGTTTAAATGAACCAATATACCAGTTTTGTAACCTCTTTTTAAACCTCAGTTTCCTATTTTGGACATGGAAGCCCATGAGACTACAGTGCAAGAGTGTTCATAAAGTGTTTTCAGGGTATGCATTTTAAAATTTATTATAACTACCATTAGTTGATTTGTTTATATAGTGTAAATTTGAACTAGGTGCTGATGAGCAAAGCGGAAGACGATGAAGTGTCCTGTCTTAGGTCTCTCGGGTACTTGATGTCATTCCTTACACTCCAAAATTGGTGAAGTTAGAATTGGACAAAAGGGCACTTTTAAACTTTTCTCTATGGAGCTTTAGCATTTTTCAATATCAGAAGGACTCTGGAAAGATGGAAAAATAAAATAGAGAAAGTGGCGCTGGGAAGGTGTCTCAGGGGTAGAGTGATTGCCTTGCAAGCATGAGGCCCTGGGTTCAATTCCTCAGCACCACATAATCAGAAAAAGCCGGATTTGGGGCCTAGACTTAAGTGGTAGAGCATTGGTCTACAGCTGAAGAACTGGGGGACAGTGCCCTGGCCCAGATTTGAGGCCGCACAACCAAAAGAAAGAAAGGAAGAAAGAAAGAAAGAAAGAAAGAAAGAAAGAAAGAAAGAAAGAAAGAAAGAAAGAAAGAAAGAAAGAAAGAAAGAAAGAAAGAAAGAAAGAAAGAAAAAAAACACAACAGTCCTTTTCAGCTGGCTTACTGTCAGTCCTTTTGACGTATGATGACAAATTACCAGACACTGAATTTCTTATAAACAACAAATTTATTTCTCCATTCTGGAGCCTGTAGGTCCAAGATTACAATGCTAGCATAGTCAGGATTTTTTTATTTCTGAGTGAGGCCCTGTTTTAAAGTTCAGGAGTGAAATTTATTTGGTATTGTTTATTTAAACCCAATTCATGAAGTTTTGCTTGCATGACTTAATTACTATCCATGTACACACAAAGGCCCATTTCTACAACATTACATTTGAGATAGAATTTCGATAGGTGAAACTGGATGAAGGGAGTAAATAAATGTTTTGTACATATACATTCTTTTCTTTTCCTATAAGATTGTGGATCTAAGAACAGTAAGATCCAGACATTGAATGATCTCAAAGCTGAATCTTAGCCATTCTATGATTCTGGAGTTTTATATTGATCTGGATTATTTAATTCTCTGCCTTCACTACAAGTTTATTTGGAGAATACATATGATAATTACACTAAGTGAGAAGTTTAGAGAATTATTTCATATTGTTTACTTTTAATTTTTTGGTAAATACTTGGATTCAAATTCAGAGCCTGGCATTTGCCAAGCAGGCACCATACCACTTGATTCATGCCACATCCAGCAATTTTGCTTCGATTATTTTTGAGATAGAACCTTGCATTTGTTTATTCCTAGGATATCTGGATAGTGAACTTCCTAGTTGTATGTCCAACATAGGTAGGATGACAGCCACACATTGGCACACCCAGCTTTTATTGTTTGAGAAGAAGGTCTCTTGTGTGTCTTCCAGCTTGACCTTGAACAGTGACTATCCATATTTCCATTTTCAAAGTAGCTAGGATAATAGGTATAAACCACCTCATTTGGTTTGTCTTATTTATGTTTATGAAAGTTCTGAAAGTATGAGAAAATTCTCAAAAAGTTTACTAACCATACCCAGATTCTAGGTGATACACTTATATTTATTCTGTCACAAACACAATTGGTGATATTGCACATCAAGAATACAAATATGTGTTGCTAATGCCAATTTAAAGAGTTTTGATGATGTAATTTCTATGTGTGGATTTGTTTCCTGGCAAAACATCCTGAGTACATAGGCCAAAAATGTGATAGTCCTACAAGCAAAAATTACTTCTAGTATGATCAACAGTTTGCAAATAAGGGTTCCATGCCTGCAGAGGAGACAGGTCACAGGACAATTCCCTGCTGTGACCCTATAATAAATCTGCACTTTTCAAAATAGCAGAGTGGTGAATTTTGTCAAAATTATTATACGGGAACTTTCTTGACCTGATAAAGAGTACTGCATTAGAATGAAAACATTCCCAGTTCTTCTGAAGTCAGGAAAAGATGTCATCCATTTGTATTCAAACACATAGCAAGCATTTTTGCTAATATAATGAAGAAAAATATAAAGTTCTTCACAAATAGCTTTTATTTATATATATAAAGGACTCTTAAACACACGGATAAGACAATAAATAACCCAATTAAGAAGATACAGAGAGAAGGCAAATAAGCACATGCAAAACCAATACATTACAAGAATGTTATAGAAATTCTTCTCAAATATGTTCAGAAAATGTTTTCTGGAATGTAAGGAATGTAAATAATTTCACCATCTTGATTCTTCCAATAATAATTTTCAAAAATGCATAAAGAACTTCAGAATTCATGGAATTTTTATTTCATGTTCTGTGCAGAACACTTTACAAAAGGCATATTCTTTATTTCCTGAAAACACCAATATTTTTACCTGTATTCATCTGTGTAAATGACTTCACAAAACTTTTAAGGCAATTGAAGAAGGAAATTGTAGCCAAACAATGCATAGACAATATCTTGAAAATTGTATCATAATCTTTTTCCTTTTTCTTGTCTCTTTTTTTTTTCAGGAGAAGGGATTGAACTCAGGGTCTCAAACTTCCTGGATAATTGCTCTTGATCCTTACACCTAGCACTTTGTTGAGCTTTAGATTTCTTTTCAGATAGTTTCTTATTAACTGCCCAGACTGGCCTCAAACCATTATCCTCCTACTTTTGCCTCTTATAAACATGTGTCACCAGTTTGTTTTAAATATTGAAGTATCTGTATCACATTTTTACCATACAAACAGCAAACCTCCTATACTTTCCACTGTCTAGCTCTTAAGTAGTTAGAATTGTAGGCATGTACCACTAAATCAAGCTGAATTTTTCTAAAAAGAAATCTTTAGTAGCTCTGATAACAAAGAAATATTCACTAACTTCTCTTTAGTCTCCAATTGTCTACCTCTGTAACTTCTTTCTCATTTTTCTCCTCACTGAAGACAGTAAGTTTGTGATAAGTTCAGTTTTGTTAATGCTTTCAAAATATTCCTTCTTAGTCTACATTCTTCATGCCTCATGTTCCATATCATATTGATTTTTCTTACCAAAAATATTTGTCTCAGCCTGGAGACGTGACTGATGCCTACATCCCTAGGTACTCTGGAGGCTGAGATGCAAAGATTGTAGTTGGAAGCCAGCCAAATATTTTCTATCTAAAAGGAAACTGGGTGCATCCTAGTAACATAAAAATCATTATCTCATATTTGTTATAATAACATCTTACAAATTTAAGGTTATTCATTTGATAACTTTAATAGAAACAAGAAATACACATGAATTTCTCTCAGGAAATCCAAGTCATTCATTAAAACCCTAACTTGTTTCGGGAAAGAGATAAAATCTCGTTCAGAGAACATAACTAGGTGCCATTGTTAGATTCTCCTTTCTGTCACTATCAAAGATGCTTCAGAGGAAACAGACCTAAACAGATATGAGTCCTGGAACATATTGTAAATGCCAGCATTGAATGATCTCTCTATGGTAAGAAAGACAATCCACGAATTTTCACGCACCTAAACAACCCATCATGTTGCTTTTCTCTGAGCCTGGATGAGTTTTCTTATTTGTCCTTCTGTGGCACTGAAGGTGTGTATCTTTTTCTATATTCGGTCTATATGGAGTTCTATTTCCTCTTGCAAACATTCTGAGAAGCTCTTCCCAGGCCACAAGAAGTACAGATAAATTATTCATCCCATATTCTCCCCTCACAGCTCTCCTGTCCTGAAAAACTGTTTACTGAAGAAAATGGAACAATCATTGCACAATGATATAAACCTGAGTGAGCATTATCACACTAGTCATAACACCAGAGAAGAACAAGGCTGTTTTCTCATAAGATCGAAATATGCTAGTTTTATATACATGTTTTATGCGTTCAAAATACAATTAAGTAATTCACTATCCTGGAAATGATTGGCCAGACCTAAGAGTTAAGTGTCTTAAAAGCTAAAGACAAGGTTTTTGTGAGTTTTATGCAAAGGGAGGGAAGAAAGTTAAAATCCATAGTTTATTTTGTAGAATCAAAGTAGTAATACAAAATGAGAATCACAAAAAAATCTCTGCCCAGTCTAGATCTCCGGTGCTGCCCTCAGCATGGTACTTTCTGTCTTTTCTGGGCGTGGTTAGGTCCTCCTGCCCAGTGGATCAGTTGTCTTCAAGGCATCTTGGTCCTGAATTGGGACTTGGATTACCCAGTAGTGGTTGGGACCTGGCCAAGGACACGACACAGACCACTTCCATGGAATGACTTCTTTACCCGGCATGTAAGTAGGATTACAAGTGAAATTTCTCTGAACTTGACTCCAGAAGGCAATCACTGAACCAAAAGTCAAGGCCAAACAAACTTCTTCTCCCCTCCTCCATTCCTCCCTTCCTCCCTCCTTGGGAAAAAGCAAAATAATTTTGCAGGTTTTGGTACACACACAAATCACCCACCATCTCCCCTGGTAAACTTGGTTGCAAGTGACTAAGTCATGTAATTCCATTATGCCACACTCATTATTCTGGACAACATCTTCAGGTTGTTTGGTGCTTTCATTTTTTTTTCTTTTTGTTGGTCTTTGGGTTGAATTTCAGCTCGAGCCAAGCTCTCTACCACTTGAGCCACAGTGCCACTCCCTGTTTTCTCGTGGTTAGTTGGAGATCAGTATCTGACAGACTTTCCTGCTAGGGCTTGCTTTGACTCATGAATTAATTTTTTAAGTTTTTTACTGTAAAAATGCTGTACATAGGGGTTACAGTTACATGAACAAGGCAATGAGTGCATTTCCTATTGAGCATTGTTTCCTCCTCCTTTGTTTTCCCCCTCCCACTCTTTCCCTCCCACCTCTATAACTAAACCCCTCCCCCGCTGAAGTTGTAAAGTTCATTTTCTTTAAAAAAATGTATGTCTATACATAAATATACGAATATATATATATATATATATATATATATATATATACTAAAAATGTTGTAGAGAGGGGTTACAGGTACATAAGTACGGTAATGAGTACATTTCATAGCAAGCATTTAGCTTTTCCTTTGTTTTGCCTCTACCATCACTTCCCTCCCCCCTCCCAAACACCTCCTGACCTCCCCACCCTGCATTGTAAAGTTCGTTTTTTAACATAGTGTCCTGTACATCTTGTCATCACAATGGATAAGCCTGCATCCTCATTTAAACATTCCCCAATATCCTTTCCACTCCCCAAATTACAAAAATGTATGTACAAGTGCAGAACACGAGTATCAGATCCAGTGAAAACAGGAGTTACACGGGCGGAGAAAAACATACAGAAGAAACAAAAGATTCACATAGTGCATTTTAAGTACATTATAAAACACTAGCAATATAGAAAAAACCACTGTGTCCCTGTCTTGGGGTACATTTTGCTTCCTATTATCTCATGTGTTCGTGTGTACATAGCCTTTGAACTTCTCTGCTTGTTCTAGACCTGTGCTAGTAATTGCAAACAAGGGAAACCATGGAAACTATGTTTCTTTGGGCCTGGCTTACTTCAGTTAATATAATTTTTTCCAAGTCTTTCCAATTCCTAACAAATGAGGCAATGTCCTTCTTTCTGATGGAGGCATAGAATTTCATTGTATATATTTATAACACATTTTCTTGATCCATTCATATACTGAGGGGCATTTGGGTTGGTTCCCTATCTTAGCTATGGTAAATAATGCTGTGATAAACATGATTGTGCTGGTAGCTTTGGTATTACCCTGTTTGCGATTATTTTGGTAAAATCCCAAAAGTGGGATTGCTGGGCCATAATGGAGCTCTATGTGGAGTCTTTTTTTTTTTGTCGGTTGTGAGGCTTGAACTCTTGGCCTTGGCTCTGTCCCTCAACTCTTCAGCTCAAGGTGAGCGCTCTACCACTTGAACTACAGCTCCACTTCCAGTTTTCTAGTGGTTTATTGGAGATAGGATTCTCATGGTCTTTCCTGCACGGGCTGGCTTTGAACCACGATCCTCAGATCTCAGCCTCAGTAGGTAGGATTACAGGCGTGAGCCACCAGCACCGTGCAATGTGGAGTCTTTTGAGGAACCTCTATACTGCTTTCCAGCGTGGTTCAACAAGTTTATACTCCCACCAACAATGCAGTATGGTTCTCTTCTAGCCACATGGCCTCCAGCATCTGTTACTAAATTTCCTGATTATAGCCATTCTAACTGGGATGAAGTGGAATCTCAGTGTTATCTTGATTTGTATTTCTTTTATGGCTAGAGGAGCTAAGCATTACATCATGTCTCTATTGGCTATTCTTATTTCCTTTTCAGAGTAGTCTCTCTTTAAGTATTTAGCCCATTTGTTAATTGGGCAGTTGTTTGAGGATTTGTTTTTAGGAGATTTAGTTTTTTGAGTTCTAAGTATATTTTAGACATGAGAACCTTGTCCATTGTTTGGCTAGTGAAGATTTTCCCCCAGTCCGTGGGATTTCTGTTGATCTTGCGAGCCATGTCTTTTGCCTTGCAGAAGCTCTGCAGTTTCATGCAATATCATTTGCCTAACTTTTCTTTGATTTGTTGTGCTTCTGGGTCTGTATTAAGAAACTTTTGGCTTGTGCCAAAGAACCCTAGAGTTTCTCCTATTCCTTCCTGTCATGTTTTCATGGACTCTGCTTTTCTTTAGAGGTCTTTCATCCATTTGGAGTTGATTCTGGTGCAGGGTGTTAGATACGGTCCTATCTTTAGTTTTCTGCAAGTTTTTAACCAATTTTACCAACACCATTTACTGAAAAAGCTGTTTTTTCTTTCCATTCAACTTCTTTTTTTTGGGGGGGGGGAGTCCGATTGTGGGCCTGAACTAAGGGCCTGGGTGCTGTCCCTCAGCTCTTCAGCTCAAGGCTAGAGCTCTACCACTTGAACCACAACACCACTTCTGGCTTTTTTTTCTGCTTATGTGGTGCTGAGGAATAGAACCCAGGGCCTCATGCATGCAAGGCAAGCACTCTACCACTGAGACACCTTCCCAGCCCCCATTCAATTTCTTTAGCACCCTTATCAAAGGTTGGGTAGCTATAGATCTGTGGGTTCATTTCTGGGTCTTCAGTCCTAAACAATTCATCCTAGAGTCTGTTCTTGTGCCAGGACCAAGCTATTTTGATTACTATGGCTTTTTATTAGAGTTCTGAAATTTTGAATTGATATTCCTCCAGTGCTGCTCTTTCAACTAAGGATTGTTTTTGCTATTCAGGGTTTTTTATTGTTCCATATGAATTTTTGGATTGCTTCCTCTATTTCATTGAAGAATGAAGTTGGGATATTGATAGGTATTGCAATGAATTTGTAGGTAGCCTTGGGCAGTATTGCCATTTTCACGATGTTAATCTTCCCAATCCAGGAGCATGGGAGGTTTTTCCACTTGCTTAGTTCTCCTTTAAATCTTTTTTTTTAAGTTTTTAAAGTTTTTGTTATAGAGGTCCTTCATCCATTTGGTTAACTTTACTCCTAAGTATTTTATTCATTTGTGGGGCTATTGTAAAAGGGGTTGCTTTCCTAATTTCACCTGCCCTCTTCTCATTGTTGAAATACAGGAAAGCTATTGATTTCTGAGGGTTAATTTTATACCTTTCTTTTTTGCCAACGTTTCCGATCAGCTCAAGTAATTAGGAGTTGAATCTATAGGTTTCTGTAAATGCAAGATCATATCTTCTGCAAAGAGGAAGAGTTGTACTTCATTTCCCCCTATTTGGATACCCTTTATGTCAGCGTCTTCTCTTATTACCCTAGCTAGGCATTCTAATACTAGTTTGAAGAGGACTGAAGGGAGTCGACATCCTTGTCATGTTCCTGGAATTTAGAGGAAATGGTCTTATCTTTTGCCAATAAGTATAATGCTGGCTGTAGGTTTGTCATATACAGCGTTTATTGTATTGAGGAATTTTCCATGGATTCCTAGTTTATCCAGAGCCTTCATCATAAGTGTTGGATCTTGTGAAAGTTTTTTCCACATCTATTGAGATAATCATGTGGTTCTTATTCTTGCTCTTGTTGATGAGATGAATTATATCGTTTTGTTTATTTTCAACCAGTTTTGCATCACTGAAATGAATCCTGTTTGATCTCAGTGTATGATTTTTTTTGATGAGTTGTTGAAGTTGATTGGCCAAGATTTTATTGAGAAATTTTGCATCGAAATTCATGAAAGAAATGGGTGTATAGTGCTCTTTCTTTGATGAGTCCCTGGTTTTAGGAGGAGGATTATGCTGAATTCATAAAAAGAGTGTGGTAGGTATGTTTTACATTTAATTTCATTGAAGAGATGGAGGAATATTGGTGTGAGTTCTGCCTTGAAGGCTTTGTAGAATCCAGATGTAAATCCATCTAGTCCTAGGCCTTTCTTTGCTGGGGGGTCTTTTTTTCTTTTTTTGCCGGTCATGGGACTTAAACTCTGGGCCTGGGCGCTATCCCTGCACATTTCAGATCAAGGTGAGCTCTGTACTGCTTGAGCCACAGCACCACTTCCGTTTTTTCTAGTGATTTATTGGAGACTCACGGACTTTTCTGCCCAGGCTGGCTTTGAACTGTGATCCTCAGATCTCAGCCTCCTGGTAGCTAGGATTACAGGCGTGAGCCACCGGCACCTGGGAAAAGTTGGAGGTCTTTTATTGCTGCTTCTATTTTGATGCTTGATATGACTCTGTTAAGTTGGTTTAAATCATCTTGGTTTAGTTTGGGCATGTCAATATTTGCTAGAAATTTGTCCATACCTTTAAGATTCTCAAACTTACTAGCATAAGGTTTTGAGAAGTACTCTCTTACTATATCCTAAATCTTGTTTATTTCTTTTTTTGTTTTTTTTTTTTGAGGGGGGGGTTCTGGTAGTGGGGCCTGAACTCTGGGCCTGGGCGCTGTCCCTCAGCTCTTCAGCTCAAGGCTAGTTCTCTACCACTTGAGCCACAGTGCCACTTCCGGCTTTTTTCTTTTTGCTTATGTAGTGCTGAGGAATCTAACCCAGGGCCTCAAGTATGCAAGGCAAGCGCTCTACCACTGAGCCACCTTCTCAGCCCCTGAATCTTGGCTATTTCTACCGTGATGTTTTCATTCTAATCTCTGAGTCTGTCTATTTGGGTGTGTACTATATTTTTCTGATTAGATTTGGTAGGGGTCTGTCAATTCTATTAATTTTTTCGAAGAATCAACTCTTTGTTTTGTCAGTTCTTTCAATAGTTTTTCTTTAAATGTAATTTATTTAATTTGGATTTAATTTTAATTATTTGTTCCCATCTACTGAATTTGGGTTTAGCTTGTTCTTTTTCAAGGAACTTTAGGTGACTCATTAAATTTTTAGTTTCAGATCTCTCCAATTTGTTAATGGAGGTACTCAGAGCTATAAACTTGCCTCTGAGTACTGCCTTTCTGTGTCTCAGAGAAGCTAGTAATTTGTGTGTTCATTTTTGTTGAATGTCCTGAACAGTTGTGTTTACTTTCCAATCTCTTCCTTCCACTGATGATTCAAGAGTGTGTTGTTCAGCCTTCATGTGTTACAGTATTTCCTTTGGGGGCTTTTGATGTTGAATTCTAATTTTATTCCCTTATGGTCTGAGAGAATACAGGGCATAATTTCAATGTTTTAAAATTTGGACAGATTTGCTAAATGGCCTAGAATGATGTCTATTTTGGAGAATGTCCCATGTGCTGCTGATCAGAAGGTGTAATCTGATGCTGCTAGGTGACATATTCGTTAAATATCTGTTAAGTCTAGTTGATCTATGCATATTTTAAGATCCGAGGTTGCTCTCTTGAGTTTATGCCAGATTGGTCTCTCTATTGAAAGGAATGGTGTGTTAAAGTCCCCAACAACTAATGTCTTTGAATCTATGTGAGACTGGATTGAAAGTAGTGTTTCTTAGATAAATTTTGGTACTCTATTATTTGGTGAGTTGATATTTAGGATCATAATATCCTCCTGAAGAAGAGATCCTTTAATTAGTATGTAGTGACCTTCTTTATCAGTTCTCATTGATTTTAATTTGAAGTCTATTTATATGATATTATGATTGCAAATCCTGCCTGTTTATGGGGTCCATTTGCTTGATATATTTTATTTCAGCCTTTCACTTTCAGAATGTTCATTTTTTTGGGCAAGGTGTGTCTCTTGAAGACAGCAGATAGAAGAATCTTGCTTTCTGATCCAACTGGACAATATATGTCGCTTAATTGGAGAGTTAAGACCATTAATATTGAGGGTTAAGACACAGAGGCGTTTGTCTGTCCCTACCATTTTATCCAATTTTTTGGGGGGGGGAAGCTGTGCCTTGGCTGTTCTTGTGATTACATATTTCTGTGTTTGTGGAGCACTTCATTGACTATATTCTCTTCTAGTTGGTTTTCTATATGTAGAACCTCTTTTAGGAATTTTTGAAGAGCTGGTTTGGTAGCGGTATATTGCATCAGATTTAACGTGCTGTGGAAGGTTTTTATTTGTCCTTCTGCTGTGAATGAGAGGTTAGCTGGGTAGATTATTCTTGGTTGGTAGTTATTTGACTTTAGGACATGGCATACCTCTTTCCAGGACATTCTTGCTTTTATAGTGTCTTCTGTGAAATCTGAGGTAATTCTGAATGGGTTACCTTTATATGTGATTGATCTCTTCTCCCTGGCAGCTTTAAGAATTCTTTCTTTAGTCGCTATTGAGCGGTATGGATTGTAATGTAGAGGTGGGATGTCCTATCTGGTCTATTTGGGTTTCTAAAAGCTTTTTGCATGTGTATGGGCCTGTCCTTTTGTATATTTGGGAAGTTCTCTGCTAGGATTTTGCTGAATGCATTTCCTAATGCATTGACTTCCCTCTCCAGCCCCTCTTGTATTCCTATTATTCTCAAATTAAGCTTTCTGAACGTTTCCTGTATTTCCTGCATTGATCTGTCATGCTTAATTTTGTTATGAAAAATGGTGTGCTCTTTCTCTATGGAGTCTAAACTGTCTTCAGCTACATATATTCTTTCTTCGGCTTCTTCCAGTCTAGGTTGAAGACTTGTACTTTGGTGTTTAACCCCTTTCCTTCTTGGTGGTTTTTCTTAATGGTGCCCAGCTCTTTATTAAGGTTCTCTTTCAAGTCTTGAATAGATTGCCTTACCTCCTGGAGTTGGTTATCAGACTTTTCTTTCCACTACATAATCTAGGTTCCTATCTTTTCATTAGATTCTTTCTCCCTCTGCTGGAGTTCCTCTACCTTTTTATTTGTGGAGGCCATGAAGTCATCTATTAACTTCTGGTTGGCCTCTTTGCACTCTCTGATAACCCCATGTAGGGTTTCCAATTTTCCGATCAGCAGGTTTACCAGTCATGCTTTTAATCTATCTTGATCATTATCTTCTATGTCATACTGGGACTGCTATGTAGCTTGTTTATGTGGAGATGGTGGTGGGATTTGTTTATTGGCTATTTTTCTTGTGTTTCTGCAGTTAGTTCTGCCCATTTGGAGACAAGAACCACACTGCTACAAGAGTAGGATAGTCTTTTAGGACCGGAGCCAACCCGATGTCATGTAGATGGGTAGATCTTAGGGTTTCAGTGGTAAGGTGAGGTGTTTTCCTGTTTAGCTCTCTTTTTCTTTGCTTGCAGAGGATATTTTGGCTTTGGGGTCGAGATTGCATATAGTTGTAACTTTTGAGGCAATCTAGGTTTGATTAATAAGTAGTCTGCTCTTTAGAGTTAACAAGATGGGCCCCTTGTACTCAAAGTGCTCAAATGGAAACAATTTTGTAGTCAAATATAGAACCAACTGTAAGTTGGGTCACATATAAATCATTAAGGATCAATGGGCTGGATTAGAATGAGAAATGAAGGGTTAAGATTAGAGAGATATAAATTTAATTTCAAAAGAGAACTTGGGTATAATGATAGTAGAGGGGTAAGAACAGCTTAGGGGAGAGGTATATGTAGTAGGAAGAGAATAAATACCTTGTTACTGAATGTAACAGGTTGAAAAGAATTTGAAGAAAGGTTATGTAGGGAGTAGCTTAGAGATTAAGATGAAAATAAGAAAGTGTATTGGGGAGGCTTGCTGAGATTAGAAAAATATCAGTCAGATATTATTGAAAAGTTGCTTACTCTGTTAACTCCTGTAATTATTGTTTACTCACATAGAAGGAGGCCTTATTTGTGCATAGAACTAGACAGGGTAGCCCTGATGGAGTAATAGTGTAAGGTAGAGAGAGAGAGAGAGAGGTTAAGGGGGAGTGAGAAGAAAAGAAAGAAGAAAAACTTACAAATTAGCAAATTGTAAAGTAGAAGCAGATCCCAAATAATAATGAAAAACAGAAGTTTTAAGTGGAATAGCAAATTCTAAATCACAATACACATAAGTAACACATAGAAATACAAATGAACAACAAATGATCAGACATTACAACTAACAACGCAAAAGAAAAATAAGAAGAAAATACTGAAGAATGGATTTTTCGGTTTTTTGGGGGAGTTTATTCTCCCTGTAGTCCTCAGAGCAGATTCCTGATGGAACCTTGTGTGCCTTGCTGTAGTCCACTTTCCTATTGGCTTGGTTGGGAGCAGATGGCTTTTTGATTGGGGAGGGTGCCTGCTACTTAGAGTTCCATTCTCAGGCCTGGTGGCAGGCAGTTTTGGGGGTTTCAGGTTTGTAGACTGCTATCATAGGCCTGGAGTTGGGTTCCCAGGCTTTCCCAGGTAGCCACAGGAGCCTTAGGAACAGAGCTTATGTCTGTGTTCAGTTTTGATGTAATCCATCCCTTTTGGAAGTGGGCTTGTGTCAGGGGGCTTTGGGATCCCTCAGAGAATTACCACCCCTAGGGCATGGACCCAGTTGTGTTATTCACAAGTCTGTAGTTGGTGGTGTGCTGGACCACAGAGCCTGTGCAATGGTGGCTAAGATGGAGTTGGCAGGTTCTAAATGAGAGGGTCTGTGTGTTAGCAGATCAAGGTGGGGGGATGGCTTTGCTGATGCTGAAGGGTCTCTCTCCTATGTGGTGGTGTAAGGAGTCCTGGCACTGGGAGGACTGGGTAGAGGTTGGAGTGACAAGCTGGTGTGGATTGTGGGGGGAGCCGAGCTGGTCTGTAGCAGACGTGGTGGGAGGTGGCAGGCGCTGGAAGCCAGCCTTGGGGGTTTCTGCCTGTGGCTGCTAGGTGTGTCAGCAGAAATGCCTGCAGAAGCTTGGTCATGCATCAGCTGTGAGAGCCAGGGGTCTGTGCAGGGCAGCAAGGAGGGAGAAGTCCCATCAGAAAGCTCAATCGGCTGGGCAATTGGCCCATAGAGAATAGCTGTGGTTGCAGCTGTGGTTTCCTGGAGATCTTGTGCAGGGTTGGCAGGGGCCTTCTGGGATCCTGCCAGTGCTGCAGGTATAGGCTGGTTTTGGGGGCTTACCCGGTGGTGCCAATTTCTGGCAATTGTAATGGTGGCGGTAATACTAAGTTTGCTCCTTCCCCATGGGCTGGGCCGGGGGGAATGGGAGAGGCATTCACTAACTCGGAGATCTTCACCAGATTCCCTTCTAACATTTCACAGGTATAGTATTGAGCACTTTCTTCAGCTTTTGGGTGCTCCTCTGCTAAAACTCTGCAGAAAGTCCTAGTGCAGCATTGCATAGACCTATGTGGTACAGGTGCTCCACAGGAGTCCCATTCACTTTTTCTCTTTTGCCTTTTCTTGTTTGCCTGCTAGCATAGTCCTTTTGTAGTAGAAAAAGACTTTAGGTATTTAAAGTTTGATTGGAGTGGATCTCTTGAGGTAATGGGTGGCTGTGGCACTAGATCTTCTTTTGGTCAGAGATACTTAGTGGGTTGCCTGTGAGAACCTCACCATTTTCCCACAACCCGTCTGGATATTTATATTATATTTCTTCTTAGTGTTTATTGGAGCATTGCAGTTTTTCTGGAATTTAAGGTTTTCTGTGAACCTTTTTCTTCAAGTAATCCAACAGCATTAAATATTATATTTAAAAGATGTCCTGTAGCACCTAGATTTTGTAATTATAATATTAAGATGAAATTCTTATTGTTTGTACAAAAATCCTTTTAAGTCCTAACAGGAAATATGCTCATTTCATCAGCCTTGGGTCTACTTCCTCTTTTTTTCTCCAGTATCTTTCTTGTTTTGGAACAAGTGTCATGGATATCTGTCCATTCCAAAGTAAGATTACTCCATTAATTCATTAAAGAAGGAATACAATCTTCTTGCCTCTAAAGACAGCTTTGAGGATAATGATAATCTGATAATTCACATCAGTGAATTTTCAAAATTATATTGTATACCAATCATTAAACAGTTTCCAAAAAGCAAAATAAAGATAATGTTTTGCTTTCTCAGGTTAAAATCTAGTAATTCAACAAAATATATTCTATTCTTCCCAGATTACATGATGAAGAATTTCTCTTTCATCATAACCCTTACAACCACTGACCCCTCCCTTCAAACATGTAGCTTTGTTCAGTTTTCCTGTTCTAGCTTTCATTTTGGTACTAACATTAGTAATCTTCTAGTATTTGACAATAAAATGCCATTTATTGATAGAGAGCTCAATTCATATTGACATAGGCAGACTCATGAGCATATCATAGAGCATAAAATATTGAATATCATTAACGTGATCATATGTACCTATTCCATAAATTAATATACATACCACGTAAATGTGCAATTTCATGTAATTTTTAAAATGCAAAACATTTGGATATCTATGTCATAAAATGATTCAGATCACTAGTAGAAGACAATAAGCTAAACCTATTGCATCATTCCTAGTATTCTTTGTAAAATTTTCTTTTCTCATCAATTTTCATCTTAGGCCCTTCTTTTCCTAACAACCAGTGATATGTTGATGTCTCTAGATTTTAGTCACCTCTGAGTAACCTTTTTCATTTCCACCTCCAGTTAGTCCTTCATGTTAAATACCTGAGTAATAACTTGTCCCGATATCCCTGCAAGAAGACAGCAGTACCCAAGTCAACTAGCTCCGACCATTCTACCCTTGCTATGTTAGGGAAAGGGGTATCAGCCACAGGGGTGTCAGGGATCAGGTGGCTGGAACAATGGTGTTATGAATTATAGGTAGCAGAACAGAGTAGCAGAGAATAGGATACCTGGGAAAGGGGAATTGTGACTGTATTCGCTAAGTTGCAGTGCCAAGAAATTGTGTAGCAGCAACAGCTTTGCAGGGATTGGAGTAGTTAACACAGGTATCCAGAGAGTTTAGCAGGGATAAAGAGGAAAAGAGAAAGTGAAAGAGTAAAAGTTGTGAGGGATTAAGGTGGCACAATCAGGGTAACAAGGTCACGGGTGTGCAAACTGGCTAGCCAGTACTAGGATAGAAGCAATTTGCATGGTATACTGATGTGGTGCAGAACTCAGTGTTTCCCTCTCCAGTTTTGGCTGTCAAATCTTTAGGTAACTACTGCTAGCAGCTCATTATCAGTATGTTGGGTTCAGGCATGTTCCATCCATAAATATCTACTCCAAATAGATTGCAATGTTTGACAGTGGCTTTGGAATCTTTTCCCTAAGCATCCTGAGAGAAGACACTACACAATGCTGCAGAACAGGCTCCACATAGTGAGCTTCAATCACCTTTTACAAATCTCACTGCTTCTCTCCAAGGTCAATTATCATGGTAGCAAGGGATCTGAGGACTGCTCAGCAGCAGTGCTCTGGGAAGGTACCAGTTCTTACCCTGGCATTCTGGGAGCTCCCTTGAAACGGGCAAGAGCACTTGCTGCTGCCATTCCAACATCTCTGTGGCTCTGGACAGCCAGACTGTTCTACCTCAGATGGGTTACTTTGATCTACAGGACTAAATGTGGCTTCAACTTTCTCTGTCTCCTCTAGGTGATCATCACCTTCAACTGTCTCTCCTTTTCCTCCCAGGTAGTTGCTTCATCTCCACATCCTTTGATTTCTGCTTTGGATCAACGTGTGGCTTTCACACCAAACCCTTCCAATTTCTCATCTGCTTCTCTAGGTGTGAATTGGGCATAGCAAGCTACATGTAACTTCTATATCTATTTATCAAGATTGACTCTGGAATCCAAGGTAGTACTAGGCAACTAAGAACATGGGTAGCATCTTAAATACTCCCCTCCCAATCACTGGTCATTGACAAACGTGCAAATGTGTTGTGATCAGTCTCTACATTTCCATTATGACAGTACAAATAGTTTCCATCAGACAAGTTAGTTTATTTACAAAATTCCAGACCAGTCTTGGGCTCTGCCCTAGATCTTCCTGTTCTGAAGGCACTGAAGACACCTAGATACAACTCAGACCTAATGACATGGGTGAATAGAAATGTTGGTGAATATTGCTTAGTGTTCTGAAGTTGCGCTAAGTTGTTGTCATGTTATGGCTGCAATCTAATCAATGTCCTTTCCTGATCTTCACCACATCTCTTTATTTGGTATGAGTAGCAGGTGGGAAGATCTAAGAAGCTCACCTAGAGTTTGGGCCTGGGTTTAAAAGCTCCATTTTGTGATCATAAAAATTCCACCACTTCCTGATATCTGAAATCTTCCCTTCCCATCCCTCAGAATATTATTTCCCACCTGTGTAGACATCAATACACTGTTTTCTCCTGGGGCGTTTGAGTGTGGCACATCATCTGCTTCTTATGTGTACTGCTTTACACAGGGAGATTTTTCTCCTAGGCTTAAAATGACTTCAGTGCTTGGGGTACTGTGCAATAGGCTAAACATGCCTAGTCATTTGTTCACACCCCTAAGTAGAACTGTCAAGGACTAAGGACTAGTCAGGGCTCACTTGCTGTCAGTGGTATTGCTCTGAGGAATTGCTGCCAATGTTGCCCACAGTGCCTAGGCTAAGGCGTCTCAGAAAGGCTCCAAATTCAACCTGCATGAGACTCTGAGTTGATCACCATTGAGCAACTATGTTCCACAGTCTGTGAATCTCTCACTTCTGTGGATATATGCATATGAGGTCTAAGAATAGAGTTCCCTAGAAGGAAGGTCCTGGAATGCAAAACATCTACTAGGACAATGGAAACCTGCAGTTGGGTGTTTTTAATATGCAATGAAGTAACAAGAAAGAAAGACATACTGTCAAACCCTAAAGCAAAGGGTCAGAAGGACTGAGGGGAAGGGAGTCCCATGATCCGAATATAAATGGAGCTTACAAGCCCCTTCAGGCTCTGACTTTCTAGGTTGAAAGGAAGGTAACAGGCAGACTGAGTTTCTAAGAACTCAGGGTCTGGGCTATATGGCTTATTCGGAAATTCTTTTCCCTCCTCCTGTGTTCTGAGAGCAACAGTTAGTGCAGTGCTTCTGTCTCCTAGAGGCAATCATTCTCTTCACACAATGCTTAAAGTAAACAATGGATGGAAATCTGTTAGTAAATAAAAAATATGAAGTAGCACACAGTGCTTCCCCTGGATTCCTGGCCCTAAAATGTTCCCAATTCTGAGCACAGAATGATCATGGGTGAGTGCTAACAACCTCCACTGAATAGTGAACTTTGAACACTTTTCCCAAGTCACATAACGTCCAGTACAGTAGTTGCCACCTATAATCCTGCTAATTAAGACAGGAAAGTCTAAGATATTGAGTCCCAAATTGGAAACTGGGGCAAGGAAAGACAATTTATCATTGCTGGAAAGGAGGAACACTTAAATAGGAGAATGTTTCTCTGAGCCCGGATATGGGTAGTCATTTCAAAAGTTTTCAAATTGTGGCTCATCAGCAGAGACTACCAAGTCAAATCTCACTAAAACTAATTCTAAAACATATGAAAATAAAAAATAAACTATTTGGATTTCATTACAAACATCTTTTCTAAAGTGTGTGTGTGTGTGTGTGTGTGTGTGTGTGTGTGTGTGTGTGTGTGTGTGTGTGTGTGTGTGGTGTCAGCTTTTGTATGGGATAGCACTGGTTGTTAAAAAAACAACATATTGGCAGTGTCCTTTATGTTTCCAATTCAAGACTAGTGGCATTCTAACTCTACCACTTGAAACACACAAGTTTGCTGGTTATCTGGAGATCAACATGTAATGGATATGCCAATCTAGGTTGGTTTTAAACTGTGGTTTTCAGATCTCACTTTCTGGATTAGGTAAGCTATAAGAGTGAGCTTCAATGCTCACCCCAGTATTTCCAGTCAGTTACTTAACCTTTCTGAATCTCAGCTTCTTCCTGTGTGGAAAGTGAAAAGAATTCCTTTCTGGACCTTAGAATCTGGTGGGAGTTATGACTTGTTGCTTGAAGTATAAGTGTTCGGGATGTGTGGACAGACCCTGACACTCTCATAAAACTACTGATGTTTATATTGAAATGAATTCCAGGAATTGGAAACAAGAGAGATTTTTTTTGTTCTTTTTTATCCATTTATGGGCAGTGAGGAAGCCACAGAAGTTCATGGAGAACAGGGAAACAAATGCAGCGATGGTTCTCTGCATATATTATTTTGACAATGAACTATACCACTTGTGAACAGGGACAGGAGGGAAAAGCAGAGAGAGAGAGCAAAGGAAGTGATGAGACTGTCCAATAAGAAATGAACTCATTACGTGACTTACAAAACAGTGACCCATATGTACACTATCTTAACAATAACAATTTTAAAAATCGGGGTTGATGATTCTCTCCTCTGGTTTTTGCTAGAGGCCCTTAAGACTCAGACCCATCTGTGGAGTTTTTAAAGGTTAATTTATATGATAATTAATATAGAATCTCTTAAGGAATATTATAAAATGTACTCCATTCTTAGTAACTGTTTATGTTTGAGTGCAGATTCTGTATGTTGTAGGCAGAGCTCTTTTTTTTACTTTTTTTCAGTAATTGTCACGTGTTGAAATCCTTCTTAAAGCTTTGGGACAGAGGTATACTATGTCTTGACACCCTGCCCCTAAGTAACATGATAATCAACATTTGAAATTAATGTTTTTGACTTGAGTTTTATTTATTTATTTTTTGCTGCTGGTGGTGAACTCTGGGTCTAGTTGCTGTCCCTCAGCTTTTCAGCCGAAGGCTAGTGCTCTACTACTTGAGCCACAGCACCCCTTCTGGACTTTTCCGCTTTACATGGTGCTGAGGAATCCAACCCAGGGCCTCATGCATGCAAGGTAAGCAGTCTATTACTGAGGCACCTTCCCAGTCCCTACAAGTGGTATTTTTGTGCATGGATTTATCAAGCAAATCTATCGAGCAAATATATTCATTTGCCACTAGACATATTCAAAAATATGAATTATCTGATATTTTAACAAATAAAACTGCTGTCATTTTTACCAGGAATTTTTTGTCTCCTCCTGCCAAAATCACAAGGGAGGGTATTTTAAATTAAAACTAAAAAAAAATTCAAGATCTTGATGCTAACAAGAGAATTAAAAAGAAATTTCAAAATGGTTTTTCATCATGAATACAGAGCTCAAAGGTCTTATCATACATATTTCTAAATGCAAATTAAAGCGGAAAATCAACCAGGAAATAAAATTCATATTAATTGTTAATTTTTGAAGAGGAAAATATGATCACTGATGGCAGAATAAAACAAAGTAATACCAGATCCCTATATGCTCAATAAGAAGCTTTTATTGAAAAATTGAGCTGGAAAGTGCACATCAGGCAAAGGCAAGCAGTCGGAGCCTACCACCAACAAAGAAACACCACAATATATATCTCAGAAAAAGGACACAAGTTCAGAACAGCGCTCATCATCTGTATCTGTGATTTCAATAATACATGTACACTCCCCCCCACACACATACATACACACACAGGAATGTATACAACAGCTCCATCTACTCACAAACATCCACTCAACATGAATCAAAGATCTTCCTGTAAAGAAACAAACAAACAAAAAACCAGTGTTATAAATGTACAATCACTTGATTTTAGTAAATTGTTCACCACTGTAATAATTTTTTAACTAATGTTAATAGTAGGAATGGGAAAAAAATCACAAATTATAAAACTTAAAAATTGATCAAATACCAAAAAGGACACTGATCAGGAATGAAGTACAAATGTAAATGTCTAATAAATAAATGAAATATTTGAAATTCTTATCCACATATCAAAAAGTTACTGAGCTCCAATCTTACACATCAGAATATTTATAACCACTCAAACAAATAAACACAAATGCTGGAGAGGTTGAAATAAATCAGGAACTGTGTTTAGTTGTGCGGCAATTGTAAACTAGTGCAAGCCATATGGAGCTCAGAATGGAGATTTACAAAATACCAAAAAAACCCCACATATTTTATTGACCTTTACAATAACTTGGATACATATTGAAGGAATATGATTCAACATGAACATCCGTGTTAATGGCAGTAGTATTCATAACAACCAAGATCTGTAATCAACTTAGGTGTACCAGTAAAGGGAATAAAGAAAATGTGCTGTTCATAGCTATAAACATATTCTCGGATATAAGAGAAGTGAATGCTTCTACTGTTTCATTGCAACATATTTTTGGATATACACCTAATACTAATTTCATGGGCTTTTATGACATTATGTTTTTGCTTTTGTGAGGAACATCCATATTGATATTCAGAGCAGTTACAACAGATTAAGGACATCCTATAATAGATGAATATTAGACCAAAATTTAAATATATTAGTGAACACATACAGGACGATCATATATAGTTTATAATTTGAAGCAATGTTAAGAAGGCAACAATTGGGAAAAAGATAATGCTAGAAGCTTAATAAGAAATTATCTTGAAAAACGAAATAAAGAAAGTATAAAATAAGACACATCAGAAACTGTTGAATGGTAGAAGATGGATGAATGTTAGAAAAACATTCATCTGCATGGTTAAGTTGAATGAAGTATATGCTTATTTGGTGTACACTGATCAATCTCATTCCAAAACATAAAATACATTTAAATTTTTATGAAAAGACAAAACAGGATCTGTATTTTGTATACGTAATAGCAGGAATTCACAGAAGGATCAGAACTGTGAAGGAGAGAGAATATGGCCAAAAATGTTGATGTGATTGTTTGAAGATATCTGTGTTTGTGTGGGAAGGGAGGAAAGAAGATGAAGAAAATATATGGGGTGTTCGTCAAGATATATTTTCACATATACAGACACGGAAAATACGAAAAATGTGCAACTAATTTATGTTAATTTAACATAATATTTTGCTCAAATTTTTAAAAATGAAACTATAAAAATAATACTTAATAATATCTAATAAGTAGGTCATGGAAGAAAATTTACCATAGAAAGATTTTCCTCATAATTTGTTTAATTTCATAACAAATGGATTAAAATAAAATATAGTTATATCTGAAGATGTTAACACTGTCAGATATCATTGATTGAATCCAACAAAGAAAAGTAACAAAAAAGTAGAGAGTAAGAACAACCTGTGCTATGGATGAAGATACTCAGTAGAACTTTGTGAGGAAAGAATGTGCTTTCTTTTCCTCATCAACCTAGATCTAGGACATCTAGCTTTTAAAAGAACACTTGTGGTCAGAACAGTAGAGTGACTAATTTAGACAGTAATTTATTACGTTTATTCTCTAATCTTATGATGTGATTCCCGAATTACGTGAGTAATCCTAGGAGATTTTGTGAACTCATTTTTACCCAGAGTTTCTAATTCCTACCACTGGGCATGATTTTTCTACTGCTCTCATTTTTTCTTATTTCTGAACTCAACTCCTGTAATCATTTTGTTCATTAGAAAGAGATGGAGAAATGTGAGGGTGGCCTGGAGTCTGTGCTAACTTCCACTCCAGCTTAGAGGATCTAGTGAAGGACTTCCACCTAGGCCTCAGAATCAGATATTAATTGATCTCTTTTGAAATGGAGAAACTCACTCCCTCAGGCAGAATCTGTTATTCCTTGACTTTCTCTGAAGAGATTTGGAACTAGGGCACAATTCAGAGAATGAGCTTTCCCATCACCCACCACAGCATTGACAGAAGGAACAGATCCAAAACTGATAGTGGTTTCAGTTCCCACAGGGCCTCATCAGGGACCTTCTGGTGGGAATAGAAACTGGACAAAGTCTAAGATGGAGATTAACTGAGACTGGGCCTAAGGGGGACACTAAAAAATTTCCCTTTCTTTGACTACAAGTGAGTTGTTTAGTGAGACATGACACCTTCCTTCATATCAGAAAATGCAGTAGGTCAATTGTGTTACTGCCACTTTGTAGGAGGTCATTTTCCTCGAAGGAGAAGGGGTTAAATGTTGTGTCCACCAGTTTTCTCTCTAGTCTGTTGTCTCTCCCACGCCTTCCTATGCCAGGAACATATTGCTTCATTCCTGCATTCAACTACTTGTCCTGACTCCTAAGCAGAAATACCATAGGCTATCCTTTTGCTAGTCTTTTACATTTGTGATAGAATAGACCCAGGCTCTGCTGCTGCCAAGAGGTGACAACAAGATCAGATTTGTACTGAAGATCAATCATATTGAAAGAACCATTCTATGAGGTCTTTCCTGACCACACTTTTTGAGGTTTCCACTGAAAATTGATTGAACTCACTAGAACCTCAAAAGTTTCAGTTTGTGAGGTGGTGGATACTGGTGATTCACGTCTATAATCCTAGTTAGTCATGAGGCTGAGATCTGAGAATTATGGTTCTAAACTTGCCTGGGAAGAAAGCCTATGAGATTTGTCTGTAGCTAATCAACGAAAAACCCGAAGTGGTACTCTGTCCCAAAGAGGTAAAGGGCTAGCCTTGAACCAAAGAGCTGAGAGACAGTACTCAGGCCCTGAGTTCGTGCCCTGTGACCAACAAAAAGTAAGTTTCATTTTCCTACCAGGGTTTCCTCTTCTAACACACTATGTCCTTTATCTATAAGTCTTTCTTAAGATTCCTGCGTCTCACTCAAGCAATTTTTGTCTGTCAACAATAAGGAAGTCTACCTAGAACACAATCAGTATGTTTACAATAAATATTTGTTAAGTGTGAGTGTGCAGACATTAGACTAATTCTTACTTTAAAGAAACCATGTTGGTCTTTATTCTGTTGGAACAATTGTATGGAAAATAGATGTATCTCTGGATTCCTTTGGTTCTTTGTAGAATCTATATTCTCTAGATTGTTTTTCCATTGATATGAATATTGCTATGTCATCATCCCTATCTTGCCTCTTTCTCAACAGTATACAAACTATGCTACAAAAATATATCTGCAAGAAAGCTCTCCTTTGTAATCACATATGCACCTTCAAATATTCTCCTCATCGCTATAAACAACCTCTAAGGTTGGCTACACTTATCCTCTAGAGTCATCCTATGACAGCAAACACTGTTATACTTTCTGGATAAAGTTGCTCCTCCTCATCTTCATCAACTTCCAGTAATTTCAGTGAAGAGCATTTTCTCCTGCTTTGCCTTAGAGGATATCATCCTTTGTTATTTCCCAGCAAAGAAATTGTGGCTTGCAGGCTTGAGCATTTGTACATTCAGAGCGTCTTTGGTTGTGAATTTTTAATTTGCTTTCTTGGTAAGTGAGCTGGAATAACAAAAAACATTTAAGGCAATGTGTTTTGGTGTAAATGAAAACATACTGATTTGAAAATATTAGAAATATTCGTTCTTTTTTATTGTGAAAATACTGTACAGAGGGGTTACAATTAGATGGGCAAGATAATGAGTACATTCCTTATCAAGCATTGTAGCCTCCTCCTTTGTTTCCCCTTCCCATCCCTTCCCAGCTTCTCCCCACCCCCTACCTAATCCTCCCCCCCCCATAAAAGATGTGAAGTTCGTTTTCGACATGACAACTTGTACTTCTCATTGTTGCAACGGGTCCACCTTTATCCTTATTTAAACGACTTGTTTTTCCCCTTCCCCTCCACAAATTATACCGACATCAAATAAAGTGAAAGCAGGGGTTATACTGTGGGGGTGGGACATAAAAAGCAACAAAGAAATAATCGTATAAATGTGTTAGAAACAAATGCATGAAAGAAAAAAAAACATTTGAATACATATCTTAGGGTTCATTTTCCTAACATCACCTTATCTGACCTTTTCTGCTTGACTCTTACATATACTAGATATTGCAAATAAGGGAAACCATGGGATGTCCCTCAGTAGATGAATGGATCAAGACAATATGGTATATATACACAATGGAATTCTATGCCTCCATCAGAAAGAATGACATTGCCTCATTTGTTAGGAATTTGAAAGACTTGGAAAAAATTATATTAAGTGAAGTAAGCCAAGCCCAAAGAAATATAGGTCCCATGAAATATTCATTCTTTAAATTTATTTTTCATTCAAATATAATAGGGGTGGTTTTAGTGGTGCATGCCTTTAAATCTAGCTATTTAGAAGGCTGAAAACAGAGGATCGTAGTTTCACGCTAGACTAGTTAAATGGACCACGACACACTTATCTTCAACTAAGAACCAAAAAGCTAAAAGGTGAGCTGTGGTTCAAATGGAAGCCTACCAGCCTGAGCAAAAAAGGAGTAAAATAACCTAGGCTCTGATTTTAATTCATAGTACTAGCACACATATTTGATGTATGTATGGTTCCTAAAATATTCTGTGAGTTAATTTGTTGAAACCTGGTTATAGATTAAATATGACGTGTGAAAAGTATGTATGTCTGAAATGACTGCCAGGTATTTTGACAAGACACCTAGAAGAGTTATCACTTAATTAAATAGTAATGAGGAATAGGTATGTATATAAAGATCAAAGCTCACTTTGGGATCTTTTTAGTTTGTTAAAATCAGTAGCTAGTTGTCAGTAGACAGGATGCTATTAAGGACTTGAATTAAAGAAAAAACAGAGCTGGAGAGAAAAAAACAGAAATAATTACATGTGCTCAGTGATAACAACCATGAGAATGAACATTACAGAACTAAACCCTGGAATACACAAATATGTAAAACATGACAAATGAAGAAAAACAGTAATAAGTATGTAATGCAGACTTATATGGATAGGTATTTTTAATGTTTAAGGGTTACGAAGTGAGTATGTGATTACCTAAAATTTAAGAAATTGGTAAGGTAAATTATCCCTTGGGCCAAAGATAGCTGGAAGCCAGTCCCAAATTGTGCCTTTTCCAAGTTATCAGATATTCAGTCTATCACATGCCCAAATAATAGAGAATGGAAACAGGTCTACATTGAGCACTCACAGTAGACAGGTCTCTGGACATTCTCAGGAAGAGCTTTCTGTCATTGTGGGATGAATAGGGCTGGAAAATATACAAAACAGACATCATAGATTGAAAGTATTGTGCTAAGTTGACACCTGAGATATTGGATGTTTTAACTGCATAGTATTGTTTTTCATGAATCAGTTAATCAGATTCTTTACACAACATGATGTTACTAGACTGTGGAATGCATGTTTATTGCATTTACTTTGTATAACATATTTTGAAATTTAGTATAAATCGTTTATCTTTTTTCTTGATATGGATTACTCCTAGTTGTCAATAGTGAGGAAATGCCCTGGAACTTTGTAACTTGAAGTCTTATGTTGCCATGTGTCATATCCTATTTTCCTTTTACAGAGTTGGTAAAAAATTATATGTAATTTTTTTTTATTTTATTTCTTATCTATTTCAGAATTTGAACTCAGAGCCTGAGCACTGATCCTGATGTCTTTTGCTCAAGGTTAGCTCTCTACAACTTCGAGCCACAGAATCTATTTTAGTTTTCAATGATTAATTGGTGATAAGTGTCCCGCGGAGACTTTTCTCAACCTGGCTTTGAACTGTGATCCTCATATTCCAGCCTCCAGATTAGCATATATTACAGGCATGAGCTACCTCCACCCGGTTATACATAATTTAAACTGTATTTTTCTGAAGTGTTTCATCCTACACTGAATATTTTTTCTAATGAGCTTTCTAATAAATATGTAATTTATTCAACTATGAAAAGTACTGTGTATTTCCCACTTATTTGTGGCATTTCTGAAATCCAAGTTTCTCTGTATGTCAGGGTGGATACATTTGCCTGTAACAAGTATGTTGAACACATAACATCTGGCTACTTACAGAACAAAGGATGTGAAGCTAGAGTAACCAGATAAAGCACTTCCAGGACAATTCAATGGCAACTCATGTACTCCCTCTGTAGGTGAATAGGCAGCATAGAAAAGAAATTCTTATATTTGAAAGTGATTGAGTGTGTGTGCACATAGGTGTTCACTTATTTATCTGTTATTATAGTTTTAGATATATTCACTAGTATAAAACAATATTTTATATATATATATATATATATACATATATATATATATGTATATATATATATGCAATAACAGTTTCCAAAATCCAGGGAACCACCTCCATGGGCATCGCTTTCCTATGTTGCTCTTTGGGTAATAAGAATGAAACTTGGAATTGTCCTGTGGTAGAAAAATTACTCAGAGATTCAAGCATTTTTCTTTTAATATGTTGCTTGTTCCTAACTCTAAAATTAGGAAGTCTGTTAATATATATGTTATGTTATAATATATTTAATATATTATATATAATGTATAATATATTGTTTATTATAAAATATATTTCATATAATACCTGAGAATATTATATATCTATGAGGAAAAATACAACAAACGTATCAGTTCATACTTTCCTAGCCATGATTAGATTCAGCACAGTTAGGCACATTACATCTCAACAGGAAAATTCTACCGAAGTTCTGATCACCTTGAGCTAGATAAGGAGAATTCCTGTAAAAGAAGCCTCTCCTCAATTATGAGAAAAGATATGTTTGGAAGTTTAGTTTAGTTTTATTGTTTTGTTTTGTTTTGTTTTGTTTTTTGCCTGAACTCTGTGCCTGGGTGCTGTCCCTCACCTCTTCAGCTCAAGGTTAGTGCTCTACCACTTGCGCCATAGCTCCACTTCTGGTTTTTCAACTTATGTGGTGCTGAGAAATAGAACCCAAGGCCTCATGCATGCCAGGCAAGCATTCTACCACTGAGCCACCAACCCAGCCCAAGTTTGAAGTTTTTGAGAACAGGAATTTGGCATTTGCTTTGCATTCTTGATTAGTCATGAATAGATATCATTTGGCTCCAAATTTTGTCTTCTTGTAGGTTCCATAAACAGTTACACATGAGCCTCATTCCATCACATATCTTTAAATCCTCCTTTTATTGCTTTTTATCATTATTGTTTTGTTTTTGTTGTATTTCTTACCCAGAAGCTTGAACTCATGGCCTAGGCAGTGTCCCGGAGCTCAATGCTAGTGCTCTACAACTTCAGCCATGTACCACATCTGGCTTTTTCTGTCTGGACATGCTTTGAATCATAATACTCAGATCTCAGCCTCCATGGTAGCTAGGATCACAAGTGTGAGCCACCAGTGCCAAGCAAGTTCCTCTGTTTTAGATATTATTCTAAAAGCCTCCTATCCAATGTTACTCCTAAGAGAGTAACTGGAACTATGTCAATAGTTCCTTCACACTCTCATCTCCTGTTATGGCTATGGTATATCTTTTGCAAATTATATTGAAACTACTTCACTGTTCTCTTCCTAATCCATGATTCTAGATGTGTTAATAATAATTACTTAAATTTAGCGGCTATAAACCCTGAATCTCTCAATTATTAATTTCATTTAATTCTTTCAATATGATTATTTTTCTTTTTTTTATCTTTTTTTTAATTTAATTTAATTTTATTTGTGAATATACTGTACAGAGGAGTTACAGTTACATGGGCAGGATAATGCATACATTTCTTACCAAGCATTGCAGCCTCCTCCTTTGTTTACCCTTCACATCCCTTCCCAGCCTCCCCCCTACCCCCCTAATCCCAATCCTTCTCCTTTCCCCCCTTTCCCCCCGTCCCCCCTTCCCCCCCCACCGTACTAACGTTGTAAAGCTCGTTTTGGACATGACAACTTGTACTTCTCATTGTTGCAACAGGTCCACCTGTATCCTTAAACAACTGGTTTTTCCCCATCTCCTCCACAAGTTATACTGACATCAAATATAGTGAAAGCATGGGTATACTGTGGGGGAGGGACATACAAAGCAACAAAGAGATAATCTTATAAATGTGTTGGAAACACATGCATGAAAGAAAAAAACATTAAAATACACATCTAAGGGTTCATTTTCCTGACATCACATTATTTGACCTTTTCCGCTTGACTCATACATATACTAGATATTACAAATAAGGGAAACCATGGGACCTACGATTCTTTGGGCCTGGCTTACTTCACTTAATATAATTTTTTCCAAGTTTTTCCATTTCCTAACAAATGGGGCAATGTCATTCTTTCTGATGGAGGCATAGAATTCCATTGTGTATATATACCACATTTCCTTGATCCATTCATCTACTGAGGGGCATTTGGGTTGGTTCCATATCTTAGCAATGGTAAATAATGCTGCAATAAACATAGTTGTGCTGGTAGCTTTAGTGTGGTCTTGTTTGTAAACATTAGGGTAAATGCCCAAAAGTGGGATTGCTGGGTCATAGGGGAGCTCTATGTGAAGTCTTTTGAGGAACCTCCATGCTGCTTTCCAAAGTGGTTGAACAAGTTTACATTCCCACCAACAATGAAGTAAGGTTCCTTTCTGTCCACATCCCCTCCAGCATCTGTTGTTGTTAGAGTTCTTGATTTTTGCCGTTCTAACTGGAGTGAGGTGATATCTCAATGTTGTTTTGATTAGCATTTCTTTTATGGCTAGGGATGTTGAACATTTTTTCATGTGTCTATTGGCCATCCTTCTTTCTTCTTCAGAGAAGTTTCTCTTTAAGTCTTTCGCCCACTTATTTATTGGGCAGTTGTTTCTTTGAGGATTTGTTATTGGGAGGTTTAATTTTTTGAGTTCCAAGTATATTTTAGATATGAAACCCTTGTCCGTTGTATGGCTAGTAAAGATCTTCTCCCAATCCGTGGGCTTTCTATTGATCTTGCTAGCTATGTCATTTGCCCTGCAGAAGCTCTGCAACTTTATGCAATCCCATTTGTCCAACCTTTCTTTGATTTGTTGTGTTTCCGGGTCTCTATTCAGAAAATTTCGGCCTGAGCCAAGGAGACCTAGGGTTTCTCCTATTCCATCCTGTAATGTTTTCAGAATGTCTGCTTTGAGTTCAAGGTCTTTGATCCATTTGGAGTTGATTCTGGTGCAGGGTGATATATAAGGATCTAGCTTAAGTTTTCTACATGTAGTTAACCAATTTTGCCAGCAACATTTACTGAAGAGGTTGTCTTTCTTCCATTCTATTGTTTTAGCTCCCTTATCGAAGATTAGATGGCTATAGGTCTGTAGGTTCACTTCTGGGTTTTCAATTCTATTCCATTGGTCCTGAGGTCTGTTCTTATGCTAATACCAAGCAGTTTTGATTACTATGGCTTTATAGTAGAGTTTGAAGTTTGGTATTGATATGCCTCCAGCAGTGTTCTTTCCATTCAGGAGCGTTTTTGCTATTCGAGGTTTTTTATTGTTCCAAATGAATTTTTGGATTGCCTCTTCTATTTCCTTGAAGAATGAGGTTGGAATTTGGATAGGTATTGCGTTGAATTTGTAGATAGCCTTGGGAAGTATTGCCATTTTCAGGATGTTAATCTTTCCAATCCAGGAGCATGGGAGGTTTTGCCATTTTTTAAGTTCTGTGTTGATTTCCTTTTTTAAGATTTTAAAGTTTTCATCATAGAGGTCCTTCACTTATTTGGTTAAGTTAATTCCTAGGTATTTTATTTTTTGTGGGGCTATTACAAATGGAGTTGCTTTCCTAATTTCAGCCACACTTTTCTCATTGTTGGCATACAGAAAAGCCATTGATTTTTGGGGGATAATTTTATAACCTGCTACTTTGCCAAAGTTTTGAATCAGCTTGAGTAATTTGGGAGTGGAGTCTATGGGATTCTTTAAATACAAGATCATGTCATCTGCGAAGGAGAGTTTTATTTCTTCTTTCCCTATTTGGATCCCCTTTATGTCTGCATTTTGTCTTATTGCTGTAGCTAGGCATTCTAATACTAGATTGAAGAGAAGTGGAGAGAGTGGATATCCTTGTCTTGTTCCTGTGCTAAGAGGAAATGGCTTTAGTTTTTAACATTTAAGTGTAATGCTGGCTGTAGGTTTGTAATATACAGCCTTTATTGTATTGAGGAATGTTCCATGGATTCCTAATTTTTCCAAAACCTTCATCATAAACGGGTGTTGGATCTTGTCGAATGCTTTTTCTGCATCTATTGAGATAACCATGTGGTTCTTATTCTTGCTCCTGTTGATGTGATGAATAATATTAATTGATTTGCGTATATTGAACCAGCTTTGCATCCCTGAAATGAATCCTGTTTGATAGTGGTGTATGATTTTTTGGATGAATTGTTGAAGTTGATTGGCCAAAATTTTGTTGAGAAGTTTTGCATCAATGTTCATCAAAGAAATGGGTCTATAGTTCTCTTTCTTTGATGAGTCCCTGCCTGGTTTTGGGATGAGGGTTTTGATGGCTTCATAGAATGTGTTCGGTAGTGAGCTTTCTCTTTCAATTTCATTGAAGAGTTGGAGGAGAATTGGTGTGAGCTCTGCTTTGAAGGTCTTGTAAAATTCCGCTGTGAAACCATCTGGTCCTGGACTTTTCTTAGCTGGGAGGTCTCTTATTGCTGTTTCTATTTCAATGCTTGATATGGGCCTGTTAAGCTGGTTTAACTCATCTTGGTTTAGTTTTGACATGTCAATATTTGCTAGGAAAAGGTCCATTTTTGTCAAGTTCTCAAACTTATTAGCATAAAGTTTTGAGAAGTATTCCCTTATAATGTTCTGAATCTTGGTTGTTTCCTTGGTGATGTTTCCATTCTCATCTCTGAGTTTATTAAGTTGGGTGTGTTCTCTTCTTTTTCTGATAAGATTTGCTAAGGGTCTGTCAATTTTGTTAAGTTTTTCTAAGAACCAACTCTTTGTTTTGTTGATTCTTTCTATAGTTTTTTTGGATTCTAATTCATTTAATTCTGATATAATTTTGATTATTTCTTTCCGTCTACTGGATTGGGGTTTATCTTGCTGCTCTTTTTCAAGGAGGTTTAGATGTGTCATTAAATTGCTAGTTTCAGATCTCTCCAATTTGTTGATGTAGGAGCTCAGAGCTATAAACTTGCCTCTGAGTACTGCCTTTGCTGTGTCGCAGAGGAGCTGGTAATTTGTGTGTTCATTTTTGTTGAATAGCATGAACATTTGAATTTCCTTTCTAATCTCTTCCATGACCCACTCTTGATTCAGCAGTGTGTTGTTCAGCCTCCATGTGATATCGGACATTCTTTGGTGGCTTTTGGTTTTAAGTTCTAATTTTATTCCCTTGTGGTCAGAGAGAATGCAAGGTATAACTTCAATGTTTCTGAATTTAGACAAGTTTGCTTTGTGGCCTAGAATGTGGTCTATTTTAGAAAACGTTCCATGTGCTGCTGAGAAAAACGTGTATTCTGATGCTGCTGGGTGAAATGTTCGGTAGATGTCTGTTAACTCTAGTTGATCTATGCAGCTGTTTAGATCTGTGGTTTCTCTGTTGAGTTTTTGCCGAGTTGTTCTATCTAGTGGGGAGAGTGGTGTGTTAAAATCCCCAACAATTAATGTCTTTGGATCTATATGGGATTTGAGGGAAAGTAGTGTTTCTTTGATAAATTTAGGTGCTCCATTGTTTGGTGAATAGATATTTAGAATTGTAATATCCTCCTGAAGGAGAGATCCTTTAATTAGTATGTAGCGACCTTCTTTATCTCTTCTCACGAATTTTCATTTGAAGTCTATTTTATCTGATATTAAGATTGCAACTCCCGCCTGTTTATGGGGGCCGTTTGCTTGGTAGATTTTGTTCCAGCCTTTCACATTGAAAATGTGTTTGTTTTTATGGGCAAGATGTGACTCCTGCAGGCAGCAGATAGAAGGGTCTTGTTTTTTAATCGAACTAGACAGTCTATGTCGCTTAATTGGAGAGTTCAGTCCGTTAATGTTAAGAGATAGGACTGAGAGGTATTTGGGAGTTCCTGCCATGTTATCCACCTTCTTGGGGGCTGCGAAAACTGGGTTCTTCCTATGGTTCTTGGATTCTCAGTTTGGGTGCAGTTTCTTGGCCTTTGTTGCGGTCTTGTTGGTTTTCTATGTGTAGGACATCTTTAAGAATCTTTTGTAGGGCTGGTTTGGTAGAGATGTATTGTTTCAATTTTTCTTTGCTATGGAAGGTTTTTATTTGGCCTTCAGTTATGAAGGAGAGTTTAGCTGGGTACAGTATTCTTGGTTGATAGTTGTTTGTTTTTAGGGCATGGCATACATCATTCCAGGCTCTTCTTGCTTTGATTGTCTCTGCTGAGAAATCTGAGGTGATTCTAATTGGTTTCCCTTTATAGGTGATTAAGCTTTTCTCCTTGACAGCTTTAAGGATCTTTTCCTTGTTCTGAGTTGATCCTGTGTGGATTATAATGTGGCGGTGGGATGTCCTATTCTGGTCTGGTCTATTTGGGGTTCTAAAAGCTTCTTGTATCTGAATAGGCCTATCTTTTTGTATGTTTGGGAAGTTCTCTGCTAGGATCCTGTTAAACAAATTTCCTAGACCATTAACTTCTGTTTCTAGGTGCTCCTCTACACCCATTATCCTTAGATTAGGCCTTCTGATGGTGTCTTCCAGGTGTTGGATAGATCTATCATACTTCTTGGACTTGTCTTGGATGGTTGTATGTTCTTTCTCTATAATATCTAGGCTGTCTTCAATCCCTGAGATTCGATCTTCTGCATGGTCTAACCTGCTGTCAAGACTCTCTACTTTGTTTTTTATCTCTTTTCCTTCTAATTGGTCAGCTTTGATGGCTTCTAGTTCTTTGTTGAAGCTCTGTTTAAGTCTTGTATGAATTTCTTTACTTCCTTAATTTGGTGTTCAGTGTTTGTTCTCAAATCACTTAGTTAATTGGTTATGGTTTCTTTGGACTCCCATTCCTTCTTTTGGGTTCCATTCAGCATTCCCTTTGTGGTCTCCCTGACTTCCTTCAGCTCTTTGTTAATGGATTCCGTGAATGCCTTTAGTGATCTTTGTGTGTTCTCTACCTGGTCTCTCAATTCCTGAATTACTCTTTGATTAGCTTCCTCCCGTTTGTGGGATTCCTGCAGTTCCCTTTGAGTGTTCTCAGCCTGCTCACACCATTCCTCCCTTTCTCTTTGAGTATTCTCAAGTTGTTCACGCAAATCCTGTATCAGTTTTTGAGTAGCTTCCTCACGCTTATGATATTCCTGTTTAAACTTTTGGGATGCCTCCTCTCTCTCCCTATCACGCTCATACAGAGTCCTTTGTAAGTTGTCAAACTTCTCATTTATCATGTTTGCCACCAGTGTTTGTAGAGCTATTTGGGAACTCTCCTCTGGATTGTTCATTATCTGATCTGACCCCTGATTATCAAGATTGGGAATTGAGATACCCGGATTTGCCATTTTTCTTGTGTTTTTCCGGCTTACTCTGCCTATTTGAGATGAAAATACCACCAGTTTTGTGCTAGAACACTATCTTAAGGCAACCATCAACCAACATTTGCATTTATACAGTCAATAGTCTACAGATACAATCTAGTTCAACAGATACATCTATTCAACATCAAACAACTATATGTTAATGGGCTTCGAACTGCAGAGAAGAATTTGGAAAACCAGAAATTTTTAGGGTTAGGGAGAGATGTGGGTAAAAATTAGGAATAGATTTGTGTGGGGAGGCACAGGGAGAGTTAACTATGTCCTAATCTCAATGCAGGAAATAGGTTGGGTAGGATGCAAGTAGAGAGGGAGAGAAAAAAAAGAAGAAAGGGAAAGGGAAATGAAAAGAGACCAGAAAAAAAAATTAGAAACGTAAATATTAATATAGTTATGGAGATTGAAAGACCATCTATTTAGAGAGGAATGTGAATATAATGAGAAAACAGGAGGGAGATAGAGGAGATGTGAAAAACTTAAAAAATGCTTAAAATATTATATAGGTATAAAGAGGTAGTACTGCTATTAAGGAATTTAAGTCTCAGAGGTTTTGGATTGAGTAATAAATTTGTGGATTAAGTGTGTACACAATGGGGGATAGGGTCTACTAGTTAACTATGGGTTTATCTGAGGATGTGCAGGACAAGAGTTAAGTCACATACAGAAGAACAAAAGAAAGGAAAAGGTGAAAAGGATAAGAAAGGGAGAAAAAAAAAGATCAGAAGTTCAGTAGAGCTAGACAAAAAATAAAAAGATAATTAAGAAAGAAAGAAAAAGAGAGAGAAGACAAGAAAAGAAAGGAAAACGTACATTCACTATTCCTAAAATAAAAATTATAAGAGGGGAAAAAAAAGTTACTGGAAAACAATTATTTTTCAAAAAAGGCAAAAATTAAAGATTAATAAAAGTTTTAGAAAAGGAAAAAAAAAAAATTTGTATATATAAGGTACCAAAAAAATAAAAAGAAAAAAGAAAAGAAGAAAAAAAAGTTCTTTGATTTTTTTTTTTGAGAAGAATCCTGTATCTCCCTTTTGTCTGTAACCAGCCTCTTGTTGGAGTCTCTGGTCAGCTTGAGGTCCTGTGGCTTGATTGGTTTCTTAAGTCAGTTTCTTCGAACAGGCAGAAAAATGCTCTGCTTTACCCAAGATTTTGAAATCCCCCTCCCAGGTTAGTTTAATGGGAGGGTGATCTGCTTTGAGAATCACAAAAGAGGGGTGATGAGGCTTGGTTCTGGTAGAGTTGAGGCCTTTCAACAAACAGTAGCTTTTCCCTGGGGCTATTTTGTGAAAAATTCACAGAGCCCACCCTGGAGCCATTCTCAGGGAAGATGGCAGAAGAGAAGCTGGAATCTGAACAAGCTCTCGCATAGAAAGCAGTTTTAGAGTTCCAGTGAACAGTCCTAAGCCAGAGAATCACACCAAGTGTGCCATCACAGGACAGAGAGTTAGACAAGAGAGGGGAAGCCAAGACATAGAGACACATCTGAGCGCCTGCCAGCAGCCGCCGCGGCAGCGGCAGGGTCGCAGCGGCGAACGCAGCCGCGGCCATACCTGAGCGCTCACACAGAGAGTCCGGGACGAAGGAGCCAGACGCAGCGGGCGAGAGGATTCTACTCAACACCAGCAAGAACCAACAAGGAGCGGACATCTTCAGCCTGCAGTTTGCAGACCAGAGATGACCCAAGATCCAAGACTCGGCGTGAGTAGAAGCCCGACGTCCTCACTCTTTCTCAGGGAGCAGAGGAGGGAAGGCCACCCCTCCCCCCCAGCACCGGTGATCTCCATCTTGGATACCGACAAAGCTCAGAGGAGCTGCTAGCTCCAACTCAGGCCTTGGAATAAAACGAGTCATTTAACAGGTCACAAGAACTTAACGGTGAAGTGACCTGCCAGACTCAGCTCCATCCAGGGAAAAGTCACCCAGCTCAGGCACCAGCCATTGGAGTGGCTTTCCTCACTGGGTAAACAGAGCCAGAGGCTGCCCCTCCCTCTAGCAGCCTCCACAATCAATATGATTATTTTTCGATGCAAATATGAGCTTATACTCACCTTCTTGAATTTACCCCTTGGCATGAGCATTGCCTGTGCCTATTCTACCTCAAATGCAAGAGGTTGGCAAAAGAATAGCCTACAGTATTCCTGCCTAAGAGTGAGGAAAAGTAGTTGCATGCCTAAAAGAAGTAATGCATTCCTGGCATGGCAAGGGGTGGGAGAGACAAGAGCCTAGAGAGCAAACTGGAAGTTACAACATTTAACAACTTCTCCTTTGGGGAAACTGATCTCCTGCAAAGTGGCAGTGAGATAACTCACTTAGTGAATTTTCATATATGAAATTTCATGACAACTTGTCTCACTACACAACTCACTTGTAGTCAAAGAGAGGGTCATTCTTTTGTGTCCTCCTTAGGCCCAGTCTCATTTTATCTCCATCTTAGACTTTGCCCAGATTCTATTCCTACCAGAAGGTCCCTGATGAGGAGGAATGTATGATCTCTTGACTTTTGATTAGCCCTATGGGAACTGAGGCCACTTTTAATTTTGATCCTGTACATTCAGACAAGGCTGTGGTGGGTGGTGGGAAAGCTCATTCTCTGAATTGTTCCCTATTACCAAATCCCTTCAGAGAAAGTCAAGGAATGACAGATTCTGCCTGAAGGAGTGAGTTTCTGCATTTCCAAAGAGGTCAATTAATATCTGATTATGAGGCCCACGTGGTGGTCCTTCCCCAGATCCTCCGACAGGAGGGGATGTTACCTCCGACACCAGTCCATCCTCATATTTCTTCAGCTCTTTCTCATGAAACTAAAGGTCACAGGAGTTGAGTTGAGAAACAAAAAGAAATGAGAATAGCAGAAGAATCATTGGCATGAGGAGCAATTAGAAACTCTGGGTGCAAAAGGGCTCAGCAAATCTAGGATCACTCACATAATTTGGGAATCATATCACAAGATTAGGGAATAAAAGTAATAAATTACAACCTAAATTAGTAACTCCACTGCTCTGACTACATTACAAGTGTTCTCTCAAAAAGTAGCTGTCCTATTTTGATGAGGAAAAAGGAGAACATTCTTTCCTCACAAAGTTCTACTAAGTACCTTCTTCCATAACCCAGGTTGTTCTTACCCTGTACTTGTCAGTTACTTTCCTTTGCTGGATTCAACCAATGACACTTGAAAGTATTATCATCTTCAGACATGTAATTACATTTTGTTTTAATCCATTTGTTAAAAAATAAAACAAATATTGGTGAAAATATGTCTATGTTATATTTTCTTCCATGCCATAGTTATTTGATGTTATTAAGTATTATTTTAATAGTTTCATTTTTAAAACTTGAGGAAAATGTTTTGTTACAGTTAGCACTAATTAGTTGCACCTTTTTTTGTATTTTTCCATATCTGTATATTTGTTATTAAGCTTCTAACATTGTCTTTTCCCCCTACTGTTGCCTTCTTAAAATTGCTTCAAATTATAAACTCTATATGATGATCTGTATGTGTTCACTAATATACTTAAATTTTTATCTAATATTCACATTTTATATGATATTTTCATCCTATTGTAACTGCTCAGAAATCAATATGGAAGTCATTCATTAAAGAAAAAACACAATACCACAAAACCCAGTGAAATTAGGATTAGGTATGTATCCAAAAATATTTATCAATGATATAGTAGAAACATCCACTTCTCTTATATACCAAAACCTGTTTATAGCTAGGTAAGGTGCATTTTCTGTATTCTTTCCTTATGGAACATCCAGGTTGATTACACAGCTTGGTTGCTATGAATATTGCTGCCATGAACATGTATGTTCATATTCATTTATATTCTTTCAGTATGGATCCAATTTGCAATAATTGTCTTCAAGATATATGTCTTTTTTATAAACTTCCATCATGGTCTCCATATGGGTTGCACTAGTTTATAATGCCACACCACCAAACACAGTTCCTGATTTATTTCAATCTTTCCAGGAGTTTGTTTATTTGCGTAGTGATAGCTATTCTGGTGTGTAAGATGGGATCTCAGTGATTTTCCTATTTACTTTCATATGTATTTCCTATGTGGATAAGAATCTCAAACATTTCATTAATTTACTAAACACTTTACTATTTCATTATTAATCAATGTCTTGCTTTTTCTTTTGGTATTTGATCAATTTTTAAGTTTTATAATATTTGATTTTTCCCATTCCAAATACTCACTTTAGTAAAAAGATTTTTTTTCATTACAGTGGTGTATTGCTTGGATATTTTGATTTTGTGAAAGATAAGAGAATTTGATATTGTTCTCTCAGTCAAATTATAATCATGTAAAAATGAAGTGAACATGATTAAATGAAGTTCTTTCTGCACATTTTCTCCGGTAAAGATTTCTCTGATTTAAGAAATGTATATTTTATGTCATACTGGATGCCTAACTAAGTCTGTGTGTGTGGATGATTCAGTAAGAATTGCAGAATTCGCAACATAGATTTTGGAGCAAAGGCTTACAGCTGGTAACAGGGCAATGATTCAGAAGACAGCTGAGGCTGAAGCTGTGATCCCTTCTACCTGTGTTCAGCTCCCAATCTCTTGTAATGCACCCCTATCTTCCCATGCGGTGGTTTCTTTTTCTATCCAAAATATTTCTGGAGCTTCATGTTATTCTTGCCTCCTAGTACGCCAACATGAGGGGAGTGAAAGCAAGCAAGGCAGATGTGGCAGAGGAATTTATTTTTTAAAATTGTGTAAATAACATACAGAAGGGTTACAAGTACATGGGTAAGGTAATGAGGACATATCAAGTATTGTGGCGGCCTCCTTTGATTCCCCTTCCCATCCCTTCCCAACTCCCCATCCCCACCACATGGTCCCCCCTCAGGCCCCCCTCCCGCCAAAGTTGTAAAGTTCGTTTTTCAACATAACGTCTTGCACTTCTCATTGTTGCAATGGATCCACCTGTATCCCCATTTAAATAATGTGTTTTTTCACTTCCACTGCACAAAGTATGCCAACATCAAATGCAGTGAACACAGGGGGCATACAGTGGGGCAGGAACAAACAAAGCAACAAAGAAATCATCTTATAAATATGATAGAAACAATTACAAGAATGAAAAATAATTGAATTCTTATCTTGGGGCTCATTTCGCCTAACATCAACTTATCTGACAGTTTCTGCTTGTCTCAGACATGTACTAATTATTGAAAATAAGAGAAACCATGGGACCTATGCTTCTTTGGACCAGGCTTACTTCGTATAAAAAAAATTATTGGTCGGTTTTGGGGCTTGAACTCTGGGTCTGGGCACTGTCCCTGAACTCTTCAGCTCAAGGCTAGCACTATCCCACTTGAGCCACACTGTCACTTCCAGCTTTTACTGCTTATGTGGGGCTGTGGAATCGAACCTAGGGCTCATGCATGCAAAGCAAGCACTCTACCACTGTGCCACCTTCTCAGCCCTCCATAACACTTGGGAGCTTCTGGCTGAAAACTCCAGAAAGACAAAAGTGAAGAAACACTTAAGAGAAAATGTAAAACAGAAAGCCACAATGTTTAACCCTAAAACCAGTTTCTAGGATAAGGAGACTCAAAAATTGGTGTCACCTGAGGAGAAAGAAGAAATATTCAGGAAGAATGAGAAGGAAGTGGGAGGGAATAGAGAGAAAGAGACCTAGACTACCTGGAGCTGGGACCTCAATGTGAGCTTAATTTTACTGGGGAAACCAACCCCAAGGACGCAATACCTTACAATTTTGATTACTCTCTCTCATGCTACAAAGCCTAATCCAGATCCACTTCCACTCAGCATGGTGTCCATTCTAGGATCCAGACTGACTGCTGGAGGTTCCCAGGGGATGCAAAGAGTGAAAACCACAGGGGTAAAGCTCAGAAAAGACACATGCCATCACTTCTCACACGTCATTTGTCAAAGTAAGTTCTACAACCAAGCCTGGTATCAATGGGGATGGGAATAGATATTGAGAGCATTATAATAATATCTACTATTATTATCATATAATAATCTAACATCTATTGTTTCATGAAAGGGAGAGAGATAGCGTTTCTCCCTTTTTAGGTGTATGGGACAGGAGATTCTATAGAATGTTCTTCAGTTGGGGGCTCTCTGAATCTTTTCTCCCAAGATTGTGGCTATGAAGTTTTGGGAAGGAGAATTACAGTGGAAAAGTGAGTTCTCAAGCTGGGTACTGATGGCTGATACCTATATTCCGAGCCTGAGATCTGAGGATTATGATTTGAAGTCAGTCTGGGCAGGAAAATCCATGAGACTCATCTCCAATTAAACAAAAAGAGCCCGAATTGGATCTGTGGCTCAAATGTTAGTGCATTAGCTATGAGTGGGTGGGGGAGACAGAATCTTGACCCTGAATTTAAACCCAGGATTGGGTGATGGGTGGAAATGTATTCTCAGTCCATGAAATCAAAGGTGTATGGTCCACATCACTATTGATGTTAACTTTGGGGTAGAGTTGATCAGTTTTATTCTGGAAATGATTTGTTCCACTCTTCTCTGTCCTGTATTCTTTAAAAGAAACAGCTTTGAGCAATCTATACCTAAGATGTGTGGATTGCACTGAAGCACTGGTTTCATTTTTTTCTACTTACAAAATGATACATAAATAGTGTACAAAGGAGTTTTAATTTAATATGTCGGTTTGTGAGTACATCTTGATCGATGTCATTAATTTGATCATTCTTCTCTATCTCACCCAACCCCACCGCCTACATTTACGTGGTCACATTTTCACACATGTACATTGAATATTAAGACTGGATTCTCCAACTGCACCAGTTTGGCAAAGAAATTTCTTCATTGTACAGGCAAGGAAGATGAACCTGAGGACTACAAGCCCAAGACAGCACAGCTATTACTTTGCATCAAGATTATTTCACTTACAAAATCTTCACCAAAAGAAGCATTATAAAGAAGAACATGGCCTGTAACTAGAAGCATCTATCTTTGTGTGTGTGCTGGTTTTGGGACCTTAGTTCTGTCCCTGAGCTGCTTTGCTAAAGGTTAGCACTAGACCACTTGAGCCACAGTACCACTTCCAGCTTTATGGTAGTTAATTGGAGGTAAGAATCTCATGGACTTTCTATCTTGGGCTCATTTTAAACCACAATCTTTAGACCTCAGTCTCCTGAGTTGCTATGATTGCTGGTGTGAGCCACTGGCAGCTAGCAAAATATCTATTAGTTGTCCCAATTAAACATGTGGAGCAATAGGTCATTTGATACTGGTGACACTCAGATAATGATTCCTCTACTTGTTCTTTTCTGGTGTTATGACTAGTGTGATAATGCTTGCTCAGGTTTATATCACTGTGCAATCATTGTTCCATTTTGTTCAGTAAACAGCTTTTCATGATAGGAGAACTGTGAGAGGGGAATATGGGATGAAAATTTTATCTGTAGTACTTGTGGCTTGGCAAAAGCTTCTCAGATTGTTTGCAAGCAGAAATAAGAGTCCACTTGGGCCGAATAAAATGAAAGAGACACACCTGACACAGAAGCAGTGTCACAGAAGGACAAATGGGAAAACTCATCCAGGCTCAGAGCGAAGCAACAGTATGAGTTGTTCAGGTGCATGAAAATTTGTGAAGATTGTCTTTCTAACAACCATGGAGAGATCATTCAATGCTGGCATTTACAATATGTTCCAGGCTCATATCTGTTTAGGATTGTTTCCTCTGAATCATCTTTGATAAAGACAAAAATGAGAATGTAACAATGGAACCTAGTTATGTTTTCTGAATGAGATTTCATCTCTTTCACAAATCAAGTAAGGGTTGTAATGAATGACTTGGATTTCCTGAGAGAAATTCATGTTCTCTTCCTTGTTTCTATTAAGCTTCTCAAGTGAATAACTAAATTTTTAAGCTGTTATTATAACAAATATGAAATAATTTTTTATGTTTCTAGGAGGCACCCAAGTTCCTTTTAGATAGAAAATATTTATCTGGCTTCCAACCCAAATCTTTACATCTCAGCCTCCAGAGTACCTAGGATTGCAGGAATCAGTCACCTCTCTTAGCGGAGACAAATATTTTTGGTATGGAAAATCACTATGATATAGAACATGAGGAATGAAGAATTTAGAAAACAAGGAATATTTTGAAAACATTAACAAAACTGAAGTTATCACAAACTTGCCTGATTCAGTGAGGAGAAAAATGAGAAAGAAGTTACAGAGGCAGAGAAGTGTAGATGAAAGAGAAGTGAATGAATATTTCTTTGTTAGCAGAGCTACTGAAGATTACTTTTTAAGAAAATTCAGCTTGATATAGTGGTACATGTCAATAATTCTAACTACTTATGAAGTTATAGGAGGTTTGCAGTTGGTATGGTAAAAGTATAATACTGGGACTTCAATATTTAAAACACACTGGTGCCACATGGTGATAAGAGAGGCAGAAGTAGGAGGGTCATGGTTTGAGGCCAGCCTAGGCAGTTAATAAGAAACTATCTGAAAATCAATCTAAAGCTAAACAAAGTGCTAGGTATATGAATCAATAAAAATTATCCAGCAAGTCTGAGGCCCTGAGTTCAATCCCTTCTCCTGAGAAAAAGAGACAAGAAAAAGGAAGAAAGATTATAATACAATTTTCAAAATATTTCCTGTGGAACTTTCTGCTATAATTTCCTTCTTCAATTGCCTTAAAATGTTTACCAAGTCACTTACAGAAATGACTACCATCATTTGGGAAATTCACAGGAAAGTCTTTGCAACCAGCTTTGTAAGAGAACAATTTTGTCAAACAGATTTCAATGAGCAGAAAATGAGAGATAATGGGCTCATGAAATTGCACTTCATAGCTATGTGTCAGAATGTGAGGAGCTCATAAAGAGGATTTCTTTCTTTCTTTTTTTTTTTTTTTTGGGTCCGGTCATGGGGCCTGAACTCTGGGCCTGGGCACTGTCCCTCAGCTCTTCAGCTCAAGGCTAGCGCTCTACCACTTGAGCCACAGCGCCACTTCCGGCTTTTTTCTTTTTGCTTATGTGGTGCTGAGGAATCGAAGCCAGGGCCTTGAGCATTCAAGGCAAGCGCTCTACCACTGAGCCACCTTCGCAGCCCGAGGATTTATTTCTTAAGAGAAGAGGAGGATTGAGTTGATTTATCAACTTGAAAAAATATGGTAAATTCTGTTGGTATTTGGGATACACTTTCAAGCAAGGTGTTAAGCCAATAAAATTATGGTTGAGATATTTTTTATTGTGAGTTGTTGAGATTTTTATCAAAGCTGCAAGATAATTTTTTCATAGATTTTTATAAAAACTATTCAACAATTGTAGGATAAATCACAATAATGCAAATATGTGTTCTGTGTCATCTGATGGTGTTACCTATCTCATCATCTAGGGTTGGAAGAATGTTATCTTCATTTTAAAAATGCAGAAATGGAGGCACGAGGAGAGTTGGTATGTTTCTGAAGGCTGATGTGTAAATGACAATTGAGACTGAGCAGAACCAGAATCCATGGCTCAGATTCAATTCATGATTTGGAAACCCCATGACTATACTAATATCTAAAACTCTTGTGCTAGCTGGGTGACATTGGACATGTTTCTTAGAGTTGTCATGTGTTGTTGTTTTTCCTGTAAACAGATAAAAATATTAGTGTTTTCTAGAATTAAAGAATATACCTTGGGAAAGTGGCTCAGTGGTAGAGCACTTGCCTTGCATGCCTGAGGCCCTGGGTTCGATTCCTCAGCACCACATAAGCAAAAAGAAAAAAATCTGGAAGTGGCATGTGGCTCAAGTGGTAGAGCACTAGCCTTGAGCTAAAGAGGTGAGGGGGAGCGCCCAATCCCAGAGTTCAGGGCCCACGAAAGGAACCCCCCCCAAAAAAATATACCTTTTGTGAAGTATTATGCACAGAACATGAAACAAGAATTCCATGAATTCTGAAGTTCTTTATGTATTTCCCTTTAAATTATTATTTTTAATTCCAAGATAGTGAAATTATTAACATTCCTTACATTGCAGAAAGCATTATCTGAACCCATTTGGAAGAATTTCTACAACAGTATTGTAATGTATGGTTTTTTGATGTGCTTATTTGCCTTCTCTATGTATCTGCTTGAGTTATTTATTGTATGATTCATGTATTTAAGAGTTCTTTATATAATATGAATAAAAGCTATTTGACAAGAATTTTGTATTTTGCTTCATTATATTAGCAAAAATGCCTGCAATGTGTTTGAATAGAAATGGATGACATTTTTGCCTGATTTCAGAGCAACTGGGAATACTTTCATTCTAATGCAGTACTCTTTATCAGATCAAGAAAGTTCCCATATAATAATTTTGACAAATTTTTACCATTCTGCTAGTTTGAAAAGAGCAGATTTATTTTAGGGTCACAGCAGGGAATTCCCCTGTGACCAGTCTCCTCTACAGGCATGGAACCACTCTTTGCAAACTGCTGATCATAATGGAAGCAAATTTTTGCTTGTTAGGACTATCAAATTTTTGGCCTATGTACTCAAGATGTTTTCCCAGGAAACAAATCCACACGTACAAATTAGATCATCACAGCTGTTTGAAATGACATTAGCAATATATATTTGCATTATTGTTGTGCCATATCGCTATATAAAACAGTTTGTCACAAAACAGTTTGTGAAATAACAAACAAATGTATAACCTAGAATCTGGGTATGGCAGTAAACTCTAGATGATTTTCTCATACTTTCAGACTTTTCGTAACATAAATAATAAAAGCCAAATGAGGTGGTTTATACCTATAATCCTAGCTACTCTGAAAATAGAAACGTGGATAGTCGCAGTTCAAGGTCTAACTGGAAAACATACAAGAGATCTCCATCTCAATCAATAAAATCTGGGTGTGCCAATGTATGGATATTATCCTACCTATTACTGGACATACAACTAGGAAGTTCAGTATATAGGTAGCATAGGAATAAACAATGCAAGATTCTATATCAAAAACAATCAAAGCAAAAATTGCTTGATGTGGCATGATTCAAGCGGTAAAGTGCCTGTCTGGCAAATGCAAGGCTCTGAATTTGAAACCAAGTACTTACCCAAAAATATTAAAAGTAAACTATATGAATTAATTCTCTAAATAATGTATCTGCAAATATTGTATATTCATATAGACTTGATAAAATTATATTGGGGTTAATATATCACAAAATAAAGTAACTGAAGTCTCCGTTAGGTACTTGTGAAATATTAATGTCATATTTGTGATGTATAATAGAAATATTTAAATAAATTGGAAAAAGGTTTCTAGGGAATTATGTGTGTTCTTACAACATCATAAAGATCCATACTAACCTCAATATAATTTAATGATACCTAGAAAACAGAAGTAAATATTGAATGTTTACATTAAAATCTAGTCTGCTCCCAAACTTACCTTGCTAATTAGGAGGCAGAGATTTAGAAGTCTGATATCATGGACAGTTTTGACAAAAAAAATCATAAAAAAACTACAAAAACAAAGAAAGCTAGATATAGTGTAAGTTTCCTATTATCTCACGATGTGGAAGCCATAGGTAAGAGATTATTGCTCAAGGGAGGCTTGGCCTGAAAAATAACCTAAAGTGGTTAGAGCTTTAGCAATTTCAAGCACCAGTAGTGCCAAAGGAAAAAGAAAAGAAGAAAACAGAAAATGAAAGGAATGGATAAAAAGAAACTATTTGTTCTTCATTCTTGGTTTCATCTCATTGGATACAAGAATTGAAAGTATTTTGTTTACTGTTTTATGATTCAGGCCTCTCTAATATAAAAGCATTTATTTCAAGTAAATATTGTATTATTACTATTTTTTAACTTATTATTCGACCTTTAGGTTTGGAGATTGAAATCATGGCTTTGTACATATCAGTCTAGTTCTACAACTTAGCTGTACCCAAGCTCTTTTGTATAGTTTTGAAAATTGTTTATGAATTCTTCAATAGTTAGCTATTATACTTTTCATCTTATATTTTCTCCCACTTTTTCCCCTATGTATTTTAATTTATGTTGAAAACTCCTCAATTTTATCTTCTAAACTTAGAATTTTGCTTTTGAGTTTACAGAGAAGTCAGTTATTTGTGACATCTTTAAAAATTATATACAGATATATGTATTTCATATATATGATTGATTCTTAGAGTTCATTGCAATAAGCCACATTTGTCTGGTCATATGCACATAGCAATTGAGCCATTGTGATCCTCTCCTAAGAAAAGCGTCCCTTGTTCTTGCCATGTGAATACTTAGAGTGCTGTTAATCATATCCAAGTGTAATTATTTGTGTTTTACTATCTATTGGATTTACATGTAGATTTATGGGCATATCTAGTTATCAGAAAAGAGGAAAACCATGCAGCATATATTTAATTGGATCTGGCTTATTTCACTTAATACCATTTTTCCCCCAGTCTTTCCATTTCTTCAGAATGGGGTAATGCCATTCTTTCCCATGGAAGCACAGAATTCCATCAATACAACAGAATTGAAGATCCAGAAATGAATCCACTCCTATAGGCACATAGTCTTTGATAAGGAAGCCAGAAACACAGGATGGAAGAAAAACAGCCTCGTCAAAAAATTGGTTTATCTGGCTGTACACAGCAAACTGAAATTAGATCATTATATATCCTCCTGCACCAGAATCAATTCCAAATTGATTGAAGAGCTCAATGTAAATCCAGATGCCTTAGGAATCTTACAGGAAGAGTTAGGGGAAACATGAGGGCTCCTTGGCATAGGTCAAAATTTCCAAAGTAAGTCTGGATAAATGGGATTACATCAAACCAAATCAATCATTTGTCAGGCTCAAAAGCAATGAAAAAAAGAGATAGTGTAGCACAGATTTATTAGGGAGCAAACCTACAGATGAGAGCCTCAGCCAATGGTAAACCTTTTCTCCCTTTTCTAACTAGGTTAATTATTCTGGGTTTACATGAATATAAGTATTTTCTGATGGGGATTAGTCAGAAAACAACTAATGCTAAGACAGAGATAGTATGTGAAATGAGTTGTAGCTGGAGAAAGGGAGGGATTAAGGCACGGGTGTCTAGTTCAAAGACTTGGCTTGGTGCCAGCTAAGTAATGTATAGCTGCACAAGGGAAGGGGGGTAAAACAGGAGTGGTTATAAAAAAAAGCACTGATCTGAAGCCTCAAAATAAGGATCTCAGTCTGTGTGGACCAAACAGTCTCTAACAATAAGTTTTATTTAAATTAACAAACACGATTTTAAATTTTTGCAGAGTGGGATGGTTCATAGTCAAAGGCAATTTCTCCTATGTCAGGTATGTCCAATCTACTCTTTCACATGTTACCCAGTAGCCAGGTTTCAACGCAAATAACTACAATGAGATTGTACAAATGAGGCTGTGACTTTTCCCTCTCATGAATCAAAATTCTGTCAAATGATTTCTGTCTTCCAGATGTTTACACCTTTCTCAGGATCATTTTTACTATTTTGTCTTCATTATTGATAATCATAGTACATTTTGTTTTAGTCTTGTGTGTATATGTCATTTTTAGGGCTTGAACTCGATGTTTAATGGTCTCCCTTGTATTTTTTGCTCATGGCTGTTGACACTCTATCCTTGAGTCACATGCTCACTTTCTGTTTCTTGCTGGATAATTGGAGATAAGTGTTCACATTTTTGTCTGTTTGGACTGACTTTGAACTAAAATATTCAGGTCTCAGCCTCCTGAGTTTTAGAATTATACACATGAATGGCTAACACCAATCTTTGCTTTACTGTTATTTTAATTATGTGGTAGAGGAAAGTGGAAGTATATTTGTGTTAAGTGTGCAATTTTCAAATACAAGTTTGAATCAACTTGATATAATATAACTGTTATTAATTTTAACAGTTAAGTCAATGAGTATCAAACATTCCCACAGAAATATATTTGAAAACGAAAGGCATAATTGTTTTCTTAAAACAATCAATGAAACCATAAATTACTTTCACTTTACAAATCATGTTTTATTTAACTTAAATTAGCAGACTTCTTTGAGTAAAAGTAAATATATTAATTGTATACCACAAGAATCAAAGTTATTATAGTTAAGAATAGATATTTCATCATACCCAGAAGATACGTTTTAGTGCATTCTCACTAAAAAGAATTGTTACATGCAGAAATTAATGGATATGATGGAGCTTATCATTACACAATATAAATAAATGGGATTACCACTCAATACTTTATAAATATGTAAAAAATAATTATATATCTAGGAGCCAGTAGCTCATGCTTGTAACCCTAGCTAGTAAGGAGGCTGAGAGCTTAGAATCATGGTTCAAAGCCAGCCTAGGCAGTAAAGTCGACGACCCTCTTATCTCCAATGAGCCACCAAAAAACTGACCGTGGCTCAAGGGGTACAGCACTAGTCTTGAGCTAAAGAGCTGAGAGACAATGTCCAGGCCCAGATTTCAAGCACCACAACTGACTAAAAATAAACAGTTAAAATAAATATTTTGACATAAATGTTAAAATATGTATTCTAAAAAATTTTAAATCCTCACTAGATATACTAGTGTATATAAATATAGAGGAGGTTTTTCTGGACTTAGTTGTCATTGAATTCTGTAAATCACATGTTTGTCACTCAATTTATATTTGTATGTTTATATACTTATATACCATAAGAATAATTAAATGATATGTGATAGGCAGTGCTGTTTTAGGAATTTCCCTTGGCTTTTTAACATTAACCCTTCTACCGTAAAATCGATATACCCTCCAACCTTATCAGAGTTTTCATCTCGTTGGAGAAGAAAAGTATAAGCTATAATCATTTTTTGGAACAACTGTAACATTTTACATGAATTTCACTTAGTTTAAGATCCAAAACATTCAAGTCATCTTAACCATGCCAGTAATAGCAAAATGTCTTCTGGGCTTTGCAGTCTCTTAAGAGATGAAAATCTTTAATTATACATCTGCTTTTTTCTGCCTAACATGTTATATCTTAGGAAGATCTTTTTGGATAACCCTCTGTTCCTGACTAGAAGACTGCAACAAAGGCAATAAGGAAAATACTTGAACACAATTAAAAAAGCAATCACAGACACTCCTGTAGTCACCAGTTTCAATGAGAATATACAGTAAAGTAACACGTTTTTGTTGCATTTAAAGTGCAATAATTAAAGTTTAATTAGCAGTGAAGAAGGTAACAGAAAACTGTGTTTGAAGACATCTTGACTTTGAACAATTCAGTATAAGCATAATGGATTTATCTTGTTTTTCTATGGAGTTGCCAGAATAATAGAGAGCAACACCCTAAGGCAGGAAAACACCTAACCCAAAGCAGTAATCTTTTGTCTATAAAATAATAGTGAGGGTTTGACTCTTCCAAAGTCTGGCTTGAAAAGAGGAAAGTGTATTTGCTTTGGAGTGAACAATAAAAAATATAAAAATCCTTTATTAATATTTTACATATCTTGACTAGGACTTCTCATGTTGGAGAAGCGGAAAGGTATGAAAAATTTCAAGATTTTTTGACTATTCCTGAAGATCATTCTTATTTATCAGCTGTAGACTGGGTTACACTTAGTATCATGCTTGTTTAAATTTAGAAGCATTTGTTTCTGGGTTATAAACTGCAAAGCCTTGTGTATTAATAAAGGGTCATTTCCTAAGAGGTGAAAGTTGCTGTGAAAACAAATCTAAAATATCAAAGACAGCATAGAGGAAACTATTTTCTAGCTATATTACAATCTGTGGTGTAAATTTTGTTTCGCATTGTTCCAGGGGACTCATTTTTGTTATCTTCTTTTTCACCATCTAGTGTTGCTATAATATTCTATACCATCCTGGGATGACTATAACTTTACTGGATTCTCTAATTTCTCTGTTTCTGTTTTACCTTTTTTACTTTAGAAACTCTAACTCAACATGACATAAATTATCTTTATAATATTAGCAAACAGATTTAATTTCGATATTCTTACCCTAGCCTTCTACATAACTTTGGTACTTAGTGATCCCCAAATTTGAAAATAAAGATAGGGAGCTTCTTATTTAGATATTATTTAGTATTTCAAGACTTCATTAATGCAAGGCCCTTAGTAGTATGTACATCATACATGTGTGCTAAGCTGGTGGCAATTTTTTCATATTCTCAGAAATTAGGAAATGTGGTGTCCCTGTAGTTTCATTAGGAAAAGGCTGTAGTTGAATTAATTTACTAAACCAAATCTGCTGTGAAGTATTTCTACAAGTTATTTGGCTTAAATAATCCGTATTTACCATTTTACAGTTCTAAAGGACAGAAATCTAAAAGAAGTCTCACTAGATTAAAATAGAGACACCCACTGAGCTAAAATATTTTTCAAATGATTCTAGTGGAAAAGGCATTTATCTCCTGTTCTGCTTCCCAGAAATTCAGAATCTAGGTTGTTATTTTTTCCTTTATCTTCTAATGTAGCATCTTTACATCTTTCTGGTGGTTCTTACCTAATCATGTCCCTTTTGAACTATACCTGAGACTTTTAACTACCCATTTGAGTATACTTCCCCCATATGATAATTATTCAAATTTGTGCTCCTTGGCTAATGAGAGGTTATTATTTTACCAACATATATATAATGCAAATCTACATTGGAAGGATTAGGTATGTGGGAAAGACAGATATTCTGTAAAGGTATTTTGCTATGTACAATGAGTGTTTAGCATTCTTTCTACTATAACTTGTTTTCCTTTCATTAACCTGAACAACATATTTCTTCAGTGAAATATAACTAGAAAAAATTTAGTCCCTAAAAGCAATTAATCCTGATTAAAACATTGTCATGTACTAGAAATCCTAAATGCCTGAAGCAGTTCTGGCACTATCACTTTTTATATATTCTGCATACAATCTTCTCTTTTCAAGAGCATTTGATTGTTATTATTTTGAAATTATGGTTAATATTTATTTGACTGCTATTTTTAAAGAATGCATCAACCAATATTGGTTCTCTTTTTCTAACTTTTTTGGGTCTAATCTATTTTTGAAAAAAAAGGCAGCCATTTGAATTACATGAACTGCTTATTGAAGTTGAATCAGCATGGAGGGGAAAAGAAGAAAATAGATGACTTTGAGGGTATATCACATTAAAAATGTATCTACAAGCTTTTTATCTTAAAATGGTCTATTTTTCATTATGTACGATTCTGATATAATTTAGTCTCTCAACTCACACATTGTTAATGCAGTCTTATTTCATGCTTCCCAAAAACAAACAACAAATTATTATTTATTTTCAATTTATCATTTATTTAAAAAACTATATTTTTAAAAAATTAGTCAAGGGAAATGGTTTATTAGATATTTTTAGAGTCATGTTCAGACTCTAAGGTGAAAGCCAGAAAGGGAAAAAAATCATATTTTTATTCTTCCTTGAGCCACTCTGATTTACTTCCTCTGTTTCTGAAAGAATGAAATTCTTGATTTGAAGCCTTTTGCTTGATATCCACAATGTGTAATTCTTCCTTTATTAATAGAATTTGGAGAAAGGATGAGAATTCACACTAGAAATAGGAGAAGAGGAAAAGAGCAGAAGAAATCTAGATATTTTATTCTTCCTCATCACAATCACAAGGTCTGGATAATGATAATGGATATTAGATACAGTGCTCTAGAGTGATTAAACCCATCTATAGGAAAGATAATCCTACAAATGATCACATGGAGAATGCTTATTTATAAAATATTGTAATAATTTCCAACAGGAAATGTTATCTATTTGTTAAGTTCTTGGTTAGGATATGTTAAATTCTGGTGTGCTATAGTCAACTATCATAATGCTATACAAGGATGGTAAGAAACTAACATCTTAATATCACATTCTAATATTAGCTTAATTCTGCTTGTGTCATATGTATGAGGCTGTATTTCAGTTTTGCTTCAATTTCACATGCTATATTCTTCCAGTATATAAATTGAAGGAAGACTCCCTCTGAAATATGCTATTTTTATGGCTAAGGGAAAACAAGTCAGCTTTTAGACACAGACAACGAGATAGAAATCTTCCCCTAGAAATAGTCTTTCTCTAATTCTGGTTCACTTTTGTAAGCTGAAGTAAGTCACATAACCCATTTTGACATTGCAGGTAGAGGTAAATCCCACCTACAGAAGCTGATGCAAGACATAGAGTAATATACCAAGATATGCAATACATGAGATAAGGAGAAAAAAGAGATCTATAATAAAATCAATCATACTTGTGCTAACATGTCTCTGCAGGAAGGAAGGTATTATGTACCTTTGTTTCTAAAACTACTGAGATCTTCAAATCATATTTTTTATGCTTGGATGTTACAGGAATTAGAGAACATTTTGATACTGAGACAGCAAAAAATCTCGAAGAAATCTGGACTAATCATTTCAATACTACCTTTTGTTCTCCAAGAAAATAAACTATTTTATAGACAATACTTTATAATTTCTTACCTAGTATCTTTTATTTTCCAGAAATGGATTTTGTTAATATATGTGAGTAGCCACCAGAATAAATATCTTCATTTATATGCATCTTGTGCAGACAGCAAGTCAATTAGATGTAAGTGTGAGTTAATCAGTAGCACTTTTTAAAAATGCAAAAAATCATTTAAATAGGGATACAGGTGGACCCATTGCAACAATGAGATGTACAAGTCGTTATGTCAAAAAATGAAATTTACAGATTTGGTGGAGGGGGGGTAGCGGGAGAATTGGGTGGGGGGACGGGGAGAGGATGGGAAAGGATGGAAAGGGGAATCAAAGGAGGAGGCTACAATGCTTGATAAGAAATGTACTCATTATCTTGCCCATGTAATTGTAACCCCTCTGTACAGTATTTTCACAATAAAAAAATAATATAAAGAAGAAAAATAAATAAAACTGCAAAAAATTTGGACAGGGAGCTAATATGCATATTTTTCCATCATCACCTACCAAATCCTCCTTCTTCCTTCCTAGGAAACACACCCAATTAATAAAAAGTCATAGATATTTGGCTCTTGACCTTGAAAATGGAAGCAGAATGTTATGGATGTCTGAGATGATCGTTAATAGTGTTTTACATAGTAATGTCACATGCAACAACCCTATGAGTCCTGCAGGTCTTAACACTACTTCCTTAGTGATGTAATAGGAATGTCAGCTTTACTGGATGTAATATTGTTTTCCACTTCCTTTCCTACCATCTGACCTAAATTATAAAACTTATTATGGGTGTGTTCTCTTCTTTTTCTGATAAGATTTGCTAAGTGTCTGTCAATTTTGTTGATTTTTTTCGAAAAACCAACTTTGTTGTGTTGATTCTTTCTGTGTTTTTTTTTTATTCTAATTCATTTAATTCTGATTTAATTTTAATTATTGTTTCCATCTACTGGATTGGGGTTTATTTTACTGCTCTTTTGCAAGGAGGCCCAGATGTCTCATTAAATTGTTGGTTTCAGATCTCTCCAATTTGTTGATGTAAGAACTGACAGCTATAAACTTGCCTCTGAGTACTGCCTTTGCTATTTCACAGAGGAGCTGGTAGTTTGTGTGCTCATTTTTGTTGAATAACATGAACACTTGAATTTCCTTTCTAATCTATTCCATGAACCAATCGTGATTCAGCAGTGTGTTGTTCCAGCTCCTTGCGTAATTACAGGACACTCTTTGGTGGTTTTTAATGCTGAGTTCTAATTTTATTCCCTTGTGTTCTGAGAGAATACAAGGTATAAATTCAATGTACCTGAAGTTGGACAAATTTGCTTTGTGGCCTAAAATGTGGTCTATTTTGGAAAATTTTCCATGTGTTGCTGAGAAAACCATGCATTTTGATGCTGCTTGTTGAAATATTCTGTAGGTGTCTGTTAAATCTAATTGATCTATGCAGTTGTTTAGGTCCGCAGTTTCTCTTTTGAGTTTTTGCCGAGTTGATCTATCTAGAGGGGAACGTGGTGTGTTAACGTCCCCAACAATGTGGGATCAGAGGGAAAGTAGTGTTTCTTGGATAAATTTGGGTGCTCCATTGTTTGGTGAAAATATATTTAGCATTGTAATATCCTCCAGAAGGAGATATCCCTTAATTAGTGTGTAGTGACCTTCTTTATCTCTTCTCACTAGTTTTAATTTGAAGTCTATTTTATCTGATATTAGTATTGCAACTCCAACTTGATAATGGGGGCCGTTTGCTTGGTAGATTTTGTTCCAGACTTTCATATTGAAAATGTTTTTGTTTTTTTGGGCAAGAGTGAATCCTGAAGGCAGCAGATGGAAGGATCTTGCTTTTTAATCGAACTAAAAAGTCTATGTAGCTAAATTGGAGAGTTGAGTCCGTTAATGTTAAGAGATAGGACTGAGAGGTATTAGGGAGTTCCTGCCATTTTATCCACCTTCTTGGGGGATGAGGCAACTGAGTTCTTCCTATGCTTCTTGGATTCTCAGTTTGGGTTTAGTTTCTTGGCCATTATTGTGGTCTTGTTGGTTTTCTATGTGCAGGACATCTTTAAGAATCTTTTGTAGGGCTGGTTTGGTGGAGATAAATTGTTTCAATTTTTCTTTGCTATGGAAGGACTTTCTTTGACCTTAGGTTATGAACGAGAGTTTAGCTGGGTATAGTATTCTTGGTTGACATTTGTTTGTCATTAGGGCATGGCATACATCATTCCAAGCTCTTCTTGCTTTAATTATCTCTGCTGAGTAATCTGAGGTGATTCTAATTCATTTCCCTTTATAGGTGATTGATCTTTTCTCTTTGACAGCTTTAAGGATCTTTTCCTTGGTCTGAATTGATCCTGAGATAATTATACTGTGAGAGTGGGATGTCCTGTTTTGGCCAGGTCTATTTGTATTTCTAAAAGCTTCTTGTAACTTAATGGGCCTATCCTTTTGCATGTTTGGGAAGATCTCTGCTAGGATCCTGTTAAACAAATTTCCTAGACCATTAACTTCTGTTTTTAGGTGCTTCTCTACACCCATTATCCTCAGATTAGGCCTTCTGATTGTGTCTTCCATGTGTTGAATTGATCTATCATATTTCTTGTATTTTTCTTGAATGGTTGTATGTTCTTCCTCTATAATATCTAGGCTGTCTTCAACCCCCGAGATTCCATCTACTATCAAGACCTTCTACTTTGTTATTTATTTCTTTTCCTTCTAGTTGGTTGGCTTTGATGGCTTCCAATTCTTTGTTGGAGCTTTGTTTTAGATCTTGTGTGGACTTCTTTACTTCCTTAATTTAGTGTTCAGTATTTATTCTCAAATCACTTAGTTGATTGGTTATGGTTTCCTTGGACTCCCATTCCTTCTGTTGGGTTCAAGTCTGCATTCCCTTTGTGGGCCTCCTGACTTCTTTCAGCTCTCTGTTTATGGATTCCATGGAAGCTTTTAGGCATATTTGTGTATTCTCATCCTGCTCTCTCAATTCCTCTATCACTCTTTGATTACCTTCCTTATGTTCACTCAATTCCTGTAGTTCTCTTTGAGTGTTCTCAGCCTCCTAACACCACTCCTGACTTTCTCTTTGTCTCTTCTACACCAGCTCCCACAATTGCTGTCTATCTCTTTGACTTTTCTCAGCCTGCTCACACCATTCTTTTATTTCTCTTTGAGTGTTCTCAAGCTGCTCATACAATTCCTTTATCAATCTTTGAGTAGCTTCCTCAGGCTCATGATATTAGTGTATTGACCTTTGGTTTGTCTTCTCTCTCTCCCTTTCACGCTCACACAAAATCTTTGCAGCTTTTCAATCTTTTCATTTACCATGTTTACCATTAGTGTTTGTAGAGGTTTTTTGGAGCTCTCCTCTGGATTATTCATTTTCTGTTCTGTCTCTGATTACCATGAGTGGGATTTGAGATACCCGGACTTACCATTTTTCTTGTGTTTTTCAGGTTTATTCTGCCCATTTGGGATGAATGTAACACCAGTTTTGTGCTAGGACACTATCTTGAGGCAAGCATCAACCAAAGCTTGTAGTTGCATAGTAAAACGACTGCAGATACAATCTAGTTCAACAGATATATCTATTCAACATCAAACAACTATGTATTAGCGTGCTGCGAACTGCAAAGAAGAATTTGGCAAAGCAGACATTATTAGGTTAAGGGAGATATGTGTGTAAAAATAGGAATAGAGGGATGTGGAAATGGAGAGGGAGAGTTATCTTGACTATGAAGGCTCTGGAAAAGTTATGAATCCAGGGACCATTCCTCAGTAGAATAAAGGCTGTATATGACAAACCTACAGCCAGCATTATACTTAATGATTAAAAACTAAACCTATTTCCTCTTAAATCAAAAAGGGGACAACGGATTGCTGGGTCATAGGAAAGCTCTATGTGGAGTCTTTTGAGGAACCTCCATACTACTTTCCAAAGTGGTTGAACAAATTTACACTCCCACCAACCATGCAGTAAGGTTTCCTTCTGTCCACACCCATTCCAGCATCTGTTGTTATTAGAGTTCTTGATTTTAGTCATTCTAACTGGAGTGAGGTGGTATCTCAATGATGTTTTGATTTGCAGGTTTTTATAGCTACGGAGGTTGAGCATTTCTTCATGTGCCTATTGGCCATCCTTCTTTCCTCTTTAAGAGAAGTTTCTTTTTACGACTTTAGCCCACTTATTTATTGGGCAGTTGTTTCTTTGAGGATTTGTTGTTGGGGGATTTAATTTTTAGAGTTCCAAATATATTTTAGATATGAGACCCTTGTCCATTGTATGGCTAGATAAGATCTTCTTCCAATCCGTGGGCATTCTATTGGTCTTGCTGGCTATGTCCTTTGCCATGCAGAAGCTCTGCAATTTCATGCAATCCCATTTGGCCTACCTTTCTTTGATTTGTTGTGTTTCTTGGTCTCTATTAAAAAAATTGTGGCCTGTGCGGCATTTACCCAAATGTTCACAAACAAGACCACAATAAAGCTACAAGCACGACTATGTTTATTGCAGCATTATTTACTGTATCTAAGATATCGAACCTCAGTAGAAGCCCCTCAGTAGATGAATGGATCAAGAAAATGTGGTGTATATACACAATGGAATTGTATGCCTCCATCAGAAAGAATGACATTGCCCCATTTGTTAGGAAATGGAAAGGCTTGCAAAAAATTATATTAAGTGAAGTAAGCCATGCCCAAAGAAACATAGGTCCCTTGGTTTCCCTTATTAGCAATATCTATATATGTCTGAGTCAAGCAAAAAGGTCAGATAATTTGATGTTAGGGAAATGAACCTGAAGATATGTATTCCAATGTTAGTTTTTCTTTCATGCAATTTTTTTTTTTTTTGTTGGTCGTGGGGCTTGAACTCTGGGCTTGGGCGCTGTCCCTCAGCTCTTCAGCTCAAGGCGAGTGCTCTACCACTTGAGCTACAGCGCCACTTCCGGTTTTCTGGTGGTTTATTGGAGATAGGAGTCTCACGGTCTCTCCTGCCCGGGCTGGCTTTGAAACGCGATCCTCAGATCTCAGCCTTCTGAGTAGCTAGGATTACAGGCGTGAGCCACCAGGACCCCTGCTCTTTCATGCAATTTTTCTAACACATTTGTAAGATTATTTCTTTGTTGTTTGTATGTCACTCCCCCACAGTATGACCCCTGCTTTCACTGTATTTGGTGTCGGTATAATTTGTGGAGGGGAAGGGGAAAAAATCGTTTTAAATAGGGATACAGGTGGACCCATTGCAACAATGAGATGTACAAGTAGTTTGTCGAAAACGAACTTTACAACTTTGGTGCGGGGGGGGTGGGGGGAGGATTGGGTGGGGGTGGGGGGGAGGATGGGAAAGGCTGGGAATGGGAATCAAAAGAGGAGTCTACAATGCTTGAGAAGAAATGTATTCTTTATCTTGCCCATGTAATTGTAACTCCTCTGTAAATTATTTTCACAATAAAAAAAGAGAAGGGGACAAGGATGTACACTCTCTCCAGTTTTTTTTTCAATTTAGCATTAGAATGCCAAGCTAAAACAATAAGAACAATAAGACTAGATGCAAACATAGAGTTGATCCAAATAGGGAAAGATGAATAAAACTCCCCCTCTTTGTAGATGACATGATCTTGTATTTAAAGAACCCCATGGACTCCACTCCCAAATTACTCATAGTGATTCAAAACTTTGGCAAAGTAGGCGGTTATAAAATTAACCCTCAAAGACTATAGCTTTTCTCTAATCCAACAATGAGAAAAGTGTGGCTGAAACCAGGAATACGACTCCATCTATAATAATCCCCCCAAAAACTAAAACACCTAGGAATTAACCAAAAACTGAATGATCTTTTTGATGGAAACTTTTTTGTTTTTTGTCAGTCATGGGTCTTGAACTCTGGGCCTGGGTGCTGTCCCACAAGTCTTCAGCTCAAGGCGAGCGCTCTATCACTTGAGACAGAGCACCACTTCCAGTTTTCTTGTGGTTTATTCGAGATAAGAGTCTCATAGACTTTCCTTTCCTGGTTAGCTTTGAACCATGATCCTCAGATCTCAGCCTCCTGAATAGCTAGGATTACAGGTGTGAGCCACCAGTGCCCGGCTGATGAAAACTTTCAAAACCTGAAAAAGAAAATCAAAACAGCTCTTAGAAAATGGAAAAACCTCCCATGCTCCTGAATTGGAAGGATCCACATCGTGAAAATGGCAGTAGTTGCCAAGGCTATCTACAAATTCAAAGCGATACCTATCAATATCCCAACCTCATTCTTCAAAGAAGTAGAAGAAGCAATCCAAAAATTCATAGGGAGCAATAAAACACCCCAAATAGCAAAAATGGTCAAAAACAGAAAGAAAACTGCTGGAAGAATATCAGTACCATATTTCAAACACTACTACAACATCATTGTAATCAAAACAGCTTGATACTGACACAAGAACAGACTTCAGGAACAATGGAATATAATTGAAAATCCAGAAATGAACCTACAGACCTATAGCCATCTTATCTTCGATAAGGGAGTTAAAAATTAGAATGGAAAAAAGACAGCCTCTTCAGTAAATGGTGCTGGCAAAATTGGTTAATCACTTGTAGAAAATTAAAGCTAGATCCTTATATATCACTCTGCAAACGAATCAACTCCAAATGGATGAAAGACCTGGAGTCAAAGCAGACACTCTGAAAACATTACAAGATGGAATTGGAAAAACTCTAAGTCTTGCACAGGCCGAAATTTTCTTAAAAGAGACCCAGAAACACAGCCAATCAAAGAAAGGTCGGACAAATGGGATTGCATGAAATTTCAGAGTTTCTACCTGGCAAAGGATGAAGCTAGCAAGATCAATAGAAAGCCCAAAGATTGGGAGAAGATCTTCACTAGCCATACAATGGACCAGGGTCTCATATTTAAAATATACCTGGAACTCAAAAAATAAATGTCCCAACAGCAAATCCTCACAATAAATAAGTGGTCTAAAGACATAAAAAGAAACTTCTCTGAAGAGGAAAGAAGGATGGCCAGTAGACACATGAAGGAATGTTTAACCTCCCTAGCTATAAAATAAATGCAAATCAAAACATTCAGATTCCACCTCACCCCAGTTAGTATGGCTATAATCAAGAATTCTAACAGCAGGTTGGTCTGTGGACAGAAGGGAGCCCTACTGCATTGTTGGTAGGCATGTAAACTTGTTCAACCACTTTGGAAAGTAGTATGGATATTCCTCAAAAGACTCCATATAGAGCTCCCCTATTTCCCAGCAATCCCACTTTTGAGCATTTACACAAATGTTACAAACATGATTATTTTAAAGCTTCCAGCACGAGTGTGTTTATTGCAGCATTATTTACCATAGGTAAGAAATGGAACCAACCCAGATGCCCCTTAGTAGATGAATGGATTAAGAAAATATGGTATGTATACACAATGGAATTCTATTCCTCTATCAGAAAGAAAGACATTGCCCCATTTCTTATGAAATGGAAAGACTTGGAAAAAAATTAAGTGAAGTAAGCCAGGCCAAAGAAACATAGGTCCCATGGTTTCCCTTATTTGCAATAACGTATATTTTTGAGACAAGCAGAAATGGTCAGATAAGTTGATGTTAGGAGAAATGAACCCCAATATAAGTATTCAAATGATTTTTCTTTCTTGTGATTGTTTCTAACATTTATAAGATGATTTCTTTGTTGCTTGGTATGCCCCTCCCCAACAGTATAACCCCTGTTTTCACTGTATTTGATGTTGGTATAATTTGTGGAGGGGAAGGGAAAAAACAAACAGTTTAAATAGGGATACAGGTGGACCCATTTCAACAATGAGGTATACAAGTCGTTATGTTGAAAAATGAACTTTACCGCTTTGGCCTGGGGGGAGGTAGGGGGACACGTGGTGGGGGGATGAGAATGGATGTGAAGGGGAAACAGATTAGGAGGTAACAATGCTTGATAAGAAATGTACTCATTACTTTGTTCATGTAATTGTAACCCCTCTGTACAGTATTTTCACAAATAAGAAAAAGAAATATACTATTCAGAAAAACATATATAGAATTAGGGGCTGGGAAGGTGGCTCAGTTGTAGAGCGCTTGCCTTGCATTCTTGAGACCCTGGGTTTCATTTCTCAGCACCACATAAGCCAAAAGAAAAAATCAGCAAGTGGCGCTGTGGCTCAAGAGGTAGAGCACTAGCCTTGAGTTGAAGAGTTGAGGGACAGCGCCCAGGCCCAGAGTTCAAGCCCCATGACCGGACCCCAAAGAAATATATAGAGAGAGAATTATAAGATATAAAAATACTTAAGATTCAGGATCTTTGTAGCATTAACATTGTAGCATTAAAAAATATGTACCCTGTATCTGTTGGATATATTTTCACTTCTGTTATAATGTCTTTAAATTATGAAAGGTGATCATTTGATGTTATCCGGTTTATTCTTGCTTTTTTTAGCCACTAATGACCGTCCTGAGCATCTAGGATTACAGGCATGACATATTGGTGCATGTTTGTCTTTCAGTTTTTAAGGGTTTTCCTCTTTCCTTTGAATTCAAACATTGTCCTCTCAGTAATTCTGCACATTCTCAGACTGTTGTTCTCAAAGAAGAAAAGTATCTGTTTGATGGGTGATTGTCCTGTTCATTGTGTTTGACATAGTTTTCATTGTTTCTATTGATTTGCCCTTCCTAATTATTTCATATTATGATTAGAATATTTAATATATAGACTTCAGTTTTGCCTCTATGGAGATTGTAGAAGTCATGTCAAAAGAATGTTTTAAAAGATACTTATAGAGACAGCATTGTGAACTTTATACATAAAAACGAAAAAAAAAATTGTTCTTTGTTCCTATGAAGAAATTTTAAAAATAGGATTTAAATTATATGGTAATATATTTTTAAATGCCATATGAACAAAAAATATGATAATCAGCAAAATTTTCCCTAGGTGACTGTCCCATTTATACCCCACCACACCTTTCCCTGTTCTGGAGCCTAGAAAGGAAAAGGAAAATTTGTGTTGATTATTAAACATTGTGAATTTCTCAAACTAGGTTTTTAGAAGCTCTAGAGGGTTGGGATGTAGAACTGTGTTGGCCAAGAAGAAGAAGGAGGAGGAGGAGGAATGGGAGGAGGAGGAGGAAGAGGAGGAGGAGGAGGAGGAAGAAGAAGAAGAGGAGGAGGAGGAGGAAGAGGAAGAGGAGGAGGAGGAAGAGGAGGAGGAGGAGGAGGAGGAAGAAAGAAGAAGAGGAGGAGGAGGAGGAAAGGAGGAGGAAGAGAAGAGGAGGAGGAGGAGGAGGAGGAGGAGGAGGAGGAGGAGGAGAGGAGGAGGGAGGAGGAGGAGGAGGAGGAGGAGGAGGAGGAGGAGGAGGAGGGAGGAGGAGGAGAAGAGAAGGAAGAAGAAGAAGAAGAAGGAAGAAGAAGAAGAAGAGAAGAAGAAGAAGAAGAAGAAGAAGAAGAAGAAGAAGAAGAAGAAGAAGAAGAAGAAGAAGAAGAGGAGGAGGGAAGAGGAGGAGGAAGAGGAGGAGGAGAGGAAAAAGAGGAGCAAGTAGGAGGAAGAGGAAGAAAAGGAGGAGGAGGAAGAGGTACATAATCAAATTTATCCATATTTTATTTGATGAATATTTATGGCAAAATAAGAGGTTCAAGTTTCATATTGATCTTTACAGTAGTTCCTGTTTAGCCTCTGGATATACATTTCAAGTGGATACCTGAAATCAATGAAGTACTTTAGAGAGTTAACCCTCAGTATCCAGAATTTCCACATGTAGGTGATCAATCAACCAGAAATTTAAAATATTCAGGAAAAAATGTTCCCCAAACATTCAATATAGCAACTATTTATATACTGTTACATGTATGTTGGTAATAGATATAACCTTGACTTGATTTAAAGTTTAACTTACTTTGTATGACATACTATGCTATTTTCTATATGGGACTGGAGCCTATGCTGATTTTAGTATACTCAATCAGCAACACTGTAAATACCAAGATGACCATTTTATGCTTTTACCCAAACAAATATAGCTACAATGAAGCTTCAGGTATAAATTAGGTACAGTAAGACAATTGTAACAGTAACTAATAAAAATAGAAAAATTGTAACAATATACTGTACAAAAAAGTAATGTGAAACGGATGTGTAAATGCATACCTGTAATTCCAGGAAACAAGACTAGGCAGGAAAATAATCAAAGAGATATACAGTGAAACTTTAGCTCCAAAAGAAACCAAAAAACAAAATGAAGGTATTAAGTGAATGTGGTATCTTTTAAATTATGAGATGTTTTTCCATTAATCTTTTCAGAGCACAGTTGAGAACAGGTAACTTGTTGGGTTTTGTCCATCCCACGAAAGACAGACGGGGTCCGAGGAAAGGTAAGTGCGTTGGTTGCCCATTTTCCACACTCCCTCAGCTGGGGGACAATCAGACACAGCGGGGAGCCAAGTCAAGAAGGAAGAGAACTCGTTTATTAACAGAGAGCAGCCCTTTTAAAGCCAAAAAATGCGGGTGGTATGGCAGGGGAGGAAGAGGAAACAATCACTGTCAGGTCACACCCTATCATGCACCTAAGCTTTCATGGGCTGATTACACACTGAATGTAAGGTAAATTGGGCTCTACCCACTCAACTCCCTCTTAGCGCCATCTTTGTCCTCTGCAGTAACTAACTACAGAAGGGGGAATTACAGTGAAGGTGACTACTGTATAATTGTTTTGTGAAGAGAAAAACGTACCTTATTTAAAGCTCCTTTTCTGACAAGAAAAACCATGCACAATTCTTTTGCTTTTTTCTGAAACTCTAAGATATTTCTCCCCTCCCAACTAACCATCTTCCCACCTGGGTGCTGGAAAGGACAAACACTCCCAAACTAGCTTAGCAGTGCCATCGAGTCTTTCCAGGGCAACAATGCTTGATAAGAAATGTACTCATTACCTTGCTCAGGTAATTGTAACCTCTCTGTATGGTACTTTCACAATTAAAAAGAAAAAGCAGTACAAACATGATTTATTCCTGAACAATCAAGCTTCCTGTAGCCTGTTTCACTCTTCCTATTTTGCTCCCAGACGCCCAGAAGACCCTGGTTTGAAGACATATTCTGTATTGTCAGGTGTGTAAGATAAATGACTTCTTTAGAAGAAAATGTGAATTTGGAGATTGAAATTGAGACGGGAAATCAAACTATTCCATCTTATTTACTAAGGACTAGAAAAAAAATGATATGTGCTTACATGCTGAGAGTAAGCAACTTTTGCCACCATTGGTAATGAATTTAATTTTGATGCTGTTGAGAAATGTGTCCTGAACCCTAATTCCTTATTTTCTGAGAGCACCACCTCTTCAGAAATTCTGATTTGTACTGTGAATATTTATTTCCTGTAAAATGCAGTTGCTTGGATATTTTGATTTTGTGAAAGCTTGGTTAGTTTGATATTGTTCTCCCAGTTGAATTATAAGCAAGTAAAAATGAATTGAACCTGATTAAATGAAGTTCTTTCTGCCCACTTACTCTGGTACAGATTTCTTTGATTTAGGAAATCTACATTTTAAGTCATTCTGGATGACTCACTAGGTCTGTGTATGTGGATGAGTCAATAAGAATTGCAGATTTTGCCACATTGATTTCGCAGCAAAAAATTACAGCTGGTAACTGGGCAATGATTCAGAAGACAGCTGAGGCTGAAGCCATGAGCCCTCCTGCCTTTGTTAAGCTCGCAATCTCTTCTAAAACACCCTTCACTCCCCATTCAGTGGTTTCTTTTTCTATCCAAAAAGGTTTCAGGAGCTTCATCCTATGCTGGCCTCCTAGTATGCCAACATAAGGGAAGTCAAAGCAAGCAAGGCAGATGTGGCAGAGGGATTTTTTTGGTCGGTTGTGGGGCCTGAACTCTGGGACTGGGCATTGTACCTCAGCTCTTCACCTCAAGTCTAAAACCGCTGATCTAAACAACTGCATAGATCAAGTAGATTTAACTGACATCTACCGAATATTTCACCCAGCAGCAACAGAACACACGTTTTTCTCTGCAGTACATACAACATTTTCCAAAATAGACCACATTTTAGGTCACAAAGCAATCTTGTCCAAATTCAGAAACATTGAAGTTATACCTTGCATTCGCTCACACAACAAGGGAATGAAATTAGAACTCAACACCAAAAACCACCAAAGAAAGTCCTATAACACATGGATGCTGAACAACACACTGTTGAATCACCAGTGGATCAGGGAAGAGATTAGAAAGGAAATTCAAATGTTCATGCTATTCAACAAAAATGAACACACAAATTACCAGCTCTTCTGGGACAGAGCCAAGGCAGTACAGAGAGGCGAGATTATAGCATTGAGTTCCTATATCAACTAATTGGAGAGATCTAAAACCAATGATTTAATGAGACATCTGAACCTCCATGAAAAAGAGCAGCAAGATAAACCCTAATCCAGGAGATGGAAAGAAATAATTAAAATTAAATCAGAATTAAATGAATTAGGATCCAAAAAAACCATAGAAAGAATCAACAAAAGAATGAGTTGGTTCTTCGAAAAAATTAACAAAATGGACAGACCCTTAGCAAATCTTATCAGAAAAAGAAGAAAACTCACCCAAATAAATAAACTCAGAGATGAGAACGGAAACATCACCACAGAAACAACCAAGATTCAGAACATTATAAGGGAATACTTCTCAAAACTATGCTAATAAGTTTGAGAACTTGGCAGAAATGGACCTTTTCATTGCAAATATTGACATGCAGAAACTAAACCAAGATGAGTTAAAACATTTTAACATGCCCATATCAAACATTGAGAAGAAACTTAAATAAGAGCAGTCCCATCTAAGAAAAGCCCAGGACCAGAAAGATGTGCAGCAGAATTTTATAAGGCCTTCAAAGAAGAGCTCACACCAATAGCCCCTCAAAGAAATTGAAAGAGAAAATACACTACCGAACTCACTCTATGAAGACATCATAACCCTCATTCCAAAACCAGTCAGGGACTCATAAAAAAAGAGAACTTATAGACCCATTTCTTTGATGAACATTGATGCAAAATTTCTGAACAAAATTTTGGCCAATCGACTTCAACAATTCATCCAAAAAATCATAAACCACGATCAAACAGGATTCATTTAAGGGATGCAAAGCTGGGTCAATATACGCACATCTCCGTTATATCGCTACCCTTATCTCAATAAATTCACGTTCTTATCTAAATAGATTGTTATCGATTCTACATAATTTTATTAATTTTTACCTTTCTATTTTTTCTGGTTTCTTTTCTTTTGCCGTTCCCTTTCTTCTTTTTTTTTTTCTCTCTCTCTACATTCATCCTACCCAATCTATTTCCTGCTTTGAGATTAGGACTTAGTTACCTCTCCCTAAGCCTCCCCACATCATTCTATTCCTTTTTTACCCACATCTCTCCCTAACCCTAATAATTTCTGGTCTTCCAAATTCTTCTTTGCGGTTCATAGCCCATTAACCTATAGTTGTTTGATGTTGAATAGATGTATCGGTTGAACTAGATTGTATCTGTAGACTATTGACTGTCCAAATTCAGACTTGGGTTGATGCTTGCCTTAAGATAGTGTTCTAGCACAAAACTGGTTCTATTTTCATTTCAAATGGGCAGAGTAAGACCGAAAAACACAAGAAAAATGGCAAATCCGGGTATCTCAATTCCCAATCTTGATAATCAGGGGACAGAACAGATAATGAATAATCCAGAGGAGAATTCCCAAATAGCTCTACAAACACTGCTGGCAAACATGATTAATCAAAAGATTGAAAGCATACAAAGGACTCTGTATGAGCATGATAGGGAGACAGAGGAGGCAATCCAAAAGTTTATACAGGAATATCATAAGCGTGAGGAAGCTACTCAAAAACTGATACAGGATTTGCATGAGCAGCTTGAGAATACTCAAAGAGAAAGGAAGGAATGGCATGAGCAGGCTGAGAACACTCAAAGAGAACTACAGGAATCCCACGAATGGGAGGAAGCTAATCAAAGAGTAATACTGGAATTGAGAGAGCAGGAAGAGAATACACAAAGATCACTAAAGGCATTCATGGAATCCATTAACAAAGAGCTGAAGGAAGTCAGGGAGACCACAAAGGGAATGCTGAATGGAACCCAACAGAAGGAATGGGATTCCAAGGAAACCATAACCAATCAAATAAGTGATCTGAGAATAAACACTGAACATCAAATTAAGGAAGTAAAGAAGTTCATACAAGATCTAAAACAAAGCTTCAACAAAGAATTTGAAGCCATCAAAGCTGACCAATTAGAAGGAAAAGACATAAAAAAAAGTAGAAAGTCATGACAGCAGGTTAGACCATGCAGAAGATTGAATCTCAGGGATTGAAGACAGCCTAGATATTATAGAGAAAGAACATACAACCATCCAAGACAAATCCAAGAAATAAGGTAGATGTATCCAACACTTGGAAGAAACCATCAGAAGGCCAAATCTAAGGATAATGGGTGAAGAGGAGCACCTAGAAACAGAAGTTAATGGCCTAGGACAATAGTTTAACAGGATCCTAGCAGAAAACTTCCCAAACATACAAAAAGATAGGCCTATTCAGATACAAGAAGCTTTTAGAACTCCAAATAAACCAGACCAGAATAGGACATCCCACCCTTACATTATAATCCACACAAGATCACCTCAGAACAAGGAAAAAATCCTTAAAGCTGTCAAGGAGAAAAGATTAATCACCTATAAAGGCAGATCAATTAGAATCACATTAGATTTCTCAGCAGAGACAATCAAAGCAAGAAGAGCCTGGAATGATGTATGCCATGTCCTAAAAACAAACAATTATCAACCAAGAATACTGTACCAAACTAAACTCTCCTTCATAATTGAAGTCCAAATAAAAACCTTCCATAGCAAAGAAAAATTGAAACAATATATCTTCACCAAGCCAGCCTTACAAAAGTTTCTTATAGATGTCCTACAAATAGAAAACCAACAAGACCACAATAAAGCCAAGAAACTGCACCCAAACTGAGAATCCAAGAGCCATAGGAAACACCCAGTTTTCGCAGCCCCCAAGAAGGTGGATAACATGGCAGGAACTCCCAAATACCTCTCAGTCCTTTCTCTTAACGTTAACGGACTGAACGCTCCAATTAAGTGACACAGACAGTCTAGTTGGATTAAAAAACAAGACCCTTCTATCTGCTGCCTGCAGGAGTCACATCTTGCCCGTAAAAACAAACACATTTTCAATGTGAAAGGCTGGAACAAATTCTACCAAGCAAACAGCCCCCATAAACAGGCGGGAGTTGCAATGCTAATATCAGATAAAATAGACTTCAAATGAAAATTCGTGAGAAGAGATAAAGAAGGTCGCTACATACTAATTAAGGGATCGCACTTTTAGGAGGAGATTACAATTCTAAATATATACTCACCAAACAATGAAGCACCCAAATTTATCCAAGAAACACTACTTTCCCTCAAATCCCATATAAATCCAAAGACATTAATTGTTGGGGATTTTAACATACCACTCTCCCCACTAGATAGATTAACTCGTAAAAAACTCAACAGAGAAATTGCAGATCTAAACAGCTGCATAGATCAAATATATTTAACAGATATCTACCGAACACTTCATCCAGCAGCATCAGAATACACGTTTTTCTCAGCAGCATATGGAACATTTTCTAAAATAGACGACGTTTTAGGCCACAAAGCAAACTTGTCTAAATTCAGAAAAATTGAAGTTATACCTTGCATTCTCTCTGACCACAAGGAAAAAAAATTAGAATTCAACACCAATAGCCACCAAAGAAAGTGTGGTATCACAGGGATGCTGAACAACAAACTGCTAAATCACGGGTGGGTCATGGAAGAGATTAGAAAGGAAATTCAAATGTTCATGGTATTCAACAAAAATGAACTCACAAATTACTAGCTACTCTGGGACACAGCTAAGGCAGTATTCACAGTCAAGTTTATAGGTCTGAGTTCCTACATTAACAAATTGGAGAGATCTGAAACCAACAATTTAATGTGACATCTGAACCTCCTTGAAAAAGAGAAGCAAGATAAACCCCAATACAGTAGATGGAAAGAAATAATTAAAATTAAATCAGAATTAAATGAATTAGAATCGAAAAAAACTATAGAAAGAATCAACAAAACAAAGAGTTGGTTCTTCGAAAAAATTAACAAAATTGACAGACCCTTAGCAAATCTTGTCAGAAAAAGAAGAGAACACACCCAAATAAATAAACTTAGAGATGAGAATGGAAACATCTCCACGGAAACATCCAAGATTCAAAACATTATAAGGGAATATTTCTCAAAACATTATGCTAATAAGTTTGAGAACTTGACAGAAATGGACCTTTTCCTAGCAAATATTGACCTGCCAAAACTTAACCAAGATGAGTTAAACAGGCTTAACAGGCCCATATCAAGCATTGAAATACAAACAGCAATAAGAGACCTTCCAGCTAAGAAAAGTCCAGGGCCAGATGGTTTTAGAGCAGAATTCTACAAGGACTTCAAAGCAGAACTCACACCAATACTCCTCCAACTCTTCAATGAAATTGAAAGAGAAAGTTCACTACCGAACATATTCTATGAATCCATCATAACCCTCATCCCAAAACCAGGGAGGGACTCATCAAAGAAAGAGAACTATAGACCCGTTTCTTTGATGAACATTTATGCAAAACTTCTCAACAAAATTTTGGCCAACTGACTCCAATAATTCATCCAAAAAATCATACACCATGATCAAACAGAATTTCAGGGATGCAAAGCTGGTTCAATATACGCAAATCAATTAATGTTATTCATCACATCAACAGGAGCTAGAATAAGAACCACATGGTTATTTCAATAGATGCAGAAAAAGCATTTGAAAATTCTAGAAAAACTAGGAATTCATGGAACATTCCTCAATACAATAAAGGCTGTATATGACAAACCTACAGCCAGCATTATACTTAATGGTGAAAAACTAAAGCCATTTCCTCTCAACTCAGGAATGAAACAAGGATGTCTACTCTCGCCACTTCTCTTCAATCTAGTATTAGAATGCCTACGTTCAGCAATAAGACAAGACGCAGACATAAAGGGGATCCAAATAGGGAAAGAAGAAATAAAACTCTCCCTCTTTGCAGATGACATGATCTTGTATTTAAAGAACACCATAGACTCCACTCCCAAATTCCGCAAGCTGATTCAAAACTTTGGCAAATTAGCAGGGTATAAAATTAACCCACAAAAATCAATGGCTTTTCTGTGTGCCAACAATGAGAAAAGTGTGGCTGAAATTAGGAAAGCAACTCCATTTGTAATAGCCCCACAAAAAATAAAATACCTAGGAATTAACTTAAACAAAGAAGTGAAGGACCTCTATGATGAAAATTTTAAAATCTTGAAAAAGGAAATCAACACAGAACTTAAAAAATGGCAAAACCTCCCATGCTCCTGGATTGGAAAGATTAACATCCTGAAAATGGCAATACTTCCCAAGGATATCTACAAATTCAACACGATACCTATCAAAATTCCAACTTCAGTCTTCAAGGAAATAGAAGAGGCAATCCAAAAATTCATATGGAACAATAAAAGACCCCGAATAGCAAAAACGCTCCCCAATGGAAAGAACACTTCTGGAGGAATATCAACACCAAATTTCATACTCTAAAGCCATAGTAATCCAAACAGCTTGGTATTGGCATAAGAACAGACCTCAGGACCAGTGGAATAGAATTGAAAACCCAGAAATGAACCTACAGACCTATAGCCATCTAATCTTCAATAAGGGAGCTAAAATAATATTATGGAAGAAAGACAACCTCTTCAGTAAATGGTGCTGGCAAAATTGGTTAACTACATGTAGAAAACTAAAGCTAGATCCTTATATATCACCCTGCACCAGAATCAACTCCAAATGGATCAAAGACCTCTAAGTCAAAGCAGACACTCTGAAAACATTACAGGATGGAATAGGAGAAACCCTAGGTCTCCTTGGCTCAGGCCGAAATTTTCTGAATAGAGACCCGGAAACACAACAAATCAAAGAAAGGTTGGACAAATGGGATTGCATAAAGTTGCAGAGCTTCTGCATGGCAAAGGAAATAGCTAGCAAGATCAATAGAAAGCCCACGGATTGGGAGAAGATCTTTACTAGCCATACAGTGGACAAGGGTCTCATATCTAAAATATACTTGGAAGTCAAAACATTAAATCCCCCAACAACAAATCCTCAAAGAAACAACTGCCCAATAAATAAGTGGGTGAAAGACTTAAAGAGAAACTTCTCTGAAGACGAAAGAAGCATGGCCAATAGACACATGAAGAAATGCTCAACATCCCTAGCCATAAAAGAAATGCAAATCAAAACAACATTGAGATACCACCTCAATCCAGTTAGAATGGCAAAAATCAAGAACTCTAACAACAACAGATGCTGGAGGGGATATGGACAGAAGGGAACCTTACTTCATTGTTGGTGGGAATGTAAACTTGTTCAAATAATTTGGAAAGCAGTATGGAGGTTCCACATAAGACTTCACATATAGTTCCCCTATGACCCAGCAATCCCACTTTTGGGCATTTACCGAAATGCATACAAACAAGACCACACTAAAGCTACCAGCACAACTATGCTTATTGCAGCATTATTTACCATAGCTAAGATATGGAACCAACCCAGATGCCCCTCAATAGTTGAATGGATCTTGAGAATGTGGTATATATACACAATGGAGTTCTATGCCTCCATCAGAAAGAATGACATTTCCCTATTTGTTAGGAATTGGAAAAACTTGGAAAAAATTATATTAAGTGAAGTAAGCCAGGTCCAAAGAAACATAGGCCCCATGGTTTCCCTTATTTGCCATATCTAGTATAGGTATGAGACATGGGGAAAATGTCAGATAATGTGATGTTAGGAAAATGAAACCTTAGATATGTATGTTAGTGTTTTTACTCTCATGCATGTGTTTCTAACGCATTTATAAGATTATTTCTTTGTTGCTTTGTATGTCCCTCCCCCACAGTATAACCCCTGCTTTCACTATATTTGATGTAGGTATAATTTGTGGAGGAGATGGGGAAAACAATTCGTTTAAGGATACAGGTTGACCTGTTGAAACAATGAGAAGTACAAGTTGTCATGTCCAAAATGAGCTTTATAATGTTGGTGCGGGGGGTGCGGTGGGGGGGAGGATAAGGATTGGGATTGGGAGGGGGGGGGGGAGGCTGGGAAAGGATGTGAAGGGTAAACAAAGGAGGAGGCTGCAATGCTTGGTAAGAAATGTACGCATTATCCTGCCCATGTAATTGTAACCCCTCCGTACAATATATTCACAAATAAAATAATATAAAATTTAAAAAAATAAAATAAAAAAGTGGGCTTGCTATATTTTTCAGTGTTGGGGCTTCAAATTAGGCCCTTTACCAGGCCTGACATTATAGTCTTCAAGTATGGTGAACTTCCCCTTTCCCCTCAGTGCAACAGAGCTATCCAAACCTGAGTTCAAATCCCAGCACTCACAAAATATTCATCCTGATGTCAGAAGCCAGTTGTTGTAAATATTTTCATCTCCTGTGTAAATCCTGAGTCTCAACTAGGAAGGGGAATTCATACGCAACCCTATAACCATGGGGACAGTTTGTCATCCATGTCAGCACAGTTAAACCTGGCATCTTACTTAGTAAAATACACAATACCTCCATGAAGTAGAAACAAAATAAGGAGAAGTTCACCGAACACAAGATGCTGTACACACAAGTATGTAAATTTAGATCGTATGTTTAAATTATGAATTCATGACTATAGTGGACCAACCTTATGATCAATGTCAGATCCTGGGAATGGCCTAGCTCGTTAGTTGCTCACAGGTTAGTGTGTTCACCTTGACCTATTGGCCAATTGGTCCTACTAGGCCCTGAGTTAAGATCCCAGCACTACCAACAAGTGAATCGTGGAGTAAGAAGCCAAGTGTGAAACTTGTTTTCCTTTTCTCTGAATATCCTTAGTGATCCTGAGAATCCTGGCATGATGGAGAACATTTCTATAAATCTAAATGCTCTGTGAAAGGATGTCATCAATGTAATACATGGAAGGGGTTTCATCATAGTGCAATCAATGGTAAATAAATGAATAAAACAAAAAATACAAGAACAACCACACCGAACATGTATGGCTGAACATCTATAGGTAAGTATAAATCCTATCTTTACAATGTATATAAATAGTATGTTTCCAGGACTGGGGCTTGAATTCAGTACTAGTGAACAGGCCTGACTTTTTTTTATCTTCATCCCCATTGCTTCAGGTTTACCCATCTCCTGAGTTCGAATCCAAAGCCTGGAAGAATAAACAGCATGAATTATAAGCCAGGGAGCTAATTTTTTTTTATTTTACTTTTCTCAATACGGCGCTTGAACTCAGGTCATGGCAACTCTGCCTCAGCTTTGATAACCCTAGGCTGGGGTACAGCCACTAGATCTACAGCTCCTCCTGGGATCCTAGACCCCCAGGCCTTGCAGGGAAAGCAATGCACAAAATAAATGGCCATTTTACGACGTTTTCTTCCTTTGCATGGTGACCCTCATGTGTCTGAATGACACTGTTGCAAAGGGTACTTCACCTTGCATTGCTGAAGGCTGCCAGACTATCAGGATTAACAATGGAATGTTGTCAATGTCACGGTTGAGTGAATTGATCATGGATGATGCTCTATAAAATTAGACAGCATCATTTCAGGAGGCTGATTGATTTGATTTAGTATTTATGAAGTATTGAAAGAATATTATTACTTAAAGGAATGCAATAATTTCAGGACACTGATTTCATTAATAGTTTAAGAATGAAAACAATTAATTACATTACATTAATTACATTGAGGCATAATTAATACCCAGGAATTGGTAAGAATGTAGTTTATATAACTGAATAATGTATAGACATCTTTGACACTCTATAAAATATATATTTATTAGCGTACTGCCATCTGCATGTCAATATTTTCTTATTTTGGTAACCCCTGGGGCTTGATCTGAGGTCCTGGGAACACCCTGTCAGCTCAATTTGCTCCAGGATGGCATGCTAACACTCACCCACTCATGAATTGAGCCTTGTAGGCTTGTAGGCCTTGAGTTCAGATGCCAGCACTACCAAAAAGGAATCGTGGAGTAAGAAGATGATGGTGACTCATGTTTTCCTTTTCTGTGAAAGTCCTGGGTGTAAGGTATGAAGTGGAATACATATGCAGACCTAAATCCTGTGTAATCAATGTAATCAATGTTTTATGTTCCATAATAGTCAATAAAATAAATGGACAATACATGAATAAAACAAAAAATAAAATAACTATACTGAATGCAATATGGAGTCAACCAATGTATATAAATATAAATCATATATGTAAATTGTACATGAATAGGATGTTTTCTAGTGGTGAGAATCTATTTTAGGCAAAAGGAACAGACCAGAATTTCTTGACTTCAAGGAGGCCAGCTTCCCATTCCCACACAGTGCAACAGAGTTACTAAGACCATGAGTTTCAATCCCAGACCTGGCAGAAAAATGGCACTTTTGCAGTATGTGAGGCAGAATTCTCATGTATTTTATTATGTCTAAACTTTATGAATGTGATTGTTTAAATGCTTAATAAAAAATTAACTAAAATCGATCAGTGTCCTATAATATATTGTATATTATTTTATCCTAGAATCATTCAAGAACTGCCCATTCAATCATGACATACATCACATTCCACTGGTATTCATATGGATAGGAATGAGTTCCTTAGAATCTCCTGCCATTTGGAGGTGGCAGGACCAGGATTCCAACTGTGGGCTCCAGCTCCCACCACTTCAACCTGGGGATAGGGTACTCACCGGTCTGTCCAAGAATATCAGCAAGAGCAATGATTAGGCAGGCACCAGAGGCTCTCAGCAGTCCTCATTGATACTTGCAAAGCTGTAATGGGAGGATCATGGTCAAAGTCATCCTAGGCAGGAACTTCTTGAGACCTCTGTCCAACTTCAGTTCCAACAAAGCCAGAAGTCCAGGGCTCCAGTGTGGAAGGCGAGCCTTGAGCAAAAGCAGCTCGCAGACTGTTCCCAGATCCTGAGTTCAAGGTCCGGGTCTTGTAACAAACAGACATACACAACAATCTGTGCAGCTATCCAGCTAAAGCAGGTCACCCTCTTTTCTCCAACTGAATTGGTCCCTGGGAAAAGGGCTGGGGGAGCTGCTGTCTTCTTGACTCCACCCATGCTGCTTGCATCACAGAATTCCAGCCACACCCCCATTATTTCATGTTTCTTTCTGACCAATGGGATACAAGAATGGTGACCACGCCCACATTCCGTGATGCCCAGTAGCACCTGGATTTCCTCTGTTAGTTTACAACACTACCAGCAGTTGAGGAAGGTAGAGGTGGCTGAGTGGTGAGGAAGAGACTCAAGAGACTTTAGATTATAGTAGGAAATTGAGATGCCTGCCCACACCCCGGCTCCCTCCCTCCTTCCCAAAGTGCAGGATTTCAAACCTCAGGTAATGGTGCCTGCCAGCCCGCCTAAAGCCCTGACCTGGTCCCTGGCCCTCGTTCTCTGCTCTTGGCCCATCTGTTTGCAATGCTGCTGCCATTGATGCTTGCCCCACCTGGAGCAGCCTCCAGCAGCTTTTCCCAACAGCACAGGTGAGTGGCTGCCCCCAAATCATCACTACCCAGGGTCAGTCACCCCTCTGGGGCCACCATGAACCCCTGCTTGTTTCCTCACCCTGGCTCTGAGGAGTCACCTTTCTGTCTTGGGCATTTCTGAAACAGAGACTCAATATATGCTCTGGTTGGACTGGATTGAGGTCCTCCTATCTGGGACAGGTATGCTCCACCAGGCCTGGTCCTCTGTAGTTGGGATGGTAGACATGTAGCACCATGCTCAGTCATCGATTTAGATGGATTATCCCAAACATTTAGTCCACAGCAGCCGATTCTTGACCACAGGTGAAGCTCTGGGTAGAGCCACAACCCTCAGATCTCATTCTCCTCACAGGACAGTTTTAAGGAAACAAGGGGTTTATACAGAGGGAATCTCTGGAGCATGGCTTGGTATGGAGGGAGTGGCCTTTAGAGAAGGTTCTCGGCTATTCTGTTCACAAATGACAGGAAGATACCCGCAAAGTGCTCATGTGGGGTCAGTTATTAATCATGCAACAGGTGGGGATTTTGAAAAAAACATGGCTCTCTTTCATAATTACCGTATCCCCATGAGGAAGGGGATGCTTCACTGTGTTGAGTTTTGCATCTGGGGAAACCGAGACACAGAGAAGTCAGGTGATCTCCTTATCACTTCAACTTCACAGGAAACTCGTCCTGACTTCATTACCATGCTCCCAAGGACAATGGGTGCTATTCAATCCACTTCTTGTGGTAGGAAGTCCACTTCTTGTCAGTTGTGGGGCTTGAACCCTAGGCATTGGCGCTATTCCTGAGATCCTCAGCAAAAGGCTAGTGCTCTACCACTTGAGCCCACAGCACCATTTCTGGTTTTCTGGTGATTCTTTGGAAATAAGAGTCTCAGAGACGTTCCTGCCAGGGCTGGCTATGAACCATGATCCTCATATCTCAGCCTTCTGTGTAGTTAAGATTAGAGTTCTGAGCCACCGACACCCGACTTAATTGTAATTCTGACTTTTCTCTCTCCCTTTCACAAAAACTGGTTGAATGGGTGCTGGAGGAGGGGGCCAAGCATCCCCATGTGGCTGGAATCCAAGGTGACACTCTCATTCTGGAAGTGGGCTGTAGGTCAGGAGCTGTCTGGCTTAGCCTGTTGAAACAGCTCCCTGAGGTAAGACCCACTGTGCCCTGGCTAGACTGTGAAATTCATTGTCCATCCAGCCTTACTGGACTTATTATATTGTATTGCTTTCTACATCATTTTCTAGCATCTGGACAAACTTATGATACATACTTACGGAATGAAAATGTAATGCCTTCTTAAGAAAGTCTCTTAGGGCTCTGGGAATGTGGCTTCATGGTATGGTGATTGCCTAGCATGCATGAAACCCTGGGTTCAATTCCTCAGTTACACATAAAAAAGAAAAACACTGAAAGGAATGCTGTGCCTCAAGTGGTAGAGTGCTAGCCTTGAGAAAAAAAAAAAGCTCAGGAATAATTACCTACCCCTGAGTTTAAGCCCCTGAACTGGCAAAAAAAAAAAAAAATAGTAATTGGAAAATAAAGAACCCATACTTGAAATATATAATTGCTCCTTCCATACTGACACCTGACAATAGCCCCTAATTCATGTATTTTACTTATGTTAGGATACTGTGTTGAAAAAATTTTTGTTCATTAAGTCACAGCAATTAATGCCTGGAATATGCTTAGATGTTAGGTGAAGATTAATTCTGGAAATTCCATGATTCCAGGATTTTGTGTCATAACTGCTAATCACAGAGTGAAAATAGTCTAACTGTGATTTTGAAATCTTTTTGGTCAGTTTTGGCACCAAAAAGGCAGAAGCTAATTAATAGTTGTGACAGAAAATAAGGAGTAATTCCAGATGGAAGGAAAAAATGATAGTAACTAAGTTTACCAGAAACTGGTCTAGAGAACCATTTTTGGTTATTGAAGAACTAGTTGTCAAGTAGGCTTTTCCTCATTGCCTTTAGCATTCTAAATCTCTTAGGCTAGTTCTTAATCTCTGCATGATAAATGTATCTTCTTCTATGCTGTTCTTTCATACCTTATCTCCTTTGTTTTCTAAAAGTCTCCTTCTTTCTACATTTCTCTATAAACATTTCCTGATACTAAATACACCTATACAGATGTCACAGGATGCTAATGTAAGGGTCCCATAGCTCATGAGTCATTAATGTAACAAAATGGAAAGGAGGACATATTTACTGCTACCTCAATTTTTCTGAAAATCTGCTATGTTATCATTTGGTTAAAAACTCCATTCTTTGTCTACACAGTGTCATTCAGTGCACATACATGCAAATATGATCTGGGTGTTGGTGGTTTACACCTGTAATCCTAGCTACTCAGGAGGTTAAGACCAGAGGATTGTGGTTCAAAGCAAGCCTTGTCAGGAAAGTCCACGAGACCCTTATCTCCAATTAACCACCAGAAACCCGAAAGTGGTGCTGTAGCTAAAGTGGTAGTGCACTCAACTTGAACTGAAGAGCTGAGGGACAGTGCCCAGGATCAGAATTCAAGCCACACAACCAACAAAAAAGTGAAATATTACTTTAAATTTCCCCAAAAGGAAGGACAAGATCAATAATCTTCCCAAGCAAAAAAATTAATTCCAAAATGATTCAGTGCACCTACTTTTGCTGAGTTATGTTATGGATTCTTTGCTGGACATATTCTCTAAAAACAAATATTTTAGGGATACAGGTGGACCCATTGCAATAATGAGATGTACAAGTCATTATGTCAAAAAACGAACTTTACAACTTTGCTGGGGGGGGGGGAGGATGGGGTGAGGGAAGAGGGGGAGTATGGGAATGGATGGGAAGGGGAAACAAAGAAGAGGCAACAATGCTTGATAAGAAATGTGCTCGTTATCTTGCCCGTGTAATTGTAACTCCTCTGTACGGTATTCTCACAATAAAAAAAAGAAAAAATGTCAAATATTAGGTTTACAATAAACATCTAATATTTCTTCTTTGAAAAGAGATGTCTATACAGTTGATGTCACTTAGCATTACTCCTACGTGGAACACGAAGTATGAGGCCACTCCCTTTCTAAATCATGCTTGCTAATCACGCAACTTTGTAGACAGTAGTATGGAAGCATAATTCTGTTTCCAATGCAAATCAGATATAAGAGCGTGGACTTAATTGGAAAAAAAAGTCCATCCTGAGAGAGCAGGGATTATATTAGCCATGAACTGGTGGATAAGATCACATTTATTTTCTTTCCTTTACTTATATATTTTTTGTTGGTGGTGGTCTTGGCACTTGAACACAGGGCTGGGAGCTGTCCCTCTGCTATTCAGCTCAAGGCTAATGCTCTATACTTGAGCCACAGTGCCACTTTTAATTTTCTTGTAGTTAATTGGAAAAAGAGTCTCTGGGACTTTCCTGCCCGGGCTGGCTTTTAACCCTATCCGAAGATCTCACCACCACCCAGCTTAGGATCACATTTCTAACAGTGTACACTCAGCATATGTAATGTGCATGTTCATCTATCTTTATATGAATTCTTGAGTTAAAAATCTATGCTACAACTTCGCCTTTACACTCACAAAATATTTGTAATTTAAAAGTTGATACTACTGGAGCAATAAAACCCAAGAATACAAAGGAGTCTGGGAAGTTCAGTTTGCATCCAGCCTGGGCAGAACAGTCTTTGAGAAACTATATATAATTAACCAGCCAAAAGCTGGATTGGAAGAATGGCTCAACTATTAGAATACCAGTCATGAGCAAGATTGCTGAATAAGATGTTGAGGCTTTGCATACATACATGCAATCATACACATATATACAGAGGCACTTATATGTGCACAAATACACATATGAAGCAACTCTCAGAATATGTGGAAAAGTTAGAAAACAATAGAAAATATGTCCTGAGTAAGACTAGAATCAAGTGATAATTTTTAATGTTAGAGAGTCCTCAAGTGAACTTTCTTCAAAAAAGTTTAAGAATATTACATAGATAGGGACCAGAGATAGTAAGAGAGTCAAGTAATCATTATTAAAGTGATCAGATCTATGGAGGAATGAATCAGAGATTCCTGCAGGTGCATCTGAAAATGTTCATAGACTTAGTAAAATGTTAGAACATCTTTGAAAAGAGTACATGAACACTCTGAGCAGTGCAGTGGATAATATTACTGGAGAAGTTCAGAATTGCTAGTCTGTATCTAGATTAAATAAACCAAGAAATTATGGATTGGCAATGTGATGGCTAGAATTCTAGCACTGAGATTAAGATAGGAGATTAGATAGTGGAATTACACAGTGATACCTTCCCTGGACCAGGTAGTATAATTTTGTCTTAATAAAACAAACCAAACAAGAAAGGAATACAAAGTTGGACGTTTGTGCTAATTTTGTCATTATGTTTTGAGAAGTCAAGTTTCCTATTGAAATGCAACTCATTTATAATCCTCAGTTGTGTTTTAAATGCACTCTTCATTACAGAACATACTTAGATGCAAAATGGATCATGATTCCCTTCCAAAATTTGAAAAAGTAAGTAATCATCACTCTGTTAGATTCCAAGGAAAGGATGAAGGATTACAAAAACTTAAGCCTGGAGAAATCGCAAAGTTAATCTAATGAAGGACTATGTAGATCTTGCTAAATTGGAGTTTAGATTTAAAATAAATATTTTGGTTTTGTTTGTAATTTCATATTCTATAAGATACTTACAAAATTCTTTTTAAGTACAGTGTTTAATTGACAAATTTGGAAATGTTTCATGCATTCTATTTGCCTAGAATATTCTTTCATAAGAGTTATAATTAGGGAGGTTCCGGGAAGATGGCGTAGGAGAAGCTGGAATCTGAACAAGCTCTCCCACAGAAAGCAGTTTTAGAGTTCCAGTGAACAGTGCTAAGCCAGAGAATCACACCAAGTGTGCCATCACAGGACAGAGAGTTAGGCAAGAGAGGGAAAGCCAAGGCAAGGAGACACATCTGAGTGCTTGCCAGCAGCCACCGCGGTGGCGGCAGGGTCGCGGCAGCGACCGCAGGGCACCCAAACCTGAGCCACAGAGAGTCTGGGATGAAGGAGCCAGACGCAGCGGGTGAGCGGATTCTTCTCAACACCAGCAAGAACTGACAAGGAGCAGACATGTTCATCCTGCAGTTTGCAGAGGAGTGACGACCCAGGAACCAAGACTCAGCGTGAGTAGAAGCCTGACGTCCTCACTCCTTCTCAGGGAGCAGAGGAGGGAAGGCCACCCCTCCCCCCCGCCCCCCAGTACCGGAGATCTCCATCTTGGATACCTTCAAAGCTCAGAGGAGCTGCTAGCTCCAACTCAGGCCTTGGAATAAAACGAGTCATTTAGCAGGTCACAAGAACTTAACGGCAAAGTGAACTTACAGACTCAGCTCCATCCAGGGAAAAGTCACCCAGCTCAGGCGCCAGCCATAGGAGTGACTTTCCCCACTGGGTAACCAGGCCAGAGGCTGCCCCTCCCTCTAGCAGCCTCCACAATCAATTGAAAAACCGAAACCCTGAGAATGGCTCCAGGCTGGGCTCTTTGAGTTTTTCACAAAATAGCCCCAGGGAAAAGCTACTGTTTGTTGAAAGGCCTCAACTCTACCCAGAACCTAGCCTCATCACTGCATCCCCCTCCTTGGTGATTCTCAAAGCAGATCTGCTTCCCATTAAACTAACCTGGGAGGGGGATCTCAAAATCTTGGGTAAAGCAGAGCATTTTTCTTCCTGTTCGAACAAACTGACTTAAGAAACCAATCAAGCCACAGGACCTCAAGCAGACCAGAGACTCCAAAAAGAGGCTGGTTACAGACAGAAGGGAGATACAGGATTCTTCCCACCCCTCCCAAAAAAATCAAAAAAAAAATCAAAGAACTTTTTTTTTTCTTCTTCTTCTTTTTTTTTTTTTTTTGGTATCTTATATATATAATTTTTTTTTCTAAAACTTTTATTAATCTTTAATTTTTGCCTTTTTTGAAAAAAAAAAACTGTTTTCCAGTACCTTTTTTTTTCCTCTTATAATTTTTATTTTAGGAATAGGTGAATGTGCGTTTTCCTTTCTTTTCTTGTCTTCTTTCTCTTTTTCTTCCTTTTTTAATTATCTTTTTGTTTTTTGTTTAGCTCTACTGAACTTCTGGTCTTTTTTTCTCCCTTTCTTATCCTTTTCACCTTTTCCTCTCTTTTGTTCTTCTTTATGTGACTTAACGCTTGTCCTGCACATCCTCAGATAAACCGGTAGTTAAATAGTAGACCCTATCCCCCATTGTGTACACACTTAATCCACAAATTTATTACTCAATTCAAAAACTCTGAGACTTAAATTCCTTAATAGCAGTACTACCTCTTCATACCTATATAATATTTTAAGCATTTTTTAAGTTTTTCACATCTCCTCTATGTCCCTCCCCATCTCTCAATATATTCACATTCCTCTCTAAATAGATTGCCTTTTAATGTCCATAATAACATTAATTTTTACGTTTCTAATTTTTTCTGGTCTCTTTCCATTTCCCTTTCCCTTTCTACTTTTTCTCTCTCTCTCTACTTGCATCCTACCCAACCTATTTTCTGCATTGAGATTAGGACATAGTTAACTCTCCCTGTGCCTCCCCACACCAATCTATTCCTATATTTTACCCACATCTCGCCATAACCCTAATAATTTCTGGTCTTCCAAATTCTTCTCTGCGGTTCAAAGCCCATTAACATAAAGTTATTTGATGCTGAATAGATGTATCTGTTGAACTAGATTGTATCTGTAGACTATTGACTGTACAAATGCAAACTTTGGTTGATGGTAGCCTTAAGAGAGTGTTCTAGCACAAAACTGGTGCTATTTTCATCTCAAATGGGCAGAGTAAGCCGGAAAAACACAAGGAAAATGGCAAATCCAGGTATATCAATTCCCAATCTCGGAAACCAGGGGACAGAACAGATAATGAATAATAGAGGAGAGTTCCCAAATAGCTCTACAAACACTGCTGGCAAACATGATAAATGAAAAGTTTGACAACTTACAAAGGACTCTGTATGAGCATGATAGGGAGAGAGAGGAGGCATCCCAAAAGTTTATACAGGAATATCATAAGCGTGAGGAAGCTACTCAAAAACTGATACAGGATTTGCGTGAGCAACTTGAGAATACTCAAAGAGAAAGGGAGGAATGGCATGAGCAGGCTGAGAACACTCAAAGAGAACTGCAGGAATCCCACGAACGGGAGGAAGCTGATCAAAGAGTAATACAGGAATTGAGAGAGCAGATAGAGAATACACAAAGCTCACTAAAGGCATTCATGGAATCCATTAATAAAGAGCTGAAGGAAGTCAGGGAGACCACAAAGGGAATGCTGAATGGAACCCAACAGAAGGAATGGGAGTCCAAAGAAACCATAACCAATCAACTAAGTGATTTGAGAACAAACACTGAACACCAAATTAAGGAAATAAAGAAATTCATACAAGACCTAAAACAGAGCTTCAACAAAGAATTTGAAGCCATCAAAGCCGACCAAATTGAAGGAAAAGAGATAAAAAACAAAGTAGAGAGTCTTGACAGCAGGTAAGACCATGCAGAAGATCGAATCTCAGGGATTGAAGAGAGCTTAGATATTATAGAGAAAGAACATACAACCATCCAAGACAAGTCCAAGAAATATGATAGATCTATCCAACACCTGGAAGACATCATTAGAAGGCCTAATCGAAGGATAATGGGTGTAGAGGAGCACCTAGAAACAGAAGTTAATGGTCTAGGAAATTTGTTTAACAGGATCCTAGCAGAGAACTTCCCAAACATACAAAAAGATAGGCCTATTCAGATACAAGAAGCTTTTAGAACCCCAAATAGACCATACCAGAATAGAACATCCCACTCTCACATTATAATCCACACAGGATCAACTCAGAACAAGGAAAAGATTCTTAAAGCTGTCAAGGAGAAAAGGTTAATAACCTATAAAGGGAAACCAATTAGAATCACCTCAGATTTCTCAGCAGAGACAATCAAAGCAAGAAGAGCCTGGAATGATGTATGCCATGCCCTAAAAACAAACAACTATCAATTAAGAATACTGTACCCAGCCAAACTCTCCTTCATAACTGAAGGCCAAATAAAAACCTTCCATAGCAAAGAAAAATTGAAACAATACATCTCCACCAAACCAGCCCTACAAAAGTTTCTTAAAGATGTCCTACACATAGAAAACCAACAAGACCACAATAAAGGCCAAGAAACTGCACCCAAACAGAATCCAAGAACCATAGGAAGAACACAGTTTTCGCAGACCCCAAGCAGGTGTATAACATGGCAGGAACTCCCAAATACCTCTCAGTCCTATCTCTTAACGTTAATGGACTGAACTCTCCAATTAAGCGACATAGACTGTCTAGTTGGATTAAAAAACAAGACCCTTCTATCTGCTGCCTGCAGGAGTCACATCTTGCCCGTAAAAACAAACACATTTTCAATGTGAAAAGCTGGAACAAAATCTACCAAGAAAATGGCCCCCATAAACAGGCGGGAGTTGCAATCCTAATATCAGATAAAATAGACTTCAAATTAAAATTCGTGAGAAGAGATAAAGAAGGTCGCTACATACTAATTAAAGGATCTCTCCTTCAGGAGGATATTACAAGTCTAAATATCTATTCGCTAAAAAATACAGCACCCAAATTTATCAAAGAAACACTACTTTCTCTCAAATCCCATATCAATCCAAAGACACTAATTGTTGGGGATTTTAAAACACCAATCTCCCCACTAGATAGATCAACTCGGCAAAAACTCAAGAGAAACCACAGATCTAAACAGCTGCATAGATCAACTAGACTTAACAGACATCTACCGAACATTTCACCCAGCAGCATCAGAATACACGTTTTTCTCAGCAGCACTTGGAACGTTTTCTAAAGTAGACCACATTCTAGGCCACAAAGCAAACTTGTCTAAATTCAGAAACATTGAAGTTACACCTTGCATCCTCTCTGACCACAAGGGAATAAAATTAGAACTCAACACCAAAAGCCACCAAAGAAAGTCCGGTATCACATGGAGGCTGAACAACACACTGCTGAATCATGAGTGGGTCATGGAGGAGATTAGAAAGGAAATTCAAATGTTCATGCTATTCAACAAAAAAGAACACACAAATTACCAGCTCCTCTGGGACACAGCAAAGGCAGTACTCAGAGGCAAGTTTATAGCTCTGAGCTCCTACATCAACAAATTGGAGAGATCTGAAACTAACAATTAAATGACACATCTAAACCTCCTTGAAAAAGAGCAGCGAGATAAACCCTAAACCAGTAGACGGAAAGAAATAAGTAAAATTAAATCAGAATTAAATGAATTAGAATCCAAAAAAACTATAGAAATAATCCACAAACAAAGAGTTGGTTCTTCAAAAAAATTAACAAAATTGACAGACCCTTAGCAAATCTTATCAGAAAAAGAACAGAACACACCCAAATTAATAAACTCAGAGATGAGAATGCAAACATCACCACGGAAACAACCAAGATTCAGAACATTATAAGGGAGTACTTCTCAAAACTTTATGCTAATAAATTTGAGAACTTGACAGAAATGGACCTTTTCCTAGCAAATATTGACATGTCAAAACTAAACCAAGATGAGTTAAACTATCTTAACAGGCCCATATCAAGCATTGAAATAGAAACAGCAATAAGAGACATTCCAGCTAAGAAAAGTCCAGTACCAGATGGTTTTACAGCAGAATTCTACAAGGCCTTCAAAGCAGAGCTCACACCAATTCTCCTCCAACTCTTCAATGAAATTGAAAGAGAAAACTCACTACTGAACACATTCTAGGAATCCATCATAACCCTCATCCCAAAACCAGGCAGGGACTCATCAAAGAAAGAGAACTATAGACCCATTTCTTTGATGAACATTGATGCAAAACTTCTCAACAAAATTTTGGCCAATCGACTTCAAAATTCATCCCAAAAATCATACAACACGATCAAACAGGATTCATTGCAGGGATGCAAAGCTGGTTCAATATATGCAAATCAATTAATATTATTCATCACATCAACAGGAGCAAGAATAAGAACCACATGGTTATCTCAATAGATGCAGAAAAATCATTCGACAAGATCCAACACCCCTTTATGATGAAGGTTTTGGAAAAATTAGGAATCCATGGAACATTCCTCAATACAATAAAGGCAGTATATGACAAACATACAGCCAGCATTATACTTAATGTTGAATAACTAAAGCCATTTCCTCTTAACTCAGGAACAAGACAAGGATACCCACTCTCTCCACTTTTCTTCAAGCTAGTATTAGAATGCCTAGCTACAGCAATAAGACAAGATACAGACATAAAGGGGATACAAAAAGGAAAGAAGAAATAAAACTCTCCCTCTTTGCAGATGACATGATCTTCTATTTAAAGAATCCCATAGACTCCACTCCCAAATTACTCAAGCTGATTCAAAACTTTGGCAAAGTAGCAGGTTATAAAATTAACCCACAAAAATCAATGGCTTTTCTGTATGCCAACAATGAGAAAAGTGTGGCTGAAATTAGGAGAGCAACTCCATTTGTAATAGCCCCACAAAAAATAAAATACCTAGGAATTAACGTAACCAAAGAAGTGAAGGACCTCTATGATGAAAACTTTAAAATCTTGGAAAAGGAAATCAACACAGAACTTAAAAAATGGCAAAACCTCCCATGCTCCTGGATTGGAAAGATTAACATCGTGAAAATGGCAATAATTCCCAAGGCTATCTACAAATTCATCGCCATACCTATCAAAATTCCAACCTCATTCTTCAAGGAAATAGAAGAGCCAATCCAAAAATTCATATGGAACAATAAAAGACCCCGAATAGCAAAAACGCTCCTCAACGGAAAGAACACTGCTGGAGGCATATCAATACCAAATTTCAAACTCTACTATAAAGCCATGGTAATCCAGCAGCTTGGTATTTGCATAAGAACAGACTTCAGGACCAATGGAATAGAATTGAAAACCCAGAAATGAACCCAGACCTGTAGCCATCTCATCTTCGATAAGGGAGCTAAAACAATAGAACGGAAGAAAGACAGTTTCTTCAGTAAATGTTGCTGCCAGAATTGGTTAACTACATGTAGAAAACTAAAGCTAGATCCTTATATTTCACCCTGCACCAGAATCAACTCCAAAAGGATCAAAGACCTTGAAGTCAAAGCAGACACTTTGAAAACATTACAGGATTGAATAGGAGAAAGCCTAGGTCTCCTTGGTTCAGGCCGAAAGTTTCTGAATAGAGACCCGGAAACACAACAAATCTAAGAAAGTTTTGACAAATGGGATTGCATAAAGTTGCAGAGCTTCTGCAGGGCAAAGGACATAGCTAGCAAGATCAATAGAAAGCCCACGGATTGGGAGAAGATCTTTAATTGCCATACAACGGACAAGGGTATCATATCTAAAATATACTTGGAACTCAAAAACTTAAACCCCCCAACAACAAATCCTCAAAGAAACAACTGCCCAATAAATAAGTGGGCGAAAGACTTAAAGAGAAACTTCTCTGAAGAAGAAAGAAGCATGGCCAATAGACACATGAAGAAATGTTCTATATCCCTAGCCATGAAAGAAATGCAAATCAAAACAACATTGAGATATCACCTCACTCCAGTTAGAACGGCAAAAATCAAGAACTCTAACAACAACAGATGCTGGAAGCGATGTGGACAGAAAGGAACCTTACTTCATTGTTGGTGGGAATGTAAACTTGTTCAACCACTTTGGAAAGCAGTATGGAGGTTCCTCAAAAGACTTCACATAGAACTCCCCTATGACCCAGCAATCCCACTTTTGGGCATTTACCCAAATGTTTACAAACAAGACCACACTAAAGCTACAGCACAACTATGTTTATTGCAGCATTATTTACCATAGCTAAGATCTGGAACCAACCCAAATGCCCCTCAGTAGATGAATGGATCAAGAAAATGTGGTATATATCACAGTGGAATTCTATGCCTCCAACAGAAAGAATGACATTTCCACATTTGTTAGGAAATGGAAAAACTTGGAAAAAATTATATTAAGTGAAGTAAGCCAGGCCCAAAGAAACATAGGTCCCATGATTTCCCTTATTTGCAATATCTAGTATATGTATGAGTCAAGCGGAAAAGGTCAGATAATGTGATGTCAGGAAAATGAACCCTTAGATAGGTATTTTCATGTCTTTTTCTTTCATGCATGTGTTTCTAACGCATTTATAAGATTGTCTCTTTGTTGCTTTGTATGTCTCTCCCCCACAGTATAACCTCTGCTTTCACATATTTGATGTCAGTATAACTTGTGGAGGAGATGGAGAAAAACCAGTTGTTTAAGGATACAGGTGGACCTGTTGCAACCATGAGAAGTACAAGTTGTCATGTCCAAAACGAGCTTTACAACGTTGGTGCGGGGGGAGGGGTGGAAGGAAGGGGGGAGAAAGATTGGGATTGGGGGGAGGGGGGATGCTGGGAAGGGAGGTGAAGGGTAAACAAAGGAGGAGGCTGCAATGCTTGGTAAGAAATGTACGCATTATCCTGCCCATGTAATTGTAACCCCTCTGTACATTATGTTCACAAATAAAATAAAATTAAATTTAAAATAAAAAAAGAGTTATAATTAGAACTCAGTTAATAGATAATTCCAACACTTCATGTATAAAATGATAATGTGAATAATGTAGACAGAGTTGCCAACAAATGGATGATATTAATTTATAAATTTAGCAAAAGGGCAATTTTTTTTTTGGTCCGGTAGTGGGGCCTGAACTCTTTGTCTGGGCGCTGTCCCTCAGCTCTTCAGCTCAAGGCTAGCGCTCTACCACTTGAGCCACAGCGCCACTTCCGGTATTTTTCTTTTTGCTTATGTGGTGCTGAGGAATCGAACCCAGGGCCTCAGGCTTGCAAGGCATGCGCTCTACCACTGAGCTACCTTCCCAGCCCAAAAAAGGGCAATTTTTTGAGGCTTTGGTATAACATGGTATGAAGAAAATAATTGTGTGACATCTTCTTTCTTCTAACTGTATGTAACACAGGAAGCAATTTCCTTAATTACTTCCTCTGTATACTGCGAGAAAAATGCTAGGTTGGGATTTGGTTTTATTTTTGTTTTGGTTTTATTGGTTTGTCCTAGGGCTTGAACGCTGGGACTGGACACTGTCTCTGAGCCTGTTTATGCTCAAGGCTCGTGCCTTACTATTTCAACCTCAGCTCACTTGTGTCTGGCTTTTGCTGAGTTTATTGGAGATAAGAATCTAGGGAACCTTCCTGCCCTGGTGGGCTATTGTCAACATCTACTGCGTTGGGGTCCCTGGGTAAGGGTAACGATATCACCAAGACATAAGGGAAGCAGAGTGCAAACAGAAATTGCTACTGAATGCTGTGCTTTATTGTCAGTGGTATTTAAAGACAAGCAAGCATGATCTTTGCCAAGATTTGGTCAGAAGATATTCACACAAAAATTTTAACAGATACATTTTTACTTGACCTATGAGACAATGTCTTGGTATTTTATTATCTAAACTATTTTAGAGCAAGCTCAAACCACTTCTTCAATATCAGGAAAATGCTTGACCAGCTGCTTATCTATGCTTAAGCAAGAAGAGCTACTTCCTCAGCTCCCAGGAGTCTGTGACATGTGTTTTGAGACAGGGAGAGAAAACATTTTCCCTCTCCAGCCCGGCATGCCAAGAGCTTTCCTAATCCTCACAGTCCTCGGATAATCCTGAGGCCAGAGCCTGCATCATTCTGCCCCTTTAACATAGACCCTGAGTCTTCACAACTTTATTCTTTTGTTTTAAAAGTAAAGCTTTCCACAGCGTTATCATAGACGCTTGCATTGGTTTCATAAAAATCAAATATAACAGTACAAGTGCAAACAAAATAATAACAATCATGATTCCCATACTACTAGTAGTATGTGAAATGCTTTGTTGTATTTCTTTCAGATCCAACCCTTCCAATTGTTTAATAAATGCATCAGCACTATTAGAAGCATCATCATTTGTAAATTGTTTACCCAAAATATCATGTACATTAAATTGTAACTGAGCAATCAATTGAGCAGCTGTAGAATTTCCAGATAAATACTACTGTATTACATTCTAATCATGTATAGATTTATTATATTTTACATTAGTAATGTAAAAGGTAGTAAAATTCCAATCACATTTTAATAATAACTGTTTTTCCACAACCAATAACTTTTTTCCTAACCATCCCACTGTCTGTTTAAGAATATTAATCTGTGTTTATATTAAAGCATCAATTTCTACCTGTGAGACCCACAATTCATGTGAATCCCGGTGCCATTCTTCCACAAAGTGCTTAGTTTGTAAGGAAGTGTATAGGGCAATTCCAGACACCGCAGCAACAGTGGTAATAGCAATTAAGTTTAAGATCACAGATAATGGCTCCAATCATACGCTTTGTACGTTTTAGTAGTTTGGTAAAAAAATTCAATAACAACACTATCCAAAGATTTTGGGACCATTCTCTTCCTAATATAACAGGTAGCCAAATATGAGTTCTTTGTTGTAATATCATAGTACTATTACTGTCATTAAAATTAAGAGAGGAATTAACGCATGAATACAGGCGACAATTAATACAAGAAATAGTAGGAGAAAATGTAAAATTTCCCACTAAAAATACATAAGGCAGAGGTACACAAGCAGTAACATCATAAGATTTGTACCAAGTAAAATTATAAGTGGATGCAGAGTTTGACGTCCCTGAAAACGATCCATTTGATAGCATCACAGGTTTCAGCACCACTCTGACCTTCCAAAGGTGAGTCTGAAAAGCAGTGAGTACAGTCATGAAAGCCCATCAAGCATCTGCAATGCCTCCATCTCCCTAGTCCATCAGTCGATCTCCAGTAAGTGATCCATTAATGGCTTCCAGCATCCTAGTAACATTTGATAAATCACATCTGGTAATATTCCATTCTGAACATGTGTTAATAAACTGTCCAAAAGGTCTCCAATTAATAAAATTATTGAACACTTTTCCAAATGTTCCTCTACACTCTTGCCACACAAAACGCTGATATTATGAATCAATATAAATAAAATCAGGACACATAGGTAAGGATAACTTGCCATCAAAGGTGACACTTTCCCAGCTACTATTAATGGACCAAGTAGTTAATCGCTTCAGCTGTGTTCTAGAATTGGAAGTGCATTTCCCAGGTAAAATCCAATGTTGGCAATTCATAACTAAACATGGAGGAAGCCCCAGACAGACAGACAAGGGATGAGTATAGTAAGTAAAACTTAAAAAGCTACCATCATCCTTATTGGAAAATGTGAAATTATTCCAAGGAGGAGATAAAACAGCAGGAACATTATAGATGGTTATATCCATGTCTCCCCAAACAACAGGTTCCAATAAAGGAGGGTTAGGAACAAAGGCCCAATAACTTACATTAGTATTAGCATGGATAGGGTTTACAGTAAGCAGGGCACAGATGGCCAGAACAAGTTCTCAGCCATTACAGGTTTACCAGTGTGTTGTATCATCTTTTGCCCTTCTCCAGTCAACTTTTATACCTGCCCCCAGGTGGGCAGTGGGGATTTCTTCTTCCTCAACTGGTGGCCGATTCCTTGCAGGATATGGGGCTGTCCTCACTGGGCCGCGTCTTTATCCATCGTGCAGGAAGCCAGTATTGTTTGCCATCCTGTGTAGACACAAAACTCTATCCTCGCCCCTTATGTAATAATGTTCCTAGTTGCCATTCTGCTTTCAATGTAATCTTAATCCATGTGGGAGCATTTAAAAAAGGTTTTTGTGATATTTGTTCAAAATGGTGCTCAGCTCTAGGTAAAATATCTCCTTGTGGTAAGTTTAAAAAGTTAAGAACAAAATGAGCTTGATGTAAAATTATTTTAGGATTTTGCATGAAAACCAGAAAATGTCCATACCTTCATCCAACCTTTTCCTCCTTTTTAATTTTTTGATTTGTTGTTTTAGTGTGCAATGAACTCGTACAATAATGGATTGTCCTTGGGAGATATATTCTATTCCTGTAATAAGTACCACATCATAAAGTTCACAAAATCTTTTAAATTTGATACTTTTATAGGCTGATCCATTATCAGTCTTTATTTGGCAGGCACTCCCATAATGGCAAAAACTTCCAATAAGTGTTCTATTACATGGTTAACAGTTTCTCCCGTAAAGGCAAAAGCCCAAATTTGGAATAAGTATCTATTGTAACATGTACAAAGGAAAAATGGCCAAAGGTTTGTACATGGATTATATCCATTTGCCAGAGCTCGTTAGGTTGTAATCCTCGGAATTTACTCCAGCAGGAACAACTCTCAAATGCATTGGTCTGCAGAGAGGGCACCTTTTTATAATTTGTTTACCTTGAGAATAAGGTATTTTATAATGCATATGTAAATGGCCAGCATTTATATGTAAATGAGCATGATCTTGTTTAGCAGAAGCAAAACTAATTTATCAACCTGATTATTGCCATATACAAGGTACCCAGGTAATGAAGAGTGAGCCCTAATGTGAGTTACAAACACTTTGGTATTACATTGTTGCAGTAATGCTTGTAATTGTTTAAATAATTGGTTTAGCTGGGGTTTAGATGAATAAGTAACAGCAGTGACTATATTAGTCACAACCCCTACAGCATAGGCAGAATCAGTAACAATATTAACATCTCCAACAAAATCTTGTAACACCATAATAATAGCAAAAAGTTCATTTTGTTGAACTGATGCTAAAGTAGTTGTTTGTACCCAATATTTATTTGTTGTCCAATAAGCACTTTTTGTTTTGGAGCCATCTGTAAAAACAGTAAGAGCAGTGGAAATAGGGGCCTTGGTAATTATATTATTAATGACAAATTGTTGTATAAGCAAGCAATCCCACAATCTACCTTTGGGAAAATGATAGGAAAATTGCCCAGTAAAATTTACTAATGCTATTTATAGCATTTCAGACATGTTGAACAAATATTTTACTTGGTCTTATGGCAAAGGAAGGATAATTTCAAATAAATCTTACCCTGAGAGGGTAAATACCCATTGCCTGGCCTGTTGAATATTAATTGCCAACTGTTGTTCTGTACGTATTAAAGAGAAGTAAAAAACTTGTTTGGACAGGGAATGTAGTTCATTGACAGTGCACTTGAGTAGTATGTGTGAAACCCTGGAAATAATCCCCAAAAACAAATTTGAAAAGACACACTATAGAGGATGTATGCTGGACAAATTCCTGTAAGTGAATTTTATATCTATTTTAATGTCTGTTCTAAAATTTACAGAATTTCTATTTGAAGAAATGCAAGTTTGTGAAAATTAGGCTTGGAAAACTTATTATTGTACAATTTACTTCCAAAGCATTAAAATCTATACAATAAAAGGAGATTATATATTGCATGTGAATTTCATGGCAGCAAAAAAAGAAAACTATTGTTAAAATACTTCACACAAATTGCAGAATACCTAAAAAGATGTTTTCAATATTGACTAAAAATTCTTTGTAAACTACAGCATTTAAAACAAAGATGTGATTTTGTGTATTTTGAGTGTTTTTGGTCCGTTTTTTTTTTTAGTTCATACAGAGATAACTCAATCAAAAAGTGTATGTGATAACTGTAATATCTAGGAGTTATGCATCACTTATAAGTAATTGATAAACTTTTGCAAAAGAAACTTTTAGCAAATGAAAGAAGACCCAAATCTATGCATCTGCATTCTATGAAAGTCATATGTTACTTCCTCAATTCAATTGCTTTTCTCTGCTTTGCTAGGAAAAAAAATTATTCTCAAGGTAAGAGCCAATAGCAATGAAAAGAAACAAAACACATAATCATCTTTATTTATTTGTGAAAATAACAAATGAAATAAAACAATTCCACTTAAGCGACTCCAATATTAGTACCTATGAAGATGTTCCTGAATACCAATATCCAATGAATTTTTGGAATTTTAATTTCTACCAACATATAAAAACTAGAACAAGAAAACAAATATAGCCTTGGAGCAAACCAGCATTGGACTAAATTTTTTAAATGTTCTGAAATTACAAAAGGATTGATACCATTAAGAAAATGATTTTTTTGGAAATCAATTAAAAGTGTTTATTACTTATTATAACTCAAATACCAAACAAGAGTATTTTTATACAATCATTACAAATATCATTTTATTACTATAGTAAAATAGAATAAAAGACCAGTCCCAATAAATTATCATTATTCTTAATTCCTAATTATTACCTAAATATCTTAAACAAACTAAATAGTCATGTCTTTAACATAAACATAAATATTCTATACTTTTTACTTAACATTTTCCAGGGGCATGTATTCATGTTTCTAAGAAATATTCACAGCAGTTAAATGGTGCTTTTGTGAAATTAATGTGATATATTTTGTTGTTGTTGTTTGCAAGGCCTGGGCATTATTCCTAAGCCTTTTTATGCTCAAAGCCAGCATTCTACAACTTGAGGCACAGAGGTAATTCTGGTTTTTAATGGTTAATTGGAGATAAGAATCTAACAAGTACTTCTTTAGTGGCGGGGGGGGGGGGGGGCTCCAGTAGTGGGGCCTGGGGGCTGTCCCTCAGCTCTTCAGCTCAAGGCTAGCGCTCGACCACTTGAGACACAGAGCCACTTCCAGCTTTTTTTCTTTTTGCTTATGTGGTGCTGAGGAATCTTACCCAGGGCCTCATGCATGCAAGGCAAGGGCTCTACCACTAAGCCACCTTCCCACCCCCTAGCAAGTACTTTCCTGTCTGAGCTAGTTTTGAACCCAATTCTAAGATCTCATTACCCAGAACAGCTTAAATTATAGGCGTGAGTCACTGGCGCTTGGTTAGATGTATTTTTTAAATTTTAATTATGTCTTACGATTTTTGTTTCACTATAATATACATCATTCTACACATAAATTCAGATATATGTATATATTTCTGATGACAAATAATCTCTAAAAATGTATGTCTTTCTACATATAATATATATATATATATATATATATATATATATATATATTGCTGAAGACACACTTACTCTAAAACTTTTATGCTATTTTTTGACCTTTTTCATTTCAAAGATATATAGTCTATTGTTCCAAAAATTTCCTAGAATAGAATAACTAATATTTCAATAGAATGTAGAATCTATTACTTTCAAGGGAATTTTAGATATACACATGATATTGCAGTAACATTTATAGTATATTACTTGAAATAATTCTGTTCACACTCTTAAATATTTGTGTGTAGTGATGGGGAGAGAGGAAGTTAATTCATACTGGTTAGGAATTTGCAATACTTCCAAAATCTATTCCATAATTTGATATAAGCATGTAGTCAATCTACTTGTTATGGTTTAGTATTTTTGTTTTTTTATTTGTGCAAATTTTTAATATGGATGCATGCACAGTGGTAACATTAAAAATATCAATCCAGATTTTGTGGGTATTTATATTTATCTTGGGAAAACTAATGAGCTCCAAGAAAATGTCCATAAGGAGCCTTTCAATTCCAATGTCACGGTTTGTCTTAAAATGCTTTAAATTCTACACACTCTAATGTGGACATAGGGTCATATTGTGGAACTTTTCTCCTCAGAGAGTTAGTACTACACTATTGCTTAACATGGACAATGTACCTTCATACATAGACTGGGCATGTGCAAAGAAGAAGTGGTAGTTGAACAATTTTTTTTAGCAGTTTTTACAGATGAAATGGAAATAGAGCAAATATGAGCTCAAAAGGAATGTGCAAAGAAGACAAGGGCACAAAGTAGAAAGTGCCAAGAAATGCTGAAGTATAATTTCAAATAATGTGCTCAGGTGTGAGGGTGTGTTCAAAGTACAGATTCAGACAATGTACTTGGATATCTTGGGGGAAAAAACTGCTTTAACCTATTCTGGGATAATTGTACAAGTACAAGCCCTTCACTCTGACTCTAATCAGCCACAACATCATCAACTAGGGACTGTTTTCCAACTGCAAAGTGAGAAAAAATAGGCTCATCACAGTTAGTGTTCAGGTTCAAGCAATGACAATCACATAACTTTTCTATAATTCTTCAATTGTTTTGGAGCATTAAAATAGGAAAAAGCCAAGTAATTATTTTGCATGTACCTAAATTAAGTAGGATGTATTCTATTGGTCTCTCTTTAACTTGAAAGTTATAGATTATGTCTTTTTATACTCTATCTTGGGACAATGATATGCTGTCAGTCATTTTCTTCTCTTCCCTTTCTTTTGCCCTTCCACTTACATAATTGTTATTTAAAGAGACATACTTAAGCTTGCATTTCTAAATTCTTCAAAATTATCTGAACTACTTTATACTTCTGGCAGCCTTCTATATCTTTCTCAAGGGAAATATTTTTGTCACTACCATTTTTATCCTCTATGATATTGGATATCTTCCTGCCTAATTCAGTACAAGATATACATGAGACTCATCCAGATATCTCAAAACTCGTACCACCATAAAATCCTATCTTACTTAGAAATCATGCTTTTAGAATGTCTGGGGAAGTGGCATCTCTCATTTTTGAATGACACTATGTGATAGTTATATGCAGTCAGTAGATGAACGAATTGACAAAATGTGGTTTATGTATGCACAGTGGAATTATATACTTCAAATTCATACAGAACTGGAAAGACTTGGAAAAATCCTATGAAGTAAAATAAACAAGACACAAAGAAACAGATTCCCTGGTTTCCTCATTAGTAATAAGTTAGAAATGTCTAGGATTGCCCTAGCAGTTGATCAGAATTGCTCAATAACTATGTTTTTATGACCATATAAGATGATGACGAGCAAAATGACCTCCTGGATATGGGAAAAGAATTTTCTGTTTGTGATTGTTGTTTTTAATGTACTATGTGATTTCTTTTTTCTTTTGTGTTTTCTCTTTGGTTTATCCCCTGTTATATTTGATTTCGGTATCCTGTGTATTGTAGATACATTTATCTTAATTTGGCACGGGAAGACGCACAACGAAATGGCGGGACAAAGAACAAAGGCCAAACCAATGCAATAGCAATACTCAAAAACAACATGTTGGAAATTTACATTACAACTTATGAGAGGTATAGGGGTGAAGGAAAACTGTGAGAAAAATGAGGGAGCGGGTAAAATGTTCAACATGCTATGTATTCATTACCTTACAATTACTGCAACCCTTTCTATATAACACCTTTATAATAAAATTAAATTAAAAATGAGCTGCATAAAATACAATTTCACTGTATTGTTATAGTAAATATTATTCTATGTGTATTACCTTTTTAAGAAATGAACATTTTGGCTACTAATTTGAATTAATTACCCCTTTGTCAGAAGGTCATCATCTTGACTATTATGAAAATATACAATATTTTCAGAATATACTTGCCATTATTTTGAAAAAAAACATTATTTTAGTATTGTCTCATACTAAAACAGAAATAGTTCCATTCTATGAAAACTCTTAACTTTTCAAACTGAATAATTGCTAAGAGGGCAGAGAATATGTGTTCTTCAACATTCCTATTATTATTAACTACTCATTTTCAAATTCGGAACATGCCATACTAGAGACATTCAAAATAGTTACCTGTTTGCATTTTATTTAATTCTGCAATAGGTGCAGTTTTTAATGTGGCGTTACATATTTAAATTCAACAGAAAAAATAGCCACAGTCTGGTAGAAGGTAAAAATATGAAGTATCTATATTAATTCCTCTAGAGTAAACATTTGTTCATCAAAGTAAGCCATTATTTCTATGACCATCAATCCCAAGTTTTCTGCCATAAAGTCATCCTAGCTCAATAATTTCCATCTTGTAATGTGCACCTTAAAATTCCTTAAATTCACAACAGGACAAGCATATAATTATTGTGAAAAAATACTACACTTCTGCTAATGTGCTGCCCTTCGTATTGTGGAAAGAACACTACACTAAACTTTGCTGCATCATTTTCCACCAGTGTTATTCTTGTTTTTTTTTTTTTTTTTCTCGGTCGTGGGGCTTGAACTCTGGGCCTGGTCTCTGTCCCTCAGCTCATCAGCTCAAGGCGAGCGCTCTACCACTTGAGCTACAGTGCCACTTCCGGTTTTCTGGTGGTTTACTGGAAATAGGAGTCTCATGGACTCTCCTGCCCGGGCTGGCTTAGAAACCGATCCTCAGATCTCAGCCTCCTGAGTAGCTAGGATTACAGGCGTGAGCCACCAGCGCCCGGCTCCAGTGTTATTCTTGAGATCAGAACACTTGAAAATATTATTTACAGTTATATATTTTATCTATCATAGACATTCAGGAGATCTGAATGTCTGAATATTAAGATATGAAGACCCTGGTTCAAATTCCACCCAGGAAGGAAGGTTCCTTAGATTCTTACCTCCAATAAACTGCTCACGAAAAGCCTGACACAAGTGGCACTGAGGTTCAAGTGGTAGAGCAGTAGCCTTGAGCAAAAGCAGGCTCAGAGACAGTGCTCAGGCTTAGAAGTTAAGCCTTAGGACAAAGCAAACAACAAAAACAAAATAAAAACAAACCCTAACATTTTTCTCATTGTATACAGAGGTACATAATTAAGGAAATTTCTTCCTGTGTTATGTATAGAAAAAAAAAAAGATGTAGAAAAAAAAGATGTTACACAATTACTCTCTTCATAACATGTTACACCAAAGTCTCAAAAAATTGCTCTTTTGCTAAATTCATAAATTAATAGCATCAATTTGTTGGCAACTTTATCTAGATTATTCACATTATTGTGTTACTTATGAACTGTTGAAATTAACTATTAACTAAGTTCTAATTATACCTCACTTGAACGAATATTTTAGGCAAATAGAATGCCAGAATCATTTGTGAATTTGTAAATTAAACCTTCTACTTAAAAACAATTTTATAGTATCCTATAGAATATTAAATTACAAACAAAAATATTTATTTTAAATCTCAATTCTTATTTAGCCAGGTCTACAAAGTCCTACATTAAATGAACTTTCCTGTCTCTCTAGGCTTAAGCTTCTCTAATCCTTCATCATTTCTTTGGAATCTAACAGAATGATTATTGTTTTCTCAAATTCTTGGTTGGGAATCATGTGCTCTTTTGCATCTAGTAATGTTCTGTAATGAAGGCGATATTTAAACACAACTGAGTTTAAATATATGAGTTGCAGTTCAATAGGAAACTTGACTTCTCAAAACATAATGACAAAATTAGCCCAAATTTCCAACTGTGTGTTTCTTTCTGACTTATTTTTTATTCCTTTCTTGGTTTGTTTTATTGAGACAAAATTATACTACCTAGTCCAGTGAAAGTATCACTATGTCATTCCATTCTCTAATTACCTGTTTAAGTCTGAGTGATAGAATTCCTGGCTTGTATCACATTGTCCTACCATAGTTTGTTGGTTTATTTAATCTAGATACAGACTAGCAATTCTGAACTTCTCCAATAATATTTTCCACTAGACTGATGGCTCAGACTGTTCATGTACTATTTTCAAAGATGTTCTAACATTTGACGCAGGATATGAACATTTTCATATGCACCTGAAGGGGTCTGTGATTCATTCCTTCCTGGATCTGATCCCTTTATTAATGATGACTTGACTTTCTTACTATTTTTGTTCCCACCTACGTAATATTCTCAAGCTTTTTGGGGAAATTTCACTTGAAGACTTTCTAATATTAAAAATTATCACTTGATTTTAGTCTTACTCAGGACATATTTTCTAACTTTTCTACAGAATCTAGAGTTGTTCCATATCTGTGTTTGATCATATAAGTGCCTCTGTGTGTATGTGCGTATTTGTATGTATATATGTATGCAAAAACCTCAAGCTCTTCTTCAGCAATCTTCCTCCTAACTAGTATTCCATCACTTGAGCCATTCTTCTAATGCATCTTTTGGCTGGTTAATTATAGTGTCACAAAGACTGTTTTGCCCAAGCTGGATGCAAACTGAACTTCCCAGACTACTTTGCATTCTTAAGTTTTATTTCTCCAGGGGTATCAACTTTTGAACTACAACCATTTTTGTGAGTGTAAAATCTAAGCTGTAGCCCAGATTTTTAACTCGAGTTCATATAAAGATAAATGAACATACACATTACATATGCTGAGTGTACACTGTTAGAAATGTGATCCTAAGCAGGGTTCAAGTGGCTCACACATGTAATCCCAGCTAATTAGCAGGCTGAGATCTGAGGATTGCAGTTCAAACCCAGCATGAGTAGGAAAGTTTCTGAGGCATTTATCTCTAATTAACCACAAGAAAACTGGAAGTGGTGTGGGGCTCAAAGGTATAGAAAAGTTTTGAGCTGAAAAATAGAGGGATAGTGCCCAGGCCCGGAGTTCAGGCCCCACTACCATCAAAAAAAAAAAAAAAAAAAAAAGAAAGAAAGAAAAGAAAAAAAAAAGAAATGTGATCTTAGCCACTAGTTTATTGCTAATATAATTCCTGCTTTCTCGACATGGACTTTTTTCCAGTTAAGTCCATGGTCTTATATCTGATTGCTTAGAACCAGAATTATTCTTCCATTCTACTTTTTACAAATCTGCATGATTACCTATCATGATTTAGAGCTAGTAGAAGAAAGAGAGTGGTCTCACCCTTCATGTTCCACTTAGTAGTAATGCTTTCTCTATGTCACTCCCATAGATCTACATACTGGCCTTGGCTTTATTATTTCAACGTTGTCTTATTTGCAGAGTCTTCTATCTAGTATCGAACAATTATACTTAAATACAGAATTTCTCTTTCTCCTATACCTATTGTTTGTCCTTCTGTTAACTTATGTACACTTGGGTAATAATGCACAAGACAAACACTGACCAAAATATGTTTCTGAGAACATTCTTCCCACTTAAAATTGGTCTTAATTTACAGAGCACTTAGGAAATTTGAACTTAATGTACTCCAGGATAATGTTTTTTTTCATGTCTTTTTTTATTGTGAAAATGGTGGACAGAGGGGTTAGAGTTACATAAGTAAGTTAATGACTACATTATCTAAGGAGCATTGTTACCTCCTCTTTTGTCTTTCCCCTGCAATCCCTTTCCCCCCCCCCCCCCACCACAACTCTCTCCTCCTATCCCCAAGTTGTAAAGTTCCTTTTCGACATAGTGTCTTGTTCATCTCATTGTTACAACAGGTCATACTGTATCCTTGATTCACCATTTTATTTCCCTTCCCCTCCCCACATTAGAAAAATGTGTATGCATGATGCAGTTAACCGATATCAAACAGTGGAAACGGGTTATACCATTGAGGAAGAAAATAGAAGAGAAACAAAAAAAATCACATAATACATGTTAGATACATTAAAAACAATAGTAAAAAAGAAAAAAACAAGTTGTGTCCCTATTTTGGGGCTCATTTCACTTAACATAGTGTTATATGGCCATATGAACATGGATAATGTTATATAAGCCATTTAAATTCCATATTTTCTCGTTACTAAGTTGTCTCTGAAACACGTGTTACCTCATGCCCAAATATGTCTTTGTGCTATTTCAATTAAGCCAGAAAACATTCATTTTGCCTGGAGCAGCACCGTAGATTGTTATTGGAAGTAATTGGAAGGAACTTTTAGAGGAAGTAGAAACTGAATCCAGGAGAGAAATTGAACATAGAGAAATGACAAAGTTCAAGTTAATTTGTGTGATCCTTTTACTGTACAAGAAAATAATCCAAGGCTTGAAGGAAACCCTGTACAAGAAAATAATCCAAGGCTTGAAGGAAACCCTGTCCCTGACTTTTTCGAGTGTGCTCTTTACTCATAAAACTTTCTGTAAACTTCTAGTTGAGAGTATTACAAAAGGAAACAATATGAGATTTGAAGGCAAGCATAGAAAAAATGGAAAAAAACATTGTTTTACAATCTTCTGCAAAGAAATAAAGACACGGAGGTTTTAAAATGTCTTATGCATGGATACTTAACTCCTGAGATGATTCTCTTGTAAAAGTCAGATATCCATTCCTTTATTCTGGTCCTGAGTTCACCATATCAATAAGGATTCCAAAAAGCAGGATCCAGTGAGTATGATCAGCAAAAGGAGCCTCTTTTCAAACCAGTGCTTTAAGGATGGTCCAAAAAAAATGTGGGTTTTTTTGTTTCATGTTTGTTTGTTTAGTTTGAGCTGCTTCTGAGGCTTGAACTCAGAGGCTGGACCCTGTCCCTGAACATTTGTCTTTCCTGCCCACCTGCCCTCAAAGCTAGTACACTACTGCTTAAGCCAAAAGTCCACTTCAGAATTTTGGGGGTTTAATTAGAGATAAGAATTTGACAGATTCTCCTGCCTGGGTTGGCTTTGAACTGAGATAGTAAGAAAGCTAAGAGACACCAACTGTATGGACTTCTCTTTTGAACAAAGAAATATTAGATGAAGTTTATTATAAAGGTAATATTTGACAATTTTTAAAAGAAGAGAATACTTCCAGCAAAGAAGCCATAACTTAAATAACTCAGCAAAAGTAGGTGCACTGAATCATATTGGAAACTTTTTTCTGCTTGGGAAGATTACTATTGACTTCATAGTTCCTTTTGGGGAAACTAAAATTATATTTGACTTTTTTTGTTGGTCATGGGGCTTGAACTCTGATCCTGGGCACTGTTCCTCAGTTCTTGAGCTTAAATTGTGTGCGCTACCACTTTAGATACAGCACCACTTCCTGGTTTCTGGTGGCTAATTGAAGGTAATTGTCTCATGTACTTTCCTCACCAGGCTAGCTTTGAACCACAATCCTCCGGTCTCAACCTCTTGAGTAGCCAGGATGACAGGCGTAAGCTACCAGCACCCGGCTCATATTTGCATTTATGTGCACTTAATGACACTGTAGACAAATAATGAAAATTTGAATCAAATGATGACATTTCAGCTTTTCAGAAAATTTGAGGTAGCAATTAATATGTCTTCCTTTTCCATGCTGTTACATTAAGTTCAACTTCCAAGAATGGTATATGGGCCGACACGCAGGCGCACACACGCGTGTGCACACACACACACACACAGACTAGGAGTGATGCTGTTACACAAAATGGTAAGGTACCGGGCTTCTTCACTGAGATCATGGTCAGCAAGTTAGCTCCGTGTTCCCAAAAGATAGCCACCCTGGGCCCAAATAGGAGAGGGCAAAAGTTTCAAAACCTGATGAGATTCACCAGCCCTAGAAGACAGGAAGCTTTGTGATGTCAGATATGTGCTTGGATTTCCCAAGCTTGTGAAAAAGTAGGAGAGACATCATAGGCCCAACATCGCCCTCAATGAAACATTTCATAAGCTTCAGTGCCCTAGTTGTCTGCCAGAAGGACTTTTGAATTATATTGAGAACTGTATCTGAACACTGCACAGAACTTGGCCTGTCATGGGAGATGGCACAAATGAAAGCTTCCTGTCAAAACAGAGCACTGGGGAGAGAGATAGTTGCGAGTACATAGTGACCTTTCTCTCCTGACCTTCAGAGCCCGCCTGCACTCCTCCTCACTATCTGACCCGGATGGAGTTGTTTGTTACACAGCAGTACAGGAATGAGGCCTTTTTTCTGCCTGTCCAGGAAATGAGAGAGATTTCGTCCACAAGGCCTGGGATACAGAGAAATCCACAGGTTATACTGGGACCAGTGAAAGGAGCCCTGGAACATGCAGTGTCATGAAAGCAGTCTCTGTTATGAAATCATTTTATTGAATACAAATTTCCTAGCTTGGTGCCATTCATCATAGCTACTCTGGAGCTTCACCTATAGGAATACGTCCATACATACACAAAGATATGGAGGTACAGGCTCTTTGATGGGACAGTTCCTGGGGTTGAACTATGAGTCTAGGCATTGTCCCTGAGCTCCTTTTGCTCAAGGATAGTGCATTAACCTTGAATCACAGCCCCACTTTGGTTTTTACTGTGATCTCTTAGAAATAACAGTGTCATGTACTTTCCTATGCTGGCTGGATTCAAACTAAGATTCTCTACATCTCAGCCTCCTAAGGAGGAGCTGGGATTACAGTCAGCAGCCACTGGTACCTTCTTTCTTCTTCATTTTTTAATCTGGACAATCTGACTTCTTAACAGGGTCATTCCAATGTCTTGAATTTATAAGTTAACTACCCAATGATCTTTATGGCTGTTTTCACTGAGAAGGATTTTCTTGCCTCATCTTCCCCTCTGGTCACAGGTTTGAAGCCAAAAGTGAGTAACGAGTGTCACAGGAATTGGGAGAAAATATCCACAGGACATGCCAGTTCTGTCACTTAGCATTGAGCTGCAGTGAATTTACTGTCTCAGGATGAGAGGACTGAAAGCTGCAATGATTCTCATAATGTCTGCATTGTTCCTTTTGCACATAAAATGATCTAATAATTATGGGTTGTGTGTCTCCAACCTTAAGTATCTAGAACACACTAGAAGCATTTTCATGTATCTCTTTTCCTCTAGTGCCTCTCGAGATTTACAATGAGGTTTTGTATGGAGCACTCCTCTGTGTATCCTTGAGAAAAGCTGCTTGAATCCTCTTCGGGAAATTGCCATTCAAAGTCAACCTGAGCAGGAAGTCTGTGAGACTCTTATCTCCAATAAACCACCAGAAAACTGGAAGTGGAGCAGTGGTCCAGAGGAAAGAGCTCCAGCTTTGAGAGAGAAAGCCAAGCAGGAAACACAGGCTAGAACAGGCAGGAAAGCCTGGGAGGTGCTTATGTCCAATTAATGACCAGATGGCTGGAAGTGGAGCTGTGGTGGCGGTAACACCTCAGCCTTGGGAAAAACAGCCAAGGAACGCATCGGGCCCTGAGTTTAAGCCCTGGGATGACCACAAAAAAATTTTCAAAAAGAGAAGGCCAAGTTTTTTTTATCAACGCCCTACCTACTTATGTGTGTATATTACCTCCCTGAGTGCAAACAGACTGTATGCATTGCTTCTTCTTTTATTTACTTGTTCATTTTTTCAAATATGCTCCTAGTGCATACTGCACCATTTTCTTCATTTCAGACCCATGGCTTTCTCTTCCAGGTTTCCAGTCCTGTGTCATTATATGATGAACACTGCAGCTCTCAGCAGCCTTTATTTACATTAATTATGAGGCCAATGCAGGACCAGTCACAAATCAGGCAGGGGAAAAGAAAATCAGGTTTTGTAGAAGTAACCAGTATTCAGAAAATTAAACTAGGGGACTTAAAATGGTAGCATACTTATGTAAAAACTACCATTAAGGAAAAGATGAAGGGGCTGGGAATGTGGATTAGTGAGAAAGTGCTTGCCTAGCATGCACGAAGCCCTGGGTACGATTCCTCGGTATCACATACAAAGAAAAAGCCAGAATTAGTGCTGTGGCTTAAGTAGTAGAGTGCTACAGACAGTGCCCAGACCTTGAGTTCAATCCAAAAACTGGCAAAAAGATACCTAAGTAGGTAGGTAGGTAGATTAGATAGATAGATAGATAGATAGATAGATAGATAGATAGATAGATAGATAGATAGATAGATAGATGATAGATAGATAGATAGATAGATAGATAGATAGATAGATAGATAGATAGATAGATAGAGAGAGAGATAGATAGATAGATAGATAGATAGATAGATAGATAGATAGATAGATAGGTAGATAGGTAGATAGATAGATAGATAGATAGATAGATAGATAGATAGATAGATAGATAGATAGATAGATAGATAGATAGATAGATAGATAGATAGATAGATAGATAGATTAGATAGATAGATAGATAGAAAGTTGATAGATAAATCTGGTCTTGGATGTCAGGAGGAAGGAAGGGAACACTTCCCATTCATGAGGCCTTCTGCAGTGTGCTAGGTCACCAGCATCACCTTCACACAATGACAGAGCAGGAAGACTGTCTCTTTCCCACTTCTAAGGTAGCCAAAGGCCCCAGAGCCACGAGGGCAGAGCTAGGTTCTAACTCAGGGGCTTGGAGACAGAAGAGAAACAGCCCTGCCTCTAGTTGGTCTGGGGATTTGCATTAATTAAGTGGAGAATGAAGGAAGGAGAATGGACTGGCAGAGGTAGAAGGGCTTCAAATCTGACAAATGGAGAGTCAAAAACCCACTCCCTAAGACCAGAGAGCAGGGTTTTTCTACTCTGTTCCTCCCCTCTCCCTCACTAAACTGGCTCTCTATTGGTAACCTAAAGATAGCCTGAGGCTCCTTTCACCTGAAGGAGGAAGGTTAATTAGTCATTATTTGAAGAGGCTGATAAAAGCCTGACCCTGGTGTAACTCTAACAAATATTTCAGGTTTCCCTTCATTACTGGTTGTTCCTGGAATGAATGAAGTGGTTTGGCAGCTCACTTCCCTGTTGAGTGTGTACATTCTGCCTCTTAATCCTGCAGGGCTAGGTCTTGGCAACTAGCCTGGCTTTTGCAACTGTTTTCTTTCCTTCAAATACAGTGTTACAGTGGATTTCATCCTGCTAACAGGGCTAGGGCTTGGATTCTGAGAACTTCATTTGAACCCCGGATGGGTCGTTGATGTTTCTTGCCTTCTTCTATAGCTCAGGAACTCTAAGAACATTTAGAGTGCAAGTAAATTCTCATCACCAAGGGAAACACAAGAAGCTCTTGTACATCTGACCTTTCAGAAGTGGAAGTCAGAATGTCAAAGACTTCCCTGCCCTGATTGGCTTCACCCTGTGTTCCTGAGACCTTAGCCTCCGGAGCTAGGTTGATGGGCGTGAGCTACTGGAGCTCTGGTAGGTTCAGATCTGTAGTGACATTGACAATAGAAGTCAAATGCTTATTGCAAAGTGTTTGGGGAGCATATTATGCCTTTCAACAATGGACCATTCAGAAGCCTGTAGGACACAAGGTTACAATGCTAGAGTCTGAGAGCCTGGGTATATGGATCTGCTACACTTGAACCTGGAGCTCTAACTGCAATTCTGGTGTACATCAGTGTTCATTTTCCAGAGAATGTTCTCCTCATTAATAAATAGGAAAAGTACTTTGATTAACCCTCACTTTTTTTTCCAGGTGTATGTCTCGAACTCAAGCCTGGGCACTGTCCCTGATCCCTTCAGCTCAAGGCTAACACTCTACCACTTTAGCCACAGCGCCACATAGGGTCTTTTGGTGGTTCACTGGAGATAAGAGTCTAACAGGCTTTCTTGCCTAGGTTGTCTTTGAACTCTGGTCTTCCGCTCTCAGTCTACTGAGAAGCTAGGGTTCCAGCTGTGAGCCACTGTCATCTGGCCTATTGTTTTTAACACTTCTGGGGCTTTATCTTAGGGCCTGGGTACTGTCCCTGAGCTTCTTTTTCTCAAGTCTAGCCATTTGAGCCACTCCACAGCTTCTGGCTTTTTCTGATTATGTGGCAATGAGGATTCAAACCCTGTCATTCATGCATGTTGAGCAAGCTCTTTACCACTAAGCCACATTTCTACCCCACCCTTCCAATTTTATCCCTCACCTGCCTATCCTCAAGAAAAGGTTTCTGAATATAAACTTTCTAAAGAGATCCCAATGGGAAGATGTCCAAAGATAAGACAAAGCTCATACTTGGGGCAGGCTATAAACATGTGAAGACTGTGACAAATGCTTCCATTTAATTATGTACTGTGTTTCAACACTTAATAAAATATTAATGAAAAATGAGTCAATATCCTAAATTATTGTGTTTAATTTTAAAATATATGTGCAAAATGTAAAAAAAATTATGTGTATAATAATACTAAATACAATAATCAATAAATGAATCAAAGAAAAATAAAATACAAAATCAATAATAAAAATCATAATGGGAAATTAACATACATATGTAAGTATATATATTACATATGTATAGAAATATTTTTTCTCTTGCAGCACCTTCATTCAGGACATGGGGATTCTAGCCTGAATTTCTTTTCCTCAAGGACAGTGAGCTCTGCCTTCAACCACGCTGCAAAAGAGTTACCTGGATGGTGAGCTCAAATCCTAGCAATGGCAGAAATACTGGCTCCAGGTCCAAGACAGTGACTTAGTTTTTATTAATGGAAGCAGTTATGTTTTTTCAGTTCCATACTGAACATTTTAAAAAAGCAGTGTAGAATTTTGTACAGCTATTCAGACGTATTTCCCTGAGTGCTTCTCTGAGAATTACATTGTTTCTCTTCTTTTGTTTTTTTTTTTATTTTAAAAATGCTGTACAGATTGGTTACAGTTACAGGAGCAAGTTAATGAGTACATTTTCTATTGAGCATTGTTGACTCCTCCTTTGTTTTCCCCTTACTATCCTTTCCCTCCCATCTCCACAACTACCTCCCCCTGCCGAGGTCAGTGACTTAGTTTTCCATTTTTTGTTGGCACAGGCTTTGAACTCATGTAGTGGCAACTCTTCCCTCACATTGCTAAATATTTACCAAGATCCTAATTTTAAATCCCAGGCTAGGAAAGAAAACTTGCAGAAATTCCAAACCAGGGAGTTTTATTTTTTTTAATTTAGTTAAATGATTAATTAATTAATCAATTAATTAATTTTTGGCCAAACATAGGGCTTGACGTCATGTCATGGAAACTCTGCCTCAGCTTGGATCTCCCTAGGCTGGGGTGCAGTCTCCAGACACTTAGCCGATCCTGAGATCCTAGGCCTAGAGGGATTTTAGGAAGAAAAAAAAGCTGGAAAGCACAAAAAGTGGTGAGGTGCAGAGTGCTGGGGTTTTAAAATTTTTTTCTTTGCATGTTGACCATCCTAGGTCTGAATGATATGGCTGCAGTAGACTTGACCTGTCATTGCTGAGGGCTGGTGGGATATCAGTGAAACCATAGGCCAACCTGTCAACATGGCCCTGGATTCAAATCCCAGTCCTGACACCAACGGCAGGAGATCACAAGAGACTCATTCCTATTCATAGGAATACTGATTAAAAGTGTAGTTCATGCACCAGTCTAGTCTAAAATTGGATGCAATAATAGTAGAATGCTGATTGATCTTAATTAATACTTTATTAATCATGAAAAGAATAATATTCCTTCAATGGAGGTATAATAAAGATCTAAGATTTAGTAGGAAAGTTGTAGGTGTCATTTAATCATAGATAGACAGCCCTGGCACTCTTTACCAATATATATTTATTTATATACCACCATCTGCCTATCCATGTATCACTGTTTTGGCCAAACCAGGGGGTCGATCTGGGAACCACCTGACAGCCTCATTGGCTAGAGGCTGCCATGCTCAAACTCACTCATTCTTGAATTGAGCCTGCTAGGCACTGAATTCAGATCCTAGCACTGTCAGGCTTGATGAAGAACACATCTAAAATCTAGGTGCTTTGTGATAGGATGTAAACAATGTAATAAATGGTATATGTATCATCAGAGTCAATAAAATAAATGGTAAATAAGTGAATAAAATAAGAAATAAAATAAATAACCACAGCAAACACAATATGGACTGAACATCTGTACGGAATTACAAATCCTAACTTTAAAATGTATGTAAGATGAAGTTTTCCAGGTCTGAAGCTTGAATTCAGCCCCCCCACTACAAGGAGGGAATGGCGGGAGACCCTGAGATACTTGTTTCTGAACCTAGGAGGAGTCATGGAAAGCGATCGATCTCATCCCTGAATGAGTACTTCCTGCATGATGGGAGTAGGAAATGATAGGCAAGACTCATGGAGTATTGATTATTTGTAAAGAAGAGTTGATGAAGCATGATAATTATCATCACAGTCATGAAAAGGAGGCATCCAGAAAGATCCAAGAAATGGTAGTCACACAGAATGAATTCCATTACAGGTCACCATCTCTCCTACTCTACACAAATATGTACTTATTTGCATACTACCTTCAGCTTATGAATGGATGACTATTATGCAACCCAGTTTCCCCCCGCCAGGGGGACCTCAATCTCAGGTCCTGGGAATGGCCTAGGTCCTTCGTGGCTCACAGGCTGTTGTGCTCATGTGGACCCATTCGCCAATTGGGCCTGCTAGGTCCGGAGTTCATATCCCATCTCTGCCAAAAGATTCATCTAGATGTCCAAAGCCAATCTTTGCACCTGTTTTTCTTTTCTGTGCAAGTCTTGGGTCTCAACTAGGATTGAGAATAAATGGGCCACCCTGTGGCAATGGGAATAAGTTGTTATCCATGTCAGTCCAGGTATACTTGTCATCATATACTCAAGAAAATACACAATATATCCATGAATAGCATACAAAATAAAGAGAATAACTACACTCAATGCACGATGAAGTCCACACACGGATGTGAATATACATCCATTGTTTCAATGATGCATTGAGGACTATTGAGGCCTCCCTGGGGCTCGATCTCAGTTCCAGGGAATGACCCAGCTCCTTAGTGGGTCACAGTCTGGTGTGATCACGTGAACCCATTGGGCAGTTGGGCCTCCTAGGCTCTGAGTTCGATTCCCAGCACTGCCAAAATTTCACCCTGATGTGAAAGGCCAGTTGTTGCATCTGTTTTTCTAGGCTGTGAAAGTTCTGTGTCTCAGCTAGGATGGAGAATGTATAGGCAAGTCTATACTCATGGGAATAGTTTGTCATCCAGTTCACCAGAGTTATGTCTGTCATCCTATACTCAAGAAAATACATAGTACATCAATGAATAAGACACAAAATAAAGAGAATGACTACACCAAACACAAGATGCCACCCACCAATGTTTAGAAATATAGATCCTCTGTTTAATTATGAATTTATGGCTGTATTGGCACCCACCAGGGCTGGAACTCAGGTCCTGGGAATGGCCTAGCTCCTTAGTGGCTCACAGGCTGGTGTCAACATGTCCCTTTCACTCATTGGGCCTGCTGGCCCTTGAGTTCAAATCCCAGCACTGCCAAAATATTCAACCTGATGTGAGAATCCAATTGATCCACCTTTTTTCCTGTCCTGCGAAAGCCCTGGTTCTCAGCGCAGATGGAGAATGCTATATAGGCACCTCTATAGCCATGGAAATAGGTTTTCATCCATGTCAGCACAGTTATATCTGTCACCATACTCAATAAAATACACAATATATCCATGAATAAGACACAAATTAAAAAGAATAACTACAATGAACTCAAGATGCATACCACTCCTGTAGGTAAAGAGAGATCTTATGTTTAAAAAAGGTGGGCTTATTATTTTGTCCAGTGCTGGGCCTTCAAATCAGGCCCTGGACCAGGCCTGACATTCTAGTCTTCAAGGATGGAGAGCTTCAATTCTCCCACAGTGAAACAGAGCTACCCAGACCTGAGTTCAAATCCCCGCACTGACAAAAGATTCATTCTGATGTCAGAAGCCAGTTGTTACACACGTTTTCCTCTCCTGTGAAAGAAGAGGATGGCGAATGCATAGGCAACCCTACAACCATGGCAACAGGTTGTCGTCCATGTCAGCACAGTTATACCTGTCACCATTCTTAGTAAAATAAACAATACCTCCATGAATTAGAGACAAAATAAGGAGAAGTGCACCAAACACAAGATGCTGTCCACACATGTATGTCAATATTGATCCTATGTTTAAATTATGAATGTATGAAATTATGAACTTATAGTGGACCACCCTGGAGATCAATATCAGATCCTGGGAATTACCTAGCTCTTTGGTTGCTCACAGGTTGGTGTGTTCACCTTGATTTATTGGCCAATTGGTCCTTCTAGGCCCTGAGTTCAGATCCCAGCAATATTAACAAGTGGATCGTCAAGTAAGAAGTCGAGGGTGAAAGTTGTTTTCCTTTTCTCTGAGAATTCTAGGTGTCAAGCATGATGGAGTACATTTCTACAAACCTAGTGCTCTGTGATAGGATGTCATCAATGTAATAAACGAAATGGGTTTCATATAGTAAAATCAATGGTAAATAAATGAATAAAACAAAAAATACAAGGAACAACCACACCAAACATGTATGGACTGAACATCTATAGGTAAGTATAAATCCTATCTTTACAATGTATATAAATAGTATGTTTTCCAGGGATGAGGCTTGAATTCAGGACTAGTGAACAGGCTTGATTTTCTTATCCTCAAGTACGGTGATCTTCCCCTTCATCCACATTGCTGCAGATTTACCCAGATCCTTAGTTCAAATCCAACACCTGGCAGAATAAATAGCGGGAATTGCAAGCCAGGGAGCTAATTTTATAAAACTTTTTCTCAGCACTGGGCTTGAACTCAGGTCGTGGTAACTCTGCCTCAGCTTCGATCACCCTAGGCTGGGGTGCAGCCACGGGACTCACAGCTGATCCTGGGATCCTCGACCCCCAGGCCTTTCAGGGAAAACAATGTACAGAAAAACTGTGGCCTTTTTAGGTTTTCTTCCTTTGCACGTGACCCTCCTGAGTCTGAATTACACTGTTGCAAAAAGTACTTCACCTTGCATTGCTGAAGGCTGGCAGACTATTGGGGAAGCCATAGGCTCACATGGCAATATAGGCCCTGACCAACCAATGGCAGGAGATACTAAGAAATAGGTTTCCAACCATAGGAATAACAATGGAATGTTGTCAATGTCACAGAATGAGTTGTTCGTGAATAGTGCTCCATAAAATTAGGCAGCATGATTTCAGGAAGCTGATTGATTTTATTTAATATTTATGAAGCATTAAAAGATTATTATTACTTACAGGAACACAAAGATTTCACGACACTGATTTCTTTTAAGAAAGAAAACAATTACATTACTTACATGGACACATAATAAATACCCAAGAATTGGTAGGAATGTAGTCTATATAACTAAATAATGTATAGACATCTCTGGCACTCTATAAAGATATATATTTATTAGCTTACTGCCATCTGCATGTCAATCTGTTCTTATTTTGTTAACTCCTGGGCTCAATCTCAGGTCCTGGGAACAGTCTGTCAGCTCAATTTGCCCCAGGAGGACATGCTGACACATAATTTCATTATGTGTCCATTTTATGAATGTGATTGTTTAAATACTTAATAAAGTATTAACTTAAATTGATTAGTGTCCTATAATATAATTGTGTATAATTTTATCATAGAATCATTCAAGAAATACCCATTCAGTCATGACATACATAATATTCCATTGGGTATCATATAGATAGAAACAAGTTTCTTAGGATCTCCTGCCATTTGGAGGTGGAAGGATCAGGATTCAAACTGTGGGCTCCAGCTCCCACTACATCAACCCGAGAATAGGGTACTCACCAGTCTGTCCAAGAACATCAGAAAGACCAATGATTAGGCAGGCACCAGTGGCTCTCAGCAGTCCTCCTTGATACTTACAAGGCTGTGAAAGGAGGATCATGGTCAAAGTCACCCAAGCCAAGAAAGTCCTTGAGACCCCTTTCTAACTTCAGTGCCAACATATCAAGTGTGGAGGGCCAGCCTTGAGCAAAAGCAGCTCACAGACTGTGTCCAGATCTTTAGTTCAAGCTCCAGGATTGGCAACACACAGACATACACAACAAACTGTGCAGCCATCCAGCTAAAGCAGGTTACCCTCTTGTCCCCAACTGCATTGGACAGAGTTCCCTGGGAAAAAGGCTAGGGTAGCCGCTGTCATCTTGCTCTGCCCATACTGCCTGCATCACAGGATTCCGGCCACACCCCCATTCTTTCATGTTCCTTTCTGACCAATGGGATACAAGAATGGTGGCCACGCCCACATTCCATGCTGCTGGGTAGCACCAGGATTCCCTCTGTTTGTTTACAACACTACCAGAAGTTGAGGAAGGTAGAGGTGGTTGAGTGATCAGCAAGAGACTGGAGTATAGTAGGAAATTGATGCTCCCACCAGTGCCCCAGCTCCCTCCCCCCTTCTTGCGGTGCTGGGTTTCAAACCTCAGGCAATGGCGCACTACCAGCAGGCATAAGGCCCCACCCAGGTCCCTGACTCTGGTCCTCAGCTCTGGGCCCATGTGTCCACAATGCCACCTCCATCGCTGCTCTTCTCACCTGGAACGGCTGCCAACATCTGCTCCAAGCAGCAGAGGTGAGTGGCTGCCCCAACACCACCCCTGCCCCTGGTCAGACACTCCACTAGGGGCACCATGACCTCCTGCTTGTTTCCTCTCCCAGGCTCTGAGGAGCCAACTTTCTGTCTTGGGCATTTCTGAGACTCAATAGAGACTCAGGCTGTGCTGGATCAGGGTCCTCCTATCTGTGACAGGTATGCTCCACCAAGCATGGTCCTCTGTAGTTGGGATGGTAGACGTGTAGCGCCATGCTCAGTTATTGGTTTAGATAGATTATCCCAAACTTTTAGTCCATGCCAGCAGATTCTTGACCACAGGTGAAGTTCTGGATAGTGCCGAAACCATCGGACCTCAGTCTCCTCACAGGACAGTGAGGAAACAAGGGATTTATACAGAGGGATCTGTGGAGCATGGTTAGGCACAGAGGGAGCATCCTTCAGATAAGGTTCTCGGCAATTCTGTGAGCATATGACAGGAAGATACCCGGAAAGGGCTCAGGTGGGATCTGTTATTAATTGTGCAACAGGTGTGGGATTATGAAACAAAACATGGCTCTCATCATTACCCTATCCCCATGAGGAAGGGGATCCTTCACTCTGTTAAGTTTTGCAGCTGAGGAAACAGATGCACGGAGAAGCTGGGTGACCTGCTTATGACCTCAAGGTCACAGGAAGCTCAGCCTGACTTCTCTACCATGCTCCCTGGGACAATGGGTGCTATTCAGTCCACTTCATGTGGTGGGAATCCACTTCTTGTCAGTTGTGGATCTTGAACTCTAGGCCTGGACGCTGTTCCCGAGCTCTTCAGCTCAAGGCTAGTGCTCTACCACTTGAGCGCACTTCCGGTTTTCTGGTGGTTGTATGAAGATAAGAGTCTCACAGATGTTCCTGCCCAGACTGGCTATGAACCCTGATCCTCATATCTCAGCCTGTTGTGTAGCTAGGATTAGAGTTCTGAGCCACCAGCACCCAACTTAAGCACAATGCTGATTTTCTTTCTTCGTCTCTCTCATAGTAACTGGCTGAATGTTTTCTGGATGAGGTGGCCCAGTGTCCCTATGTGGCTAGAACCCAAGGTAGCCTTCTCATTCAGGAGGTGGGCTGTGGGTCAGGAGCAGTCTAGCTCAGACTGTTGAAACAGCTCCATGATGTAAGCCCCTCTGTGCCCTGTCTAGACCATGACGGTTATTCATTTTCCATCCAACCTTCCTGGACTTATTGTATTGTATTGTTTCTTACATCATTTTCTAGCACCTGGCCAAAATTATGATAAAGTTATGGAATGAAAATGTAATGCCATCTTAAGAAAGTCACTTAGGGCTCTGTGAATGTGGCTTAATGGCACGGTGACTGCCTAGCATGCATGAAACCCTGGGTTCAATACCCCAGTACCACATAAACAAAAAAAACACGGGAGGTGGTGCTGTGCCTCAAGTGGTAGAATGCTAGCTCTGAGCAAAAAAAGAAAGACAGAAAGAAAGACAAAGACAGAAGGAAAGAAGGACAGTAAGAAAGAAAGAAAGAAAGAAAGAAAGAAAGAAAGAAAGAAAGAAAGAAAGAAAGAAAGAAAGAAAGAAAGAAAGAAAGAAAGAAAGAAAGAAAGAAAGAAAGGAAGGAAGGAAGGAAGGAAGGAAGAGAGAAAGAGAGAAAGGAAGAAAGGAATGAAGAAAGGAAGGAAGAAAGGATGGAAGGAAGGAAGGAAGGAAGGAAGAAAGGAAGGAAGGAAGGGAGGGAGGAAGGAAGGATGGTAGGGAGGAAGGGAGGGAGGGAGGGAGGAAGGGAGGAAGGGAGGAAGGGAGAAAGGAAGGAAGGAAGGAAGAAAGAAAGAAAGAAAGCCCTGGTTTTCCCTTATTCGCAATAACTAGTGTATGTCTGAGTCAAGCAGAAAAGATCAGATAAGTTGCTGTTAGGGAAATGAACCCTACTATATGTATTTAAATGTTTTTTTCTTTCATGTGATTGTTTCTAACACATTAATAAAATTATTTCTTTGTTGTTTTGTATGTCCCTCACCCAGAGTATAATCCTTGCTTTCACTGTACTTGATAATGGTATAATTTGTGGAGGGGGAAGGGAAAAAAATCATCATTTAAATAGGGATACAGGTGGACCCATTGCAACAATGAGATATGCAAGTCGTTTTGTCTAAAACAAACTTTACAACTTTGGTGGGGGTTGGGAAGGAGGATTGGGTCTGGGGGCAGGTGGAGGATGGGAGAGGGTGGGAAGGGGAACCAAAGGAGGAGGATACAATGCTTGATAAGAAATGTACTCATCTTGCCCATGCAATTGTAACCCTTCTGTACAGAATGTTCACAATATAAAAAGAAAAAAATTAGTAAATGCAAAATAAAGAATCCATACTTTGAATATATAATTGCTCCTTACAAACTGACACCTGACAACAGTCTCTAATTCATGTATTTTACTTATAATAATGTGTTAAAAAAAAGTTTTGGTTATTAGGTCACAGCAATTAATGCCAGGAATGTGCTTAGATGTCAGGTGAAGATTAATTCTGGAAATTCAAAGATTCCAGGATTTTGTGTGGTCACTGCTAATCACAAAGAGAAGGGTAATCTAAGTGACATTTAGAAACCTTTTTGGTCAGTGACCGCACCAAAAAGGCAGAGGCTAATTAATAGTTGTGACACAAGAGAAAAAATAACTCCAGAGGGAAGGAATGAATGATAGTAACTAAGGTATACCAGAAATTGTTCTACAAAAAAATTTTGGTTATTGAAGAACTAGTTTTCAACTAGGCTTATTCCTCATTGCCTTTAGCATTGTAAATCTCTTAGGCTAGTTCTTAATCTCTGTGTGATAAATGTATCTCTCTCTATGCTGTTCTTTCATACTCGATATGCTTTGCTTTCTAAAAATCTGTCTTTCTATATTTCTCTATGAACATTTCCTGATACTAAATACACCTATACAGATGGTAGAGGATGCTAATGGAGGGGGTCCCATAGCTAATGAGGCATTAATGTAACAGAATGGAAAAGGAGGACATATTTATTGCTACCTCAAATTTTCTGAAAAACTGCAATGGCATCATTGGGTTCAAATTTCCATTGTTTGTCTACATAGTGTCATTCAGTGCACATAAATGCAAATATGAGCCAGGTGCTGGTGGTTCACCCCTGTTGTACTAGCTACTCAGGATGTTGAGACCAGAGGGTTGTTGTTGAAAGCCAGCCTGGTCAGGAAAGCACATGAGACCCTTATCTTCAATTAAACACCAGAAACCCGGAAGTGGTGCTGTAGCAAAAGTAGTAGAGCACTCAACTTGACCTGAAGAGCTGAGGGACAGCGCCCAGGATCAGAGTTCAAGCCCCACGACTAACAAATAAAGTGAAATATGACTTTGTTTCCCCCAAAGGAACGACAAGATTAATAATCTTCCCAAGCAGAAAAATAAATTCCAAAATGATTCAATAAACCTACTTTTTCTAAGTTATTTACTTTATGGCTTCTTTGCTGGACATATTCTCTACTTTTAAAAACTGTCAAATATTAGCTTTACAAACTTCATCAAATATTAGATGTTTCAAAAGAGAAGTCTATTCAGTTGATGTCACTTAGCTTTCTTACTATCTTAGTTCAAAGCTAACCCAGGCAGGATAGTCTGTCACACTCATTTCTAATGAACCACCAAAAAAGAACAAGTAGAGTTTTGGCTCAAGCAGTTGAGTACTAGCTTTGGGGGCAGATGGGCAGGAAAGAAAACTGTTCAGGGACAGGGTCCAGCATCTGGGTTCAAGCTCCAGAACCAGCACAAACTAAACAAACAAGCAAACAAAAAAAAACCCAGATATTTATTTGGGACCCTCCTTAAAGGAGTACTCATTTGACAAGAGGCTCCTTTTGGTGATCATACTCACTGGATCCTGCTTTTTTGGAATCCTTATTGCTCTGGAGAACTCAGGACCAGACTAAACAAATTGATAATTGACTCCTACAAATAGAGATTCATCTCAGGGGTGAAATATCCATCCATAAGGCACTTTAAAACCTCCATGTCTTTGTTTCTTTGCAGTAGAACACTTTTAAAACAACGTTATTTCCTTTTGTTCTATCATGGCTTTCAAATGGCACATTATTTCTTTTTGTAATACTCTCAACTATAACTTTACAGAAAAGTTTTATATGAGTAAAGAACATACTCAAACAAGACCAGGACAGAGTTTCCTTCAAGCCTGGGGATTCTTTTCTTGTACAGTAGAAAGGAAAGCACAAGTTAACTTGAACTTTGTCATTCCTCAATATTCCATTCCTCTCCTGGGATCAGTTTCCATATCCAGTTACCATTACTTCAAGTAATAATCGATGGCGCTGCTTGAGGTATAATGAATGTTTTCTGGCTTCACTGAAATAACACAAGGACACCTTTGGAACTGAGGTAACATGTGTTTCAGAGAAAACAGTAAAGAGAAAATATGAAATTTATATTGCTTATAAGTATATTATCCATGAGTATATTGAGTTCAAACTTTGTAAGGTCTCTGTAAATTAAAGTGAATTTTAAATGGGAAGAAGGTTCTCAGATCATTCTTTTTGTGAGTGTATGTACAGCACATTATTTCCCAGGTGTATATGAGTTAACATTACGGGAAACTATAGCAATAAGAGGAGAAAGAGAAGTTCTGTGTTAAAATATATGGGTTCAATACACTATAGAAGACTCTACAAATAAGACAACATTGAAACAATAAAGCCAAGTCCAGTATGCAGATTTATGGGAGTGATATAGAGAAAGCATTGCTCCTAGGTGGAACACGAAGTATGAGGCCACTCCCTTCCTAAATCACGCTTGGTAATCACACAACTCTGTAGAAAGTAGAATGGAAGTATAATTCTGGTTCCAATGCAAGTCAGATATAAGAGCATGGACTTAACTGGAAAAAAAATCCATCTTGAGAGAACAGGGCTTATACTAGTAATGAACTGCTGGCTAAGATGATATTTCTTTTTCTTTCCTTATATATTTATTGTTGGTGGTGCTGGTCTTTGCACTTGAAATCTGGGCCTGGGCACTGTTCCTCTGCTATTCAGCTCAAGGCTAATGCTCTACCATTTGATCCACAGTGCCACTTCCAGTTTTCTTGTAGTTAATTGCAGAAAAGTGTCTCCGAAACTTTCCTACCTGGGCTGGCTTTGAACCCCAATCCTCAGATCTCACCACCACTCAGCTTACTATCACATTTCTAACAGTGTACACTCAGGATATGTAATGGGTATATTCATCTATCTTTATATGAATTCTTGAGTTAAAAAACTGGGCTAGAGCATAGACTTACACTCACAAAAATGATTATAGCTTAAAAGTTGATACTCCTAGAAAAATAAAACCTAAGAATGTAAAGGAGTCTGGGAAGTTCCGTTTGCATCCAGCTAGGGAAGAACAGTCTTTGCAACAGTACCTATAATTGAGGAGCCAAAAGCTGGATTGGAAGAATGGCTCAGGTGATGGAATACCAGTCATGAGCAAGATTGATGAATAAGAGCTTGAGGCTTTTTCATACAAACATGCACATACACACTGAGGCACTTATATGTGCACACACAAATGCACATAAAATGTAGAAAAGTTAGAAAACAATAGAAAATATGTCCTGAGTAACACTAGAATCATGTGATAATTTTTAATATAAGAAAGTCCTCAAATTACTTTTTTCAAAAATGTTTGAGAATATTACATAGGTAGGGACCAGAGATAGTAAGAGAATCAAGTAATCATTATTAAAGTTATTGGATCCATTGAGGAATGAATCAGAGACCCCGCAGGTGCATCTGAAAATGTTCATATCCTGTGTCAAATGTTAGAAAATGTTTGAAAATAGTACAGGAACAGTCTGCGCAGTGTAGGGGTTAATATCACTGGAGAAATTCAGAATTGCTAATCTGTAACTAGATTAAATAAAACAAGAAACTATGGCAGGGCAATGTGATATAAGCCTAGAATTCTAGCACTCAGACTAAAACAGATTAGAGAGTAGAATTACATAGTGATACCTTCCCTGAACCAGGTAGTATAATTTTGTCTTAATAAAACAAACCAAACAAGAAAGGAATACACAGAAGGTTGGGCTAATTTTGTCATTTTTGAGAAGTCAAGTTACCTATTGAAATGCAACTCATATATAATCCTCACTTGTGTTTTAAATTCTCTCTCCATTACAGATCATTCTTAGATGCAAAATGACTCATGAATACCTTCCAAAATTTGAGAAAGTAAGTAATCATCATTCTGTTGGATTCCAAAGAAATAATGAAGGATTACAAAAGCTTAAGCCTGAGAAATAGCAAAGTTTGTCTAATGTAGGACTTTGTAAATGTTGCTAAATTAGAATTGAGATTTAAAATAAATATTTTGGTTTTGTTTGTAATTTCATATTCTATTGGATACTACAAAATTCTTTTCTTTTTTGTCAGTCGTGTGGCCTGAACTCTGGGGCTGCACACTGTCCTTCAGCTATTCAGCTCAAGGCTAGTGCTCTACCACTTGAGCCACAACACCACTTGCGGGTTTTTTCGCTTATGTGGTGCCGAGGAATCGAACCCAGGGCCTCATGCATGTAAGGCAAGCAGTCTACCACTAAGCCACATTCCCAGCCCCAAAATTATTTTGAAGTGGAGGGTTTAATTGACAAATTCACAAATGATTCTTGCAGTCTACTTGCCTAGAATATTTTTTCAAGAGAGATAAAATTAGAAATTAGTTAATAGATAATTCCAAAAATTCATGTATAAAATGATAATGTGAATAATGTAGACAGAGTTGCCAAGAAATGGATGATATTAATTTATAAATTTAGAAAAAGCAATTTTTTGAGGCTTTGGTATAACATAGTATGAGGAGAATAATTGTGTGACATCTTCTTTCTTCTACATATGTAACACAGGAAGCAATTTCCTTAATTATGTGCCTCTGTATACAATGAGAAAAAATGCTAGGTTTGGGGTTTGTTTTCATTTTTGTTTTTGTATTATTGGTTTGTCCTAGTGCTTGAACTCTGGGCCTGAACACTGTCTCTGAGCCTGTTTATGCTCAAGGCTTGTGCCCTACCACTTCAATCTCAGTGCCACTTCTGTCTGGCTTTTGCTGAGAAGTTTATTGGAGATTAGCATCTAAGGAACCTTCCTGCCTGGGTGGGCTTTGAACTGTAACATTGCACTCTTAGCATCCTGAATATCTTTGATAGTTAAAAAAGTATAAATATGAATAATATTTGCAAATGTTCTGATCTCAAGAATACTAGTGGGGGAAAATGATGCAACTCAGTTTATTGTGGTGTTCTTTCCAGAACATAGAAAGCATCACATTAGCAGAGGTGTAGTATTTTTTCACAATAGAGATAAGCTATTCGTGATGTAAATTAAGGGAACTTTGAGGTGCACCCTACACCTTGGAAACTGTTGGGCTAGGATGACTTTATGGCATAAATCTTCTGATTAATGGTCATAGAAATAATAGCTTACTCTGATCAAGAATTGCTTATTCTTGAAGAATTAATTATTACAGATGCTTCATAGTTTTATCCTTTACCAGAATGTGGCTATTTTTCTGTTTACTTCTCAATCTGTAGCAACCCATTGGAATATGAATCTATTGCAGAATTACATAACATGCAAACAGGTACTGTTTTGAAGCTCTCAGGTAGGAATGTTCAGAATTTGAAAATGAGTAGTTATTAATCATAGGAATTTTGAAGAACACATATATTCTGTCCTCTTAACAACTTATTTACTTTTAAAAGTTATGGGTTTCAATAGAATGAAACTGTTTTCTGTTTTAGTATGAGAAAGTTTAAATTTATTCTTTTTTCAAAGTATTGGCAAGTATATTGTGAAAATATTGTCTCGGCAGATAACATTCAAGTTGATGGCCCTTTGATTAAAAAGGGGTAATTAATTCATATTTAATGCCAAATAGTATTGATTTTTAAAAGTTACTAAAAATAATATTTACTATAGCAATACAGTGAAATTTTATTTCGTGTAGCTTATTTATTTAATTTAATTTTCTTGTCAAAGTTATGTAAAGTGGAGTTACAGAAATTGTAAGGTAGTGAATACATAATGTTTCAAACTTGTTATCCCCTTTCTCATTTTTCTCACAGTTTTCCTTCACCACAATACCCCTCACAAGTTGTAATGTACATTTCCATCATATTGTCTTGTGAGCATTGCTATTGTATTGGTTTGCCCTTTGTCCTGTTTCTCGCCATTTTGTTATTCCTATTCCCTTCCCTAATTAAGGTAAATGTATACCAATACACAGGGTATCAAAATCAAATACAGCAGGGAATAAACCATAGGGAAAAATGCCAAAAGAAAATAGAAATCACATAGTACATTAAAAACAACAACCGCAAATAAAAATCTCTGTTTCCATATCTTGGATTTCATTTTGCTTAGCATCAGCATATATGGTCATATATATAGCATAACAAAGGCCCTGGAAAATAAGAGTTGCATGGACACCATATTATGAAAACTACATGTTAACTGTTTTTGATGGTAAAGGTTGAATTAGGATTCTGTTAAAGGAATTTCAAAAGAGTTTTAAAGTTATGACAGGTAAATTTTAATTGTTCAAAATTTTTAACAAGTTAGCCTATTAAAATTTTTTTAATTGCCTGGGAGAATAGGCTTTCATGCAAAGAAATCCATGGAGACTTAGCTGAGAGGGAGCAATGTGGGTGAAGATGGCTCTTTTTCACACGAAACAAACAAACCTCACAAACCTTGCTGTAAATCCTGTAGGTTACCTTGAGAATTGTCTTTACCCAAGAAATAAACTCTTACTGTGTGAAACAAGGTTGTAGTGGAATTTAAATTCAAACTTCTTTAAAAATAGACATCAAAATTATGATTTGACCTTTACTAACCAAACAGTAATTCTCTGAAAAAGATAATTGGGGTCAAACTATTTAGGGAGAAAGTTCCCTCCACAATGAAAGAAGGTATTGGGTTTACACTTTTCTGTTTATAATACATTCTACAATGTCTTTGCACATAAAGCACTGAAACACAGAAAAAAATCTGATTGAATACTTCAAAAAAATGATTTCACATTTCTAAGTGGCTCAAAAATATAATATCATTATTAACATGAGACAGTGAAGACTTCTCTTATTACATAAGCCAAAAAGTTTTGGGATCAGAAAAGAAGAGCAAATGGAAATAGTAAGAAAACAGTGTTCTTTGAAGCCCTAGCTAAGCGTATTGGCTTCAGCAGTGGAGGGAGGCCAAAACTTTTTAAAATAGATTGTCTTAATATTTTTGCTACCTAAAGTGGTTTTACAGAGCCTATTTGGCTCACTTCAATGCACACTAGATCGAATGAAGATATAAAAATAAATTCCACATCCAAATAAAACAGTTTTAAAAGAGAAACCATGAAGACGTAGCAGTGGGGGAGGCCTTATTGTCCTTCCACTTCACTAGACATTAAGCCAAGAAGCTGTGATTAATTGGAAATCAGGTAAGAGCTAAGAGGAGGACATAGAAATAGGACATAGAAGTATTGTCCTTTGTAACAGACACTGTCATCCAAGGTATGGGTGATTTAACTCTATTCTTCTCCACACATCTTGTTTGTTTGTTTTTTGGGTTTTTTTTGGGGGGGGGTCTGGTCGTGGGGCCTGAACTCTGGGCCTGGGCGCTAGCCCCTCAGCTCTTCAGCTCAAGGCTAGCACTCTACCACTTGAGCCACAGTGCCACTTCCGGCTTTTTTTCTTATGTGGTGCTGAGGAATCGAACCCAGGGCCTCGAGCATGCAAGGCAAGTACTCTACCACTGAGCCAACTTCCCAGCCCCTCCATACATCTTGTTAAGCAAATGCAAGACCAACAGAAAAATAATCTATTGAAGTAATTTTGCAAAGAATAACTTCACTGTTCCTGATATGGTATCTAACAAGAGTCTTAAGTGAGAAGATAAAAGTGGAGTATTCTTCGGTTTCCTCTAAGCATCTTGTTAGCAAACTATATCTTTAAGGTTAGAAGTAATTGAACCAAAAAGTGGTGGAGTACTTATTTTTGTGGGCACTTTAGACACAAGAAGACTTTCAAGGTAAAAGAACAAAAAATATAGCTAAATATTTGTGATCACAGCTTCTTGGACTGGTTTTGTGGAGACAACGTTTTACATGAGAGTTTGTCCTCATTATCATAGATGTTGGGTTTTCGTGGCAACCAAATACAAGAGGGAAGTTTAATGGACTCGCTTGGACAAGTAAACAGCATAATAGGAAAAATGGCAAATAGTATTTAGTGACTTACATTGACCTATTACTTTGCCAGAACAAAGAAGGAAAGATATAATTCAAAATCACTTGACTGAAAAGTATGAAAAAGAGTAGTAAAGAGCGATGAGAGAAAACATAGAGGACTGTTTTCTTTCCAATGGAGTAATGGGTTTTGTTCTTGTTTCTTCCATTCTATATTCACCAGCTATCAAGTGTATCTCAGGACTGGAATATCCAGTTCAGACAAATAGATCTCCCATTAGAAAATATTTGCTGCAGATGTAGGTGATTTATAACGTTAGACAATCTATTTAAGTCTGTTCAAAATTCTCCCCTACCCCAAACTGCCCTCTTTGAACAGTTGGTTTGCTTTTCCCATACTGCTTTTGATTAACTATTTAAAATTTTGAGAGGTCATATTTATACTCTCTAGAGATTGCCGTTTGGTTGTGATTTTTGTGTGTTTGGTATTTGTTGTGTTTTTAACTGAATTTCAAAAGGTTGTGGTAGTGTGTTACAATTAAATATGTCCTTGTAATTGTCCAGTGCTCCTGGATCAGAGTCACTCCTTCTATCATTCTCAACCAAACTCTTCTCCAAGATTTATTTCAGATTTACCACTTCCTTTATCACATGTGTACATTGAGTATTCTAGTTGTACTTGCCATTTTTTCATTTTTCATTCATTCTATGTTTTTACTAATATTCTTCTCTGGTTTCAACTTCTTGATAATCATTCTTTTAAACTGTCTGTTCATACTTTGACAGGTTTATGTACATTCCATGGCATTTCAATCCTGCATATACTTGAACTGATATCAGCTTATATTTCCATAATTAATTCATCTGCAATAACAATTTGCAAGACTGGAGACGTGAAGCACCTAGACATGATTTTATTCTTATCCATTTGGAAGATTAATCTCTAGTCAACAAGAAAGTTTAAAAATGGCTTAGAATGTTTTCCTAAATAGCAGTTTTTATAAATGGCTTCGTACAATGGTTTGTGATTATTTTATTTTACATGGGATAATATTTTCTACTACCTATAACTTTTGGGAAAAGAAGAAAACTAAAATTTATTACTGTGGAGGAATATGATAGAAATAGAAGACAGATTTTATGTTTGTCACATTTCTAATGAGTACCCATATTCAAAACTTGAAGTCATCTTTCTTAAGGAAAACATCAATCAACATGATAAGGCAAATATCCGTGATCTTTTAAAATGTACCTTATTATTTGATGAAACTTACTTTATTAGCTAATGTTTAGGCTTGAAATATGGGAGACTGATCTATGTAACACATTTCGGAAGGCATCTACTGAACAACACAAATGGAGGGGGCTACTATTTCTATAATTTAAGGAATGGTTGAATCTGTTTGGTATTAGTGCTGGATAATAAATCAACTCTATTGTAACTTGTTTCTTCCACTTGAAAAACTTGTAATGTCACTAAGTATCATCTACTCGTCAAATGTTATTTTGGAGAATGTGTCTTTAAAAAGTTTATTTGAGGGGCTGGGAAGGTGGCTCAGTGGTAAAGCACTTGCTTGCATGCATGAGGTCCTGTGTTCAATTCCACAGCATCACATGACCAAAAAAAAAATCTGGAAGTTGTGCTGTGAATCAAGTGGTAGAGTCCTAGCCTTGAGCTGAAGAGCTGAGGGACAGTGCCCAAGCCCAGAGATCAGGCCCCACACCCGGACCCCCTAAAAATTCTTTGAAAAGGAATATATTTTCAGGAGATTAAATATAGGTTCCCATTGATTTGGGAATGACAACCTTTTTATACTACATAACCAAGTTTTACTGAAGTACCAGTGTTTTGAAGCACTAAGGATCTTCTCAATTAATGTTTTTCTGAATGATATTTGACTTCTAATTCAAGTTTTCCGAGACTTGGTAGACAAATTATGGATCTATCCTTCCAGGAACTATTTTTTGCCCTACTTATACTAGACTGAAATCTTTCATTAATCATTAGGAGAGGGGTATTAAAAATATTCTTGTGACATTTGTGATCATGTTCACTCATATGGGCTAGTCATCTGTAAATTGAAAGTGTGAATTACAGTAGATTCTCTCAGATTTTGTGATCTCATCTTTCATTTTTAAGTTGCCTTGCATTTCACAATTGCTTACTGCTAAACCCTGTGTAATTGGGGCACTAAATTATTATAGGAAATGAGAAGTTAAGATGAGTCTTCAATTACTTTCTGTTGGCATGTTGCATGGGCCTAGGTGGGAAGACTTGCCCTTGTTATCTGATGATGCAGATAACTGGGACCTGGGATCCTAGGATGCGTGGGTCCTGTAGAATAATAATACCTTTTGGACATCATATCAGCAAAATTTGGGTATGATCAGAAATATTTAGAAAACCATTCTGGGCCAACGAGTTAAAACAATATACAGAGCAGCAGAGTAAAATCCCTTGCAGATTAGAGGAAAACAACATTGTTTTTTACCATGTGAATTCAGTAGACTAAGAACACTTAGAAGGTATCACAAGTTTATACCGAAGACATTGCATTGATACTTCTTATATTCTAATATATATTCTAAACCTAATTATTTATATTCCAATCTATTTATTGTAATAAATATCAATTTATTTGTCAAATTATCAATTAATTCTAGTAAGTTTCATTGTGTGAAACATAAAATTAGCACATATAAATATAAAATATATAACTATATGTAATATAAGGAAATGTTTTTCATTGTTCTGTTGTGGTTAGGGTATAAAAGGCAACTCTGTTTTACAGTATTATTCCATTATCTCTACCCCAGAGTTTGGTAGAGTTAGACCTAAAGCTTTACCATTTGTAGATTTACAGCCTAGAGGCAAGAGGAAACACTGTGATTAAAACATTACCAATTTAAGGCCTAATATCAAGGAGAAAAATATGGACTTCTCCTGGAGCTATGGAAATATTTGGTGATAGAAATTCAGTAGTGTAAGTTCCTGCCTGGTTGGATGGTCAGGACATTAGGTAATCATGCATAAGAACAATTTTTTTTCACCTTCTTGGCTTTAGCTACTTTTGAAATGGTAGGTATAATAAACAATTATATTATGATAAAATACTTTCTAGTCAGAACTGTTTATTTCTCTATGATCCCTTGTAAGTAAGATTAGTTTTTTTCCAGTAAGATAATCTTTGCTGTCAGGGTAAGATATTCTGTTTGGTCTGTTACTACATGGAAGAAGGGTAAAGGGTCAGTAGACATTTGTGCCAGTAAGACCTCATTTGGGAAATTTTAAGCTGCAAAAGTTTAGAAGTAGCACTTCAGCAAGGCTTACTTTGAATCCATTAGCTCCACAAAGCTAACTCAGTTGATAAATAAGTACTTGAAAAGCCATCTCTTTGAACCTAGCCATAAAGGCTTCAAAGTATGATCAAATTTAAAATGAAAAAGACTTAAAATAGTCATTGGCAAAAAAATGCAAGTTTGAGCAATCTACCAAACAATATGTTTTCCCACTATACACAGAATTTCAGAGAAATAAGATCAATAACATTGTTAGTAACAATAAGGTTTCCTTGCTACAAATAGTCAACCAAGGATATATGCCTGTATAAAGATTGCATCATTAACAACTTAAATTTACAGGATACTACATGCTTCAGCAGCACGTATACATAAATTACAACAATATAGAGATTAACATGCCACTTGGACAAGGATGATATGAAAATATGCGAATTATTCCATATTTTTCATTCTTCAGTTGCTAGAAATGAAAAACAGTTATTAAAAAGTTGATTACAAAAATACAAGTGTAACAACATATGTGATTCATATAATTAAAAGTTAGTTTGACATCAGTGTATTAAATCTTCAATTTAGAAAGGTCTTTACATAGCATAACCTTTACAAAACTTTTGAAATTAGATAACATTTTAATTTTATCCCAAAGAAATAAAATACTATAAGGACCTAGGAGAAAAAAGAATCTTAAACTGTTTTATATGGAATGCAATCTGTAAGGACACATTTATTAATGAATTTATATAATATATAATAATGTAGTATTCAAAGCATTATATCTAGGAGAGAATGAAATAGATTATGGACATTTTACAAACAGAATACAGAATATGTTAAAATATACTTTCTTCAGACAAGCACCGGAAATGTCTTTAGGTTCTGTACTACTCATTTCAACAGATACATTAAAATTATTTCTGATTTTAAAAATCACAAGCTCTACAGAAATCATTATAGATGCATACAAACAACTCTTGAATATATTTTGACATCAAAGTCAGGCAATTCATTTGGAAGAATACCATGGAATCCATGAATTTTTAAAGTAAGATATTGCTGTTGCTTTGTATTGTGAAAATATTTTGTACAGAGACAAAGGATGGACTGGCATTTTTGAAATTTAAGTAACTTAACCAAATCATTAAGACGTAGGAGAACAATTTGTACAGCCTTTCACAACTTCAAAGAGGTAGTCATACATACTTATCTTTTGGCAGTATCAAATGCAGTTTCTTCCAAGTTGTTCTTCAGACCTGGTTTAATATAATGGTTCAAAAGAAGGAGATCAAACGTATCTTTGCTGTTTCTATTCCCAGCAGCAAGATGCAAGGGGGTCAAGAGGCCTTTCGTTTAGACATTGGTATCTGCATCATGATGAAGTAAGAAAGAAGCCACACTGGTATTATTCCACGTATAAGCACTGTGCAGGTGTGTCCAGCCATTCACAGTTATTGCATGAATATTTGCCTCGAGCCACCAACTCATGGACAATGTGTCAGTGTCAACTGTAGGTTTCCTGATGAAGAGCGGTATACACATCGTCATCCCTATTGGCCTTTTTGGAAAGGTTTCGCCACACTGTAGAAAGCCGATTAATTTCGGCAGCCCAAAGAAGAAATTTGCTTGGATCCTTCTCCATTTTTTTCTTGCAAATGATACCATTCCTCACTTTTTCATCTTCTTCCTTGTCTTCATCAGAATTGCCTAACCAGAGACTGAGTACCAGTCGGAATGAGGTGTCTATGTATTTCCCCAGTAGTTGACGTTGGTTGAACTGTTCAGAAAAATCCAGTGAATTTTCTGCATCTTTTTTTTTCACCATGACTTATTTTCTCTTTTTCCATTTTTACTATTCTAAATTATTCTAACTGGAGAGTAGATAATTGATAGAAAGCAGAGGAAAGATTTTCCTCCGTATTAAAAGGTACAGAATGAAAATGAGGACCAGTGGTGTCTCCATGTGCAGCTTATTCTAGGAATGAAAACATAGGAAATAATACTTTCTATGTAAATGATTTGGGAAATGGCAGAGCAGAAAGTGAAATGATGCAACCAAAAATATAACAACAAAATAAATTAGGATAATTATGGAACAATCATATGAGAACCATGAATGAGAGAGAGGAAGAGAGAGACAGATGTTCAATGAACTAAATAGCCACAAAATCCATGCCTCTGATTAATTTATAGAGCAAACAATTTTTTTTAAAAGAGATGGAAATAGAATTTATAGTGTGTCTCTTTATGATGTGCAATGCGATGGATTGATATACATTGTGCTGATCACATTTCTGTTAATGTGAGGAACATACCTGCAAAGAACATTTCTGAGGAGGAACCTATTATATTGACTCATGGTTTAAGAGAACACAGTTTAAGATAAAATGTCTCCATTGTTTTTAATTATATTTTTATTATCTTAAATAATTGTACAAGAGAATTTCCATTCAACAAATCAGTTTTTAAGTACAATGGATCTTTACATAACTTCTCCACACCCTTCCAAATCTCACCCCACTTTAATTTTTTCTACTTTCATACAATTTGTATTGAATATTATGCCTTCACGCTCTTCCTCCATAACTCTTTTTATTCCTTCCCTTTGAATTCCCCTCACATCTTAAGTGATAGTTTCCTGGTATTCATTTTGTTGGATTAAAAATTCAATTTTATAAGAAAATACACCTTTGAAATTCTCCTCTGCAAATAGCATGCTTTGGTTAATATTGTTGTGAAAACTTGCATAAAGTTCTATCTTCCAAATATGAGACAGAACATGGTTCCTTTGTGTGTGTGTCTCTGACTTAGTTTACTTAACATATTTTTAGATCTATCCATTTCTTTGCAAATAATGTAACAGTCTTCATAATGGATTGGTGCAATCCAATTGTGTACATGTGCCACACTTTCTCTAGCCATCCCTCTGCCAAAGGGAATCTGGGCTATTTCCATCAGTTTTCTACGGTGAATAGTGCAACAGTGAACATGGTTGTGAAAGTGATTTTACTGTAACCTTTTGGAAGAATTCATCACTATCTTTCTGGGAACAACCCTCTAGCCAGTTTTCCAGAATAATCACATCCCTCTCTTCATCTCCATTAGAACGTATTGCATATCCTCAAAAACACCCTACCCCCTACAGGTCACAATAAGCTAAAACCACACTGTGTCCATATTTTTTCAATACTTTTTTTCATAATTGTACATATAATTTAGTGAGAACCTTCTATGTACTTTTCTAATGTGGGAATGAGGGACATGACAATAGAGTAAAAGTAAGAATTATGCAATTTAATAAGCTATTATCATACTTAAAATCATTTTCAGCTTTAACTCATAGCCTCACATACTATTATTTTAATCTTTATTTGATTACTTCATCTATCCTCTAACTTATAACAGGTGAGTTAAATACAATGGCAGAAACTGTGGTTTGATTTTGACACTCATGTGTGAGGATGCACAATATGGGCAAATAGATGGATTGGATTTAATAGCTATTATCCATTTTGTTAAAGTAGAGATGATTTTGCCAAACTGATTCTCACAATTCATATTACATTCAACAACAAGAAACCTGTGACAATTCTCTTTGTTTTGCTCCTTATTAACTTTTGTTTCCATTTTATTTTATTTTTATTTATTTATTTTTCGTCTGTCGTGGGGCTTGAACTTGGGACCTGGGCGCTCTCCCTCAGCTCTTCAGCTCATGGCTAGCACTCTACCAATTGGGCCACAGTGCCCCTTCCGGTTTTTGAGTGGTTTATGGGAGATAAGAATCTCTCCAACTTTCCTTTCCTGTCTGCTTTGACTTGCGATTCTCAGATCTCTGCCTCCTGAGTAGCTAGGATTACAGGCATGAGCCACCGGCGCCAGGCTACCATTTTATTTTATAATGAAGGATGATTTCACAACTCTATTGTAGATACAAAAATATGCTAAAATATTTCTATCCGTATGCATTGATATATACACACACATATATTACACAGGTTATAAGGATAATTTATAACTTCTGTAACTGCACAATTTACTAAATTATTAAAATCATTGATGACTCATGGCTGGAATTCTGGTTACTCGGAGGGTGAGATCTGACGATTGTGGTTTGAAGCCATCCTGGGCAGGAAAGTCCATGAGCCTCTTATCTCCAAACAACCAACAGAAAATCAGAATTGGAACTGTGGCTGAAAGTGGTAGAGTGGTAGCCTTGAGAGAAAAAGCTCAGGGACATCATCTAGGGTCTTAGTTCAAGAAGTACCATCTACCCCCAAAAATCTATTTAATTTACCCCTGTGCAAGTAGAGTATTTCCATCACCCAAGTGCAAATCCATACTCATTAGCAAGGTAACTGTTTTGTCTGAAGTATCACAAAACATTATCACTTAAGTAGAAAGTATTGCAATGTGGGTTCATTCTATCTCTCTCATGGATTTTTCTCCACTCAAATACTCAAATCTTACCATTATTCCAATTATTTAAAATCATAGTTTTTTTCTTTAATACCCATAATATTAGAGTTTGAATTGAGTGTCTTGTGCCCCCGAAATGGTTGTTCTTACCATTTTGTCATGTCCTCAGACTTAAATTATCCTGATTATTTTTCAGATAGAATCTGGCTTCCTACTTGTATCTGATTTGGGGCTCAGTACACTTTATGTTATTCTTCCTGGAATTTAAAATAACAGGTGCGTGGCATTGTGTACAGATCTTTCTGTCCAGTCTGGGCTTTAAGCACTATCCTTACAACAGTTCACTCCCATGGATTAAGGATATTCATAAGCTTGTCATAGTTGATTTTTTTTTATATTTGCATTTCCTGCAGGTTCTTGAGTACTGAATTAATTTGTGTTTTCTTTGGTTGTTTTGTTTCATTTGAATATATGGATTATTGTTCTTCACTTTTCCTTTTGTTTCTTTCACTCATGTTCTTACCTGAAGCGCTGAGAAACTAATTTTTCTTTCTCAAGATAGTCAAGATGAATATTATTTATTCCAAAAAAAATTCAGTAATATTTAAACACCTCATACCTATGAATAGTATACAAATGCTAAGTTCTGAGAAGGGTCTTTTTATTTGCCCAGCAGTCTTTGGCATACACAGACAGATCATGAATTTTATGAAGTTAGTAAAACTACATATATTCGCCAGGCGGAGAAAAACCTATCATTAATTGTTTGACAGGGTTATGTTGCTTCATGCAGGATTACACAAAATCATGTTCCTAGGAGGAACCTAAAAATCATCTAATACAACAGACTTGAGAGAGATGAATTGACTTCCTGAATAATTTACTTTTGGGTCAAATAAAAGCAGGCTTCCAAAAAGAGAGTAGACTTTAAAGAAACATGAGTTGTATGTAAATAGGTGGTTAGCTGATTTTGTTAATTTGTGAACTAATACAGGGAAATAAAGTACAGCAAGGTTAAAATGAAAGAACTTCACATTGAAATACTCATTTGTGTGTGTTTGTGTGCATGTGTGTGGATGCTCGTGCGAGTCCCCGCACACACATGTGCATGTGCTCATGCATACATTCATTATTCTTGAGGCTTCATACTGCGCAAGCATTATTCCTCAGCTTCTCTGTCTAAAGGTAATGGTCTACCACTTGAGCCACTGTTCCACTTCTGGTTTTTTGGAGATAATCGCATGTATTTTCATGATTTGACTGGCTTTAAACAGTGGCCTTCAGATCTCAGCCTCTCGAGTAGCTACCTAAGCTGATTCAGCCTCTGAGTAGCTAGTTAAAATTCTGTCTGTCCTCTATGCTTCACTGCTTTTTCATTTTTTTCCTGAGGTAATCACAAGTCATATATATGTCTAGTTACTTTAGAAAATACTCTTACTGCTTGGCACCATGGGCTCCCACCTCTACTCGTAACTACTGAGGAGGCTTGAGAATAGAACCAGGCCGAAAGTTTAGTGGACCTCCTTCTCAATCTATAGCTGGGTGTATTGGATCATTTCCACCACACTGCACTATCTACAGTCTAAGATTGGAAGGACTGCGGAATCCAGACCAGGCAAGGTTGGAAGCTAGACAAGTTGGTCTGCAACTCTGATTCCGTTGATGATGGGAAGGCTAAAATGACAGATCAGATGCATGTTCTTGTGGAAAGGGAACCCCTACCCTAAAATTAACCACTGATATGACGCCTGCCTAGTATGAGCAATAACTAAAGTCGAAATCCCCAGTTTCCCACAACCAAAATAAATATATACATTAACATACAAAAACTTAGTAGAATCTGTTCTTTGCTCTAATATCAGCTTTATCTGATTATCATATGATGTGACAGAATAGGTTCTTTATTAAATTTAAGATATATTTTAAGTTTTGAGTATTAAGCTTAAGATATATTTAAGACCTAGAAAATTCTTTCTCACATATTAAGTGCAAATGTATGGCAAATTGTCTCATTTCTTACATATTTGACTATCCCTATAAATTCAGCTTATGATTATTATGAATAGTAACATATTCTGATTAATTACTTTACTTTGTAACAGTTTTTACAATTTTTGCTTCTCTACTGAAGTTTAATTATTAAAGTAGCATCATCAAAATATATTCCTTGGGTACTTAGGGCAGTTTTTTACAAAGGTTTTAACCAATGGCTTATAAGAATTCTTATTGGTATTTTTTTTGCTTTATTTTTAATTTCAATTTAATTTTATTGTAAAGGTAATGTACAAAGGGGTTACAGTTACATAAATAAGTACATTTCTTTTTTTTTAATTAATTAATTTATTTTTTTTAAATTTTATTTTATTTTATTTGAGAGCATACTGTACAGAGGGGTTACAATTACATGGGCAGGATAATGCATACATTTCTTACCAAGCATTGCAGCCTCCTCCTTTGTTTACCCTTCACCTCCCTTCCCAGCTTATGGAAGGAACGTTGTTATCTCTTCCATCGATTTTTTTTGTATGCTAAAAAAAAGAACTACTGATGCTTTTGCTGTGGCTATTGATCAATGAGTGTTTTTGCTTTCTTTGTTCATGCATTTTTATAAGAAAATTTGTATGCAGAGGGTTTACAGTTACTTTAGTCATCTAAAAAGTACATTTCATTTTATTTTCTAAATTTCAAATTTTGAACTTAAATATTTTCTTCTGTTTCTTCAGGGTAATTCTTTTTTCAGAGTTGTAGGACTAATTAATATAATTTTGCATGATTTTTACACATGTAAATTATTCAGACACATATATTTTGTTTTTAAAATATTTATAAAGTGAATATTTAAAAATTATTTTTTGAATTTTTATAAGGTTGGTAAATTTAAAAAAATTATTTCTTATAGATGTAAACATATTTGTTCAGGTAGCAAATACTGTATTTTTAAGAAGCACATACTTTATTAAGAAAAGTTTCATTACCTGGTGATTTTTGGAAATATTTTTACTTAACTTAAAAAAAAATGTTTGAGCTGGGAATGGTGATTTTTGGCTGCTATTTTCTAGCTATGGTGGGAAATGTAAATAGGGTTTGTAATTCGGGAGAGACTGAGCAACTATAATATCTTATTATAAAAATATTCAGAGAGAAATGATTAGAGATATAGCCACCCCTAGCAAGATATAGAGCACTTGGTTATAATATTCTAAATCTTGATTTAAAACACCACTAGCATCAATTTTTTGTCAAAATGAAAGGATACATGTGTCAAAATGTTTATTATTTAAAACTTATTTGAAAAGGTTCTCATGTCTTCTATTGCTTAATTTTCAGTTTACTTAATCTATAAGAATCTTTTGTGATTATTTTATTTCTACTAAACTTTTAAATAGGACAAGAAATATTATTATTTCATATATTAACCTACATTTTCTATTTGTGATAATTTCCTCTGTTTAATATGATAATATCAATATTCCAAATGTGTGTATGTGGTGTGTGTGTGTGTGTGTGTGTGTGTTCTTGTGGTTTTTGTGTGTGTGCTTTGTAATGCTTAAGAGATCACACCATTGCTTCACATATGCTAGGCCAATGTTTAACCACTGAGCTATACTGTGTAGTTATAATCCAAATAGTGTTTTAAATTTTGACTTTTAAATTTTCATTCCTAGTATGTTTTTTTCAAAATTATATATGACAAAATGTGATCCATCTTCTATCCATGTTAGCAATTTTTATTGTTATTTAGAACATTTCCACTGCCTTTCCACTTCCAAACTCTTATGTTTTTAATTGATAAAGGTTTTACTGCTTCTTTTCTCTCTTCATTCTTTTTCCCTTTAGAGTTGACCTATTCTTTCTCTTCCCCAGATGTCAGGCCACATTGAGGCTCCTGCTACCCACAGCCTTCCTCCTGGCACAGTCACCAACAGGGCAGTGCCCCCAGGATCCAACACAGACTTCTGACTTGGGTAAATAAAGAGGCTGTGCTTGAGTCGCCCACATTCAGCAGTCAGCAGTCCGGGCACATGAGCATCTACTAAAGCCACCCCAGTAGCTATGGGGACTCTGACCTCAAGAAAGAGGCAGGCACACCCATGCAGGCTGACTTTGTAGACAGCTCCTCTTCCAGGTGCAGCATGGTGACCTTTGAAGCAGAACATGACTGTGCGCACACTAGTAGATCACAGCACACAATAAAACAACTTGGTAAGCAATGGTCCTGTGCTCAGAGAAACAGAGGCAGGAAATCAGAAAGAGAGAGAGAAAGAGACAGAGAGAGAGAGAGAGAGAGAGAGAGAGAGAGAGAAAACTCAAAGCTAGCTCTTATTTGTACCGGTTTTGTTATCCTTGCTGAGAAATGCATATTTTCACCAAGAAATAAAAAGGAAAACTCCTAACTCTAACTCTGATGGAGTAGCTGGGATCAATCTAGACTTCCTACCATAAACAATCACAAAAGTGGAAGTTATGTGAAAAATATATGTATATAAATGTATATATAATATAAATATGTAGGCATATATATGTATATTCAAATATACAATGTGAATATGTATTGTATGTACAATATATAATGTATATATGTATAACATACAGGGATAAAAAAAACGAAATACATAGTATTTGAAGGAATAATGACCAAATCCTTCCCAAATTTGATTGAAAGCATGAACCCTTCTATCCAGGAATCTAGCAGCTTAAAGAAGACAATTAACATAATTACACAGGTCCACACTAAGACACATTCTAATTAAACAAAGACAGGAAACCTCCCAAAGCACAGAGACACAACTCATCACACAAGGGATCTTCAATCATATTATGACAAATTTCTAATCAAACACTAGATTAAATATTAGACAGCAAGGGCAACACATTTAAGGTGTTAAAAGGACATATCTAATACCAACCTTTCTAACAAATACATATATACATCCCCCAAATGTGAGAGAGATGAGCTAAGTACCTAATGATGGCTCAGGCATATAACCTTAACTACTCAGGAAGGTGAATTGTGAGGATTGTGGCTCAAAGACAGCCTGGGCCTTGTAACCTCAGAAGCAAATTGTAGGAGAGCTGTCCTTGAGTAGGACGGAGGTCTTCTTGTCATGTCATTGCTGGAACAAATATAGGATAAAGTGGCCATCAAGCATGGAGGCTATTGGCCAGTGTCTCCACAGAAGCAAATTATGAGATTCAGGAGTCCTCTACAAGATCAGAGGACTTTGACCACTGTCCTAGTAGGTTCAGGAATGGCGTAATAATGACCAGAGCAACCTCAAGCCCACATGGAGTCCTTAGCAACAGTCTTTGAAGCTTATGGGCTAGAGTATTAATGCTGGCAAGCTATGATTGGTCCACTTTTTCTCTGACTTCACTGGCCCAGACTCTGATTGGTCCATTTCTTCTATGATGTCACTGTGATGGGCTGCAATATCTCCCTTTTGAGAGGTCATGCAGTGTATATAGGAAGCCACTGTGCTCCAACCTATGTGAGTTAACACCTCTAGGAGCTCTTGATTGGTGACATGCTGGACTGACTCAAAGCAAAATTCATGATTTTTCTGATATGGTGTGGGGGGGTGTGAGTTGTCGTTTGGTTTTGGTATTTCTTTTTATTTTTTCTGTGTTTCCATTATTTTATTTAGTTAATTTTAGGTAGACTTGCTACTTGCCATCATAGCAGAAGGATGGAAGAATACAAAGAATCATCCTCCATATCCTTGAATGAAGAGATCATCAGTCAATACCAGATGAAAGAGCTCATTGTCCATGGTACCAATGGACAAGTGAAGCTGGCTATCCACACCTCACACACATGGAAGTGGCAGTTAAAATACTCCTGAAGGGATGAAAGGTTAAAGTTTGAGGCAGTGACCACTTGATGCTTGTTTCTGTCTAGCAAAGCAACACGTGGTGGTAATCCGAACACCTGGTTGATTGTGTGCCTTTATAAGACCTGCAAATACTTAGCTCAGGGCTCTCTTCCTAGGCTCCGCTGTACCGAAGTGTAGGACGAGGCCCAAGATGCAGCCCGTTTAAATAAAACAGCTGTAGAGTCTGACATTCAGTGGTCTTTTTGCGGGGGGGGGGGGTTCCTGCAACCATGGCATAACATATTAGTGGGGGCTGGTTCGGGATACCCCCCAAAGACCCCGGAGACCTCAGACTCCAAAGGTAAAACAGCGCTGTCTTGGTTAATTTGCCTTGTCCTCTCGTTTGTCTGTTTTACTTTCATTTTCCCTTGTGAGGATGGCCCCTCCAATTCCTAAAGGGTTGTCAAAGTGGACCCGCTTGCACGACAACACTGGAGGAACTGGGAGATGTCCCAGATCCTCTTGTGGGGAGGGGATAACCCTGCTGTGTGGAGCAGGGGTCCTTGGAACCCCACCATGTGGAGTGGGGGGGGTCCTTGGAACCCCGCCGTCTGGGGCGGGGGTACTTGGAACCCTGCCATGTGAGGCAGGGGTCCTTGGAACCCTGCTGTGTGGGGCCGGGGGGGAGGGATCCTTGGAACCCCGCTGTGTGAATTGTGGGGCGAGAATTGGTTTGGTGTTGGGCCGGAACTGACCAAGAAAGCCTTCTAACCGAAGCCCAACTCGCCCACTGTGGGTCTGTTCCTTCTGCTGTGGGGCATGGGTATGGAACGCCGCCATGACAGGAGTCAGTGGACCAATTTGGGAGATCTCCACTTTGTAAGCTTTTTTTTTGTAACTGTCAGGTTTGCATGTGTTTTGTTTGTACTGTTTATTGTTTTATGGACTGTATGACTGACAGGACTGGAAACCACGGGCAACACTCCATCTAGCCCCCTAGACTTACAAAAAGAAACTAAGAAAGAGGAAAAGAAAGTGTACCCCTGGTTTTTCAGGGAGATAACTTGGAAGAAGAAATGTTTCCTCCCCCATACTCCCCTTCCCAGGTTCCTTTTGCAGAACCTGAGAATGATCAAGAGGAGGAGGGAGCTATAGAACACTTGGCACCTGCCCTTCAAGTTTCTGAGGGGCCAGTCACTCAATGCCGCAGTGGGATCAACCCCCCATCTAATGCAGCTGTTTTTTTCCCTAGGTGCCATAGGTACTGTGGATGTGGATGGTCAACAGCAACACAATAGTGTCCATTTTCTACCAATGTTCTATACAATTGGTGCATCCAAAATGCCCCCTTTTCTGAGAAACCCTAGGATTTAATTCGTTTGCTTGAAACTATTCTCTTTACTCATCAGCCCACTTGGGATGATTGCAGTCAGCTTTTACAAGTTCTTTTTACCACTGAATTGAGAAACCATATCTGAGAAGCGGCCCAGAAACATATCTGTGGCCCCACGGGAGTGCCCATCATGGATCCTGCCCTGATCTCTGCCTATTTTCCTGAGATCCAACCAACATGGGACTACAAAACAGTTGAAGGTAGGGAGCATCTCCTCATCTACCGCCAGGCTCTGTTGGCAGGTCTCAAGGTGGCAGCTTGCCAACCTACTAATATGGCCAAGGTTTATGATATAAGACAGGGAGTAAGTGAAAGTCCAGCAGCATATCTTGAGCGGCTCTTGGAAGCTTTTAGTCAATATACTCAATATGATCTTGAGACACAGGAGTCGGCTCAGATGATTATGTTTGCCTATATAAATCAAGCTGCACCAGACATAAAGTTGCAGGCTCTAGACAGGCTATAATTAGGGATCTAGTAGCCGCAGTAGGAAAGGTTTACAATAAGAGAGACAGAGGAGCAAAGACAGGAAAGGAAGGACAGAGAACGTAAAATGGAGCATGAAAAGAGAAACCGGGCCAAGGAAAAGAGGCCAGATTTGATGGACTCACCACTACTGCATGCTGAGCATACCTGGTTCACAGATGGCAGCAGTTTCATTCGAGATGGAAAAAGGTATACGGGCCCAGCAGTCACCATGGATACTGTGATAGCGTGGGTAGAAGCACTCCACCAGGGACCATCTGCACAAAGAGCAGAGCTAGTGGCACTAACAAAAGCCCTACAAATGGGAAAAGGGAAGAGACTAAACATTTACACAGACAGTCGGTATGCTTTTGCCACCTTGCATGTCCATGGAGCCATTTACCAAGAGAGGGGGATGCTGACAGCTGAGGGAAAGACTATTAAAAACAAGAAAATTTAAGCCTCATCTGTGCCCAATGGGAAACAGCAAATATTGCCATTATGCACTGCCCAGGCTATCAAAAGGGAACTGATTCAATAACCAAAGGAAATAACTTGGCTGATCAGGCAGCTAAGGAGGCGGCCCTCCAGCCCAGAGCATAAGTACTGACTCTAGTAGACCCAGGGCCACGAGCTTTGCCTCCTGAGCCTCAGTACTCCCAAGAAGACTTGGAGTGGATAAAGAAAATTCCCATGGCCTATAAACCCCCTGGCAGAGAAGGAAAAAAAGACTAGTGGAAAACTGGTGAGGGAAAACTTACCTTGCCACAAAGATTGGGCAAGGGGATTCTTAAGAGAATCCATCGGGTCTCTCACATGGGAACCTGAAGAATGCAGGACTTGCTCTGACACTCAGAAGTAAAAATTAGGCAAGGGAATCAACTCTTGAGGACATTGTGAAAAATTATAAAGCCTGTCAGCTCACCAATGCCCCCAATCAGCCGGTTACTAAAGGAGCTTGCCTCCATGGAGATAGGCCAGGTGTGTATTGGGAAATAGACTTCACAGAAATTAAAACTGGAAAATTTGGATATAAAAATTTGCTAGTTTTTGTAGAAACCTTTTCAGTATGGGTTGAAGCCTACCCAACAAAGCATGAGACCACAAATGTCGTGGCTAAGAAGATCCTGGAAGAAATTCTACCCAGGTATGGCTTCCCATCCCCCAATAGGTCAGACAATGGACTGGCCTTTGTCTCAAAAGTAAGTCAGCAAATAGCTCCGACATTGGGGATGGATTGGAAATTGCACTGTGCTTATAGACCCCAGAGTTCAGGGCAGGTATGAATCAGACTCTATAAGAGACCTTAACTAAATTGGCCTTGGAGACTGGTGTAGACGGGGTATCGCTCCTTCCTTTTGCTTTGTTTAGAATAAGAAATTCACCCTATCGGCTTGTCTTTAATTGCTTGCTGATTTGGATGATACTGAATTTCTGTGTAAGCTTGACTATTTAAAGCTGGTGCATAAGAGTATGTGGCCCCAGCTTAGAGAATTATATGATTCTGCTTCTATTCCTATCCCACATTTGTTTAAACCAAGGGACTGGGTGTTTGTTCGAAGGCACAACTTGCGATCTCCGGAAACACGATTGAAGGGACCTTACATGGTGCTACTGGCTACACCCACTGCCCTTAAAGTGGACGGCGTTGCTGCTTAGAGCCACTGCTACCATGCCAGACCAGCTGACCCCTTTGCCCTGGATGACCATCAGGAAACATGGGAAGTCTCCAAGCATCCGACCCAACCACTCCGCATACGCAAGAAAAGATAAATGGACTGATTGTTATTGGTATACTCGTTCAAGATCAAGAGCTGTTGAAGTTTAGTTTGGGGCCAGAGCCACAAGATTGTGGCTCAGGACCATAAATCAAGCGCGGGGGGTGGGATTGAAAGGCTAAAGTTTGAGACAGTAACCACTTGTTGCAAAGCAACATGTGGTGGTAATCCAAACACTTGGTTGATTGTGTGCCTTTATAAGACCTGCAAATCCTTAGCTCGGGGCTCTCCTCCTAGGCTCCGCTGTGTCAGAGTGTAGGATGAGGCCCAAGCTGCAGCCCATTTAAATAAAACAGCTGTAGAGTCTGACTCTCAGTGGTCTTCTTGAGGGGCGGGGGGGGGGGGGGGAGGTCCTGCAACCATGGCATAACAGCAAGAGTCCTCCAGTCATCAATTAAAGAATGAAGTGGACATTTTTAAGAAGGTATGGCACAAACACACCATCAGGTTTTACCAGGTGATGGAGAAGGAAGAGTATATGTATCTCATCAATGGAACTGGCCAATAGGGGATACCTTCTGGGGTGGATCTCAAAATCCTGCCGCCTATATGAGGATGAAACCAAGAGGCTCTTCACACAAATTGTAAGTGCTGTTCACTACCCATACCCGAACAGAATCACACACAGATACCTTAATTCCAACAATATCCTGTTGGATACCAAAGGCAATATCAAAGTCAGTGGTTTTATCTGAGCATCTGGTTCACCCTGGGGCAGTTGCTATCAAATATATGTGCTGCTGTGCTATTCCACCCCCCTAAATTTTCCTGGAAGAAAGAAATGATGGCCGGGTGCCAGTGTCTCACTCCTGTGATCCTAGCTATTCAAGTGGCTGAGGTCTGAGGATCATGGTTCAAAGCCAGCCCAGGCTGGCTCTATCCTCTGACCTGACTCATACTGATACCAAAGAATAATTTGGGGTGGAGATGGCAGTGGATAGAGATGGCTAGCAAATAGTTACAACTCTTCTCAGAATAAGCTGCTGAATGTGGACCCAGGAACAGAGCAGTTCCAGACAAAGGGGAGGAGAACCCTAAGAGATATCAAAGATAAACTCACTTGAAAGCCAGAAGGCCCTGTTATTGAGATGGGAGAGATTTGTAGGTGGTGTATTAAAAAAAAGAGTTGTATGTGGGATCCACGAATTGAGATCAAAACACTGTTTGCCTAGCAAAACCCTCAGTCCAGCCAAGAATACAAGTGCATCAACTGCCATAGAGTTCCTCAGGAGGGATTCCAGCCACTGAGCACCTTGTACTGCAGTGTAAACTGAAAGTTGTAGTTATCAAAGCATGTAATTTTTGTGCATACAAAAACTACTTTAATTACACTTCAACTACACCCTAGTCATTAAAATTTTTGTTTGATTTATTTTATTCTATGTTATTTAAGATGTAGTCTCATTATGTAGCCAAGTGTGATCTTCACTTCATAATTCTACTGCTTAATCTCCCAAGTGTTTTGATTACAGGTGTGTCCTTCTTTGTTGTCCATCATATTTTATCTGCATGTTTCCTTAACTTTAATGCTATATTTTATCCCTTGGCAGTACTGCGGTTTTGATTCAGAGGCTGGTGCTGGGCAACCTAGTGCTCTACCACTTGACCTCTGCGCCTGGCCTTACTCTTCATTTTACTTTAGATGAGCTCTTATTGTATTATTTTTTGTGTTGTATTGTTTGTGCTTGGGTCAGAATCAGACTGTGATTGTAATGTATTTTCCTGCTGAGAAGCTTTTTTGTCCTTTTATATTTCTTGTAAATATAATTTTTCTTCTTAATAAAAAGAAGGTACACAGAGGTGTTACATATATATAAGTAATTTTAAAATTCAAAACCTTATTTTAGAAGAGTAAAAATGCATATAATCACTAAATTTTATCTCTAGGAAAAATGGCTACTAGATTAAATGTTTTTGGAGGCTAGGTCAGTGGCATTTGGTATTGTTCTCACTTCAGCTCTAGACAATGCTACATAGGTCCAGACCTGCATGGCCTAAATAAAAGCAAGTAAAAAGTAAAAAAAAATGATTTTTTAGGGCACATCTGTGGAAGGTTTGAAATACATTTGAAATACATTTGAAATACATTTTATTGACCATTTGTACATTTCTGTGATGATGAAAAGTGATATAGCAATTATGGTACAATATGACCCATTCTTCAAACATAACATAGCATTACCACATTACCCAGCAATTCCATTGCTCATTGCATAATCCAAAGAACTGAAAAGAAAAAACTAATAGCTCATATGCCAATAATAACAGCAAAGTTCACATTAGTCAGAAGCTGGAATTACCTGGAGTGTCTATCAGATATACAGGTTTACAAAATATGAGGTAAACATTAATGGATTATGCCATCCACAAAAATGCTGCATTTAATATATATCTGTCACGGATGGACACAAAAAATAATCTACTATTTATGTGAAACATTTACCAAACCATTTTATAAGAGAAAATGGAAGATTAAAATTTCTGGGGCAGGTCATTGGGGTGATTATTACTCAATGATTGTGTGGATTCCATCAGTATCAACAAGATAGTTCACAAATAGAGGTAATGGTGTGCATATAACTAATGTCACTGAATTTTATACTTGCCTAACAAGCATGAGGCCCTGCGTTCATCCCCACCACATCCAAAAAATGCTAAATCATCTTTCTGTTACCTACCTTGAGTGGTAGGTGCTTTTCTAATATTTTGATTGTATCCCTCAGAGGATCTCTGGTGGATCTCTGATGTTTAGTCATGCTTTACAGACAATCCATTATTTTAATATTAATTTTAAATTTTAAAGGAAACCTCATATATTAAAATGAGGGCAATGCCTGCAGATCTAATTCAAGAGGCTAAAACAGGAAGACCCTTACACAGTCTAGGCTGCATAGAGAGGTCATGTCTAAATTTCCATGGTTACTGCTGAAACTGCAGGGACAATTATTTGTAAGTAATTGCAAGTGATAGATAACTGAGAGATAAGTTTCTGATCACAATATATTTTGGTCATGTCAGCTTGTATTTAATATTTACATGAATTTTTAAATTTTTCCTTTTTCCCTTACTCTCAGCATGTCATTTTGAAACTTTATACTATGTTCTCATTTGCTACATTTAAAAAGAAACATAGTTTTCCTTTGTATCATATTAAACATGGTTTTTGATTATTTTCTATATTATACAACTACTATTATTTACTTTTGAAAATGTTAGGGAAATGAACCCGAAGATATGTATTCAAATGTTTTTTTTTTTCATGCGATTGTTTCTAACACATTTATAAGATTATTTCTTTGTTGCTTTGTATGTCCCTCCCCCACAGTATAACTCCTGCTTTCACTGTATTTGATGTTGGTATAATTTGTAGAGGGGAAGGGGAAAAACAAATCGTTTAAATAGGGATACAGGTGGACCCATTGCAACAATGAGATGTACAAGTCGTTACATCGAAAAATGAACTTTACAACTTTGGTGCGGGGGAACGGGAGTAGCAGGGAGGATTGGGTGGGGGAGTGGGAGAGGATGGGAAGGGATAGGAAGCGGAAACAAAGGAGGAGACTACAATGCTTGATAAGAAATGTACTCATTATCTTGCCCACGTAATTGTAACCACTCTGTATAGTATGTTCACACTAAAAAATAAAAATTAAGAAAAAGAAAATTTTTATGTTTTTTTTTCTGCATGTAAGGACTAGCCACTGTCTCAGAGATTTTTCTTAGTTCTGCCAATTGAGCCACAGATAAACTTCCAGCTTCATTCTTTTGAAAAGTCTCATGCAAATCCCAGCACAATTAAGGAGGCTGAAATCTGATCTTGATTTGAAGCCAGTCTGAGCAGCAAAGTCTGAGATTCTTATCTCCAATTAATCACCAAAAAGCTGCGGGTAGTAGAACGGTATCTAGCCTTGTGTAAAACAGGGCAAGTTCAAGCCCTAGTATTGTAATTACATTAACAAGTCTCATGGACTTTCTTGCTTGGGTTGGATTTGAACTACAACCCTTAGATTTCAGCCTCCTGGGAAGCTAGGATTTAAAGGCATGAACAATCAACCGCAGACATTTTAATTTTTTTTTGGTCATTCATGGGGCTTAAATTCTGGGTTAGGTGCTGTCTCTGTGCTCTTCAGCTCAAGGCAAACAGTCTACCACTTGAGCCATAGAACCACTTTCACTTTTCTGGTGCTTTATTGGAGATAAGAGTTTCACAGAATTTCCTGTCTGGGCTGGCTTGGAATTGTGATCCTCAGATCTCAGCCTCCTGAGTAGCTAGGATTACAGGCATGAGCCACTGGTGCCCATCTTATTTTAATATTTTTAACCAGCTTTTTCTTGCCTTCAACCTCAGTACATTTTATTTTGTCCAGTAGACCTGTTCTTTGGGCCACATTGCTGTTCCTTAGTTGTTTTGAATGGGGGTAGGGATTGAACACTCGGAATGGGTGCTGTCTTTGTGGTCTTCAACTTAAGGCAAATGCTCTACCAGTTGACCTACAGAGCCACTTCAGGTTATCTGGTGGTTAATTGGAGTACAACAGTCTCATGAACTTTCCTGACCAGGCTGGATTTGAACCATGGTCTTCATATCTCAGCCTCCTGAGATTACAGTGTAGAGGCAGCAGTGCCCTTCTGTTTCTTAGCTTTTTGACTCAAGGACGATGTTTTACAAATTCAACCACAGCTTCACTTCTAGCTTTTTTTGTTTATTTGACATTAGTTTCTAATGTACTTTTCTGGATAGTCTGGCTTCAAACCGTGATCCTCAGATTTCAGCTTCCTGAGATGCTCCAATTACACACATGAACCACAAACCCATTGGTCATTTTAAAATATTAATATTTTTTCCACTTTATCTTGTTAAAATTTTCCTTGTTTTTTTTTTTTTTTTACTTTTGTATATGTTTTTGTCCTGGGGCTATATTTCAGGGCCCGGATGCAATGCCAGAGCTTTTTCTTCAAGAGTAGTGGCTTTGCACATAAGCCAAAGTATAGCTTGTGGCAATATTTGTTTTGTGTTTGTGCTTGAACTAAAACCCTGGGTGCTGTACTAGAATGTGACTGCCCAGTTTGCATCTTGGGCCACACCTCAACTCCAGGTTTTTTTTTTTAACTCTTGGTAGTTAATAGGAGATGAGTCTTATGCAAAGCCCAGCATGAATCAGTTGGCTGAAATCTGAGGATCACGGTTTAAAGCCAACCAAGGCAGGAAATCCCATGAGACTCTTAACTCCAGTTAATCACTGAAAAACTGGGAGTGGTAAAGCTCTATCCTTGAACAAAACAGCATAATTTCAAGCCAAACATAGCACACAGATGCATACACAGAGAAAGCCTCATGGACTTTCTTGCATGGGGTAGCTTTGAACAATGATTCTCAGATTTCAGCCTATCTTCATCCTCTCTCCTTTGAAAATTTTATGGGTCCTGTGGCTTGACCTCTGTCTCTGGGGCCTATATCTTAGCTTTTACATTCAAGATTGGTGCTTTACCACCTCAGCCACAGCTCAAGGCTTTGTGCTGTGTAGCTGGGGATAAGAATCTCAAGCATGTTCCTTCCTAGACTGACTTGACTCTGCAATTGTCAGTTGTCAGCCTCTTGTGTAAAAAGGATTACACATATAACCATCAACATTTGGGTCACTTTAAAACATTAATATGTGCTTGCTTCCACCTTTTTTTCTTTTTTTTCTTTTTTACTTTTCCTGGGAGTGGAAATTGAAGCTCAGATGTTGTCTCAGGGCATACATGGGACCAACCACAACATTTGGCTTTGTGGAGAGGTTAATAGGAGAGAAAAGAATCATGTATAGCTAAGCCAGATTCAGGAGGCTGAAAATTGAGGAGAGTCCATGACACTCTTTTCTCCAATGAACCACTAAAATCTGGAGTTGTAGATTATTGAGCAAAACAGTGCAAGTTCAAGCACCAGGACTGCCAAACACACACACACACACACACACACACACACACACACACACACACACACCACACACACACACACACACACACACACACACACACACACACACACACACACACACACACGTCTTATGAACACCTATACTTGAGCTGAGCTTTAAACAGTATCCTCAAATTTTAGCCTAAGTAGCTAGAATTACAAATATAAGTCCCCAATGAAACTTCTGTTACTTGGTCTTTCTTGTCTTCTTCCACCCTTCTTTTCATTTATTTCATTCTTTTTGTTTGTGTTGGGCCTGGAACTCGAACTCATGCAAGTATTGGCCTGACTCAGGAGGCTGAAATTTGGCCATCATGGTTTGAAAGCAGCCTGGACAGGAAAATCCATGAAATTCTTATCTCCAATCAATCAACAAAAACCTATCCCCAGTGTGGCCACCACACACAAAACAGTCTCCTGGAATTTCTTGATTGGGTGTGCCTTTACATAAGATCTTATATTTCAGCCTCCTGCATTTCTAGAATAACAGACATGAACCAAGAGTCCTGGGTTCTCTACTTCCAACCATTTAATTTTCTTATTGTGATGCTGAGGCTGGATCTCTGAGCCAGGGCATGGTTTCAATTGGCTTTTCATTCAAGGCTGTTGCTTTACAACTACAACCACAGTTTTATTTCTGGCGTTTTTTGCTGGTTAGTTGCAGACTTATGCACTTCCCTGTCCAGGCTGGCTATGAACAACAACCTTCAGATTTCAGCCTCACTAGGATTACACATATTGACCAAAATTTCATGCATTGTTCATTTTGAAACTTTAACTGGATTTTCTCACAACATTTTTATTCTTTTTAATAATGCTGAGGCTTGAATTCAGAGCTTGAGCACTGTCCCTGAACTTCTGTTACTCAAGGTGAGAACTCTACTACTTGCTCCACAGTGCCACTTTCATCCTTTTTTATTTATGAGGTACTGAGGAAACAAACCCAGGGAATCAAACATGGTAGGCAAGCACTCTGTTACTAAGCCACATTCTTCGCCATTCTTATACCTTTTTATTTGTATTTTTATTTCCTTTTGTATACTGGTCCTGGGTCTAAAAATCAAGTGCTGGCCCAGAAGATTTTATTCAAGATTAGAACACTAAGACACGAACCACCACATAACTTGTGGCTATTACTTTTTGTTTTGTTTTAAGTAGCTACTTAGATTTGAGTCCATGAATTCTACCAGGGCTGGCTTTCAAATGTGATCCTCAGATTTTAATTTCCCAAGTGGCTACCATCAGAGGTGTGTGCCACCTACGCTTAGCTCATTTTAATCTCTGAAATTGTCTTTTTCTTATCCTACCTTCTCTACATTTATTTATTTTATACTTTGTGTGTGTGTTGGTGTATATCAAGGTCTGGATGCTGTCCCAGAATATATTTTCTCATTTCTGCCATTGGAGCTACAGTTCAAACACCAGGTTTTATTTTTCTTCCTTTTGGTGGATAATTGGAGATAAGAGTCTCATGTAAACCCCAGCAAGACATAGGAGGCTGAAATCTGAGGATTGTAGTTGAAGTCATCCTTGGTAGGAAAGTCCATGAGACTATTTTCATCAACTAAATACCAAGACTTTGGAAGTGGTAGTGCTCCTACATGAATTCAAGCACAAGGTTGGCACACACATATAAAAAGCCCCATAGACTTTCCTCTTTGGACTGGCTTTTAACTGGTAACTTCAGATTTCAGCCTCCTGAATAGCTAAAATAATAAGCAAGAACCACCAGTCCCAGGCTTAAATTTCAAATGGTAATTTCTTTTCTTCTTTCAGTTTTGTTTTTGGTCGACTTAGGGCTGAATTGGGAATTGTTTCCCAGGTTTTTCATGGAATTTCAGTACTTTACAACTACTATCACACCTTCATTTCCAGCTTTTACTGGGTACTTAGACATAAAAATTTCAGTCACTGCCCTGCCCAGGCTGGCTTTCAGCTATCATCCTCAATTTCAACATTCTTAGTAGCTAGGAATACACACATAAACCAAAAACCCATGGCTCATTTTGAAATTATAATTTTCGCTTTCTCCCATATTTTATAATTTGTGGTCTTTTTTCTTTCTTTTGTAAGTGTCTTTTTGAAAGTGAATAACTAGGAATAAACATGAACCAAAACCCATGGTCATTTTGAAACTTTATGTTTCTCTTTACCCATCATTTTTAATTTCTGCTTTTTTGTTTCTGGTTTTGTTTTCTGTTTTTGTTTTTGAAATGTGTGTCTAGGATTTCAACTTAGGACTTAGGTGCTGTCCCAAGCTTTCTGTTTAAGACTACCACTCAACCGCATGAACCAAAGCACAGCTTGTAACTTATTTTTGGTGCAAATTAGATATATGTGTCTCATAGACTTTCCTGCCTGAGCTGGTCATGAACCGTGATCCTTAGATTTCATCCTCCTGACTAACTCGTATAACATGTGTGAACAACAAATGTTTGATTCATTTCAACTACTCTCACTGACTCTTCCTTTTGTACTTCTGTTCTCCTTTCATTTCTTCTGTGTTTGTCCTGTGGCTTGAACTCAGGGTCTGGGTGCTGTCCCGGAAATATTTTCCCAGTTTTGCCAGGAGAACTACAGCTCAATTCCTGTTTTCTTTCTGTTTTGATGATTAACTAGAAATGATTATCATGTAGAGCCAGACCTGATTCATGAGGAAGCAATCTAAGGATCAAACTTTGTACCAGCATGGGCAGGAAAGTCCATGATACCTCCAATTATAACCACTGAAAAGCTGAGATTAGTAGAGCCTTAAGCAAAACAGTACAAGTTCAAGCAACAGGTCTCACACACAGACACACACACACACACACACACACACACACACACACACACACACATGTCTTATGAACTTTCCTACGTGGTCTGGCCTTTAAATATTATCCTCAGATTTTAGCTTCCTTTGTAACTAGAATTAGAGTTATGAGCCATCAGTGATTGGCTGTTTGTCTCATTGAAGCCTCGGTTATTGGTTCTTCTCTTCTTCTACCCTTCTTTACATTTATTAATTTCATTGTTTTGGTTGTGCTGCTCCTGGAGCAGGAACTCATGCAATCCCTGGACAGTTTCAGGAAGCTGTGGTCTGACCTTCATGGTTCAAAGCCATGTTGAGAAGGAAAGTCTAAGATCCTTACCTCCAATTAACAGCCAGAAACCTGGGAGTAGTACAGTACTAGCCCCAGGATGGCCCACAAACAACTGCCTTCTGGACTATCCTGCTTGGATTGGCCTTTATACTGGATTCCCATATTTCTGCCTCCTGATGTTTTAGAATTACAGGAATGAGTCACCAGCACCAGATTCTCTTCTTATGACTATTTTTGTGATCCTGAGGCTGGATCTCTGCGCCAGGGCACTGTTTCACAGCTTTCTCACTCAAGACTGGTGCTTTACACCTCCAATCACAGCTTCACTTCTGTTTTCTTGTTTGTTTGTTTTGCTGGTGATTTGATGATGAGACACCATAACCCTCAGATTTTTATCTATCTTTGTATCTAGGATTACACACATGAAACAAAAACTCATGCTCATTTTGAAAATTTAGTTGGATTTTCCAACACATATTTTAATTTCGATCTTTTTTATTTCCACATGTATGCTGGGCTTGGGGCTATAATTCAGAGCCTATGTATTGTCCCAGTAATTTTTTTTCTCGTCTATCTTTTTTATTTATTTATTTTTCTTTTTACTGTGAAAATGCCATACAAAGGGTTCACAATTATATGAGCAAGTAATGAGTACATTTCTTATCAAGCATTGTTACCTCCTCCTTTGTTTCCCCTTCCCATCCCTAGCCATCTTCCCACCAACCCCCCATCGCCCTGACAACCACCCTCGTGAGCCAAAGTTGTAAATTTGTTTTTCAACATAACATCTTGTACATCTCATTGTTGCAATGGGTCCACCTGTATCTCTATTTTTTTTTTTTTTTGCCCATCATGGGGCCTGAACTCTGGTCCTGGGTCCTGTCCTTCAGCTCTTCAGCTTGAGGCTAGAGCCCTACCATTTGTGCTACAGTGCCACTTCTGGCTTTTTCTGCTTATGTGTTGCTGAGGAATTGAACCCAGGGCATCATGAATGCAAGGCAAGCACTGGACCACTGAGTCAGCTTCCCAGTTCAGTCCCACTATATTTTTAATGCTAGACCTCTAATATGTGAGCCACAGCTCAATTCGGGGCTTTGTTTTTAAACCATATTTGCCTAATTAGAGTTGAGTCCATGGACTCCCCTGTCTTGGCTGGCCTTGAACACTGATCCTCAGATGTGAGACCCTTGAGTAACTACAAGAACAAGTGTAACCTATTTCAGTTTTGCTCATTTTAACCTCTGAAATTGGCTCTCTCTTTTCTTCTTCCACCTTTCTTTTCATTTATTTATTTTATTCTTGTGTATACTGTTCCTGGAGATTGATCTAAAGGTGTCGGTAATGTCCCCAAATCATTGCACATTTCTGCCATTGGAGCCACACGTCACGCTCCAGCTGTTTTTTTTTTTTCTTCTTTTGCGGGGTTCATTGGAGATAACAGTCTAATGGAAATTACAGAATGATTCAGGGAGCTGATATCTGAGGATCAAAGTTTGAAGCCAGCCTGCAAAGGAAATTCCATGATACTCTTTATCTCCAATTAGCTGGTAGTGATTCCACTAATGAGATTGATAAAACTCCAACCTAGAGTAAAGTAGAACAAATTAACCCCCATGACTAGCACATACAGAAAAATGGCCAATGGAATTTCCTGTTTGGGCTTACCTTTACATATTATTTTCTGACTCTATCCTCCTATGTAGTTAATACAACATGTGTAAGCCACCAATGATTGATTAATTAATTTTTTTAATTTTAATTTTAATTTTTGTGAACATACTGTACAGAGGGGTTACAATTACATGGGCAAGATAGCAAGCATTGCAGCCTCCTCCATTGTTTACCCTTCACATCCCTTCCCAGCCTCCCCCAGCCACCCCAACCAATCCACCCTCACTCCCCGCACCGAAGTTGTAAAGTTCATTTTCGACATGACAACCTGTACTTCTCATAGTTGCAGCGGGTCCACCTGTATCCTTAAAGGACTTGTTTTTCCCCATCTCCTCCACAAATTATACCGACATCAAATATAGTGAAGGCACGAGTTATACTGTGGGGGAGGGACAAAGCAACAAAGAAATAATCTTATAAATACGTTAGAAACAAATGCATGAAAGAAAAAAAACATTAAATACATATCTAAGGGTTAATTTTCCTAACATCACATTATCTGACCTTTTCTGCTTGACTCATACATATACTAGATATTGCAAATAAGGGAAACCATGGGACTTATGTTTCTTTGGGCTTGGCTTACTTCACTTAATATAATTTTTTCCAAGTCTTTCCATTTCGTAACAAATGTAGCAATGTCATTCTTTCTGATGGAGGCATAGAATTCCATTGTGTATACATACCACATTTTCTTGATCCATTCATACACTGAGGGGCATCTGGGCTGGTTCCATATCTTAGCTATGGTAAATAATGCTGGAATAAACATAGTCGTGCTGGTAGCTTTAGTGTGGTCTTGTTTGTAAACATTTGGGTAAATGCCCAAAAGTGGGATTGCTGGGTCATAGGGGAGCTCTATCTGAAGTCTTTTCAGGAACCTCCATACTGCTTTCCAAAGTGTTTGAACAAGTTTACACTTCCACCAACAATGAAGTAAGGTTCTCTTCTGTCCACATCCCCTCCAGCATCTGTTGTTGTTAGAGTTCTTGATGATAGCCATTCTAACTGGGGTGAAGTGGTTTCTCAATGTTGTTTTGATTAGCATTTCTTTTATGGCTAGGGAGGTTGAGCATTTCTTCATGTGTCTATTGGCCATCCTTCTTTCTTCTTCAGAGAAGTTTCTATTCAAGTCATTAGCCCACTTATTTATTGGGCAGTTGTTTCTTTGAGGATTTGTTGTTCGGGGATTTAATTTTTTGAGTTCCAAGTATATTTTAGATATGAGACCCTCGTCCGTTGTACGGCTAGTGAAGATCTTCTAATCCGTAAGCTTTCTACTATTTTTGCTAGCTATGTCCTTTGTCATGCAGAAGTTCTGCAAATTCATGCAATCCCATTTGTCCAACCTTTCTTTGATTTGTTGTGTTTCCGGGTCTCTTTTCAGAAAATTTCGGCCTGAGCCAAGGAGATCTAAGGTCTCTTCTATTCCATCCTGTAATGTTTTCAGAGTGTCTGTTTGACTCCGAGGTCTTTGATCCATTTGGAGTTGATTCTGGTGCAGGGTGATATATAAGGATCTAGCTTTAGTTTTCTACAAGTAGTTAAACAATTTTGCCAGCACCATTTACAGAAGAGGCTGTCTTTCTTCCATTCTATTATTTTAGCTCCCTTATCAAAGATTAGTTGGCTATAGGTCTGCCGGTTCATTTCTGGGTTTTCAAATCTATTCCATTGGTCCTGAGGTCTGTTCTTATGCCAGTACCAAGCTGTTTTGATTACTATGGCTTTAATAGTAGAGTTTGAAATTTGGTATTGATATTCCTCCAGCAGTATTCTTTCCGGTGAGGAGCATTTTTGCTATTCGGGGTCTTTTATTGTTCCATATGAATTTTTGGATTGCCTCTTCTATTTCCTTGAAAAATGACGTTGGAATTTTGATAGGTATCACATTGAATTTGTATATAGCCTTGGAAAGTATTGCCATTTTCACGTTGTTAATCTTTCCAGTCCAGGAGCATGGGAGGTTTTGCCATTTTCTACGTTCTGTTTGATTTCCTTTTTCAAGATTTTAAAGTTTTCATTATAGAGGTCCTTCACTTCTTTGGTTAAGTTAATCCCTAAGTATTTTATTTTTTGTGGAGCTATTACAAATGGAGTTGCTTTCCTAATTTCAGCCACACTTTTATCATTGTTGGCATACAGAAAAGCCATTGATTTTTGAGGGTTAATTTTATACCCTGCTACTTTGCCAAACTTTTGTGATTGATTAATTTAAAACCCTGTCACTGAGTATTTCTTCTCTTCTTCTACACTTCTTTATTTTTTTTTTTTGTGCTGTTCCTGAAGATTGAACTCGGGGCCTTCATGTTTGTCTTTATATATCTTTTATATAACTTGTTTCAGTTTTGTTGTTCTAATGTTTCGTTTGTTTATGTTGCTTTATATATCTTATTTTTATATCTCACAAAAGTAACTTTTAGCTTGGTACTGGTGGCTCATGCCTGTAATCCTCCTCAGGAGGCTGACATCGAGGATCACAGTTTGAAACCAGCACAGGCAGAAAAGTCTGGGAAATTCTTTTTTTTTTTTTTTTTTTTTTTGTCGGTCGTGGGGCTTGAACTCTGGGTCTGGGCGCTGTCCCTCAGCTCTTCAGCTCAAGGCGAGCGCTCTACCACTTGAGCTACAGCGCCACTTCCGGTTTTCTGGTGGTTTATTGGAGATAGGAGTCTCACGGTCTTTCCTGCCCGGGCTGGCTTTGAACCGCAATCCTCAGATCTCAGCCTCCTGAGTAGCTAGGATTACAGGCGTGAGCCACCAGCGCCCGGCTTGTCTGGGAAATTCTTATTACCACTATACTATCAAATATACAAGAAATGGAGCTATGACTCAAGCAGTAAATTGTTGGCCTTGAGCAAGAGAACTCAGAGCTCTGAGTGCAGGTTCAAACCCCTGGACTGGCACAGAAATAAAACTTTCATTACCTTATATTATATTAGGATTACTGGTGTCAGAGTCCAGTCCTAGTTTTAAGGACCAACTTTTGTAGCAGATGCAGCTTTTGATGTTTTCCCTAGGAAATTTTATGCTTGTTTTATTCCTTGCCTTGTATTTACATTCCACTAATGGCATTCTTATTTTTTTGTTTGGAAGGACATTTCCATAATTCAATGACATAAAAAATCATGTCTTGAATTTTTCTTTATTTTAAATAGGAAAGGGAAACACTGTCTGAATCTAGCAGAGAGCGAATGATGGTTTGATTGCAGAGCTGTTAAATCTATTCCTGAATGTGGGAGGCTACGATTTGCAGTGCTTTGGTAGATGAGTCTTCATGCAGCTTCACAATAAACTTCTATGATATCACTGTCAACTTTGCCATTACAACAGATAGGTGTCAGCCACTGATCTCACCCTTACGTGGACTTTAGATACACAAAGAAGAAAAAAATAATTAGAAGAATTAACTGTTAACCACAAGATCACAGCTCGATGAGCTTTCCTGACTGAATTCTGAGATTACATGAGCAGGGCAGTTTCATCTACACAAGGCTACTAAGCACTAAGTACCAGGCAATGTTGTAGGCAACTGGAGAAACAGATGTGAATACAGCTGCAAGTGGCCTGCTCCATGAACCTTTCATGCTGAAGGAGAAAACCAGAAATTACAATGATAATGTCAATATTTCAGAAGGATGGTAATGTGGGGAGACAGCTTCATATTGAGGATGGGAGGAAGGCACATATGATCTAACAGCAGGGGACATTATCCATGCAATTATTGCTTTTCCATGCTGGCTCCACTCTCAATCCCAGATCTCATCCTTCTGAGTAACAAATTATAGGTATGAGGCACCTGCAGTGAGCTCTTTGATATAAATATCTATAACCAATTTTTGCTAAGTTTCTTGAAAGTTTCTTGAGAAGAAGGTTCAAAATTAAATACATTATGTGTCTTAAACATTCTTTTCATTATCTTCTAATTATTTGAATATGAGCTGTCTTCCTCACTTTTGGGAAAATTTTTTTTCATTGTTCAAATCCTGGAGAGGGAAGGAAAACCACAATTTCTTTGCCAAACTTGAAAAAAAAATAGTCATTTCAACTTACAAGTTTTGCCAAATAGTATGTCATGTCCTTGATGGATTTTTCATCTTCAACAAGTTTAGATGAATGAAATTATAAATGGGAGAAAATCAACCACATAGTAACAAGTTTATCACAATGACAGATATAAGCTCTCCACTTTCTACCGGATAAATCATTTGCCACAAGCATTAAAAATCTTGAATAAAGACTTGGAGATTCTTCCTCTTTATATAAAGTTGGATTTTGGTTTTTTTTTTGTTTTGTTTTTGGTTGGTCATGGGGCTTGATCTTCCTCTTTATATAAAGTTGGATTTTTGTTTTGTTTTGTTTTGTTTTTGGTTGGTCATGGGGCTTGATCTTGGGGCCTGGGGGCAGTCCCTCAGCTATTCAGCTCAAGGAAAGCACTCTACCGCTTGAGCTACAGCACTACTTCTATTTTTCTGGTGGTAATTTAGAGATGAGACTCACAGAGTTTGCTGCTCAGGCTGACTTTGAACTGCAATCCTCAGATGTCAGCCTCCTGAGTAGCTAGAAATACAGACATGAGCCACCAGCCCCTGGCAAAAGCTGTATTTTATCAGTTTTGTTGGCTTGAATGATTACCAAGGAAAAAATAGAAACTAAAATTGTTAGCTTGTGCTAAAATTTGCAATAGTTTTACCATGAATAATAGTGAAATATTTAAAATTACATATTTTGAGAGTATATAACTAATTAAATTTTATTGTTTTAAAATAATTAAATATATCTCTTTTTTTATAGACACTGAAGTCTGAGTTCAGAACTTGTACTTGTTGGCAGGCACTCTCCTGTGTGAGCCACATCCTTCTGATCATTTTTAATCAATCATCTATTAAATAATTTGAAGCTCACAAGTCATCTTTTGCTAAGATTAAGTAAAATAAGCCTAAACTCCTGCCTTTTGAGTAACAGAAGAAATCCTAATATTTAGATGTATAGACTCAAAAAAATGAAACAACCTAAGAACAATCTTATCAATAAATAAGCAAGTGAATTCACTAGATCATTCCCCAAAACAGATATAGGTGTCTAAGGAATACATGAAAATATTCAACATCTTTAATAATCAAGGAAATGCAAATCAAATCTATGTTGAAGTTTCATGTCTGCCTAAGCACAATGCCTATTAATCCTACATATACACCTGAAGAAATGTAAGTCAGCCTTATGGTAGAGCTATCTGCACACACATATTTTATAGCAGGATTCAAATAATCATATTCCAGAATCGGCCTCCACAGGCCGAAAAGTGTGTAAAACTGTTATCCCCAAATAAGAATTAAAAAGGTCTGGGAGTAGAGCTGTGGACCAAGTGGCAGAGTACCAGCTTTAATGGAAAAAATCCAATCAAGAGATTAAGGCCCCAGGTTCAAGCCTCAGGACTGGCAAACACACACACACACACACACACACACACACACACACACACACACACACACACACGCACACAAGGCTGCCTATATTTTTAGCTAAGTTTCTTAATACCCTAAAATTCATGTACCTATGACAGAGCTTAATATAATGGGAAAGTGATATTTATAATGATAAACTCTTACTGAAGAACCCAGGTTTTTTTTCTTGATTTGTTTTGTTTTTGTGCTCATTGGACTTGAACTCACGGCCTAAGTACTGTCCCTGAGCGTTTTTGTTCAAGGTTGGTGCTCTACCACTTTGTTACAGTGCCACGTTCCAGGTTTGTGGTAGTTCGTTGGAGATAAAGAGTCTCAAGGACTCTGTCCTCCACACACTGATTTCAAACTGCAATTCTCAGATTTCACATTTCTGAATTGGTAGAATTCGAGGCCTGATCCACCAATGCCAGGCTAGAACTTGAGTATTTTCACCACTGCTCATTTGAAGAGTTCAAATCTTTTTACTCCAGAATACTTACCAAGCACAGTTCTCTCTGGATGGCAATCAAGCAAATACAGAGGCGCCCATAGTTCACACCTGTAAATCCTAGCTACTGAAAAGTCTGAGATCTGAGGATCGTGTTCAAAGCCAGTCCAGACAGGAAAATCTGGGAGAATTTTAGTCCCAATTAACCACAAAAATGCCATATGTTGAGCTGTGGCTCCAGTAGTAGAGCTCTACCTTAATCAAATATCTCAGATTCACTTCAGACCCTGAGTTCAAGGCCCAAGACCAGTGCACATGCGCGCACACATGCACAATTTTATAACATAGTTCTCAAACCTAGCAAGGTTCCATCTTAATCCCTTAATGTCATGCTTTGCTATGAGAATTGGAAAAGTCTAACCTCTGGTATGGGCTGCAGTCCATGATGGTAAAACAGCATCTGGAGAGAGTAATTACCTCAGAGCCAATCGGACCGACCCAGACTGGAAGTACGAGTGAGGTGGTGCGAACACATGGCCATTTGAAATAGAAAATTCATGACATTTGTACTGTATCTACTAACAAAATTGTGCAAAGATCAAATAACTTACAACCCAGTTGTTAAAAATATAGCCTGAGATTCAACTGAATTTCAAATTCACTTTTGGTTATTTATCTGCTTTTGGTTAAAGAGGAAGACACTTTATCACTGAGCTTTATTCACTTGTACAAAAATGTGGATTGAGCCATGGACAGATGGCTCATGACTATAATCTTACTCAGGAAGTTGAAATGGAAAGATTATGTTTTAAAGCCATCCTGGGCAGAAAAGTACCTATGAGATACTTATGTCCAGTTAATCACTCAAAAACTGGAAGTGGGGGGCTAAGAATTTGGCTCAGTGGTAGAGTGCTTGCTTTACAAGCATGAGGCCCTGAGTTCAATTCCTCAGCACCATATAAGCAGAAAAAACTGGAAGTGGTGCTAAGGCTCAATTGGTAGAGTGCTAGCCATAAGCTGAAGAGCTGAGAGACAGCGCCCAGGCCCAGATATCAGGCCCCATGAACAACAACAACAAAAAATCAACACAGAAGTGGGGTTGTGGCTCAAGTGGTAGAGTGCTAGAAAATGGATCAGGGACTGTACCCAGACCCTGAGTTCAAGTACAACAATGAACAACAAAGAAATGTGATTGGATTGTGGTATTTTCCATCTCCTAGGTTTATGATTATTCAATAATCAGAATTTATTGAGCATTTCCTATGGAAAAGAGGTGTTTTTCCTCACCAGCAAGTGATTTATGATGCTGCAGAGCATGCAATGGATACCCTCTACTTCAGTGGAGAATTGAATGTGAATTTTGTGGGGTCCTATTAGAATAGCAGGTCAGGAGCAAAACTGATAAGGATTCAAGCTCTCTGTTAAACCATACTGTAGCCATTTTGATTTTTGTTAAAGTAATAATTGATTTAGACATTGGTGGTTTATGCCTATAATCCTCACAGCTTAGGAGGCTGAGATCTGAGAAGCATGATTTCAGGGCAGCCCAAGCAGGAAAGTCCATGAGACTTGTCTCCAATTAATCAGTGATAAACCCAGAAAAAGAGGTATGGCTTAATAGAGTATTATTTCTAAGAAAAAAGCTCTATTTAAGCTGCCCTAACCTTCCAAGTCCTATTTTGGGACATTACCACCTAAAATGCTGCTGGACCATGCCTTCCCTTGTATGTTTGCCTACAGCCTATAAGCTGTTTAGCCCTCAACTTTGGTGGTGGCATGATTCGTGTATGGAATATACTGCCCAGAAAAAAACAACTATGATATAAGCAATGTTTGACAATGTGTTAAATCCAAAGTTGCAATGGTAAGGATGTTTTCTGTTTAACTTTTTTCTTTAGTTAATTGCTTTTAAAAGTTTGGGCTGGGAAGGTAGCTCAGTGGTAGAGTGCTTGCCTTGCATGCCTGAGGCCCTGGGATCTATTCCTCAGCACCACATAAGCAAAAAGAAAAAATCCAGAAGTGGTGCTGTGGCTCAAGTGGTAGAGAGCCCTAGCCTTGAGCTGAGGAGCTGAGGGACAGCACCCAGGCCCAGAATTCAGGCCCCACGACCGGACCCAAAAAAATAAAATAAAATAAATTAGCTGCTTATTTAATTTACTCGAGGAAATCAAAAGTTAACGTTTGGGACTTTTGGTGAAATTTGAAACTAGGCAAGTAAGAGCACCCATTGTCCCCAAATTCATCATTTGAAATTATTAAAACTTTATTCATATGTTTTAATAGTCAGAAATTTGAGCCAAGCATGGGAGCTCACACTTGTAATGCTAACTGCTGTGTCTTGACTAATGCAGAGAGGACCATGATTTGATGCTAGCCCAGGCAAAACATTCACAATATTGGATCGCAATCAATATCTGAAACCAATGCATTGTGCTTTTTATTTCATCTACTCAGAAAGGGTAAAAAGAAGGATTGTGGTCCATAATGGCCTGGTCATAAACATAAAACCATACCACAAAAATGTCTCAAGCAGAGCGGGTGCAGGTGACTCATGCCTGTAGACTTAGCTACTCAGGAGGCTGAGATCTGTAGATCACAGTTCAAAGCCATCCCAGGCAGGAAAATCCGTGGGACTCATCTCCAATAAACCATTAGAAAACCAGAAGTGGTGCTGTGGCTCAAGTAGTATAGCATTCGCCTTGAGCTGAAGAGCTCAGGGACAGCGCTCAGGCACAGAGTTTAAGACACATGACCAACAAAAACAAAAATGACTAATGCAAAAAAAGCAGGTGTATGGCTCAACTGGTAGAGCACCTACCTAAAGTGCATGAGGCCCTGAGTTTAAGTTCTAGGATAAAAACGAGAGAAAGATGTGAACATATGGAAGGAAGAAAAGAACGAAGGGAGGAGTTATTCTGTATATTGTACTTGTCTAGTTATTTCATTAAGGTGGCTTCTCATTCCTTTTTCTTTTTTTTCTGTCAGTTGTGGGGCTTGAACTCAGGTCCTGCATCTTGCCCCTGAGCTTTTGTGCTCAAAGCTAGTGCTCTACCACTTTGAGTTACATGGTCACTTATGGGTTTCAGTGGTTAAATGAAAATAAGAATATCATAGATTTTCCTGACCAAGCTGTTGTTGAACCTTGATCCTTAGATCTCAGCCTTCTGACTAGCTAGACTTACAGGTATGAGCCACTGGCTCTGGGCACTCACTTGTTTTCTTTCTTTCTATTTTTTATCAGTCATGGGACATGAACTCTGGGTGCTGTCCCTGAGCTCTTCAGCTGAAGTGAAGCACTCCACCAGAGTCCACTTCTAGTTTTCTGATTGCTAATTAGAGATAAGAATCTCATTAGAGAAGTTCCGAGGCAGATGGCAAAGGAGAAGCTGGAGGCTAAACAAGCTCCAGCATAGAAAGCAGTTTTAGTGTTGCTAAACACTGTTTAGTGAACAGTCCTAGGCTACAGAATCACCCCAAGTGTGCCGTCAGGTACAGAGAGCTTGGCCAGAGAAGGAAAATCCACACAAGGAGGCAAAACTGAGCACTTGCAGGTAGCCAAGCCTGCAACGGATGCAGCGGCAGTGACAGTGGCGGTAGTGGCCATACCTATAACAGAGAGAGTTCAGGAAAACAGCACCAGACACAGCGGGTGAGTAGATTCTACTCATCACTAGCAAGAACTGACAAAGAGCAGATATCTTCATCCTGCAGATCACACACCATAGACAACTCAGGAACCAACACTCTTGCATGAGTAGAACCCTGACATCCTCACTCCTTATCTGGGAGCAGAGGAGGGAAAGCCATCCCTCCCCAACCACCAGAGATCTCCATCTTCCATACTGACAAAGGCCCCTGTGAGCAACTAGCTACAACTCAGGGCTTGGATGAAAAGAAAAGAGTCATTTAGCAGGTCACAAGAACCTGACCTAACCTGCCAGGCTCAGCTCCACCCAGGGGAAAATCACCCAGCCCAGACAGAGGAAGATCCACCTCCCACCTTAGGAGAGATTTTCTTCACTGTGTAAACAGAACCAGAGGCTGCCCCTCCCTACAGCAGCCTAGAAAATCAACTAAAATTCAGTAAACACAAACCCTGAGAATGGATCCAGGCTGGGCTCTGTGTCTCTGGAGCTAGACCCTCAGGGAAAAGCTAGTTTGCTGAAAAGCCTCAACCCTACCCAGAACCTATCCTCATCACAGCATCTCGAAACTAGAGGAAACAGCCATCTCCCTCTTTTGTGATACTCAAAGCAGATCTCCCTCCCATTGAACTAGCCTGGGAAGAGGATCACAAAATCCTGGGTAAAGCAGAGCATTTTTCTGCCTGTTCAAACAAACTGACTTAAGAATCCAATCAAGCCACAGGAAAACCAAACACCACAAGCAGACCTGAGACTGCACCAAGAGAGTGGTTATGGACACAGGGGAGATAAAGGAGCTTCCAATCCCCTCTCCAAAAAAGAACTCTTTTTGTACCTTTTTTTAATTGTATTTTTTCATTGCTTTCTATTAATCTTTTTTTTCCTCTCATAATTTTTATTTTATGTGTATGTGTGTGTGTGCTTTTTTTTATATCTTCTGATCTTTTGGTACTTTTTTATTTTCTGTTTTTTCTCTTTCTTTCTTTTTTGAGTGACTTAATTGATATTCTGCTCATCCCCATATATATACCCGTCGTCAATTATTAGACCTTATACCCCATGGTATATACACTTAATCCAGAAATTTATTACTCAATTCATAAGCTCTTAGGTTAAATACTTTAGTAGCAATATTATATCTTTATACCTATATAATTTCCTGTTTCTCTGTTTGTTTTTTGCTGGTCATGGGGCCTGAACTCTGGGCCTGGGCACTGTCCCTCAGCTCTTCAGCTCAAGACTAGTGCTCTACCACTTTGATCCACAGCGCCACTTCCAGCTTTTTCTGCTTATGTGGTGCTGAGGAATCGAACCCAGAGCCTCATGCATGCAAGGCAAGCACTCTACCACTGAGCCACTTTCCCAGCCCTAATTTTTAATAACTAATTTTAAGCACTTTTATTTTTTAGTTTTTCATGTCTCCTATCCCTCACCTCCTCTCATTCTACCCTTCTCTCAATACCATTTCTTTAAACTTACATAATTTTTAAGTGTTTCACTGTTTAAATTTAAATTTTTATTTCCATTTTTCTTCTTTTCTTTTAAATCACTCTCCTAATCACTCTGTCTAATCTATTTCTCTCTCTGAGATAAGAACTTAGTTAAATTCACTCTCCTTTAACCTCTCCATAGCCCTCTAATCAGTGGTATTTCTCTGAGGAATTACTGTCAATGTTGCCACAGTGCCTAGTCCAAGGCCTCTCACAAAGGCTCCTAACCCAACCTGTCTGAGCCTCTGTGTGAGTTAATCATCATTGAACAACTGCGTTCCATGGTTTGTGAGACATTCGCTTCTGTGATAATATGCACATGAGGGCCCAAGAAGAGAGTTCCCTGGAAGGAATGTCCTAAAATGCAAAACATCTACTAGGGCAATGGAAACCCATGGTTGGGCATGCTTAAATTTTTAACCTGTGCACTGAACTAACAAGAACACATTAAGACACACTAAGAAACCCTGATGTAAAGGATCAGAAGGGCTGAGGGGAAGGGAGCCGCATGCTCAGGAATATAAATGGAGCTAAGGGAGCCACATGCTCAGGAATATAAATGGAGCTTACAAGCCACTGCAGGCTCTGACTTTCTATGTTGAAGTAAAGAATAACAGGCAGCCCAAGTTTCTAAGAACTCATTGTGTAAGCTATATGCCTCTTTCAGAACTTCTTTCCCTCCTCCTGTGTTTTGAGAACAACAGTTAGTATTGTGTTTCTGTCTCCTAGGGGCAATTTTTCTCTTCACACAATGCTTAAAGTAGATAATAGGAAGCTGAAATTAAAGTTAACAAGTATGAAATAGCACACAATGCTTGCCCTGAATTCCTGGACCTAAAAAGTTCCCAATTCTGAGCACAAAGTGATCATGGGTGTATCCTAACAACCTCCACTGAATGGAGAAATTTGAACAATTTTCCCAAGGCAGGTATTGTCCAGTACAGTAGTTACCACCTATAACCCTTGTTATTAGGATGGTTGTGATCTACTAGAACAATGTACTTGAAACTGGGCCAAGACGAGACAACTTATCTTTGCTAGAAACGGGGGAAGACAACTAGAAGAATGTTTCTCTGGCACAGACATGGATATAATTACAACAAAGTACTAAATTGTGGCTCATCAGCAAAGACTGTCAGTTAATACCTCAATAAAGGTAATAACTAAACATAAAAATTAAAAAAAAACTATTTGGGTTTCAGTACTAACATCTTTTTAAAGGTGTGTGTGTGGTGTCTGAGATTTTGTATGGGGCAGCACTGTTTCTTAAAAATCATCCTATTGGCACTATCTTTAGGTTTCCCATTCAAGTCAGGTGGCATTCTAGCTGTACCACTTGAATTACACAATTCTTGACTTCTGTTGGTTAAGGAGATAAACATGTAAGGTATATGTCAACCTTGGTTGGTTTCAAATTATGATCTTCAGATCTCACTCTCTGGAGTAGGTAAGGCTATAAGAGTGAGCCACTATGCTCAGCCCAGTATTTCCAGGAAGTTACTTAATCTTTCTGAATCTCAGCTTCTTCTTGTGTGGAAAGTGAACAAAATTATTTTGTGGATCTTAGAATCTGGTGGGAGTTATGACTAGGTATAGGAAGTGTAAGTGTTTGGGATGTGCAGACAGAGCCTGACAATCTCATAAAACTACTGATGTTTATATTGAAATGAATTAAAGGAATTGGAAACGATGGATTTTTCTTTTTTTGTTTATCCATTTCTGGGCAGTGAGGGAGCCACAGAAATTCAAGGAGAACAAGGAAACAAATGCAGCAGTGATACTCTGTAGATATTATGTTGACAATCAACTATACCACTTGTGGGCAGGGAAAGGAGGGAAAAACAGAGAGAGAGCAAAGAAGTGATGAGATTTTCGAACATGAAATGAACTCATTATCTAAATTACAAAATGGTGACCCGTATGTCCACTATATTAACAATAAAAAATTTTAAAAGTCCAGGTTGATGATTCTCTCCTCTAGTTTTAGTTAGAGGACCTTGAGAGTCAAGCCCACCTATAGAGTTTTCGAAGGTCAATTGATATGATAATTAATATAGAGCCAAAATCTCTTAACAAATGTTATAAAAAAGTATTTCATTCGTAGTACTTCTTTCTGTTTGAATGGAGATTCTATATGTTATTGGCAGAGCTATGTTTTTTACTTTTTGTTTTCAGTATTTGTCAACTGTTGAAATCCTTCTTGAAGCTCTGGGACAGAGGTCTGCTATATCTTGGCACCCTGCCCCTAACTAAAATAGTAATCAACCTTTGAAATTAATTTACTTGTGTATGAGTTTGTTTTATTTCTTTATTCATTTATATATTTATTTGTTTATTTATTTATTTTTGTTGCTGGTGGTGAACTCTGGGCCTGGTCGCTGCCCTCAGCTCTTCAGCTCAAGGCTAGTGCTCTACCACTCGAGCCACAGTACCACTTCTGGCTTTTTCTGCTTACGTGGTGATGAGGAATCAAACCCAGGGCCTCAGGCATGCAAGGTAATCTGTCTAACACTGATCTACCTTCTCAGAACCTATGAGGGGTATTTTTGTGCACGGGTCTATCAAGGAAATCTATTCAGCAAATGTATTCATTTGCCACTAGACATTAATTATGAATTATCTGATAGTTAAAGGATAAATTGTTATCATTTTTACTAGGAATTGTTTGTCTTCCCATGCTAAAAACATGGAGGAGGGTATTTTAAACTAAAACTACAAAAGAAATTTAAGATCTTTGTGCTAACAAATGTGTCCAGTTATTACATTAAACAGAAAATTCAAACTTCATGAATACAGAGCTCAAACTTCTTATACTACTTATTTCAAAATGCAAATTAAAGGGAAAATAAGACAGGGGATAAAATTTATATTGTATGTTAATTTTTAAAGAGGAAAATAAGATCCTAGATGGCAGATTAAAGGCAAAGCAATATCAGAGCCCTATCTGCTCAATAAGAAATAAGAAGCATATATGAAAAAAAAACTGCAAAGTGCACATCAGGCAAAGGCAAGCAGTCAGAGCCTACCACCAACACAGAAATACCATATATCTCAGAAAAAGTAAACAAGTTCAGACCAGTGCTCATCCTTATCCCTGATTTCAATAATACATATACACCCCCTATACACACACACACACACACACACACACACACACAATAAATGTATGCAACAGCTCAACCTACTCACATCCACTCAACATTAATCAAAGTGCTTACTGTAATATTTGAAACTTTAAGTTTCAAGTCATGTAAATAATTGATAATAGATGCATAAGTAATTATTTTCTGAATAGCGCTCTGCTATGAAAGTGAGAATTCATGATGATTATAACTACTTAAAACATCTCTGAATCTCAAAAAAATTAAACAACACACAATCCGTATTTTGCGACTGCATTTCTACCAGCTATTCTGCAAAGGCTTCATAAGAAGATACTTATGAAATTTTGTGTACCAAAAATTAAATACTAAATTCAATTAATACCTGAGTAAGTGAAGAGAAAGATGATCAGAGAGAGGTCTCTCTGCTCTGCCTCCAGTTCTCAGCCAGCTGTACACTGTGGCATCTTTGCTGCTGCTGGACCTTAGTTGTCTTCTCCAGTGCAGTGGCCACACTGGGGTTGGATTGGGCGTGGTAGGGAGATGAGTTTGGCCACATGGGAGGCCACACTGGGGTTGGGGTTTGGGGCAGTGTGGAGGGGAGAGGATTCCTTGGCAGAAGCTGGTGAAGCAAGGAAAGAGGCAGGAAGCTGGAGGCTTAGGATGCAGCATGCCCAAAGGCTGCCTGGTTCTGGAGAATGTCTGTGAGTGGGGTTGTTGGGGCGGATCCCATGGGGCCTGGTGGCCTGGTGAGAAGAGGAAGGAGTCTCAAGTACTGCAAAGGAGGACAATGAAAATTAAGATCACAGTGGCTGAACAATTTCAACAACAAAGGTGGGGATATGGAGGTAAACTCTGGGAATGGAGAGGACGGCAGCACTGGGCCAGTGGCGTTCAATCCTTTCTGGACATACCTGTAAGTGTGTGAGGACTGGCTCCACCACAGCTTTGGCCTCACTCGACTTGAACAGGCACCTGGAATGGTCACCTCAGCCTCAGCCTGCCCCAGAGAGCCACACTGGCATAGATGCTGAAGACCAGGTAGTGGCTGAGAGGCTATGCGCAACTTGGTGGAGGAAGCATGGCTGGTGGGTGCAGCTCCAGCCAAGCCAGGTCCAGGGCCACCGGGGAAGTTCGGACTGTAGATCTAGAACAGGCAGTTTGCCCCAGACCAGTGGGACTTCCAGGGACTTTCGTGTTGGCCAACACGTGCATGATGGGAACTTAATAAGCATGGCCCAGTGGTCTCCACGGAAAAGTGCATTCACTCCTGTGCCTCTCCTGTCTTCTGGACTCTCACTGTCCTCCTGCTTCCTGCTGAAGTACCAGGCCATAGACCCCCCAAAGGCCAGCAGAGAGCCGTTGCCAATGTAAATGCAGGAGGCTCATTTATTACAGCTCGAGCTGGACTCACAAATCTTCCCTGATACAGCAGGTCAGAAATTGTCAGTCTCAATCTCTTGTTCAGCAAGGTTTTTTTTATTGTGTATGAAGCAGGTGGAAGAATCATTACAACACTGATTTTGTGATAGGTCGGTGGTTCGTAGTAAATCTAGTCTTAAATTTATTGGTTGGGGAATGATCATTTCCAGTAAGGGCAGGGACTTTCTAGCTTAGCAGTTACAGGATAGGTTAAATCATAAATAGCATGCATATTATAAGTTGGGGTAGGTGGGGCCAATCACAGGAATGCTGAGGGCACTAGTCCTGGATTATTTCCCGACCTAAATTGCTTTCTGATAGAGTTGGGAGATAATCTGTCAGGGCAGTCTGAGATTCCTGGACAGATCAGGGCTGTCTGATTTCTTAGTAATTTTTACTGTTACATTTTCTTAGAACATGAACTGACACTCTTTTTCCAGTAGCAGATAACAGATATTTTCCTTAGATTTTCTGATATCACTGCCAACTTATTTGTCCTCTCACTGACACGTCCAACTACAGGAGTCAACTTCTCCACGCCGATGACAGGCCATCTCGGAGATATTCACAGGGCTATGTTTCCTCTCTCCATCTCAGGCCTTTCTACTGAAAGAACATCCTTACTAAAAACTTTTTACTTGTTTCTAAAAACTTTTTAGTTGTTTCTAGTGAGGAAGAAAAGTAAGGCCTAGTTGCAGCCATGGAACCAAGAATTGAGGGCCATGGCTAGAGCAAAACGCCCTGAGAAAAGATGGATTCATTTTTGTCAAAGACACAAGTCTTTATGGGAACTCTCATTCTAACTGATTTTCTTCCTAGTAATATATTCACAGAATATGTAGACTATGTAATGAATGAACAATGACATATGCATAATATTTGCGAATATGGAGGGAATTAAGAAAAAACTGCAATGGCCAGAAGTAACTGGTTCTTTGAAAGAGAGCTGGTAGGTTCTTTGTTTGGCCTCTAAGCCTTTTAGCACAGTATTTTGTATTGCATTCAAACATATGAAGTTCTTAAAATGTAAAATCAGGACAAATAGTTAAAAATAAGGAAATTTTCCTAATAAAGTATCACAAACTGCATCTTTAAATTCAGAGGTACTTAACTTGAAATTTTTCTCACGTTAAATTGCCTTTTGTTCTACCGAAGAGTTGATATTTCAAAATTCCTAAAGAGAATTATTTTGTTTTCTTTTCTTCCTTTTTAAGGAACCATAGTGAGGTCCACCTGTTTCTGCTGTGAGCTCTTTCTTCCACTTACTGCCCAGTTGCTGTCAATACTCATCCCCATACGAGACAAGCAGCTCACATACTGCCTTGATGACATGACAGGTTTGGTAGAAGATCTACCTGTGGTACTGAAAGGCCCTCAGATTCTGATTCTCAGCATACCTGCCACAGTTCATATACCTAAAGTTGAAGCAGGCACAGCAAGGAAACCTAAGAGGGTAAGTTTCTGCTCTCTTTGGATCTACTCCTAATACTCATCCACTCTAGAACCCTAAGTGCACTGTTTTCAAATCCCAGTTCCAGACTTCTCTTAATCCTTATTTGTCTCAAATAGATTGATTTCCAGATTCTCTAAATTGAGTTAAAGTTTATGTCATAGATTTGGGTGGGGACATGTACTCTGTTTCTAGATTAGCACACATCCTTTGACATTTGGCCCAAGTAATTTTCCTTAGATTGGACTCACTCATGCACCTATCTCCACTATGTTCCCATAGAAATTCAGAGAACCCTTTGTCTTATAAAGACAATAGAGGGAAATTTGTTTATTCATGATGTCGTTTCATGATAAGACAATGGTTCCCCATGGCACAGGGCTGCAGGACATATCATAGACCCACTGCTTTCTGAACCTCACCACTGCTCCAACTCTGCTTCTACGTGTTTGAGTGTACCCTAATAGACTAAAGTTCTTTCTTGTAGGTTGTTAGGGCACTATGTACTTTGCAAAAACTAGGAAGAAAAATTATACTTAAATACTCCTACAATGAAATTGTCATTTCTATCTCCACATGTGTTTCGCAATTACTCAAGGAATATGATTTATTCAACTACTGAGGGTAATTCTTTGACTCATATACAGTATGAGCTTTATAGATGCATGTTCTATGAATGAAGTTAGGCCCTTTGGTTTTTCTTCTGATGTCTTAATTTTGTCTCTTATGGAAATTTTTATTTTGATACAGTACACATATATATATGCATGCATACATACATACATACATACATACATACATAACAGAGCTAATGATTGAACTCAGTAACTAAACTTACCTCTTGCAATAAAAGCACTCTACCACTTGAACCACTAGCCCTTTTTGTGTTGTTTATTTTTGAGGTATTTTTTGTCTGTCAAGTGGCATAAGCTCTGTGCCTGAATGTTGTCCTTCAGCTCTTCAACTCAAGGCAAGGTCTCTACCACTTGATCCACAGTGCCACTTTTGATTTTCTGGTGGTTTATTGGAGATAAGAGTTTCACAGCCTTTCTTCCATGGGCTGGATTTGAACCATGATACTCATATCTGAGCTTTCTGAGTACTTACTAACAGGTTTGAGCCACCAGTGTGCAGTTTATTTTTGAGGTATTATTTCCCCTGCTGTCCTGGGTTGCCATCCTGCTTGTGCTTGCCTGGGTTGCTGGAGATACTTCACTTTATCCAGCCATTGTACTTCCACTCTAGCTGGGATAACAAATGTGCACCAACGTGCTCAGCCATTGGTAGTAATCGGGGTCTTATAATCTTTTATGCTAGGACTGGTATCAGACTGAGATCCCATTATCTCTATCTCAAAAGTCCAAATTAAAGGTTGAGCTATGGAACCCAGCTATACTCTTTATATTTTATTGCTTTTCCCTCAAATATTCATAATTTTGAAAGCACCAAGTACAGCAAAATAAAAATGGAGATATGGGAATCCATTGAGAAAGGTGTGATGATCAGGGTGCAAGTCTTGTGAAGAGAATATCTTCTTAGGAACCATGAAAATGACTGCTGGACTCACTCCAGATGGCCTGGGATTTATCTTTTGCATCTACACATAGTAGTTTCTCCTTTTTGTGATCTGAGTTTCAGAAAGACAAGCTAAAGGCTTTTGAGTAATAATAGGCAAAATCACATTACTTGATTCCAGTGATGCTCTTTGAGCCTGCATGGATTGTGAACACATAGGATGCCGTCTACACATCTGAGGGGATTTGTCATAGTCCTAACAGAGGCTCCTTAAGCGTGAATGCACTTTGCCTCTAACACACTCTGTTTATATGCACTATACTTTGATCCTAAATCAGAATGTCCTTGTTTATGCAGATTCCACAAACACATACAACTATTTTGTCCATGTCCTAGCAATGTTTCATTGGAGGCACAGGGGGACACATGGAGTTAGAGAAAGGGGGGAAAGGGAGGGCATTTCTTACCATCCAGGAGTACCTATTGTCAGCATCTTTGTCTTCTATGAACAAGCCCTCATAGGGGCTAAAGTGCAAACCCAATGGCAGATCAGATTCCTCATTCCATACTCTAAGCCCAGCCTCAGGAATACTGTACTGATGAATTCTCAGCCCAGTGGATAGATTGAGGACTGAATGGTCATAATGCCCCTTGTCCACCACATTATCTCTTACAAATATAGGTGGCCCATGAACAGTGTAGCTGTTGATGAAGAAGTTCTGACACTGCTCACAATCTGAGGCAAGACCAGCAAAAATTAGTAAAAAAATATGTACATTCCCAGATTTAACAATCATGAGAAAGAGCACAGAATGCATATCATTGTCACTTAGTTCTTCATGTGAAGTTACTAGAGTAAACCAGTAATTGGGGGCCAAATGACCTGATGAATTATTATAAAAGCACATTTGCCTTCTGTTTGAACAAACGCAGAGGGTTACTTACATAGGTAATCATCATCCTGGTGTTTACGGATATCTTCATAAGCATAACTTTTTCTTTCCTGTAAGCTGTATATGCTCATTTTTACCTCTTTTTTTCTACGTCCATGTTGAAAAACAATGGTTTGTTAAGTTTGGGATCAACAATGTTTGTTCCTATTTCTTCAGAAAAGTAAAATTTCTTACTACCAAATTATCATCCATTCTTCTCACATAATCTGGTCCCCCATTAACCTTTGACTCAGAGATGCAAAGACTTTACTTTAACACTAATTACAGGTTTCTAATTCAGTTTTAAGTTTTGGCCATTCCCATTTTCAGGTTTAATATCTACTTCATTAAATCTCTTATAAAGTGGTCATTGTTGAATTTATTCATTCAGAATATTTGTTGAGGGTATGTTAAGTATTGAGCAAAGACCTGGACATACAGGATTGAAAATGTGTGGTAACAGATTTATTAGACACTTTGCATGTATCTGTTATTTTACCTTTCACTTATCGTTTTCAGACAACATGCAGGCTGTACACATTTTTCTTGCCAGTCCTGGGGCTTGAACTCATGGCCTGGGCACTGTCTCTGTGCTTCTTTTGCTCAAGGCTAGCACTCAACAACTTGAGCCACATTGCCACCTCTGGCCTTTTCTGTTCATGTGGTTCTAAGGAATAGAACCAAGGGCTTCATTCATACAAGACACATAGGCTACAACAAGTCACATTCCCAGTGCAGTCTGTGCATCTTTATCCATGTTCTTCAGATTAACATTCAGAAGTTCAGGGAGATTGTAAAATGTGTCATGACCTAAGTGCCTCTATGTGGATAATAACCCAAGTGTGTAACTTCATTGTCAAATTCTTATGTGCTGCTCATTGGAAACCTAATTACTAGTTCCACAGCTAAGTTTGGCCTATGTTTGAACTTTCCAAAGTCCACCTCACATAGTCAGTTTACCCTCATCAACCTTGCTAGAATTTCCAAAATTAGTAAATTTCCCAAGTTATTTTCTCTTACACAATTTTTGTTTTCAGTATTGTCCTTGTGTATTTGCTTCTCCAGGAGGAAACACTGGTTTCTGGGCCTCTTCTAATCCACTTGACTTTGAGAAATTTATAATTCCTGAGAACTTCTTCAAACTAGGTTCCTTACCTAAGGTTGTCTTGGGCATTCCCTTCAATGAAAGTCACATATAGAATTAGAATCTATTTCTTAAGGCTTTCGTCTCCTATCACTTTTCTCTCAAATCCATATAAGTTAGACTGTGGGAGGGAGAGCACTTGAGAATAAAAACCGAAGAGCAAACAAGGTCTGTGAATGAAGGAAATGAAGCTTGGAAGAAGACAAGGCTAATGGAGACATTTAATGAAAGAGAACACGGGGAAAGTGGAGAATTACAAAACTTGGCTGGAAAAAGATATGACAGAGCAGTGAGAATAGGAAGAAATTATTGGCAGAAATCTATATGGACAATTAAGTACATTCAAATTGCAACTAGGTATAACAGATGACTGTGAAATTAGTTTGATTTTTTTCTATGTAATTTTGCCTGAAAAAGTATGTACCATCTAATAATTGTATAAATTGGTATACATGTCTGTTTTTCATGTGATAAGGTAAAAAAAATGTGATACGGTAAAAAAAGAAAATGTTCATCAGGCAGACTATAGTGACTCATGATTGTAATTCTAGCTATTCAGTAGGCTGAGATGTGAGGATTAAGGTTGGAAGCCAGCCCAAGCAGTAGTAAGACTCATATCCACTTAACCACCATAAAAGCCAGGATTGGTATTGTGGTTCATGTTGTTGAGTGCTAGCCTTGCTAGCACACAAGGAAGGATCTGGAACAGTGCTTAGGTCCTGATTGTAAGTCTCAGGCCCAGAACCAAAAAAATTTCACCAAAGAATCTTGTGAATTATTAAAATACAGCATCAATGGGACTAAGCATTTCTTTCTGCTTTTTTTTGCAGTCCACGGCCTGGGCCCTTTCTCTGAGCATCTTTGGCTTGAGGCTAGCACTTTACCACTTGAGCCAGAGCACCATTTTCAGCTTGCTTTTCCTGTTTATGTGGTACTAAGGAATCAAACTGAGAGCTTCATGCAACAATGCAACTATGCAACCATTAAGCTACATTCCAAGACCCTAATCATTTGTTTTTGAGCTCAGATATAAATTTACTTTCTCTGACATCTCTAGTTGAAATAAATTAGTTGAAATTGAATTTGAAGATGTTAACTTCAGTATTTCTCGAGCCTGTTGCTTTTACTTAAATTTCAAAACTGATTAATTATTTCATATATTGATTATAACTTAGTGTTTAGCCTGAAAATATTGAGGGGGGTTCAGTTGAGACCTCAGACATCTGAAGAAAGATCAGTTATTGTCCAACCACTCAAAAGACTCACATGTAAAGGCTACAGCTAAACAAACAACTATGGAAAATTCCAGAATCAGCTAACTAAAGCTCAGAAGAGGGGACCAATCCTCCTCTTCCTCACAGAATTGAGATTTGAAATTAGCCTCAGAAGGATATGTATCTATGTGAAATATTAGGTCACTTTTTTTAGTTGTCACTTCTAAGCCATCAAATTTGAAACTCTTTAGGGCTGGGGGCTGCTTCTTAATAGAAGCGTCTTTTTTCAATAGAAGGAATTTTCTGGGTATCAGTAAACTTTCCTTAAAACTTACAAATAGTGTGGATTTATTGGTGCATCTATCAGTTTGGTATAACAAAATGAAGAGAGGTTGGAACAGAGATTGGAACAATCATTCAGTGAATGGTGTGAAGGTGTATGGCTAAGATAGCTAAGACTTTATAATGCTGTGTAAGTATTTATGAACTTGTAAGTGCCTTTAGAGAAAATGTATTGGTAGACTTCACCACCACTAGGTGTTATCTCAGACACAACACATTTTTAGGTTTCAGTTTTCTCATCACGTAAGTGATTATAGTTTACTATTTGCCTCATTATGTTGTGGTAATATTCAAATATATTTGTTCATGGGACATTTAAAATAAAGTCTAAAATATTGTGAAAATAAAATAAGTGGTAGTGATTATTGTGGATATGAATTGAATCTTAGAATGAATATGATAAGAACAGAAGAGATCAGGAAAAGGAAGCATATGTTCCTAGGGTTTCTTCTCTTACTTGGAACCATGAAGAAAGTTTACTCATCAATAGAATTTGGGAGACATTTATCTTCTGACGCTTACTCTGTTCAGTTCTGAAGGTCACCCAAGAAGGTTTGACTAAAAGTGATGAGAAATCGGGATTTTGGTTACAAAATATCTCCAAACTGTGGATTCTCATTTTTGAGAGCAAATCTCAGCCAGAGAGAAAAGACTCTATTTTAGGAAAATGTTTTCTGAATTATCATTAAGGCTTGTCCTTATATTTTTTCTTAAATTTCTTCAAACCTAGACAAAACCCATCTTTGCTTCACTCTGTGTTCATAAGCTATCTGTTATAATTTAATTGGCTTTTGGTGACAAGAAACACTAAGCAAATTAGGAACAAGAGGGAAAGATTATTTATTTAAATAGCATACATCATGGTCAACTTAGTTTCATTTCAGTGATGAAGGATTGTTTAACACACATAAATCTTTAAGCATAATGCAGCACGTAAGCAGATCAAGGACAAAAATCACACACTCATTTCTCTGGATGCAGAAAAAGCCTTTGAGAAAAATAAACATTCTTCTTTTTTCATTTGGTCAGTTGTGGGGCTTGACCTCTGGGCCTGGATGCTATCCCTCAGCTCTTCAGCTCAAGGCAAGCATTCAATCATTGAGGCACAGCACTACTTCCAGTTTTCTGGTCGTTTATTGGAGATAAGAGCTTCACGGACTTTCCTGCTCCGGCTGGCTTTGAACTGTGATCCTCAGACCTCAGCCTACTGAGAAGTCAAAATTACAAGTGTGAGCCACCAATGCCCAGCCAAAGTCAGCATTCTTTTATCATAAAAGCCTTGAAGAAACTAGTGATACTGGGTATATATCTCGATAGGATTATGGGTATATGTGAAAAATTAAATCATTTCTGCTAATAGCAGGAATGACACAAATGTCTATTTTTTCACCTTTTTCCCATATTGAATGCAATCAAGCCACAGAAATAAACAAAGAGAAAGAAATAAATAGGTCAAAAGGGAAGAAAACTTTTAAATTATGCTTGTTCACAGATAACATGATCCTGTATTTAAAAGATCCTAAAAATTTATACAGAAAAATACTAGATCTGATAAATGCTATTGGAAATGTGCCAGAATATATGATCAACATGTAAAAATCATTAGCTTGTCTGCGAACAATGAACAGTCTGGAAAATAAATCAGAAAAATCACAATAGCCTCAAAAAATTAGCTTAAGATTGTGCTTAACTAATGAAGTAAAAGACTTCTATAATGAAAAGTATAAAACCTCAAATATAACTGAAAGCCAACCTGGGCAAGTAAGTTTGTGAGACTCTTATTTCCAATTAAGCAGCAGAAATAGGAAGTGGTGCTGTGGTTCAATTGGTAGAGTGCTCACCTTGAGTTGAAGAGGTCAGTCAGAGGCAACACTCAAGGCAACTGTCAGGACTGACGATGATGATGATGATGATGATGATGATGATGATGATGATGATGATGATGATGATGATGATGATGGTGATGATGATTAACTAAAAATGGGCACTATGGATTGCATTTCATTCTTCCAAAATTATAAGTTGAATTCCCAATCTTCAAAATATTATTTGGAGATGGAGCCTTTGGTAAGTAATTAGGGTATGATGACATCATGGAGGTGAGGCCCCAAATGGATTTAACTTTCACAGGAAAAGGAAAGAAAGATCCTTTCCATCTCAACTGTTCCTCCTTTCCCAGTCATGAACATACCAAGATTTCATGTAGATACACAATGAGATATAGGCCATCTACAAACCTAAAACAGATCCTTCGTCAGAACCCAGTCACACAAGCATACTGGTTTGAGCTTTCAAGCTTTCAGAACTATGAGAAATAAATTTTTTCTTTAATTAACTCACTGTATACTATTTTGTTATGGCAGACTAAGTTGAACACACAATGAGAAAAACACTGAAATTCACCGTTTTTACAAAGATACATAAATCTTTGTATGTGGCTAACAAATGTATGAAAATATGCTCAATATTACTGAGCAGTAGGAAAATGTAAGTAAAATGTCAATGACTCCTTAGGATGCCTACCATAAAAATAAATAAAAGGATGCTGAATTCTGGGCACTGGTGGCTCTTGCATGTAATCCTAGCTACTCAGGAGGCTGAGGTCTGATCATGGAGCAAAGCCAGCCTGGCCAGGAAAGTCTGTAAAACTCTTATCTCCAATAAACCACCAAACACCAAAAGTGCCGCTATGGCTAAAGTGGTAGAGCACTAGCTTTCAGATAAAGAACTGAGGGACAGCACCCAGGCCAAGAGTTCAAGCCCCACGACCAATAAAATAATGGAACCTTTGTTCGCTGCTGGTAGAAATATAAAATAGTGCAGTAGCCTAAGGAAATAGTATGAAAAGCACTCTAAAAATTAAAAGCATAACTAGCTTATTATCTAGCAATCCAATTCCTGATATACATAGAGACAAGAAGGAAGGAGGAATGGAAAGAAGTAAGGAAACAAGGAATGTAAATAGATCCTAAATAGATATTGGCACATTCAGGATAACTACAGCATTATTAATACTATTGACAGTTGTAAAGAGGTTGCATAGGAAAACATAGACATTATATATGAGTTCCAAATTACATAACCACATAAAGGAAGAACAGTTAAGTTTCACCTGTCTTTTCCCAGGTTTATCCAATGTGAATAACATAGACAGGGGTAACATTTCCACAGTCTATCATGGATCTTTGGCACAGAGTACATTGCAGATTCCATGTTCAATTCAAATCAAAGACATCAGGCTGCAATTCTGTGATTTCTGTCATCATTCTCTCTATCTGGTCTGTTCTTTCTATGTGAACTCTCCAAATGAAGGCATTTGACCACATAACTCCTCTGTGATATATAAGTGCATACCACACTGGAAACCCTTCAAAAGCACAATCTTACTTGCGTCAACTTGACCAACAGATGAATAATACCAAAATCTTGAACAGAGAATCAAGTAGAAATGGACCAATCTCTCCATGACTCTGGTAGCATTTATTCTTCTCTCAACTTCATTAAGAAATTGGTTCTATTTTTGACAGTTTCCATTTTTGTTGAGATTGTTCAATGGCTTTCTCTGCGTGGTTATTTCACTAAATGGACTACCTTCCATGATCTTTCATGAGATTGCAAATGACTGCAAATAAGTCAACAAATATATGTGTTCCAGGTGTTAGATAGAAAATCAATGCATCAAGAAAACATGGAATATAATATTGTATCAAATTGCTGTATGTACTTATCTACGCAATAGAAAGTGATGAGGATCACTTTTTACTTGAATTTTACCCTACTAAACATCTAGCAGAGTCCTACCTCTATCTATGTCTCTCTCATCCCTTGGATTTTTGCAACCATCATCTAACAAGTTTCTCTTTTACCAAGTTTCTAATTTTTTACATTGCTATCAGAATTTTTACCAAAACTATTTTTAATAGTGATTTGATAAGTTATCGGAAGAGAGCGAGATTAAGGGAGAGCAGTGGTGATAGAGAGATACTCATCTTCCTAACAACTCCACTTTCATCCTCCAGACGAGTGAGAAAAATCAAGCTCTTCCATCATCCATACTGATGTTTTATTATAAGTCACTCAACAGAACATCAGAATAAGTTAAGAGTGAGTCAATTACAAGTGGCTCATCTCCAGTGATTAATTAAGCACTGAAATCATTTGGGTGTTACTCATCCATAACCAAATGCAGAATTCTCTTCTTTTTATTCACCATCCAAAGAAACCCAAAGTGGATCTATGGCTCAAGTGGTAGAGCAATAGCCTTGAGCCAAAATGTTTAAGGGCAGTTCCTAGACTCTGAGTTTAAATTGTAAGATTTATGTCCTCACACAAAGAAAATGTGTTCCCAAATATCTGTACTTCCATGTTCTTTGAATGTTATATGAATGATCTAGAGATAAATGGTGTCCAGACAGATTTTAGGCTCGTGCACATTTTGTAATAAACAAGATCTTCCATTCAAAAACTGAACTGGAAGCAATGTCATCTGTGTTATGAGGAATGGACCACACATACTGTGGAGACTTTAGGGGAGCAGTGGAGAAATCTTTGCTCTCATGTCCTGGGCTTAACTCAGGAGAGTCTTTTCACATCTATTGCTCCCCAAAGCACTTGGTGATCATCTGACTCCAGTCTCAAAGGGCTGGAACTCTTATTTCTGAGAAGAGTTTATAAAATTAACATGAGAAGTCATTGCTTATTATAGAGAAACAAGTCAACAACTTTATGCTTTTAATCACTCTGCATGCCTGAAAGTAATAATGCTCATCACTTGTGTCCAAATCCTTTGAATAATATTCAAGTATATATATCCTACTCAAAACAATGAAAGAATAAGAATTCTTGGTTCAGTGAATGCTTAAGAGTAAAGAAAGATTTCCCATTACACCTAGGTTACCTCTGCAATGAAAGATTTCTCTTTATAAATTACGGAGATCTGTGACAACAATTTTCCCACATTGGGTTTCTTTTCTGTGTTAATGTTCCAATGCTTGCTGAAGGTGGACATCCAGTCGATAGACTTCCTCTAATGCTTACTTTTACGGAGATTCTGTCATGTGTCCAAGTCTTTGATACCTGTTGAGATATACTTTTTGCTGAATGTGTTTCTATATTTGTTGTATTTACGTTTTTTGTCGTGGATTTTCTCAATTTCACTGAGGACTGACTTCAGATTAAATGTCATTGGAACATTTGTTCCATTCATTATGTTTCTTTCTCCTATATGTCAGTTCTCTGATCAACAATGAGATATGCCTCCCAGATGAAAGTCTCTACACACTGGTAATGTTCATCAGGTTTCTCTCCTGTGTGTGTTCTATAAATTAACGTGAACGTGTTTTCTCCTGTGTGTTTCTGATGCAAACAGAGGGATGAATTAAAAAAAAAACACATTTGTTGCATTCATAGAATTTCTTTGAATGTTCAGTGAAGAACGCTCAGCTGAGCCTTCTGGGTAAAGGGCTGTAAAGTTGCTGCATTCATGAGACTTCTCTCCTGTGTTGGTGCTCTGATGCAAACTGAGTTTTCTTCCAGGTGAAAGACTTTCCACATTTATTACACTCCTAAAATTTCTCACCTGTTTGAATTCCATTATGCTTACTGAAGTCTGGACTCTGGTTGAAGGATATTTCACACCTGTTATATTCACAAAATTTCTCTCCTGTGTGTCTTCTCTGATGATCAGTAAGTTCTGCTTCCGGGTAAAGACTTTCCACACTTAATACATTCAGAAGCTTTCTTTCCTGTGTGTGTGTTTTTGATGGACGTTAAGGTCTGCCTTCTCAGTAAAAGATTTTTCACACAGGACACATTCATAAGGTTTCTCTCCTGTGTGTCTTCTGTTTGTGTTAAGTAAGGTTTGCCTTATGGGTGAAAGATTTTTCACACTGGACACATTCATATGGTTTCTATCCTGTATGTGTTCTCTGACGTTTGTTAAGGTGTACCTTCCAAGTGAAAGAATTTCCACACGTTACAATCATAAGGTTTCTGTCCAGTGTGTCATATCTGATGGACAGTAAGTGGTGCCATTTGAGTGACAGACTTTACATATTTTTCGTATTCATAAAGTTTTTCTCCTGTGTGTTCTCTGATGGAGTGTAATGTGTGCCTTCTCGGTGAGATACATTCATAAGGTTTTTCTTACGGGTGTCTTTTCTGATGATCAGTAAAAGTTGCCTTCCAGGTGAAAACCGTTGCAACCTCGATACATATATAAGATGTCTCTCCTGTGTTTTTTCTCTGATGATTAGTAACAGCTTCCTTCCAGGTGAAGGGTATTACATACTCAAAACATTCATAAAGTGTCTCTACACTGTGGATTCTCTGATGGATGTGAAGGTCTGCCTTTTGGATGAAAGACTTTACATACGTGATATAATCATAAGGTCTTTCTCCTGTGTGTCTTCTCTGATGAACGGTAAGGACTGTCTTCTTGGTAAAGGACTCTCCACACCTGTTAAAATCATAGGATTTCTCCCCTCTGTGTCTTCTCTGATGGATAGTAAGTAGTGCCTTCTGGTGAAAGATTATCCACATTTGTTACCTTCATAAGGTTTTTCTCCTGTATATATTATCTGATGAAAAGTGAGGTATGACTTTAGCCAGAAAGACATGCCACATTTTTTGCATTCATAAGTTCTCTCTTTTGTATGAGCTCTCTGATACATGCTGAAAGTTGACTTCTGGGTGGAAACTGTCCGATCCTCATATTCATAAGGCTTGTCTTCTGTGAGCATTTGAGGTGGGAAAGTGAGGTCTGACTTCCGAGAGATATAATTTTTTTCATTTTATACACTCATTGGAGTTCTCCTCTGCATATTTGCTCTGGAATTTTATAAGGTGAATTTCCCTACTGATAGGTTTTTCACATTCATTACCTGAAAAGGATTCTCTCTTGTGAATATTATCTGATGAGTAGTGACTGTACTTCTTATGTAGAATGTTTTTCCTTATTCAGGGCATTCGGATGTTTTCCTCTGTCCCTGAAGTATTTCTGGGGCAAAGAGAGGACACTTACCATAGTCTTCGCTATATTCATCATGGTTATAGGAAAGCTGTCCCACATAAGCCCAACTTTGTCTAAAGAATATTGTCTGTGACTGATAAAAATCTCCTTTTTTACACCACATTCAAAATATTGCTACTCATCTTTTTGATCAAAATGCTCCAAATATCTCAGGGATTGTTCAACTATGGGAGACAGAGCAGACCTATATGCACCATGCATCTCATCAGGTTCAATATAGAGAAGCATGTTCTGGCACTCAATGAACTCCATAATTTTCATCCCTAAAGACTTTCCATTACTCCCAAAATCAGCTCTGGGTTAGGTTTTGAAGTCATATGAAAAGTTCTTACTAATTTGTGACAGGTACTTCACAAAGATAGTCATGTGGACTTTCTTGGCAGGTCTTAATCATGTACTCCATTTCTTGAACATCTAAAATGAGACATAGAGCCAGGTGCTGGGATCTCATGCTTATAATCTTAGCTACTCAGGAGGCTGAAATATGAGGATCATAGTTCAAAACCAGCCAGGCAGGAAAGTCCTTGAGACTTTGCCAATGTTGGGATTTGAACTGATAGCCTAGCAGGCCCAATTGTTGAAAGAGTCAAGGTGAGGAAACCAGCATGTGAACAACTGAGGAGCTAGGCCTTTCCTAGGACCTGACAATGAGCCCCAGGGATGACCAGGATAGACATAAATTCATACTTGAAATATAGGATCTGTATTGATATATATGTGTGGGCAGCATCTTGCATTCGGTGCATTTCTTCTCCTTAATTTATGTCTAATTCATGATGGTATTATGAACTTTACTGAGTATGGTGACAGATATAACTGTACTGACATGGATGACGACCTATTCCCATTGTTATAAGGTTGCCTATGCATTCATTCTCCATCCTAGCTGAGACCCAGGACTTCCACATTCAAGGAAATCAGGCGCAATGACTGGCTTCTGACATCAGGATGAATCTTTTGTCAGGCCTGGGATTTGAACTCAGGTCTGGGTAACCCTGTTGCACTGTGGGGGAAGGGAAAGCTCATAATCCCTGAAGACTAGAATGTCAGGCCTGGTCCAGAGCCTGATTTGAAGTTCCAGCAGTGGAAAAAATAAGAAGCTTACCTTTTTTAAACATAGGATCTCTATTTATATACAGGTGTGGTATGCATTTTGCTTTCAATGTAGTTATTTTTTTAATTTTGAGTCTTATTCATGGATGTATTGTGTATTTTATTGAGTATGGTGACAGGTATATCTGTTTTGCCATGGATGACAACCTATTCCCATGGCTATAGAGTTGCCTATATAGCATTCTCCATCCTCGCTGAAGCCCAGGACCTTCACAGGACAGGAAATCATGTGGATCTATTGGTTTCTCACATCAGGATGTATCTTTTGGCTGTGCTAGGGTTTGAACTCAGAGCTTAACAGGCAGAATTGGGGAATGGGTCAAGGTGAGCACACCAGCTTGTGAGCCACTAAGGTGCTAGACCATTCCCAGGACCTGAGCTCGTGCCCCGTTAGGGTCAATATACACATAAAATCATAATTTAAAGACAGGAGCTATATTTCCATACATGGGTGGGCGGCATCTTGCATTTAGTGTACTCATTCTCTTGATTTCGTGTCTTATTCATAGATGCAATATGTATTTTACTGAGTGTGATAACAGTTATAACTATGCTGACATTGCTGGCAACCAATTCCCATGAATACAGAGTTGCCTACATAGCATACTCGATTATAGCTGAGACCCAGGACTTTCACAACATAGGAAAACTGGTGCAACCATTGGCTTCTCATATCAGGATGAATCTTTTGGTAGTACTGGGATTTGAACTCAAGGCCTAGCAGGCTCAAGTGGTGGATGAGGCATGGTGAGCACACCAGCACATGAGCCACTAAGCATCTAGGTCTTTCCTGGAACCTGAAATCAAGCCCCAGTGGGCGCTATTGTAGTCATAAATTCAGAATTTAAACAGAGGATCTCTATTTCCATACATGGGTGGGCAGCATCTTGGGTTCAGTGTAGTTATTGTCTTTATCTGGTGTCTTACTCATTGATGTATTGTGTATTTTCTTGAGCATAGGATGACAGATATAACTGTGGTGACCTGGATGACAAGCTATTCCCATGAGTATAGAGTTGCCTATACATTTTGCATCCTAATTGTGACCCAGAACTTGCACAGCACAGAAAAGGTGCAACGAATGGTTTCTCACATCAGGGTGAATTTTTGGAAGTTCTGTGATTCGAATTCGAGGCCTAGGAGGCCCAACTGCCCAATGGGTCCACATGAACAAACCAACCTGTGAGCCACTAAGGAGCTGGGCTGTTCCCAGGAGCTGAGATCAAGCCCCAGGGAGGCCACAAGAGTCCTCAATCCATCATTGAAACATGGGATGTATATTCACAGCCGTGTGTGGACTGCTTCATGCATTGAGTGTAGTTATCCTCTCTATTTTGTATGCTATTCATGGATGTATTATGTATGTTCTTGAGTATATATGACAGGTGTAACTGGGCTGACATGGATGACAATATTTTCCCATGGCCACAGGTTGGCCCATGCATTCTCCATCCTAGCTGAACCCCAGGACTCACACAGGAAAACAGGTCCAACGTCTGGCTTCTGACAGGATGAATATTTTGGCACTGCTAGGATCTGAACTCAGCACCTAGCAGGCCCAATAGGTGAATGGGTCCACATAAGCACACCAGCCTGTGAGCCACTAAGGAGCTAGGCCATTCCCAGGACCTGAGATCGAGTCCCTGGGGTAAGGCAGGGGGAGCACAATAGTCATCCATTCATAAGCTGAAGGTAGTAAGCAAATAAGTACTTATCTGTATAGAGTAGGAGAGATGGAGAGCTGTGATTGAATCCAATCTACCCTGCGACTACCGATTCTTGGATCTTCCCCAATGCCTCCATTTAATGACTGTGATGATTATGGTCACACTTCATCAACTCTTCACTAAAAATAATCGATACCCCATGAGTCTTGACTATCATTTCCTACTCGAATCCTTAGGAACTACTCATTCAAGGAAGAGATTGGTCATATTTCATGGCTTTTCATAGGTCCGGAATTGAGTATCTCAGGAACTCCTGCCATTCCCTCAATGTAGGATGGCTGACCAGGATTCGACTTCGGGGCCTCCGTTGCCCGGTCATCCTGTGGCTCCCCCGACAGCCAGCAGGCCTTCAGCCACACCAGGTCACCTTCAATCTGCAGTCCACCCGGTTCGTTCTTACCATGGTCAACATTCAAATGAAAATAAACCTAAAAATGCCAGTTGGAACTTCCCGCCATTTTTTTCTCCACTGGCTTTTTATTTTTTCCTACAACCCTGGGGTCCTAGGATCCGAGGATGGGCTGTGGGTCCAGAGGCTGCAGCCTAGGATGATCAGACCCGAGGCAGATTTGCCACAACTTGAGTTCAAGCCCCAGGTCTGGAAAAAAATATTAAAAAATTGAAAAATTATGAATGAAGCACCCTAGCTCAGAATTCGCGCCATTTTACTACCAGAGATGGGATGTGAAATCAGGTCTAGGTAACTCTTTTGCACTGTGGGGGAAGGAGAAGCTCACTATCGTTGAAGACTACAAGGTCAGACCTGGTCCCAGGGCTGAATTGAAGCCCCAGCTCAGGCAAAAATCATATGCCCACCTATGCTACACATAGGATCTCTATTTACATACATGTGTGGAATGCATCATGTTTTCAGTGTAGTTGTTCTTTTTATTGTGTGTCTTAGTCAGAGATGCATTTTATATTTTATTGCATATGATGACAGATGTAACGGTGCTGACTTGGATGGCAACCTATGCCCATTTCTATAGAGCTTCCTACTGCTTCTCCATCCTAGCTGAGACTCAAGACATTCTCGAGACAGGAAAACAGGTGGATCAATGGGCTTCTCACATCAGGATTCATGTTTTGGCAGTGTTGGGATTTGAACTGAGAGCCTAGCAGGCCGAATTGGCAAAAGAGTCAAGGTGAGGACACCGGCCTGTTAGCAACTAAGGAGCTAAGTCATTCTCAAGACCTGAGGTTGTGCCCCAGTGAGGGCCAGGATAGGCATAAATTCATACTTGAAACATATTATATGTATTGCCATATATGTGTGGATAGCATCTTGAGTTCCGTGCACTCCTCCTTATTTTGTGTCTAATACATGGAGGTATTGTGTATTTTACTGAGTATGGTGACAGGTATAACTCTGCTGACATGGATGATGCCCTGTTCCCATTGTTATAAGCTTGCCTATGCATTCATTCTCCATCCTAGCTGAGACCTAGGACTTCCATAGGAGAGGAAAACAGGTGTAAAGACTGGCTTCTAACATCAGGATGAATCTTTTGTCAGACCTGGGATTTGAACTCAGATCTGGGTAACCCTGTTGCACTGTGAGGGAAGGGAAACCTCATCATCCCTGAAGACTAGAATGTCAGGCCTGGTCCGTTGCCTGATTTGAAGTTCCAGCAGTGGACAAAATAACAAGCTTACCTTTTTTTAAAAATAGGATCTCTATTTACATACAGGTGTGGTATGCATTTTGCTTTCAATGTAGTTATTTTTTTAATTTTGAGTCTTATTCATGGATGTATTGTGTATTTTATTGAGTATGGTAACAGGTATATCTGTTTTGCCATGGATGACAACCTATTCCCATGGCTATAGAGTTGCCTATATAGCATTCTCCATCCTCGATGAGGCCCAGGACTTTCACAAGACAGGAAAAGAGTTGTAAGGATTAGTTTCTCACATCAGGATGAACCTTTTGGCATTGCTGGGAGTTGAACTCTGGGCCTAGCAGGCCCATATTTCTAATGAGTCCATATGAGCACAACAGCTTTTGAGCTACTAAGGATCTAGGTCCTACCAAAGACCTGAGAGTGAGCTTTGGGGTGGGGTTTGTGCACCATATTTATCCATTCATAAGCTGAAGCTTGTATGCTAATAAATACCTATTTGTATAGAGAAGATGTGGCAAGCTGTGTTGGAATCCTATCTACCATGTGACTACCAATTCTTGGACCTTTCCTAATGACTCGATTTCCTGAATGTAATTATTATTGTCACATTTCGTGAAGTCTTAATTAAAAATAATTGTTGTGCCAGAGTTCTTGCCTATCATTTCCTATATGAATTATGCATGAACTTCTCAGCTCTTCCCTAGGCCTGAATTCAAGCACTAGCCTGAAAAATATAACATTTATAGACATTTTAAATGTTATTTATATTTAGATCTATATATTCAGTCTGTATCATGTTTGTTGTAGTGATTCATTACACATTATTATTGATTGATTGAATTAATATTTATTTTATGGACTGTGAGTGCACCTATATCATTTATTACATTTATTCCAATCTATTCTGTAGCATGTAGCTTTGCATACATATTATGTACATCATACTTGACACTCAGCAAGTGCACAGAAATGGAAAACAGGTGTCTCACTTGGATTCTTACTCCAAGATGAAATATTTGGCAATGCTGGTACCTGAACTGAGGGCCTAGAAGTCCCAATTCATGAATGGGTGAGTGTCAGCATGGCAGCATCTAGCCCATTCAGCTGCCAAGTGGATCACATGACCTAGGATGGAGCCACAGGTTTGGCCAAAATAGCAGTACCTTTCTATCTGGTATATATAACAGATATATATATATAGATATAGATATAGATATAGATATAAAACAGATATATATATATATATATATATATATTTATCTGGTATACAGATAAATATGTATTTAGATATTTTGATACTGCCAGTGATGTCTATGTGGAATGAAATGACATATACTACATTCGTACAGATTCTCAGGTGTTTAGTGAGGACTCCATTTAATGAATAGTATTCTTCTAATGCATAATAAACTATGAATTGAAATCAATCTGTGTTCTGTGATTATTGGGTCTAAATTTATACTAGACTGATTGATGAACTACTCATCCAACCATGACATTGATCATATTTCTCTGGCGTTCCTATGGACAAACAATAGTTTCTTAGGCTCTCCAGCCCTTTGTATGTAGCATGACTGGGATTCAAACTCAGGGCCTAGGTGTCCAGGTTGGCCTATGGCTTCGCTGACAGCCTGTCAGCCTTCAGCAATGCCAGGTGGCCTACAGGTTGCAGCAGTGTTATTTGGACCAGGGATGGTCAACATGCAAGGAAGGAAAACCAAGGAACTGCCATCCGTAGGTGGTTCCTGGATTTTTTTTTATTGGTGCTGTTTTCATTTTGCTTTCCTGTCAGCCCCGAGGCCTAGTATCCCAGGATGGGCTGTGGATCCAGAGGCTGCACCATCCAAGCCTAGGTTGATGTTAGCTGAGCAGAGTTGCCACGATATGAGTTCAAGCCCAGTGCTGGGCAAAAAAAATAATAATAATAAAAATAAATAAATAATTAATTAAAAATAGCCTGGCATCAGCTATGCTTCACGCCTGTAATCTCAGCTACTCAGGACGCTGAGAACTGAACATCACGGTTCAAAGCCAGCCAAGGCAGGAAAGTCTGTGAGACACTTATCTCCAATAAACCACTAGAAAACCAGACGTGGTGCTGTGGCTCAAGCATTATAGCACTCGCCTTGAGCTGAAGAGCACAAGGACAGCTCCCAAGGCCAGAGTTCAAGTCCCATACATACATATATACATATATACATACATACAATACTAATGAAGCTCCCTGTCTTGGAATTCATGCCCTTTGTTTTCTGCCATGCCTGGCAATGGAACTCAGAGTCTGGGTAACTCTAATTCACTGGGGGGATGGGGAAACTCACCCTCTTTGAAGACAAGCAATTCAGCCCTGTTCCCTCGGCCTGAATTCAATCCCCAGCCCTGTTAATGTAATATTCATCCACATTTGAAATAAACATAATTATGTTTATTGCAATTTGCTGTGAGTGTATTTATTTTATTTTTTGTATTATTCATTCATTATTTTATTAACTATTATTACACTTATAACATGTATTAAATTGATTACATCTTATGAGAAATATGCAGATTAGCGTATGTATTATATATCTTACTTCAGACCCAGGACATTCATTGAAATTCTATAGTAGGGGGAGTCCGGGAAGATGGCGGAGGAGAAGCTGGAGTCTAAGTAAGCTCTCGCATAGATAGCAGTTTTAGAGTTCCAGTGAACAGTCCTAAGCCAGAAAATTACACCAAGTGTGCCATCACAGGACAGAGTTAGGCCAGAGAAGGAAACCCAGGCAAGAAGACACTTCTGAGCGATTGCCAGCAGCTGCGTTGGCGGCGGCAGCTGTGGCGGCAGCGGGCAAGTGCATGAGCCATACCTGAGCAACAGAGAATCCGGGACAAAGGAGCCAGATGCACCAGGGCAGCAGATTCTACGCAAAACCAGCAAGAACCGACAAGGAGCAGACATCTTCATCCTGCAGTTCACAGACCAGAGACGACCCAGGAACTAAGACTCTGCGTGAGGAGAAGCCTGATGTCCTCACTCCTTCTCAGGGAGCAGAGGAGGGAATGCCACCCCTCCCCCCACCAGCACCGTTGATCTCCATCTTGGATGCTGACAAAGCTCGGAGGAGCTGCTAGATCCATCTCAGGCCTTGGAATAAAATGAGTCATTTAGCAGGTCACAAGAACTTAACGGCGGCGTGACCTGCCAGACTCAGCTCCACCCAGGGAAAAGTCACCCAGCTCGGGCGCCAGCCCTAGGAGTGGGTTTCTTCACTGGGTAATCAGAGCCAGAGGCTGCCCCTCCCTCTAGCAGCCTCGACAATTAATTAAAAATCAGTAAACAGAAACCCTGAGAATGGCCCCAGGCTGGGCTCTGTGAAGTTTTCACAAAATAGTCCCTGAAAAGCTACTGTCTGTTAAAAGGCCTCAACTCTACCCAGAACCTAGCCTCATCACTGCATCTCCCTCTTTTGTGATACACAAAGCAGATCTGCCTCCCAATAAACTAGTCTGGGAGGAGGATCTCCAAATCCTGGGTAAAGCAGAGCATTTTTCTGCCTGTTCGAACAAACTGATTTAAGAAACCAACCATGCCACAGGACCACAAGCAGACCAGAGACTCCAACAAGAGGCTGGTTACGGACACAAGGGAGATACAGGATTTTTCCCACTCCTCCCAAAAAATTCAAAGAAGTTTTTTTTTTCCCTCTCTTCTTTTTTTATTTTTTATTTTATTTTTATTTTTATTTTTATTTTTTTATTATTTTAAACTTTAATCTTTGCCTTTTTTGGAAAAAAAAATGTTTTCCAGAAACTTTTTTTTTCCTCTTATAATTTTTATTTTAGGGATATGTGAGTGTGAGTTTTTCTTTCTTTTTTGGTCTTCTTTCTCTTTTTTTTCTCTTTTTAATTATCTTTTTGTTTTTTGTTTAGTTCTACTGAACTTCTCATCTTTTTTTCTTCCTTTCTTATACTTTTCACCTTCTCCTCTCTTTCATTCTTCTTTATGTGACTTAATTCTTGTTCTGCACATCCTCAGATAAACCCATAGTTGACTATTAGACCCTATCCCCCATTGTGTACACACTTAATCCACAAATTTATTACTCAAGTCAAAACCTCTAACACTTAAATCCCTTAAGAGCAGTACTACCTCTTTATACCTATATAATATTTTAAGCATTTTTATTTTTAAGTTTTTCACATCTCCTTTATATCCCTCCCCTTCTCTCAATAACTTCACGTTCTTATCTAAATAGATTGTTATTGAAACTACATAATTTTATTAATTTTACCTTTCTATTTTTTCTGGTCTCTTTTCTTTTCCAGTTCCCTTACTTCTTTTTTTCTCTCTCTCTACTTTCATCCTACCCAACCTATTTCCTGCTTTGAGATTAGGACTTAGTTAACTCTCCCTGAGCCTCCCCACATCAATCTATTCCTATTTTATTACCCACATCTCTCCCTAAACCTAATAATTTCTGGTCTTCCAAATTCTTCTTTGCGGTTTGTAGCCCATTAGCCTATAGTTGTTTGATGTTGAATAGATATATCTGTTGAACCAGATTGTATCTGTAGACTATTGACTGTGCAAATTCAGACTTGGGTTGATGCTTGCCTTAAGATAGTGTTCTAGCACAAAACTGGTGCTATTTTCATCTCAAATGCACAGAGTAAGCTGGAAAAACAAAAGAAAAATGGCAAATCAGGGTATCTCAATTCCCAATCTTGATAATCAGGGGACAGAACAGATAATGAATAATCCAGAGGAGATTTCCCAAATAGCTCTACAAACACTGCTGGCAAACATGATAAATCAAAATATTGTAAGCATACAAAGGACTCTGTATGAGCGTGATAGGGAGAGAGAGGAGGCAACCAAAAGTTTAAACAGGAATATCATAAGCATGAGGAAGCTACTCAAAAGCCGATACAGGATTTGCATGAGCAGCTTGAGAAAACTCAAAGACAAAGGCAGGAATGGCGGCAACAGGCTGAGAACACTCAAGGAGAACTACATGAATCCCACGAACGGGAGGAAGCTTATCAAAGATCACTAAAGGCATTCATGGAATCCATTAACAAAGAGCTGAAGGAAGTCAGGGAGACCACAAAGGGAATGCTGAATGGAACCCAAAAGAAGGAATGGGAGTCCAAGGAAACTATAACCAATCAACTAAGTGATCTGAGAACAAACACTGAACATCAAATTAAGGAAGTAAAGAAGTTCATACAAGATCCAAAGCAAAGCTTCAACAAAGAATTTGAAGCCATCAAAGCTGACCGATTAGAAGGAAAAGAGATAAAAAACGAAGTGGAAAGTCTTGACAGCAGGTTAGACCATGCAGAAGATGGAATCTCAGTTATTGAAGACAGCCTAGATATTAAAGAGAAAGAACATACAACCATCCAAGACAAGTCCAAGAAATATGATAGATCTGTCCAACACTTGGAAGACTCCATCAGAAGGCCTAATCTAAGGATAGAGTGTAGAGGTGCACCTAGAAACTGAAGTTAATGGCCTAAGAAATTTGTTTAACAGGATCCTAGCAGAGAACTTCCCAAACATGCAAAAAGATAGGCCTATTCAGATACAAGAAGCTTTTAGAACTCCAAACAGACCAGACAAGAATAGGACATCCCACTGTCACATTATAATCCACACAGGATCAACCCAGACCAAGCAAAAGATCCTTAAAGCTGTCAAGGAGAAAAGATTAATCATCTATAAAGGGAAACCAATTAGAATCACCTCAGATTTCTCAGCAGAGACAATCAAAGCAAGAAGAGCCTGGAATGATGTATGCCATGCCCTAAAAACAAACAACATTCAACCAAGAATACTGTACCCAGCTACAATCTCCTTCATAACTGAAGGCCAAATAAAAACCTTCCATAGCAAAGAAAAATTGAAACAATACATCTCCACCAAACCAGCCCTACAAAAGATTCTTAAAGATGTCCTACACATAGAAAACCAACAAGACCACAATAAAGGCCAAAAAACTGCACCCAAACTGAGAATCCAAGAACCATAGGAAGAACCCAGTTCTCACAGCCCCCAAGAAGGTGGATAACATGGCAGGAACGCCCAAATATTTCTCAGTCCTTTCTCTTAATGTTAACGGACTGAACTCTCCAATTAAGTGACATAGAGTGTCTAGTTGGATTAAAAAACAAGAACCTTCTATCTGCGAACTTCAGGAGTCACATCTTGCCTGTAAAATCAAACACATTTTCAATGTTAAAGGTTGGAACAAAATCTACCAAGCAAATGGTCGCCATAAACAGGCAGGAGTTGCAATCCTAATATCAGATAAAATAGACTACAAATTAAAATTCCTGAGAAGAGATAAAGAAGGTCGCTACATACTAATTAAGGGATCTCTCTTTCAGGAGGATATTACAATTCTAAATGTATACTTGCCAAACAATGGAGCACCCAAATTAATCCAAGAAACACTACTTTCCCTCAAATCCCATATAAATCCAAAGACATTAATTGTTGGGGATTTTAACAAATAACTCTCCCCACTAGATAGATCAACTCGGCAAAAACCCAACAGAGAAACCGCAGATCGAAACAGCTGCATAGATCAACTAGATTTAACAAATATCTACCGAATATTTCACCCAGCAGCATCAGAATACACGTTTTTCTCAGGAGCAAAAGGAACACTTTCTAAAATAGACAACATTTTAGGCCACAAAGCAAACTTGTATAAATTCAGAAACATTGAAGTTATACCTTGCATTCTCTGACCACAAGGGAATAAAATTAGAACTCAACACCAAAAGCCACCAAAGAAAGAAAGCCAGGTATCACATGGAGGCTGAACAACACACTGCTGAATCATGAGTGGGTCATGGAAGAGATTAGAAAGGAAATTCAAATGTTCAAGCTATTCAACAAAAATGAATATACAAATTACCAGCTCCTATGTGACACAATGAAAGAGGTGTTCAGAGGCAAGTTTATAGCTCTGAGCTCCTACATCAACAAATTAGAGAGATATGCAACCAACAATTTAATGACACATCTAAACATCCTTGAAAATGAGCAGTAAGATAGACCCCAATACAGTAGACAGAAAGAAATAATTAAAATTAAATCAGAATTAAATGAATTAGGATCCTAAAAACTATAGAAAGAATCAACAAAACAAAGAGTTGGTTCTTCGAAAAAATTAACAAAATTGACAGACCCTTAGCAAATTTTATCAGAAAAAGAAGAGAACATACCCAAATAAGTAAACTCAGAGATGAGAATGTAAAAATCACCACGGAAACAACCAAGATTCAGAACATTATAAGGGAATACTTCTCAAAACTTTATGCTAATAAGTTTGAGAACTTGACAGAAATGGACCTTTTCTGAGCAAATATTGACATGCCAAAACTAAACAAAGATGAGTTAAACCATTTAACAGGCCCATATCAAGCATAGAAATAGAAACAGCAATAAGAGTCCTTCCAACTAAGAAAAGTCGAGGACCAGATGGTTTTACAGTGGAATTCTACAAGGCCTTCAAAGCACAGCTCACATCCATACTCCTCCAACTCTTCAATGAAATTGAAAGAGAAAGGTCATTACCGAGCACATTCTATGAAGCCATCATAACCCTCATCCCAAAACCAGGCAGGGACTCATCAAAAAAGAGAACTATAGACCCATTTCTTTGATGAACATTGTTGCAAAACTTCTCAACAAAATTTTGGCCAACCGACTTCAACAATTCATCAAAAAAATCATAAAGCATGATCAAACAGGATTCATATCAGGGATGCAAAGCTGGTTCAATATACGCAAATCAATTAATAATATTCCTCACATCAACAGGAGCAAGAATAAGAACTACATGGTTATCCCAATAGATCCAGAAAAAGCATTCAACAAGATCCAGCACCCCTTTATGATGAAGGTTTTGGAAAAATTAGGAATCCATGGAACATTCCTCAATACAATAAAGGCTGTATATGACAAACATACAGCCAGCATTATACTTAATGTTGAAAAACTAAAGCCTTTTCCTCTTAACTCAGGAACAAGACAAGGATGACCACTCTCTCCACTAATCTTCAATCTAGTATTAGAATGCCTAGCTACAGCAATAAGTCAAGATGCAAACTTAAAGGGAATCCAAATAGGGAAAGGAGAAATAAAACTCTCCCTCTTTGCAGATGACATGATCTTCTATTTAAAGAATCCCATAGACTCCACTCCCATATTACTCAAGCTGATTCAAAACTTTGGCAAAGTAGCAGGGTATAAAATTAACCCCCCAAAATCAATGGCTTTTGTGTATACCAACAATGAGAAAAGTGTGTCTGAAATTAGGAAAGCAACTTCATTTGTAATAGCCCCACAAAAAATAAAATACCTAGGAATTAACTTAACCAAAGTAGTGAAGGACCTCTATGATGAAAACTTTAAAATCTTTTAAAAGGAAATCAACACAGAACTTCAAAAACGGCAAAACCTCCCATGCTCCTGGATTGGAAAGAGTACATAATGAAAATGTCAATACTTCCCAAGGCTATCTACAAATTCACTGCGATACCTTTCAAAATTCCAACCTCATTCTTCAAGGAAATAGAAGAGGCAATCCAAAAATTCATGTAGAACAATAAAAGACCCCGAATAGCAAAAACGCTCCTCAACAGAAAGAACACTGCTGGAGGAATAGCAATACCAAACTTCAAACTCTACTATAAAGCCATAGTAATCAAAACAGCTTGGTATTGGTATAAGAACAGAACTCAGGACCAATGGAATAGAATTGAAAACCCAGAAATGAACCTACAGACCTATAGCCACCTCATCTTTGATAAGGGAACTAAAACAATAGAATGGAAGAAAGACAGCCTCTTCAGTAAATGTTGCTGGCAAAATTGGTTAACTACTTGTAGAAAACTAAAGCTAGATCCTTATATATCACTCTGCACCAGAATCAACTGTAAATGGATCAAAGGCCTCGAAATCAAAGCAGACACTCTGAAAATATTAAAGGATGGAATAGGAGAAACCCTAGGCCTCCTTGGATTCAGGCCGAAATTTTCTGAAAAGAGACCCAGAAACACAACAAATCAAAGAAAGGTTGGACAAATGGGGTTGCATAAAGTTGCAGAGCTTCTGCATGGCAAAGGACGTAGCTACCAAGATCAATATAAAGCCCACGGACTGGGAGAAGATCTTTACTAGCCATACAGCGGACAAGGGTCTCATATCTAAAATATACTTGGAAGTCAAAACATTAAATCCCTCAACAACAAATCCTCAAAGAAACAACTGCCCAATAAATAAGTGGGCAGAAGACTTAAACAGAAACTTGTCTGAAGAAGAAAGAAGAATGGCCAATAGACACATGAAGAAGTGCTCAACATCTCTAGCTATAAAAGAAAGGCAAATAAAAACAACATTGAGATACCACCTTACTCCAGTTAGAATGGCAAAAAACAAGATCTTTAACAACAACAGATGCTGGAGGGGATGTGGACAGAAGAGAACCTTACTTCATTGTTGGTGGGAGTGTAAACTTGTTCAAACACTTTGGAAAGCAGTATGGAGGTTCCTGAAAAGACTTCAGATAGAGCTCCCCTATGACCCAGCAATCCCACTTTTGGGCATTTACCCAAATGTTTACAAACAAGACCACATTAAAGCTACCAGCACAACGATGTTTATTGCAGCATTATTTACCATAGCTAAGTTATGGAACCAACCCAGATGCCCCTCATTAGATGAATGGATCAAGAAAAGGTAGTATATATACACAATGGAATTCTATGCCTCCATCAGAAAGAATGACATTGCTCCATTTGTTAGGAAATGGAAAAACTTGGAAAAAATTATATTAAGTGAAGTAAGCCAGACCCAAAGAAACATAGGTCCCATGGTTTCCCTTATTTGCAATATCTAGTATATGTATGAGTCAAGCGGAAAAGGTCAGAGAATGTGAGTTAGGAAAATGAACCCTTAGGTATGTATATTAATGTTTTTTTTCTTTCATGCATGTGTTTTTAACGCATTTATAAAATTATTCCTTTGTTGCTTTGCGTGTGCCTCCCCCACAGTATAACCGCTGCTTTCACTATATTTGATGTCAGTATAACTTTGGAGAAGATGGGGAAAACAAGTCGTTTAAGGATACCGGTTGACTTGTTGCAACAATGAGAAGTACAAGTTTTCATGTCCAAAATGAGCTTTACAACGTCAGCGCGGGGGGGGGGGGGGGAGAAGGATTGGGATTGGAGGAGAGGGGGGAGGCTGGGAAGAGATGAGAATGGTAAACAAAGGAGGAGGCTGCAATGCTTTGTAAGAAATGTACCCATTATCCTGCCCATGTAATTGTAACCCCTCTGTACAGTATGTTCACAAATAAAATTAAATTAAATTTTTTAAAGAAGAAATTCTATAGTACATCATCCCATGCTTAGAAAAACAGAAAGAATACATCAAGCAAATTAATTTATCCCTAGACACCCCAGTAGTTGATATGAGTAATCCCAGCTACTCAGGAGGTGAGAACTGGAATATGAAGTTTCAAAGTCAATCCAGGCAGCAAAGCCTAAGAGATATCATCTCCAGATAACTGGCAAAAACCCAGTCTACATTTATGGCTGAAGTGGTAGAAAATCAGCTACAAACAAACAAGCCAAGAAAGAGCAAGCTGAGTTCAAGTGCGTGGAGAGGGGGGTAGGGGGATAAAGGGGAAACTAATCCTCCAAAAACAGAGAACAAAACAACAGTACACAAATCCCATCTAATTTATGGTACCAATAAACTGAAAAAATATCAAGCTTGTGCATTTGTATAATTTTACATGAGCCCATATGTTCTTAGGTACACTTCAAAGCTATGTTTTTAATAATATGTGTATATATAAATTAATAATGTGTATATATATATATATATATATATATATATATATATATATATATATAAACTAAGAAACCAGCCAATGAAAAAATACTTCTGAATTAGTGCCTTAATCATGGCATTATAAATTATTTGTAGAAAAAGTACGTTCGAGGTTTCTTTCTTTAGAATCAATCTTAAAATGTTTATTTATGTACCAGGCGTCAGTGGCTCACACCTATAATCCTAATTACTCAGGAGGCTGAGAGGTGAGGATGTCATTCAAGGCAAGCCCCAGGAGAAAACCGGAACCCGTAGAAAACCAGTAGAAAACCGGAAATGGCTATGTGGCTCAAGCTGTAGAGTGCTCGCAAAGAGCTGAAGAGCGCAGGGATAATGCCCAGTCCCAGAGTTCAAGCCCCACCACCGACAAAAAAAAAAAAGGAAAGAAGTTTGTTCATACAAAATTCTAACATTCTGAGCCTTAGGAAACTTTTCTTCCAGGGTCTTATGCTCTTTAGTCAACTATTCCAAAACTGAGCTACATCTTAGTACCAATGTTTTTGTTTTTCATTTTAGAATCTAGTTTATTCCCAAAATGCTTACAAGTACCTACTCTCCTCACAGAAGTGAGTGTTTATTCAGAAACTCAACCTTTGGTGGTATGAGGACTCCCCTAGTCTATTTCGTGGTAGGCACTGAGGAAAACTCATGGGACACAGTTACACATATTTTATAATTATAAAAATAACTCTAAATAGAAATAACATCAACTGCCTGGCACGGGTGGCTCATGCCTATAATCCTAACTACTCAGGGGGCTGATTTGAGGAAGGCGACTCAAGGCCAGCCAGGGAGGAAAGTCTGTGAGACTCTTATCTCCAATAAACCTCTAGAAAACTGGAAGTGGTGCTGTGGCTCAAGTGCTTGAGCGTTTGCCTTGAGCACAGGGACAGCACCCAAGCCCAGAGTTCAAGCCCCACGACAGACAATAAAAAAAAATAGAAAAAATAAGAAATAACATCAACTGTCCCAAACTTCTAGGGAGAAATGATATCCTCATTTTCATTCTCACTCTTCATGGCAGATGGTCAAAAACACCAATGTGTTATGCTGAAATGCAAAAGTTTAAACCCCTTTTTTGAAAAACTGTCATGTTATAAAATCAAAATATTTCAAATAAAGTCAAAGTGAACTTTAAAAAAATATTAAAAATGTTAATGAAACTCCTTGGCTTAGAATGTGTAATTTTTTTATCTGCAAGGCCTGGGATTTGAATTTAGGGAACTAGGACTGTGGGGGAAGGGGAAGCTCACTATGTTTGAAGACTAGAAATTCAGGCCTGTTCCCTAAGCCTGAATTCATGCTTCAGTCATACTCCTTATATAGATTTTAAAGATAGGATTGAGCTTCCATATACATGTTCAGTCTATATCATGTTTGGTGTGTTTATTCATTGTATTTGTTGTTTTATTCATTTGTTTACTGTTTATTTTAACAACTGTGAGGACACCTAAACATATATGACATTGTTTACATACTATCAAATTGCATCTAGATTTGTAGACTTGTTCTCCATCATGCCTCACACACAGCACTATCCTAGAAAATGAAAACGTGTCACACTTAGCTTCTTACTCGAGGATGAAATTCTTGGTAGCCTCTGAGATCAACCCTAGAAGTGGTCAAAATAGCCATACATGGATAGGCAGGTGGTAGTATGCCAATAAATGCGTATTAGTAGAGAGTGCCAGAACCGTGTATCTAGTATTCAAGGATATCTACTATGTTCTTACTAACTCTTAGGCATTGAGACAGCCTAGGTATTATGGAGAAAGGACATACAACCATCCAAGAAAAGTCCAAGAAATATGATAGATCTATTCAACATTTGGAAGACACCATCAGAAGGCCTAATCAGGGGATAATGAGTGTAGAGGAGCACCTACGAACAGAAGTTAATGGTCTAGGAAATTTGTTTAACAGGATCCTAGCAGAGAACTTCCCAAACATGCAAAAAGATAGGCCTATTCAGATACAAGAAGCTTTTAGAACTCTAAATAGACCAGAACCAGAACAAGACAACATAGCATCACATTATAATTTTCACAGGATCAATTCAGACCAAGAAAAGAACCTTAAAATGACAAGGAGAAAAGATCAATCACCTATAAAGGGAAACAAATTAGAACCACCTCAGATTTATCAGCAGTGACAATCAAAGCAGGAAGAGCCTGGAATGATGTATGACATGCCGTAAAGACAAACAACAATCAACCAAGAAAACTGTACTCAGCTAAACTCTCCTTCATAAACGAAGGTCAAATAAAAACCTTCCACAGCAAAGAAAAAATGAAACAATATATCCCCACCAAACCAGTCCTACAAAAGGTTCTTAAAGCTGACCTACATAGAGAAAACCAACAAGACCACAAAAAGGCCAAGAAACTGCAGCCAAATGAGAATCCAAGAACCATAGAAAGAACCCAGTTGCCACAGTCCCCAAAAAGGTGGATAAAATGGCAGAAACTCCCAAATATTTCTCAGTTCTATCTCTCAACATTAACGAACTTAACTCTCCAATTAAGAGACAGACTGTCTAGTTGGATTAGAAAGCAAGAACCTTCTATCTGCTGCCTTCAGGGGTCACACCTTGCCCATAAAAACAAACACATTTTCAATGTTAAAGGTTGGAACAAAACATACCAAGGAAACGTCCACCATAAACAGACAGGAGTTGCAATCCTAATATCAGATAAAATAGAATTCAATTTAAAATAAGTGAGAAGAGTTAAAGGAGGTTGCTACATATTAATTAATGTATCACTCCTTCAGGAGGATATTACAATTCTAAATATCTATTCACCAAACGGAACACCCAAATTTATCCAAGAAACCCAACTTTCCCTCAAATCCCACATAGATCCAAAGACATTAATTGTTTGGGACTTTAACACACCACTATCCCCACTAGAGAGATCAACTTGGCAAAAACTCAACAAAGAACCTGCATATCTAAACAACTGCATAGATCAACTAGATTTAACAGACATCTTCCAAAGATTTCACAAAGCAGCATCAGAATACACGTTTTTTTCAGCAGCATATAGAGCATTTTCCAAAATAGACCACATTTCAAGCCACAAAGCAAACTTGTCCAACATCAGAAACATTGAAGTTATACTTTGCATTCTCTCAGACCACAAGGGATTAAAAGTAGGACTCCACACCAAAAGCCACTAAAGAAAGTCCTTTAACACATGGAGGCTGAACAACACACAGCTGAATCACGAGTGCATCATGGAAGATATTAGAAATGAAATTCAAATGTTCATGATATTCAACAAAAATGAGCACACAAATTACCAACTCCTCTGGGACACAGCAAAGGTAGTACTCAGAGGCATGTTTATAGCTCTGAGTTCCTACACCAACATATTGGAGAAATCTGAAACCAACAATTTAATGAGACATCTGAGCCTCCTTGAAAAAGAGCAGCAGGATAAACCCCAACCCAATGGACAGAAAGAAATAATTAAAATTAAATCAGAATTAAATGAATTAGAAGTCAAAAAAGCCATATAAAGAATCAACAAAACAAAGAGTTGGTTTTTCGAAAAAAATAACAAAATTGACAGGCCCTTAGCCAGTCTTATGAGAAAAAAAAAAGAACATACCCAAATAAATGAACTCAGTGATGAGAATGGAAAGATCACCAGAGAAACAACCAAGATTCACTACATTATAAGGAAATACTTCTCAAAATTTTTGCTAATAAGATTGAGAACTTGGCTGAAATGGATCTTTTCCTAGCAAATGCTGACAAGCCAAAACTAAACCAAGATGAGTTAAATCACATTAACATGCCCATATCAAGCACTGAAATATAAACAGTAATAAAAGATTTCTCATCTAAGAAAAGCCCAGGTCCAGATGGTTTCACAGCGGAATTCAACAAGGTCTTCAAAGCAGAGATAACATTAATACCCCTCCAACTCTTCAATGAAATTGAAAGAGAAAGTTCACTATGGAACTCATTCTATGAAGCCATCATAACCCTCATCACAAAACCAGGCAGGGTCTTATCAACGAAAGAGAACCATAGACCCATTTCTTGGATGAACATTCATGAAAAACTTATCAACAATATTTTGGCCAATCGACTTCAACAATTCATCCAAAAAATCATATACCAAGATCAAACAGGATTCATTTCAGGGATGCAAAGCTGGTTCAATATACACAAATCAATTAGTATAATTCATCACATCAACAGGAGTAGGGATAAGAACCACATGGTTATATCAATAGATGCAGAAAAAGCATTTGACAAGATCCAACACCCCTTTATGATGAAGGTTTTGGAAAAATTAGGAATCCATGGAACATTCCTCAATACAATAAAGGCTGTATATGACAAACCTACAGCCAGCATTACAGTTAATGGTGAAAAACTAAAGCTATTTCCTCTTAACTCAGGAACGAGACAAGGACGTACACTCTCTCCACTTCTCTTCAATCTAGTATTAGAATGCCGAGCTACAATTAAGACTAGATGCAGACATAAAGGGAATCAAAATAGGGAAAGAAGAAGTAAAACTCTCCCCCGTTGCAGATGAAATGATATTGTGTTTAAAGAATCCCACAGACCCCATTCCCAAATAACTCAAGCTGATTCAAAACTTTGGCAAAGTAGCAGGGTATAAAATTAACCCTCAAAATTCAATGGCTTATCTGTATGCCAACAATGAAAAAAGTGTGGCTGAAATTAGGAAAGCAACTCCATTAGTAATAGCCCCACAAAAAATAAAATCCTAGGAATTAACTTAATCAAAGAAGTTAATGACATCTGTGAAGGAAGCTTTGAAAACATGAAATAGGAAATCAAAACAGAACTTAGAAAGTGGCAACAACTCCCATGCTCCTGGATTTGAAAGGTTAACATCATGGAAATGACAATACTTCCGAAGGCTATCTCCAAATTCAATGCAATACCAATCAATATTCCAACTTCATTCTTCAAGGAATTAGAAGAGGCAATCCAAAAATACTTATGGTACAGTAAAAGACCCCGAATAGCAAAAACAATCCTCAAAAGAAAGAACAGGGCTGGAGGAATATCAATAACAAATTTTAAACTCTACTACAAAGCCATAGTAATCAAAACGACATTGTACCTGCATAAGAACAGACCTCATGACCAATGGAACAGAATTGAAAACCCAGAAATGAACCTACAGACCTATAACCAACTAATGTTCAATAAAGGAGCTCAAAAATAGAATGGAAGAAAGACAGACTCTTCAGTAAATAGTGCTGGCAAAATGGGTTAACTCCTTGTAGAAAATGAAAGCTAGATTCTTATATATCATTCTGCACCAGAATCACTCCAAATTGATAAAAGACCTCAGAGTCAAAGCAGACACTCTGAAAACATTACAGGATGGAATAGGAGAAACCCTAGGTCTCCTTGGAGCAGACCGAAATTTTCTTAATAGAGACCCAGAAACACAACAAATCAAAGAAAGGTTGAATAAATGGGATTGAACAAAATTGAAGAGCTACTGCATGGCCATGCACATAGCTAGCAAGATCAATAGAAAGCCCACAGATTGGGATAAGTTCTTCACTAGCCATATAACCGATAAGGGTTTCATGTCTAAAATATACCTGGAACTCAAAAAATTAAATCCCCCAATAACAAGTCTCCAAAGAAACAACTGCCCAATAAATAAGTGGGCTAAATACTTACAGAGAAACTTCTCTGAAGAGGAAAGAAGGATTGCCAATAGACACATGAAGAAATGCTCAACCTCTCTAGCCATAAAAGAAATGCAAATCAAACCATAGAGATACAACCTCACCACAGTTAGAATGGCAATAATCAAGAACTCTAATAACAACAGATGCTTGAGGGGATGCAGAGAGAAGTGAACATTACTACATTGTTGGTAGGAGTGTAAACTTGTTCAGCCCCTTTGGAACGCAATATGGAGGTTCCTCAAAATACTCCACATAGAGCTCCCCTATTTCCCAGCAATCCCACTTTTGGGCATTTACCCAAATGATCACAAACAAGACCACACTAAAGCTGTCAGCACGACTATGTTTATTGCAGCATTATTTACCATAAGTAAGATATGGAACCAACCCTGATGCCTCTCAGTAGATGAATGGATCAAAAAATGTGGTATATATACACAATGGATCTATGCCTCCATCAAAAATAAAGACATTGCTCCATTTGTTAGGAAAGGAAAAGGCTTGGAAAAATTATAATAAGTGTACTTTTTAGATTGTTAGTTAAACAAATGATATTAATGTTAATATTAATTTTAATGCAATTTCAGGAAACTCTCCTGTCTCTGACCTCCTAAAACATGTATTTTGGGATTTGTCCCTGCAAATCTGGGATTTAGCATGACTCAAAATAAAGCAAGATCTTGCCCATGTATTTGTAACTCCTTTGTGTGGTATTCTCACAATTTAAAAAAATAAGCCAAGAGTATTTGAATTCTACTATTAAGGTTTAATGATAGATCTCTACTGATCTTTCTCTTAAGTGTGTTGGAGAAACCAAAGCTGAAATTAACTTGGACTTTTGTGGTGGATGTAAATGTCTTAACTACCATCTCTGGTAGTTGGTACCATTAAATTTAAATTAGCCATCACAGGCTCAAGCCTGTAATCCTAGCTACTCAGAAGGCTGAGATCTGAGGATCGTTATTCAAAGCCAGCTCGGATAGGAAAATCCATGGGACTCTTACTCCAATTGACTTCCAAAAAGACTAGAGGTGGAGATGTGTCTCAAGTGGTAGAGTGCTAGCCTTGAGGTTCTGAGTTCAAGCCTATATATTGACCATCAATTTACAAATTCAGAGGTTCCACTGTGAGTGCTATATTCTTTTAGAGACTGAAGAATTTTTTTTCACATAGTCTTTCAAACATCAGCATCTCTAATGGAGAATTATTCTAAATCCTTCTTTTCCACTTGAATAATTCTTATTCTCCAGGAGTAGAGTGGCCAAGACGCTTTCAGATCAAGAGCTCAGACATTAAATTGGCTAAAAAAGATCAAATTAAAATGTATTCTTTGGTTGCAAATACCATATTTTTGGTATGTGTTTGCTAGCCCTGGAACTTGAACTGAAGGCCTGGGTGCTGTTCTTGCACTTTTATGTCCAAGACTATTTTTCTACCACTTGAACCACAAATCTACTTCAGGCTTATTGGTGGTCAGCTGGAGATAAAAGTCTCACAGACATTCTGTACCTGGGTGGCTTCAAACTAGAATGCTGAGTAGCCAAGATTACAGGTATATGCCACCAGCATCTGGCTCAAATACCACCTATAACGTTAAAAGTCAAGGATATCTGTTAACATCTATCTCTGACAGATGTACAATATTTTACTCCTCATTGAATGAATGTTCCTTTGAACAGTATTGCATCAAATGGAGTGGACTCAATTTAGGTCTTGAACACCAACAATCTGGTTTGATGGAAGTGGCCTTTTTTTTCTACACCCTATTTGGCCATTGGTGTGTATTGTAAAAAAAAGACAATTCAGTAAAAAAGTTCAAAGAGTCTGAGACAGTTACACAAGTTCTGGACATCACTTCCTCATGGGCTGCTGTTGTGCAGGCCCAATATTTGATCTGAAGAGAAACTTGGAATTACAAAAGTTAAAACCCAAAGTCTAGTAACCTCTAAAAGGTCTGTGTCACTCCTTGATCCTCATACCTGATACTGTGACTTACTGGGAAAGGCAAAGGGCAGATTTCTAGCTATTGCAGACTTCTTCTCCCTTAGTGAACAATGAGTTACCACCTTCAGTCCTGGTTCCAGCACAGACTTGGCTCAGGTCTGTGAACATGAGTGTAGACGTTTGAATCTCCATAGTGTGAATGGAAATTTGGCCTCCTACTTAGATAGCAGTTTTAGGGACTTGCATAGCTGTGGGAAAGTCTCTTTTTAATAGCCTGTTCTTTGTGCACATGTGCTTTAGATGCAGGGATACATAACTAAGTAGTCGCAGTGGTCACCCCAGGGTAGTCCAAGAGAGACAGAGTAGAGGCACAGTGATCAAGCTCATACCACCTGCCATTTTATGCTGTTTTGACATGTTCTTCATTTATTTTAGTAATTAAAGAATAAAAATTAACATTACATATAGATTTTTTAATTGCTTCTTTGTTTCTGACAAAAATTAAAATTAAAAATGAATTTGAATAGAAAGGCAGTATGGTAAGAGCAGGGAAAAGGAATGGAAAAATGATCATGGGCAGCTCCTGAAGTCCAACCTGGAGGTTTTGCTTACCAACATCAGGGAATAAAATGAAACTATGTAACAAGACAGGCCTGGCTGCTTTTTCTCAGCAACAAGGCAGCCCTGTCTGCTTTCCTTAGCAACACAACAGCCCTGTCTGTGTTCCCTCATTTATGCCAGAGTCAAAGCGGTCAATAGACCATGACTAAGGAAGGAAATTAAAGCTGTCATTGAAAGATCAAAAAGAAAAAGCCCTGGATATGTCTGGAAACCTATAAAGCATCTGAAGCCTTAAACACTTAGACCTTTCAGAGAGAAAGCCAACATGTGCTCTGAGGTCTGTAGATTCCCTTAATCAGAGAACACAAAGAACTCCCAATGACAGAATTATCCCTGCCAACAATAGAACTTCCTAGTGAGGCTCAGTGAAAAAAAGACACATTAAACTTTAATCACTGCTGGAAACCAGCACACACTCAGAGGGCACCAGGACAATACGGGAGGGAGGCCTCAGCCCTATTGCAAACAATGGATGAAGCTCAGAGGTCCACACCTAATTGCATGATGTACTCAGACCTCCTAAAGGTCCAACAGCTTCCAGATGCTGTCCGCAGCCCTTCAAAAAGATCAATCTGTGATGCCCTGCTCTAAAGCCCACCTGGTGTTTAGGGGCCCCCTAAGCTCAGCTTCTGCTCCTGAACCTGCCCATGTATTCTGTAAAGAGCCCAGAGAAACCCTTGGCATTTGTTGTACCCCAGAAGTCAGGCCACAGTGAGGCTTCTGCAGCCCCCACCCTTGCTCCAAGCATAGCCACCAACAAGGGAACACCCCCAGGTTCCACCGCAGACCTCTGATGTGTAATAAAAAGAGGCTGTGCTTGTGCTGGCACAGTCACCAGTCAGGAGTCTAGGCAAAAGGGCATTTGCTAAGGCCACCCCAAGTAGCTATGGGGCTCTGACATCAAGACAGAGGCAGGCAGGTGCACCCATGCAGGCTGCCTTTGAGAAGCTCCTCTTCCAAGTGCAGGCCTGCATGGTGGGCTTTGAAGCAGAATATGACACTGCAAAATTTCACAGCACACTAGAAGAACCTGACAAGCAATGGCCCTGTGCTCAGAGACCAAACCAAGTCAGGAAATGAGAGAGAGAGAGAAAGAGAGAGAGAGAGAGAGGCTATCTGGGTTTAATACCTATTTCAATATCCTTGATGAGTAATGCATATTTTTATCAAGAAATAAAGAGGAAAACTTCAAACTCTAACTCTGATTGAGTAGCTAGGATCAATCTAAACTTCCTACCATAAACAATCACAAAAGTGGAAGCTATGTGAAACTATATACGTATATAAATGTAGATATAATATAAACATGTAGGTATATGTATGTATATTCACATATACAATGTGAATATATAATGTATAATATATATGTATACAGAGGGAAAAATAGAAATACAAATTATTTGAAGGAATAAAAACCAATAACTTCCAATTTTGATTGAAAGCATGAACCCTTCCATGCAGGAATCTATCAGCTCAAAAATGTCAATTAACTTAATTACACAGGTCCGCATTAAGACACATTCTAATTAAACAAAACAGAAAACCTCCCAAAGCACAAAGACACAACTCATCACACACAAGTAATATTCAATGATATTAAGACAAATTTCTCATCAGAAACTAGATTCACTATTAGACAGCAAGGGCATCAAATTTAAAGTGTTAAAAGGAGAGATCTAAATACCACCGTTCTAACAAATATACGTGCTCCAAATGTCAGAGATGAGCTAAGTACCTACTGATGGCTCAGACATATAATCCTAACTACTCAGGAAGGTGAATTGTGAGGGTGGTGGCTCAAAGCCACCCTGGAACTTGTCCCCTCAGGAGGAAGTTGTAGGACACAGCTGTCCTTGAGAAGGAGGGAGGCCTTTGTGCAGTGCTATTGCTGGAAAAAGACATTGGATAAGGTGGCCATCAAGAATAGAGGCTATTAGCTAGTGTCTCCAGAGAAGCAATTTATAAATTCAGTAGTCCTCTAGAAAATAAGAGGATTTTGACCACTCTCCTAGTGGTTTCAGAAATGCCATGAGAATGACCAGAGCAACCTCAAGCCACATGTATTCCTTAGCAACAGTCTTTGAGGTCTAAGAGCTAGAGTATCAATGCTGGCAGGCTGTGATTGGTCCGCTATTTCTCTGACTTCACTGGCCCAGACTCTGATTGGTCCATTTCTTCTATGACATCACTATGCCTGGTTGTGATTGCTCCATTGTGTGAGGTCATGAAGGATATATAGGAAGCCACTGTGCTCCAACCTATGTCAGTTAACAGAGCTTGGAGCTCTTGCTTGATGACTCACTGGACTGAATCAAAGTTAAATGATTTTTTGGTAGTGGGGATGGGCTGTTATTTGGATTTTGGTATTTCTTTCTACTCCCTCTGGGTTTTCCTTTATTTAATTTAATTTATTTAGGTAGATTTGCTACCTGCCATTGTAGCAGAAGGATGGAAGAATAGAAAGAATCAATCTAAAGCTGCTTGATGGAGGAGATCATCAAACAATACCAGAAAAAAGAGCTCTTTGACACAGGTACCTATGGAAAAGTGAAGCTGGCCCATTCCCTCCTTACAGATAAGGACATGGGATTTAAAATACTCTGAAAGTGAGAGTACTCATCATTGGATAAAGAATGAGGTGGACATTTTAAAGAAGATATGGCACAAACACATCATCAGTTTGTACCAGGTAATGGAGAAGGAAGAGTATGTGTATCTCATCATGGAACTGGCCACTAGGTGGTACCTCCTCGGGTGTATCTGAAAATTCTGCCGCCTATATGAGGATGAAGCCAGGAGGCTTGTCACACATGTAAGTGCTGTTCACTACTTACACCAAACAAAATAATACACGAAGACCTTAAGACCAACAATATCCTTTTGGACACCAAAGACAGTATCAAGGTCAGTGGATTTGGTCTGTGTATCTGGCTCACCCTGGGGCAGTTGCTAATGAATATATGTGGTAGAGTACTCTTCCATCCCACTGAAATGTTCTAGGAAGAAATAATGGCCTGGTGCAGTTGTCTCACACCTGTAATCCTAGCTATTTAGGAGACCGAGATGTGAGGATCATGGTTCAAAGCCAGCCCTTATGACTCTACCCTCTGAGCAGACTCATACGGATACAAAAGACTAATCTGAGTAGGAAACGGCAGAGGATAGCGGTGGCTAGCAAAATAGCTACCATTCTTCTCAGAACAAGCTGCTGAATGTGGGCCCTGGTGAATAGGTTTATAAAATGTGAGGTGTGCATAAATTATGACTCATACACAAAAGGCTGCAATTAATATATGTCTGTCATGGATGGACACAAAATAATCTATTTATGTGAAATATATTGACTAAGCAATTTCATAATGGAAAAAGGGAAGATTAAAAGTTTCTGTGGCTGGGGGACGGTGGCTCACACCTGTAATCCTAACTACCCAGGAGGCTGAGATCTGAGGATCACAGTTGAAAGCCAGCCCAGGCAGAAAAGTATTTGAAACTATTATCTCCAATAAAACACTAGAAAACCGGAAGTGGTGCTGTAGCTCAAGTGGTAGACAACTCGCCTTGAGCTGAAGAGCACAGAGACAGTGCCCAACTCAGAGGTCAAGCCCCATGACCGATCAAAAACAAAACAAAACAAAAGTTTCTGGTGCAGGTCATTCTGTGGATTCCATCAGTATTGAAAAGAAAGTTCACAAACAGAGGTAATGTTTAAAAAGTAGTGTGGATGTAATTAATGTCACTGAATTTTATACCTAGCAAGCATGAGGCCCTGTGTTCAGACCCCTGCACCTCCAAAAAAAAATGCTAAATCTTCCTTCTGTTACCTACCTTAAGTGGTAGCTAATTTTCTACTGTTATGATTGTATTGCTCAGAGGTTCTCTGGTGGATGTTTATTCATGCTTTTACACATAATCCATTATTTGAATATTGATGTTGAGTTGTAAAGTGTAATTTGTGTATTAAAATAAGGGCAAAGCCTGTATTTCTAACTCAAGAGGCTAAAGCAGGAAGATCCCTATTCAGTCAAGGCTGCATAGAGAGGTCCTTCCTAAATCTCGGTGCTAGTGCTCAAACTGGAGGGAAAATTGTTTGTAAGAAATTACAAGTGAGAGATAAGGTTCTGCTCATATTAGGTTGTGTCCATGTCAGTTTGGATTTAATATTTACATAAACATAAAAAATTTTCTTTTCCCCTTACTCTCAGTATGTCATTTTGAAACTTTGTAGTACGTTTTTGTTTGCTGCACTTAAAAAAAACAACAGTTTTCCTTTGTATCATATTAAACATGATTTTTTCTGTATTACAATTTATTATTTATTTTTGAAAATGTTTTATGTTTTTTTTTTTCTCCATCTAGGGACTGGCCGCTGTCTCAGAGATTTTGCTCAGTTCTGCCAATGGAGCCACAGCTCAACTTCCAGCTTCTTTCTTTTTGAAGTCTCATGCAAACCCCAGCACTACTAAGGAGGCTGAAATCTGAGGATCATGGTTTGAAGCCAGTCTGAGCAGCAAAGTCTGAGGGTTTTTTTTTATTGTTATTTTGTCATTGGTAATGGGCCTGAAAACTAGGCTTTGGCGCTGTCCATCAACATTGTAGCTTAAGGTTAGTGCTCTATCAACTGAGCTGCAGCAACATTTTCGGCTTTTCCTGCTTATGTGGTTCTGAGGACTCAAACCCAGGTCCTCATACATGCAAGGCTAGCACCTACCACTGAGCCAACTTCCCAGAAGTCTCAGTTTCTTATCTCCAATTAATCTCCAAAAAGCTGGGGGTTGTAGTACTCTAGACGAGTAAAACAGGGCAAGTTCAACCCCTAGTACTGGTAATTACATACACAAATCTCATGGACTTTCTTGCTAGTGTTGGCTTTGAACTGTGGCATGGGTAGCTAGAATCTACAGGCATGAGCAACCAGCCTCTGACATTTTAATATATTTACTCAGCTCTTTCTTGACTTCAACCTCAATGCTTTTTAATTGCTGTCAGTAGACCTGATCTCTGGGTCTCATTGCTGTTTTTTACCTATTTTTAAGGAGGGTGGAGTTGAACCCTCGGCCTGAGTGCTGTCTTTGAGCCCTTCAGCTTAAGGTGAATGCTCTACCATTTCAGCCACAGAGCCACTTCAGGTTTTCTGGTGGTTATTTGGAGATAAGTTCTCATTAACTTTCCTTCGCAGGTTGGTTTTGAGCCATGATTTTCATATCTCAAACCCCTGAATATCTAAGATTACAGGCTAGAGACTCAGTGCCCTTATGTTTACTAGTTTTTTGACTCAAGGATTATGTTTTACAACTCAACCATAGCTCCACTCCTAGCTTTTTGCTGGCTTATTGAATATAAGATTTTATTGTACTTTTCTGGATAGTCTGGTTTCAAACCATGATCCTCAGATTTCAGCTTCCTGAAGTGCTCTGATTATACACATGAACCACACACCGATTGTACATTTAAAAACGTTAATGTTATTTTTTCCAATTTTTCTTTTTAAAATTTTCCTTGTTTGTTATTTTTGTTTATGTGCTATTCCTGGGGCTACAAATCAGGGCCTGGATACAATACCAGAGCTTTTTCTTCAAGACTAGTGGCCTTACCACATAAGCCAAAATATAACTTGTGGCTATGCTTGTTTTGTCTTGGTGCTTGAAATAAGGCCCTGAGTGCTGTCCTAGAAAGTGATTGCCCAGTTTGCCACTTGACTCACAGCTCAACTCCAGTTTTTTTAATTCTTGGTACTAATAGGAGATAAGAGTCTTATGCAAAGCCCAGCATGGATCAGTTTTCTGAAATCTGAGGATCATGGTTCAAAGCCAACCAAGGCAGGAAAGTCCATGAGAATCTTAGCTCCCATTAATCAATGAAAAGCTGGGAGTGGTGGAGCTCTATCCTTGAACAAAACAGCACAAATTCAAGCCATAGGACAGCACACTGATGCACACACAGAGAAAGCCTCATGGACTTTCTTGCATGGGCTAGCTTAGAACCATGATCCTCAGATTTCAGCCTCTCTTCATATTCTCTTCTTTGAAAATTTTATTGGTCCTGTGGCTTGATCTCTAACTCTGGGGCCTATATCTTAACTTTTACATTCAAGGCTGATGCTTTTACAACCTTAGCCACAGCTCAAGGTTTTGGGCTGTGTAGATGAAGATGAGTCTCAAGCATATTCCTGCCCAGGCTGATTTGACATTGCAATCCTCAGAAGTCAGCCTCTTGTATAGTAAGGATTACATACATGACCAGCAACATTTGGGTCCTTTTAAAACATTAATATGTGCTTGCTTCCACTTTCTTTTCTTATTTTCTTCATTTTTGCTTGTCCTAGGAGTAGAAATTGAAGCTCAGATGCTGTCTCAGTGCATATATGGGACTAAACATTATATTTGGCTTTTGGAGGGAAGTTAATTGGAGACAAGAGACTCATGTAGAAGTAGGCCAGATTCGGGAAGCTGAAAATTGAGGAAAGTCCTTAACACTCTTTTCTCCAATTAACCACTAAAAATCAGAAAGTAAGTAGGTCATTGAAGAAAAGAGTGCAAGTTCAAACACAAGGATTGGCACGAGAGAGAGAGAGAGAGAGAGAGAGAGAGAGAGAGAAAGAGAGAGAGAGAGAGAGAGAGAGAGAGAGAGAGAGAGAGAGATACAGAGAGAGAACTTATGAACTCATATAACTGAGCTGAGCTTTAAACAGTATCCTCGAATTCCAGCCTGAGTAGCTAGAATCACAGATATGAGCCACCAATGATTGGTTCATTGAAACCTCTGGTATTGCCTCTTTCTTCTCTTCTTCTACCCTTCTTTTCATTTATTTCATTATTTTTATGTTTGTTGGTCCTGGAGCTTGAACTCTTGCAAGGCCTGGCCTGATACATGAGGCTGAAATCTGCCCATCATAGTTTGAAAGCAGCTTGAGCAAGAAAGTCCATGAAACTCTTATTTCCATTCAATCAAAAAAATCCTATCTCCAGTGTGGCTAACACACACAAAAGAGTCTCCTGGAATTTCTTTTTTTTCCTTTTTTTATTGTGAAAATACTGTACATAGGGGTTACAATTACATGGGCAAGATAATGAGTATATTTCTTATCAATAATTGTAGCCTCCTCCTTTGTTTCCTCTTTCCATCCCTTCCCATCATCCCCCTCCCCCCCCCCACCCAGTCGTCCCTGCTCCACCTCCCCCGCCTCCACCAAAGTTGTAAAGTTCGTTTTCGACATAATGACTTGTACATCTCATGGTTGTAATGGGTCCACGTGTATCCCTGTTTAAACGATTTGTTTTTCCCCTTCCCCTCCACAAATTATACCGACATCAAATACAGTGTAAGCAGGGGTTATACTGTAGGGGAGGAACATATAAAGCAACAAAGAAATAATCTTATAAATGTGATAGAAACAATCGCATGAAAGAAAAAAAAACATTTGAATACATACCTTAGGGTTCATTTCCCTAACATCAACTTATCTGACCTTTTCTGCTTGACTCAGTACACCATGGAATTCTATGCCTCCAGCAGAAAGAATGACATTGCCCCATTTGTTAGGAAATGGAAAGACTTGGACAAAATTATATTCAGCAAATAAGCCAAGCTCAAAGAAACATAGGTCCCATGGTTTCCTGGAATTTCTTGACTGGGTTTGCCTTTACACTGGATCTTATATTTCAGCCTCCTGCTTTTCTAGAATTTCAGACATGAGCCAACAGTCCAAGGTTCTCTTCTTCAATCATTTAATTCTCTTATTGTCATCCTGAGGCTGGATCTCTGAGCCAGGGCACTGTTTCAGTTTTTTCCTCAGGGCTGGTGCTTTCCAACTACAAGCACATCCTCATTTCTGGATTTTGTTGCTGATTAGTTGGAGACTTAGGCACTTCCCTGCCCAGGTTGGGTATGAACAACAACCTTTAGATTTTAGCCTTCTGAATCACTAGGATTAAACACACCAATCAAAAATTCATGGATAATTTTGAAACTTTAATTGGATTTTCTCACTCCTTTTTTCCCCTAGTCTTGAGACTTGAAATCAGGGCTTGGGCACTGTTCCTGAGCTTCTTTTACTGAAGGTGAGGATTCTATTACTTGAGCCACAATGCCACTACCAGCCTTTTCTATTCATGAGGTACTGAGGAAACAGACCCAGGAATTCAAACATGCTAGGCAAGCACTCTATCACTAAGCCATATTTCCTGCAATCCTTACACCTTTTTTTGTATTTTTATTTCCTTGTGTATGCGGTCCTGGGTCTACAAATCAGCCCAGGTGCTATCCCCGAGGGGTTTACTCAAGACTAGCAAATTAAGACATGAGCCAACACACAACTTGTGGCTATTTTTTGATGTCGTTTGGTTTTAAGTAGCTACTTAGAGTTGAGTATATGAATTCTCCTATCTGGGCTGGCTTTCAACTGTGAGCCTCAGATTTGAGCCTCCTGAGTAGCTACCATCTCAGGTGTTTGCCACCTATGCTTGGCTCATTTTAAACTGTGAAATTGGTTCTTTCTTCTCCCACCCTTCTCCACATTTATTTTATTCTTTGTGTGTGTGTTGGCACTGAAGTTAATATCAAGGTCTGGGTGCTGTTTCAGAAATTATTTTCTCATTTCTGCCATTGGAGCCATAGCTCAATCGCCAGGTTTTATTTTTCTTTCTTTTGGAGATGAGTCACATGTAAAGCCCGGCAAGACTCAGGAGGCTGAAATCTGAGTATCACAGTTTGGAGCCAGCCTGAACAGGAAAGTTTATGAGATTCTTTTCATCAACTACCAAGATGCTGGGAGTGGTAGAGCTCCTACACAAATTCAAGCCCTAGGTTGGCACAAAGAAAAAAAGCCCCATGGCCTTTCCTGTTTGGACTGGCCTTTCAATACTGTCTTCAAACTTCAGCCTCCTGAAATCTAAAATTATAAGCATGAACCAATAGCGCCAGGCTTATTTTTAAATCTCAAATGGTCATTTCTTCTCTTCTATCAGTTTTGTTTTTGGTCGACTATGGGCTGAATTATGGACCAGGAATCCGTTTCCCAGATTTTCGGCATATTTCAGTACTTTACAACTACTATCACACCTTCATTTCCAGCTTTTGCTGGGTGTTGAAGATAAGAATTTCAATCACTTTCTTACCCAGGCTGGCTTTGAGTTGTGATCCTCATATTTCAACTTCCTCAGTAGCTAGGAATACACAAATAAACCAACAACCCATGGCTTATTTTTAAATGATAATTTTCTCTTTCTCTCATCTTTCATAATTTGTGTTCTTTTTTCTTTGTTTTTGTATACCACATGAACCAGAACACAGCTAGTGCCATATTTTTGGTGAGAAATGACACATAAGGGTCTCATGGATTCTCCTACCTGGGCTGGCCATCAATGGTGATCCTCAGATTTCATCCTCCTGAGTAGCTGATAGAACATCGGTGAGCTACCAATGCTTGATTTATTTAAACCTCTGTCATTGGATCTTCCTTCTGCACTACTAGTCTCTCTTTCTTTAATCCTTCTGTGATTGTCCTGGGGCTTGAACTCAGGGCCTGGTTGCTGTCCCAGAAACTGATTGCCCAATCCTGCCACTTGAGCCATAACTCAATTCCCAGGCTTTTTTTTTTCTTTTTGACAATTAATTGGAGATAAGAGTCTGAGGAAAGCCTACCATGAATCAAGCCAGGCTGAGAAGGAAAATCCATGAGACCATGAACTCCAATTAACCACTGAAAATCTTGGAGTGGTAGAGCTATGTCCTTGAGCAAACCATCACAAGTTCAAGGTGGCACACACAAGCTGCAAGATGGCACACAGATGCACACATACCCGAATGTCTCATGGATTTTCTTCCATGCATTAACTTTGAATTGTGCATCCTCAGATTTCAGTCTCTGTTCTTCCACTCTCCTTTGTATTGATTGTTATTTGTAATTTTTAGTGGCCCTGCAGCTTGACCTCTGGCTCTGGGGACTGTTTCTTAACTTTTTAACTGAAGGCTGTTGCTTTACCACCTCAGCTCCAGCTCAGGGCTGTGTGCCAGGTAGCTGGGATAAGCATCTCAAGCACTTTCCTCCCCAGGCTAACTTGATACCACAATCCTCAGATGTCAGGCTCTTGGGTAGTTAGGATTATCCACATGACCAACAACCCTTGTGTCATTTTAAAACTTTAATATGTACTTGCCACTTCCTTCTTTTGTTTACTTTCTATTTTTTGTATGTGTGTGCTGTTCCAGGGTCTACAATTTGGGGCTCATATTCTGTCCTAAAAGTTTTTATTCAAGGATATCCTCTATTACATGAGAAACATCATAACTTTTTGGCACTTTTTGGGGGGGTTGATTAATTAGAGACGAGAGTCATGGACTCTCATGCCTAGGCTGGCCATGAACCATCATCCTCAGATTTCAGGCTCCTGAATTGCTAGTAAAACATGTATGAGCCACTGATGCTTGATTGATTTAAGCCTTTGTCACTCGCTCTTCCTTGGTTACATGTACTCTTCTTTCTTTCTTCTGTGCATGTCCTGGGGCTTGAACTCAGGGTCTGCCTGCAGTTCCAGAAAATATTTGCCCAGTTTGCCACTTAAGCCACAGCTCAACTTCCAACTAAATAAGGTAGCTAAAATCTGAGGACCATGTTTCAAAGCCAGCCTGGGCAGGTAAGTTCATGACATTCTTATCTCCAATTCACCACCCAAAAGCTGGGAATGCTAGGGCACTAGGCAAAGGATACTACAGAAACACACACATCACACATAGAAACACACACACACACACACACACACACACACACACACACACACACATAAACATTCATACATACACACACAAAGTCTCCTTGACTTTGTTTTTTGGGTTGACCTTGAAACTTGATCCCAAGATTTTTGCAGCCAAGAATCAACTACAGCCATGATCAACAAACACCAGGCTTATATTTAAATTTACAATTGGCCTTTCTTCACTTCTCCTACAATTTTTTAGCACTAAGAATTGAACTCTGGGTCAGCAGTTTTTTTTAATTAACTTTTGCACCAAATACAGTGCTTTACATCTACAGTCATATCTGCACTTCCAGCTTTCGGCTGGGTAGTTGGGGTTAACAGTTTCATGTACTTTCCTGCCCAGTCTAGCTTTGAACCTAGAATGGATAGGAATACATACATGAACCAACTCAAACCTTAGTTTTCTTTTCCCATCATTTTTTAAGTCGTGGGGTTATTTGTTTGTTTTGAAATGTATGTCTAGGACTTCAACTCAAGGCCTAGGTTTTGTCCCAAAGTTTTTATTTGAGACTAGCACTCAACCAAATGAGCCAAAGTACAAATTGTAGCTTATTTTTGGTGGAAAATTAGATATATGAGTCTCATGGACCCTCCTGCCTGGGCTGACCAGGAATCGTGAATCTTAGATTTAATTCTCCTGAGTACCTTGTACAACATGTGTGAGAAACCAATTTGATTGATTTGTTTGATTCATTTCAACCTCTGTCACTTACTCTTCCTTTTGTACTTCTATACTCTTTTTATTTCTTCTGTGTTTGTCCTCCAGCTTGAACTCAGGGTCTGGGTGCTGTCCCAGAAATTTTCCCAGTTCTGAGAGTTGAACCACAGCTAAACTCCAGGATTTTTTTTCTGTTTTGGTGTTTAATTAGAATGAATATAATGTAGAGCCAGACCAGATTTATGAGGCTGAAATCTGAGAATCAAAGTTGGTGCCAGCCTGGGCAGGAAAGTACATGATACCTCCAATTATAACCACTAAAAAGCTGAGATTAGTAGAGTTTTGAGCAAAACAGTACAAGCTCAAGCAACAGGACTCACACACAGACATACTTACACAAACACAAGTCTTATGGACTTTCCTCCTCGGTCTGGCCTTTAAATATTATCCTCACGTTTTAGCCTCTTGAGTAAACAATTACAGTTATGAGCCACCAGTGATGAGCTGATTGGCTCATTGCAGCCTCAGTTATTGGTTCTTTCTCTTCTAGTCTTCTTTGCGTGTATTCATTTCATTTTTTGTGAGTGTGCTAGTGCTGGAGCCAGAACTCATGCAAGGACTGGCCTGTTTCAGGAGGCTGAAATCTGACCATCATGGTTCAAAGCCAGGCTGAGCAAGAAAGTCTCAGATCCTTACCTCCAATTAACTGCCAAAAATCTGGGAGTACTACATTTCTAGCCCCAGGATGGCCCACAAGCAACTGTCTTCTGGACTTTCCTGCTAGAATTGGCCTTTACACTGGATACCCATATTTCTGCCTCCTGGAGAATTACAGACATGAGTCACAAGCCCCAGGTTCTCTTCTTATTTACATTTTTGTGATCCTGAGGCTGGGTCTCTGAGCAAGGGCACTGTTTCATAGCTTTCTCACTCAAGCCTGGTGCTTTACAAATCCATCACTGATTCACTACTGTTTTCTTGTTTATTTGTTTGCTGGTATTTAGGATTACACGCAAAAGGAAGTGGCACTGTAGCTCAAGTGGTAGACCACTAGCCTTGAACTGAAGAGCTGAGGAACAGCGCTCAGGCCCATAGTTCAAGCCTTACAACCGACCAAAAACAGAGGATTACACACAAAAACCAAAAACTCATGACTCATTTTGAAAATTTAATTGGATTTTCTTATACATTTTTTAATTTCTACTTTTTATTTCCATATGTATGCTGGGCTTAGAGCTATAAATCAGAGTCTAGGTATTTTTCTAGTTCCTTTTTTTTTTTTTTGCCTGTCATGGAGCCTGAGCTCTGGGCCTGGGCGCTGTCCCTCAGCTCCACTGTGCTACTGAGCCACTTCTGATTTTTCCTGCTTATGTGTGGGTGAGGAATTGAGCCCAGGGCCTGATGCATGCAAGGCAAGAACTCTCCCACTGAGTCACCTTCCCCGCCCCCTCCCAGTACATTTTTAATACTAACCCTCTAATATGTGAGCCATACCACAATTAAGAGCTTTTAAAAAATAACTGTAGTTGGCTAATTAGAGTAGAGTTCATGGTCTCCCCTGCCTTGGCTGGCCTTGAGTACTGATCCTCAGATGTGAGACCCTTGAGTAAGTACAATAACAAGTGTAAGCTAACTCAATTTTGCTCATTTTAACCTCTGAAATCGGCTCTCCCTTTTCTTCTTCCACTTTTCTTTTCATTTATTTATTTTATTCTTTTGTGTGCTGGTCCTGGAGCTTGATCTCAAGGTGTGGGTGCTGTCCCAGAAATCATTGTCACATTTCTGCCATTTGAGCCACATCTCAAAACCAGGTGTTTTGTTTTTCTTCTTCTTTTTGGTGGTTCATTGGAGATAAGTGTCTCATGCAAAGCACAGAATGTCTCAGGAAGCTGAAATCTGATTATCAGTTTGAAGTCAGCCTGCACAGAGAATTCCATGAGACTCTTTACCTCCAATTAGCTGGTAGTCATCCCACCGATTAGCTGAGAGTAATAGAACACCAGCCTTGAATAAAGTAGGACAAATTCAACCCCCATGACTGGCACACACAGAAAAAATGTCCCATGTACTTTCCTGCATGGGCTTGCCTTTAAATGTTATTTTCTGATGAGTTCTGTGAAGATGGCAGAGGACAAGCTGGAGGTTAAACAAGCTCTCCCATACAAAATAATTTTAGTGTTCCAATAAACAGTCCTAAGCCAGAGAATCACACCAAGTGTGCCATCACAGGACAGAGAGTTCGGCCAGAGAGGGAAAATCCAGGCAAGGAGACAGATATGAGCATTTGCCAGTAGCCACAGATGTGGTGGCAGGGGCGGCAGCAATAGCCGCCATACCTGCAACACAGAGTCCAGGACTTAAGTGCCAGATGCGACAAGTGAACGGTTTCTACTCAACACCAGCAAGAACTGACAAGGAGCACACATCTTCACCCTGAAGTTCGCAGACCAGAGATGAGCCAGAAACCAAGACTCTGGCGTGAGTAGAAGCTGACATCCTCACTCCTTCTCAGGGAGCAGAGGAGGGAAGGCGAACTCTCCCCCCCCACCATGACAGGAGATCTCCATCTTGGATACTGACAAAGCCAGGCTGTGTAGCTAGCTCCAACTCAGGCCGTGGAAAAAAACAAGTCATTTAGCAGGTCACAGAATCCTAACCTGACCTGCCAGGCTCAGCTCCTCCCTCGGAAAAGTCACCCCGCTTGGGCAGCCAGTCCCAGGAGTGGGCTTTCTTCACTGGGTAAACAAAGCTAGAGCCTGATCCTCCCTACAGCAGCCTTGACAATCAATTGAAATTCAGTAAACATAAACCCTGAGAATGGCTCCAGGCTGGGCTCTGTGAGTTTTTCAGAAGTTAATACCTCAGGGAAAAGCTGCTGTTTGCTGAAAGGCCTCAACTTTACCCAGAACCTAGCCTCATCACAGCATCTCCTAACTAGAGGAAACAGCCATCTCCCTCTTTTGTAAAACTCAAAGTAGATCTGGGTCCAATTGAACTAGCCTGGGAGGAGGATCACAAAATCCTTGGTAAAGCAGAGCATTTTTCTGCATGCTCAAACAAATTGACTAAAGAAACCAACCAAGCCACAGGAAAATCAAACACCAAAAGCAGACCAGATAATCCAACAAGAGACTTGTTATGGACACAAGGGATATACAAGATCGTCCCATCCCCCCAAAAAAATCAAAGATCTCTTTTTTTGTACCTTTTATACTTTTTTTTCTTAACCTTTTTTAAATTAATTTTTAACTTAATAATTTTTGTTTTCTATTAACTTTTTTTCTTACTCATAATTTTTATTTTGGGTTTCTATGTGTATGTATTTTTTTTCTTTTTTTAAAAATTATTTTATTTTCTTATTTTTTTATTGTGAACATACTGTACAGAGGGGTTACAAATACATGGGCAAGATAATGAGTAAATTTCTATCAAGCATTGTAGCATCCTCCTTTGTTTACCCTTCATATCCCTTCCCAGCCTCCCCCCTGCCTCCCACCCAAACACCCTCCCACCCCCACCAAAGTTGTAAAGTTCGTTTTCGACATGAAAACTTGTAATTCTCATTGCTGCAAAGGTCCACCTGTGTCATTATTTAAACAACTTATTTTTCCCCTTCCCTTCCACAAATTATACCGACATCAAATATAGCGAAAGCAGGGGTTATACTGTGGGAGAGGGACATACAAAGCAACAAAGAAATAATCTTATAAATGCATTAGAAACAAATGCATGAAAAAAACACATTTAAATACATATCTTAGGATTCATTTTCCTAACTTCACCTGATCTGACCTTTTCTGCTTTACTCATACATGTACTAGATATTGCAAAAAAGGGAAACCATGGGACCTATGTTTCTTTGGGCTTGGCTTACTTCACTTAATATAATTTTTTCCAAGATTTTCAATTTCCTAACAAAAGGAGAAATGTCATTTTTTCTGATGGAGGCATAGAATTCCATTGGGTATATATACGATATTTTATTGATCCATTCATCTACTGAAGGGCATCTGGGTTGGTTCCATATCTTAGCTATGGTAAATAATGCTGCAATAAACATAGTTGTGCTGGTAGCTTTAGTGTGGTCTTGTTTGTAAGCATTTGGGTAAATGCCCCAAAGTGGGATTGCTGGGTCATAGGGGAGCTGTATGTGGAGTCTTTTGAGGAACCTCCATACTACTTTCCAAAGTGTTTGAACAAGTTTACACTCCCAGCAACAATGAAGTAAGGTTCCCTTCTGTTTACATGCCCTCCAGCATCTGTTGTTATTAGAGTTCTTGATTCTAGCCATTCTAACTGGGGTGAGGTGGTATCTCATTGTTGTTTTGATTTGCATTTATTTTATGGCTAGGGAGGTTGAGCATTTCTTCATGTGTCTATTGGCCATCCTTCTTTCTTCTTCAGAGAAGTTTCTCTTTAAGTCTTTAGCCCACTTATTTATTGGGCAGTTGTTTCTTTGAGGATGTGTTGTTGGGAGATTTAATATTTTGAGTTCCAAGTATATTGTAGATATGAGACACTTGTCCGTTGTATGGCTAGAGTAGATCTTCTCCCAATCCGTAGGCTTTCTATTGATCTTGCTAGGTATGACCTTTGCCATGCAGAAGCTCTGATACTTCATGCAATCCCCTTTGTCCAACCTTTCTTTGGTTTGTTGTGTTTCAGGGTCGCTATTAAGAAAATTTCGACCTGCTCCAAGGAGACATAGGGTTTCTCCTATTCCAACCTGTAATGTTTTCAGAGTGTCTGCTATGACTCCAAGGTCTTTGATCCATTTGGAATTGATTCTGGTGCAGGGTGATAGATAAGGATCTAGCTTTAGTTTTCTACAAGCAGTTAACCTATTTTGCCAGCATCATTTACTGAAGGAGCTGTCTTTCTTCCATTCTATTTTTTTGAGATCCCTTATTGAAGATCAGATTGCTATAGATCTGTAGCTTCATTTCTGGGTTTTCAATTCTATTCCATTGGTCCTGAGTTCTGTTCTTGTGCCAGTACCAAGCTGTTTTGATTACTATGGCTTTATAGTTGAGTTTGAAATTTGGTATTGACATTCCTCCAGCATTGTTCTTTCCGTTGAGGAGCGTTTTTGCTATTCAGGGTCTTTTATTGTTCCATATGTATTTTTGGATTGCTTCTTCTATTTCCTTGAAGAATGAGGTTGGAATTTTGATAGGTTTCACATTGAATTTGTAGATAGCCTTGGGAAGTATTGCCATTTTTCATAATGTTACTCTTTCCAATCCAGGAGCACTTGAATTTTTGCCATTTTCTAACTTCTGTTTTAATATGCTTTTTCAAGTTTTTAAAGTTTTGATCATAGAGGTCCTTCACTTCTTTGGTTAATTCCTAGGTATTTTATTTTTTGTGGGGCTATTACAAATGGAGTTGCTTTCCTAATTTCAGCCACGCTTTTCTCATTGTTGGCATACAGAAAAGTCATTGATTTTGGGGGGATTAAATTTATACTCTGTTATTTGCCAAAGTTTTGAATCAGCTTGAGTAATTTGGGAGTAGAGTCTATTGGGTTCTTGAAATACAAGATCATGTCATCTGCATAGAGGGAGAGTTTCATTTCTTCTTTCCCTATTTGGATCCCCTTTATGTTTGCATCCTGTCTTATTGCTGTAGGTAGGTATTCTAATACTAGATTGAAGAGAAGGGGAGAGATTGGACATCCTTGTCTTGTTCCTGAGTTAAGAGGAAATGGCTTTATTTTATCACCATTAAGCATATTGCTGGCTGTAGGTTTGTCATAATCAGCTTTTATCGTATTGAGGAATGCCCCATGGATTCTTAATTTTGCCAAAACCTTCACCATAAAGGGGTGTTGGATCTTGTCGAACGCTTTTTCTACATTATTGAGATAATCATGTGGTTCTTATCCTTCCTCCTGTTGATGTGATGAATAATATTAATTGATTTGCATATATTGAACCAGATTTGTATCCCTGAAATGAATCCTGTTTGATTGTGGTGTATAATTTTTTGGATGAATTGTTGAAGTTGATTGGCCAAAATTTTGTTGAGAAGTTTTGCATCAATATTCATCAAAGTAATATGTCCATAGTGCTCTTTCTTTGATGAGTCCCTCCCTGCTTTTGGGATGAGGGTTATGATGGCTTCATAGATTGACTTCATTAGTGAACTTTCTCTTTCAATTTCATTGAAGAGTTGGAGGAGTATTGGTGTGAGATCTGCTTTGAAGGCCATGTAGAATTCCGTGGTAAAACCATCTGGTCCTGGACTTTTCTTAGATAGGAGGTCTCTTACTGCTGTTTCTATTTCAATGCTTGATATGGGCCTGTTAAGATGGTATAACTCATCTTGGTTTAGTTTTGGCATGTCAATGTTTGCTAGGAAAATGTCCATTTCTGCCAAGTTCTCAAACTTATTAGCATAATGTTTTGAGAAGTATTCCCTTATAATGTTCTGAATCTTGGTTGTTTCTGTGGTGATGTTTCCATTCTTATCTGTGAGTTTATTTATTTGGCCGTGTTCTCTTCTTTTTCTGATAAGATTTGCTAAGGGTTTGTCAATTTTGTTATTATTTTTGGAAGAACCAACTCTTTGTTTTGTTGCTTCTTTCTATATTTTTTTGGATTCTAATTCATTTAATTCTGATTTAATTTTAATTATTTCTTTTCGTCTACTGGATTGGGGTTTATTTGCCGCTCATTTCCAAGGGGGTTCAGATGTCTCATTAAATTGTTGGTTTCAGATCTTTCCAATATGTTGATGTAGGAATTCAGAGCTATAAATTTGCGTCTGAGTACTGCCTTTGCTTTGTCCCAGAGAAGCTGGTTATTGGTGTCCTCATTTTTGTTGAATAGCATGAATATATGAATTTCCTTTCTAATCTCTTCCATGACTCAGTCGTGATTCAGCAGAGTGTTGTTCAACCTCCATGTGTTACCAGACTTTCTTTGGTGGCTTTTGGTGTTGAGTTCAAATTTTATTCCCTTGTGGTCTGAGAGAATAAAAGGTATAAATTCAAAGTTTCTGCATTTGGATAAGTTGTGGCCTAAAATATGGTCTATTTTAGAAAATGTTCCATGTGCTCCTGGAATTAACGTGTATTCTGATGCTGCTGGGTGAAATATTCAATAGATGTGTGTTAAATCTAGTTGATGTACGCAGCTGTTTACATGTGCAGTTTGTCTGTTGACAAGTTTGTCTGTTGCCGAGCTGATCTCTCTAGTGGGGAGAGTGGTATGTTAAAATCTCCTACAATTAATGTCTTTGGATCTATGTGGGATTTGAGGGAAAGTAGTGTTTCTTGGATGAATTTAGGTGCTCCATTGTTTGGCGAATAGATATTTAGAATTGTAATATCCTCCTGAAGGAGAGATCCCTTAATAAGTTTTTAGCGACCTTCTTTATCTCTTCTAACTAATTTTAATTTGAAGTCTATTTTATCTGATATTAGGATTTTAACTCCAGCTTGTTTATGGGGCAAGATGTGACTCCTGAAGGCAGCCGATAGAAGGGTCTTGTTTTTTAATCCAACTAGACAGTCTATGTCGCTTAATTGGAGAGTTAAGTCCATTAATGTTGAGAGATAGGACTGAGAGGTATTTGGGAGTTCCTGCCATGTTATCCACCTTCTTGGGGACCGTGAAAACTGGGTTCTTCCTGTGGTTCTTGGATTCTCAGTTTGGGTTCAGTTTCTTGGCCTTTAATGTGGTCTTGTTGGTTTTCTATGTGTAGGAAATCTTTAAGAATCTTTTGTAGGGCTGATTTGCTGGAGATGTATTGTTTCAATTTTTTTTTTTGCTATGGAAGATTTTATTTGGCCTTCAGCAATTTTTAAAAGGCCAAGCACAAATGACTCTAGATCTGACATTATTGCTGCCATCCAAGCAGTGATTTACGGTCTCTGGATGCTCCTCCATTTCTTTCGTCCCAGGAGATTCTTCTCCACACTGGGAAAAATGCCTCATTGGCATTTCTCTTAGTTGGTTGCTGGACGTGTACTCAGGGCCTGAGTGTTGTTCCTTAGCTATACAGCTCAAGGCTAGCACTCTGCTAGTTTGAATCCTATAGCAACTCTGCTTGCTCTTTCAGCCTTCTGCTGGCTGAGTAGAGGTGACAGTCTCAATTGGACCTTTTTCTACTCGGGCTGGCTTTGCACGTTTGCAGATCAATGAGTCTCATAAAAGGCCCCTTTACTACAATTAAAAGGTGGTCAACATAGATAGAAGTAACTTTTAAGCATGTTCTTACCTGTAACTTATTAAGAGCCAAAGTTACATGTGACAAAGTTAACAAGAAACCTCACTCCTTTCTTTGGGCCTGCTTGGAACTGTTACAAAAAAAAAAAAAAAAAAAAAACCTATGGGAGCAAACTGAAATAGGAATTAAGCAATTATTTTGGAAATCCTAATTTTTACTTTTTGCACTTTGAGGCAAATGTTTAGAACAATTATATTTTAAACTTTATATACAGAAATCCATTCCTAATTTGAAAGCCTCCTATTAATCTCTGTTTTAATATTCTATACTTCAGTTTTTGGTTGCATTATAAAAAAAATTTCTTGACCTCTCGAGGCTAGGTGTCACTCATTCCCTCTTTGTCACTCATTCCCTCTTGGATGCTTGTTTTATAACAGATACACATTAAAACTTTTAAACTCAAATAAGAATCTTTTCTTAATGCAAAAATTATAATCACCATTACTGTATCAAGAAGCTAGACTTTACACCTTTATGTCTTAAAAAATACATATCCAATGGCAGAATATCATTAAGAGCAAATCACATTATACAAATAAAATTTTTAACCCTCTTTTTAAGGCCTTCTTAATTTTAATTTTAACATGTCCAAGGAGCAGTTTTAGCAATGCTAATCAGATCTTCACATCAGTCATTTTTACCACCAGTTTCCAGTGTCTATCTGCAGGGGAAAGTGATAGAATAAAGATGGACCACATGGCCCTTCCTTTGGAATGGGCATGCACCCAATCCGACTCTTTAGGGTTAGATGAACTGCATTTGTGCCAGCTTGCCCTCTTTTACCATGCATGGACTCCTCCCAGGGCCTGTTCCACCATGCATGACCAGCTGAAGTGCACTTCTGCCTGTTCACCCTTCATTCCTAAAGATAGGTCTTCTGTTGGCTTGTAAGTTTCTCCTTTTTGTTAAGCCAAATACCTTGATTACAGTGTAAACAGTCTTACACATTCTAAAATACCAGATTTTCTAATTTTCAAGTTACAGAATCCTTAACAAGCCATTTAAAACAATGTGTAAATTCTTTAAAAAATTTTTGGTAATGTTCAAACCTCATAATCTTTGAATTTTAAACTTAAACCCACTCAATTGTTAGAGCATGCTGACACTTTCTATCATGAACATGTTCACAAACACATACAAAATACACTCACGCAGATCTTTAAGCATGCAAAAATAAGGATCAGTTGTATGTACATTTTCTGAAGTTTTCAAACAAAAATTTAAGACAATATTTCTGTCAAACTAAGCAACTTTGCTGAGCTTCATTTTCCCAGTTCTTGCTTGTTTAGTAAGGAATTTCACCAATTGGTCTTTTGAATCCCTTCTGTTAGAGGATGGCTGGAGGTGGTGTTGCGGGGGTCACCTTAATCTGAACTGGCCTGATTTTTATCCAATTTTAGATAAGAGCACATTACATTTTCGGGACTAGCTGAAAAGTCAAAACCAGCACACAGCCTTCTCTGTGACTGAGCCCAGCTGGAGGTTGGAACTTTTATTTCCCCAGAGATGTTCAAATAAATTACACAAACACTAAAACCAAAAACCCACACTTAAAAATAATACCAATTCTGAAACAGAACTAGACAAGACAACAACAAAAGGCTGTTTGTCTCTACCAGAACTCTGTGCCATTCTCACTCAGCAAGCTGAATTCAGAGTCTGTTTAGTGAGCCTGCCACTCTCACTGAGAACTTCCCTATCTCAGGAAACATAGAACAGAGAACAATCAGGTCTCAGTGAATTGGGTGACATCTCACCAACATTTGTTGACCCAGGGGCCTTCCAAGGTGGAAGGGAAGTCCCCGACACTTTGGAGAAAAGGAAATAAGTCCCTAGAGGCCATCCCATTAGACTGGCAGATTCTCCCCCATATTCAGACCTCCCTGGGCAAGGCTTAAGGCTAAGATAAACCCCAAATGACAAACAAAATACTCAACACTAACACACACCTTACAAAGGCATGCTGAAGCACAGTAAATTGCCAACCAGAAAGTGCCAGGCTACTGATGGAGAGTTTCCCAAAAAACGGAAAACTTCCCAATACAGACAGAAAACTTCCCAAAATATGTCTGCATGAAAGTGTGAGACTCCAATGGAACATTTCCCCCCCAAAATATGTCCGTACTAAACAGCAATCTCCCTAGAGGGGTCTGGGGATGTCTCCTCACAGACCACGTTAGCAATCTTATAGCGCATCTGCCAAGACTCCTTGCCAACCGAATACAGAACCCGTGGGAAACCCGAATTACAGATACAGAACCTGCAGGCAACCAAATATACAGAACAGAAATGCCTTGACTTAACAGCTGGTTTTTTGGGGACTCTGTGGTAGGGCATCTGGAAGGTCTCATAAGGGGAATTGCAGGTGAGGCCCCAGAAATGCTGTATTGACTTGGAACCCTGGAAAGACCACCAGGGACCACGACCAATGTGAACAGCAAAAGAGTCCTTTATTTGCAAGCTCAAGTTTGTTCCTCCGTGCACTCGGTAACCTGTAACAGTAAGAGACACCAAGCACAAAATCAGCACAGCTTTTATAGTATTGAAAAAAGAAGTTTAGGGAATTTCTACATAAGCAGTTACATGATTGGTTTGAGGCCACCCTAACTGCACTGCCCTTTTTATTAACTATTGGTATGTTCTATTCCTGGAACACTTGGGCAACTGCTCGGCTTTCTTAAGAGTGGGCAGGTTGGTGGCAACCTGTGTTTTTTTTCTCTCTTCTGGGGTTAATCTGAGGGCAGCCTACACAAGATGGTGGGGTTAATCTCAAATTGGAGTTACTTTGGCTCTTCAGCCTGAATAAACCATAGCATACCACATACAAAGCTTTGGTAAAACACAGGTCTGGCTTACATTGTTGGACCAATAGGAGTGTATGTCTACTGCTGTTGCAGGTGTGTCTTAAGGTGTGTGGAGTTTTTCATCCTGATGATCTACAATGATGAAATTGACTAACTACACAAGTAGCTGGGCAGATGCCTGCTGAGACCTATATTAAGTCACAGCTTAACAAAGAACAATATTTACAATGAAATATATTGAACAACTAGACATTGTGACCAAAATTATTTTTACCTGATTCAGTGTATATTTTACACTCTATATCACATGTACAACTTCCTCATTCCCTTCTGTTTCATTATGTTGGCTTTCTTTGTTTTGTTTATGTTTTCAGAACCATGGTATAACAGGGCATTTCTTATATTTTTGTCTTCTAGTCTTCAGAAAGTCTGCAGTTAAATAGGCTTAAGTTCCTTTTGTTAGAAATTTAAATGCAATTGGGTGGGGTCTTCATCATAATTTTGTTATGATCTCAATACATTTTTATTTCTAGCATTTTACTTGTATAATCTCACTTCAATCTTTTCCAAAGGTCATTTAAGTGGAAGGAGGAAATTCAAAGTGGATTCTGGTAGTGAATTTCTGCCACTAAAAACTCTGGTACACAGTAAGGTAAACAACTCCAAAATTATTCATTAGAGAGATGAGTTGAAAGTCATCTTTTTACACACTGATACTCTTTCCTCAATGAAGCCAGAGGATTTAAAATAACTAATATTTTTGAGGTTAATGGGCACAAATGTGCACGAATTTTCTAGAAATAAAATGCTCACTAATGAAACCTTACTGATACTTCAAAGAATGCTTTCCAATAAGAGGAATCACCTTCCCAAATTTTCACACAATGTGTATCTGCCTGATTACAGAACCCCAAACTTGATTACGACATATAATAGCTATCTAATTTTTGTTGCCTTTTTACAATACTCCTTTCTTCTCTTATTGATTAGTATGTATTCTATGTCCAGTATAAAATCACATTTGTAATAATAGTTACTGGATGGGATTTTCATGGATGAGATGATGTTTGGTTTCTGGTGGTGCATTGTCTGGTTCAAAGGAGGAGTTGGTATTGGCACAGCCTCTATGGTGGAGTGGGGCAGAGCTTTGAGGATGAAGAACAGTCTGTGTAGGGCTTTGAGATAGCAGGGAGGGGACAGGAAGGACTACACTTGTTAGGGATGTGGTCTCTTGTGGAGTAGGCAGGATTTTTGATTGAGGCTGGCAGATGGAAAGGTTTTCATTGGAAGAAGGCGAGGTCACTGGGGAGGAGGCTGTTTGGGGCAGAACAAGGCTACAAAAGAGGAGGTTACTTGGAGGAGGGGTGCTGGTAGAGCATTGTGAGCCCTTGTGGGATATGTAGGGTGAGGATTCCATAAGGCAGAGCAGGGAATGGAGGCAAGAGGCCGACAGAAGTTGGAGATTCTGGTGCAGAAATGAGGAACTATGAGGGAGAGGCTTTTCAGGTTCTGGATTTGAGAGGACAGGATGGTACTAGGAAGAGATGGGCTTGTAAAGGGCAGGGTTTTGGTGGACAATGGCAGGCCTTTGGGAAGTGTGTTAGGGTGGAGGTGGGGTTTCCTGCAGAGCAGGATGTAGTTACAATGTATGTAGGAGTTTTCCAGGACCAGGGCTTTGTGAGAGCAGTGATAGGATCCAGTGCTCTACTAGTTAGGATGTGGTTTCTGGAGTAGCCAGTCACAACTTCAAAAAGAGAAGTAAGGTTAGGTGGGGATCTCAGTGTTGCAAAGCAGGACATTGACTTTGGACAGGGTTTCCAGTAGGGCAAAGCAACCTTCAAGAAGGATTATGGAGGGACAGGGATTTACAGTTGAGCCTGATGAGGCTTCCAGAGGGAGGCCAATTGGTGCAGTGGTTTCCAGTGAAGCAATGTGAATGTCGAGAGATGGGATCGTGTGGTGGGGGTTTTCTAATGGTGTTTTTCTGGACCAGGGAAGTGCTTGGAGCTATGGGGCTATTTGAAATAATGGCTTTGAGAAGGAGTAGAAGGGCTACAATGGTGTAGGATAATTATGAGCAGGGTATCTGGTGGAGTAGGGTGTGGATCTTAGGGAAGAACCAGTAGGGGGTGGGTTTATCTGGCGAGCACAGCAGGGCATTGAGAGAGTAGATGTCGGAGGTGGAGAGGCTTGTGGTGGAGCAGGGCTGGATTTCCAGGCAGGATATGGGCTGTGTGAGAATCTTCTGGCCGAGGAAGGTGGGGCTTCAAGGGCAGTTATAGAGAGGTGAAGGGTTTTTGGTATAGCATGATGGGCTTTGTGGGAAGAGGTAGGTTCAGGGCTGTGTTTGAGAGATTAGGCCAGTTAGCAATAGGCTAGTTATGGGCCGAGTTTCTGATAAAACCAGAAGAGGCTCGAGGGAGAAGGCTGGTTGGGGGTCGGTATGAAGGGGAAGGGAGAGCTTGGAGAAACAAGGATATGGGAGCAATGGGACTATGAGGTAATGGAGTAGTTAGGGGCGGGTATCTGGTGGATTCGAGGGAGAAGCCTGATGTAGGCACGGTTCTTGTTACAGCAAGGCATGACAGAGAAGGAGATAATGATATGGCCTGGTTTCTGTTGGTGAAGGACAGGGATTACAGGGAGGGGTGGAGTGGAAGAGGAATTTCCCTATTGCAGAGGAGGGCTTTCAAGAAGGAGTCTGGTTGCAGTCAAGCCTTTGAAAGTTTATAGCAGAGCTACCAGGGGGTAGGTTAGTTAAGGTTGGACTTTTTAAGGAGGAGAATGACTGGAAGTGGGTTTCCAGTGGATCCAGTCAAGCTTTATGGGAAGGGGAAATAGTAAGGCGTAAGACTTAGTGAAGAGTCGGGCTACAAAATGGGCAAGGGAACTAAAGAAAGACTTCTCAGAAGAAGAGATAAAAATGGCAAAGAAACACTTGAGGAAATGTTCACCATCCCTGGTTGTAAGGGAAATGCAAGTAAAGACAGCCCTAATATACCACTTTACCCTAGTGAGAATGTCCGTCATCCTCAAGTCAACCAATGACAAATGCTGTGGGAGGGGGATGTGGAGAAAGAGGAACCCTATTGCACTGCTGGTGGGAATGGTCACTTATACAACCACTTTGGAAAGCACTCTGGAGGGTCCTCAGAAAGCTAAATATTGACCTCCCTTATGACCCAGTCATACCACTTCTAGGCATCTATCCTGAAAAACAGGAACCAATATACAAGGGTACATGCACCTCCATGTTTATTGTAGCACTGTTCACAATAACCAAGATATGGAAACAACCCAGATGTCCCACCACAGATGAATGGATCCACAAACTGTTGTATATATACACAATGGAATATTATGCATCCATTAGAAACGACAAAATAATGGCATTTGCAGGGAAATGGATGGAGCTAGAAGAAATCATGATGAGCGAAGTAAGTGAAGTGCAGAGACAAACAGCATATGGTCTCCCTGATAAGTAGATGTTAAATCCAAAATGTTAGGTGATTCGACAAAATTAACAGGACTTAAGAAACAAAGGACTTCCATTCACCTGGTCGAATCACTACTAAATAACCCTCATGCTACTGATTACATGTATGGTATATATGTGCACACCAGAAGAAAACCAGGAGGACGACACAGAACTAGATGGAATCAGGGAAATACACAACAGCAGGACCCATCAACTGCACTGGACATTGACCAAAATGAAGTAAGCAACACAATGGCAGCCATGGGAGGGAGGGACAAGTGGGAAAGAAGGAACAGCTGATGCTATGCAAAACAAAATAAATATACATATCACCCAATGTGGAAGAAATAACTGTATTGCAAAGCTCATAAATGTTATACACCACGATAGACAATTTGTCCTACTAATGTTAGAATGTGATTGTGACTTTAAGCTTCACAATCCCACAATATTGTGAAATTTGGGATGTTATGTAACCTCTTAATCACAATAAAGATTTGAAAAAAGAAAGAAGGTGCTGTGTCATTCTTTCTGATAGAAGCATAAAATTCCATTATGTATATATACCCCATTTTCATGATCCACATCTATTGAGGGGCATCTTGATTTGTTCCATATCTTAACTATCCTAATAATGCTGCCAAAAACATAGTTGTAGATTTAGTGTGTTTTAGCTTGAGATCGTTTCCACAAATGCCCAGGAGCGGGATTGCTGGTTCCAGAGCTACGTACATTTGAACTTACAAAGTGATGCTAATTGAAATGAACTCCAAGGCATGGAAAAACACGTCTTTTTTTGGGGGGGGGGGGTCTGGTCATGGAGCCTGAAATCTGGGCTTGGTCACTGTCCCTCAGCTCTTCAGCTCAAGGACAGCACTCTACCACTTGAGCCAAAGCACCACTTCCGTCTTTTCTTCTTTTTGCTTATGTGGTGCTGAGGAATCGAACCCAGGTCCTCATGCATGCAAGGCAAGCATTCTACCACTGAGCCACCTTCCAAGCCACAATAAGTATTTCTTTTCAGATGTCAACATTAAGTTCTGTAAAGTAGTGTATCTAGATTTTATTTTATTTCATTTGTCTTTTGCCATTGGTTTATGCCTGGCAATCTCTGTCTTGAATCTGGTACCTTCCATCTTGTATATACATTTATCTGATTTGGACAAGGAAAGGGAAAAAAACATAGTGATGAAAGAAGTAATAAGAGTGACCCATTGCAACAATGATATACACAACACACTCTATCAGAAATGAACTAGACAACTTTGGGCTGGGGTGGGGAGGTGCAGGGGGTGGGAAGGGATATGAGAACAACAATGGATTGGGTAACAATAATGAATGTACCTTACTCATGTAACTGAAACCACTCTCTACAGTATTTTTGAAATCAAATAAAATTTAAAAATTGAATCTATCCTAAAAAAGTATCATTTTCAAAATAATACATCTGTCACAGTGCTTGTGAGGGATTCTAGAGTCTAGTTGTTAGACCTGGAAAGGGATATATTGGCAAGCCATTTCAAACAGCGATCAAAAGGCTGAGAGTTGTGCTCTGGAAAGGTCAAACAGTCAAATGAAGGCAGAGGTATGAGTTATGACCTCAAGAGTATTTAAGTAAGAGCTATTGGACACTAAAAGATTAAGAGTTTGGAGACAAGATGGATATCTGTGCTATGGTTGTAATGACTATTGCGCCCTTCTGCTCCCTAACAGTAAGGGATTCAATTATCCCTATGTATACAAAAAATACCTCATGTTAATAGTTGTAAACACAAGCTAGATTGGTGCCTTAATTTGTCAGCATATCTGTAGCCACTGACCCCCCCCCCCTTGTAGTAGAATGAATATAAAGCATGTTAAGCAGGATTTGGGGATCCAGAAGCTGGCAATGAGGCTTTGGATCCTCTGGTGTTTTCTTTCCTATCACTTCCTATGATTTCTCAGTTCTTTGGCCAGGTTTCCCATCATCTTTGCTATCCCATGGTTGCGGTTACTGACAGTACTGATATGCTGAACACCTCAAAACACACCATGGAAAAACACTTCTTCAAAGAAGAATGACAAATGGGGGCTGAGAAGTTGGCTCAGTGGTAGAACGCTTGCCTTGCATGCCTGAGGCCCTGGGTTCGATTCCTCATCACCACATAAGCAAAAAGTAAAAAGCTGGAAGTGGCGCTGTGGCTCAAGTGGTAGAGCGCTAGCCTTGAGCTGAAGAGCTGAGGGACAGCGCCCAGGCTCAGAGTTCAGAACTTACGACCGGACACCCCCCCCCCCCAAAAAAAAAGAATATTGACAAATATATAGGTGAACCTGGAAAGATACCAAACATCAGCAGTCACTCTGTGATCCTCTAGCAAGGAAGTACAATTCAGAAGTATCTTTACTTCTGATAATATAAGAGATAGATAATTGTCCCTTTTGTATATTTGGTATTTGGTATTGCATAAACTTTCAGAAAGACATATACATTGTGAAATAATTTTATATATTTCATAGATCACAGACCAGGTCACTGGAGTGATGATCCTAATGTCTTAACTCAGTTGCCTGGTTCAGACTTAGGTGAGTGTGAATTGCCTAATTATGAACATTTCTCCATGAAACTCAACAACACAGAATGAAGTGTCGGGGTCAGGCCATTCCATACCTGTGGGATTTTCACTTATTTTAGAATAATGTACACCTACATGCTCAGCACTCATGGCACATTGGTGTATATAATTGTCTTCGGATCAGAAAAACGCTCGAGTTTAAAGTAGAATGATGGGCTATACATTTTCAATGCAAGAGTGATGATCACCCCCTGTAATTATTCTAGTGGAGAACCCTTCCTATACAATTTACTGACTTAGCTTCTCTTCTGTGTGTTATCATTATCAGGCAGGGTCACACTGTATCAAGCTGCAATACTGAAGCAACCTTAGCTGCATTTGAATTTTTACCTCCAATCTTGATACCAAGGCCAACACTGCAACTCTAATCACATAGTTAGTGGACACCTTAACTTTTCAAACCTGGTTAAAAATTCAGCTATCATTGCTCATTGCCAGAGTTAAAGATCTCACTCGTTTAGATTTATTGTGTATCTTCTTGTATTTCCAACACTGCTTTAGATTTTGGTCTTTGAAGTAGAGCTTTTAGTTTGCATTTGATTTATGGAGGTGCTAGTGATGCCAGTTGAACTGCATATATTATAAGTGTAAGTAATTTGATGTTTTGACATATGAATTTAATTTTGTCAATTGAGGAAGTATATACACATCACCTACAAAAGTTTCTTTATGTATATTTGCTTTGCTATATTGTGAACTTCCTAAAAGCCAGTCATGGGAGCACATGTCCTAATTCATCACTTCTGTCACTGAGACAAGGCTAGAAAGTTCCAGACTATTTGGCACTTCATAGTGAGAACCTTTCTACAAAGAAGGGGGAGAGAACAGCCATTAAGACAACCATAAAAGTATTGTTTATGACTACTTACCTACTCTTTTCTTGTTCTGAGTTGGTTTATTTCTAGATCTCTAAGAAATCATATAAAAATAACATAAGAAATCTATATGAATCATGTAAGAAATCATAAAAAATACTCGATTAGGCATATATAATCCAGAAGTCATAATTTCAGGAAAGTATTAAGCACATAAAATGTAATTCATTGACTATTTATTGAAAACTTCAGCAGTTTTAGTTTATTTATCCTGATAACAAAGATTATAAAGTAAGTTACAATAGTATTCCAAATGGAACACAGAATAAGGAACATGAAGGGTAGCACTAAGGAATGCTACTGCTAACACTAATAGAGTAAGAATGAAATTTAGGCAAAACTCCTTCACAGTAAAAGCCACAGGACAGCCCCAACATTACTTTCATTGTTCATATGAAGAAAAGACCTTTTTTGTAGTAAAGACAAATTTTTCACAGATATTAATATCAATTGGGTATATATTTCTTAAGGTCTTTAGGAAGCATGCTGTGACCATGTTAATGGAAGCTGACTTCTCCGGGACCTACTACACAATGCACAGACACCATTCCAAGCACTGCACCTGCATTAGGGTAATTTTAGTGCTCATGAATTGTTTTTCAAGTTAGGAAATGAATTAAGTATTTCATTAAAAACAGAAGTTAGGCAATAATGCCAAATTTCCTAAGTACCTAAGACTGATCAGTTGTGAACCCAGAATTCAAATCCAGGTTTCCACCAGGCATATCTGAGGATATTGTGTCACATTATTATCTTTCAATACCTATGGAGCAGATGAACCCACTTTATCTTCCTAATTATGGTTATAATGGCAATAACAATGCTATTTTTTAAATGAAAAGGGTGTGGATAATGACAGTGTAAGTGATCTTTATACCAAATAAAGATCGGTTTAATTTAAGAAATACCTGAATGAACACCATTCAGCTTCCACTGTTTATTATTCCTGGAATAATTGCTTAAGGAGAACAAACCCATGTCAAAGACACTAGTACTGATGAACACATGCTTTTATCATGAAGTACCTTGAATACACAGGGAATAGTTTGTTATGGATATATAATCCAAAAGAAATAATTTTGTGAGTATGTATTTCCTTGTTGTACCAAAGCAAATCTATTCCCTATTCTAAAACATATATCAGTTTGATGGATATTAGTGTTATCAGTATAAACTAGGTGTGCATAATATATGTAATGTATTCTATTACATAACATATAAATGATATATTCATAATATATGTATAATTACTGATATTCTATAACTACTATAAATAATATATGTATAAAACTGGTTTTAGTATTATACTGTGAAGGATACAAGGAATGACAACTTTATTTAAATAAATATATTTTTATGTTTTAGTCACATAATTTATTTTTGTGCCAGTACTGAGACTTGAACTATGGTAAGGGTGTTGTCCCTAAGCCATTAGTCTCAGAAGGGCTTGATATAGCTATGTTCAGATCTCAGCCCCTAAGTAGCTGGGATTACAGACATAAGTCATGTTATATTTTTTGAATTCCATCCTTGGCATGTTCTGACATAATTATTATATTATAATTATTATATTATGATATTCCACTTCTAAATCAATTCAGAATAAATAACTACTTATTGGGTAAAACTATAGGTTGCAATCAAAATTGTGAGGACTCTACTATCAATTTTCAAAGATATTGTAGTTTAATTCCTAGACAGACAATAGAAAAATTAAATTATGTGTGCATAATATATGTAATATACTATATTACATAACATGTAAATGATATATTTATAATATGTACATAATTAGGGATATTCTATAATTACTATAAATAATGTATTATAGAACTGATTGTAATATTATACTGTGAAGGATACAAGGAATGACCACATCCCTATCTTAACTGTCTCATTTTCAACAGTATATAAACTATGCTATAAACATATATCTTCAAGAAAGCACACTTCTGTAATTTCCTATTTACCTTCAAATATTCTCATCGTTATGAACATCCTCTAAGATTGGCCACACTTATCCACAGAAAACACTTTGTGATACTTTCTGGGTAATGTTGCTTGTCCTCATACTTATCAACCTTTCAGCAACTTCAGTGAAGGGCATTTTCTCTGCTTTGCCTGTAGATGATATCATCCTTTGTTATTTCCCAGCAAAGAAATTGTGGCTAGCAGACTTGAGCACTGGTACATTCAGAGATTCTTTGGTTGTGAATTTTTCCTTTCTTTTCCTGGTAAGTGAACTGGAATAACGAAAAACATTTAAGGCAATGTGTTTTGGTGTAAATGAAAACATACTGATTTGAAAATATCACAAATATTCGTTTTTTAAATTTATATTTAATTAAAATATGATAGGGGTGGTTTTAGTGGTGCATGCCTCTAAATCTAGCTATTTAAAAGTCTGAAAACAGAGTATCATAGTTTTAAGCTAGACCAGGTAAATGGACCATTAGACACTTTTCTTCAACTAAGAACCAAAAATTTAAAAGTGGAGCTGTGGCTCAAATGGAAGACAGACAGCCTGAGCAAAAAAGAAAAGTAAAAGAACCTAGGCCATTAATTTAAGTCAAAATATTAGCACTCATATACTATATATATATATGTGTGTATGTATGTATCGTAAAATATTATGTGAGTTAATTTGTAAAAACCTGGTCATATATAACATATGAGGTGTGAAAAAGTATGTAAGTCTGAAATGACCCCAAAGTATTTTGACAAGACAACTGGAAGAGTTATCACTTAATCAAATAGTAATGAGGGATAGGTTTAAAGATAAAGATCAAAGCTCACTTTGGGATCTTTGGAGTTTGTTAAAATCAATAGCTACCAGTTGTCAGTAGACAAGATGCTATTAAGGACTTCAATTAAAGAAAGAACAGAGCTGGAGAAAACAAACTGAAATAATTACATGCACTCAGTAGCAACAATCATGAGAAGGAAGATTACAGAACTAAGCCCTGGGATACAGAAATATGTAAAAGATGACAAATGAAGAAAAACAGTAGTAAGGATGTAATGCAGACATATATGGATAGGTATTTTTAATGTTTAAGGGCTATGAAGTGATTGATGACCTAAGATTTACGAAATTGGTAAGGTCAACAATCCCTTGGGCAAACCATAGCTGATCATTTAAGTAAAAAGGGACTACAATAGTGTGTCTTGATATGACAAAGTGAAAACAGATAAATATTTGGAAAGCCGTTTTTTGGACATGTGGTTGGAGTGACAATTACTGCAGTTTGTTCAAGTGTCAGTAGAAGGGAACAGTTTTAGCACAATGATAGAAATCTTTCAGGAATCTGGTAGATTTTACCACTGTCTTCAATTTCCTTTTTTCCTGAGAACTAAGATATCATTACTGGAAGCCAGTCCCAAGTTGTGCCTTTGGCAAGTTATCAGATATTCACATGCCCAAATAATAGAGAATGGGAACCTGTCTATATTGAGCAGTCAGTAGATGGGTCTCTGGACTTTCTCAGGAAGAACATTCTGCCATTGTGGGATGGATAGGGCTGGATAATATACAAAATAGCCATCATTCTGCTAAGTTGACACCTGAGATATTGGATGTTTTAAGTGCGTTATATTGAATTTTATGAATCAGTTAATCAGATTCTTTATACCCTATGATGTTACTAGACTGTGAAATGGATGTTTATTGCATTAACTTTGTAGCCAAGATTACAGGCATGAGCTACCAACACCTGGCTATATGTAATTTAATCTGTAGTTTTCTTCAAGTGTTTCATCCTACGTTGAAGTTTTCTTTTCTTACAAACTTTCTAATAAATATGTAATCTATTCAATTTTGAAAATTACTGCAGTACCTCCCACTTATTTGTGGCATTTCTGAAATCCAAGTTCCTCTGTGTGTCAGGGTGGATACTTTTGCCTGTAACAAGTATTATTGTTGAACACATAACATCTGACTACTTAGAGAACAAAAGATGTGAAGCTACTGTAGCCAGATAAAGAACTTCCAGGACAATTCAAGGGCAACTCATGTACTCCCTATGTAGGTGAATAGGAAGCATAGAAAAGAAATTCTTATACTTGAAAGTGATTAAGTGTGTATGTACGTAGGTGTTCACTTATTTATCTGTTGCTATAGTTTTACACATTCACTAATATAAAACAATATTTCATATATATATAATATACATATATATATATATAATATAGATATGCAGATCACAGTTTCCAAAATCCAGAGAACCCCTTCTATGGGCAACGCTTTCCTATGTTGCTCTTTGGTTAATAAGAATGTAACCTGGAATTGTCCAGTGGTAGAGAAATTACTCAGAGATTCAAGCATTTGTCTTTCAATATGTTGCTTGCTCCTAACTCTAAAACTAGGGTCTGTTATTGTATAATTTATGTTGTCTTATAAAATATTTAATATATTGTACATAATGTATAATATATATTGTATATTACAATATGTATTATATATAATACCTGACAGTGTTATACATGATAAGGAAAAATACAATAAACGTATCAATGTCCACACTTTCCTAGCCATGATTAAGTTCAGTAGAGATAGGGACATTACATCTCAACAGGAAAATTCTATTGAAGTTCTGATGACCTTGAGCTAGATAAGGAGAATTCTTGTAAAAGGAGCCTCTCCTCTATTATGAGAAAAGATAAGTTTGGAAGATTTTTTTTTGTTTTTTGTGGGTTTTTTATGGCCGGTCAAGGGGTCTGAACTTTGTGCCTGGGTGCTGTCCCTCACCTTTTCACCTCAAGGTTAGTGCTCTACCACTTGAGCCATACTGCCTCTTCTGGCTGAGGAATCAAACCCAGGGTCTCATGCATGCAAGGCAAGCACTATAACCACTGAACCAACTTCCCAGCCCACGTTTAGAAGTTTTCAAGAAGAGGAATTTGGCATTTGCCTTGTATCCTTTATTTGTAATGAATAGGTATCATTATGCTCCAAATTTTGCCTCCTTTTATGTTCCCTAAACAGTTACACAGGATCATCATTCCATCACATATCTTTAAGTCCTTCTTTTATTTCTTTTTATCATTATTGTTTTGTTGTTGTTGTTTTGCTGATCCTGAAGCTTGAACTCACGGCCTAGGTAGTGTCCCTGACCTCCAGGCTAGTGCTCTACCACTTGAGCCACAGAACTACTTCTGGCTTTTTCTGCCTGGGCTTGTTTTGAATCATAATACTCAGATCTTATCCTCCTAGATAGCTAGGATCACAGGTGTGAGCTACTGGTGCCAGAAAGTCCCTCTCTTTTAGATATTATTCTAAAAGCCTCCTATCCAAGGTCACTTCTAAGATAGTAAATGGAACTATGCCAATAGTTCCTTCACACTCTCATCTCCTGTTATGACTACTATGTGTCTTTTCCATCTTATCTTGACCCTACTTCAATGTTCCCTTCCTAATCCATGGTTCTAGGTGTGTTACTAATAATTACTTAAATTTAGTGGCTATAAACCCTGAATCACTCAACAATTAATTTCATTTAATTTTTTCAATATGAGTGTTTTTCAGTACAAATCTGAGCTTATACTCACCTTGAATCTACCTCTTGGCATGAGCAGAGCCTGGGCCTATTCTACCTCAAATGCAAGAGCTTAGCCAAAGAATAGCCAACAGTATTCCTGCCTAGGAGTCATGATAAGTAGTTGAATGCCTGAAAGAAGCAATGCATTCCTGGCATGGGAAGGGGTTGGAGAGACAACATTCTACAGAGCAAACTGGCAGTCACAACAATTTTTGGGGGGACAGGTCATGGGTCCTGAACTCTGGGCCTGGGCGCTGTCCCTCAGCTCTTCAGCTCAAGGCTAGCACTCCACCACTTGAGCCATTTGTGGGTTATTTTTTTGCTTATGTGGTGCTGAGGAATTGAACCCAGGGTCTCATGCATGCAAGGCAAGCACTCTACCTCTGAGCCACCTTCCCAGCCCCCAGTCAGAACACTTAACAACTTCTCCTTTGGACAAACTGACCTCCCACAAAGTGGCAGTGAGATTACTCACCTAGTGAATTTTCATATGTGAAGGAAGATTTCATGTGTCACTACACAACTCACTTGTAGTCAAAGAGAGGACCATTCTTTTGTGTACTCCTTAGGCCCAATCTCACTTTATCTCCATCTTAGACTTTGCCCAGACTCTATTCCTACCATAAGGTCCCTGATGTGGAGGAACGTGTGATCTCTTGGCTTTTGACTGGCCCTTTGGAAACCGAGGCCACTTTTAGTTTTGAACCTGTTCCTCCTTACAAGGCTGTGGTGGCTGGTGGGAAAGCTCATTCTCTGAATTGTGCCTTAGTATCAAATCTCTTCAGAGAAAGTCAAGGAATGATAGATTCTGTCTGAGGGAGTGAATTTCTCCATTTCCAAAGAGGTCAATTAATATCTGATACTGAGGCCCAGGTGGAGGTCCTTCACCAAATCCTCCAAACTGGAGTGGATGTTAGCTCAGACTCCAGGCCATCCTCCAGAAATTTCTCAGGAATAAAAAGGTCAAAGGAGTGGAGTTCAGAAGCAAAGAGAAATAAGAATAGCAGAAGAATCATTGTTAGGGGGAGGAATTAGAAACTTTGGGTACAAAAAGTGCTCAGAAAATATAGGATCACTCATATCATTTGGGAATCACATCATAACATTAGGGACTAACAGTAATAAATTGCTACCTAAATTAGTAACTCCACTGCTCCACATTACAAGTGTTCTGTCAAAAGGTAGCTGTCCTAGCTCTATTTTGATGAGGAAAATGGACTTTTTTCTCAAAAAGTTCTACTGAGTATCTTCATCTATTTTTTTTAATTTTATTTTATTTTATTTGAGAACATACTGTACAGAGGGGTTACAATTACATGGGCAGGATAATGCATACATTTCTTACCAAGCATTGCAGCCTCCTCCTTTGTTTACCCTTCACCTCCCTTCCCAGCCTCTCCCCTCCCCCCCACCCAATCATACCCCCCTCCCCCCCCCCCACACCGACATTGTAAAGCTGGTTTTGACATGACATTTTGTACCCCACGTTGTTCTTACTCACGACTTCTCTGTTACTTTCCTTTGCTGGATTCAATCAATGAGACTTGAATGTGTTATCATCTTCAGACATGTAATCACATTTTCTTTTAATCCATTTGTTATAAACAAATTATGGGGAAACATATGTCTATAGTACATTTTCTTCTATGACATGTTTCTGTGATGTTATTATTTTAATAGTTTCATTTTTTAAACATGAGGAAAATGTTTTGTTACTATTAGCACTAATTAGTTGCACATATTTTTGTATTTTACTATGTCTGTGTATTTGTTATTAAGCTTCTAACATTGTCTTTTCCACCAACTGTTGCCTTCTTAAATTGCTTCAATAATAATAAATTGCTTCATATAAACTATATATGATGGCCTTGTATGTGTTCATTGGTATATTTACATTTTTATCTAATATCTACATATTACAGGATATCTTCAACCTCTTGTAACTGCTCTGAAAGTCTATATAGAGGTCCCTCATTAAAGCAAAATAGAATGCCACAAAACCCTATGAAATTAGGGTTAGGTATATATCCAAAAATATTTAGCAATTATAAAGTAGAATCATTCACTTCTCTTATATACCAGAATAGCACATTTTCTTTATTCCATCTTTTTTGTGCATCTAGGTAGATTACACAGATTGGTTGCTATGAATATTGCTGCCATTATCATGGATGTTCATGTTGATTTATATTCCTTCAGTATGTATCCAAGGGGCTGAGAAGGTGGCTCAGTGGTAGAGCACTTGTCTTGCATGCCTGAGGCCCTGGGTTTGATTCTTCAGCAACACGTAAGCAAAAACAAAAAAGCCGGAATTGGCGCTGTGGCTCAAGTGGTAGAGCTCTAGCTTTGAGTTGAAGAGCTGAGGCACAGCTCCCAGGCCCAGATTTCAGGCCCCACGACCGGACCCAAAAACAAAACAAAACAAAAAATATGTATCCAAGTTGCCGTTAAGTTCATCAATATATGTGTCTTTTCGGTATTGTGTAAATTTCCATTATGATCTCCATATGGGTTGCCCTAGTTTACAATGCCACAAAACCAAATACAGTTCCTGATTTATTTCAACCTCTCCAGCAGTTTATTTATCTGAGTGGTGATAGCTATTCTGGTGTTTAAGATGGGATCTCAGTAACTTTCTTATTTATTTTCCTATGTATTTCCTATGTGGATAAGAATATCAAACATTTCATTTATTTATTAAACACTTAACAGTTGTACTTCATTCGTGCTCAGTGTCTTTCTTTTTCTTTTGGTATTTGATCAATTTTTAAGTTCTATAATATTTAATTTTTTCCCATCCTAAGTACTCACTTTAGTAAAAAGATTTTTTTCATTACAGTAGTGCACAATTAACTAAAAACAAATGATTGTACATTTATACCACTGGATGTTTTTGTTTGTTTTTAAACCCAGGAAATTGTTACAATAAAGATGCTGAACTATTTTGCTAAATAGACTGAAAGGATAGTATCTCATATTAGCTTAAAATAATCTCAGAATTAACAGTCACAGCCTGGGCCACAACAGTCTCAGCTAAGTAAAACCAATAACAGAGCACAAACTGCATTTAAAGAGAGCAAAGGGCTTCATAAAAGTTAGAAGAAAGACACGACTTTCAGGAAGCAAATGCTGAAGTTCACAAGCAGACCTTAGGAATCTGAATATCAAGAAGAACAAAGGATAAAAATATATAGGAGGACAATTTTAGAACTCAGAATTCAGAAAGGGGAACAACCACTAAATACCAAAACACTATGCTAAAGGGAAGAAATGTTTTACCCCAAACCTCAGCTGTGTCTGACTCTTTCACACCAAACACACACACACACACACACACACACACAAACCTAGTGAGAAACTTTAGCCAAAATACAGTCATTCTGGACTTAGACTTCATTTTAAAGTCCTTTACGGAAAGTATCCATTGTGAAGGCCTTTACTGAAAGTACCCATTGTAAAGATTTTACTGAAAGTTAGAATTTAGGTATCTGGAAAAACTGAAATGTCCCAATAACGTTCTGCCCATAACTTCCCTAGCAATAGCCATCAGCGGATGACAGGTAGGTACCTAAATTTACAGATGTTTCTTCAGATAGCATATTTAACATAGTTTGCTGAGTACTGCTTAGAGTGTGCATGCTATCCAATAAGATTGTGACAATATTGACTTACTAAATGCCAACCAATAATGTAACTGCCAAGATAGGGGACCCCTTACCTCAACCTTATACCCTATAAAAAACCTCTTAACTGAAGGGTCAAGACTCTCAACTCTGACCTGCTGCAACTGTAATGGTTGTGAGACCAGGCTCGAGCCTGCAATAAATGACTCTCACGTACTTGCATGGGAATTGGCTCCTTGGTGGTCTTTGGGTATCCCTATCTCAGCACAAGACTATTGTACACAGAGAACCCCAAGGACAGTTTCATCTGGGACAATGAAGCTTTTTCCTCTTACTTTAAAATAATCAAAAGTGAATGTGCAGTTGGATCCACAGCCACCCCAAACCTGAACAGGAGGAGTCAAAGGATGCCTTAGGCTGCAGAACAGCCTTGGTTACCCCTGGCTTTCTGTGTAAGAATGCAGTTTGTGGTCCCCTAAGCAGGAGTGGCCAAGCTGAAATGGGGGTATGCTTTGCCTGGAGGATGGCACCATGTGAGCCCTGCATGCATGGTGAACCAAAGTGGGAAGCACTATGAGCATCTCCAGGATGGCCTCTCAGAGGCCTGGAGAAGTTGACTCCTTTAGTTGGACATGGCATGAGGCAGGAGGACAGGGGGAATCCAGAAGATGGGAGAGGCACAGAACCAAATGGGCCTCTCCACGGAGACTCCTCAGCCGTGCTAAGGAAGTTCCCAGCCCACACATAGCGGCCACCACACAGGTACCAAGAGGCCATTGGTCTAGGGGACAGTCCCAGGTCCTGATCCAGAGCAAGAACTTCCCCATTGGCCCTGGGTCTGGCTGGGGTGGAGCAGTGCCCACCAGCCATTCTTCCTCTTCCCTGCTTCACATAGTCTCCCAGCAGCTTCCTGGTCCACAGCACCCATGCTAGGTCAGCTCCATGGGGCAGGCCAAGGCTATGCCAGCGATTCCTGGTACCTGCTTCAAGGGGAGACTGAGGCCTAGCCCACAGCAGAGCTGGCCCTCACTCACTTAAAAGGACCTCCAGAGAGGCATGGCCATCACCACACCAGCACTGCTGCCCTCCCAGTCCCCAGACTTTACCTACAAGTCCCTGCCTTTGTTCTTGAAATTCTTGAGCCCCTGGTTGTCTCATTTCTCATTATCTCTTTAGGTGGGATTTGAGAATCCTGACAAGTACTAAAGAATGAAATCCTTTTTTTTATACCATTTCTTAAGAGATTTTTGCTCTACATTAATTATCATATAAATTGACCTTCAAAAACTCTATGGTGGGCCTGAGTCTTAAGGGCACCTCCAAAAACTGGAGCAGAGAATCATCAACCCGGATTTTTAAAATTGTTATTGTTAAGGTAGTTACATACGAATCACCATTTTCTAAGTCAGGTAATGAGTTCATTTCTTGTTTGACAATCCCATCCCTTCCTTTGCTCTCTGTCTCTTATTTTCCCTTCTCTCCCTGTCCACAGTGGTATAGCTCATTGTGAACATAATACCTACAGAGTATACATGCTGCATCTGTTCCCCTGTTTCCTTGAATGTCTCATAAATGTCCTCAATGCTCATAAATGGATAAACAAGGACAGAAAAATCCCTCTTTTTTCCAATTCCTGGAATTCATTTCAATATAAACATCAGTAGTTTTATGAGAGTGTCAGGCTCTGTATACACATACTGAACACTTATACTTCCTGTACCGTCATATCTCCCACTGGATTCTAAGGTCCACAAAGGAATTCTTTTCACTTTCCACACAGGAAGAAGCTGAGATTCAGAAAGATTAAGTAACTTACTGGAAATACTGGGCTGAGCATAATGGCTCATTCTTATGGCTTACCTCCTACAGAGAGTAAGATTTGAAGATCACAGTTGGAAACCAACAAAGGTTGACATATCCATTACATGTTTATCCCCAGTTAACCAGAAGAATGTGAGAATTGTGTGTTTCAAGTGGTAGAGCTAGAACACCACCAGACTTGAATGAGAAACCTGAAGGATACTGTCAATATCATGATTTTTAAGAACCAATGCTGTCCCATACATAATCACAGACCCCCCCCCCACATATTAAAATAGATAGTACTCTAATTCAAATAGTTTTTTTTATTTTTATAAGTTTTATTTTTAGTTTTAGTGAGGTTTGACTGGATAGTTTCTACTGATGAGCCACAACTTAGAATTATGTTACAATGCTACCCATGTCTGTATTCAGAGAAAAATTCTCCTAAATCAGTATTCCTCCTTTTCCAGCAATGATAAGGTTTCTCTTCCTAGTCCAGTTTCTTCTTTTGGGACTCAATCTCTTAGACTTTTCTGTCTTGTATTGTCTGTAAGTTCATTGATCCAGTAGATCTCAGCCATCCTAATAACCTGGACAGAACCTGTCTTGGGCAAAGTGTTCTAAGTTCACCATTCAGTGGTATTTGTTAGTACTCAACCGTAATCACTTTGTCTTCAGAATGGGGAACTTGTTAGGTCCAGGAATTGAGAGAATGCACTCAATGTGTGCTATTTCATACTTTTTTGATTTAATGGCAGCTTCCACCTATTGTCTACTTTAAGCATTATGTGAAGAGAAAGATTGGCCCTAAGAGACAGAAGCACTGTACTAACTGTTACTCTCAAAACACAGGAGGAAGGAAAGAAGTTCAGAAGAATCCATATATAGCCTAGACACTGAGTTCTTAGAAACTCAAGCTGTCTTTTATCTTATCTTCAACAAAGAAAATCAGAGACTGCAGTGGCTTGTAAGCTCCATTTATATTCCTGAACATGTGGCTCCCTTCCCCTTTGTTCTTCTGACTCTTTACATCAGGGGCAGGTGGGAAGATGTAACAAGAACACCTAGACTTTGGGCCTGGGATTAAAAACGCCATTTTGTGATCCACTTCTTGAATTGGATCTGAGGGGCTGAGGGAAGTTAGGTTAGGAATTCAGAAACTTATAATTGCTTGTAAGTTTGCTACCTAAACTCATCCCTTCCCACCCCTCAGAATCTTATTTCCCAACTGTGTGGACACCCTTACACTGTTCTCCTGGAACATTTGAGTGTGGGGCATCATCTGCTTCTTATGTGTACTGCTTTACAAATGGAGATTTTCTCCTAGGCTCAAAATGATTTCATTGATGAGGGCACTGTGTAATAAGCTAAACATGGTGTGTTCATGTGTTCATACCCTAGGTAGGACTAGTAAGTGCTAAGTAGTAGTCAGGGCTCACTTGCTACCAGTGGTATTGCTCTGAGGAATTACTGTCAATATTGCCCACAGTATATAGTAAAAGGCCTCTCAGAAAGGTTCCAGACCCAAACTGCTTGAGTCTCTGTGTGAGCTAATCATCATTGAGCAATGATATTCCATGGTTTGTGAGATATTTAATTCTGTGAGCATATGCATATGAGGGCCCAACAAGAGAGTTACCTGGAAGGAAGCTCCTAGAAGGCAAAACGCCTACTAGGACAACGGAAACCCATGGTTTTGCATGTTTAATGTTTAAACCTGTGCATTGAACTAACAAGAAAAAAATGAACCACTAAGAAACCTGCCAATTTTGTGAAATAAAGAGATATGGTGAAGGTCAGAGAAAGGACATTGATTTAATGGTAGGAATGACAAAACAACACCTTAGCTCACCTTCAGAATATTAATCCATAATCACCTACTTTTCTATTCACTCATGTCATTAGGTATGAGTTGTATGTAGAGTCCACAGGGCCTTCAGAACAGGAAGATCTAGGAGAGAGCCTAAGATTTGTCTGCCATTTTGGACATAAAATAACCAGTTTGATGAAAGACCTTAGTAGTGTCCTACAAATAATGTGCATTCATCCTACTACATTTGATAAGTATCCCCTCACTAAATTATCTTTGGTTGGGTCACTGGCTGACATAGCTCCATTGTGACTTCACTGTATTCTGCTGAACCAGAAATGGAGAAGGAGAGACTGACCAGAACACATTTGCATCTTTCTCAATGAACAGTGAATGGCAGGGGAGTATTTAAGGTGCTCCCCATGTTCTCAGTTAGCTAGTACCACCTTGGATTCCAGCTCAAATCTTGATAAACAGATACAGAAGTTACATGTAGCTTGTTGTGGCAGATCCACAGCTAGAGAGGCAGATGAGAAAGTGGAAGGGCTTGGTGTGAAAGTCACAGGTTGATATGAAGCAGAATTCAAAGGATGTGGAGATGAAGGAGAGGCAGCTAAAGCTGATGAACACCTAGAGAGTGAATATAGAGCAAGTTGAAACCATCTGGACATCAAAGTAACCCAGCTGAGGTCCAAAAGTCTGGCTCTCCCCAGCCACAGAAAGAAGTTGGAAGAGCATCAGCAAATGCTCTTGCCCATGTTTAAGGAGCTCCCAGAATGTCAGAGTAAGATTTGGTAGCTTCCCAGAGTACTGCTGCTGAGCACATTTCAGATACCTTGGTATCATGATAATTGATATTGGAGAGGAGTAGCAAAAGTTGTATGAGATGATTGTAGCTCGCTATTTGGAGCCTATTCTGCTGCAATGTGGAGTGTTCTCTCTCAGGATACTTAGGGCAAAGGTCCTATAGCTGGTGTCAAAGAATACAATCTACTTGGAGTAGACATTTATAGATGGCACGTACCTGAACACAACAAGCTGATAATGAGCTGTTAGAGGTAGTTTCCCTAAAGATCTAACAACCAAAACTGGACAGGCAAACCCAGAGCTCTGTACCACATCAGTCCACCATGCCAATTGCTTCCATCCTAGTACTGGCTACCCAGTTTGGACACCCATGTCCTTGTTACCCTGATTGTGCCCCCAATCCATTACAACTTTTACTCTTTCACTTTGTCTATGCTTCCTTGTCCCTACTAAACAGTTCTGAAAGCTGTTGCTGCTACCCAATTTCCTGACATTGCACCTCACCAATTACAGTCACATTTACCCTTTCCCTGGTATCCTAGTCTCAACTACTCTTTTCTGCTACCCATAATTCATAACACCATGATCACTGACATCCCTGTCTCTGATATCCCATTCCCAAACAAAGCAAGGGAAGAGTGGGCACAGACAGTCGACTTGGGTATTCCTCTTGCAGGCACATTGAGACAAGTTATTCCTCAGGTATTTAACACGAGGGACTAACTGGCAGTGGAAAGAAAAGAAGTTACTCAGAGGTGACTAAAATCCACGGACATCACTTATATCTTGTTGCTGGGAAAAGAAGGCCCTAAGGTGAAAGTTAATGAGAACTGAAAATTTTACAAAGAATATTGGGCATGATGCAAAAGGCTTAACTTAGTATGTCCTACAAGTGGTTTGAATTGTTTTATGACATAGATATGTAACTATTTTGCATTTTAAAAGTTATATGAAGATGCAAATTTATGTCTTACTTATATTAATTGATGGAATAGTTGCATAAGATCACGTTAATGATATTCAATATTTTATGTTCTATAATATGCTAATGAGTCTGGTTTTGGCAATATGAATTGAGCTCTCTAACAACAAATGGAATTTCATTGTCAATGTGATTACATATGATATTACATAAATGAAAGCTGGAACAAGAAAACTGAATAAGCTACAAGTTTGAAGGGAGGGGGTCAGTGGTAAGGGTTCTGATAAAAGAGAAATTCTTCACCATGGAATCTTAGAATAATATAATGTGTTTTGTTGAATTACTAACTTTTAAAACCTTCTTAGGAAGCAAAACTTTTTTTTTTATTCTTGCTATTTCGAAACTCCTTAATGAATGGTTTAACAAAAAATTATCAAAACGACTTTGAAAATTCAATGATATGTATTATCAGATTAACATTATACTCAAAATTGCCTTGAGATGCAGGCAGGCTCCATTCATTTTCTACTAAATAAATGGAATAAGCTTCCTTTTGAATGGTTGGACAGTCCATGCCACTTGTTCCAAAGCAAGAAAAGATACTACAGAAAGAAAAGAGGAAGGAGACTCAAGACTGCTGAAATTAGCATATCTGCCATTTGGATTTTAATGAGATTTTTCTACAAAGAATAAGATTTTCATCTTAACATAATAATTTCAAAATGGATGTGTTACAGGATAGCTTCCAAATGTAATATTTAATGCTGTTGGATTACTTGAAGACAAAAACTTTAAATTTCAGAAAAACTGTAATGTTCCAATAAACACATAGAAGAAATATAATTTAAAATTTCATATTTCAATGTAAACCCTGGCAGGAAAGTGTGAGAAACGCTTATCTAGAAACCTGAAGTGGCACTGTGACTCAAGTGGTAGAGGGCTCCCCTTGAGTTGAAGAACTCAGGGACATGTTATCACCCAGGTCCTGAGTTCAAACCCCATGACTGACAAAAAGAAATTTTAAAGAATTAAAGCATTAGGGCTGGGAAGGAGACTTAGTGGTAGAGTGTTGTCTTGCATGCATGAGGTCCTGGGTTCAATTCCTCAGCACCACATAAGCAGAAAAAATTGGAAATGGCACTGTGGCTCAAGTGGTAGAGCACTAGCCTTGAGCTGAAGAGCTCAGGCACAGCGCCCAGACCCAGAGTTCAGGCCCCCCTACCACCACCTCCACCAACAACAAATTAAATCACCAAACGACCTGAAGATGTTGTCCAGAATAATGAGTGTGGTATTATTCATTTACATGACTTAGTGACTTGAAACCTAGTTTACCAGGGGAGATGGTGGGCAATTTGTGTGTTTGCCAAAATCTGCAAAATTATTTTGTACTTTCCCAAGAAGGAAGAAAGGAGGGAATAGGGGGAGGAGGGAAGGTGTTTGATGACCTTGCCTTTTTGTTCAGTGACTGTTTTCTGGGGTCAAATCCAGAGAAATTCTGCTTGCAGTCATAGTTGCATGGGGAATGAAGAAACCATGCCCTGGAAGGAGTTTTGTCCAGTCCTTGGCCTGGTTCCAACTGCTACTGGATAATCCAAGTCCCATTTCTGGATCAAGATGCCTTGAAGAGTACAGATTCACTGGGCAGTTGGACCTAATCACAGCCAGAAAAGGCAAAAAATAAAGCAATGCCCGAGGCAGCACTGGAAATCTACACCAGGCAGAGATTTTTAATATATTTTTATTGCAAAAATACTGCACAGAGGGTTTAAAATTACATGAGAAGTGTAATGAGTACATTTCTTATCGGGCATTGTTACCTCTTCCTTTGTTTTTCCCCTACTACCCCTTCCCTCCCCACCTCTCCAACTCCTCCTTCCTTGACCCCTGTCCAACATTGTAAATTCATTTTCAACACAGTGTCCTGTACATCTCATCATCACAATGGGTCAATCTGCATCCCCATTTAAGCATTCTGCTACATCCCTTCCACTCTCCAACTTACAAAAATGTATATACATGATGCAGAACACTGGAATCAAATACAGTGAAAACAGGGATTATACCATGGGGGGATGAACCTACAAAAGAATCACATAGTGCATTGTAAGTATATTAAAAACAAAAGCCAGAAAGGAAAAACCACTTCTGTCTCTGATTTGGATTACATTTCGTTTAACATCATCTTATATGGTCATATGTGCTTAGCCTTTGATCTTCTCTGCTTATCCTAAATATATACTAGTCCTTGCAAACAAGGGAAATCATGGTACCTATGTATCTTTGGGTGTGGCTTACTTCACTTAATATATTTTTTACCAAGTCTTTACATTTCCTAACAAATGGGGAAATGTCATTCTTTCTAATGGAGGCATACAATTCCATTTTTTGTTTGTGTCAATACATATATATATATATATATATGTATATATATATATATTTATATGTATATATATATGCGCATATATATATATGCATATCACATTTTCTTGATTCATTCATTTACTGAGGAGCATCAGGGTTGATTCCATATCATTGCTATGGTGAATAATGCTGCAATAAACATGGTTGTGCTGGCAGCTTTGGTATGATCTTGTTTGTGATCATTTGGGTAAATGTCCAAGAGTGGGAATGCTGGGCCATAGAGGAACTATACATTGAGTCTTATGAAGCAATTCCATACGGCTCTCCAAAGTGGTTAAACAAGTTTACACTCCCACAAACAATGCAGTAGGGTTCCTTTTTGCCACATCCCCTCCAACATCTGTTGTTATTACATTCCTTTTTTTTTAATTGTGAAAATACACAACAGAGGGGTTACAATTACATGGGCAAGTTAATGAGTACATTTCTTATCAAGCATTGTAGCTCCTGCTTTGTTTCCCTTTCACATCCTTTCCCATCCTCCCCCCGCGTCCCCAAGCAGTCCTCCTTCTCCCCCAACAGCACCAAAGTTGTAAAGTTCGTTTTCAACATAACGACTTGTATATCTCATTGTTGCGATGGGTCCACCTGTATACCTATTTAAACGATTTGTTTTTTCCCTTCCCCTCCACAAATTATACCGACATCAAATACAGTGAAAGAAAGGGTTATACCTTGGGGGAGAGACATACAAAGCAATAAAGAAATAATCTTATAAATGTGTTAGAAACAATCACAGGAAAGAGAAAAAACATTTGAATACATATATTAGGCTTCATTTCACGAACATCAACTTATCTGTCCGTTTCTGCTTGATCCAGACATATACCAGTTATTGGAAATAAGGGAAACCATGGGACCTATGTTTCTATGGGCCTGGCTTACTTCACTTAATATAATTTTTTCCATGTCTTTCCATTTTCTAACAAATGGGGCAATGCTATTCTTTCTGATGGAGGCATAGAATTCCATTGTGTATATATACCACATTTTCTTGATCCATTCATCTACTGAGGGGCATCTGGGTTGGTTCTATATCTTAGCTATAGTAAATAATGCTGCAATAAACATAGTCGTGCTGGTAGCTTCAGTGTGGTCTTGTTTGTGAACATTTGGGTAAATGTCCAAAAGTGGGATTGCTGGTCATAGGGGAGCACAATGTGGAGTCTTTTGGTTGAGCAAGTTTACATTCCCACCAACAATGCAGTAAGGTTCCCTTCTTTCCATATCCCTTCCAGCATCTGTTGTTATTAGAGTTCTTGATTTTAGCCATTCTAACTGGGGTGAGGTGGTATCTCAATGTTGTTTTGATTTGTATTTCTTTTATGGCTATGGAGGTTGAGCATTTCTTCATGTGTCTATTGGCCATCCTTCTTTCCACTTCAGAGAAGTTTCTCTTTCAGTCTTTAGCCCACTTAATTTATCAGGCAGTTGTTTCTTTGAGGATTTGTTGATGGGGGATTTATTTTTTTGAGTTCCAGGTATATTTTAGATATGAGACCTTTGCCTGTTGTATGGCTAGTGAAAATTTTCTCCCAATCTGTGGGCTTTCTACTGATATTGCTAGCTATGTCCTTTGCCCTGCAGAAGCTCTGCATTTTCATGCAGACACATTTGTCCAACCTTTCTTTGATTTGTTGTGTTTCAGGGTCTCTATTAAGAAAATTTCGGCCTGTGCCAAGGAGACTTAAGGTTTTTTCTACTCCATCCTGTTATGTTTTCAGACTGTCTGCTTTGACTCCAAGGTTTTTTATCCATTTGGAGTTGATTCTGGTAAGGGTGATATATAAGGATCTAGCTTTAGTTTTCTACAAATAATTAATCAATTTTGCCAGCACCATTTACTGAAGACGCTGTCTTTCTTCCATTCTATTGTTTTAGCTCCCTTATCAAAGATTTGATGGCTATAGTTTTGTAGGTTCATTTCTGGGTTGTCAATTTTATTCTATTGGATTGTGACAGTACCAAGCTCTTTTGATTACTATGGATTTATTGTAGAGTTTGAAATTTGGTATTGATATTCCTCCAGTACTGTTCTTTCTGTTGAGGATGATTTTTGCTATTCGGGGTCTTTTATTGTTTTATATGAATTTTTGGATTGCCTCTTCTATTTCCTTGAAGAATGAGGTTGGAATATGGATAGGTATCGCATTGAATTTTCAGATAGCCTTGGGACGTATTGACATTTTCACGATGTTGATCTTTCCAATCCACGAGCATGGGAGTTATTGCCACTTTCTGTTTTGATTTCTTTTTTCAAGTTTGTAAAGTTTTTATCTTAGAGGTCCTTCACTTCTTTGGTTACGTTAATTCCTATGTATTTTATTTTTTCTGTGGCTATTACGAATGGAGTTGCTTTCTTACTTTCAGCCACTTTTATCATTGTTGGCGTACAGAAAAGCCATTGATTTTTGAGGGTTAATTTTATACCCTGCTACTTGTACAAAGTTTTTAATCAGCTTGAGTAATTTGGGAGTGGAGTCTATAGGATTCGATCTTCTGCATGGTCTAACCTTCTATCAAGATTTTCTATTTTGTTTTTTATTTTTTTCCCTTCTAGTTGGTCAGCTTTGATGGCTTCAAATTCTTTATTGGAGCTTTGTTTTAGATCTTCTATGAACTTCTTTACTTCCTTAATTTGGTGTTCAGTGGTTATTCTCCAATCACGTAGTTGGATGGTTATTGTTTTCCTGGACTCCCATTCCTTCTGTTGGGTTCCATTCAACATTCCTTTTTTGTACCCCTGACTTCTTTCAGTTCTCTGTTTATGGATTCAATGAATGCCTTTAGTGATCTTTGTGTTCTCATCTTGCTCTCTCAATTCCTGTATTACTGTTTGATTAGCTTCCTCACAATCAAGCAATTCCTGTATTTCTCTTTGAGTGTTCTCAGCCTGCTCATGCCATTCCTGACTTTCTAATTGACTGATCTCAGCCTTCTCCATTATTTCTTTTTGTGTGTTCTCAAGCTGCTGATGCAATTCCTGTATCAATTTTTGAGTAGCTTCCTCGCACTCATGATATTCCTGTACTGACCTTTGGTTTGCCTCCTCTCTCTCCCTATCATGCTCATACAGAGTCCATTGCAAGTTTTCAATCTTTACATTTACCATGTTTACCAGTAGTGTTTGTAGAGCTTTTTGGAAACTCTCCTCTGTATTATTTATTATTTGTTCTGTCCCCTTATTATCATGAGTGGGAGTTGAGATACCCGGACTTGCCATTTTTCTTGTGTTTTTCTGTCTTGCTCTGCCCATTTGGGATGAAAGTAACACCAGTTTTGTGCTAGAACACTATCTTGAGGCAAGCATCAACCAACGTCTGTAGTTGCACAGTGAAAAGTCTGCAGATACTATCTAGTTCAACAGATATATCTATTCAACATCAAACTACTCTGTATTAATTGACTATGAACGGCCAAGAAGAATTTGGCAAATCAGAAATAATTAGGTTTAGGGAGAGATGTGCGTAAATATAGGAATAGAGGGATGTGGAAAGGCAGAGGGAGAGTTCACTTAACTAAGTCCTAATCTCAAAGTAGGAAATAGGTTTGATAGAATGATAGTAGAGAGAGAGAGAAAAAAAGAAAGAAAAAGAAAAAAAGAGACAAGCAAAAATAGAAAAGCAAAAATTAAAGAGTACAACAGTTAAAAGTTATGCAATTAAAAAATGAAATATTCAGAGAACAATGTGGATAAAATGAGAGAAGGGAGGGATATAAAGGAGATGTGAAAAACATAAAAATAAAAATGCTTAAAATACTATATAGGTAAAAGAAGTAGTACTGCTCTTAAGGAATTTAAATCTAAGAAGTTTTGAATTGAGTAATAAATTTCTGGATTAAGTATGTACACAATGGGGGATAAGGTCTAATAATCGACTATGGGTATACCTGAAGATGAGCAGAACAGCAATTAAGTCAAGGAAAGAATAACAAAGAGAAGAAAGGTGAAAAGAATGAGAAACAAAGAAAGAAAGGAACAAAAGGTTAGTAGAGCTAAACAAAAAAAAAATTAAAAAAAGAAAAAAAGCACACACATATATACCCCTAAAATAAAAAATATAAGAGGAAGAAAAATAATTAATAGAAAACAATTTTTTTAAAAAAATTTAAAAATAAAAAAAAGTTTTAGAAAAAAAATTATTTATAAAAGGTACAAAAAAAAGTTCTTTGATTTTTTTTGGGGGGGGGGTACAGAAAGATCCTGTATCTCCCTTGTTTCCCTAACCAGTCTCTTGATGGAGTCTCTGGTCTGCTTGTGGTGGTTGATTTTCCTGTTTGGTTTCTTAAATCAGTTTGTTTTAGCAGGCAGAAAAATGCTCTACTTTACCCAGGATTTTGTTATCCTCCTCCCAGCTTAGTTCAATGGGAGGGAGATCTGTTTTGAGTATCAAAAAGAGGGAGATGGCTGTTTCCTCTAGTTTGGAGATGCTGTTCTGAGGCTAGGTTCTGGGTAGAGTTGAAGCCTTTCAATAAACAGTATCTTTTCCCTGAGGGGCTAGCTTCTGAGACACTCACAGAGCCCAGCCTAGATCCATTTTCAGGGTTTATGTTTACTGAATTTCAATTGATTGTTAAGGCTGCTGTAGGGAGGGGCAGCCTCTGGCTCTTTATCCAGTGAAGAAAGCCACTCCTGGGTCTGGTGGCTCAGGCTGGTAGATTTTTCCCTGGGTGGAGCTGAGCGTGGCAGGTCAGGTTAAGTTCCTGTGACCTGTTAAATGCCTCTAGTTTTCTTCCAAGGCCTGAGTTGGAGTTAACAGCTCAGCCAGGCCTTTGTCAGTATCAAAGATGGAGATCTCTGGTAGTGGAGGGGGAAGGGTGGTCTTCGTCCTCTGCTCCCTGAGAAGGAGTGAGGATGTCAGGCTTCTACTCATGCAAACTCTTGGTTCGTGGGTAGTCTCTGGTCTGCGAACCGCAGGATGAAGACGTCTGCTCCTTGTCAGTTCTTGCTGGTGTTGAGTAGAATCTGCTCATCCGCCACCTCTGGCACCTTTTTCTCGGACTCTCTGTGTTGGAAGTATGGTGGCTATGGCCGCCGCTACTGTTGCAGCTGCCGGCAAGTGCTCAGATCTGTCTCCTTGCCTGGATTTTCCTTCTCTGGTCTAACTCTGTACTATGATGGCACACTTCGTGTGATTCTCTGGCTTAGGACTGTTCACTGGAACACTAAAACTGCTTTCTATTGGAGAGCTTGTTAAGCATCCAGTTTCTCCTACATTTCTTGATTACAACCATCCTAACTGGATTGAGGTGCAATCTCTCTGTTGTCTTGATTTGCATGTCTTGTATGCTAGAAAAGTTGACCATTTCTTCATGTGTCTAATGGCCATTTTTATTTCCTCTTCAGAGAAGTCTCTCTAAGTCTTTAGCCCACTTAGTTATTGAGCAGTTGTTTCTTTGAGGATTTGTTGTTGGGGAATTGAATTTTTTGAGTCCTAAATATATTTTAGATATAAGTCCTTGTCTGTTTTATGACTCATGAAGATCTTCTGCCAAACGTGGGCTTTCTATTGATCTTGCTAGCTATGACCTTTGCCTTGCAGTAGCTCTGATGTTTCATGCAATCCCAGTTGTCCAACCTTTCTTTTATTTCTTTTGTTTCTGGATCTCTATTAAGAAAATTTCGGCCTGTGCTAAAAATCCCTGAGTTTCTCACATTCCTTCATGTAATGTTTTCATGGTGTCTTCTTTTATTTTGAGGTCTTTGATCCATTTGGAGTTGATTCTTGTGCAGGGTGATATATACAGATCGAGCTTTTGTTTTCTACAGGTGTCTAAACTATTTTGCCCACAGCAATTACTCAAAAGACTGTCTTTCATCTATTCTCTATTTTAGCTCACTTGTGAAAGATTAGGTGGCTATAGGTCAGTGGGTTCACGTCTGAATCTTCTGTCCAATTCCATTGGTCTTCAAATCTGTTCTTGTGCCAGTACCAAGCTTTTCTTTTACTATGGCTTTTTAGTAGAGTTTGAAATTTGGAACTGATATTGTTCCAGTACTGTTCTTTCTGCTAAGGATTGACAAACCTACAGCCAGCATTATACTTAATGGTGAAATGTTAAAGCCATTTCTTATAAATTCAAGAATGAAATAAAAATGTCTGCTCTCTCTATTCCTATTCACCGTAGTATTAGAATTCAAGCTGGGGCAATAAGACAAGGTGCAAACTTAAGGGGATCCAAATAGGGAAAGATGAAGTAAAAATCTCCCTTTTTTCAGATGACATTGTCTGATATTTAAAGAACCCCATGGACTGCACTCCCAAGTTACTTGTGCTGATCAGAAACTTTGGCAAACTATCAGAGTATAAAATTATCCCTCAGAAATCAATGGCTTTCCTGTATTCTAATCAAGATAAGAGTGTAGCTGAAAATAGGAAAGCAATCCCATTTTAATGGCCGCACAAAAAGTAAAATACCTAGGAGTTAACTTACATGTTGAAGGTCCTCTATGATGGAAACTTTAAAAACCTGAAAAAGAAAATTAAAGCAGAAACAAGGAAGTGGGAAACCTCCCAAGCTCATGGATTGAGAGGATTAACATCATGAAAATGGCAATACTGCCAAAGGATATATCCAAATTCAATTTGATATCTATCAATATCCCAATGTCACTCTTCAATGAAATAGAAGAAGCTGTCCAAAAGTTCATATGGAACAATAAAAGACCCCGAAGAGCCCAGAGGGTTTTTTTTGTGATTCTCATTTTATATTACTATTTTGATTCTACAAAGTAATCTATGGATTTTAACTTTCTTCCCTCCCTTTGGATAAAGCTCATAAACACCCTGCCTCTAGCTTCCAAGACACTTAATTCTTAGGTCTGGACAATTGTTCCTAGATAGTGAATTACTTAATTGTATTTTGAACGCATAAAACATGCATATAAAAATAGCACACTTTGATCTCATGAGAAAATAGCCTTTTCCCCTCTCAAATTTATTTCTGGAAAGGCATTTTTAGAGAGAATCTGTTTTCATTTTAGATGAAAGGGTTGTAGGAAACAATGTTCATAATCTGGCTCCTCCTCCTGCACATTAACACCTAAAACACAAATTTCACAATGCATTGACAAGAAACAATACAAAACCAAACACTGGGAATGCTCAGCTGCAGAACATTTTACAAAACCCAGAATATAACTCTGCTGTCTGAGGGAGGGGCTCTCTGTGTAAATTAACAAACAAACACAAAAGAGAAGCCAGGAGTACTGGATGTGAGTGTCCCTGGCTGCTAATTAATGGACAAGGAGCATGGAAGTGCTTTCTAAGCCTGCTGGAGAGTGCCTAGAGGAAAGTTTCCTTGCCAGCCTTAGCACAAAGTTGGCATCGCGAACCCTGGGCCTGCTGGAGAGTGTGTGGAGGAAAGTTTCCTTGTCAGCCTTAGCACAAAGTTGGCATCGCGAACCCTGGGCCTGTCTTGCTTTTGTTCTCCCCATAGCAAGCAGGATCACCCCTGTTCCACGAAGGATAAATACTGTACAAGCTGATCCACAGAGTGGCTTCTGTTCGGTCTGTACTCCTTCCTAGGTGGCGGCCCCTGTCCCCCAGTGTGTATGTTCCCAGGGGCAGATCCTCAGAGCCCAGGTCCACGGTACAGGCAGACGCTACATGTGAATCAGTGGCACAATGTCATTCACTCAGCAGCCTCATTGTTGCTTCCCTAGCACAACAGCAGGCACACCTTGATCTTCTCCCACAGTCCCAGGTGAGGTGCCCGCAAGGAATTGATTTGGGCAGGCTGCCACTAGGATCCTAATTCACCAGAGGGACCAGCATGCCAGATGAAGTGGAGTGAAACACATTACTGTATGATATATAATGGTATTTCCTTGAGTCTCTAGTCCAAAATCATTGAACTTGATACTAACAAGAATGGATTATATTGGTTGTATTTATAAAGCCATAATGGCAAACTGAAATAAAAGTACAACAAAACTCTTATCCATAAACACACGATTAAATCTCAGAAATTGAAAAAAATGTATGTAAGTAGTGCAAATGAAGTTATACTGGAATGGTAAAGTACACACAAAATATATTACATTAGTTATATTCAAAAGTAAAATAAGTAATTACAGACAGAATTCCTACTGGATAAAAAATATTACAATGTTTTAACAGGGTAAAGTGATATAGGTTATATATTTAGTTTTTATAAAACTTATTTATATCTCCCAGTTCTGTTTATTTCAGTGAAGGAAAATGTTAGAAAGTAGAAATTATATGTGGCACCTCTTGCTCGCAGTACCATGAAGGGGAGTGACACTTCCTAATGGGTGTCCTGGGATGAAACCCACACCTAGCCCACGTAGACACATCAGAGGTCTGTGTGGTGACCCTTAGGGGGTCCATGACACCACATTGCTGCTGCAGTAGATGCAGCACTTGTTGTGGTGGGTTACAGCCAACAAGGCTCCATCAGTGACCACACCAAGCAACCCAGACTCAGGTGCCAAAACCAGGGGAGAAGTCAGGGCAGACCCCAAATCCTGCGAAGGCCAAACCCATTACCTTGCTTTGGAGAACAACCTGGGTAGGGGGTGAGCCCATTGCCTCCAAATGGAGCATACCCGGTATGGCACCCAGAGCTGGGCCCATGTGGCCCAGAAGGACGATGGAGGAGGCTTGAAAGCAAAGTCAATGGGGCTTTGGGACCCCCAGCGCTGCAGCTGTGCACTGCAAATCCAGGCTCCTCTGGCACTGATGGCATATGCATGGTTGGACCTGTAGACGAGTCCACAGAGACCAGAAAATGGAGGTCCGCAGAAATGTTGAAGGAGCTTCACTTTGCTGAGTGCTGCAGCTGTCACAAACCTGCTGGCAGAGGGGCCAGCACATGGCTCCAGTCACAAGACCTCCTTAAAGACTGATGAGGTGAACCAAGCCTGGGCTGCCTGGCCCCAAGGGGGCAGAATGCATCCCCAGCCTTCCTTCTCCCATGGACTCTGCAGTGTAAAAACATGTGGTCCGCCCACCCCACACCCATGGGTCAGCCAGTGACCCCAGAACAGAGTCTTCCTGGGATGGCACACCCACTCAAGACCACTGCAGACCAGTACCAGACAGCTGGAGGAGGAGAGGGCAGCAGTGGCATCAACTGCAGCCCCATGGCTGCCAGCTCCTGCGTGAAATGGAGCAACTGAGACTGGTCAGTTATGTGGACAGGGTGGGCCCGGCTCATATGGCAATGCTTGGGAGCAAGCACACACATCCACTTACTGCACATTCACCACAAGGGAGGGGGCCCCACTTCTAGACGGTTGAACTGAGGAGGCACCCAGGCCCACAGGAACTACAGAAATGGATGTTCAAGTGGTGACTTGGAAATGGCTTCAGGGCACATCCTTGGAGCACTGAAAAAGTGGCAAAAAAAAAAAAAAACCCGAAAAACGTCCACTAAAACTTTTCATGAATAATAACCTATTATACTTTAAAAAGAGTTTTACTTTCCTCTTGTCCTGTATTTTTGCATGGGGCCCTCTGAATTAACCAGAAATCTCCAGGATTTCTTCATGCACAGGAATACAAATAAATACAGCTTCTATTATTTTTTAATTAAGGGAGGTTGCATTTAGTTCTTTCCCATGCTTGATTCATGAAAAAGAAATCCTGAAGTATATCTGTAAAACACCAAACTCAGGACTTCTTCTGAACTCCTCACTGAAGAAAGAGAATAAAATGACCAAACAACAGGTATGACCCATATTGTCACTATGCTAGCGGTCTCTCTGATTAGAAAATAATCCTGCCATTCACATCCAGATCACTTATGCAAAATATTTTCCAACAATTCTTTTGTTATATTTCATTTATCTTCCTTCTCCTGCCTCCTCTCCTGCTCATCTTCCCCAGGGTCCTGTTACCTTCTTCCTTCTTTCCTCCCCTCTACTTTCTACCTGTTCCCTCCTCTTCTCCCTCCTGCTATACCCTTCCTCCTCTCTTGCCCCTCACTCCTCCTTTCCTTTCTTCTTTCTCCTACACTTTCACTTTCTTCTACTTCTTTATGGTTCTGGGGGTTGGACTCACACTAAACAGATGCTCTGCTGCTTGCTACAGGCCTCCAGTCTAGACTTCATTTCTATTTCTTTGCTGCAAACCCAGCAAAGACTTTTGTTTCCGGATTTAGTTCATTGCTACACCATAAATATGTGCTACTTCATACATTGTGGCTAATAGGTTTTGATTATGCTTTGGGCTTCAGTTAAACACATCAGAAACAGTGTGTTTGAAGGCAATCTAATGAGATATTGTTACTCCCACATTAATGAACTGGTTACTTTGTATCTTGCACAAGTACTTCCATATTGCTCCCAGTTTATTGAACTGTCTGTTTGTGGTACCACCCACAGTAACACTAACCCAAGGATTGCTGGGGATCAGAATATTAAATCAAGACAGGAAAGTCCATGAGATACATATCTTAAATTAACTACTAAAAAGCCAGAAGAAAACCTGTGCCTATGTGGTTTAGTGCCATAGTTGCACAGTATAAGCTGACAACAGGACACAGGCCTGAGTTGAAGACCTGTGGTGGATGCACACACACACACACACACACACACACACACACACACACACACACACACACACACACACACACAATTTCCCTGGTACAGTAAGTACAATATCTGTTTTCCCAATAACATGTCTGAATTCCTATCCTATGTGTTTGGATATTTTTGAAAGCTGTTTTATCAAGATACCTAATTTTAATAAATGACAACCTGTTCACTATTATTTAATCCTGGTTGGAAAATAGTTTGACACAATTTCATGTAGAAAATTGAGGTTTTTCCCCAAATCGTGACTGTCTTGGTTTGTAAGAATGAAATAATTGTGCATTTAATTCATTAGTTCATAAATTAGAAAAGTAACCCTCACCCTACAACCAACTGCTGTTGGATTCTAAAAATCACAAAAATACATTAGATTTATTCATCCTATATTTGATCCAACTCATCTTTCTTAAAAATAGTTTGTAGTTTTACTCAATATCTTGCAATTTTCTTAACCCGAACCCTAACTGGAACATTCAGGCTAACCCTGACACTAATTATACCCTAATCCTAATATTAATAGCAGTGTCCTATTTCATAGTCTTCCTAATTCTAACTTGACTTGTTATTAGAAGATTTACTTTCAGTGTGACCTTAAATTTTCCATTTCCCCAATGCTAACACTAAGCCCAGCTGGAAGTGAAACCTAACTTTCAACCTAATGATAGTCCAAAATTAATGTTTAAGAAAAATACTCTAGTTTTTATTCATTCTAATGAAAACTCCAGTTTGCACTCTGGAAATGTGTTTCAATTTTCCCTAATTCCCAGTTTCTTGACTCTACCTCTGTTGTTATCTTGTTCCCTAACATGAGCCATTATATTACTTGACTTCAAATTCTCTTATCCGGAAAAATACTGTAGGTTCCATTGATCCTACCTTTTCCTGAACCACTGTATCCTAAAACAATTTCAGATTAACTTATCATCTTATTTAATGCTAACTCTCAACCTAAACCTGGCTGGAAAACTCTCATTAAATCATTATAAGAACGATCACTGACAAATAAATATAATTATAATGCTCTAGTTACTATTCAGTCTCACATTTTTTATTCTACTTGTTAGTGAAAACTCAATTTTATACTAAAACTTTCCTATTCATAACACGAATCATAATTAGAACAAAGTACTGACCCTGATCTTAATCCAAATTATATGTCAGCACTAATACTAACACACGTACACTAGTTTTGATTCATCCTAACTTGATTCAAATAAGCCTTCCAAACAAAGGTTTCCATTTTTTCTAATATCTTAGTCATTTTCTAACCCTAAACTTAATCTTAGCAGGAACATTGAGAATAAATATAAGCCTAACTGCAAGTAAATTCTAATATTAATAGCAATATTCTAATGCACATTCATTCTAAATCTTACCAGGCTTATTCTAAAATTTACCTTAAATTTGAGCTTCATTTTTTTTCTCCTTCACTCTAACCCTACCCATGGCTGGAATCCTAACCATAACTTTAACACTAAGGGTATCCCAATTCTAAAATTTATGAAAAATGCTCATTTTGTGTCATCCTAACCAAAATTCCACTTGTAATTCTTGAAATAAATTGCAGGTTTTCCTAAACCCTACAGATTTTCTAACTCTTATGTCTGAATCTATCTTATTCCATAAGAGGAATCCTATCCCCATTGATCTCAAATCCTCATATTATGAAATATATTGTACTTACATTATCCCAGCCTTTCCTGAATTCCTAGAACCTAAAATAATTTCAGATTTACTTAACATTTTTCCCATTACTTTTTTTTGTTGGTTATGGGGCTTGATGTCTGGGCCTGGGCACTCTCCCTGAGTTCTAGGCATGGACCCGACCCCTGAGATCTTTAGTTTAAGGTGTGCACTTTACCACTTGAGCCACAACACCACTTTCTGATTTTCTGGTGCTTAATTGGAGATAAAATTCTCAGAGACTTTCCTTCCCAGGCTGGCTCTGAACTGTAATCCTCATAAATCAGTTTCCCGAGTAGCTAGGATAATAGGCGTGAGCCTCCAGTTTAATCCATTTCTTTACTCAATCCTCAACCCCTTTAACCAGAAACCTAATCCTAATCACAATCTGACAACACCAAATGGTTAATGTAAGGAAAATTGTCCAGACTCTATTCAATCACATGTTTTGCTTCTACTTCTTATTGGAAAACTAAATTTTACCCTAAAGCTTATCCTTCCCTATCCCTAAGAAGAACTAAAACAGCAACTCACACTTTAAACCAAATTATACCTGAATGTTTAAAATAACGCCAACACCGGTTTTCATTCATTCTAACTTTGAGGCCATTCATTCTTCTTAAAATATGTTGCAGTTTTACACAATATCTTACATCTTTTTTCTCATCATAACCCCAGCTCTAACTGGAACACCTTGCCTAATCCTAAGCCTACGTATAACCGAATCGTAATGTTAATAGCTAGCCTCTATTTCAAATTTATCCTATCTCTTGCTCAGCTTGTAGGTCTAAATTTTACTTGCGTTTTGAAACTAAATTTTTAAAAGTGCTTTTCTATTTCCTCTCAAGTTTTATTTCTCATTATTTTTTAAAATTTTATTTTATTGTAATGAGGCTTACAGAGGGATTAAGGTAATGAGTACATTTCTTGTTGAGCAGTGTTACCCCCTTCAATGTTGTTGTCCCACTATCCATTCCCTCTCCCAACTCCCTCACTCTTCCTTCCCCATGATGAAAAGTTCTTTTTCAATATAGTGTGTTGTGAGTATCATTGTTGCAATGGGTCATCCTGTGTTGAACCTAATTTTCTGTTTCTCTAACCCTAACTCTAAAATCTGTCTGCGATCCTAACCCTAACCATAATAATAATAATAGCTCAATTCAGAAGTTAGCAAAAAATACTCGTTCTTTTTCATCTTGTTAATCCACGGTACATATTGAATTAATTTGCAGTTCACCTTAAATTTTCCAAATTAGATTACATGTGCATATATAAAGATGTAATTTGATGTGAAAAACAGACGATCTTTGGAGGAAGGAGTAATAAAAAGGAAATAGTAGGAGTATAATCAAATGTTTTAAATATATTTTGGAAAGAGCATAATGAAACTGCCACTTCTGAAACTTAATAACCATTAACAAAATAACTAAAAATTAATAAATAAATAACACACTGCCTTCCAATATTCTTTAAGAGAGCCATGATATGTGTTGTGAAAGAAATACTTGTATTAGATAAACTTTGTTCATGCATAATTTATATTGTTATTGGCCAATTAATTAACTTAATTAATAAAAGTTTATCAAATAATATTCCATGACAAAAAACATAAAACAGTTACTTCTTAATTGTTTGAGAAAAAGTTATAGTCATGAGTTTTAGGAAACTAAATTTTTATTTCCTTACAAAGCAATGATTTAGGTTTACTAATCTAGTATTTGTAGTATGTTTAGAGAACATAATTGGCATGAAAAACAACTGTATATCGTGTCTTGGATGAGGGATATTTAAACATTGTCTTGTATTCAAATGAATACTTTGGTTTACTTTTTAAAATAAATACAATTTTATCTTCTTTCCGAACAAGTACTTACCCTGCAATTAGGTATTTAAAAGCTAAATTTTTTATGTTTGATATATGTAGCTCTACATATTCAGAATGACATGATTTTCCTATTCATAAATATCTATCCTCTGGGATTTTTGCTTCATCAATATAAATTTTCTCATGAGGTTGCTGTGAAGGTTCCAGTAACAAGTGTGGTCAAAAACATTTCCTGAATTCTAAATTTTAAACCTAATCATTTTTAGCCTTTGATTACATCAATTATTGTCTCTTCAGAGCAATTCAACGAAAATAAATGCTACTTTTTAAACATTTCACTCACATTGTAAATAATATTATCATAGTTCACACAGAGACTAATCATTTCAAACTCACCATATTTGAAGATCTTAGTGTGAAGAATGTAGAGAGTATAAGAGCCTTACACTCAATAATACTTTTGGTTAAATTAAATTAAATTCTATATCTGGATTTCTAAATTGGAGGTAAATCACATGGAAATAGGAAAATAATAAGAAAAATGATTACTTTGGGATAATTTTTTTCTTAATTTTTTTCTTTTTTTTTTATTGTGAAAATACCGTACTGAGGAGTTAAATTACTTGTGCAAGGTAATGAGTAAATTTCTCATCAAGTATTGTTGCCTCCTCTTTATTTCCCTTTCCCATCCAGGAAGGGTGGAGATGGAAAAATCTCCACCTCCCCACCCCTAGCCAAAGTTGTAAAGTTAATCCTTCGACATAATGTCTTGTACATTTCATTGTTGCAATGAGTCCACCTGTATCCCTAAAATTATGCAGTAAAGTATCTCTAGTAAATATATTTTTCAATAAAATGTTTCAACCCTTAGTAAAGTGCATTATACTTTAATATAAATTTTATCTCAAAATAGAAATTCTGCAACTAATCTAATGTATGTTTTTGTGCACAAAATGCTGTTATTTCTAGTCTTGTATATGTTATTTTATTTATATTTTTTAGTTGTGACACGATCCCTAATTTCATTTATTACAAACTTCTGTAATTATACAAATCATACCTGTACACATTAATTTATGTAATTTAATACACAAAGAAAATTAACTTTTTTCCTGTCTCCCACAGGTAAGGATGAGGTGCCTATGTATATTAAATGAAAGCATTCTAAAAGAGAGTCTGTGTGGAATGTAAATTTGCAACATGAGGATGGGATCATGAGCACTTTCTACTTGGCTGAACAGGAATTCTTGTTTCTACAGTACTTTCTTACCATTTAATCACACAGGGAAAGCCACAAAATTTGAAGTTCATATGAAGGAATTACATTCCTAAAAGATGGGGCAACCCTGCTAAGTTCTATCTTATCACTAGCTCTTTATGCTTGCTGGCTGATCTATTTCTCTATCATATGTTTCATGTTATTAAGCATATTAGCAAGTCAGCTGTCAGTACATTGCAGGAGACTATTGAAATCAGAGCTATTGCTGTGTAATATTCAGAAGAGAGGAAAAAAATATATTGATCTCCAATTCCTCCCTTTAGGCTTCAATATACTAATTAATTGTCAAAACAATCGCGTTAGATGTTAGTTTATTTTCCCTATTTAATTAGAGATTAAGCAAGTGTTTTTCACAGTAAAAAGTGATGACAGTGGTATCAGAGTTCTGATATGAGCAACTCCTCCCTAACAAGTAATCCTCTATGGACTGTAAATATGGAAGCCACACTAAAATTCTCTCTCTCTCTCTCTCTCTCTCTCTCTCTCTCTCTCTCTCTCTCTCTCTCTCTCTCTCACACACACACACACACACACACAGCTGCCACCCAGACACATCAGAGATCAGTTCAGTTCCATTCCTTTGTAATTATAGTTGATTGATATTTGCTTCATTGGTTTTTCTTTGCTTCATGATATTGGCTGGGCCTGTATGGTTCCCTCAGATCAAGTCCCTTGTTCTTAGTGTACTGTGTTTTTGTATGCTTCAGGCCAATTAACAGTACCCATAATACAATATCTTCAAACTTGACATTAAGTCAAACACCATGAATTCATACTACTATTCCAAAATACTAAAATGTATTGGATATAGAGACCAGAAAAACACCCAACTTGTTATTTTAGTAAGAATTGACATCATGAAACAGAAGAATGTTGATGAAGAACTGAGGTAAGAGATCGGGAGTTTGTGGGAAAATGTAGAACACTATGTGTGTTAGAGATACAGAATCATTTTCTATAGGCTCATTTATTGAAAGCTTGTAATCTTATATTGAAAGCTCAATTCACATATAAAGTTTTCCAGCTACTTTGCTTACCTATCACTTCTGATCACAAATCCTCTTATGAATTTTCATAGTTTCTTTGAATAAATCACACGATTTGCAGGTACTTCTCACTTTAAGGAAAGACAGTCTGCTTCTACAACTTTCATTCTATGTGACAAAGACTTATTTTTTGTTTCCCTGTTTGCTGAATAAATGTATGCATGGAAACAGGATATTGACAGCAAATCTGGGTGTAATTTACATTTTTTTAACTTTCAAATACAATATAGATTTTGTATTGACTAGTCATTTTCTAAAATTAGTGATATTCATGAACAAAATATTTTGTTGCCTTTAAGTCAATTGAGAATGGCTGTGGTAGTTGTGTCTAATTGAATTAACTAATATATTATTCATGTATAAACATGTGCATTGCACTTTTTTATTTTTATTTATATAAAATAGTTCCCAAGGGTTTACTTTAAAGTGATAATGGGGATAATTGCCTTCTTGTTTCAAACATTATATTAACTTCAATAAAATTACTAGAAACACATGATGTTTACAGGAGCAATATAAAAGATGGGAAAATATTTCTAAAGAGAATGATTTATTGATTAAAACATAGAATAGAGTAAAATAATCAGGTCTCATGCTTGAGAATGCATAAATTTCATACCAATGTAGCTTAAAAGTTGACTCAGATATAAATACATATTAATAATACTGAGCTTTACATCACAATACAAGCAATATAGGTATTTTAAGGAAGTGGTCATTCAAGGCCCTAAATAGCTAATGGATGAAGAATGGAATTGAAAATAGCAGAGGAAAACAATTCAACATGCAGATATTTTGATTTTATAATGCTAATATGAAAGAAATGGAACTTTTTTCTTTCTCAAAAAGACGTTTTGCCAGTAATTTCAACGTAAGGCATCAGTTGTAATGAGTCTAAAGTCTTTTCCTCCAAGATATCCAAGAGTACTATACTCATCCTCTAAAGTGTAAATAATTATTTTAATTAGCTTTGCTTAATATTAATTTACATGTAGCAAATAAGTTAAAATATCTTCTCTATTTCTCTCAATATAATAACATACATTTCTGTCCCTTTGTGTTTCTTCATACAATCCTGAAATCACTACATAAGTAACACAAGCAGAAAAACAAAAATAACTTCCACAACCCTCACAAATCCTAAATTATGTGAACAAATCCACAATATAAAAAATAAATTTGAGGAAGAGGAAAAACCGTGGCAGAATAACAACAGAAAATTACCCTAGCAATCTCTAATGAAACAGAGATTTGGAGTCCTAGAAGGTACACCACATCTAGAGGGTCACACCAAGTCAGCTATAATTATAGATATACAGCTATAAATATAGATATAATTATAGACATACAATTCATAAGACTATTATACTATCTTCACAATAAAACAGAAATTTATGAGAAAGTTTCCCAGCCAGACAGGTGACTGCTGTGACTGTGTTGGCCAACATATTCAAAAGCATAATTGCAGTGTGGAAATAAAAGGGATACATGGAAAAAAGCAAGAACAGAACTGTACATTAGAGAAAGTTACACAGCAATACAGAGAGACAGTTCACCATACCACTGGACAGTCCAAACTGTCACTGGAACCACAAGTATTAACATCACAACATCTCACCACAACTGATTTCTACTCCCACATTTAATTGTCTAGACAAAACCCTAATTCCAGAAAAACAAATCAAAACAAAAGACCAAACAAACACCTGGCAAATAAACCAAGAATATAGAGAGTCACCTATTAAGATAATAGATCCCTCAAAAGAAAACCTCCAAATGGACAGAACAAATTAGAAAAATACAAAAGAAGTTATGTCAAGGTAGTATAATTCACACAGTAAATAACCAGGCATTAGAACAGACAATCAAGGAACTAGAAGATAGTTATCAAAATACATTAAAAACACTGCTGAAAATGTGACTAATGGAAAGATAGAAACCTTTATAAGGAAATTTGTGAATAATATGAGACCAACCAAAGATTAGCAAATTAATTAATGGAGACTGCAAACAGAAAGGTAAATAAATTCTGAGAAGGCAACGAGTCCAAGGAAAAAATGGATGCCTAGTTAAAAGATATGAGAGAAGACACAACTAAGAAAACCCTTGCAACCACACCATCCAAAGAAAAAATATAAAGAAAGTACATACAAGGCCTAAAATAAAGCTTTAATAAAGAGATAGAAGCCCTAAAAAATGAACAATTAGAAGACAGGGAAATCAAAAACAAAATAGAAAGTCTCCCCAGCAAATAGATGACAAAGAAGAAAATCTCAGGGTCAAAGACAGAATAGGTCTAATACAAAAGAGGAAATAATCATTTAGGATAAATCAAAGAAATAAGAAATGATCTTGCCAGAACTTCAAGACTCACTTAGAAGATCAAATTTCGGGGAGATAGTTATAAAGAATGAGAAGAGCAGGAAACTACATGGAAGGGAAACATATTACAGAATTCTAGCAGAGAACATGCCAAACATCCAAAAAGGCTCATTCAGAGAAGAGTAGCCTTTAGAACACTGAACAGATAATTCTAGAACTGAAAATCCACTACCATATCATAATCCATTAGAAGATCATTAAATACCAATAATGGATGCATAAAGCTTCCATAGAGAAAAGATTATTTATAAAGGATATACAGTCAGAATAAATACAGATTTCTTAGCTGATATGGTAAAAAGGAGAGCCTGGCATGATATATGACAACTAACATATTATATGACTATATGATATATGATGACTAGTACACCATATATGACAACTATAAACAACTACCAACCGTGAATATGGTCCCAAGCCAAACACTCCTTTACATTTAAATGATGTATAAAAATATTTAATGACAATATTCTAGAGCCTGCCAGCAATGAAAGGGAATCCTGAATTAGGGGGCAAGGATGGGGAAAAATAAAGACATAAGACAAAGGATGGGGTGGGGAGGTCTGCAGCTCAAGACTGCAGCACCGTTTATTTTTAACTTTTTTAATATATACTATTAAAAGTCAAGAGGTAACATAAGGTTACAATAGTCCCAAAAAACAAGAAAAATTTTAATGAAAACAGAGTGTAGTAAAACCAAGACAAGGTCAACAAATTCTACAGACATAGCAAAACAATCCCTGGCTCCTGGTGTTTTTTAAGTAAGCCAGTTCCTTGTACATGTCTTCAAGTGAGCACCAGGGTCAAGATGACCTTTAAACTTTATTGTCGGCTCCCAAAATCTCCCCCATTTTGTTTAAAGAAGCTAACCTGCCTTTCTTAGGTTGGGTGGATTGCCTTGTCTGTATTACCCCTCTTAGGGAACTTCTTTAGAGTGAAGGTGTAGGCTGGATGACCTATCCAGGAAAAACTCAATGGAGAAACTGCAAGCTTAATAACTACACTGACCACCTAGCCCTAACAGACATCTACAGAATATACGTTCAGCGTCAGAATATACGTTCTTCACAGCAGGTCATGGAAGATTCTCCAAAATAGAACACATCTTATGTCACACAGAAATTCTGTCCAAATTGAAAGAAAAATTATTTGAATTCCCATATCTTGTTAGGCTATAAGTGAATAAACTTAGAATTAAACAGATAAAGCAAAAAAATAAAATGTCAAACCAATGAAGACTGAATAACACGTTGCTGAATGACCAATGGGACACTGAAGGGATTAGAATGGAAATCTGAAAGTTTCTGGAATTTAACAAAAGTAAACAGACAACTTACTGGGACACAGTAAATGCAGTACTTAGAGGAAAATGTATAGCTCTGAGTCCCAACATCAAGCAATTGGGAAAATCTCAAATGAATATTTTAATTATGTACCTCAAGCTCCTTGAAACCAGGAACAAGCCCAAACCCAAAGCAGTAGAGAGAAACAAATAAAAAATTGAATCACAAATAACTAAATAAAGACAAAATAATATGCAGAAAGAATCAACAAATCAAAGTTGGTTTTTTAAATAAATTAACAGACTTGACAGAACCATATCAAATTTGACTAGGAAGAGAACTTATATAGATAGATAAATAAAAATCCTGCAGATTGGGAGAAGATCTTTACTTGCTCTGCAATACACAATGGCCTCATATCTCAAATATATTTGGAGTCCCAAAAGTTAAATTCCAAAAAAAAAAAATCCTCAAAAAACAACAACCCTCTTAATAAGTGGCCTAAAGATTTAAAGAGAGACCTCACTGAAAAACAAGTATGCATGGCCAATAGACACATGAAGAAACATGCAACATTTCTGGCCATAAAAGAAGTTCAAATCAAAGCAACATTGAGATTCCACCTCACCCCAGTTAGAATGACCATTATGAAGAAACCTAATAATAAGATGCCGGGCTGGTTGGGATGTGGCCCAAAAGGAACATTACCACACTATTGGTGGAAATTTAAACTTCTTCAAACACTCTGTAAAGAAATATAGAGGTTTATCAATAGAGCTCCCCTATGACCCAGCAATGATGGATCAAGAAATTGTCATACATATTCACAACAAAACTCTATGCTTCCGTCAGAATGAATGACATTGCCCCATTTGTAAGGAAATTGAATCATTTGGAAAACATAATAAGTCAAACAAGCCAGACCCAAAGTATCATAGGCTACACTTTTCCACTCATTTGGAAAAACTAGAATATGTCTAGGATATTCACAATAGCTCAATAGCAATATGCATATCACCATATAAAATGATGCTTATCGAAATGAGGTCCAAGAAATGGATACAAGATGATTGTATAGTGAACGGTTTTTAGTTATTTCTATTTAGTTTTTACCCTTTGGTTTATTCCCTGTAGTCACTGTTTTTGATTTATGTATCCTTTGTCTTATACATGTTAACCTGATTTGGGGAAGGGAAGGGAAATCACAGAAATGGTGGGACAAAGATTAACCAAAGCACCACTGATATACAGTAGAAACTATGTTAGAAATGAACTTTACAACTTCGTAGGAATGGGATGTCAGGGTTGGGGGAAGAAGGAAAAAATGGGGAAGGGATAACACTGTTAAAAATGTACTCATTACATATATAACTGTAACCCACCCATCTGTATATCACCTTCATAATAAAAAAAAAACCCAAAAAACAATTAGAGAACTCACCCAAATAGAGAAAATTACAGACAAAAATGAGACAACACAATAGATATAAGCAAAATTGAGAATGTTATAAGATTGTACTTTGAAAACCTTATGCCAATCACCTGGAGAATCCTGGAGACTTTGATGCTTTCCTATACTCCATCTGAACCAAGAAGTAACACATAAGAAGAAATGAAAATGAAATGTCAATAAACCACTTCCCATTCCAGAAAAAGCTAGGACCCAATGAATGTACCATGAAATTTAGGCCTGCAAAGAACATACAATACAGAGATCTAACTCTTCAATGGAATATAAAGGGAAATGGAATTATCAAACATATTCTATGAAGCTAGATTTAGACCCTTCCCCAAATTACATAGGGACTCACCAAAGAAAGAGAACTATGAAACCAACTCTTTGATAAGCATTAATACAAAACTTCTTAATAAAATTCTCACCAACTAATTTCAGCAACTAACAAAAGAATCACATGGTATGACCAAATAGGTTTCATCCTAGGATTCAATTGTATTCAATACTCTTGTCAATAAACAATACAAACCATCAGCAGAAGCAGGGACAAGAAACACATGATCGTCTATAGGGATGTAGAAATAGCTTTTAACAAGCTCTAATACCCCTTTATGATTAAAAAAGTCTGAGAAGCTAGGAATGCATGGAACATTCCTCAATATAATACAGAGCATATATATGATAGAGATAATTAGCATTTTCCTAACGGTGGAAGCATGAAGACATTAAAATCAGGAATGAGACAAGGATGTCCACTCTCTCTACTACTCTTCAATATGGTAATGGACTTTCTAGCAAGAGCAATAGGCAAGAGAAAAATATAAAGGGGATCCAAATAGGGAAAAAGGAAAATTATCCCTTTTTACAGATGAAATGATCCTGTATTTAAAGGACCCTATAGTTTCATCCCTCAAGTTAAGTAAAGGTGATGCTAACCTTCAACAATGTAGCAGGGTAAAAAACCCACAAGAATCAGTAGTTTTTCTGTGTTACCAACAATGGGAAAATCCAGGCTGAAATCCAGAAAACAATCTCATATATATTAGCCTCAAAATCAAATCTAGTCTAATCTAAACAAAACAAAACAACAAGAAAACTAGGAATTAATTAATTTAACTAAAAATGTGAAGGACCTCTACTGTGAAAACTTTAAAAATTTAAATCACAGTCTGATAATGACCCCAGGAAAATAATACAATAAGAGCTCATCTCAAGTAAAATGAAGAGCAAGGACTGTGGGCAGGGGTCAAGGGATAGAGCACTTGCTTGTCAAGCACCAGCTTCTGAATCAAAACCCCAGTACTGCCAAGGGATAAAATAAAGTATTAAAACATAAGGAAAGTTGCAGATAATAGTATGATGGATGGCATGGAGGTACACACCTGTAATCCAAACACTTGGGAGACTAGGCAATAGAATTGTGCTACATAATGACACTGTATCTTAAAGAATAACACAGAATAAAATAAATCAATCTACATTTTTAAAGACTAGGGTGTAGTTCAAGTGTAATTCAAGTAGTTTTGCCTGTGCAAGGAATTGATACAATGCACAAAAATTACATGCTTTAATAACTACAATGTCAGTTTATCAATGCAGTACTAGATGCCCCTTGGCTGGAATCCCTCTTTAGGTAATGTAAGACAGTTGGTACACCTGTCTTCTGGGCTGGACTGAGGGCGTTGCTTGGCAAACAGTGTTTTGATCTCCATTCGTGGATCCCACTTACAACTCTTTCTTTAGTAGACCCACTACAAATCTCTCCCATCCCAATAACAGCCTTCTGGCTTTCAAGTGAGGTTATCTTTGATATCTCTTAGGGCTCTCCTCCTCTTTGTCTGGAACTGCTCTGCTCCTGTACCCACATTCAGCGGCTTGTTCTGAGAAGAGTGGTAGCTATTTTGCTAGCCACCTCTATCCTCTGTCATCTTCTCCTCAAATTAGTCTTTGGTATCAGTATGACTCTGCTCAGAGGGGAGAGCCAGCCAGGGCTGGCTTTGTACCATGATCCTCAGATCTTGGTCTCCTGAATAGCTAGGATTACAGGCGTGAGCCACCTGCAACTGCAGGTTGCAGGAACATTTCAGAGGAATGGGATAGCTCAACTGCACATATATTCATTAGCGACTGCCCAGGGGTGAGCCAGATGCTTACACCAAATCCACTGACCTTGATATTGCCTTTGTGTCCAAAAGGACGTTTTTGGACTTAAGATCTCAGTGTGTGATTCTATTTTGGTGCAAACAGCACTTACAATTTGTGTGGCGAGCCTCCTGGCTTCATCCTCATATAGGTGGCAGGATTTTAAGATCTACCCCAGGAGGTATCCCCCAGTGGCCATTTCCATGATGAGATACTCGTACTCTTCCTTCTCCATAACCTGGTACAACCTGATATTGTGTTTCTGCCATAACTTCTTAAAAATGTCCACCTCATTCTTTATCCGATGATGAGGACTCTCACTTCCAGAGTATTTTAAATGCCACGTCCTTGTCTGTGACGTGGTGATGGGCCAGCTTCACTTGTACATAGGTACCTTTGTCGATGAGCTCTTTCATGAGGTATTGTTTGATGGTCTCCTCCTTCAAGGAGAAAGTAGGATGATACTTTGTGTTCTTCCATCCTTCTGCTATGATGGCAGGTAGCAAATCTACCTAAAATAAACTAAATAAATTAATGAAAAACCCAGAAAATTTTAAAAGAAATACCAAAATGTAAATGACAACCAGTCCCCACAAACAACAAATCATTTAGATTTGAGTCAGTCCTGCGGGTCATCAAGCAAGAGCTCCCAGCTCTGTTAACTGACATAGGTTGGAGCAAAATGGCTTCCTATATATCCTGCATGGCCTCACACAATGGAGCAATCGCAACCAGGCATTGTGATATCATGGAGGAAATGGATCAATCAGAGTCTGAGGTCAGAGAAAAAGTGGACCAGTCATAGCCTGGCAGCCTTGACAGCGGTTGCTAAGGAATCCAGCTGGGCTTGAGGTTACTCTGGTCATTATCATAGCATTTCTGAAATCACTAGGACAGTGGTCAAAATCCTCTGATTTTCTAGAGGACTACTGCATCTTATAAATTGCTTCTCTCGAGACACTAGCTAACAGCCTCCATTCTTGATGGCCACCTTATCCTATGTCTTGTTCCAGCAATGGCACTGCACACTCCCTCCTTCTCAAGGACAGCCGTGTCTTATAACTTCCTCCTGAGAGGACAAGTTCCAGGCTAGCTTTGAGCCACCATCCTCACAATTCACCTTCCTGATTATTTAGGATTATAAGACTGAGCAATCAGTAAGTACTTAGCTCATCTCTTACATTTGGAGGAAGTGTATTTGTTATAAAGGTGGATTTTAGATATTTCCTTTTAGCGCTTTAAATTTGTTGCTCTTGCTGTCTAATAGTTAATCTAGTTTCTGATGAGAAATTTGTCATAATATCATTGAAGATCACTTTGGTGTGATGAGTTGTGTCTCTGCGCCTTGGGAGGTTTTCGGTCTTGGTTCAATTAGAATATATCTTAGTGTGGACCTGTATAATTGTGTTAAATGACTTTTTTGGGCTGGTAGATTCCTGCATAGAAGGGTTCATGCTTTCAATCAAAATTGGGAAGGTACTGATTATTATTCCTTCAAATACTCGATATTTCAATTTTTCCCTCTGTACATTATACATATATACATTACATATTCACATTATATATGGAATATACATATTTTGCCTAAATATTTATATCATACATACATTTATATACATATATTATTTTTACATGGCTTCCACTTTTGTGATTGTTTATGGTAGGATGTTTAGATTATTCCTAGCTGCTCCATCAGAGTTAGAGTAAGCAAAGCCAGCCACACACTCCTCTCTCTCTCCCTCTCTCTCTCTCTCTCTCTCTCTCTCTCTCTCTCTCTCTCTGATTTCCTAGCTCTGTCAGTTCTCTGAGCACAGGGCCATTGTTTATCTTCTAGTGTGTGATGTAATCTTTTGCAATGTCATGTTCTGCTTCAATGGCCACCAGGCCTGCACCTGGAAGACCAGCTGCTCCAAAGTCAGCCTGCATGGGTGCACCTGCCTGCCTCTGTCTTGATGTCAGAGCCCTTGAACCTACTGGGGTGGCCTTAGCAGATGCTCCCGTGCCAGGACTGATGACTGGTGACTGTGGGTGCCACAAGCACAGGCTCTTTATTTTACGCATTGGAGGTCTGAGGTGGTGCTTGGGGGTGTTGCCCTGTTGGTGGCTATGCTTAAAGCAAGGCTGGGGGCTGCAGAAGCCTCACTGTGGACTGACTTCCAGGTACAGCAGATGCCACGGTTTTCTCTGGGCTCTTTTCAGAATACATGGGCAGGTTCAGGAGAAGAACCTGGGCTCAGGAGGCCCCTAAGCACAGGGTGGGCAATGGAGCTGGGAGGGGTAGGGTTGTCTAGGTAGGCAGGGGGCAGAAGATGAGCTTATATTAGTAGGCTGCTGGCTTATAAAAGAAAAGCTAGACTTGCTTGCTACCCAGAAATATCCCTCTAAAAGTGGTTGCACCAGAGAGTCCCATGCTGGTGGGGGAAAACAGCTAAAGACTGCAGTAGATGGACCAAGATTATTTGGTCCTGTTTTTGAGCAATTAAATGGTGTCTCTGGCAGGGGGAATCTGAAGGTTCCTTAACACTGCAGATCCAAGAAAGCCAGAGCCCAAGCAGACATCAGGTTTGGCCAGCTGTGCAGTGGACAGGCTGGTACATGAAACCTTGCCGGAAGGCTTTGCAGAGTCCACAACCTGGCCCACCTACTGGCACAAGAACCTGCCTAGCTTCCCCTCAACCATAGAACTTGGAGACAGCAGCTCTCCCAACTTGGACATGCAATGTCCAGCTGTCAGAAGGCTGCTGTGGTCAGTATGGGTCTGGAAAGAGTGGCACGCCTGCTGCTGGAAGGAGCAGATGCCCCTTCCAAGGCATCTGGGGGAAGGGGAGTCCCTGGAAATGGGCTCATGGAAAGGCTAATCTGTCCATCCCAAAGAGAACACCTCCAGATTGTTTGACTGTTTGGTTGGGTGGGGGGTTCGCCCCATGGAGGCAGTGGTATTAGGAGAGAGTGTTGGTGAGGCTATCCCAAAATTAAAGCAATTGCTGAGGGAGCAAAAGGGTAAGGTTTGCTGAACATCCATGGCAGGTGGAGTTGAGGCCATGGCTGCTTCTGTTTTGAATGACCCACAGGCTTTGTCAGCAGAAGACAAGTGACTGGATGCTGGCATGGAGTGCAGTGGTTTTAGCAAATTTATCAGAGAGCCCTACTTGGCTTGTATGTCATTAAATAAGGCTAACACTGGGTGCAGAGTTACGGCTTTAGAGCTGAGCATCACAGCTTGATCGTTTTAAAGGGCTGCAGACACCTTCTGGAAGCTGTTGGAACTTTAGAAGGTCTGAGTACATTATGAGATTAGATGTGGAACTCTGAGCTTCATCCTTGTTTTGTGACAGGCTGTTTTGTGACTTCCCTCCCTGCTGTCCTGGTGACCTCAGGGTGTGGGCTGGTTTCTGGCAGGTAGGAAAGTTTAGTGTGTCTTTTATTCCCTGAGCCTCACTCTGAAGGGCTGTTGTTGGCAGGGAGGATTGTTTCATTGGGAGGTCTTTCTTTGAGTAAGGCAATCTACATAAATCAGAGCACATCTTGGCTTTCTCTATGAATGTTTAATTTCTGTGGAAGACTGGTGCCTGAAAGGCCTAACAGTTCAAGGCTCCAGGGGCTTTCTAGGTTTCCAGATATATCCATGGCTTGTTCTTTTTCATCTTACAATGACAGCTCCAATTTTTCCTTTAGTCATGTTCTACTGAGCCCTTTGGCTCTGGCATAAATGAGGAAAAAAGGCAAAAAAGGCAGGGCTGTCATGTTACTAAGGAAAGCAGACAGGACTGCCTTGTTGCTGAGAAAAAGGAGACAAGCCAGTCTTGTTACATGGTTTCATTTTATTCCTCAATGTTGGTAAATAAAGTCTCCAGATTGGACTTCAGGAGAATCCCATTATCATTGCTCCGTTCCTTTTCCCTGCTCTTAAAGTACTGCCTTTCCATTTAAATTCATTGTTATTTTTACTTTTTCTCAGAAGCAAAGAGGCAATTTAAAAATCTATATGTAATGTTAATTTTTATTCTTGAATTGCTAAAATACATGAAGAACATGTCAATTCAAGCAATATAAAATGGCAGATGGCATAAGTTTGATCTCTGTCCCTCTACTGTTGGTCTCTTGCTCTACCCTGCGGTGACCATTGCTATTAGTTAGTTATGTATCCCTGTATCTAAACCAAATGTGCACAAAGGTTAAGCTATTAAAAAGAGACTTGCCCACAGCTACCCATGGTCCCCCAAACTGCTATCTTAGTAGGAGACCAAATTTTCATTCACACTATGGAGATTCAAATTTCTACACTCAGGTTCACAGATCTGAGCCAATTCTGTGCTGGAACCACATGAATGAAGGTGGTAGCTCATTGTTCACTAACGAAGAAGTCTGCAGTAGCTGGAAATCTGCCCTCTGCCTTTCCCACTAAGTCATATATCAAGTATGAGGATTAAGGAGTTACACAGGCCTTTTAGAGTTTAATAGACTTTGGGTTTTAACTTTTGTAATTCCAGGTTTCACTTGAGATCAAATTTTGGTCCTGCACAGCAGCAACCCAAGAGGAAGTGATGTCCAGATCTTGTGTAAATGTCACAGACTGTTTTTACTGAATTATCTTTTTTCCTACTGAAAAACCCCAGACTCACTGGGATGCTTTCTTCAACGTGAGGGCACCCCAAGAACCAAGACTTCAAGCCAGCAGCTGCAATAAGCAAGAGTTTATTTGGCGTTTGCGTAAATGGGCTCTCTGTCCAAGGCAGACAGGAAGCCCAGAGCAGTGGTTACAGGCACTTTTAAAGACAAAAGCCACAGGATTAGCATAAGACCCCAGGTTCCCCAAGATTGGCTCAGTTTACTACACGGGGAAGTTTATAACACTCTTTGTAAAACAGTTGGCTCAGGGCAAGTCTAGGGTGAGCTGTCACCCTGGAGGAGAGTTTACATAGTTACAGGCTTGTGATTGATTAACATTTGGCCTAGTTTGCTGGGCTCACCAGATGGTCCTTATCTTGAGGCCCCTAAACCGAGAATTTTTACACAGGAATGCAGAGGAACATACTCTTTGTTCCTTATCTTGGGTCCCATTTGGCCACTTGGGGAATTTAATTGTTATTTCTTTATTTACGACTACAGAGCTTGTCCCAGGGCTGACATCTAGACTCCGAAACTTTTTATTTATTTCCAGGGAGGGGAAGGGTCAGTGCTAGCGCAAGCAAGTTTACAGAAGCAAAACCAGCAGTTAGCAATTGTAAAATGTAACTCTAATTTTTAATCTTTCACTACAATCCACATCTGTGGCCAGATGGGGGCTTTCTTACAGCTAGCTGACTGACAGCACAACATTGGATCTAGTTTATACCTAGTTCTGAAGCCTTGTTCTGGAATATGGCTGTTTCAGTCTTGGATTTAGAACTCCCCTCTTTCTCCCCCTCTCTTTCTCCTTCCTCTCTGTCCTTCAATTCAAATAATCATTTGTTGAAAAAAACGATTGGAAAATTGTCATAACTTTACCTTCCAAGCCTGACAATTATGTTAAAATAGGTGGAGAACAAGCATGATACAAAGTAAATGCACATACAGATGCGTACACCCACACCCACAACTACACCAGATAGACACATACATACAAAGAGAAACACACAAAAAATCACAGGACATTTAAACCTTGTTTCTTAATACTTTAAATACACCAAAACATTTGTTGCAGTCAGAAAATCACTAGTGCGCACGTGCGTGCACGTGCGCGCACACACACACACACACACACACACAAACACACACACACGCACTGCCAGTAGTCGAGCTTCAATGCAGGATGTGGGTAATGTCCCTGAGATTTTGTAATGAAAGCTACTTTACTCATTTGCACCACAGCTCTACTTGTGTCTTTTTAGTGGCCAATTGGAGATGAAAAGCACATGGACTTCTCTGCACAAGTCAAACCACAATACTCACATCTCAGTCTCCAGACTGATTGGACAATTTACACTCTCACCAACAGTGATAGAGCTCCCTTTTGGCCGCATCCATAACAGCATTTGTTACTAATCACTTTTACATGTTTTTATTAGCCTTCCTTACTGCAGTGAGGTGGAATTACAGTGTTGAATCGTTTTATGTTCAGAGATATTGAACATTTCTTTATGCGTCTATTGGCCATTCTTACTTATTTTGAGATGTCTGTCTTTAGGTCACTACCTCATTTATCAATTGGGCTGTTATTTGAGGATTTATTGGGGGTAATCTTTTGTGCTCTATTTATATTTTTCCTATTAGGCCCTTGTCTGATGAATAGCTCATAAAATTCTTCACCCATTCTGTGGGTTTTTTAATTTAGGTTGTCATGTTCTTTGCCAGGCAGAAACATTTAAGTTTCATGCAATTCAGTTTATCCAGGCTTTCTTTGATTTCTTGTGATTCTGGATCTTTAGTTAGAAAGTTTGGACCTGTGTTCTAGGATCCATGGTGTTTCCTCTGCCACCTATTGTAGTATTTTCATGGTTTCTGGCCTTATATTGATGGCTTGGCATATGTGGACAACATTAATTTGATCTGCCTACAATTCCTTGCTTCACAGACACAGCAAAGTGGTACCTTTTCTAAGTAAGATGAGGTGGTTCATGGTTGTTTAGAAGGGGGATGGATACTCAGAAGGGGGATGGATACTCAGAAGTGTGAATATGTAAGTCATAGGTGGTAGACTCAGGCATAATTATTTTTAATTACATTTTTAATTGTAAGTACAACGAATCCTAATCAGTGACACTTTTTTCATCACCTCTACCATCCCTGAAACTCAACTTGTTCCCCTCAATTTTCCTAGTTTCATTGGATATGAGTTGAAAATTGTGACTTCATTCACCTCCTCCTGCCTTTCAAGTGCCAGTTTCCTTATATACATTTTATTGTACTGTTAGATTTTCTAAAGGATTACACCATTTAAATTCTTTCCAACATATACTGTACTTCGTGAAATATATTTGTGTATATGTGCATACAACACTCTATATGTTTACATATAGACCTGGCTTCCACATATGAGAGAAATCACTCATCCTGACTTCACAAAATTTTTTCCAGGTATATCTATTTCTTTATAAATGATGCAATATTCTAATGGATGACTAAAATTACTCTGTGTATATATACCATCTTTTCTTGATCCATTCATATGTTGAAGGTATTTGTGCTATAACTATACCTTGACAATGAACATAGTTATTTTGTGGGTATATTTTTCAGTGTAGTTGAACAAGTTTACATTCCCACCAACAATGTTTTGGGATCAGTCTAAAGTGAGATCGAAAAAGAGCAGCAAGTCAAGTGGTTGTGTATTTTTGTTGTTGTTTTTGTTCAGTCGTGGGACCTGAACTCTCTTCCTGAGTACTGAACTTCAGCTCTTCAGCTCAAGGATAGAGCACGATCACTTGAGCCAAAGCACCACTTCCAGCCTTTCTGCTTATGTGCTGCTGAGGAATCAAACCCGGGCCTCATGCTTGCAAAGCAAGCACTCTATCACAGAGCCACCTCCCCAGCTCGTCTCAAGTGTTTTGGTTTGCATTTACTTTACGGCCAGAGATGTAGCACATTTTTTTATGTGACTACTGGCTATTTTTATTTCTTCTGGGAAGCCTCTACTTAGTTTGTTTGCCCATTTGTTAATTGGGTTGTTAATTCTTTGCTAGTGTAATTCATTGAGCTCTTTGAATATTCTAATGTAGACATGGCAAAAATCTCTGCTTCCATAGGACCTCTTTAGCTTGCTAATGATGTCCTTTGCCATGCAGAAACTTTGTAGTTTGACACAATCCCATTTGTGAATTCTATCTTTGAGTCCAGGCATTAGTGAGGGTGAACTCTGTATTCCTGTTCACTGGGAGCCAAGGTTAGCATGGCTTATACTTTCGGAACAATCCTTCCTAGAGTTCAATCCTAGTGATGGGCAGGTATTGTTGCCCGAGATTTACAGGTAGAAAGGTCAAAATCTAACATTTTTTTCTGATTCTTTAAGCCACACATCTGGTCAAAGCATAGTCTAGAACCTATATTAGTCTTGTATAGTCTCAAGATAGGTTTTCCTAGTGACTTTCTTTCTTTATATTTCTTCCTTAACTCTTTACATCTGGTGTACAATTTGATGGCTAATGATCACATGGGTATGCTGAGCACTGTAAATTGTGGTGTTGTATTGATTTTGCTGTAAGGATAATGTGCACCATGGAGTTGGAACACTACATACAAAACAATCGGGGAACTATATTTTTGTTTGTTTTGCAGTCCAGGGGCTTAAGCTCAGGGATTGGACACTGCCCCTGATGGTCTGTTGCTCAAAGCTAGTGATCACTCTACCACTTGAGCCACAGCTCTACTTCCAGCTTTTTCTGTTTAATTGGCACTGAGGAATCAAACTCAGGCTTTCATGCATGAAGCTAGGCAAGCACATTACGTACTAAGCCATCTTCCAGCTCTTCAGTTATTTTTTAAATGCTGTTTTTTTCACGAGTTTCCACCTTTCTTGCTCATTCTGGCTTTGAACTGTGATCTTCAGATCTCAGGTTCCTGAATACCTATGATTACAATCATAAGATTCTGGTGCCTGGCAAATGGTGATTTTAACCTACTTTTAATTTTCGTCATTGATGAAACAGCTGAGTAGATAACATAAACAAAGGACAAAGGCAGAAGAAAAAAGCAACAGTAGTAGATACTTGAAAAGGAAAGGAAAGTAGTACAAAATTGGCAAAATGAAGTAAAGGTTGTAATTTAATTAGTACCAATAGACCAAAGTTGCTTTTTTATTTTACAAAAAGTATAGTACTGTTACATTGCATTAACATTAGGGGAATGAGGGAACATGCAAACTGTTTAAAAACATTTGAACACTTCTGTATACTATATTTATGCCAACACAATTTATTGTAAAAAAAGATGCCAACAAGGCCAAGTGTGAAAACATATGCTTGTAATGTCAATTTTTAGGAGCTAAATGGGAGGATTGAAAGTTGTTATATAGATTATGTAAAAAAAACAACAACAACTATGTCTCTGAAATAAAAGAAAGAAAAAAAATAAAAGGGAAAAAAAAAACTCTAACCAAATATTTCCTGGCCTGTTTTGTCAAAGAAAATACCTTCTTTTTTTTTTTTTTAACCTATTGTTAGATGTCAAGCCTGAAAAATTGCCCATTGTATACAAGTCCTTTACTACTTAAGTAATGCCCCAAGCCTTTTTATTTAAATGGTGATTTTCAGTTTGGTTGGTTAAGAGTCTTTCTTCCTCCCTCCCTCCCTTCCTTCCTTCCTTCTTCCTTCCTTCCTTCCTTCTTTCCTTCCTTCCTTCCTTCCTTCCATCCTTCTTTCCTTCCTTCCTTCTTTCTTTCTTTCTTTCTTCCTTCCTTCCTTCCTTCCTTCCTTCCTTCCTTTCTTTCTTTCTTTCTTTCTTTCTTTCTTTCTTTCTTTCTTTTCTTTCTTTTCTTTCTTTCTTTCTTTCTTTCTTTCTTTCTTCCTTGCTTCCTTCCTTCCTTCCTTCCTTCCTTTCTTTTGTGGGGATAGGCCATGCTTACCAGGAATAATTGGTATATGCCACCTCACCCAATGTATCTATGTGACTGCTCCAGAAAGTTTTAACAAAGGATAAACTCTTCCTAATGAACTTCATAAGTCCCATGACAAAATGTGAATGTATTTATAGTAATTTTACTTATGAAGAGAAAGGCAAAAAAAACCTAAACAAAACAGAATATGTACCAGAAATGAAGGACAGTTTACATTTATTGTTTTTCAATTATTCCTGTGTGTGTGTTTTCATAAAGATTTCACACAGGCTTCACACATGGTAATCAACTCATTCTACCACCAAGCTGCAAACCCACTTATGTAGTTACAATTTAGAAAATCTAATGCAATTTATCACACTGAATAAAGAAGAAATATCATGTAATCTCAATAGATGCTGATACAGAAGCATGTAATAATATTTTAATATTACTGAATAATATTTTTAATATTACTGAAAACTCTGACACAAGCAAATAGCTTAAGCTTATGTAGAATATCTTTCAAGCAGCTACGATATTCTTTAAAAAAAATAGGTGAGGTATTTCTGAGAGAGAATTGTTATCAATGATGACATTCGACAATGCATTTGATATGTTAACTGAAAAGAAAAAAGAAATAGAAGAAGAAGGAGGAGGAGGAGGAGGAGGAGGAGGAGGAGGAGGAGGAGGAGGAGGAGGAGGAAGAGGAGGAGGAGGAGGAGGAGGAGGAGGAGGAGGAGGAGGAGGAGGAGGAGGAGGAGGAGGAGGAGGAGGAGGAGGAGGAGAAGGAAGAAGAAGAAGAAGAAGAA